>NC_040090.1:17930833-19242500 GCF_003369695.1 Bos indicus x Bos taurus | reverse complement strand
ACTCCTTTCCCAGTTTTGGAACCAGTCTGTTTTTCCAATGTTCAGTTCTAACTGTTGCTTCTTGACCTGCATACAGATTTCTCAGGAGGCAGGTAAGGTGGTCTGATATTCCTATCTCTTTCAGAATTTTCCACAGTTTGTTGTGATCCACAGTCAAAGGCTTTGGCATAGTTAATAAAGCAGAAGTAGATGTTTTTGTGGAACTCTTTTTTTTTCGATGATCCAGCGGATGTTGGCAATTTGATCTATGGTCCCTCTGCCTTTTCTAAATCCACCTTGAACATCTGGAGGTTCATGGTTCACGTATTGCTGAAGCCTGGCATGGAGAATTTTGAGCATTACTTTACTAGCGTGCTGCTGCTGCTAAGTTGCTTCAGTTGTGTCCGACTCTGTGCGACCCCATAGACGGCAGCCCACCAGGCTCCCCCATTCCTGGGATTCTCCAGGCAAGAACACTGAAGTGGGTTGCCACTTCCTTCTCCAATGCATGAAAGTGAAAAGGGAAAGTGAAGTAGCTCAGTCATGTCCGACTCTTCGCAACTCCATGGACTGCAGCCTACCAGGCTCCTCCATCCATGGGATTTTCCAGGCAAGAGTACTGGAGTGGGGTGCCATTGCCTTCTCCGGGGATGCCATGAGATGAATGCATTGTGTGGTAGCTTGAACATTCTTTGGCATTGGAATGAAAACTGACCTTTTCCAGTCCTATGGCCACTGCAGAGTTTTCCAAATTTGCTGGCATATTGAGTGCAGCACTTTCACAATTTCCATGGAGCGAGCATGTTTTGATTTCATGGCTGCGGTCACCATCCACAGTGACTTTGGAGCCCAAGAAAATAAAGTCTTTCACTGTTTCCATTGTTTCCCCATCTACATGCCATAAAGTGATGGGACTGGATGCCATGATCTTAGTTTTTTGAATGCTGAGTTTCAAGTCAGCTTTTTCACTCTCCTCTTTCACCTTCATCAAGAAGCTCTTTAGTTCTTCTTCACTTTCTGCCATGAGAGTGGTATCATCTGCATATCTGAGGTTATTGATGTTTCTCCCAGCAATCCTGATGTTGCCATGTACCAGTGCATTTAACCCTCCCTGAGAGAGGAACCTCAGTATTCATGGGTGATGAATACATCTTGCTCATGTCACACCGAGCGGGATGCAGACTCAGAGGGGGTTCCAAGCCCCAGGCTCTTCTGTCGCATCCTGTGTCTCATGGGCAGGCCCCCAGGCCACTTGGGGGTAGAGCTGTCTCCCGGCAGACCTGCCTGCCCCTCCCCAACCCCTTCCCCACCTTGTGATGGAGGCTGGGCTGTGCAACACTGGGTACTCTGTTAACCCGCTGAGTTGACAGAGCAACAGTGGGATGACCCATGTCCCTTAAGGGAGTCCCTCTTTGTCTTCTACTCACCTCTTCCCTGTTGCCCTTTGACCCCAGAGCAGCCTAACTCTGGTTAGGTGAGACCAGCTGTTCTGGTCTCACTTCTGCCCTGTCACACCCCCAGGCAGGCCTGGCCCCTAAAAAGCAGGGTCCACCATCCGCTCCTGGAACAGGATGTGATTTCTAGCAGAGCTGCCAGGAGCATCTTCATGGTGGAGTTGAAGTCTGGGTGGAAGCCCCTAGCGCTCCAGGCTGTGGCAGGCAATGGAGAAGCAGCCCAGGCACAGGAACATCCGGATGGGGTCCTGGGGCAGCCCTGGGTGGCTGCAGGTGGAGGGTCTTATGGGGGAATGGGAGGGCCTTCCCTGGGCACCCACCACCCCGTGTTTCCAGGCCTCCACCCTCTGGGCCCACATGCTGCCTGAAGACCTTATCTTCTTTCTGGCTGGTGTGTAGGCAGCTACCCTCTATCCACCCCTTCCCTCCATCTCTGGAAAGATCTCCAGGCCTAGCTCTTCTGCTCCTGAGAGCCTGCTTCATGCTCCACAGAACACGGGGCAGGAAGCCCCAGGTGGGTACCTGTGGCCATGGGCGGCCGAGTGGCTGAAGCAGTTCATATCCTCGTGGAGGGAGGAGGCCATGCCGTTGGCTTCGAGCATGCTGAGGAGGGGGTCGGCACCCCGGCTAAGCAGCAAGCTGACCAGCTCGTAGTTCCCTGAAAGAGACGGGCCAGGAATGCTTCCACCACCCACGTCGCTGCCCCTCTGCTGGGCCTGTCTGAGCACTGAGCACCATAGAAACACTGACAATGGAGTGAGGGGGAGCCCCTGGTGACCTGAAGCAGGGGTTTCAAGGCTTGCCATGGGGGTCTCTGTGTGAGGCTCAGCCAGGCAGGGTGACACTGTGAGGAGGGCCAGGTGGAACTGCAGGGCAGTCAGGGACCCTGGCTGGGCAGGGCAGCGGTACACCTACCGGCCGCAGAGGCCAGCTGCAGGGGCGTCTCCGCATAGCTGTCTTCGCCGCCGTTCACTGCAGAGCCCTCCACGTGGGCGCCAGCATCCAGGAGCAACTGCCAAGGCACAGGAAGGGCACTTGAGCATGGAGGGGAGTGTCGCCTGGGTCGGGTGCAGGGGAGGCTTTGGGGAGTGACCTTTAGTTTTCTCCTGGCATGTGACCAAGAGCCAGCTCCCTCAGGCATCCAGAATGGTAGAACTCCTGGTTACCTTCACGGCTCTCAGTGCTCAGAATCTTCCCCTCCGCTTTTTGTGGTCTTGGACCAAGCCCCGGAGCTATAGGGACCTCTGAGCTATCTCCCCCTTTCAAACAGTTTCCTACAAACTGGCCACAGTGAAGAACAGAAGGTAGGTGTGTGCTAACTCGCTTCAGTCATATCTGATCCTTTGCGACCCTATGGACCATAGCCTATCAGGCTCCTCTGTCCATGGGCTTCTTCAGGCAAGAATACTGGAGTAGGTTGCCACGCCCTCCTTCAGGGGATCTTCCTGACCCAAGGACTGCACCCGCATCTCTTACGTCTTCTGCATTGGCAGCCAGGATCTTTATCACTAACACCACTCGGGGAACCCAAGAATAGTAGGCAACACCGTCCAATCAACCAGGGGAATCTGAGGCTCTTGACACAGCAGAGGTTGTGGGAAAGACAGAGCCAATAGGGTCAGAGCTGAGTGGCAGTGCTGGCCACCAGCGAGTGGGTGATCTGGGGCAGGTATCTCAACTCCCCAATCCTCCGTCTTCCTCATCTAGAAAATGGGAGAGAGGCCTGTTTTGCAACATTGTTGGGGATTAAGTGAAGAGGTGCTCAATTCTCCATAGGGGTTCAGTAACCAGTGGCTTCTAGGGCTCCCTTCAAAGAGGTTCCACGAGCTGCCCAAGGCTGGGCAGTGCAGGGCTGGAACAGAACCTGGCTGTCTGGGACACCAGGTGGCCTCTCCTGGTTCTGGCAAGGGCAGGCCTTGCAGGGGACAGACGGAGCAGGGCTGACAGATACCAAGCGGTGCCCGCTGGGCTGGCTGGCTTTGCCTTGGGCGGGGGTGGTGTCAGCACACCACCAGGTGACTTCAGTCCATCTCACCCTTCCTGACTGGCTGCTCTGGAGGGAGCCGCCTTTCCAACCCTCCCAGGTTTCCAGAGACTGAGCCTCCTCAGAGACCGTGCTTGAGCAATTAGGCCAATCCTACCCACCCCTCACCTGGGACCAGGTGTGAAGGGTCCAGGCTGACCTCTCAGTCTCCCCACAATGTGGGTGTGGCGGTGGCTGTTGGCGGGAGGCTCTCATCAGTCAGACAGCAGCTGCGGCAGCGCTGTCTGAGCCAGAGCACCAAAGCAGCGGAGGAAGACAGAGACCTGCCCGACAGGGTGAAACTGGGCACCAGTCCAGACAAGCCCAGGGCACGGCCCTGCAGGTCGGTCTGGGTCAGGGTGGAACCCTACTCAAGGGCTCAGGAGGACAGCCACCGAAAAGCGGGCAGGATATGGCAGCCAACCTACTGACTACCGGCTACAGAATCTCTCGAATAGGCCAGGACTGTGTGGACAGCAAACAGGTCAACATGACCCCTGCCCTTGAGGGACCCGCAATCCAGCAGATGGCAAGGGTGTCATGCAAACTCCCAGGAAGGAGTTTCTGGAACCCTGTAGTCCTGAGGAGAGGAGGAGTCTAGGAGCCGAGTGGCAGTGTTGCCATGCCCCGTCCATAGCTTCCACTTCCAGGCCTGCCCTGACCCTCAGCCAGCACAGCTACCGGGGCCAAGGTGGGCACAGTGTGACTTGGCTGAGCGGTGTCAAGTGACAGGCGAGCAGTGTCAATCTGAGTCTTCTCTCAGGAACTGAGACGCTGAGAGACTATGGCTGCTAACGGGGAGGGGCAGAACCAGAAGGGCCGCATGGTATAAGCCACAGAATTCATGAGGGAGTAAGAACAGCTCAGGACTGGAAGGATGGTTGGAGGAAAGAAACACATCTGTGCAGATCTGAGCACATCTGCACAGATTCCAGATTCCAGCACAGCCCGAGACTCACCCACAGAGGCAGAGAGGCCAGGCAGGCCTGGGATCATTTGGGCCTGCATCTTGTTCCCTAAAATCTCAGGTTAGAGCCTGCTCACTAGAGCCTGCTCCTTGGGGCAAACCAGTTGAGTCTCTGTCCTGCTGACCCAGTGAGCTGGCCTTAACCAGTGTCTCTGGTGTCTCTGATCCCACTCAAGACATGTGAGGCTGGGGCTACGCTTGGGGTTCAGCCCATCTGGCAAGCTGGGGGCACGTGGCACACCTGGCAGGAGCTCACCTGGACCACAGAGATATGTCCATGCAGCACAGCAAACGTCAGCGAGGTCCAGTGACGGCTATCCGGGTGGATGGAGGGGTGCCTGGGAGAGTTGCTTGGAACCTGGGAAAATGCCACAAGGGATCAGTGTCTCCCAGGTGAGTGACATTCCTGGGCGGGTGACACGGGGCCTGAGCTAAGGGGGAGCCCTGCAGGGATGGTGGCCAGGAGTCAACTCAAGTGCTTTCTATATTCGATTGGCAACGTCTGCCTGGAGTACCTTGTGGACAAGGCTCAAAAGGATGTTCAATTAGTGATGTCTGCCCTGGGCAGAGAGATGGCAGAAAGGGAACACTTTATGCCTCGGAAGGAGGTAGAGCAAGAAGCGTCTGGAGATGGTAGGGATGGCTGGGGACTAATTTGATAAAAGGGGAAAAGGGCTACAGTAACAGAATCATGGCCATTCTCTCCAGTGGACTCCCCTCTGAGCTCACTTCTCTGGCAGAAAGCCCGAATCTTGAGAAAAAACCATCTTTGCTAACTATGATCTCTGTGTATCTTATATTTCCAGTTCTCTGAAACACATCTACTCTGTTGTCCAAATCATCACAGCCAGCATGGATGATGACGACCTTGGGGTGTTCTCTCACTGGGTTGGGGGCCCAGGGCAGCCCTTTGGGGCTTTCTCACCTGGATGTCCAAGTTGGCTCCAGCATCAATCAACATCTGGACCATGGCTTCATCCCCAGCAGCACAGGCATACATGAGTGGCGTCATACCCTATGTGAAGCAAACACAGATGCTAAACTGTCTGGAAATACCATGTGAGGACACGTGTTCCATGGGTGTCTGCCCTGGAAACCAGATAGAGGTCTCCTGCTTGACCAGCTGCTCATCTGGAACAATCTTGGGCCTTGCGCTGGACAGAAGGGGCTGGGCCGGCCCCTCTCAGGCTCAGGGGACATATGACACCTGAAGGACGAGTAGGGGACATTTGCATGAGCACTACAGGTCACCAGAGGGGCAAAGGGCACAGGCCCTACAGCCAGACTCCAGTACAAAGGCAACCCCTGCTGTAAACTTTGTACAAGTTACTTGTCCTCCTCTGTGCCTCAGTTACTTTATCTTTAAAATGGGAATAACAACAGTATCTACCTCACTGGGTTGCTGTAAAGAGTATGAGTTACTATGTATAAAGTGCTTGGCCCAGCTAAGTAAGGATGAGCTAGCTAATTAAAATAACACACCACCACCATCACGGCTGCCATGCTACACTGACATATCCACATCCACCCCAGGCCCTGCGCTGGTAAATCACCGTGTGAACTGCTTTACATGCATCATCTCACTTAGTGACCGTACCATCCCTATTGGGGAGGTTCTGCTATTATCCCGGCTTCACAGATGAGGAGCGGAGACGGGGACTGACTTGCCCGACAGTCACACAATTTGTAAGAGGATGGACTCAGATGGAACCCAGGCCTGCATGAGCCCAGAAGCTCTTCTCCCTGAGGCGTCTCACACAGGGTGGAGAGGTTGACGTGAACGTCTCTTGCTGTGAGCAGTTCTGAGCTTTTCTGAAAGCTGAGGCCCAATCCCTACCCGAATTTAGGTGGGTGGTTAACAGAGCCACCCCCTGGCCGGGAATCTCCTCTGTGGCCAGTAACAGCAAAGGCCGCAGTGGAAAGCACTATTCCACAGCTGGATGCTGGCAAGCGTTTGTCTGGAGCCCCGCGATGTTATTTATTAGGTTATTTGTGTGTAGACAAGATCTCCTTACCTCATAAATCCTTGCCTAGCGCCCAGAGATAAAGAAATGGCCCGAGATTAATCATGGCTGAGAGGTCTATCTACCCCACAGATCATTCTATAAACACCGAGGCTGAGGGAACAAACAGGACTGGGGCATTGACAGAAAAGCCACTGAGTGAGAACCTGACTTTGTTTTATTCCCCTCGGCACAAGCTTGACTTCTTTATTCTCCACAGGTCTGTATGTGATTCAGACTATAAGCCATCGACACGTCCTGTAAGGAAAAACTACTTTTTTTTGCATGTTGGTCCCTCCCCCTAAAGAGGTTAAATCAAGAGACACTGATGAACAGATTTCAGGGATAATCATCCTATTGACACCAACAGACATGGAGGCACCTTTATGGAGCATTTACTAGGTGTAATGCAGAAGTCTAGGGGGCAGGCAACTTGTTATCCCACAAGTTGGAGGCGAGGAGACAGGCTCAGGGGTAAAGCAGCTTGTCCGAGCTGCCACGGCTACGATGGGAGGACTAAACTCCAGCCCTGTGAGGCTGGCATCCATGGGCTTCCCCACCCTGCTGCTGGAGGAGGAAGACATCTCCCCCAGGATGAAAGCCCCGGAGCTCGCGTCGACAGAGGCACCTTGGGGAGATATGACGCCCAGCCTGTCACCTCCCGGAGCCCTCCTGCAGCAACTCCCTCAGCGTCGTGGTTTCCTGTCCCAGCACATGCCTGACTGTCCCGCCCCGATGCTCTGGCTCCCAGCATCTCCCTTCCCTGGGATGCCTTCCCCCACTCCTCTCTGCTGCATCCACCTCCCACTCCCTCCCTCCAGCACGACTCAGGAAGAATCCTTCCCTGACTGCTCCTGCCTGACTTGCCAAAGTCCACTCTGGCTTGGGTTCACCAGGCACCTCATCACAGCCTCTGCCGTGTCAGCATCTCATCCGAGGGTGCCACGTGACCTCTACCTGACCTCTCAGCTGCCGTTTAACTTCCCCCAACCTTTCTTGTGGACTTCTAAACTACAGTGCCATTACCCTGGGGAAGCTCACGCAACTGCATCAGATAAAAATTGCATCTCCCACAGGTGGGGAAGGGCCTGGGGTCAGCCTGCTTGGATTCTTCTAATCCCGGCTCTGCTCCTCATTAGTTGTGTGAGCTCTGTACCCCAGGCTCCCTATCTATAAAATGGGGATGAATCCTACTTTACAGGGCTGTGGTTAAGATTAAATGAGTTAATCTGTGCAAAGTGCTTAGAACAGTGCCTGGAACACAGAAGTGCTGTATAAATGCCAGCTCTTCACAGCAAAAACAAAAACGAAAGCAGGTCAAAAAACTCCGGTCAAAATCTGCCTAAAATTCCTCCATCGCCTCCAACACTTCCTGTCCCCTTTTCTGGCTTCATTTAATGCATCAGCACTTTTCACTAACATACTCTGCATTTCATGACTTTGTGTTTCTTAGCATCTGTCTCCTCCTCTAGCATGTTACCTCATGAAGGCAAGGATTTCTACTGGAGTGTGGCACACAGGATGCCCTAATACAAGTCTCAGTGATCATTATCCCTAGCTCTCTATCAAGCTGATTTCTCTGGACGTTCTCCCAGCCCTGCACCATCTGGGACAGCCTCCAGCTTTCCAGTGAGGGGAAGCTGAATGCCCGTTACAAATGATTTACAAGGGGTGCCTGGGAAGTCTCTGAGTTGGCCATCTACGTAGACGGCAGAGTGTGATTCGGGAGGAACCCGCTTCTTAGAAACACAGCTGAGTGGGCGGGTCTCAGGCCTGGGACAGAACAGACTGAACCACCGGTTACCGCAGTCGCACATCACTGTGGACTCGGGTCCTGAGCCTGCCTGGCGGAGCACTCGGAACGCACCTGGTCATCCATGGTGTTCACCCCGTCGGGGCCCAGGGCTTCGATCGCCTGGCTGATGAGGTCGGTCCTTCCGCAGTTGAGCATGCGGAAGCCCAGGTCCTGGTTGAATTTTTCAGTAGCCGCTCGGGCATCCAGCCTCCGGAAGGAACTGAAACAGCATTCGGGTCTGCGCAGAGGAGACCAGGTGTTCAAGTCTGGCTGTTTCTGCTAGGACATGGCCTCGCTACAAGAGGTGACTCTGCTGTGCTAGGCCGATGTGAGGCGTGAGCATGGTGTGGACGGGGAGGACAGGGAATTACCATCTAATCGGCTGTGACTGGCCATGTCATGCTGGGTGACAGGAAGAGCACACGCTTCGGCTTTTCTATAAACATGCTAAAGAAGTGCTCTGAGCTCTTGGGAGCTGTCAACGATCAGAAATGAAATCCCCCACAAAATGATCTCTCAGGGGACTTTCTGAGGTGGAAGAAGCTCTGGTTGGGGTTTGGGCCACACAGAGTACTCAGCTGTGTATTTTTTTTGGACGGAGTAGGCTGTACTTGTTCTCAAGAATGGTCATTGAGGCCAAGTTCCAGTCCTCGATGCTCCATCCTCTCCCCTCCGTGCTTCCTGGTGAGGCCCGGAAGCACCAAAGAAACGGCAGAGAGTGGACCAGACTCCCAGGTGCAGCCAAGCCATCCTACCAAGGACAGCCATGGTCTGCAGAGGGTGAGCCACGGGCTTTCGATAGGTGGCTTTTGCCTGGAGCCTTGATTGGGCCACAGAGTAGAAAACACGTGTCACAGGATGAGGTCGTAGCATTTACAATGGAGACAGAAGAAGGGGAGGGCAAAGCGATGCTCTCCCAGGTCAAGGATGGCCAGGGGACCGTTCCTCTGGAACAACTTCAAGAGGCCAGTCCAACACAACAGAGGCACACTGGGAAGGAACTAAGGACCCAGGCTTGGGGCCACACGGGCCTGGCTTCAAATTCGGGCATGGTCAGCTTGCTAGCTGAGAATCTGTGGGCAAGTTACTGCTCCTCCTGATCCTCAGCTTCTCCAGCTGTAAAATGGGCATTAAAGCCCCTTCTTCCCTGAGGTTGTCAAAGGACGGAGAAAAAGCATATAAAATAGGAGAGCTCAGCACTGGCCTGCACCTAGGAAGTGCTCCAGAAAGTGGTGGCAACCGCAGGGAGGAGGGCCCACTCTGCTGTGTACCCCAATAGTCCCACTGTGAGCGCTCTCTCACCCAAAATGCAAATGGGAGTCTGCTCTGTGCCAGACCCATGGCTGCAGAGGACACACTGGAGAGCAGCCCAGGTCCAGAACAGATCGGTTCTAACAGGTGGGCTCACGAAGAGAGCACCTTAGAGCAGATCCAACGAGTCGGCTGCAGCCCCTGCTTTCGGCTCCCTCCTGATCCAGGAGAGTGAGGGAGCAGCGGGTTTACCCAGGCCTTCCCCACCTCACTCCTCCCCGGTTCCATACTTGAGCTGCCGGGGCTCGCAGTCCAGGCCGGGCAGCAGCAGCCGGGCCGCCTGCCGGATGTCACCACTGTCCACGGTGAGGCTGCGGCGGTGCTCCGCGTACGTGATGGCCACACGCATCCACTCCATCAGCGGTGGCAGCAGCATGAAGGGCCTGGGGGGCGGCAGAGAGAGAGAGAGAGAGGGTCAGGCACCCCCTTGAGCACCCCCTCTCAGGACAGCCATGGAGGCTGGGCCCACCCCCCATAGAGTCATGAGGTGTGGAGGGGACCTGACCTTCCTCCTCAGGGAGACCCTGATCTGTCCCCTTCCACAGGAGCTCTGTCAGGGCTTGGAAGGAATTCCTGTCATGGGCCACGAGCAGAGCCTGAGGGCCTCAGGTGGCCCAAGAGGAACTGGAGACTCTTGCCCCCTCCACAGAATTCAGGCGGGCTCTCCAGGGTGCTCGGGGGCAGAGGAAAGAGTCCCACAGACCCTGGTGTGCTGCTGAGCCCCTTCATCACCACAAACACCCCGTGGCTGTTTCCTTCTTTACCTGTGAGACGAGGTGATCCCCACTTCTCAGGACGACTGGAAGGCCCAGTGAGATGACGCATATCACACTATACATGCACGGCTGACAGCCGCTCCCTCAACTGACCCCTGGGCTGAGGTGGATCTAGTCCCTTCCTGTGGCAGGCTGGCGGCCCCGGCCTGGTGCTCCAGGTCCTCCAGGGAGGGAGTCCCGGGGCCTATGTCAAACCCAGAACCCATGGCCATGGTGTGAGGCGGCTAGGAGGCCAGGAGACGCAGCTCAGCAAGGCTTCGGAGCTACAAACTCAGGGGGCACCTGCCGCGGGTGTTTTGTGGGCCACCAGGGGGCGCCACTCACAGGAAGGTGACTATGGCCCCCTGGTGGAGCAATATGGTGGCTCTGCCCCTCAGGGCCGGTCCCTGCCCTTCCCACCAAGCTCGACTCCTGTCTGTCTGTCCTCTGCCTGTTCTGGTCTCCAACAGTGAGACCTCAGAATGCTCCACAGCCCAGCAGACCCCACGCTGCAGAGGGGCCCTGACAGCTGGTCTTGGCTTCATGCCTGCCGCCCCCGTCCCACCACCCCCCACCACTTCCTCTGATATCCTGGGCTCCTCATGCGATAGGTCCCTGCTGTCACCGTCTTTCCCTCAGACAGGCAGAGAGGTATTCTGTCCAGGAGGAAGACCTCCATCCTTTCTCCTCAGCTTCTGAGTAAACCACCTGCAGGGAATGTCCTCACGAGACTTCTCTAAGGTTTCCAAAAGTTTAGGTCATCTTCAAAGTTTTCAAAGCTTCTCTCCTTGAGGGCAAAGGACGCCTTTTATTTATTTATTTAATAAGATAATAAGATGGGGTTTGTAAAAGTGGCTCATTTGGAAGTTATTTTGATGTCCTGGTTCTGGCATTCTGAAAATACACCTGGATTTGAATCATTTCACTGGTGCACTGTGTGATTAGTCACTCAGTCGTGTCCAGCTCTTTGTGACCCCAGGGACTATAGCCAAGCAGGCTCCTCTGTCCATGGGGATTCTCCAGGCAAGAACACTGGAGTGGATTGCCATGCCCTCCTAAAGGGAATCTTCCCAACCCAGCGATCGAACCCAGGTCTCCCGCGTTTTGGGCGGATTCCGTCTGAGCCACCAGGGAAGCCCAAAGTGTGCTAACTGTACCAACTGCTGCGATGACAAGGTGGCCAAAGGTTGGGAAAGGCTTGTAGCCCTGGACTTCAGGGATGCTCAGATCATCACCCCACTTACTTTCCAGCCCTGACTCAAACCTTTCATCAGGACACATCAGACCACCAGACATTCATGGTTCTCAAGCCCACCCTGGCTGTCCCCACCTCCTTGAAAGAATGAACCAGCTCTCACCTCTGCCCATCCAGATCCTCTTTATCCTTCAAGGACTGGTTCCAATGCCACTTCTTTCTAGAAGCCTTCCCACATCCCTTCTCCAATGAAAATACTCCTCCTTCTCCAAGATCCCTTAGAACGCTACTCTAGAATAAATATGTCTCATGTTCCTGACTAGACTATTTCTCTTTAGACAAGAATGATGCCTCCACCATCCCTGGTTCTCCAAAGTATACCCAGCACAGGCCCTGGACACAGCAGATCCTCAGTTAAGTTGAATACTGCAAGGATGGCTAAGCATTAGGAATGTGGCAGAATACACCCAAGTTTTCAGTTCTGGACCAAGTCCTCTTTCTGCCCAGGAAAAAAAAAAAGACATATACTTTTCAAGGGCACAGTGTAGACTAGTTAAGAGTGGGAAGCCAGGACCCTTAATGGGGAGCTTGTAGAATCCAGGAAGGAACCGCAATTCATTTCTGAATTACCCTCCTGTTTATAAGATCTTCCTTGGTTGTGAATGCCCATTTGAATTCCCCCCAAATATTTTGGAATTTTACAGTTCTTATACCACAGTGCTGCATGGTAAGCTTAGAGAAGCTACATCTACATATCAGCCCTTCTGATTCAAGGGGAAGGCTTTATTTAATCCACCAGCACTGGAGACTGAAGCGTAAACAAAAAGATAGTTCACGGATGTGCCAGCCATTCTTCCCTATTGTGGCCAACAGCCAAAACAAAGAGCCAAGTGTGGCCACAAACGCTCTCAGCAGCATCTCCCAGCTGCCCTACGGGAAATCCGAGAGGGAACTCAGGAAACCATGAAGTCTAATCAGATGGTGTCATGATTCATTCCCCAGGCTTGTGCCTCTTACAACTGGGCATGTGAAAAGATAGAATATTGGTAACTGGTGGGCAGATACTGGGGACTGGTTCATTAAGCCTCCAATTTACCAACTTAGCTGGAGAGGTGGAAAACTGAAAACTACATTTCCCAGACTCCTTTGTAATTAGACTTCACCATTAAGATATAGCTGCATGAGATCTGATAAATGGATGTGAGGCGGAGGTCCCCTTTGTGTCTTCTTTGCTTGGTTCTACTAGCAGACCAAGTCATAAAACATGAGGCATTACTTTCCCCCTGTCGAGCATTCCCGTGTCCATTTCCCGACTTCCTGAGTGCTTCAGAGACAGCAGTACTGCTACTGAAGGCATCAGCAAAACCTCTCGACTCCAGCTTCAATCCTGAATTACAGTTTCTGGGGTTGTCTCAGAGGGAGAAGCCCCCCAATAGCAAGTTTTGTATTGTTCTTGGTTGGAGTCATTCCTGGAGGTTCAGTCTTAGACCCGCTCCTTGAGCCCACACAATGATTCTTTTGGCACACAATTCCCTGCATTAAATCCCTTCCTGTTGAAAACACCCTAGGTGTTTTCTCTTCCCTGAATTGTACACTGATTAATATTCTCAACATACAAAAATACTCCAGGGTTAAGGCTACCACTATGCCTCTGACTGGTGCCCACTTGTCCACATCCAAGGCCATTGCAGCCCCCCAAAAAATCCTTTTGGGCCTTTCTCCTTGGCCCACCCACCGGCTGACCTGTGGCCCATAGGAAAGTAAAATGACGTGCGATTCATGGACTTTCTCAGTAACATCCTTCCCTTGGCCTGTGGGCTCCAGGCTACTATTTCCTTTCAGGTTATTTCATCTAGCCCATTGGGCATGCTGAGAAGCTGGCCTTCATTACTGGACATTCTGGAAAATCCCTATAAAAACTCCCATCTGTACTGGCCACGGCTGTGTTCTAACACGGGGTGAAAGTGCTCCAGAGGAGCAAGGCTGGGAATGATTGGCTATGCACCATCCCCAGGGTCTCTCCGGTTCCAGAGGAAAAGGCCCGCTTCCCTCTTTTTGCCTTTTCGCCAGGCTGCGGTTGGCCGCAAGCCACTGCCTGTCCCGTGCTGGGCCTGGTACCTTGGACCAGTGGTTCTCAAGTGCTTTGGTCTCAGGATCCCCTTTGTACTCTTACAGATTATTCATGCTCTCAAAGAGCTTTTGTTTATGTGTGTTGTTCTATCGCTAATTACTGTATCCGAAATGAAAACAGAGAACTTCAAACCTCTGAATACATAGGTTCACATTCTGTCAGCCATCAGAGTGATACTATGCTTGTTTGTCACACAGTCTCTGAGAAACTCCCCAGGAACTTGTGAGAAAATGAGTGAAGAGGCAAATAACATCTCATTGTTGTGAAAATAATGCTGACCCTGGGGCCTCCTGAGAAGCCTCTGGGACCCAGAGGGTCCCCAGACCACACTGAGAACTGCTGCCTCAGACAAATGCAGCCTTGCCCTGGGGCAAGGCTGCTCTCAGGCGTGGGGCTGGCATCCCGCCCCAGTCCAGTCAATTCTAGAATGGTGTGTGGTGAACATGCACACTCTTGGCTTAAGGATCTGAGGATTCCACACCGAATCTTCATTGGGAGAAAATCCTAGTTTCTAGAAGCCACTGAACTGAGTCTATAACCTTGGGCATATCATTACCTTCTTTGGGCCTGTTTTTCTTTTAAACATGGGGTTAGGTTGGTGGTTTCTAGACACTTAGCATCATGAGAAACCCTTTTGCTGTTATTTCACAGCCTCCATAAGATGAAAGCTGTACCTTCTGTACAGAGGTCAAGTACACGGGCTCTTGAGGGAGACTGCCCTAGGTTGCAATCCATTGCAGTCTTGATGAATTAAACTATAATCCTGTGCAAGTTATCTTCTCTCTCTAGACTCAGCTGTCCCATCAACAAAATGGGTACCAATAATAGGGCCACCTCACAAGACAGCCAGAAGTATGTATATAAAGTGCTTAGCACATGGTAAGTTCTTGGTAAAGGTTAGCTGTTACTATCATTTTAGTGTCTTTTGATAGAGAAAATACATAATAGCAGAAAAGGCTGCAAGAATCTATTAAATGCCTCAGCTCCAGCCTTCATCAAGCCCAGCCAATTCCCTCTCCAAACCCCTCAACCTTCCTGCAAGTATAAACATGTAAAGCTTGCAAAAGCCTGCCAGCGAGCTGCCCACCACCCACTCCACCCCAGCTCATAAAACAGAGCAACAAACACAACCACTATGTCGAGTGTGATCTGGAGACTGTTTCTGGCGGTGCAGGGCCTCGGCCGTCAAGAACCCTAGACCGGGGAAGGGGCAAGGACAACACAGACCCAGGAGCTTTGGGGTCATGAACAAGCGAGGGTGCGAGGGGGTGGGCATGGGATACTGTGAGGGACCTGCAGTCCTTGAGGACTGCTGGCGGCTTAACCTCGGAAACACCACACATACACTTGCAAACACATCCGGTCGGGCTGCTACTGTGACAAACAAGGCCACTTAAAAGGGTCACCGACTCCAAGCATTTGTCTCTGTGTGCATAAAATAGCAATTCATGTCATGTGGAGAACTCGTAAAATATAGCAAAGAGAGTGAGCCTGTAACAGGAAGTGGGGTGAGGAGGAGGAAACAGAGGCCGCGGGAGGCCCAGTGTCTCGCCTAAGGTCAGAGAGCCCTTCAGCAGCAACAGGGAGACCAGCTCCAAGCGTCGTGACTCAGTTTCTCTTTTCCCTCTTTAATCAAACAATTGAGCCTGAGTATATCAAGCTAACAGGCTCACAAGGCCCCTCACCAGGACCAGGCCTGCAAAAGCCATTTTTTCCCATTAAAAAAGAAATGAAAGAGAATAAACTTCTTAAGGCCTTGGTTTTAAGAGGTCCCTGCAGCCTGGAAAAAAAACCACCAAAAACCAAAAAACAAACCCTGCCCCACTCAGCAAGCGTATGATTTATTGGGATTACAGTCCCATAAGCGGTGTCTTAACAACATGAAACAGGAAACGCCTCCAATTTCCAGCTCAAAGCAGGCTCTGTTCTTCCTTGAGGTGGGCAGGGGCCTTGGGGAGAGAGGCAGGTTGGCAGATGGGGCACAAGCCTGGAACTGGAGGCCCAGGCTTGATACGACCTTGTGCCTCTGTCCCCACCGGGCAGGCCAAGTCTGGGTCTGTCCCTTCTGCGCCCACCCATGAGGACTGGGTGCAAGGATTCAGGCAGGTGGGTCTGGGAGGTGCCCACTGGCTGGGTAGGCCCTCGACACCTGGCCTGAGCTCAGCCCCGGGAAACCTGGGCCATGGTTTCTTAACTTCCACTGTTGACTGGGAGCAGAGGGTGCCATGGGGCACAGGCCTGGCTCCTGGAGCTGGGAAGGTTTGGGGAGGCCCACGATGCCTTAGGCTAGCTCCATAAGGAGATGTCCTCATCACCATCTAAGCTCAGCCCACCCCGAGGTAAGGATCCTTAGTCTAGGAAAGGAATCTCACAAGGACCAGCTACACAGATGATGGTCAAGGGAGGGGCTGGCCAGAAGATCTCCCACCCTCAGCCCTAAATTCTTGCACTGATTTTGCCCTGCCTTCAGTGAGGGTCACTGCTGAGCCCTAGGGTGGAATGGGGTGACCTTCCCTCCAATCCTTCTCTCTTCAGGACGTTGCTCGGAAGCACACTGCTTCCGCACCCCACCCTGCCATGCTGCCTGGGTTGGGCCTGGCAAGTGGCACAGTCAGGAACCTGCAAAGATGCCAACCTTTTCCCAATCAAGTGCCAGCTCTTCAAGCAGAGACTGCTCTGGGAAAGTCAAGGTTGGCTCTGCTTTGCCAACTCTGAGGCCCTCACCCCCAAATCCCCCAAGATTTCCGGAGGGCTGCGGTGGCCTAACACCAAGCCAAAACATCCATGGAGAATGAAACCAACATTGTCCCAAATGAAGTCAGATTCCACTCCCAGCACAAAGGATGCGATTCTAGTCTGGCTCACATCTTGGACTAATTATTTTTCTAGAATGGCTTGGTAAACCAGAGTGGTTTGGCTCAGCTTGGAGTCAGAGCTGAGCAGGCATCTCTCTTCTGACTCTGAGGACTATCTCCCCCCCCACAGTCCCTTGGCCTCGGACCTGGCAGCTGACCCCTAACAGAATCTCCACCTGGGGTCAGGTGACTTATGTGAGGGGCAGGGCTTAGGGCTTTCTTCGGGGAAATATGCTTTTCTTATTAAAACCCATCTGGTACAGATTAGAGGCACCAGAAAAACCTCTACTTGCTCAGATATGCATATGGATATAAATTTAGATTACAACCCAGTCATGATTAGCTGTGAACGACTTCCCTACCTCTTCCTATTGGTTGCCCATCAGGGAACCCCAACATGAGCTATGGATGGGAGGCCAATAGTGTAGCAGTAGGGGTATCCTGGCCCAGCTTCTCAGGCAGGCAGGATTACTCGGGAAACACAAACAGCTAGTGTGTACAGAGCATCTGCTAAGCACCTGGCACTGTTTTAAGCCCTTTACATCTATTGACTCATCTCATCCTCATTGCTACTTTAGGAAACAGGTATTATTATTGTCCCCACTTTATACATGGGGAAACTGAGGCCTGTAGAGGTCAAGTAACTTGCTCTAGGTCACACACCTAGTAAGTGGCAGAGTGGGGAGGTAGTCTCAGGCAGGGTACCCCCAAGATCCAAGCTCCCAAATAGTGTACTCCACCGCCACCTAGCTTAGTAAGTTGACTCTGGCTTCCCATTTTCTGGACCCTATGCCACCGCTTTCATCTTGGGAACGATGAGTATTAAGCACAGTAACTGTGTAATCTGTCACCAAGCTGGACCACATTTGAGAAGGAAGAGGAGTGTTCCTGCCAACACCTCTGGGACAGCAGGCATAAGAGACAAGAGTCTCAGGCAAACACGAACACCCGGCCACCCTAGCGTTTAGCACTTGGGTAAAGCACCTCGCCTGGCTCGTGGGTCCCCTGCAGCAGTGGGAGGCCCTCTCTGCCCACCCGCCTGAGCCTGGTCTCCATTCTGCTCCTGCACAGCACATGCATGCTAACTCGCTTCATTCTTGTCCGACTCTTTGCTACCCCATGGACTGTAGCCCGCCAGGCTCCTCTATCCATGGGATTCTCCAGGCCAGAATACTAGAGCGGGTGGCTATTTTCTCTTCCAGGGCATCTTCCTGACCTAGGGATCGAACCCACGTCTCTTATGTCTCCTGCATTGGCAGGCAGGTTCTTTATCACTAGCACCACCGAGGAAGCCCCCAAACATACACCAGCTGTAATCATTTTGCTAGCTGGCATTGACTGCTTTCTCCTCAGACTATAATTTCTCTGAAGGCAGAGACTGCTGTTGTCCATCCCTCAGGACAGAAGCCCACATAACAGACTCAACTTTTGAATTTAGAAATGCACAGCATGCCTCTCACTCCTGGAGGCAGAGCCCTCAAACTGCGAACATGTTCTCAGGGGTCTGCTCTTACTCTAGTGCTCTCTGCAGGGTCCCTGAGCTCTAAGTCAGCCAGACGAGCTCATGAAATGGGGAAGCACTTCGTCTTCCACGCTTGGAGGCCTGAGCTGACTTGGGTATTAACAAATGGTTCTCTTCAGAAAAGAAAGAAAATATTGCCCTGATAAAAAGATAACCATTTCACAGAATTTTCTACCCAGGAACCGCTTCCTGGGGGAACTCGGCTGACTGGGGCTGAGGAGGTTTTTCTGGGAGGGTGGAGGCAATGGCAGGTACGGTTCAGCAGATGTCCATGTGGCCTTGAGCCGCGATTCAGGGGACACAGCCATCTGTCTTTGATAACTGGGCCTGACTCCAGGGTGGCTTCTTATGTGGGCGGATGTTACAGATTTCAGTGGAGACTGCACCCCTCCACCCTCTCCCACCCAGCAGGGAGGGCTCCCAGTGCCGCGAGCCTCAAGGCGTCTATCTGGCCTCTCAGGCCAAGGCCCTCCCGCATGGTGGCCTGGCTGGTTGGCAGCTGGCCCAGCCAGCAGAGTATCGCTGCTTCCCACACACCTGGAATGCAGCGGGCTGAAAGCAGGCCTCTTTCCACCTGGCTAAGGTGTGGCTCCCTTGGCCTCTCGGCCACACCTCACCCATGGGGCTCGCTGCTGCATTAAGGTGTAAGAGATGTAGAATCAGCCAGGCTCAGCATCTGTGATGGCTGACAAGAGACCACAGTTCTTTCACCATGTGAAAGAAGTCAGGCCGGCAAGGGCCTCTAGCCTGCTCAAACACAAGCTCCTTCTTTCGAACACAATGCTTTCAAACCATGGTGAGGGTGCTTGTCACCACTCAGGGACCTCGGCCAACAAGTCAGGCTGGAGAGGAGCCTATGACTTAGCTGTCCTGCTCCACTTATCCTGCGGATAACCGCTGAGCAGTAGGGTGGGGGTTGGGTCTTTTATTTAGTCTCTGAATAGGTATTCCTGTCTGGACTCAGCTGAGTATCATCACACAGCATCTGCCTTCTCCCATACCCCAGAGTCTAAGGCAGAAAGGGGACCCATTCACCCAGTTGGGTGAAGCGTTTCCAGAAGGGACTTTTCTGGTGGCTCAGTGGTTAGTTAAGACTCCATGCTCCCAATACAGGGGCCTGGGTTGGGTCCCTGGTCAGGGAACTAAGATCCCCCGTGCCACAGCTAAAACATCTCACACACAGCAATGAAGATCCCAAGTGCTGAAACTAAGACCCAACACACCCAAATCAATCAATCAATCCAATGGCTCAAGTGGTGAAGAGTCCACCTGCAACGCAGGAGACACAAGAGACAGGAGTTTGATGCCTGGGTCAGGAAGATCTCTTGGAGGAGGAAATAGCAACCCACTCCAGTATTCTTGTCTGGAAAATCCCATGGACAGAGGAGCCTGGTTGGCTACAGTCCATGGGGTCACAAAAAGTTGAATGTAACTGAGCACGTGATGAAAGGATTAAAAAAAAAAGTTTCCAGAAACTTCTAGGAGGAGGTAGGGGCATGTCTCTTGAGGCCTGGCAGAGAAGCACATGTGTAAGGGTTAGGGTTACCGGTGAATTTGACTTGTACTGTAGAGGCAGTGCACTCCAACTCAGTCAGAGGAAAAGGTTCCCAGCACTTGATCATCCTTTCTGTACCCCTAGCCCAACTGCAGCTTCAGGGAAGATGCTGGCCTGGTTAGTAAAGCAGTAAAGCCACATTGCTAAGATTTGCTGAGGGCCTACTATGTGCCAAGTAAGCAAACTTTACCCTTTAACAGCACCCTGTAAGGGAGGTATAACTATTGGTCTGCGTTTTACAAATGTGGACACCAAGGCTTTGAGAGGTTTGGACACATGTCCAAGGTCACACAGCTAGCCAGTGGTGAGCTGTCTGGCTCTAAAGTGAAAGACTCCAGGGTCTTTCCAGAGACCAAACTGTCATGCATTAAACGCTCTGAGTCCCTGGCCGGTGGAGACCTGGAAGGCAGGCATGAGGGAGAAAAGAGTTACTGTAGTGCACCCGCAGGCCTGCTGTGCCCACCGCCTCATCAGCACTGAAGGCAGGAGGGATTGGGGTGCTGGGCTGGGGCCCAAAGCCCCAAGGGAACACTCTGGACCCCTTAAGAGCCTTCTGTCCCCAAATAGGAAATATGAAAACAGCCAAGGAGGTGGCAGTCAGAGGCGTTGGGCTTGTGGGAGGAGGGAGGTCTGGGAGCTGGCTGGCAGGCAAGTAGGAGCAGGCCAGAGCCCGCCCATGTGACTGTAGATATTGCCTGAGCTCCTATCCTGCCCCATCCCCAGGGGTCTGGAAAGTCCAACTTTGAGAAAGCAAACTCCATTCCCTGGAGTTGGGACTTCCCAGCACCGAAGCTCTCTCTGGGAGCCTGGTGATGCTGTAGACAAAGGGGATTTGTGGCAATGTGTTATAAAAACATCCCCGGGCCCAGCAATTCCCGGTCCTCTCCTTCCCGGTGGGACCGGTGGGCGCAACAATGGGACAGGAAGTCACACGCAACAGGCAGCCCCCGGGGCGCTTGTCAACGGCTGGGCTGGGATCCTGTCTCCAGCCTCTGTTATCTGGCACTGGTACTTCCTCTGTTTGCCCCCTATCCCTGGCTCACTCCTTCTCGAAAGCTGGACGGATGCCCACCTGTGCTGGCTACCCAGAGCCAGCAAACTCAAGCCTGTGGGGAAAGAGGCCCCAAGAAATTGAGAGCGAGCAGCTCAAGTCACAGGAGGTGCTGATGGAGGGACCAGCTTCCAGGGTCTTGTTCTTTCTCCCCTGGAAGGCGGGAGGGAGGTATTGCCTGTGACACCGTGAATTCACTGTAGCCGTATCATTGGCTTTCCCTGTCTAAGCTCTGAGCTGTCCCTTTCTAGCTGTGACTTTGGGTGACTTTGGGTGTTTGTCTTGCCTTCTGCTGTGGGAGAAGGCCTCAGTCTGCGCCTTCCTTCGAGAGCTTCCCTCGAGAGCTTGTGAGGAACTGCTAGACAGCTGTGGTTATAAAGTGCTTTATAAGCCATAAAACTGTCCAGGACTTCCTTGGCGGTCCAGTGGTTAAGAATTTGCCTGCCAATGCAGGGGACACAGGTTTGATCCCTGGTCCTGGAAGATCCCACATGCCATGGGGCAGCTAAGCCTGTGAGCTGCAGCTACTGAAGCCCATCACACCCTACAGCCTGTGCTCTGCAGCAAGAGAACCCACCACAAGGAGCAGCCCATGCACTGCAACTAGAGAGCAGCCCCGGCTTGCCGCAACTAGAGAGAGCTTGAACACAGCAACAAAGACCCAGTGCAGCCAAAAATAACAATAAAGATTAAACAAACAAACAAACAAACACCTTTTGTCCAGATGTTTGTGATGTGAAAGTCACTCAGTTGTGTCCGACTCTTTGTGACCCCATGGACTACACAGTCCATGGAATTCTCCAGGCCAGAATACTGGAGTGGGTAGCCTTTCCCCTCTCCAAGGGGTCTTCCCAACCCAGGGATTGAACCCAGGTCTCCCGCATTGCAGGCAGATTCTTTACCAGCTGAGCCACCAGGGAAGCCCCCAGATGCTTATAGCCCATGTAAATATGTATCAGTTCATACCACTCCCACACTTAACACTTGACTGTGGCAGCCTGTCCTGTGTAGGTACTGGGACCAAACCAGCAAGCGAGGGGCCTGGGACACAAGTACACCACTGACTTTGGAGCATTTGACTTGCTGCTCGGTTTGTGAACCAATGGGTGGATGAAATCCAGTTTTTAGAGTTCTTTGAGATTCTTGGATGGTGGGTTGTGATAAATCCAAAGTTTGTACATATTTCTGTTCAAAACAGTCCTCACTGAGCTAGTCCTTTGGTCCATCTGGTCTACCAATCTTTGTCACTTGCCTGGTTCTCTGGCTACTGTCAGGGTGAGATAAGATGGAATTAAAGGGAGAGACTGAAGGAGGTATATATGAGAGAAAAAGAAAACAAGCATTTTGAGTAGATGTGATTTTTAAAATCACCATTGTTTTGGGTTATTTAAGCATTAAACACGATTTAGTTATGAGTCCTTTCACAGGTTTATGAAAATAGTAATTACACAGCTAATAGCAGCTACCATGTATGAAGAGCTTACTCTGTGCTAAGTCCTTTCAATGGATTACCTCATTTGAACCCTACAAAAACCTTGGCAAGCAGATCAAGCCATTTTTCATGAAAATCTGGGGAAACTGAGGCCTGATAAATTAACGTGCCCATAGTCACACAGTGCATCAACGGCAGAGCAGAGATCCTAGGGATGGTCTTTCTGACTCCATAAGTCCAACCTTTAGGCTCTATAGCTTATCTCACTGAAAAAAATACTTAACTGCTTACTCTGTGCCAGGGAATGTTCTACGTGCTGGAGTCACAGTGGTTACACTGACCCTTGGCGTTTACCTTCTAGAGGGGTGAGAAGAGGGCAGAAAAGGAAGTAAGCAAATCCATAGACAAGGTAGCTTCAGACAGAGGAGGGTGCTTGGAGGAAAATAAAAAGGAGACAGAAGGATGGGGAATGACTAGGGGTGGGAGGGATGGCTCCCTCTGTGCACTGCAGACCACATGACAAGTGGCTTCAGAGGTCCCTGGACACACCAGCCTGAGGAGTGTGTGGAAAAAAGTACTTAATCCATCCAATAGCTATTTTTATTTCTTTTACTTCCATTCTGGGTAAACAGATGGAAATTTAATGCACAAAAGGGGGGAGTAGAAAGAAAAGAGCTTAACATTGCAAATCTTCTTGAAATGGTATTTAAGGGAACCACAAGTCAGGAGTACAAAGCCATCACCGCCATCATCTCTATTATTTGATAAGAAAACACTTTCGCAAGCTGAGCAAAAGATTAATGAGCCCATTTCTTCAGACTGAACACTCAGCCTGTCTGCGGGTGCCTCCTATTTATGTAAAGTGCTCATCCGAGGGGAAACAGCCCCCTCCTGCATCCGGACTGGAACAAAGAAGGGCCTCTCCTCACTGTGGGTTTCATGTGTGTTGGGAGCCCTGCCCCAGGATTTTGAGGCTCCCCCAGGAAGCAAGTACTGCTGGGATCTTCACTCTACACAGGAGGAAACCAGGGCTCAGAAGGTAAGGAGATGTGTTCGGATCACGTGGCTGGAGGAGGAAGGGCTGGCTTGATCCTCACACACCTTTGAGAAGGCAGGTCTCCATGGGAAAACCACTCAAGTCCCACTTAGAAGCATCTACCTAGACAAACAACAACCAGTGATGACTTAAACACACACACATACACCTATTCTGTGTTTGAAAAAAATGTAGATCTGGACTTCCCTGGTTGTCCAGGTCCTAGTGGTTAAGAATCCACCTGCCAATCTAGGGGCCACAGGTTCGATCCCTGGTCTGGAAAGATCCCATGTGCCACAGAGCAGCTAAGCCTGTGCATAAAATCTACCAAAGCTAGCATGCTCTAGAGCCTGAGGGCTGCAATGACTGAGTCTGTGTGCCCACCTACTGCCTGTGGCTGCAGCCAGAGAAGCCACTGCAATGAGAAGCCCGCGCACTGCAGCGAAGAGTAGCCCCCATGTGCTGCAACTAGAGAAAGCCTGCATACAGCAGTGAAAGCCCAGTGTAGGGGAAAAAAAAAAAGGAGATCCATGTCGGTCACAAAATATACACTGTGAAGCAACAAAATCCCTCTGTGACTTCTGCTGCCCACACCCCATCTGTCCCGGTGTCCTGGGGCTGGTCTTTAAGGCCCAGTTAGAAGCCCAGCCTGTTCTAACATGCTCACCCCACTCCAAGGATGCCAACCTTCTCCAAGATCCTCTGGAACAGGATGGTGAGTATGATGAAAAAGAAGAAGGAAAAGAACATGATGATGACCGACACATACTGTGTGCCAAGCATGAATACTTTGCACATACTAACTCAATCCCCACGACACTTCTATGCAGTCTGCACTCCTGGTCCTGTGCTGAGAAGAAACTGAGGCATAGAGGCTAAGTGACCGAGGCCACCAGCTCGTAAGTAACACAGCTGGGATTGAATCCAGGCCAGTGGCAGGGCCTGAGAGCTGACCTAACGAAGTACCAGACAATCAAGCTTCCTGTAACACTATCTGCCGGCTCATGCTCAGTTTTTCCCCCTTGTCTTGTTTTTGCCTCTCTTATTAGGCAAGAGACTCAATCACATGAGGCAGTCCTTCGTAATTCTCTTATATTCCTTCCCTGCTGATCAACAGAAGTATAGCGAGAAACGTATGTTAATAAGTGAAGTGCTTAAGATGGTATCGTATCTGTCACTTAATACGTGCTCTATAATGCTAGCTATAATCAGTAGGGGTGTTTGTAAGTAGGAGTAATATTAGGAGTTGCATTATTAATTATTATTATTGGTAGTGGCAGTAGTTATCTTAGTAGTATCAATAGTAGTTAGTAGTAGTATTAACTGTATGAGTTGTAGTCATATTACTAAACCAGATACTGCTTGAGAACCGCTTTTGAAGAAACATCATCCTAAAGAAACATTCATCATCAATGAAGAGAGACTATTCTCAATGTCAACCATGTCATCTAAGAATGCTGATGACCATAATGGGGGCGGGGGGAGGGCGGGCAGGGTAACAGCCACTGTTTATTCTTATGGACCAGGTACAGCTTTACTGTACTCAACTCATTTAATCCCAGTAGCGTCTTATTATCTTCACCATTTTACCATTAAGGAAACTTGGAGGCCTAGAAAGATGGGCTGACATGTCATGCTGCAAGAAGATGGTAGAGATGACACCTCCAGGATGACCCTAGAGGCTGGTGGAGCCCCCAACCTTGGGCAGTACCTGAGGTCATATTATGGACTTTAAGTAGAGTTGGCCAGAACCCTGTGGGCTCACATCTTTGCTAACTCCAGCTTTTCTGAGTTCTGTCCACATACTTTCAGGAACCCCCTTGGCCAGCAAGACATGGATTAGGGCACCCAAGGGCTGGGCTGGACAAAGAGTACCTTCTTCTGGGATCCGACCTGGAAAAAGACTTTGAGCAAAACTAGTTCCATGGGAACTGGGGACTATGTTTGGTATCAAACCAGTATTCCGGGCCCCGTGTCACTTCTGACTCTGCCAGGGGTGCAGGACCACGTACCAGACAGCTCTGGGGTGGCTCCTGGTAGGAGGGCCTCTCCTCATAGCAGCATGGGAAGGGCTTCCTAGCACCTGCATTCTCAGAGCAGTACAGGTGCTGAGAGGGGATGCAGGGGAGAGGGCAAATGGAAACCAGTTGATCCCGAAACCATGGAGCCAGACAGCGGGGCAGGGCTTTCTAGGCCACAGGCTCAGCCCTCCCCTTCCCTTGGCCCCTGAGGTCCCAGCCCCCTCATGCATCATTCTGGACTGTATTTCTTTGTTCTTACACAGTTTCTCTCTCTCGCCCCCAGGTCCCCCCTCTATCTCCTGCCACATGGTCTTGGCATTCACTTGTTCCTTCTGCCTGATACTAATCATCATAGTAGCTAATACTGAGCATTCACGGTGTCCAGGTCCTGCTCTAAAAAAGTCCTGTCTGCATTAGCTCCCTAGCACTCATAACTTATGGGTGGCTGTGAGGCGTACATGTTACTTGTTTACAGAACTCACACTTTGCAGAGACTAAGGGACAGGTTGAAGGTTCTAAAATCAGACAGTGAGAAGTGAGATCTCTTTGAATTGCAGTTTTCCCCTCCAATTGCACTCCGTTGGCTAAGAAACAGGACACCAGATGTTTCTAAGCTGCATCCCAAATCAGACGCTCCTCCTGGCTCAGTGTCCTGAACACCAGCAGGGCCTGAGCCTTTGGAGCGTGCTTCTCTCCACAGAGGGGCACTGTGAAGGGCTGGGGTGGGGAGAGGGGAGCCAGGGGCCAGGGATGTGAAGCTCAAGCAAATGAACTGGGGTGTAGACAAGCGGCCCACCTTCGTTCCCAGTATTCCGCAGGTGTCTGGCTTCTCCGGGCTGCTGGCAGCACTTTTTGGGGAGTCTGAGCACCCCCAGTGCCCAAGGTTCTGAGGCAGAAAGCCAGATTTCTGCCCCCCTCCACCTCTGCCCCCTCTGCCTCGCTAGCTGTATCTGTCTCCCTCCATGTGCTCTGCTATATGATGTTCTCGTCCAGCAACTCACTGGCGAGACAGCAGACCTCCCTCCGCTCCTGCATGTCTCCACGACCTCCCTCCCCACATCCCCAAACTCCTCATTCCCAGGAGGACCATGCCCTCTGTTCTGGCTCCCCGTCCCTCTGCCTCCAGGCACAGTGAGCAAGGACCATGCTGAGCCAGATGGCTGTCCGTTCTCCTCCAGACCACGGAGCGGGGGGAAGGAGGCTCCCCCCATCTCCATGGGTAACCCTGGATCTCTGACAGCAAGTGCTTTCACTTTCTGAGCTTGGTCACGGGTGATGATGTGCCCTGCAGGGTGGCAGCTGGGACTAATCCTGTGTTTGAGACCCTGCTGTATGCCTGGCTGGTGCCTGTGATGCAAAGCTGCCAGCAAGAAAGGGATCCTGGGAGGGTGCAGGGAGGTTTCAGCTGCAGGGGCCCTCCCCAGGAGGCGAGGAAGGTGTCCTGGGAGAGGAGAGGCTGGTGGGGCCGGAACAGCCCTGGAGGAGGTGGATCCCCAGGGCTGGGACCCACCCAGATTTTCTTAGAGCTTTAGGATTGGCTTTCAGCTGGGGCTGGGAATGCTGTAGCCTGGCTGGTGGAGGGTGAGGGCCTTCAGGTCAGAGACCTGATTTGAATCCTTGCCCGGGTACTCAGCAGCTCAGTGCCCCCCAGCCCTATGCCCCCATTTGTAATGTTAGCACGCACCTTGCTGATTCATTGTGGGGCACGGAAGTAGCAGAAGTAGGTAGAGCTGCCCCTTTAAAGGGAAGAGGTGGCTCCTTTCACGTGTGTTATCTCACAGCCCCATTTTACAGATAGGGAGCCTGAGGCGTGGAGGGGCCTGTATGGGAGGCTGGATCTGAGCTCAGGCTCTGTCTGAAGCCTGTGCTCCCTTCCCCACTGCTTCCCGGCTCACTGCAGTGGCAGATGGAAGCACGTAAGAGCGCCTTCTTGTGCCCCTGCAAAGCTGCTCCCTTGCAGTCCCTACTTCCCTCCTCCCTCCAAACCCAGAGCAGGAGGCCATGGGGAGGATGGTCCTCATGGAGAGATACTGGAGCCCCATCGACTAGTGTAGAGGTGGCCTGTGGCATAGCAGGGACCCAGGATGAGCTTCGTGGACAGATGAATGCATGACCCACCCAGCCCTTGTCAGCATTATCGTGGTCACACACAGCACCCAGCGGGAAGGGAGAAAGGCAGTTTCTTCAAAGCGGAAACCTACGAGCACAGACTGGAGTGGCACCATCAATGGTGTTATGGGCCAAACCCAAGTTACTGAACTGAGCTCCTTAGCCCACGTGTGCGAGGTCATGGAAGAGGTCCCTTAATCCCAACAGAGCCAGACATCCCCAAACCATCGAATTCCCAAGCAGACCCAGAGGTTCTGCCCTATTCTGGTTGCAAGACCTGACCCCATGTTCCAGACCCGGGACAGAGGGAGGAAGCTCAAGGGAATAAAGTGGGGGATGGGAGAGGACAGAGACACTGCCAGACTCACAGAAGCAAAGGGTGTCTCCCTGGAGCCCTAGCAAGCTCCAGCCTCTGTGCACAGGAGTGAAGAGGGTCCTCAGAGCTCTGCTGAGGGTGTCAGAGCGGCAGTGCCTCACAGGGACATGTGGCCTGGCCTGCGGCGGGAAGGCCAGCCTGGCTCTCCAAGGGCGGCAGGGCCTCCCTTGGGTGGCAGGGCTCCCAGAGGGAGCCCAAGTCCAGCAGGACCTGCTTAGCAGCCAGGAGGTGGGCCATTAGAGAGCTGTCGGGCCGTCCACCCGCCTGGGTATTCTTAAGGTGTCCTCCTTACCGTGCCCAAATCTGACATTTGGGGATTCTTTTTTCCTCATGGTGGTTCCAATTTTCCATGTGTCTAACACTCATTTGAAATGATTCATGGAAAAATGCCTTTGTGTCCAATTTCTTTGTGCCACAGACAGTGCGGTTTGTAAATAATGGGCTATCTAAACACACACTGGTGTGTATGTTACCACTCCAGCGCAGCTGCAACAATCACACACAGACAAGCGGCCTGGGTCACACAGGAACCCTGATGCCATGTTTCGGAACATCAGGCCCTGGGAATCCTCCCGGGAGGAAAGCCAGAGGGTGGCCACAAACACATCCCAGGGATTCTGGGCACAGTGCCTGCAGAAGAGCACCTCCCCGGCCATCGCCGCAGCCAATGGCCATGGTCACAGCCCAAGGGCCAAGCCGCCCAGCCTGGGGCAGCGGGTCCCAGGAGGTACTTCCGCCTCCTCTCCCAGTCACCTTTGCTTGTGCGACCCAGCCTCAGGCACCCTCGGGGACCTCACCGACCAATAAGCAAGGCCCCTCTCTCCCCATCCCCACCCTCTCCAGATGTTTTCTTGGCCCTTTCGCCCTCCCAGCCAAGCTCTGACAACCACAACAATTTCTCCGCAAAGCAGAAACAGCTGGGGCGGAGGGCCCGTGCTCTGACCCCACCTCCCTGCTGGTGCTTCCTTCAGGGAAGCAGGGGCCTCCACCTGCCACCTTCTCACTCTGTGTCAGGCCCTGCCTGCCTCGGCCCTGCATTCGCTAGATAGCTCCCAGAGGATTAAGATGATGATGATCCAATTCCATCAGTTGGGAAAGGGCTGGGCCCCTACCAGAGAGCACTAGACTGAAGCCAGCAGGCCTGGGCCCTGGGGCTGTTCATCCACTAACTTGCTGGGGATCAGATAATCGTCCAGAGCCATGATGTTCCCATCCGTAAAATGAGTGGACGGGGCAAAACATGCCTGAGATTTCTAACAAGAATGATGGTAACAGTGACATCGCAGTCATCAACAGAGGTGACGGCTACCACTGATGGAGGGCCAGTTACCACCCAGACGTTGTCCTAAGTGCTTTTTCTGAGAGCGTGAGCTCACGCGCGTCTTACCACCCACCTTTCTAGGTAGGAGTGAATACCTCATTTTATAAAAGAGGCAAATGAATTTCTGAGAGCCCAGGTGATGAGTGCTAGAGCTGAGAGGGGTCAAAGCCCAACTTCGGAGCCTCAGCAACCCACAATACATCAGTCCAGGGTCAACAAGCCCCGCTGCACTCCAGGGCCAGACCTTCCTCCATCTGAATGCACAGTCCTCGCCGTGTCAGGCCACCTCCCCACAGGCAAACAGGCCAGGGTCAGGGCTCTTCGGCCACCTTGTCAGGCACTCCACATGCACACGGGGTCGCGTGGCCCACCAGGTACACAGCCCAAGGCAGAGCCCTACCGTTCATTGTTCAGCGCCATCCTCGGGGGGTCCAGGTTGGGGTTCTCCATGGACTCCATCTGTGGACACCGCAGGAAGTAGTACAGTGTGTGGAGGGCGTCGGGGGACCAGGTGATGGGCTGGGGCGGCTGCCGGGCCTGGCGGGCGGGGCTGGAGCCTGGACACAGCGGGTGGCGGCCCTGCATGTGGTGCATGGCGCGCGAGACCAGGTCACCTGGCGGGGAGGCGGGCAGGAGAGAGCGGGAGAAACAGAAAACGTTTGAGTCGCCAGTGCACATTCTTCCAAGGATCCTTGCTGGCTAGAGGAACAGTGCCTAAGCCGGCATGCATAATTACTGTTTACCCAGAGGCAGCAGGCGGAGGTGGCAACTGTCACCCAGACGCGCAATAGCAATCTAGATTCCCTTTCACTTCCAGTCCTGCCCTAACAGTTCAATGAAACACTTGGCAGGGCCCGGCCCCACCAGACCTTATGCTAATACAGTTTCTTTTTCAACATCCCCACTCTCTCCACCATCCCACGGGCCTGCTCCCGGCTCCGACCATGGGAATCTCTCTGGGCCTCTCCTCTCAGCCTCTAATTCCCGTGCCAGGCTGTGTGGTGGTTCTTTCCTGTGCTGTCTGGGGCAGTTCAAGTACTTCTTTTTTTGTTAATTATTTTTAAAATTTTTGGCTGCGTGGGCCGTTTGCTGTGGTGTGTGGGCTTTCTCTAGATGCAATGGGGGGCTTCTCTCCAGTTGCGGCCCTCAGGTTTTTGTTGCAGAGCATGGGCTCTACAGCATACAGGCTCAGTAGTTGAGGAGTGAGGGGTTAGCTGCCCCGTGGCATGTAGGATCTTAGTTTCCTGACCAAAGTTGGAACACACATCCTCAGCATTGGAAGGCGGATTCTTAACCACTAGACCACCAGGGGAGTCCCTGAAGTGCAGGTACTTCTGCAGAAAAGGGCTTCCCTTTCCAATGGCCCCAAGGAAAACTCTTACCACCACCGTCCACTATGCTTACTACGTGCTGGGTGTTCCATTTTTCTAGAAAAAGGATTTAATTTGATTTGTACACTGCTGGGGTCCAAGTATATCCCCATTTTACAGATGAAGAAACTGAGGTTCATCTAGTAAGTAAATATTTACTGACCTCATGCATTTCCCTGGTCACAGGGATACCACGGTGTCCAGAGGTTAAGTAAATGGTGGAGTCTAGATTTGAATCCACATCTGTGTGTCTCCAAAGTCCATGAACTGAGAGGAGGCCCAGGCCACGGCCTGCCCTCCTGAAGGTTGTGGGGTCCTCAGGTTCCTATATCCTGTGCTGTGATTCTTCCCCAGTCAAGTCTTTTCAACACCCCACCAGCTTAGGACAGGAAACATCCCATCATTGTGTGAGGCCACAATGCTGAGAAAGGATGGTGAAACAACCCCAGGCACCCGCGGGCCCCTCGCTCTAGGAAAAGTGGCGCCTTCCGTTCTTCTCAGGCCTGAGAACTCAGAGGAGCGTCCCCTGCGGGTCAGCTTCCTACACCCCCATGCAGTTCCTCACAGATAGCCCCCTGGATAGAAAGCCTCTGCGCAAAGCTGAACCTATGGAGGGAGAAACCAGCAGGTTTTATTATGGCAGGTGAAGTGTCATTTGATGTTGGCAGGACCAAATAAATCATTCACTTATTCCCTTAAGCTTCCCTGCAGAGCATCTGGGTCCAGTACCCTGTTCCACGTATCCCTGGGGCCCTGTACAGGTTCTACTGCACAACAGGTGCTCAGCAAACATCTGAAGAATGAAAACGTAGCCTTACACATTCACTTCATTCTGAAACATTTCTGGTGGTACTTGACTTGAGCTCATCAGATGCCAAGTCCTCCCATGACCGCCAGAGTGACAACATTTGGTTTCCAAGCAGGGACAGTGACAGTCCTGGAACTAGAGCCCTCCACGCAGGGAAAGAGCCCTCCATGCCCCCTCACCCCTGGGTCCTCACTCCTCTATATACAGCGGACCCTGCTCAGCCCACAGCTGTAGCTTGGGTGCCTCCTGCCAGATCCCAGGGCCAAGAGGGCTGAGAGCACAGAGTCCCTGATACCTGCCTGGTTCCATCCCCAAAACTGACTTAATTGGCCTGGGGCAGAACCCAGGTATCTATAGTTTGTAAAACTTCCCTTGCTGAATCTAATGTCCAGTCAGATTTGAGAATCATCAGGTAAGTGGATTAAAAGTGTAGATTCCAGAGTCAGACCTGCCTGGGTTTCAAACTGTGTGCCTTCTGTAAGTTACTTATCAAAGCCTCAGTTTCCTTATCTGTAAAATAATTGCTTCTAACCACAAGTTCTGAGAATTCAAATAAATAACCAACGTGAAGGACTTAACATCATGCTTGGCACAAAGGGCTTGGTAAAGTTAAATACATCACCATTATTATTCCTGTCCTTTGTTGTCGTTATCCTTCTAGACTACAGGCCTCCTTGTCATGCTCTTTCTCCTAGGACCTCTGCCTGCAGTCAAGTGCTGCTCCACCTTTCCCAGGACAGGAGGAGTCCAGCCCTGCAATGTCAAATCCCAGCTCTGCCCTCAGGTCCTGGGTGGTAGAAACTGGTCCCAATAACCCCAGGCCAAGCCGCGTCCCAGAAGCTAGTTGCAGAGCTATGTTGGCTGCAATAAGTTGAAACCCGGCTCCCGTATCTCCAGGTCTGAATGTCATAACCGTTGGCACGACCACAGGACCATGAGGAGAATTCAGAGTCCCTGATAGCATCAAAGAAACCTTGGTGAAATATCATTTCAAAGTTTGATAAGGTAGAAGTCGTTACCATTCTTTACATTTAAGATTATTGCGCTGTTTCTGGTGTAGACCCTGTGGCAGCACGTTTCCAGCCAGAATGCAGGCAAGTCAAGGAAGGGACAGAGGTGTCTCCTAAGAGTTCCCTAAAAGGGAAGCCAGGAAGAGAGAGGCTTCCCGAAAGTTCAGAAAACCATGAAGGCATGGGAACTAGAGATGGAGACCCTGGATACTTCGCTCCAAGCCAAGCTGCAGGTGACCAGTCTCTCTCAAAGACCAAAAAAACAGATGCCTGCAGACAACTCTGATCAGGCATCTAAAGACTTAGGCTGCGCTGCAGCGCCGTGTAACAGGCAAAGACAGCCACGTGCTCTGGATGCTCTCCCTGAGAGACTGTCCTCCCTGCCACTTTCTATTTTCTAGGCTTAGTGACAGACATGAAAAGATACGACAAAATCTCTAGTCAACCACCCCATCAGTGAGGCATTTCCATTTCACAGATGAGGACACAGGCTTATACAAGTTACATGTGTCCAGGGGCACAAGCAGCGAGGGGACCAGTCAGGATTTGAACTGTGGTCCCTGTGTACCCAACACATGCTCTCGAGCATTGCAACACTGCTTACTCGAAGGGCGGTCTGCAGACTGGAACAGGTCTGTGAAACTGGTGGTTACTGGTTCAGAAGTTCAATTCAGAAACTGAAAGTGAGCTTGAAAAAATTTCCAGAGCAGTCTGACAGAGTGATTTTTATGCCTATTTAATCTAATAATAAAATAAGATGACTTGCATCTGACCTGCACTTTTGTGTTTCTAGACATTCCTTTTTATTTTATAAAAGTTTCAGTTTGCAATAGAGCTATGCTAAGTTGCTTCGGTTATCTCCAACTCTGGAGACCCCATGGACTATAGCCTGCCAGACTCCTCTGTCCATGGGATTCTCTAGGAAGAATACTGGAGTGGGATGTCATACCCTCCTCCAGGGGATCTTCCCAACCCAGGGGTCGAACCCACATCTCTTGCATCTCCTGCATTGGCAGGCAGGTTCTTTACCACTAGTGCCACTTGGGAAGCCCAACAGAGCTGAGGATATACCACTCCTGGCCCATAACCACAGTGAGTTTGAGAAGCTGTGGCCCAACGGGGCTGTGCTATTGGTTTGGCACAACTGGGCTCTCAGAGCTGCTTCTGACATGTCTTTGTACTAGAGAATCAATTGACCCTAAGCTTGATGAGACTTCAGTCTAAAGCCCAGGAACACCCAGGAGCAGGGAGAAACACCCTTTCTTCTTGCTAGTCATGAGAGCCTTGATCAGAGGTGCTATGGGTTCCCTCTGGGCTGTCTAACGCCCATCTGGAGCCATTGGATAAAAAGAGCAGGGGAGAGACTTCCCTGGTGGCCCAGTGCCTAACACTTTGCACTCCCAATGCAGGGGGCCTGGTTCAATCCCTGGTCAAGGAACTAGATCCCACATACCACAACTAAGGGTCTGCAAACTGCACCTAAAGATCCCACATGCTGCAACTAAGATCTGGTGCAATAAAAAAAAAAAAAAAAAAAAAAGAGCAGGGGTAACCTGGGATTTAACACTGTCTCCAAAATGAGGCCCACACCACCTGGTTCCCTTTAAAAAAGTGTTTCATTTCTTTCTTATTCCCTCCCATTTACATTCTCATAAGTAGAGAGGGACAGAGGAAAAGACAAGTGGCTGGAGCTCCCTGTGCAGCAGATACAAGAGTGAGACTTCCTGACCTACCTGGCAGGCTGGTCCTGGCAAGGTGCAGCGAGAGGATGCATGTTAAACCCGGGCTAAACTCTCAGGGACGAGGTACTCAGTGCCAAGTATCACTAGCCTCATTAAGTTCTTTAGTCTCGGAGGGAAAAACTGCAATATCTGCCTCCACCTTCAGCTTCTTCCTCTTTCATGATGATTAGCAAAAACACTGGTTTCAGAGTGAGAGAGCTTGGGAGTTGTGCAACATGACACAGCCAGTTGGGTCGTTGGTGAAAGATGCTCTGGGCATCCTTCTTACCTTTGGCCTGAGGAATGGCTGAGCCAGGATAAGGACCAATCCTAGGTGGGCTTTAGGAGGCAAAAACTGGGTGACAGACGATTCACTGGGCTTCCCAGGTGGCACCAGTGGTAAAGAACCTGCCTGCCAATGCAGGACAGACAGGTTCGATCTCTGGGTTGGGAAGATCCCCTGCAGGAGGGCATAGTAACCCACTCCAGTATTCTTGCCTGGAGAATCCCATGGACAGAGAAGCCTGGTGCTTTACAGTTCATAGGGTCACCAAGAGTTGGACACAACTGGAGTGACTCAGCACGCAGCGACTTCATTTCTGCACACACATGGCTCAGATACTGTCCTCAACACTAGAGATACGTACTCCAGGGGTACAACAGAGAAGGTCTGCATTCTTGTGATGGTGACTTTCTAATCACATGGGCGAGATGACCAACTACTCACCTGCCAAGTGTCCATTAGTGCTTGGAATAAACCAAAGCCGTAAGATGGGGCACAGAGGAATGAGGGTGGGACCTGGAGTCTCTGCAGGGTCTGTGGGCAAGCCCTGTCTAGTAAGTGTTATTTGGCAGAAATTTGGAGAACGTGCCATGATTGGGCACCTGGGGGAAATGGTCACGGGCAGAGGAACAACTAGTGCAAAGGCCCTGGCGGGGGAGGATCTTGGCCAGGAGACCAGGGTGGTTTGCAGGGCGGTCAGCAAGAGAAGAATAGTAGGTGATGAAGCCAGATGGATGACATCTCCAGTCCCGGATTTCATGAGTGTGTTGGAAAGCCATGGGGAGAATGGAGGGGATACTCAGCAGCAGAGTGACATAATCCAATTTGGGTTTTAAATAGTCCTGGTTTGGGCTGAGTTGTTGGAAGTGAAGGTGTTGAAAGGAGAAAACCAAAAATCGGGATAGTTTTAGAAGGTAGAAACAACAGGACTTGGTCCCTGGGCTGAGTGACAAGGACAGAAAGATGAAAAGCCTGTCCCCTGAGAGTAGTTTCTGAATGCCCGTCTTGTGTCTGACTGTGGTTTGTAACGGGCATGGAGACTACTACAATAAAAGGCTCTATGATAAAAGTCAAGCTCAGATTCCAATCTTGACCTCAGCTGCCTTGAGATGCTGGTGGCTGGGCCGTTAGCCACGTCTAGGAAGCCCATGCGTGAGTGTGTGCTAAGTCACTTGAGTCGACTCTTTGCGACCCTATGGGCTATAGCAAACCATAGCCCTAAGTAATTCAGAGCTTTGCTAAAGCTAGACACAGCAGGAGTCAAGCCCTCACTTGGATTCTTCCAATCAGCAGTCTGACTTGGGGGCAATGACTTTTCCTCTCGAAGCCTCAGTTCCCTCACCAGGACTGCTGAGCTGTTCTGCAGAGGAAATGAGATCACGTGACTAAGGTGCTTTATACAGTGCCTTGCATACACTAAGTGCTCACAATGTTCCGAATGTGAAACAAAACCCAAGTGCTCTCCAGTGGACTGAAGCCTACATATGTTCCCCATTGTCCTCGGGCCAGGAGAGTTCATCACACAGACTCTGCGTAGCTCCAAAGACAGCCCACACACCCAAGCCCACTTCCTGCAGGGGTCCCAAGGGGCAGGGGACCCAGGTGGCCATGCTGGAATGCCCCTAGGAGACAAAGAGCCTGAAGTCCCGCTTTCTGAACCAGCCCTTTTACCAATCTGCTCTGTGACCTTGAACCAGGCACCTTTACTTCCTGTCCTGGGAGGGAAGGAAGGCTGGGGGCAGGAAGGAGGAAGCTGTGTCCTAAAGAAGCAGAAAGGCTCGCCATTCACTATTCAGGGGCCAGAAACCTCAGAGAAATCACAAGCGGAAAAGGCAGGAGCAGAGTGAAACTCCATCTGTTTCCACGCTGTGTGCTACGACCCCGGGCGGGTGTGCCCACCCTCTGCTGGGTGGGCTTATGACACAGGAAGGGAGAACTGAGGAGGCTGAGAGTGCAGTTTGATTGCTCAAATAATTGGGATAACGAGAGGGAGAGACTGGGGGCACGGGGATCTCTGGCCTCCTAACACACTTTTTTGAAGCAGCTGTCAAGCGGTAATGACCTAGACCCATGGGTTTCCCAGTGTGTTTCAGAGAGCCCCGAGGTCCTGGGGGATGCCCAGGGCGCAGCAGGGCTGAGTCCGCAGACCACACCCGCCTTCTGCCAGCCAGAGAAGTTTTGCTTTTTTCTTCTTTTTTTTATGTTGAGGCTTCAGGACATGCGTTCTTTCTAACACTGGCTATAAATTCAGAGTCTTTGGGGCCAGGCAGGTAAAATAAATGCGTGAGACAGGTCAGCTATGAGATACCGAGGTATGTGACAATGAAGGGAACGCCTGCTGTCCCCTTAGCTACCTCTCGGCTCCCCTGATCACCAGCATTCAGGGCTGGGGCACAGTTGTGTCAGATGGTCTGATTTCTCTAGAGAAACCAGAGATCTGGGTTTGGATGTGATTAAAGGCACCTCCTGGTCAATCCACGCATGTGTGTGGGCCACTGGTTTGCAACCTCTGGCCTTAAAGGATGGACAGTTTTCGGAGAAGGCAGGACACAGGCAGAGGAGGAGGAAGCCAGGACCCAGAAGGCGGGCTCTTCCCCACCTCTCCCTCGGGGCCAGCGGGCTGTGGGGGCTCCACTCACTCAGCTCAGAGATGCTCCCCACACAGGTGGCCAGGAGGGACTGCTCCAGGGTCCGGAGCTCCAGCTGCGCGTAGGCGTCGGCTCTCTCGTCGTGGCCCAGGGACCCCCCGTTGTAGGGGCTGAAGTACGCGGGGAGGGAGAGGACACCTGTGGGGAGACAAAGTGGATGTCAGTGAGTATAATCAATAAACAATCGATGATAAGAATAAAATAGTTTTATTTGAGCCAAATGGAGGACTACCCTAGAAGCGTGCTGCCCAGATTACTCTGAGAAACTGCTTCAGAGAAGCAGAGTCTTCAGCAGTTTTGTACGTTGTCAGAATAAAGAATATTAAACAAGTCAGTGTTACATCTCTTCAAAGTGTGAAAAGAAAAAGAAAAGAACAGACCGGCATGTACACAGAGTCATTAAGGCCTTCGCACCTGGGAAGGGAGTCTTCATCATCCAGGGAGAGCCAGTAGCAGCATCCCAGGAAGAGGGGCATTTCATCTTTATTTTTCCATTTTTTTAAAAAGATTTTTTTGGCTGTGGACCAGTTTTAAAGTCTTCATTGAATTTGTTACAACACTGCTTCCGTTTTATGTTTCAGTGTTTTAGCATGTGGGATCTTAGTTCCACAACCAGGGATTGAACCCCCACCCCCGCACTGGAAGTGAACTCTTAACCACTGGACTGCCAGGGAAGTCCTTAAACTTTATTTTTAACGTAGACATTATTTGCTTCCAGTCAATGTGCCCTTTTCTTCAGCAATTAAAGCAGATGTACAGTGTATGTTTGATAGGCCACAGGTTATTTTGGTTAGCATAAAATTCAAGTTAGGGACTTTCCTGGTGGCCCAGTGGCTAAGACACCAAGCTTCCAATGCAGGGGGCCTGGGTTTGACCTCTGGTCGGGAAATTGGATCCTGCATGCTGCAACAACTAAAGATCCCACATGCCAAAATGAAAACCCAGAGCTGCCAAATAAATAAACAAACAGCAACAAAAAAATCAAATTAACTCATGTATAAGCCAGAATGACTTCCTTATATCTCAGTATGTGAAAATGTCTTTTATCAACAAGTCGCCTGAGGAAGGAAGCAAAGCTGGAAATCCACAGCCCTGTTTCCCATCTGGTGGAGTGGGCCAATTGCAAGGTTCCACTTAGGACAGATGACTTTTAACTGTGGCCGGTGCTGCGGGAGCCAGAAGGCGGGGTGGCCCACCTGCACATGCGGTTTAAAGCGGTGGAGATCACCCCTTCTTGAAGCTGCATAAGGAACTGGCCTCCAGACACCCGTGGGCCACACAAGCATTCACTCATCCCTTCCCCTCTTCACTCACTGAATATTCAGAGTGCTTCCCAGGCATTGTGCGGTCTTCAGGATTCCAGGGTGACAAAGAGACCCGGCGTTGTCCTCACATTGCTCAGGGAATGGGGCATCAAATACAAAGGTCCACCACGCCCACCCAAAGGCCAGCATCACCCCCGGAGTCCTCTCACTTCCTCATGCTGCCCACACACCACCCCCTTCTCCTTTTCCAAGCCAAGAACAGGACTAAGAGAAACCAGAAAAAAGGATGCTGGCTTCCCCCACTCCAGCCACTGGCCAAGGCCAATTAGTGTTTTTCATTAGCACTTCAACAACAGAGGAGCCGAGCTGTCAGAATCAATCCCAGAGGGTGACAGCGTGTAAATTTCTTCAACTCACTGTGTGGCTTCTTTGAAAACACCAGAGAAGCAAAATCAGACTGGCTTAAAACTGAGGCGTTGGTTGTTGAGGCATGTAGCCACAGAGATTCCCAGTTTTTGATAACCACTATTTCTTTGATCAAGGCATCTTTGTCCAACCCCCTTGAACTTTTTTTTTTGAAAAAGCAAAATACCCACAGGAATTTAATCAGTCACTTTGGGAAAAATCTCTTAAAATTCCTTGAGATAATGGGAGAGCCCCTGGGATGTGGCCAAATCTGGGCTAGGATTCCCTATCCTGCCCACAGAAATTGTCACAAGGATGACAACAGCCATGGGTCCCGCAGCAAAGAGCTCAAGACAGGGCCTTAGAGCCGGAGCCTTTGGGTTCATGATTCTGGCTCTGTCACTGAACCAGCTGTGTGATCTTGGGCAAGTTACTTCACTTCTCTGTGCCTCAGATTCCTCACGTAACTACAGATAACAAAGGCTACTGAGCTTACAGTGTGGCAGTGCGGAATGACTTGAGTTGCTGAATGTCAACGCTTGGACTGCTGTGAGGTTCAGAGTTAAAGGCTCTTCAGTTGCTATTACAGGTATTTTTCCTATGTGTTGGGAACGCAGACTTCATGTATTATTCTTTCAACAAGGTAGGCACCTCTGTCTCCATTTTAGATACTGTGCAGAGAGTTTTAATAACTTGCTGTACTAAGTGGCAGAGCTGGGATTTGAATCCAGGTCTGACTGGCCCTAGAATATATGCATTTCACCCCTCTGTGAGCCCAGATTCACACCACCAAGCTCACCTATGGCTGTCCTGATTCAGGGCTGTTTTCCTGCTCGGTTCACTCCAGAAGTCCCTGTGCTGGGCCTCACACACAGGGCAGTCTTCCTCCTGCCAGATCCTGGCAGCGGACTTTGACCAGTCTCAAGGTTCAGCTGCCATGCAGCCCTGCCCCACTAGCCTGCCCTTCCCCCAACCCCGCCTCCAGGCCTCCTCTGAGCTCCCTCTCTGCCCTGCTGTGTGCCTGAGACCTGCACCCTGAGTCTCCCTTCGACCCTTCCAGGATGGCAGTGGTGACTGACCTGGCAAAGCAGGGCATCAAAGCTCTGTTTCCAGTGGGAGGACGAGGGTATGAGTGGGTCCCCAAAGGGGAACCTCTCCTGACAGCTGAGGACCCAAACACATTAGGAAGGGCTGGCTCTGGGCATTAAAACAAGTAAAACAAAAGACAACCCCCACCCACCCACCCCCTCAACTAAAAAAGCTCAACCCCACGGACAGCCCAAACATTTGGGAGGGTCTCTATGCAACGAGAGGTCCTAATGCAGGCCTCACTCTCCCCCTTCTCTTCATTATTAATCCACAGAAACAATGCCGGGGACATGTGGATCAAATTTACAGTGCTTAGGGCAAGGGAATAGGAAGGTCAGCTGATTTGTCAAAGGATTCCCAGAGAGAAATATTATGTCAGTGGATCTAGTAACAAGAGCTGACAACTCCATTAATAATTGTTCCCACTTCCCCAGTCATCACCCACCCAAAGGGGCTTTCACTTAATACTGTGGCAAAGGTAATTACGAGCCTCTTATTAATAATAGTAACTGATGGCATCACAGCTTTTGCATAGTACCTTTTGCTTTTAAGAGACTTCTAACACCGAGTACGTAATTTATTCTCCTTTCAAGGGAGGTAGGGCGGTCATTATCAGTAATAGCCACTGCTGACTTTTATAGCAGGCTCGCTATGTGCCAGGATTGTGGTAACTGTGTATGCAAGATCACATTCAATTCCCAAGGCTTCATGAGGTAATGTTTGCACCCATCTTATAGATGAGAAAACCAAGGCCCCCGCCCCCAAAGTTAAGTGATCTTCCCAAGGTTATTGAGGGTCAGGAACTGAACTGGGGCTAGATGTCAATCTCTTGAGTCTCAAGATGTTGAAATAAAAATGATGTCCTAACTTTGACCACCTTGTCCTTTAGTTAGAGAATGAGGATGTGTGCAAGAAAAGGGGTTCTGTTCTGTTTGGGCCTGGAGTCTGAGAGGAGGAAATATAAAGATCCAGAAATACAACTTTCTTTTTTTAATGTGTCTCCAGGCACCACCTGCCAAGGATCCCCGGAGGCCTCACATGAAGCTCTACAGACAGAAGGCCATCTCTCATTCCCCTTGATTTTTCCAGAATGCAGTTCCACAGCTTGCCTTCTGAATCTGCTGAGTCTGTCCCCTAAGAAAGGTTTTTTTTTTGGTCAATGTGAAATTCTTCTCTCTCCCACACAAGCCTGTTCTTCAGCCGTTCTCACTGGAGATGGAAAACGTTTGCCTTAAGTTCTCTCAACACTGTGACTTCTTTGCCCACAGAAATTCCCAGCTTTATGACATGGGCCTGGGGCAAGGTTATTTTGGAAAAAGGGCTTTCCAAAAAAACAAAAAAAAAACAAAAGAAAGGCAAAGCATCCCCCTTCCCTTTACTAAAATCCTTAGAAAAAACTGTTTATTTCAGTCATGATGGAAAAGAAAGCAAGTCCGAGTGAAACCTTTATTCCTTTACTAGTTAATAAGGACACCCAAATCAATCCCTATTGAACACTGTAAAAGTTACAGAGAAAACCCACATGCACGGCTCAAATCATTGCCGTGAAATGAACTACTGCGTGAGAAGCAGGGAAGAAGTAGACAAGATCCAAGCATCCGCTGCCTCTCTCATCTCCAAAATCAGCATTTCTATTGAAACAAGGTTCCACCCCATCTGCTTTGGCTCTATGCGAAGCCTCTAGGTTTCTCAGTCTACACACACAATCACAATCTTCCGTCACTCCATTTTTCTCAAGCAGGTTGCCCAACCCTTGAATCTCAGAACTCATTATCTCATTCCCCAAAACCGCCAGTCCCTTCTCTGAGCACAGCACCGCATCCACCCAGTTGCCCAAGGACAGACCTATGAGTCATTCTTATCAACTCTCTCCCTCCTCCCCCACACATCCAACCAACCACCAAGTCCTGCTGCTCTCACACCTTCCTATCTCAAAACTCTGTCACTGCTGGTTCGGGCTTCCCTCTGGATCCTGCAAGCGGCCCCTCCTGTCTCCCACCTCCATCTCACCCTGACATCCCTTACTCTGGCCGTGGGTGCTAAGTCGCTTCGGTCATGTCCCCACGGACTGTAGCCCCCCAGGCTGCCTTGTCCATGGGATTCTCCAGGCAAGAATACTGGAGTGGATGGCCATATCCACTCCAGGGGATCTTCCCGACCCAGGGATAGAACCCCCTGCGTCTCCTACATCTCCTGCACTGGCAGGTGGGGTCTTTACCACTAGCGCCACCTGGAAAGCCCAAGTAACTAGCGTTACTCTAGATACACACTCTTCTTTTCTCTGGCTTTAAACTCTTCAATGACTCCCCAGCTCCTGAATAGGTTCAAAGACCTTTCCACAGATAAGAATAGATAATATTCTTCTCTCTGTGATACTTAGGCATGAAAATAATTCTGCCAGTAAAGGGGGAAATTCCCAGCATTCTCAAGAAATCAGCAGAGTTAAGAAGCCTACGCACACCTGATCCTGGTTTCTCAAGCTGTTTTCCAGGTTTGGTCACTTGGCTCTGCTTCAGTCTCAGGTTCCTTCCCAGGTGATTCTCCACCAGTCCCCAGAGAGGGCGCCATAGAGTCAGATGGGAAATTCAGGGCCTAGAAGACGAGTCCTGCCTTCTTTCTGGTAGTCAACCAGGAATTCAAGCTGGGTTTCAGATTGCAGAGGTGCTGGTTCCTCCAAGCAAGGAAGCAACAAGGCAGAAGCCAGTGGACTGCACACTGGGTTGACAGACCAGACCTTCAGTGCTAAGGATTTTCAGAAGCAGGACTCAGCCCAAACACCAAATCAATGGGGATTTCATTCTCTTCTCTTTAAGATAAGGTGGTCAGTTGGATGGCCTCTTAAGTCTGATGCAGCACTAAAGTATACACTTCAAAACCTTTTCCCCTACTTTCATTTCACTATTTAACTTCTGAATTGTCAACAGTGGCAACAAATAGGCCCTGATAGTATTATTTCCTATGATTTCATTCTCCCCCAGTTATAACAACACTCTCTCCCCATACATACATATACACACAAAATTGTAATGTAAAGATAAGCTTCTTTTGTGAAAACGAGATAGATTTACAGTTCAGTTTTTACGACCAGTCATCAACAGGCCATCAAGATGAACCTATTTGCAGGGCAGCAATGGAGACAGACATAGAGGAACAGACTTCTGGACAAGGGTAGGTGAGAGGAAGGAGAGGGTGAGACGAATGGAGACAGTAGCACAGAAGTATATACTAACACATATACAATAAATAGCCAATAGAAATTTGCTGTATAACTCAGTGAACTCAAACTGGGGCTCTGTAACAACCTAGAGGGGTGGGAAAGGGTGGGAGGTGGGTTCAGGAGGGACACCAATGGCTAATCCATGTTGATGTATGACAGATATCAAACCAATATTGTAATGCAATCAATTAAAAATAATAATAATAAAATTAAAAGTGGGAAAATTTTAAAAAGGTCATCAAGACTGTAACTTAACTGTCCCCTCAACTTGACATTCCATTCCCAGAGCTCTGTGCAGACTTGCAAATGTTGTTTCCAGGGAGCTGTGACTGTGGTGGAGCCAGAGACCTGTGCAAGCCCGTGTGCCTAGCACCCTCTCCTGTCCCGCCTCCTACACACTTTCCCCTGACTCGCTAGCCGCCTCAGGGAAGCTCATTTGTGAAGACAGCAAAGGCCACCGTCTGTCTCCTGCTTCTTTAAAATGAAACCCAGGATGCAGAGGATTGCTCTTTTACTGCCCTTGAGAGGAAACTTGGCAGGGCATCTTTTTGCCAGTTTTCTTAGGAGCTGGAAGCTTGGGTGGGGTTCAATCCATAAATTTCTGAAAATAAAAATTATATTGCCCCACTGAACAGTTTCCAAATAGCTCACATAATCCAGCCATTTAAATTTTTTTAAAAAAGTGTTTCCATTCTCCGATCTGGAGTTTTATATATAGTACATTTAATGCCCAGTTTTTGTATATTAGTCACACTGAACAAAGTGCTGAAGAGTTAAAGCCGGAATATTTTCCAGAGAGACCCAAATGGAATATAAGGACAGTTGATTAAAAAAAAACAACCCACTTCACTGAATGGTGTCTCTCCTGATAGTCCAAGTTCAAAGAGATTGGGGGAGGAGTATTGAAACAGGGGAAAGATGAAGGAAATAAGGAGGAAAACCTAGAACTGGAATGAAATCTGCTGACTTGATGAACTATCAGTCTTCCCTGTAAAAATGGTTCCTCAAGAGAAATCAAATACTCATGTCATTCTCAGCCAGCACCCACCTAAAGATGAGAGCACCATCCTGTGAGGCCCAAGAGTTCAAGAGAGGAGCAAAGGTGGGGAGACGGGAAGAGAGAAGAGTGGGGGTCCCCGTTGAGTTTGGGAAGCAGGTTTGACCCACGAGTTAGTAATGGAGATGGCTGACCCCGCACGGGCAGCACTACCAGTCAGATGAAGCAGCATTTGAGCCCCTGTGAAGACCCTGGGAGTGGTCTCATCACTGTCGGCCAGTACTGTTACTCACCCCTTTTTTACCAGTGAGGGACACTGTGGTTTGGATGGCACTGGTCACTTGGCGAAGGTCACCAAGTTAGTGGCGGAAGTGGGATTCAGACTCAGCCTGCCCATCCTTCGAGTCCACACTGCCTCTCCCATGGGGCTCTGTCCACAAGCTCAGGGACAGGAGATTTCTTCACCGCTTACCAGTCCAATTAGGACTGCCCTTTCCCCTTCTTCCTCAAGGTCAGGAAATTAAAAGCAAACATAGCCATGCTCTGGTTAACACCCCACTCTAAGTTATCAGAACGCCACCAGGGCTGAAGGTGGTCTTCTGGTTAAGAGAGGCCCAGAGGGCTGGGAGCTTCCCATTAAACTGTGAAAATAGTAACGGTTTATGACTGCCCAGGGAGCCAGGGGCCAGAGGACCCAGGGCAAGATCAAAGGCTGATGAAGTGCAACATGCTTGTTGCCAGAACCAAATTCTCTTTAAAAAGATGATTAAAAAAAAGAAATGGTAAAAAAAAGCAAACCTCACAGTGAATACTGGGCTGGAATTCATCTCTCTTTGGAATCCTTGACAGTCTTGGGCCTGCTGGTGGGGCTCCAGCTTGGGGAGCTGGCCCTGGGCTGCCTCTCTTCCCTCCAGTTGGCAGCAGCACCTCTGAACTCAGGACTGGCTCACCCAATTCCCAGGCGGCTCCAAGCAGGGTGAAGATTTAGATGGAGAGAGGGGCCACCAGAGGGAAAAAAAAAAAAAAAACAGACCAACAAAGCAGTGGGGGGTGAACATGAAATCTCCACTAGGAATGCCACCTCACAGGCATTTTGGTGATTTGTTTAATTAAAGTTCATATCAGTTCCATCCCAGACCCAGAGTATGAATACACCCCTAAAAGAAGGAGTTAAGATCATGACTGGCTGCTTAATTGTTTTGAAGTAAAGATGTAACAAAATGCAGCCTGTTCATTGCCATTTCCCTCCTTTGCAAGAGAGTAAAGCCAGAGTAACCAAGCAGATCAATTTCAGGAAATTAAACCTAAAGGTGAACTCTGGAAAACTCAGCACCAGTCACAACATGGGGCAGTATGGAGTGCAGAACTCACACGTGGACCACTGAGCTTTTTCCTGTGGAATAAGATCCCTGTGGTGTTTAGAGTACTTTTTAAGAGATTCTGGGTGGCCTATCTCCAAAGTATTGATGTAAAGCATCAAGAACTTGAGTGACCCAGGAAGCCTGAATCTTGCAACTGCCACCTCTTAAAAAAAAGGAAAACCCACCACGTGACCATGGTCCTTTGTCAAATGCCGTCCTTGACCCATGGTGACTGAGCACGCCAGTTCCTGTGAGCCAAGGACAACATCCATCCACATTTGTATAAAGGCAGCAGCACATTTAACATGCAAACACACACAGTCATCACCCTGAAATATCAACCCTTCCCCCAGCTCATGCACACATCACCACGGCGAGAGCGGTTCTCTCTATGCTAGGGCTATAAGAAGGTTTTGAACTACTACACTTTCTAAACTTTATACAAATTTGATTTATTGGTGTTGTAAAAAGTGACTGTTATAAGAGAAATAGGGGACGAGACGGGGGAGATATACTTAGAAGGAGAAGAGAATGACAGACCATTTCTTCTGAGTACAGGAATATCTATAATTTCAAATATGGCAGAAAGTTAACGGAAATTAAGTTTTCATATAAGAAAACAAATGAATGTTTTGGAAAAAAACAAAACTATGATCTAATTACTTATAAAGAGCCCAGAACAAAGGTCATTTAATGTAAAAGTTATTCCTGCACGGGAGAATTTGAGGTGGTTTTTTTCCCTCCATTAGTCATCATACTTTTTTTTCTACTGATTAAAAAATGAACATACATATTTTAATAAACATGAAACCATTATTACAACTGTTGTGAGCTCATGGAGGCACAAAAAGCAAATAGAAAAAAACCTAATTGTTTTACATAAATGTTAATAAAAAAAATAAGGAAAAGAAACTCAGAAGTTGCTGCAAGTTTCATTCCAAGAATCAGCCTCGCTAAAGGCCAGCTCCTTTACCTGGCCAGATGGTGGTGACGGAGGAGCCATCTCCTGTGGCATCCTGCTGACACTCGGCCCAGCCGTGTACACACTGAACCTGTGTGATCATGACGCACCTACCCACACAGTGGCCTCAGCCGCCAGTAGAAGCTGCAAAGTGCCAGGACTGAGAGGTCCCAGAGCTGGGGGAAATCTTAATGTCACAGGAATCACCAAGCGTGAAAAGGGGGGCTTGCCACTGCCATTGCTGGGGTGGGGGCAAAGGTGGGCGCACGGATGGGAGGGAAGGCAAAGTTCCTCCTGGGAGTGATCCCTGAGCTACATCCCAGCGAGAGCAGTGCTGCCAGCAGGTAAAAGAGGCGGGTGGAAGACGTCTCCACGTGTCAGCCCAAAGGAAGGAGAGGGATAAATCAGCCTGAGCACAAGTCATTCCTTGGGGATTAAGAAAAAAGAGGCAAGCATCATAAAGTCCAGGGCAGATGGCCAAGATATTTATTAATAGAATATGAGCACATTAGTCAGAAATGTACTGTGCTAGAGCCCCTCTAAAAATATAACCTGCTTTGGTTTAGATCTTTCAGGTGATTTACGAACATGAATCAGAGGGAAGAAGGTTTAAAACTCAGCTATGAATCTTATTAACTATGTAACTTTGGACTAGTTACTTAACTTCTCTGAGCCTCAATTTATTCATCTGTATATAGGTCCATCTAGTCAAAGCTATGGTTTTCCCAGTAATCATGTATGGATGTGAGAGTTGGACCATAAAGAAAGCTGAGCACCGAAGAATTGATGCTTTTGAACTGTGGTGCTGGAGAAGACTCTTGAAAGTCCCTTTAGATTGCAAGGAGATCCAATCAGTCAATCTTAAAGGAAATCAAACCTGAATATTCATTGGGAGGGCTGATGCTGAAGCTGAAACTCCAATACTTTGGCCACCTGATGTGAAGAACTGACTCATTGAAAAAGACCCTGATGTGGAGACAGATTGAAGACAGGAGAAGGGGACAAGAGAGGATGAGATGGCTGGATGGCATCACCAACTTGATGGACATGAACTTGAGCAAGCTCTGGGAGTTGGTGATGGACAGGGAAGCCTCATGTGCTGTAGTCCATGGGGTTGCAAAGAATCGGACACGACTGAGCGACTGAACTGAACTGATATAGGCCTAATAATAGCTCCTAGTTCACAGGATTATTTGAGAATTAGAAGTTATGTAAGAATTTAGCAAAATGCCTGAAACATAGCAAACATGTAATAAATGGGAATATTCTTATAAAAGACTTCACTGATTCCCAGGGCCAATGGCTTTGGGATAAAGTCATCAGATTCCATATAAAAGTAATATCACTATTTGCAGGAAGTAAGGGACCCAAGGCCAACCTATCCCATTATTTTCCTAAAGGCCTGTGCTGATAGAGAGTCATGCTTTACTCACCACAGATGGATCATTTACTCTGCATTCATCCACTCCCTTCTTCTGTTTACTGATGACCTAATAATCTGCCAGAAGTGGCTAAGTTCTGGGGATTGAAAAGTAAACAGGACATTGTCTCGACCTCTTGATGTTTGCAGTCTAGTGAAGAAGGGCAGACAGTAAACCAGCCAAGTCAATAATATGGGAAAAGGGCTACATGGAGTTGGACCAAAGAGCCAGAGGAGGGAATCTAAGTGGACTATGTAGGCCGAGTAGTCAAGGAAGGCTTCCTGAAGGAAGAGACATAGCTGGTGAGTGGACATCAGTTGGATGGGGCTTTCAAGCAGGTGAAGGGCCTGTATAGGGAGGATCTGGGGCAGTGATAGGCTGGGGAGGGGTCCCCTGGGACTTGCCATGAAGCTGTATTTGTAGAGTCAGCACGTTATTCATACTTAGACTATGTGTTTATTTGGGGCAGCCTGGGAGGTGGCTAAGGGAGATCACTGTCCTCCCTCCACCTACCCTTGGAGCCAATATGAAGCTGGGATCAGTGAACTTTTCCTGCAAAGGGTCAGAGAGTAAATACTTTTGGCTGTGCGGGTCTCGGCTACAACTGCTCAACTCTGCCAGTGTAATGCGCATACACATAAACACATGGGCACAGATTTTTAAAAGATAATCTTCCCTATTTTTAAAGTAATTTAAAAAAACACTACTTGGCTGCTCTAGGTCTTAGTTGCAGCATTCAAACTCTTAGTTGTGGCATGTGGGGTCTACTTTCCTCATCAAGGATCAACCTGGGCTCCCTGCATTTGGGAGTGTGGAGTCTTAGCCACTGGACACCAGGGAAGTCTCCACATGGGCACAGATGTGGAATTTTATATCACCTTCATGTTTCACAAACTAGTCTTTTAATACTTTTTCAAACATTTAAAAATATAAAACTAATTACTGGCTTGCAGGCTATACAAAAAAACAGGTGTCAGGTGGGATCAGGCCCCAGGTCTGCGCTTGTCCACCTCACTACTAATCCAGAGCCCCTCAGAGGGATGCAGAGGGTAACTCGAAGGGATGGGCGAGTGTAACAGGCCTCCTGGGGAGGAACCAGGGAGGTGGACACTGGTCACCTCCAGTGACCAGGAATCTAAGGGGCTGGGACTCTGTCCTGAGAGCAAGGAGGACTCATTGAAGGGGTTTCACCAAGTGAATGATAGGGTCATACACACACTGAGACAGATAAATCGGGCAGCAGTGTGGAAAGGGGTGGGAAGGAGTTAGATTAGAGAACCCCACTGAAGGCTGAAGACATCTTCTTTGTCAGGGAATTCACAGTATAAAAATCCACCTGGGCTACTGCTTTGACTCTTATTTCAACAAAGCTGCTCATTCCTTTTAAGCTTTTGCACTAAGCACTTAAACATCAAAGACGGAGGTAAAATTTTGGAACTAAAATTCATTAAGGAATCATTTTTAAGACCAGAAAAGTGAAAAACATGTTGGACTACTTTTAAAATTGGTGATGTTTCCGGATGAAATTAAACCAGTTGGCAAATTTCAGTCTCAGTTGTTATGGCTCCAAAAGGTAATTCACAAAGAATGAGAGAATTCAACACATGCTTTAAAATCTGGGCCAACAAAAGACATCCCCATGCCAAGTGGGTTGGGGACACCAGAGCCCAGAGTGGAAGTCACTCCTCATCAGCTCATATATGGCACAAATGGGCATGCCCATGAACCACCCTGCCCTCCCGCCCCAGGAAGGGCAGCTTGCAGGTAGCTAAAACCCACAGACTGAGAACACATACTCTAAGGCCATGGGACCTTCTGTCCCAAGGTGGACTAATGACTTCAAATAAGGAACAAGTATCTAAGTAGGCTCAGGGAATGTTAGCACTGTGCTTTTCCCATCACTCATTCACCCACTCAAACCTTCATCACATGTCTATTAATTACACTGAGCTTAGTGCTAGAAATACAGAGGTAAGACCCAGGTCCCTGACGCTAGAGGAGAGGAAAAACATGTAGACAGATAGCAAAAGGCACCGTAATAAATGGTAGAGGAGAGGGCTCTACAGTAGGTACTAGAAGCTTATAAGGAATTTGAAGAGAGGGCTTTTGCTATGTGCCGTCATCATCAGCAAGGGAAGAAAAATAACAGGATGTTTCACAAAGCCCCTGCTTACTCCAAGAACCCTAAAGGCACGGAACAGACTTTATGAGTTGCAAACAGTCCCTGGTCATCTCGTGGCTGGGCAACATCACACAACACGGGGTGGGCTGAAGGTGGGGAGGAGGTGCAGGGATGGATGTCCCCACAGAATGCTCATTCTCAGGACGGGGACACCCAAACCTCACTGGCTCTCTCCCAGGAGCCCATGATCTTCCCATCTTCAAGATGCATGAAAACTTTCAGCTTATTATCCGGATATTTGAAATTGCCTGATGTTCTCAGTGACCTATCCAATGCTGTCCTTCTCCCTGGCTAAGAGAACCCTGATACTACCCAGGATGACTTGCAGTACAAGCCCTGGGGGGCCCCCTTCCCAGACTCCTTTACAGCTGTGCAACATGATTTTGGACAATGAGACACAAACTCAGGACATCGGGGGTTCTGGAGAGTGCTGCTTTTCCTTATCTAAAAGGCTGTCCAGCTTGCAGGACCTTCGTGTTTTTCCTGGTCTTAAATGTGACACGCTGTCTGAAGAAGGACAGCAGCAGCCGTTATGCCTCTGGGAGGCAGGCCACCATGCAGGGCGTGGAGCTACAGGAAGGGACAAGACCAGAGCCTACGTGCTGAGGATGGCAGAGCAGAAAGTAGAAAGAGCCTGGGTCTCTGACCATCTCTCTGAGCAAGCTAGCTACCACCAGCAACTGCCAATCTCTGAACTTGTTACAGGAGAAAAATACCACAGAGCAGGTGGCGTGAACAACAGAAGCTTGTTTTCTCACAGTTCTGGAGGGTAGACGTCTGAGATCGAGGTGTGGGGAGGGCTGCTTTCTTCCTCTGACGCCTCTCTCCTGGGCTGTCTTCGCCCTGGGTCTTCATGTGGTCTTCCCTGCGTGTCTGTGCCCTGATCACCCCTTATAAGAACACCAGTCGGACTGGATTCGGGCCCACTCACAGGACTTCATTTTTACCTTAATTACCTTAAATAGAGTCACATTCTGATGTGCTGGGGGTAGAACTTCAACCTATGAATTTTGTGTGCATGAGTGTGTGCTAAGTCTCTACTGTCATGTCCAACTCTTTGTGACCCCATGGACTGTAGCCCACCAGGCCTCCTCTGTCCATGGGATTCTGCAGGCAAGAACACTGGAGTGGGTTGCCAAGCCCTCCTCTAGGGGATCTTCCCGCTCCAGGGATTGAACCTGTGTCTCTTACGTCTCTTGCCCTGGCAGGCGGCTTCTTTACCACTTCTTTACCACTAGCACCTGGGAAGCTCCAGTGAATTTTGGAGGGTCAAAATTCAGATCACCATAGTAGTTTTCTCTGACTTGCAGATGAAGTAACTTTTCTAGTACAGATGGTTTCTGCAAATCATTAGTTTGCAAAAAAAATTTTTTTAAACCATGGAACCGTTTGTTCAAATGAAATCATATCATGAGTCTGATGCAGGGCCCCTGCATCTCTATAGAGATTGAAAATGTGAGCTCACCGCCTCCTCTCTGTGGCACTGACCGTGCACATGCCAGACAGGAACTCTGCTAAGAACAGAGTATTCTGGCCCATGTGGTCTAGTTCCCCATGAGCCTGACATGACTGCAGCAACTCCAGCTCTCATTTTGTTCAGCATAAGGGCTGGAATCTCCCTTCACCGGGGAATCTTCCTGGCAGACCATCTATCAGCAGAACGCCACTCACAGACTTTTTTCTTTTCTTTTGGCCATGCTACATGGCTTGTGGGATCTTAGTTTCCCAACCAGGGATTGAACCCGTGCCCTCGGGCATGAGAGCATGGAGTCCTACCACGGCAGAATCCCACAGCTTATTTCCATTTAAAAAAATGCTGAAAGGCAAAAAGAAGAGAATAAAAATAGTAATTTTACCGCCCTGAAATAATCACCATTGACATTATAGTTTAATATCTTTTTGCACTTTGCTTTGGAGTGTGCGTGCATATTTTTCTGCATGCTTGCATACTTTTAAGAAATTAATACTTTAATCACCCTTTTCCACTTAATATTTCACAGACATCTTTCCAAGGCCCCAAATATGATTTCACGTTATCCCTTTCAATGGCTACAGCACACTCCATTCTAAAGGCTCACAGTACCAAGTGCTGTTATTTTAGGTAAGTCAGGAGAGTCCCACGATATGACTTCACCATGGGCAGTGGCCTCCTGGTCACATCAAACCCCAGCGCTCGAGCACTGACAGGACCCCTGCTTGTGGTCCCAGCCCTAGAACTGAGCCTCGAATATCCACATGGAACCTGCCAGAGAGAGGTGACTCTAACGGCCTCATGATAGACGTTGGCATCATCTCATTCTGAATTTGAGGACCGGGTGTTCACAAAAACTGAACTAAAGCAGCAGGAAGAGGTGGCATTTCCTCATAGGTGTCTGTGGGTTGCAGACTCTGGCTCCCAGAGGCCTTGGAGGGCTAACTATGGGTCTATCATTCAGTCAGGGAGCAACCAGGCCATCTGGTCTACCGACATCCAGCTCTGGATGTGCACCACAGGCCCGCTCCTTTCCTCCCGCCAGGAAAGCTGGAACCCCCTGTGCCTTCCACGCAGAAGCCAAATGGGAAGGTCTTGCTAAGCCCCCAGGGGTTTCTGCGGCATGCTGCCTGGGAAGAGAGGCCTGTCCTTGGGGAGTGCGTTTGTCCGTGGCCCTGGGTGCCTAGAGCCGTGGCCCGTCTGCAGAGCTGGACGTGACCCTGTGTACTTCTTCAGGCTTTGGCTGGAGTCCCTCCCTGTTTGTTTTACAAACTCCTACTTAGAGTCTCAAATTAGGCTCATTAAAAAGCCAGCTCCCCACGGGGCTATAAACGTCACATAGACAAGCAGAGTGTTAGTTTACAAGGCTGGCGAGTGATCCGCCCACCATGATGGCCTGGACCTGGTGGATACAGTGAATCAGCCTGATCGGGCAGTACCCCCTCCTCCACTAAGGCTGTGTCAGCCACCGGCCAGAGAAGAGGCAGGCCAAGGACGGCCTTCCCGGCCAGCTGGGCTGGATCGCACTTGGATTTGAGCAACATAACTAACAGCAGGGAAAGAACTGCCTCTCTGACACCCTCTGCAGCTCTCAGTTTTTTCTCGCTTTCTTTGCAGCACCCCAAGTCTGCGTCCAAACCCCTATAACCATTCTTACAGGCAGAGGCGGTTGCCAACAACATAGCTCCCCACATTCCCACTCACACCTTACGCAGATTAACCTTGTCTTTCTGTGGGGGTGTTTCTCCTGCCTGGGTGGCTCCAGTGGGCTCCTGTTCTAGCTCCGGCAGCTCTGCTTTGCAGCTCATGCCCCTGTGAGGGGTTGTGCCCTGCAGGCGGAAGGCTGCAGTGAATGGAGGGCAGAGAAAAGTGGACTCCTGCTTCCCAGCATCAACCTCATTATTCGAGTCACTGACCAGTCAGCATGCCGCAGATGACTCTGAGGTGAAAGCAATGTCACCTTAGAGACCTTACTGTCCACCCCCAGGCTCCGTGCCAGATGGTCAAGGTGAGAAAGCATCAAAATCTTAACTGCCTAGACTAAAATTTCAAGAGATCACTTTTCTGTCCCTGGGCTTTACTATAACACACATGGCATCTCTTCCTTCCAAACTCAGAAGAGCCTGACATGTATTTATTAACAGCCAAGGCTGCAAAGGACTACAGAAACCATCCAGCCTCTCATTTTCACATCCCCGTGACTTGTCTTTATTTAATACGCTGCCACTATGGTATCAATATTCACCACACCCCAGACAGATGGCACTGTCTCATCAGTCCCTGATGTTTGACATTCCCGCACGACACCCTGAGTAGCTGCCTGAGGACTCAGTTCTGGTGATCAGGAGCTCGTGTGCAGCCCCAGCTGCTAGAAAGTTCTCATTTAATCCCACCTGTCTTGTTGCAGCTTCTGCCCCTTGTCTTGTGTCCACACCAGTAAACTGACTCCCCTTTCCATGCTGGGGCCCCTCCCTCCACCACAGGTCCTCACCTGGTGTGATTCTAGCCCACTGAGATCTGGGAGCCCAGGACTCAAGCACACCCCTGGAATAGGTTATATGCGTCTATCCCAACTGGTTCAGAAGAGCAGAGGATGGTCCACTCCCCTCTTTCCAGACTCTGAAATACTCATGATTGCAGTCTCTGCACTGGCGGCAACCCCCGTTCCTGTCCTTCCTCTTTCTACCCAGTGACTGCTCAACACCTTCTTCCCAGAGCTGTTGCAGACCATGGCACAGTGGTCACGAGTACAAGCTTACGGGTTGGGCAGACCCAGCCTCAAATCTGGCTCTATCACTTACTCACCCTGTGGCCTTGGACATGTGACACTTTGTCAGAGCCTCAGTTTCCCCATCTGTAGAATGGGGATAACACCTGCTCTCAGAGAGCACCCGTGACAGTCAGTTGAGACCCCAGGAATGCACAGTGCTGGGCACATGATACAAGGACAGTGTCCTTGTCTGTGCCATCGTCCCCATCATGTGAGGATGTGGTCTTTTACCACCATTGCCCTTGGCCCTCTCCCAGGGTTCTCAGGCTCCCACAGGAGCTACTGTGATATCGACAACCCTTTTACCAGAAGATTATGAAGGGCAGAGGCTATGCTTTTCGCCTTACTACTTCCCTCCCTCTGTCATCTCTGCAGTTCCAAGAACATGATCGATGCTTCATAAGTAGGAAAAACCCATGTTCAGAGAACACGAATTTATTTTAACTTTAAGCCTTAGTGAAAACATTGGACCCTCTCACTAGTAAAGCAAACCACAGAATAGCTTTGGCTTCAGAACAGCTTTCTCTTGACTGCGCCTCCTCCCTTTGCCTGGTCTGTTAGGAGATGGCTGTCTTGGGGACAGATGTCAGAAGGTCGGGCGCTGACTGCAGGCCCAGGCACTCAAGCAGGATGGAAAGAGAGAGGGCAAGTCAATCTGCCCTCCACCTTCCCACTCCCGGTCCTGGTCCTGGTCCACAGACAAGCTGGAGGGGAGCACGGAGGTGCGAGTTCAGAGGCTCTGGGTGGTCATAGTGACATCACAGCGCTAACAGCACTCTGACTCCATGCTGTGTGTGCAGACTACAGAGCCCACCCTCAGCTCCTGGTTCTCCTACTCCCTTCCCTTGGAAAGAGAGAGAAAAGGAGGGAAGAGGGAGAAAGGGAGGGAAGAAAGTGTGACTGAAAAATAAACATGAGCTATATGAGTGCCTTGAGCTCAGAAGCCCCGTGACGTTTCAGAAGAAGTCACCTACACGTAGATGACTTTTATTTCTTCAAACACACACCGGAAACGGCTTGGTAGGATAAGCCATCCCTCTGGCCCCTACCTAGAAGCCGTCTCTTGAAAGAGGTAGTTTTAATGCAGGGGCTTTCCTGGGGAAATGGGAAGCAAAACCCAAGGTCCCCTTACATGAATGACGACCCCATCTCCTTAGGGAGTCATTAACAGTGGCAGACTAGAAGAGGATATGGAAGGGGAGTATGGGGTCCACACAAAATGCCCAAGGCCCCTTGGTAATGGAACGGGCCCCATTTACTCTAAGAAAACTGACACTGGGACTTCCCCGGTGATCCAGTGGTTGAGAATCTGCCTGCCGATGCGGGGGTCACACTTTCTGGTCTAGGAAGATTACACAGGCTGTGGGGCAGCTAAGCCCACATGCTGCAACCACTGAAGCCCAGGCACCTAGAACCTGTGCTCTGCAACAAGAGAAGCCACCGCGATGAGGAGCTTGTGCACCACAATGAAAAGTGCCCCAGCTCGCAGCCTTTACAAGAAAGGCTGCCCAGCAACGAAGATCCACCACAACCACAAATAAATAAATAAAAGAAAACCGACACTGCAGGAGGTTAAGCAACTCGCCCAGGATCCCACTTCCAAGCTAGGAAGCAACAGGATCCACGCTCTACACTGCTCCACTATAGGGAGTCTAGGCCCAGCACTGATAAATCAAAACTGAAGACGTCACATATCATTAAATCTACCCTTTGAATACGTACAACTCAGTGGCTTTTAGTATATTCACAGAATTGTAAAACCGTAACGACTATTTAATTCCAGAACATTTTTAATAGCCCCCCAAAGACCCCCCCATTCCCTGTCTTCCCCACCCCTGCCCAGCCCTGGCAACTAGTAATCTACTTTGTCTCTATAAATTGGCCTACCCTAGGCAGGTTATGTTAATGGTATCATACAACATGTAGCCTTTTGTGCCTGGCTTCTTTTACATATGTGGCACAGTATTTTTAAGGGTCATCCACGTGGTGCTGTATCAGTGCTTTACTTCCTTTTGTGGCTCAATGATCTTGCAGTGTTTGGCTAGACCACACTTTACCTTTGCAACAGTTGATGGACATTTGCATTCTTTCCACTGTTCAGCTATTACAGATAATGCTATCGTGAGCATGTACTTACTAGTTTTGTGAGCACACGTATTTTCATTTCTCGTACGTCTACACCTAGGAGTGGAATTGCTGAGTCATATGGTAATTTTACATTTGACTTTTTGAGGAACTACCAGAATATTTTATCACACTGCCTGCATCACTACATTTCTGCCAACAAACAGTACATGAGGGTTTCGATTTCCGTACGTCCTGGCCAGTACTCGTTACTGTCTGTTTGGTTACTAGGGTGCATGAAGCAGCATCTCATTATGTGATAATCTTTTGAAAAATTATTTATTCTTTGACAGTGACTCCATGCCAGAATGGAATTCCTTGAGAGCCATTACAAAAGACATGAAAGAAACACCTAAAAAATAAGACAAACATAGCCAACAAAAAATCAGTCACGGGAGATTAGATGACCCTAAGAATGAAACTCACTCACTGGATTCACATTAAATTACTCTTATCATTATAATCAATGCATGTTGACTGCAGAAAAATATAGAAAATACAGTCAGGTCTAACGTAGAAAATAAAAATCACCCATAATCCCATCACTTAGAGGTACTGATATATTTTTTAAACATACAATGTTGCTTCATTTTACTTACTACACACTATTTTCTTGACATTAAATGTCTTTGAAAAAGTCTTTAAGTGTCTACGCAGTAATTGCCACCTGCTTCAGGTTCTACTACTTTGCCTGACATTTGCTCTTCTACCTGTGTCCACTTTCTTGTAAAACTTCCCAATATTCAGTTCACAAAGCAGAGCCTCTGGTTGCCCCTGGAGAGTTCATGGGATGGACCGCTACATACCTGTGTGAGAGTGCACATGCATGCCCGAGAGTACACACACACACACACACACACAGCCTTCCCATTTCCCTGGGATGCTGGGCAAGTCTTTAGTCTTTCATCAGTAAAATGGGACTGGCTAGCGACTTCACTTTCATGCATTGGAGAAGGAAATGGCAACCCACTCCAGTGTTCTTGCTGGAGAATCCCAGAGACGGGGGAGACTGGTGGGCTGCCATCTCTGGGGTCACACAGAGTTGGACACGACTGAAGTGACTTAGCAGCAGCAGCAGTGTCTACCTCAAGCTGCTGATTTGGCAGAAGGCTTAGTTAGTGACCACCTCTTCCAGCCCCTTCCCTGTTATTCTCATCACAAAACTATTGTACAGATTTGGCTGTTATTTCCTCAGTAGCAACCAGTACATCCCATACCCAGATTCTGGTTGCCAATACCACCGAAAGGACCCAGAGCTCCCTGGAGAAATGGCAGATTCTAGGAATGGGGCAGGAAATACACAAGATGAAATTGAAGCATCTTGTAATGCCAGAAAGTAAGACAGTGCTAAAAAAAAAAAAAAACAAAAGCCAGAATGATGGGGCATGTCAAAGGGATGCAGGGGCCAAAGAAAAGAGCTCTCAATGACCCGGGATGGAACAATTTCAGCAATCGAGGATTACAATTCAAAGTGTAAACTAAATATCCATGTATCATATGATTAACAATAATTGAACAAATGATTGAATGGATAATTGAGGGGAAAACAGACAAACCTTCCACTACATCACAGCAGAAAACCTGACAAACGTCCCAGGGGGCAAGGTGAGTCTCATCAGTGGTAATTCATGTTGACAGCATGTACCCTGGGCACGGTGTGATGAGAAGGGCACTTTACTTCTGTGGTCTTCCCCCGCAAGAACCCACAATCCCAACCTAATTATGAGAAAAACCTCAGTCAAACCCAAACTGAGGGACCTTCTAAAAAACACTTAACAGCAGCAGCAAGGAAAAGCTTAGATGCCAAACTATCGCAGCAGAGAGGACTCTAAGATGATAGGGTGACTAAATGTAGTAACAGGGTCCTGGGACAGACAAAGGACAACAGGTGAAAACCCAGGAAATCCTAACGAAGTATGGCCTTCAGTTAATAACACTGTATCAAACTGAGCTATTTGTTGCGACAAATGTACATGTGACAAACATAAGATGATAAGAGGGAAAACTGGGTTTGAGGCATCTGGGGACTTACTGCAATATTCCTGCAACTTTTCTCTAAATCTAAAACTATTCTTTAAAATTTATTCAGTTCAGTTCAGTTCAGTCGCTCAGTCGTGTCCGACTCTTTGTGACCCCATGAATCGCAGCACCCCAGGCCTCCCTGTCCATCGCCAACTCCCGGAGTTCACCCAAACTCATGTCCATCGAGTCGGTGATGCCATTCAGCCATCTCATCCTCTGTCGTCCCCTTCTCCTTCTGCCCCCAGTCCCTCCCAGCATCAGAGTTTTTTCCAGTGAGTCAACTCTTCACATGAGGTGGCCAAAGTATTGGAGTTTCAGCTTCAGCATCAGTCCTTCCAATGAACACCGTAAATGTTAATAAATAAGTAAATCCTACAAACAAACAAACAACAAAAGGAATGTCCCAGAAATGGCATCATGTGGACTTCCCTAATTCCTAGTGAGGGGAAGAGCACTGAATCTGCTGGGGTTTTTTAATTTTTTTGGCTGCAACATGAGACTTGTGGGATCTTAGTTACCCGACCACGGATTGAACCTAGGCCCTTGGCAGTGAAAGCTCAGAGTCTTAACTACGGGACTGACAGGGAATTAGCACAGTATATCTATTGTTGACATAACTTTCTGGGCTCCAGATGGGGCCACTCTAGCCCAAAGTACCACATCAGCACACTGACACTTTGATAACTTTTACATCCCTGTCAACGCTCCACTTGATCAGAAATGCAATATGGATCCAGTCATTTGATCCCCAAGTGCCAAGCCAACTCTGGGCTTTTCCACCCAAACAAGGCTGACCATGTGGCTCTGGCCAATCAGCTATTTTTTCTTCCCCTCCTCCTTGTTCTTTATTCCATAAAAGCTTCCTGCCTTCCACCCTATTTTGCAGTTCTCCAAAAGGAGACTGTCCACTTCATCAAGTGTTAAAGTTTGTATTAGCTAAATCGTCTTCTTCAATCCTTTTTTAAACACTATTTATTCATATGTCCATTCCAAAGAAAACATTTCTACTGAGCCCTTACTGGAGGCCAGGCACCGTGCTGGGCCTCGAGGATGTACTGGTCCAGAGAACAGGTGTTTTTTTCTCTCTGCTCTGCTGGGACCATGAAGGGAGATGCCCTGGGGAACTGACTTGGTCCTTTTGTAGCTAGGGAAGCAGCTGAAGCTTGCTCGGTGAATGTTAAGTTCACCCCAGTCACTTGCATATAATGGTCACCCTTGGGTCACTGTTAGGCATTTAATAAGGCTGTTATGTTTTAGGATACTTGGGTTTGGTTTATTTGGATTTTTTTCCTCCAGATCTTTTTTTCTGATTATAATGATAAATATGATTATTATTTAAAAACCAGAAAGGCAAATGAATATAGAAAAAGAAAGTTTTCTGTACTCTTACCTCCAAAGATAATCGTTGTATATTTTTTCTTCAAATAGCATTTCTTTTGGTGCATAAATTAACCATATCAATATTCCCTCCTCTCACCACAAATGGGATTTTTTTAAGGCCATGCCCCTTGGTATATAAGATCTTAGTTCCCAGAACAAGGATCGAACCTGTGCCCCCTGCATTGGGAGCTCAGAGTCTAAACTACTGGACTGCCAGGGAGGACTCTCACAGATAGGATTCTAATGACATTACTTTTCACCTAACACTGAATCCTATACATTGTGGACAATTTTTTCAGATCAATGTACTTTAAGATCTGCAGTTTTCTGCTGTAAATGCCTCCCCAAATTTGAACTGTGCCCACCACCCCCTGCCCCCAATCTCACAGGCATCTAGTGAAGCTGCCAGCTCCAGGGCACCTGAAGCAGAGCCAAGCTGGGGCTGCAGGTATTTTCCACAACAGGTGCCCTAGTGAGGGATTTCCCCCTTTCCCTGGCTCTTCCCCTGCGGGGGTGGGGCAGAGCCAGGAGCCTCTCCCCAGGGAGATGCCTATAGCAGGCCATGAGTCAGGCAGATGAGCTTCCGGTGTGAAGTCACACTGAGGCGCTATTTGTGGACACCCAGCAGGGCCAGCTGAGTGTGACTCAGAGAGGCAGGAGTGAATGGAGGAGGTTCCGTGTCAGGCGGGAACAGGTATCAGCTGCGAATGAGAGCTGTTGGGCTCACCCCTCCCTGCCCTTCCTAGAGCAGAGGCTGTAACCAGAACTTCAGAACCACAGTAAATTCCCCAGGCTTTCCCATCAGGGGGATTCCTGGGTTACTTTCACTGAGAACAAGGCCATCTATGTCCAGGCTGAGGCTGGTGTGACTCCAGGCTCGCAGAGGAGAGATGCAATTCAGAATGCCAGCATCATGAGAACTTCACTTTTCATGCCAGTTCTGGCTCTGCCTCTCACAAAACAAGGCACACAATCGTTTCCTAATGCAAACACACAGCTACCAGGGAGGGCAAGGCACTGTGGACATGCAGGTGAGTTAAGTCTGCCTTGTGAATTAAATCTGCCTTGAGATTACCAGGTGATGCTGCCTGCTCTTCTTGGCCTCAGAGCTCTGGGGATACTGACTCTGTCGTCCTTTTAGTTCCCCGGAAGCATTTACACAGAGCTTCTTGTGTCTAAGTATTTGCTCAGCTGTTCAATGTCTGGTGCTCCCCTCCAAAATGTAAACTCCTTCTGGCAGGGGTTACCTGAACAATGTCAAGTACATAGTAGATGTTCAATAGACACTTTCTGGGCAGCGGGGGGCGGGAAATGATTGCCATCAACCTGCTGTTTGACCATGACCCTGCATTAGTTACTTGACCTCTAGGACCTTAGTTTCTTCCTCTGTAAAATGAAGGTGGTTTCTTTAGTGGTTAGGGTGAATACTAAAAAGGGCAAATGCACACAAAGCCCTAATTCCTGACACGTGGCAAGAGTTTGCCAATGAGCCAATAAGTGGGCTCTGTTCTGTTATTATCATCAGAGGTAAGGAACAGATCTGGGCCCCTTCAATATATGCCACGTTTCCAATATTTAATGAGCTAGTCTTTGTTAAACCAGCCACACAGGAAGGGAAAGATCAAGAGGACCTGGTCCCTGGGATCCCACCTTCCTAAATGGGTTTGCCCATCAGAGGCATCCAGGACCCTGTTGAGGGCCGACCCCAAAGTTTGGAGGCCCCAAAGCTGGTGAGCCACAAGTCATGGGTCCTGCTGACACAACCCCTAGGAAGCAGCAACAGGCCATCCATCACTAATTGCCACAAAGCTTGTCCTGATTCAGGCTGCTCAGGCTGGTTAACAGCACTAATCAGCCGCAAGAGGCCAGCCATTAGCTAACTTAACAGTCTTTGTGCCCCAGATAACAAAGACAGGAAGGCAGAGTGCAACTCGTCTCCCCTTGACATGAACTTTCCAGGTAGCAAAGCCCTAAACCAAGAGAGAGCGGTTTGGTCGAGGCAAACGCAGCACCTGTCTTCTCAGCTGCCCAGACCCAGGGCAGGTCCATCTCCAGGAGGGGAAAGAGGAGCTGCAGGGAGAGATGAGGGCTAGGAGACTGCTCTGCCATGGAGAGGAGAGCTTCCAGTTGGGAAACCCCTGGAGACTCTTGTTGGGAGAGGGGAAAGTGGAAAAAGACAGAGGCTGGAGAAAAAGGGGGAGGAAAAATAATCAAAATAGAGCAAGGTATATCCCTTGAAAGAAGAGGTCCTTTGGAACAATCACTTCATCTGAATGCTTAAAAATACATTTTTGAAACAGCTGAGAAAATGTGGAAATTTCCTCCTTCCTTAGCTCTGACAGTTGAAGTTTAGAAAATTCACGCTTGCCTTCCACCTTGGCCTCGTGTAAAGGGTGGAAAACACAGGATTCAGTTTAATATGCTTTTTAAGAACAGAATTCTCCCTGACTTGGGTTTCTTCGTCTGATGGGTTTCAGAGACCTAATTTCTAGGGCTGGAGAAGGACCTTTCCCCTCCAGATTTCCCTCAGGCCAGCTCCTTCTCTTCCTCCCCCGCGCCCGGGAGAAGCGGCACATGACAGGTAGCTGGCAGCAGAGAGGACCCCACTTTCTTTTGATCCCTTCTCTGCCCCCCTCCTCCCAATTTACTGATTTACTCTGGGAGGCCTCAGGGCCCAAGGCCGGGCCTTGATCTCTAGGGGAAGCAGAAGTGATTGAGATGCTGATACATCAGGCCTGTGTGCAGGGCTGGGAGCGGGAGGCAGGATAAAGAGACAAAGAGGAGGAAGGGGGATAAACGAATCCACATCAGCAGCAAAGTGCCTCTCCTTGATGGATGAGCCCCTTACTCTGCCCTAATCACTCTGGATGGCCTCGGCATCTTGGACCCGCCAGAGCCATCTGGGAACCCTCAGGGATCCGGACTCTCGGTTCCCTGGGAATGTTTTGGCAGTTATGATCTGTGATCCTCAAGTTTATGATAAAGTTGAATGTAAACACAAAGACAAAATTCATCATTTAAATTGTAAGAAGGAAGCAAGCTGTTTAGAGGTATCTTAAGCAGTTGTGGCCAAGAGCACAGGCTCTGGGGATAGATCATCTACCTCTGAATTATTCGGGGCAAGTTACTGAATTCTCGTGTGTGTGTGTGTGTGTGTCCCCTTGTGTGTGTCCCTGTGTGTGTCCATTTGTGTGTGTGGTTTTCCCCATCTGTAAAACAGAGTCCACAACACCACCTCTATAGGGTTGCTATGAAGAATAAATGGGCTAATGGATAAAGTAAACACTCAGTATTAGCCGTTTTTATAACGATTACCCTGGCTATACCCTCAGGTTCTTTTTTTTTTCTTCCCTTTTTTTTGCAGCACCTAGAAGCACGTGGGATCTTATTAATAGTCCCCCAACCAGGGATTGGACCCACGCCCCCTGCCGTGGAAGTGTGGAGTCTTAACCACTGAACCACCAGGAAAGGCCCTATTTCTGCATGTTCTGATTTCAAATTGATTTCCTGTTATCTCTAAAACCCCTCTGCCAGATTATTTATAATTGCTATTGTGATTACAAGATGCTCTTTGTGAAGAATATTCTTACTCTTTGAACTATCATTTGTGTAAATGTGAACTTGCCCACTTAACGCTGTGAAAGGGGGCCCCAACTCAAGAAGAGCCTGAGGCCACATAGTAAAGAAGCCAGCGGTCCTCTGAAGCATGGATAATTCAGGATCTGCATCTCCTTCTAGAGAGGACAGCTACTGGTGGGGAAAGGACAGGACCACAGGCATAAACAACTGTGAAGGCTCAAAGACACCTCAGTGAAAGCAAAGCCCCAGCCAAAGGAACGAGGTCCTGGAGACACCGACTTTCCGAGGCCAGATCAGGTCCAGCCCACCTGTATTTCTGTAGCTCTTTTCTTTTTTGGGGAGAAAAAGTCTGGTCTTGACTTTCTGAGCTCCTCTGGTTTCCTCAAGGCAAACTGGCAGGGAGCCAGGGCAGCCTAGGGTCAGGGCACTGTGGTTATCATCAACTTCCTCTGGCATCTAAGAAGGAAGGTCGGGACGGGAGGGGGCAGACACTTCTATCCAGAAATGTACTCTCCTCCCCTATGAGGCCCATCTCCCTCTTCCAGCCTTCCCTGATCCCACGTGGTCCAGGAGACCATTCTTGCTCACCTGGCTTTCTGTAATAGCCTAGCTGATCTCCCTGCTTCACTCTTCGTGCTCCACTCCCAAGACAGGGATCCTGCTCAGACCCAAGAAGCCAAGTCTGATTATGGCACCCTTCTATTCAAAGCCCTCCGGGGCCCCACCCTCTGCATGTCCACCCTTCACCCAGCACAGCTCTCTCAATGAGTCTCTAAATTGACCTCAAAACTCTTTGTCACCCTCCATACCCACACCTCTCTGGCCACATCACACTGGCTTCTTTGCTGTATTCAAACACACCAGGCATGCTGTAGTCACAGGGCAGCTGAACTTGCTGCTCCTTTTCTTGAAATGCTTCCCAGGGATCTGCACTGGCTAGCTCCCTCACCCCTTTCAGGACTTTTCACAAATGCTGCCTTTCGGTGAGGTTTTCCCTGCCCTTTATCTGCTCGCTTCCATCTCTCCCTGTTCACATTCCTGGTAGTACTTGTTGCCATCAGTTCAGTCACTCAGTCAGGTCCAACTCTTTGCGACCCCATGGACTGCAGCACGCCAGGCCTCCCTGTCCATCACCAACTCCTGGAGCTTACTCAAACTCATGTCCATTGAGTCGGTGATGCCATCCAACCATCTCATCCTCTGTCATCCCCTTCTCCTCTTGCCTTCAATCTTTCCCAGCATCAGGGCCTTTTCTAATGAGTCAGTTCTTCACATCTTGTCGCCATAACACCAAGTATACTATGCTTTCTACTTAATTATTGTATTGTATTATCTGTCTTTTCCGAATACAGCATAAACTCCAAGAGGCAGGGCTTTTATCTATTTAATTCATATTTTAAACGTCCAGAACAATGCCTGGAATATAGGAGGTGCTTGAATGAAGCTGTTGAATGGAGATTTGCTATGTCCATATTCATATTCATCCATTGTTGTTGCCGTTTAGTTGCTAAATTGTATCTGACTCTTTTGTGATCCCATGGATTGCAGCCCACCAGGCTCCTCTGTCCAACTTCCTAGGCAAGAATACTGGAGTGGGTTGCCATTTCCTTTTCCAGGGGATCTTCCCGGACCAGGGATGGAACCTGCGTCTCCTGGTTGGCAGTCGGATTCTTTACCAATGAGACACCAGGAAAGCCTGGATATTCATCCGTGGGTTTGTATAAATATTAATCCAGTACCTACCATACAGCAATTACTTAACATCTACAATCCCAGTTAGCCTTGCAACAGCCTGTGAGGGGAGATCCGGCCCCCACTTTATAAATGATGAGACTGACAAGTGGAAGCTAAGTGACTTGCCTGAGCTGGGCTGCTCTCTTCCCTTGCATCTGATCTCATTACTCATTATGTTCCCTTGTGATCACTGGCATCTATTTTCCCTGCTGGATTTGAAGCTCCGTGAAGGCCAGGGCTGTGTCTGGCCTGTTCAGCCCTCCATCTCTGGCACTCAGGAAGTATCTGAATGAATCCCTTTGATAAGGAGTGGAGGGGATTCACTGCCAGCTCCTTGGGTTTCCCTTCCTATCTACAGTTTTTCAGCAGCATGTAAAGCAGTTTACCCTGAGGCTGAGCCAAGCCAAGAATTCACTCTCAGGCCTCTACCTCTTTCCTATCCTGCCCACCCCCACCCTGGGCTCTCTGCCAGCAAAGAACAACTACCCAAACAGACTGTAAGACAGGCTGTAACTCTGACTTTGCAGTAGTACAAGGTAAGTCCCTCTGACAAGTCTATGGGAAGAACTGACCTTTGGGCGGCTGACTGCAGTTGCTACTCTCCTCTGGCCCTGTCCCCCTCCCCCATCACCTCCCAACCACTTGGCAAGGATCCACCAGAGACCCACCGCCATCCGAGGAGCAGGACGGCATTCTAATTTGAGTTGACCATTTTCCCAGAGAAGCAAGTTGTCTACTGTCATGAACACTGCCCACTCCCACTCCCACCCTCCACGGCATAAAGAGCCAAGAGCCTGGGGGACTGAGCTATCATTTAACAGTCCTCTGGAGTTTCTTCTTCCAGTTACACAATCAACTTCCTCACCACAAAAGATAGTTAATGGACACAGAAGATCTGACAATTCATATGAAAATCATCATAACCTCAATTGCTACTCATTACAGACCTTTCTGGTTGTGTGTGTGTGACTCCCCCCTACCCCCATCCTAAAGCCAAGTGAACTCTTAAAGAGCATCTGCCTTTTCACAGTTTCCAAAACGTCTCCATCTGATGAACTGACTCCATTAGCCGGCAGGGAAGCCAAGCTGCTGACAGGAACAGCTCAAAGGCTGGAAACCACAATTCTAGGGACTTTCTGATGATCCAACCTAGCCAAGGCATAAGGGATGACTTCATCACTGAGGGGGTCCCAAGAAAGGGTTTCACTTTCTTCATTGCCAACCAGCCCCCAAAGAGGGTCCCCCCGGATCAGCACTAGGTAATCAGAGATAGGAGAGATTTTCTCATAATAAACGAATAACACAACCACTGATGTTCAAGTCCCGGCTCTCCCCTGCCCCATCCCATCAGAGGAGCCTGCCCGTGACTACTTGGGCTGAAATCTTCAGAGAGGCCAAGTTCTCAAGGTTTGGGGGATGGGAGGGGGAGGGAGTTGGAGACTTTTCAGGTCAGAGTTGCCCTTTTTCTAGAAGCGGTGCATTATGGCATGGTGGTTAAAAGGATTTGACAGCCAGCTGAGTTTCAGTCTCAGCTCTACCAGTTACTATCTGACTTTGGGCAAATTACTTAATCCTTCTATGCCTCAGTTTCCTCATCTGTACAAGCAGTGAGTAACACTCTTTCATGGAGTGTTATGAGGATTAACACTTCTGCTTCTAAAGCATAACAGGGGTGGGGGACAGAGAATCTAACTAGGCATTTCTGGGATGAGGCAGGAAGGTGGAGACAGGAGGCAGCGTTCGCCCAGGGCAGTCCAAGGCTGCCCACCTCATCCTCTGGATTTCCAGCCAGCTGACATCGGTGCTCCCCAAGAACCACGAAAGGGGTGAAGAAATGGGAAGGTACTGGAAGGACACCATGAACCACACAGCTGTCTCTGGGAGTCTAGGACTGAGAGGCGAAAAGAACCACTGACTGATGGCAAACTTTTAGGATCCAAGGCTGCTGTGGGAGTTAAACTCATCTGCGGTATCTGATGAAAGTCCTACCTTGATCTACCTCCCAGGCCCTCGTTTGCTTTAACAAACCAGAGAATCACAAAGCAGAGTGAACTTACCCACGCTGGCATCTGAATCTCTCTGCAGAGTCACTATTCACCTTAACTGTTCTCTGGGGCCGCCTGCCACCCTCCTCCCTACTCAACTGCCAAGACTGCACAACGACTTTGTGCAGAAAAAGTGTGTCTTGGCTTTTATACTTGAAACAGGAATCCACAGGGGCTTGTGCTACTGCCTCCTGGTTAGGACTGCAGGGCGGTGACGTGCCTCGGTGTCACCCATGAGTCAGACCTTGCCATGCCCTCCCGAACTAAGGCTTTATTACTGAACCAACGGGGCCAAGAGGACACTGCTTCCCATTGGTAGGAACTCTCAGGCTTACGCTTTCCCAATGGCAGGAACTCCCAGGCTTATGACTCAAAGAATTATGTGGTATGATCTTCAAAAAAGACGATGACTGTCAGGTTCCCGATACACAGAATCTGACACACTGTCCCTAAGGCGATGGTGGTGAGGCAGACACCTGCCCATTGCAAACACCTCTGCACACAGCCCTCAGTGAGTGGAAGCTCTTGCTGGACTGTGGCTTTTCTTTCTGGGGGACGGGGTGGCAGGAGGGGTAGGGACAGTAAGAGGACTCTGTAGCAGGTGTACTTGTAGTTTTTTTTTTTAATTTTTAATAGTTTATGGGCTTCCCTGGTGGCTCAGATGATAAAGAATCTGCCTGTAATGAAGGAGACCTGGGTTCGATCCCTGGGTCAGGAAGATCCCCTGGAGAAGGAAATGGCAACCCCCTCCAGTCTTCTTGCCTGGAGAATCCCATGGACAGAGAAGCCTGGCAGGCTACAGTCTACAGGGCCACAAAGAGTCGGACAGGACTGAGCAACTAACTTCACTTTCATCAGATTTTATTTCCCTGACCAGGGATTGAACCTAGGTCCTCAGCATGAGAACACGAGGTCCTAACCACTGAACTTCCAAAGAATTCCCCAGGTGTTCCTGTCTTAACTCTGAGGAAAGAGAGGCATTGGTGTCCTGGGGGAGTGTGGACTTGTGGGAAAAAATGGCCAGGTGGGGTCTTCTGTCCTAACGCATGTGGTGTGGTGGAGCTAGGTGGAGCTAGTTAGTCCCCGCAGGCTTCTGAACACCTCTGCATTGAGCTGAGCCATTCTTGGGTTCATCCCCTCAGTGACTCCTCACCAAAGTCTCCACAGGACAGGCACCACAGTGTCTTCATTTTCCGGAAGAGCGAACTGGAGCCTGGAGGTCAAACAACCCTCCCACTTCCTGGCCCCTGAGTGGAGAACTCCAAGTGCTTACTGAGGGTTTACCACAGGCATGGCCTCAGGTGAACCAAGAATTATGACTGAACCAAGGGGGCCAAGAGTACACCATTTCCTACTAGCAGGAACTCCCAGGCTTATGACTCTTAAGAATTCTTAAGAATTATGCAGTTTTCAAATTGATATTTAAACAAGATCATCTTGATGATCTTTGATGAAGATCATCAAAGCTGATCTTCAAACAAGACTGTCCTACCCCTCTTCAGTCAGTTCAGTTCACTCGCTCAGTCATGTCCGACTCTTTGCGACCCCTTGAATCGCAGCACGCCAGGCCTCCCTGTCTATCACCAACTCCCGGAGTTCACTCAGACTCATGTCCATCGAGTCAGTGATGCCATCCAGCCATCTCATCCTCTGTTGTCCCCTTCTCCTCCTTCCCCCAATCCCTCCCAGCATCAGAGTCTTTTCCAATGAGTCAACTCTTCGCGTGAGGTGGCCAAAGTACCCCTCTTAGCCCTCTTCTTTCCCTTATCATCTCTCTCCCTCTACCCGGCTCACAGGCAGCCTGCTGAGAAGAAGCAGAGGACTGAGGAGGGGAAATGGCTGTTGGTGGAAGTTTCCAGCTTTCCTATCACACCCAAGATAACCTCGGCTTCTCAAGAACACTCTGCAGCTGCAGGAGGGGAGGCTGTTACTGCCCATTGAAAGAAAGGAGACGTGTGAGACATAGCCCCTGTCAAATCCTGCTTCTGCTGAGGACAAGTCACTTAACCCTTCTAGATCCCACTTTCATAACCTCATCTATAACCACCACTCTCTCCCTCCGCCTCCAACCACAGAAATCACCAACTCCGGATGAGTCCATTCTAGAACTCTTGCTCAATATGCCCTGTTAAGTATCTCATTTAATCCTTAAAAATAATCCTAGCCTTAATCGTATATTGTGGTGGTTTAGTCGCTAAGTCATGTCCAACTCTTGCAACCCAAGGGTCTGTAGCCTGCCTGGCTCCTCTGTCCATGGGATTCTTCAGGCAAGAATACTGGAGTGGGTTGCTATTTCCTTCTCGGGGGATCTTCCCGACCCAGGGATTGAACCCGGGTCTCCTGCATTGCAGGTAGATTCTTTACCTACTGAGCTATGAGGGAAGCTCCTATATTACAGATTGTTACTCTTTATAAGAATGAGAGCCCCAATATTGATCCTCTTAGATGGCTACCATGAAGACCTGATAAAATCTTGCATGGAATGCACTTAGCACAGAATTCAGTGTTTGAAAGGTGAAAACTGGAAGTCCAGGGATAGCCCTGAGGTCAAGCGTCAGGCTGGACAAGAATGGAGCCCTCAGGGGGTACAGACAGAGCCCCTCAGGTTACAGCCCCAAGGGGCTCTTTCTTCAAGAGCCCCCCATGCCCCAAGTGCAGTGACTCAGAGGAGGGCATTCTACTGACTTATAGGAAACTGGAAAACCCCACCTGCCTGCGACCAAGACCCTTTATTACTGGAGGAGACGAGTGGACGTGTCTGGAGAATGGATGGAATTTGAAGCTTTGGGTCCTGAGTCTAATGCTGCTATTTGGGGTCATAATTTGCAAATCACCTGTTTCCTTCTTGCCAATGCCATGCCAGGCCCTGCACTAGCCCTGGAGATACAAAGAGAAATCAGAGTGGCTACTCTCTGAGCAGCCATCCTGAGTACTGGCAGGCCACAGCAGGCCTGTCCTGGGGACCTAGATGCTCACCTCTGGAGATGTCACTGTTGGCTAAAAGAGGTGCTTTCTTTCTTTTTAAAAATCACTTCTAGTCGTTAAACGAATAAACAGCTCTAAAACACTTAGGAGATAAAACGACACTCTATCAGGACTTGCCTGACCTTTGACAGCTCAAAGTGAAAATGCCAGGAGGCCTCAGCTGGCTGGCTGAGGGAAAAGCAGATAACCAGCAGTTTCACCAGCAACAAAGAGACTGAAAATCCTGCACATTTTTAGCATGTGACTAGAATAATCCACAGCTGGGCCCCTAGCACAATATGCAGGATAATAAAGCTTGCAGAAATCAGGAACAGCCTTCCTTAGGACTAAGTGAGGCTGGCCGTATTAAGCCTTTCAAGCAGATCATCTCATTTAAACTTATCAAGTCTTCACTGCAAACCGAGTTGGGTTTAGAGCTAGTCTAGCTGTGTTACTCTCAATATTCACCCCCATTCACCCTCCCCACCCCCACCCTCACGACCTTGGTGGTGGTCGTTTAGTCGCTAAGTCGTGTCTGACTCTTGCAACCCCATGGACTGCAGCTCGCCAGGCTTCTCTGTCTATGGGCTTTCCCAGGCAAGAATACTGAAGTGGGTTGCCATTTCCTTCTCCAGGGGATCTTCCTGACCCAGGGACTGAACCTCACAGGGAAGCCTGGTGGGCTGCTGTCCACGGGGTCACAAAGAGTCGGCCACAACCGAGAGAATTAACGACAACTCCTGCGTTGTAGGCAGATTCTTTACCATTGAGCCACCAGGGGTGATGTTGGGCACCTTGTTTAATAACTTCTTTAGGCCTCAGTTTCTTTGTCTGTAAAACTGGGATACTAGAACTTATAAGATTGTTCTAAACATTAAATAAATAAATCCATTATAAAATAAAGAACTCAACTTAGGATCTGGGACACAGTCCTCCAAAAATATTAGCTTTTGCTATTATTCTGATGACTGCAAACAGCCCGATGACAGGCTATGTGTCATCTCTGTATTTTACATGTGATACAACTGAAACTTCCCAAGGTCAGAACCAACTCACATTTGTGTAGTTTCCTGACGCTCGCACCCCGCTCACCACATGGCCTCCCTGGGGACAGTGGGCGAGACCACTGAGGCCACCTCCCCCAAAACCTGCTTAAAGGCCAGAAGCCTGTAGATTCTTTGGGTTTTCCCATTAGGAAATCACCTCCTGAATAGGAATGCATTTTGGGGTCTGTGGAAACAGACTGCAAACCAATCACTGGAAATGTGTGCTGGGCAGACCGGAGGTACCGAGACACCTGAGGAGCCAGTGGCGTCTGAGAGCAATTTGTCTCCGGCTGTATTGGTTTCTGTTTGTTTCCTCCTCTGATCCAAAGGGGGCTGGGAGAGGGCAGGGTGAACAGGAGCTGACGTCGGGGTTACTCACAGGGAGGCTGTCTTCTGGCCACAGCCCACCTCCTCCTGTGGCTCCTCACACACGTCTGCACATCCTGGGCTCCTTTCCAACACGCCGAGTCTCATAATGAAGACAAACAGATGCTTTTTGGTGGACTGCTTCCTCTACCCTGAGCTGGAGGCCATAGCTTGGCTGCCACCGGCAGAACCCAGCTGGAGCCTTGATCTTAAGCGTGAAAGCCCACGCCTCCCTCTGATGCTATCACACCTGGGACCAAAGGCCCCAGTACAGCCTTCCTCGATTCATTCATTGAGAACAGATGATGGTCTGCTGGGCTTAGAGCAGGAGAACAAGACCACAGCCTGTGCCCACAGAGGGTGTACGATCCAAGTGGAAAGAGATTTGGATCAAGAAATGCCGGTGAGGGACTTCCCGGGTGGTCGTGTGACTAGACCTCACACTCCCAATGCAGGGGATCTGGGCTTGATCCCTGGTCAGGGAACTAGATCCCCCATACTGCAACCAAAGATCCCGCATGCTTCAACTAAGACCCAGTGTAGCCAAATATTTTAAAAAAGAAATGCCAATGAAGTCACTTCCTATCTAGATAATCTTTCATTAAACACCTCAGATGATGTCACTCCTCTGCTGAAAGCCCTTGGAGGGTCCCCCATCTCTCTGAGTCAAAGGTGAGGTCTGAAGATGTCCTCTCAGGCCCTACAGGGCTGCCCTGGAACTCCCCAGATCTTACTGCCCGTGTCCCCACTGGAACTCATCAGGCCTGTGGGCTGTCAGACAGGCTGTCCTCTATGCCTGGAATATTCCTCTTCCATTTTTCTACATGGCAAAAATCTCTCTTCTCCCTCCAGCCTGCGTTTTAACAGTCATAAGACCACTTTGAGCAACCTATCTCAAACTCCAACTTCACTCCGTGAACCCCTGTGACCGCCCCTGTTCCCCGTCCACCTCAGCTTGCTAATTCCCTCTTTCCGCCTTCCGGTGTATACTTCCTGTGTCACCGTGTACCATCTTCCCATCTCCCCCCAGCCCCACTAGGATGTATGTGTTTTATTTCCTGACATGTCCTGAGCACCCACAAGTGTCTGGCACCTCACAGGCACTTGGTAAATATTTACTGAATGGGTGAAAGAATGAATGAACACATGAGAGGGGAGGCAGAGGTGCTGCGAGCACTCAGAAGAAGAAGAGCTAATTCCGTCTGGGAGGTCAGGGAAAGCCTCTCTCCCCACACCCCAGATGGTGAGGGGCACAGGGGAAGGGGAGAAGAGGGGAGGGAATGGCTTCCTACCAGTCCTGCCTGAGGGAGGGTGAATGCAACGCTGCCAGCCCCTCCCCCGAGAGACAATCCCACCCGTGGGCGGGAGACACTAGGCCTGACAATGGCCATCCCAGGTACTCCTGGTTGCCTTGAGCATCTCCACTTCAGTCTGAAGACTCCATCGGAGACAGCTGCTCTCTGAAGCCTGGATCTCTAAAAGTTCTTATCAGTCAAATCCTTGCTGAGGTTTCTTAAGAAATAGTCTAACCCTAGCTATGAGGCTGAAGGGCAGAACAGAAGCACCCAAAAGAAAATTAAAAATAAATGATATTTATTGAAAGCACATTTTGACCCAGGCACTATTATAAATTGTTAACCTGCTTAATTACTGATAAATTGTGTACCTTCAATATGGTGATAGGTAGACCCACCTCACAAGGAGATTGTGAGCAATGCAAGAATTAGAGTATGAAGTATAATACTTAGAATGTATAGAAAGTGCTCTTCAACTATTTGCTACTCCATCCCAGATGGCACTGTTGGTAAAGAATCTGCCTGCTAATGCAAGAGACAGTTGGATCCCTGTGTCAGGAAGATCCCTTGGAGAAGGGAATGGCTACCTCACTCCAGTATTCCTGCCTGGAGAATCCTATGGACCGAGGAGCCTGGCAGGCTATGGTCCATGGGGTTGCAAAGAGTCAGACATGACTGAGCACACACACACTCTCCATCACTATCCTCAGCTTACAGGTGAGAAACTGAGGCACAGACAGATGATATAACCTGGACCAATCTCGCCAGCTACCCAGAGGCCAAGCCAGATCCAAACACTAGCCGTCTGTGTTCAAGGCTGATACTCTTTGCCTGTATCACAGGCTCCTCACAGAATGCTTCTTCCTAAGAGAGGATCCTCCAAGCAGAGTTTTTTTTTTTTTTTGAAAATTAAATTTTGCTTGCCCTTACTTGTAGGAAGTTGGCTAAAAGATCCAGCAGCTAGGTATGGCTGAAATGCCCAGGACCCACCAGCTGCTTCCAAGGCTGTCCTCTCCTAGTGTCTAGAGCCAGAGTGCTGTTCTGGACAATATTGTACACTGAGGATGGATCCTAGCCCCCAATGCTGCAGACACAGAAACACACAAACCCCAGCAGAGAAGAGAGGTCTTCCTCATCCTGGGGCCACAGATGTCTGTCATTTATGGATTGGTCATTGCTGTCAGTTCCTGGCAATATGTGTCCACCAGCAACGCCCCCATAGAAATGCCAGTGGAGGGGCTGTGGGGTTGGCTGGGAGCCTGGGTTTCTTGCTCCCCTATCTGTCATTTATGGATTGGTCATTGCTGTCAGTTCCTGGCAATATGTGTCCACCAGCAATGCCCCCATACAAATGCCAGTGGAGGGGCTGTGGGGTTGGCTGGGAGCCTGGGTTTCTTGCTCCCCTATCCCCAGCAACTTGAGTCAGTTGTCCCTGCGAGTCCCAGAGCACCTCCTTCCTAAGGCTACCTTGGTCATATCCACACCCTGGGGGTCAGCCCTGGTGTGGACGATTCCCCACCGGACACACTGGCAACCAGGTGTGAGTGAGCCTTCCCCTTGGCCGAATGCCCCCAGCAGGACTGGCACAAGCCCCAAGGAGGACTTGAGGGCTGTGGGCAGGGTGCACAGGACCAGTCAGGACTGACAGCCCAAGCCACAGGAGCCACCATCTGGTTCTCAATCCCTACCTCCCCTCCTAAATGGAGAGAATTCTGTTCAAATGAAGGCTCTTCAGCCAAACAAGAAACCAGTCAGGCCATCAAGTGGGTTTCTTAAACAAGTTCAGCAAGAGTGGTCAAGGTTAGGCAGCCTCTTGTCCATCTGTGACAAAAGAGCTTTCTGTTGGTTTTTTAGAAGATGAATCTGGCCTCCCTAAACCTTCTTCTCAATATCTACACACCCAGCATCCCAACTTGCTCTGTACTCTCTTACAACAGAAAACCCTACTTATTTCTATAGGTTCATGCTTTTTTAAAAAATAAAGTTCATATTGATTTTACACAAATGAATTTCTTTATATTCGGGCTAGAAAGGCTCAACAGATCACTTTTTGCCAGAAGTTGTTTCTTAAAAAGTCGGGCCAGTGTCTCCTGTATGAATCTGCCTTGGCCTGTTGACCAATTGGTGCTGTGGGCACCAACAGGCTGCCAAGTGGGCTTCGCCCCCACCACCGCCTCTGCCTCAGGAGCTCTGAAAGAAGTGCTATAGATCCATCCGCTGAGGAACCAAGGACCGCCAGGGCCACGGAGCAGGCCCCGAAGTCTCAGCAAACCAGCAACTCTCACCACTTGTGTCAGCAAAGGCTGGTGGCGGTTGGACATTTACTGCAAACCAGACGCCCTGCTAAAAACTTCACAAGCATCCTATCATTTAACCTCCCAACAGCTCTGTGAGATAAGCTATTATTGGCACTATTTTGTACAGGAAGAAGTAGGTCCAGAGGTGTAGGGGAGAAAGAAACTTAAACTGGAGTATCTCAGGGCTTTATGTTGGGTGAAAGGCATGTGTGTGTTTAGTGTATACATGGCCATGGGAGAAAGAGCCACACCGGGGCTGGGGTCCCGCTCAGGTAGGAACCCACCGTGGAAAAACCCACATTTACACAGAGGAATGCCACGGAGTAATGGTTCACTCTTTCAAATGGTTAACTGCAAGTCTCCTATTTAAGAAAGAGACTTCCTCACAATCTTTAATTACCACTCCATTCTCATTCTGCTTTCCTAGACTCCAGGGCAGCTGTCACCCAAAGCAGGAAGGATTTGTGAAGCAGGATTTCAACCCAGTTTGCTTCAGAGGCGGCTCCGCCTTTGGAGAAGGACCTGAAGGATCGTTCAGGCTCCTGACGTGATCACCACACCCTCTCCTCAGTTCACTTAAGTGTGTGTAAAAAGAGTGAATTAGTTCACGAGTGTGGTTTTCATAAATGAATCCAAACGTACAACTTTTAAAAAGAAGGATATGTTGAGTTTGGGGGCAGTATTTCAACTGCAAAATCCACCCATATCATGTTTACTTAAGTCATGATACGACGTTTATTTAAGAGCCTAAAACTTAGTATATATTATAGAAATGACGCTTGCAACACAAACCCACTGCAAAGGTGACCATGACCTGCATTTCTGTGGACGCTGACCAGAGGTGGGACCCAAGGACCAGCGCTGACTCAGCGATGGGAGCTCAGCAGCGCCCCACACGTGTGTGGACTGTGCCCTTAGCGACAAGTCTGAGTCTGGCCCCTGAGCTACAGTGGATGTGCTGATATTATCACATAGGTATCAGAGAGCAACTGAAAACATTGCAAAGAAGTGGTGAAACACTAGGCATGCTCAGTCACTAAGTCATGCCTGCCTCTTTAAGACCCCATGGACTGTAGTTCACCGGGTTCTTCGTCCATGGGCTTTCCCAGGCAGGAATACTGGAGTGAGTTGCCATTTCCTCCTCCAGGGGATCTTCCCAACTCAGGGATTGAACCCATGTCTCTTGCATCTCCGGCATTGGCAGGCAGATTCTTTACCACTGAGCCACCAGAGAAGCCCAAACTAACCATAATTGTATGGAAATTTAAATCAGATTCTACAAAAGCAAACAGCTTAAACCATCTTTGACCAGAAAAATCCCTGAGGCTTCTCAGAGAGTCAGAAGCACTTTGGCATCATCCCCTAATAGCACAAGGCCTTAACCGCTGAGGCCCAGAACACTGGCTAGAGGGCAGGCCACCTGCTAGGTCACTCCATGACCTTCTGAGAAAGGCAAGGCCATCTGAATCTGACGCCACCTGAAACCTAGCTCAGAGCTTTGTCTTGGTCAGGAAAATACTTCTTCAGCACCGTCTCTGCACACCATCAACAGAGCAGAAGAGACATGTCAAAGTTTTGGCCAACTGAGACACCTCCTCAAATGACCTGGAGGGTCAGCCCTCTGCTTATGTGAGACGAAACTCCATGCAGGGAGAGGACAGATGGATGTGGAAAGTGAACAGTCATGGCACAAAGAAACTACGCTCTTTCAGTCTCCACACCAGCTCCTTCCACATCCTCAGCAGCCTTGACTGAAATTCCCTCTCAAGAGGGACGGCATCAACTCCAAACTTGTTTCTGCAGCACGTGGATCAGGTATCTCCTTTAATGAAACTGCAGCTGCCGTCACTGCAACCTTACCACATGGCAGTAGTGTGTGTTAGCTGCTCCATCACGTCTGACTCTTTGAGACCCCACGGACTCTATCCTGCCAGGCTCCTCTGTCCATGGGGTTCTCCAGGCAAGAATACTTGAGTGGGATGCCATGCCCTCCCTCCAGGGGATCGTCCCTCCAGGGATCAAATCCACATTTCCTGCATTGCAGGCAGATTCTTGACCGTCTGAGCTACATGGAAGTCCCATACCATATGTTGGGCACTGTGCAAATAAGTTTCACTCATTTAACCCTCAGGATGATGCAGAGAGGTAAGCACCACATCCCCATTTTACAGATGAGAAAACTGAGGTTCAGAGAGGTTAAAGTAACTCTGGAGGTCACACAGCTGGTTAGGGGCAGAGCAGGACTAATACTGGTCTAACATCAAAGTACATGTCCTGGCTCTCTATACTTATCCCTCCCGAATCTCTGACATTACACCAAAGAGGAAAGGAAGGAGAGCAGGTGCCTGAGCACTGGCAAGGAGAAGCTGGCAGCAAAGAGGTGGACATTCCCCCTGGCTTAGGAGCAGGGCTCAGCCTGGTTGTGAGACAGAGAAGGTAGGAGAGGCCTCTCAGAGGCAAGGAGGGTGGCTCCTCCCTTCTCCTATGACAACCACACCAGAATAGACAGGGAGAGGCTGCCGGGGGCGTGGGACCGCATCGCTCCCAAGTGAATCATGCCTGTGAAGGGCGAGGTGCTGCTCAGACAGTAGACACTATTTCTACTCTGCCAGCCTGAGGGCTGGAGGGTGAGAAGCAGGCGCTTTGTTAAATGGAGAAATACGGCGTCCCCTCCCCCAAGCACCAAAGGGATGTTGGGGTGACTGGCTTTGTGGAAGACCCTGTCCGCCTCTCTCCCCTCCGTCACTGCTGACCAGGTGCCCACGGCCATGCCCAGCAGGGTGTTAGGTGCTGGGGCTGGGTGAGCCACATACTGTCCATGTGTTGCAAGAGATACGGTAGTACTGGAGGGATAAAAGGAGAATTCTTTACTTACTTTTATCTCATATTACACAAATCTCTGTAAGAATCCTTAGCATTCCACCACCATCCCCAGCCGCCCCTGGGACCAAGTGCAATGTTAACAGGTTAAAATGTTCTTCCAGTCAGACCACTGCCCAGACAGACACAAGGTACACGCCAAAGGAACTATAATGGAGTTGTCACAGCTGTCCCTCGTGAAGTAACTAAAGGACAATACAAGGGTATTGACAGGAAAATGAGAAGTGACCCACAGCAGAGTGAACTGTAGTTGGGAAGATGGAAGAAGAGTGTGCAGGCTCCTGGTTACCATCGCTCTGCTTGTGTTCAGGGAACTTGGGAGCTGACGGAGGACTCTCCTCACCCATCCCACCTGGAGTGCTCCGGGAGTGTGGTGTGCAGGGCGCTTGCAGAGCTAAGAGTCCCGGGTCATCCCTTGCTCCTGCCCCAGCCTCTTCCCACAAGGAGCTCCCAGCTCAGCTGGGGAGGAGGAGACTTTCCTGAGAGAAGGAAAGCCTGAGTTCAAGTTCTGGGGCTCAGAAGAGATGGGTGAGCCACCTGACATGGCTTGGTCCCCACGATGGAGCCCCATGATGCCACACCTGGGAAGGTGACAACTGGGGCCACAGCGAGGGGCCAGGTGCACAGGCCCCTTCCTGAATCTTCACGTTTCCCCACGTGTTTTTGGTCTATTCCTTGAAGCGTCCACATCTGGGCCCCTGCTAGGCAGACCCCCCTCAGGAGTAGCACCTTTTGGGGTGTGCGGGCAGCTTGTACTGACCACTGCTTAACTAGTCCTCCTTGTCACAGTGGGAAGATGGAGTATGGGGAGCGGGACCCCAGCCCCACTGGACCACGGGAGGGCTGCTGACTCCTTCCCAGGGAACGCAGAACAGGGCTGGAGGGAGAGTGACTAGGTTCCTGAGAGTGTGTTTAGAGCACTCCCTGACCCCACCCTGCAGTCGATCCCTTTGTTATTGAAGAAGCTCTGGAAGACAGGAAAGCAGAAAGGAGAAGAGGATGCAGGAGGAGAAAGGGGGCGTTATCCTCCCAATCCTGGGTCCCAGGACTGTCCTGAGGCTCAGCTCTCCTGCCCTAGGGCTCCACCTGCTTCCAATAAACCTCCTTTTAAATTTCCACCTTATACTCCAGTATGTTTCTTATAACTTGCAACCACAAGAGTCCTTCCTAACCTAGTGCCAGGGCCAATGAAACTACCAACTGGGCCCGAGGAGGCGGGGTGGTCTCCAGGAGCCATAAGGCGACTGGACATCTGGCCTTCTCCTGGCCTGGGCCCAGCTCAGGGCCTGACTCCATCCCTCCATCCACAGGAGAAGAGCCGCTTCCACAAGCTGCCTTGAGTAGAAAAACCACCACCTGTTAGTGCCGCCCTGTGCTCCCTGCCCACCCCCGCTAGTCCCCAGGTCCACCCTGGGGAAGACCCAGCTCTCTTATCTCCTCAGCATTCTTCCCTGATGACATCAGGACTTGCTCACTCTAAGTCAAACACCCCGGTCCCTTCCAGGCTGGGAGCATCACCTCCACAATCTCTCATCTCAGTACCTGCATCTGGGTCACTTGCATGCCTAGAGGCCTCACCTGGGCCAGGAGACCCAGGTAACTGGGATTTTTCGCTTCATTCCTTCAGAAAGACCGGGGGTACCACTCATGATACAGCCCTCCCCTTGCCCAGCCCCTCCACCTAACCGCCACCCTCTGCAGCCACCACTCCACAGGAGCTCCGGTGAAAGGCCCGGTTATCTCAGCCTCTTCCTACCTGGGATCAGGGCCCTCCTCCCAGACCCACCTGGAAGGGAGCTCTGTGCTGCCTTCTGTGTCCGAAGAATGGGCTCCTTCTCTGCTTCAGGGCACTTGAGACAAACCACCTTGTCTGGCTGTCACCCCCTTGGGCTTAAAACTACCACTCCCCTCTTTCAATCTCCCACAGTGAAGTGTGCCGTTCTCCCCTGGGGAAGGTGTAAGGGCAGTGAACGCGCTGACCTGTATTTTCCCGTATGCTACAGCATTAGAGGGATAGTAGCACCCACAGTTCAACAAGTCATGATGTCAATGATTCAAGAAATTATCCGAGCACTTAGGACATGCCAGGTACTGAGCTGACTGCTAGGCAGAAACCCCCACAAGCACCTTGGGAGGAAGGGACTGTTATGTTTTCTGTGTTACAATGAGGAAGTGGAGGCTCAGATATTCGAGGTAGCCTCTCGTGGCTTACGGTTGGTGCCTGGCAGAGACTGGAATCAAACCCCTTCCTCCTTTGCTGAACTTTCCTCATGACTGCAAGCTCCCAATCCCCTATTTCTTCTGACCCCAGAATGAAGGAAAGCTTCTATTTCCACCCCTTCCTTACATTCCTCTACGATGCACTAGTGAATGTGGTAGTCACTCACCACTTAAAATAAGGCCAGTGAGTATCAGGAACCACGTATTTATTTTTATTTAATTTTAATAGCCACATGTGGCTAGTGGCTACCACACTGGAGAACACAGGTATAGAATTGTGTTTTGTATAAAGTACTTCCATCCATATCATAACATTCAATTTTCAGGTGAGCAGGGTAAGTACTATGCACCCCACTTACAGATGAGAAAACTGAAACTGAGATTTGCTCAAGTGAAGCTGAATCCTTCACTCTCTAAGTTCCCAAACTATTTCCATTACATGACCTTTATACCCAAACTTGACCTCTGACCTGAGGGCCAGTGGGATGGTCCTGATGGAGGCCCAGTCTGGCTCCATCATTAAACTGAGAAGTCACTTCTGCACCATTCTCTGTACTGAGAGGCACAGGATGGAGGGTTTCAGAGAGCCTAGGGCATGGTCTCCTCAGACCAGAGGGACGACTAGGTGGTCAAGATTCAAGATCCTTCTAAAGTTGCTGTGTGGTTCCAAGTGACTTTTCTAAAAATGAGGAGAGGGAGGGAGAAATTAGATTAATTCTTTTCCCTCTTCCAATAGTCTTGTCCCAATAGTATGACCCTGTGCTGGCCTCCAAAGCCCCCTTAAATGAAATTAAATTCCTGATCATTTCCTTTAGATCAATCCAATCCTTAGGATATGGCCATTTCATCAAAAATGGTATAATGCACTGGGTGGGCATTCGGTCCTTACCAAACACCCCAGCACTAAACTAATATTCATTCCCATTCCTGTTCCTTCGTGAAATCCAACTGATGAGTCTTAGCTAACTGTGACGCCTACATTATCATCAACTTATAATCTCTTGGTGGGGGTAGGGCTGGAGAACATCTAGAAGCAGAAATAAATCACACAAGGAAAAGTCAAATGGAAAACACAAATTTAATAAAACACAGACAGAAAATAAACCATCAGCCCAGCCACTGGTGACCAGTGCAATGTTATTTTTTTTTTCCCTCTGGTCCCTGGTGAATGCCCCCTAATTCTGGGAAAGGCTCCTTTTCGTTTTCTGAGTCGGGCTTGAAGGCATACTGCAGTATTTCAGCCTTGGGTTTCTAGCAGAGGAACAGACCCAGTCTTGTCATACAATTTTCGGCACCTCTACTATAATAACACATCGTTTGTGGATCTATGCTAAAGCAAACACCATCTGGTGGCTGCATAAAAATCTGTCCGGGGTTCTGACCTTCACGATGTAAGGGGTTTGTTTGGGGAAAGGAGGCCGAGTGTGGGGAGGACCAAGTCAGTAATGAGACACGGTGTCGGCAACCTGCACGGTGTGACATGTGGAGGCTCAGTGGAGGAAAACGAGGCTGGTGTCAGCTTCCAGACACTCAAGGCAAAATCGCCAATGATTCTTTTCCTGTTTTTTCTTTCCCAAGTAAAAAAGGTTTCAAGAAGTCTCTTTTCTCGGTGTCAGGCCACAACACACACATACACCCTCAGTCACTTGAGAGCGGATGGTCCAGGAGAGCCCTGGGCTACCCCAAAGGAAAACTATCTCCTGCAGAACCTAGCTGGGGAGTTCTCCATTAACTGTGGACCCAGTTGCACAGCTGCAGGAGTGAGACAGAATTTGCCTTGTCTGCAGCCCCACATATCTTTTTGCTCTGAATTACTAACATACCACGGTTCACCCAGATACAGGGCACTCATTAGACTCAAATGCCTTTTCAGGCGTTTAGCTGCTTAAACAAGAACATATTTAAAAATTCTAACTATGCAATAAAATCCCATTATTCCTCACATATGAAATTATGAAGGGCAGCAAGTCCTGGTCCCGTAAGTTGACTTCTCATGAAGATAGGTCTTGACATTGACCTCTGACCTGTCCGTCTGACTTGAATAGAGTCTGTTCTGAGCACATGCAGAGGACAACTGCTCCAGAATGAATGAATATCCCTTGATCCCTCAACATGGGATGAAGAAATGAAAAGAAAATGAAGCTGGGAGTCATGTGAGGTTCAGGAAGACCTGGTTCTATAGCACCAGAGAAGAAAACACATGACTGAAACATTTAGAACCGGTCAAAAGCAACTCAGAACAACCAAGTCTTCAAGGGACTTCTGGACTCTAAGACATAAAGAAGAGTTTTTAGTCTAAGGGCTTCCCTGGTGGCTCAGCTGATAAAGAATCCACTTGCAATGTGAGAGACCTGGGTTCGATCCCTGGGTTCAAAAGACCCCCTGGAGAAGGGAAAGGCTATCCACTCCAGTATTCTGGCCTGGAGAATTCCATGGACTATATAGTTCATCAGGTCACAAAGAGTCAGACACGACTGAGCGCCTTTGACTTCACTTTTAGACTAAAAGGGGCCACAGAATTCAGCCTGGGAAAGAGCGGACTTGCTGACATATACCCAGAAGAAGCAGGTAACTGCTAGAACTTTCCGTAACGATGAAAATGCTCTGTCCCTGTGCTGCCCTATGCGGTGGTCACTAGTCACATCTGACTCTGGGCACTCGAAATGCAACTCATAGACTGAAGAACTGAAGTTTTAATTTTATTTACTATTAATTAAAATGTCTAATTAATTAAAATGAAAAAGTTTTAATTTTATTTACTATTAATTAAAATGTCTAATTAATTAAAATTAAATAGTCTCGCAAGTTGAGCAGCACAGTAAGATCAAATCACGAAGCACTATTTATGGAAAAGTCCAAGAACCGTCTCCAGCAAAGTTATCTGACATTTATTCTTTTTCTTTCCTGTTTATAGCCCCTGGCCCTTCAGGGCCTCTCAAAGTCACATCTTCTCACACCAGGACACAGAGCAACAACACCCAGGAGGCCGACTGGGGAGAAACCATCTTCCAGCCATAATGGACACCTAAGCATGCCTTGGAGGAGACATTCTCCATTTGAGTATTGTTATCAATCACTTGACACCGCCAAATCTCTCCAAAGCACATCCCAACCACGGACCACGCTGCCTGGCTCTCTTCCGCCCCTCAGCCCAGAGTCCCTGGGATACAAGGCTGGAATAAAGGCAGTACCCCAGCTCCCTTTCGGGGCCTGCAGGCAGAGTGCTCTAATGACCCCCAAAACTCCACTGTCCATCAGAAACCCAACCTGTTTTGCCCCACAAAAACCCCCAAGATGAAGTCCCATGGCATACTTTATGGATTGTCATGTTATAAGCTTTACGCCACTCATTTCAGAAGTTACTGATCATTATAGTATACCTCTCATCTGCTTTCCCTGCAGCTCATTTGAATAAAGGGAAACTTACCAATTTCTGTCTCACTTTATTTTCTTCCCCCATTTGATCCTCACAATGAGAGAGGCAGAGGGAGGTAAGATCACACCTGTTTTAAGCACACCTGTCAAGGGTTCAGAGGTGGAGTTAACGACCAAGCGAAACACTGAGGATTTTTTCGGGTTGCTCTGGGCAAGTCACTGAACCTTTTCTTGCTTCCGAGTCATCTGGGCCTGCCCCTTCGGATCGCTGTGAGTCAGAGTACGTACGCTGCTCGGCCATGCGCCCAGCACAGGGAAAGTGCTACCGAGGCGTCTGTTCTTGGTGAGAAGGCTGTTATGTGTGTGTACATGCGTGGGGAACATAACTGTATGCTTATACACCTGGTTGTAGAAAGCCTCTGAGGCTTCCCCAGAGGCACCAAGAGCCGAGGATGAGAACCTGGGTGAGTGGACAGGGAGAAACAAGCCAAATAAAAAACAAGGATTTTCTGAACGCCATAACCCACCTGATCCCAGCCGATAAAGCACCTGCCCTCATGGGATGGTGTGCTGCCTCCTGAATAATCCATGCACGAGGTCCCCACTGCTGATGATGGTGTAATTCAATGAGGGGTCTCCAGAGAGGACACACCACTGAGTGCTGAGGTTCTGGGGCTTCGAGAAGGCAGAATTCCCAGATCAAGTTTCTCCCCAGACCTCTGTCCAGAAACAAGCCTGTATCTTCCAGGGATAAACCTGTACTGATAACTGGGAGTAACAGTTTTTTCTAAACTGACATTTGGCCCAGCACTGCCTCATAGGAAGAACTCCACAATAGTTTATCTCATGGTTGTCTTAAATATTCAAATCCCCTTATTACATATATAAAAGCTGATGCCCAATGAGACCAAGCATCCTGCCCAAGACCAACCAAGGTGACAGCAGAGCTGAGGGGACACCGAAGCTCAGAATTTCTTCTCCAAGCTTCCCACCACCCTCTTCACAGCCACACGTCCTCCAAATGCCTTTTCCTGTCCTGTCTGGCTTCACAGCATCTTTACATTTAAATGATACTCCATAAGGCACATTCATACCTTCTGTTTCAGTTACCCTCACCCAGGTTTAATAACCTGAAAGATTTTTTCACAGAAAAGATGCAAGTTGATAGGAAAAGAGAAATGCTGCTGGAATGGATGACCTAGCCACTTGAGCACACACTGTAGTAACTGTGGATGTGAAAAATCCAGATTTACCTAAAAGATAAATATGCATTTGCTTCTTTGCTTGATGAAACTATTTACCATAGGATTCTAATAAGTGGCCTGTTTTTCTCGTGCACTTGAAAGAGGATTTAACCTACAAAACCCTCTTCCCTCCAACATTTTTGGGTTTATACCAAGTGTATTATGTGAAAAATGTACATTTTTCCCCTGCCTGGCTTTTATTTCTGAGAAACCAAGGTGGTGATAAAAGGACTTAGAAGGAAGGTGATGATTACTGACAACAATGATTAGATTCCCATCTTCTAGATTAATTGAGAAGTCTGAAGAGAATTATAAACCCCGGAAGAGAGGTCTCAAGGAAACCTGGAGCCTACTTAGCTGTAATCAGTTAATCCACGCAGACCTCATGCATAATGGGCATTATGATACATTTTATAATTATCAGCATTTTCACTCTTTTAAAATGCTCTCACCCATTCTCTTCTGGCTCCCCACCCACCCAAGGCACAGCCATTTTCACAGATTGGTGAATAAGCTGCATTCTTCTGGTTTTTAACAAACACTGCACAGTGCTGTCTGTACCACCCCCCAAATTAAATCAGACTTGTTGCCACACAGCTGCAACGACCGGCTGCCAGCATCTCTGGGGGACAGCGGGACTTCCGACTTGGCAGGGTGGTCTGCTGGTTTTCACAGAGCCCGTCCAGTCCCAAAATGCCACCACACCCCCTGGTACGGTGAGCACAGCACCCAACAAGAAAACAGCACAGCCTCACATCCCCGTCTGAACAGCGGGAAGGCCATCACTGTGACGACCGTTCTCTCACCGAGAAGCAAATGAGGTCAATGCAGCAGGCTCGGCGCTTGGCACATGGCTCTCAGTAACGGTGCTGTTAGTTAGCTGTCAGCACTGCAAATGGATTCTCTCTTTTAGGGGTGCAAAGGCACTTCCAGCAAGTCCTCTTTTTTACCTCTTGCCACCGGCTCTGGGCAGCTAGTATTCCCTGAGCGAGGCATGATCTTCAATCGGGGCGCCCCCCTGCAGGTGGGAATCAGATTGAGAAATAAAGGAACCTGCCCAAGGTCACCCTGCTGTATCAGAGGCAAGATGTAGACCTGAGTTGGCTCAGTGTTATCCTCTCTCTTCTCAAAGCCTTGGAGGGGCTCAGATCTAGTGAAATAAAGACAAAGGAGGGGCTGCAGACACTCCTGTGACAAAGTGACCGGGATGCACAGTACGGCCAGGGGCATCGTCTAATTACACCTCCAGCAACTAGAGAATCTATCCCACCCCACCCCCACAAGCTGCCCCAGCAGATCTGTCTTTCTCCACCAGCCTTGACAAATTATAAGGCCCCACAGCAGGGATTGTTTCTTCCTCTCAGCTTTGTTTGGAGCATTGTCCTAGCAAGGCTCAAATAAAGGGCCATTATTAATAGTGACAATAACGCAATACTGTTTTCTCAAGGGCCTCCGCGAGGGCTGGCCAAACCAGCGCCAGGCTGCTCCCCACTGCCTTTCGCTGGCGGTTCTTATCTGCAAACCCTCAGCTGCCTGGGGCCCTGTTACACAGCGCGGCCCTCTCCACGTGGCATTGCCTGAACTACACCTTTACAGGTTCTCCAGGGCTCTGAAAACCTGACAGGGGAGAAGGGCCCGGCAGAGGAATGGACGAGGCAGCCACGGGGACAGCACCAGGCCAAGGAGATAATGCGACCCAGGTTTGTTTGAACTGAGCCCACGTGCAGCCCAGGGCCTAGTGCTGAACGGCTCTGGGATGGCTGAGCGTCAGCAACGCTCCGGGGGAACTCTGGTTTGCATTAGACACCTGGGCCAGCGGCAGCTGTGACAAGGGTGTATCTCTGGAGAACCTGTGCTGATGGAGAGGACACAGAGGGGAACCACTGCGCATCGGGGATCCTGTGTGGGAGTCCCCATGTGCACATCTGCACAAGAGCCTGGGTTCTCAAGATTTCAGGGAGAATCATTGGAGTTCTACTAGAAATTCATTAATACAGGCTCAGTGGGGGAAACCAGAGGCTTTTACAGCCACGAAGGCCACCAGCAGAAGGAGGCAGAGTGAATGTGAAGGGTGGGGAGGGTTTGAACAAAAGTTCTTTCACAGGTACTCAACTGTTCATGAGCATAGCTCTGTATGAGCACTGTAGACAGTACTCACCTCCACTCCCGCGCTGACAAATGTAAGGTCTCCTCATGCTTTGCTTTTACTGTCACCTGGGAGAGGCCCAGGTAACCAAGTTTATCTGAGTCAGAAGAGCTTTGCTCTTCCCTGAGGGTCTCCTAGGTGTGAGTTGGCGTGTTCTTGGGGAGGCTGGAAGGCAGGCAGGCGGGGCACACACTGGCCCAAGACTAATACACTCCCCCTTGTTCCCTATAAATGAGCACCCTCCGTGGACAGAGCTCATCTCCCTCCAGGCCCAGTGGGGAAACACAGACACACGCGCCTACATCGGACCTCAGGAGTCCTCCAAGTCCAAAGGGCGAGATCTTAGTCAGAAATTAGAGGCACATCTAATATACACAACACAGCTGCCACTCTGCTCCTCCCCAGCCCTCCTGCTGACGTGTGTGTGTGTGTGTGTGTGTGTGTGTCTTGAAACGGCCTGCCAGGCTGGTTGGGGGCTTGCTGCAGGCCCAGGCAGCTCTCCTTTCCACACTGACAACTTTATAGATTCTGGCAGTTGATTGGTTTTGCTCTGTAAGATCAACAGTCTGTCAGAGAAAGTCTTCCAGCATCTCCTCTGAGGGAAGTGATCCAGGCAGGCCTTACCTGGCTTCTCCAGCAGGACAAAATGGGAGGGAGTCCCAGCTCCATTAAGAGGGTCCCCAAGCCCACCTGATCTTTGAGGAACAGCTTGGAGGGAAGCACTGGATGGGGAGCCCAGTGAGCAGGCCCAAGGCTGGGTTTCTAACCTCAACTCTCCCTTGGTACCATCCTCTCTGGCTCTCTGTCCTAATTTCTCCCTATGTGAAATGAGTGCTTTGATTTCTGCTGCCCATATGACTAAATGGCAGCACATTGAAACCACATCAAGAGTATAGTCAAAGCTATGGTTTTTCCAGTAGTCATGTATGGATATGAGAGTTAGACCATAAAGAAAGCTGAGTGCCAAGAATTGATGCTTTCTAACTGTGGTGCTGGAGAAGACTCTTGAGAGTCCTTGGACTGCACGGAGATACAACCAGTCAATCTTAAAGGAAATCAATCCTGAATATTCATTGGAAGGACTGATGCTATAGCTGAAGCTCCAACACTTTGGCCACCCAATGCAAAAATCTGACTCATAGGAAAAGACCCTGATGCTGGGAAAGATTGAAGGCAGGAGGAGAAGGGGACGACAGAGGATGAAATGGTTGGAGGGCATCACTGACTCCATGGACATGAGTTTGAGTAAGCTCTGGGAGATAGTGAAAGACAGGGAAGCCTGGCATGCTGCAGTCCATGGGGTCACAAAGAGTCAGATATGAATGAACAAGTAAACAACACCAGGCATACCTTGAGGATATTGTAGGTTCAGTTCCAGGTCATTGCAATAAAGTAAATATCTTAATAAAGTGAGTCACCATATCTTCTTTATCCATCCCTCTGTTAATGGACATTTAGGTTGCTTCCATGTCTTGGTTTGTCAGTAATCATTCAGAGTGCTGCTATGAACACTGAGGTGAACGCATCTTTCTGAACTATGGTTTTGTCTAGATATACGCCCAGGAGTGGGACTGCTGGAAAGTAACAGTATTAGTTGCTCAGTTGTGTCTGATTCTTTGCAACCCCATGGACTGCAGCCTGCCAGGCTCCTCTGTCCATGAAATTCTCCAGGCAAGAATACTGGAGTGGGTGTCTATTCCCTTCCCCAGGGGATCTTCCCGAGTTAGGGATCATACCCGGGTTTTCCACGTTGCAGGCAGATTCTTTAACATCTGAGCCACAAGGGAAGACCAGGGATTGCTGGATCAAATGTCAACTCTATTTTTAGTTTCTTGAGGAACCTCGACACTGTTTTCCATAGTGGCTGCACCAATTTGCATTCCCGTCAACAGTGTAGGCAGGTTCCCTTTTCTCTATACTGTTAGGAAAATACTCTTTGAATGGAGGGGGCAGGGGGGATACTCTGACCACGAGGTGCCAAGGCCTGGGATCTGGTCTTACCTCTGCCACTAATTCATTCTAGGACTGTGCAGAAGTCACATCCACTACCCAGCCTCAGTTTCCCCATTTGAGAGCCGAGCTATTTGATCAGAATGGTCCCTTCTTGCCGATACTGAGCGCTCCTCTACAGGGCAGGAAAACAGTAGCGTGTCTTGTTGTTTCTGAGCAAAGGCCTTAATTGTTCTCTGCAGCATGAGCTCCTCTATCACAAAACCACAACCTCTCCCCTCCCTCCCTCCCCACGGCCACCCCCTTCCTCTGAGATCCACAAGACTGCTACAGAACATTCATTTATTTTTCTTCGGTGCTGGGGCTGAAAACTCTGATGACTAAGCCATTGAATTTTAATATGCTACTGTGCTCCTTGGAGGATTCCTTCAGTTCTCAGCTCCCCCTCTCCCTGCCCCCCGCGCCCTCTGCGGACATGTGGTAGTCGTTAGGAACAGTTTGATGAAGTTTAGATTCGCAGAGTAAAGGAGAGACCGGGGGAGAGCTGGGAGGGAGGCATGATAAATGGACACAACAGTCCAGAGAGCCACTCAAAAAATAAACAGAAGGCTCCTTTTGAGTGAGTCCACTAAAAACAAATTCCAGAAAAGCTCTTTCCTCCTTTTCGGGGGGTAGGTGGGATGGTAGAGGTAAGAGAGAAAAGTTCTCTTGATGTTAAAAAACCACGTTCAGAGAAAGAAACAATTCTCTTTCAGTGCAGCCACCAGAAGGCACAGGGACTGCCACCAGCCATAGGTCACGAATGCTAAGCCCTCCAAAGCTGAAGTTGGGCAACTAACTCTCCAGTGTCCAAGAGGCAGTGACCCTCACGAGAGCCAGCCAGTGCTAGCAGAACTCTACGGAGAAACCTGGGTCACCACGGCCGAGGGGGAAACACCCAATGGCCAGGAATGCCCTGCCTGGCCTCAGTCATGCACACTTTCTGAAAACCCCTGCAGTCCAAGAGGACTTGCTCAAGTTCTCTTTCCTGAACCTCAGCCTTCTACCTGTCCCATGGGCATCACTCCCTGTCCCTCAGCCCACATTTCCATTCACATAGTTTAAAAACTACTGACTTGAACTCTGGACATGACCTGGGTAGCACTGGCTCCAGAGAATCCCTGTTAATATGATTAGGCACAAAGATGAAATTGTAGTTATAAAAATGGCGATTTTTTTTTAAGAGATGCTCACTCCAGTAGGAGGGGGAAAGATGGCATGATATGGGACATGCTCTCAAAAATACTTAAGCAACAACGAGGACAAAGCAATAGGTGAAGTGGGTAAAAAATAGGAGAAGTGGGAGTTTGATCCTGGGCAGTGGGAACATGGGGAGTTTTTCATACAACTCTTGATGCTTCTCTGTACATTTGAAAATAGTCGCAATAGAGACAAAGACCATCTTAAACAAATCCCAGACTTTCAACAGTAAGATTTCCTTCTCAACCTGAGTTTCTTTGTGTGAGCTGCACGTTTTCAAGCAATCACCCTTGCACAGAGAAGCCCAGCATCTCGGGAGCTTTGGGTGCTGATTTCATTTGTTTGCCATACAAACGAGCTTGGCCAACTAGATGCCACCTAAGAAGGAAGTATCAGTGCTCTTATGCTTTCCAGGAGGTCACTGGAGACTTCCCTTATTAAATCGCCTTCCTCGCTGGTGTTTTATGTGGGTTATCTCCCCAGGGATCTCTCAGGCACATTCTTCAGATGCTCTGAAAGTTGGTTATGAAAATGATAATTCACTCTTCTTCCAATTTTACAACTGTAAAAAGCACACAGATGTATGCAAAACATATCTTCACTTTCATTTTATTTACTGGCCATGCTATGAGGCAGACAGGATCTAAATTCCCCAACCAGGGGTTGAACATGCACCCCTTGCATTGGAAACATGGAGTCTTAACCACCGGACTACCAAGGAAGTCTCCATTTTTTTTTTTTTTTTTTTTTAAGCTAGTGACTAATTTTTCCTCTTACCCATTTGAGAGCCCAAGTGAACAAGCTTGGATAACCCAGTAAAGAAATACTCTCTGCAGAGCTCCTGGAATGAGAAACGCAAGGCAAGAGGCTCCATGATTCTGAGGACCTGCCCTTCCCTCCACTAGAAAGCTGTGGACCAGGCAGAGGACGGCCATTCCCAGAAGCTTGGAATCAGAAGGCCTGGGTTTGTATCCTGCTCTGCCACCAGGCAAAATCTCAGGCAGGTCATTGAAACCTGCAGTGCCTCTACAGCCCCGTTTGTAGAATGCGGATAGTGCCAAGAGCTTTGAATGGCATTAGAAGGTGGCACCAAGGGTGGGCGAGCTGCCTGCATGAGTTTCCTAGGGCTGCTGTAACAAAATGCCACACACGGGGTGGCTTTAAACAACAGAAATGTGTTCTCTTACACTTCTGGAGACTAGAAATTGGAGATTAAGGTATTAGCTGGGCCATGCTTTCTCTGAGACCCTGGGGAGAGGTCTTTCTGGCTCATTCCTAGCTTCTGCTGGTGGCCACCAATCCTTGGCCTTCCTTGGTGTACTGATGTACCACTGTAATTTCTGCCTCCACTTTCAAAGGTTCAAATTTCCCTCTTACTATAAAGATGCTGGTCGTGTTAGGTCCCGAGTCCGCCCCACTTCAGTAGGACCTTGTTTTACTTAACTATATCTGCAACAACCCTATTTCCAAATCAGGTCACATTCCGAAGCGACAGGAGTCAGGATTTAAACCCATCTTTTGGGGGACTTAAGCCCTGGGCTTCCCAAGTAGTTTGACAGTAAAGACTCTGCCTCCAATGCAGGAGACACAGGAGACCTGGGTTCTATCCCTGGGCTGGGAAGATCCTCTGGAGGACGAAATGGCAACCCACTCCAGTATTCTTGCCTGGAAAATTCCACGGACAGAGGAACCTGGTGGGATAGTCCATGGGGTCGCCTTAAAGAGTCAGACATGACTGAGCATATGAGTAATTCATCCCTAAAACTACCCTCACGAGCCTATCAGAGCCGTGGCTGCCCTCTTTGCGTCCTGTCAGTCCCAGGCTGAGGGAAACTCTGCTGACCAGGCTTGCTGGATGGTTCATACGCTGGAGAAATGCCCACTGTGACAGGAACAGCCTCTTCTCTTTTTGCGGTTATTGCTGAAATGGAGATTGGTTTAAGAAAAATGCTGTGGTTTTCACAGGAAGTACCCCTAGCTGGAGCCCAGATGGAAGTGTTCCTCTATGGCAGTTAAATGGAGAGAAATTCTTGGTTTTACATCTGAAAATATCCGTGGGCCACCCATTTGCAATAGCACCTGCGTCTGGGTGGGAGAAGAAGCGAGGGAAAGAGGAGGAGGGTCTGAGTCACTGCCCCTCCACCATCTACAGTAGGGGGTTGGCCAACTTTTTCTGTAAAGAGTCAGAGGGCCTTCTGGTTACTGTCATAACTACCCAGCTCTGCCAATGCGTGGAGAAAGCAGCCACAGATAATACCTAAACCCATGGGTGTGGCTGTGTTCCAGTGAAACTTGATATGGACAGAGAAACTGGAACTGCATAGAAATTCTGCCCACCGTGAAATGCTATTTGTCTTTCGATTGTTTTTCAAGCTTTCCATATAGAGGGCAGAATGTGTCCTGTGGGTCACAGCTTGCTGATCCCTGATCTACAAATAGCACAATCCTCTACAAATAGAGGTTGTGTATTGTGTGTTCATCCATGGCATACCATTCTGTCATATCACCTGACTTTTCAATACAGCTTTACGTTTTCATAGGATCACGTAACCTGATCCTCTTATCTACCCTGTTGCGAGGCACACTTGACATTATTCCCATTTCACCAATGAGAAAACAGACTCCAAGAAGTCAAGTGCTCAGTTAGCAAGTGGTAAAGCCAGACTGTAACTTATGTCTTCCAACTCCTCGTCTGGTACCCCCATGAATATTTCACATCATAGAACTATACTCCAAGTCAGCTCCTTCCCCACAGATACAAGTACACACCCACAACTCCCCAAGTCTGTGTGTGTCATCTTTCAGATCACTTTTCCTAATCCTTCCACAATTAGGGAGTTGGTACAGTGCTGAGAATTCTCCTTGAGAATTCCAGCTTCCTACCTAAGACGGTCAGACATGACACTGACTTCACAGAAGGAAGGAAAATGAGCAGCTGCCTACTGCTTCTACTGTATCCACATACAGTAAGAAGCAGAGTCTCGGGATCAACTGTGGACCAATTAACTCCCAAAGCATCAATAGGCTGCACCTTTGGAAACAGAGTTCCTTCATCTACGTCAAGAGTTGACAACTAGATGCTTGTGAACACTGAGAATGTAAGGTAAATGAGTGACCTTGGTTGGAGGTGGGTGGGAGGGGTGGAGGCTTACAGCAAATTGGATAACATTTGCTCCTTGCTCCACCCAAAGGAGGTAGATGCTACTCAGCTTTAGCCAACGGTTGCCAGATCTGGAAATCTAATATTTTAATGATAGCATACGAATTTTTCTTTTAAGAGTATCAGGTCAAAAGATATCCATAGGCCACCGTGTGCAGCCTTTGCCCTGAGGCTGGTCTCTAGACTTTGAGCAGCTGTTGCAATTTTGTAGTACATATAAGAAGATGATTCTTTTTCCTAACAACACTCATTACTGGCAGCCAGAGAGGGGAGGATGCATGCATTTTTTTGAGAAACAAGCAACCACATGACCCTGAATAAAGCAGGATGGAAGCTAGGAGGCGTGGAAGCTTAGTCTTTAGAAATAGATAGAGACTGAATTATTCAAGACAGGTTCAGCCCAAGGCAGAAATAAAAAATATATCCTTGCTGGGTCCTGATTCAGACTAAATTGAACTTGACGATCCCCTGTCACAAGACACCTTTGATGGAAATGAAGATGATAATCACAGATGCCCTCCAACATGGTGATTGATAATGTTCCCTCTTCCAAATCACAGCAATGTCCTTGAGTCCCAGGAAGGTGCCTGGCTTGGGTCCAATACCCAGACTCTGTCTGGATCCAAAGGAAGGCATTCTAGGCTGGATAGGTACCCTCTCCCCAGTTCACACTCTGTAGCACCTGGCAGGGCTCCATGTTTGCTGAGCAAGCGTGTGGAAATCAACAATATGGAATACCCGTGCACCGGGTACTTAATCTCATTTGATATCTGTAAAACAAAAAACGAGGAGGAAGGGACTGCTATTATTCCTGTTTTATTCTAGGAGTTTAACTCTCTCAAGGTAAAAAAAAAGCTAATGGGAAGTCAAACTAGAAAGTGAATCCAGGTCTGAACCCAAAGCCTGCTCTCTCACTGAGATGTGAAGGGCACTTGCAATTCAGATCCTAAAACATACATCTAGGGTGGCTGAGCTCGTATGGCTCCTTCATGGAAAGGAAGGGATGATGGGGAAAGAGAAAAGATGATGGCAACCAACAGGTGTGATTCCTTACAGGGCTGCCACAGACCAAACAAGGTTGCAAGGCTGCTGTCACCTGGGGAGCTCGACACAGAACCAGGCCCCCACATCACACGCCTTCTAAGTATTCTTCCATCCAAAAAAGCATTATGAGTTTATGCTCTGAAGTCAGAAAGACTCAGGGGCCTCGCCGCTTTCTCCTGAATTTATGCAACTTACTTAACTTTGTCATCCTTTGATTTTCTCATCTGTACCTAAAGATAATAAAAGCACCTGTACCTCACTGGGCTGCTGGGAGGATTAAACAATGAGTATAAAGTGCATATTAGCATGGTGCTTGGCATAAAATCCTAGTTCAACACAATGTTGGCCATAGTCTAGTTGCTGGAACCTCTTGTTTTGAAACAACTATAGGTTCACGGGAAGCTGCAAAAATCATACAGAAAGATCCTATGTATCCTTCACCCAATTCTCCTAGATGGTTATGTCTTACAGTGTAACAGCAAAACTAGGAAACCAACACTGGAAAAGTATTACAGTTTTAGGCCATTTTATCACACATGTATGTGGTTTATTTTTATAATAATAACTATTTTTTAACTATTATGAGAGGCAGTAGAGGACTGTGGGTAGTGTGGAGCATCCAACACCAGGCTGGATTCTCAGACTGATCTGGCCTTTCCCAGCTGTGTGACCTTCAGCAAGTTAATTCACTGCTTTGTGTCGTGGGCCCCCTTCTCTGTAAAAGGGAAACAACAATAACAGTACTTCTCTGACTGGGTTACTAGGAGGATTAAACAACCTGATACATGTAACATGCTTAAACAATAGCAGGCAGGCACTTAATTAAAACTCCACGATTCTTTAAGCTACTATTATGTTCACTAGTTTCACCATTCCTGGGAGCCAGGAAGGGAGTGGGAAGAATAATTTTGGTCTAACATCTGTCTGTTGCAAGGCTCAGACCTTTTTTTCCTTTATTTAATGGTCACGATGCTTTACAGAAGTGAGCCAAGGAAACACCAGGGGTCTGCTTTTGTCATTTTGGAATAAACCCACGTTGTAACTTGAATAGAAAACTCGGGCCTGAGGAGCCTGCCTTTGGAAGGGCGGGGTCTCTCTTGGGGAGCCTCGGTTGACTCCAGGTTCACTGTTTTGGAGGGTAAGCCAGCAAGGGACGTGGGAGGGGCAGAGCCAGCAAAGGCCAGCGCTTGACCCTGGATTAACACCAACGCAGAGTGCTCTCGCTTCCTCTTAAAGACTCCTTCATCCATCTGGATGGTGGTCCCCTAGATGGGCTTTACAGCCGAGCAGCACTAGCCCACCTCAGAGGAGACTGAGGACCCAGGACCTGATCCTGACAACAGCTCCCATGGGAGAAGAACTGGTCCTGGCCACAAGGTCTGGCTTCAAGGTCAAAGTCCCTAAGAACTTACATCCCCTTATGCACTAGTATTGGAGCAACGAGGTAGAAAAGAGGAAGGAAATCACACACATCCAGCTGCATGGAGGGCTTCACCCCAAAACAGGCTGTTGCTATGGGCGAAGGGATGACAACCATCATGCTAACACCTCCCACTTAGTAAGCACTCAGTTCTCAGGCCAATTTTTGGTGTAGTACCATCTTCCCATCTTTTAATTTCTGTATTAAAAATCTTTTTCAATTGAAGTATAGTTGTGGTACAATGTTACAGAAGTTATAGGTGTACAATACAGTGAATTCAGTTTTTAAGGGTTATACTTCATTTATAGTTATTTTAAAATATTGGCTATATTTCACACACTGTACAATATATCCTCATAGCTTATTTTCCTACTTAATAGTTTGTACCTCTTACCCTTACCTCTATATTATCCCTCCCCACCTTCCTATCTTATAGGAAGAGAACAGGAGGCTGGAGAGGCAAGGTCACAGCTAAATATGCCACAGGGCCAGGATCCAAACCCAGGATCACAAACTCCCAGACTGGAGCTCTTAGCCACCAGGCTGCACTCCCTGTTTCATGACCACAGCTCCTCCTGGCTGGGCTCTCATTTTGTCCTTTATTAATGCTATGGTTCCGTTCTGGTTATACCCTTTCTACAATGACCTTATGCATCCATCCTTGCATTAACTAGTGAATTGAAATGGTATTACTACATCTTTAAAATGAATAAACAACAACAAAACAATGTACACCTCAGATAACATTAAGAAAAGGAAGAAGAATATTTTCTTTTCTGGCCAAGCAGGTCTCAGTCTGCAAGCTGAGAGGTACAAAATCAGACCAGTGGCTTTGCAGAACCCCATTTCTGTCCTGGGATCCCATTAGATACGTGGGTCAGTTCACATCGGCTGAGCCTGGAGCTGTACTGTACAAACGTGCCTTAAAACCTGCCTTGAAACGTTCCTGTCCCGGAAGTTCCTGCTTCTCCACTTCTAGCCTGCTCTCATCCTCCGTCCTTCTAGAACTACATGAGGCGATGATGCCAGTGGAGAGAACTGAACCAGCAGCTTTGACCGTCTACTTCCTGCCTGGGCCCCATTCCCAGGCTGCTGAGCCTCGCAGGGTGAACTGCGATGACTCACCTGCGCTCCGTGCCGGCCCCGCTCACGGCTCTGCCCCACTCTGTCCGGAGCCCCAGTCTGTACCTGAACATCAGATAAACAAACCATGGAGGCCTGATCACATCCCACATGACTCCTTTACCTCAAAACCCAACGGGAAAAATCAGATTCCATCATTTGGAATCTGTTTGGCTTGGAGCCACGACTGCATGCCTTACCCAAGACCTGAGTCAGAACAGGGCTGTAGCCCACAGACCGAGGCTCAGCTCGGGAGAGCCCCAGAGGCAGGCACCATCCTCCCAGCCCTCCTGGAACCAGGGCTCTAAGTTATGGCCAAAGAAAAGCTGCTGCGCCCAGTGGAGAATGTTCCACTCCTGCTGCGGGGACAGTACCCACTAGCCTTTCTCCAGAGCCGTTCAGTGAGGGGGAAGCAGCAGCAGGCCACAAGCTCCCCCTGAATCTTGGACATCGTTTTCCTTTTATTCTGCCTTCAAAGGGAGCTAAAAGAGCAACTGGACCTCAGATTTCTCGCCTAGAAATAACCACAGATGGCATGGGTACCAACTGCAGCCTTGGTTTCCATGAACATCCAGGTCCTCCGGAAGCCACCCTACTAATGTGGATCCCAGCTCTCTGTTTCCCTCTCTGTATCATTGTCATCTGCTACTAGCTGGCATGACCAGTTCTCCCTGGGCTTCTGGTTAAGGACAGATGTTAATTACACACAACGAGCATAGGACTAACAATACGTTCTGCTCTTCTTCCGTGTCTAGGACACTAAAGCTTACGCCCCAGGTCTCCGTGTCAGGCGAGCAACGTGAAGTAGTTCTATCAGCTGGACAAAACTCCACGGTGGTCTGCACAGGTGGGCAAGGCTGTGGTTATGGAAGGTGCCTGTTCTGCTGGAGACGGTACAAGGGGCCCCTGATGGGGGGTGGAGAAGGGAGATGCTGGACAAGCACTTCAAGCAAGCCCACCATCAAACATCTGAACAGAGATCTTTCTACAATTTAGTTCAGCTACTCAATGAGATTTTGGAAAACAGAAATGGCAACTGGGCCTTACCAATGTTGGGGGCTCAGAACTGACAAGTCAGGGGTCAAAGCCCTTGTGTCTAAGCGGGGGCCTCCGAATTACCCCTCCAAATGGCCAAAGGCCCTCCAGTGAGAAAAACGGTACATTAAAATGGAAAACATTCGACGCTAAAGAGAGCCACGTCAAAAATCCTGACTCGGCGTGACTAACCATTCTCAAGACCACACTGCTGAAGGGTCCTGACCAATTTAAGAGTGTTTAAAAAGCACTTAAAATAGATCACCTTCCTGCTCCCCCAAACTTAATCAGTTATTCTTGGCTGTGAATAAAACCGATGGTGGGACTTACTTAAAGCTATACTTCGTAATCCAGTTATTATTCTTAAGGGAAAATATTAATGCATAAAATCCTTCTTGGCTATATACCATGTGGAAAAAATATAGAGCAACAAGATTCTTCCGCGCATGCACACACACGCTCCCCCACCTCCCAACCCCCTCCCCGACCCAAGCCTGCCATCTCATCTCTGCTCTATTGGCATGCACATCTGGATTATATAAATTTCAAGTACGGTTTTCAATATTAGTACCGCTTAGGGTTACAATACTTGACAAATCTCGAATGCCAGGACGTCAAATCAAATTAGCTTGACCAGCCACAGGAGCGAGGGGGTGAGAAGGATGGACGATTGGAGAACTGTAAAAACAAACAAGAGCTTGCAGTGGATCCACTGTTTCTTGTTGGGCCGGGGCAGAGGTTTCAGAGGTAACCTATTCAACTTTCAGATCCAGGATCGTGGTGATGTGCAGGCCCACACTTCCATTTCTTACCAGAACAATCAGAGTAAGCAAGCAATGAGGCTCAGGGAGGCCTGACGGTGGGGGTCGGGGGAGGGGGGGTTCTGATCATCCATCCTGATTTCCATGGTCCAGCATTGTGAGGACACTGACAGTTTCAAATGATTCTTGTTAAAGCAGTTCCATTGTGAGGCAGTTTTGTGGATGAATGCTATTCCCCAAAGACACAAAGTATATGAAAAACACTTTTCAGGATAAATTGATGGCTCCGGATCTTTCATAGTGCTCCAGTCTCATACTTCTGGATCAAGCTGGAACAGTTAGACCAAGGGCAGGCTCAGGAGATGCTCAGTTGTCTGAAAATATGTATTTAAAGTTAAAGAAGCTACTCAAATGAACAGCCCTAATTAATCCAGTGTCTCATAAAGAGCATCTTTGAAATGTCAGAATTTACCTCCATCACTCAAGTTAAAGTCTTACTCCCATTGGAGGCATCTCCTAGCAAGTCATGATCCTGCTATTTCAAGAGGGCCATGGGTCGGTGAAATACTGAGTATTTTATGATCAAATCTAAAAGTGACCGGTTACCAAAACAAAATACTTTTGCCAAGTACTTTTAATTCTACCACTTTCTAAATGTCTTATTTAAAAAATAACAGATTCTCCTTTCTTAATGTTCATATAATCGCTTGTTATAAACTCTTGTAGGATAATTAGATATCTTCAGTGTTTTTACCTAGCCTCTAGGGATGCTAACATTAATAAAGTGCCAAGAAGGAAAGGCCAAGCAATTCATTTCCCAAACATATTTGGCCGTGGAACCTTTTCCTGTGGTCTGTTTCACATGACCAGTATTCTGAGAATTACTCTGGGGATCAGTTGAGGCTGAAGTAAGTCCTCTACTTAATAATCATCATCCTAAGCTCACAGATAAGGAAACTAAAGCTGTCCAGTGTGCTGGCTTCCATTCTGATGCATTGAGGGAATGGCTGAGTGTCATCAGGCCCTGGGGGACAGAACTATGTCTTCTCTCTGACTCCCTATAGCAGCCCTGTAGGGTCTGAGCTTGTCAATAACACAGCTTACTATTTGCCGTTTGTGGTTGTCTAGTCGCTAAGTCGTGTCTGACTTGTTTGCGACCCCATGGACTGTGGCCCACCAGGCACCTTTGTCCATTCCCTTCTTCCTGACCCTGGGGATCTTTCCGACCCAAGGATCAAACCCACCCCTCCTGCATTGGCAGGCGGATTCTTTATCACTGAGCCACCAGGGAAACCGGCTGCTGCTGCTGCTGCTAAGTTGCTTCAGTCGTGTCCGACTCTGTGCGACCCCATAGATGGCAGCCCACCAGGCTCCGCCGTCCCTGGGATTCTCCAGGCAAGAACACTGGAGTGGGTTGCCATTTCCTTCTCCAATGCATGAAAGTGAAAAGTGCAAGTGAAGTTGCTCAGTCATGTCCGACTCTTTGAGACCCCATGGACTGCAGCCTACCAGGCTCCTCCGTCCATGGGATTTTCCAGGCAAGAGTACTGGAGTGGGTCGCCATTGCCTTCTCTGGGGAAGCCGGCTAAGTCTCCCAAATTTCCAATATCCTTCTGGGAGTGGACATGGCCAAGTTCATGAGAACTAAATCACTATACACACAAAGCTGTGTGCTAGCATGTCCAAGCACCAGCTAGGAAACCAGAGATGTGCTCCAAGCCAGGCCACCACCACAGAGAGGTTGGGAAGATGCCCGGTGATCTTGGCCACTATGGACAGAGTGGACTCCGAAGGCCACAGTGAACCTCCAGGGTGGTCTAATGTCTGATACTGGCTTGAGTATGAAAAGAGCATCCAGAAAAGCGGCGCTACGGGTACAGCTGTGGGAGGTGGGAAAGGGTGCCTATGCACGGGCGTCCTGTTTTCCTTCCTGCGTCTGACAGTCACTGGGGAAAACGATACAGAAACCAGAAATCACTTTCCTACTTCAAAATGAAACCTGAAAATATACAGGAACCACCTACTCAGTGTGGCAGAATGAGCCTTACTGAGGCACTATTTCACTCATCAGCATCGGTGCCACCGTTTCCTGAAAGCTCACTGCTGTCATGGGCTTTGCATGTGTTCTTTAATGCTTTATACAATCCTAGGACGAGCCTCTTCTCTCCCATTTTACAAATGAAGTAATGAGGTCAGCAAAGTCAGAGGTCCACAGATGGGGCAAAGTCAGAATGTGAACCTGGGCTGATCTGGCATCATAGCTTGAGCCTCCCCTTCATCCATCCAACGAATATTTAGGAATCCCTATTAAGACGGGTTTAAATGGATCAGACAGGACTTCTGCTCTCAGGAAGAAAGAAGAGGTTAAGATGAAAGGCCCAAGGCCGACAGAGTCACTGGCAAACACTGATAAACAAAATGCCTTCTGTATCCAGTCACTATTCCAAATCTTTTTGTATAAATAAACTCATTTGACCCTCATGAAAACCCTATGGGGTGAGTACTATTATTCCCATTGTACAGATGAGAACATCGAGTCACAAAATGGTTAAGAACCTGCCCAAGGTCACACAAACAGAAAGGATGGAGCTGGGATGGGACACTGGCGCGTGTGGGCTTGACCACTGCACTACTCGGCATAGCAAAGACAGGCCAGGGGCAAGCCCGGAGCTGAGCTGATGAGACTAGGCCAAGCTCCTGGACAGTGGCTCTGCAGCCTGCCTGCGAGGCTGTTCTGGCTGCAGTAGTCCAGGTCGGAGAGGAGACCCTGTGCCAGGTCAGAATGCCCTTCTCAAGCTTCAACCACCCAGCCCAGGGCCCCTCATCCTCTCTCTCTGCCTTGTCAGAAAGGCCCAGCTCAATCATCTGCTGGCAGTGATTGTTTTTCCTCAGCCCTGTCCTAAGCCTTTTGACCTCAAGGCCCCTATTACTAACCTAACAGGCATGTCTAGTGCGATCTGCCCACAGACAGTGATCCATCAACCCTTACAGACTATGTTAAGCCCTCAATAAAAACGGGCAATTTAAGCACTTACTATCCAGCTAGCTACTAAGGGGATACTTTCTATGTTATTACTTCTATCTCTTATGACCACCCTATTTTATAAATAGGACCCTTAGCTCAAAGAAGTAACTCACCCAAGGGTGACCCAGGAGGCAAAATGCTAAGTAAAAAGCTTGGGGGACTTGTAATCCCTGGGAGATCCCACCACACGGTGCTGCTTTTCCCAAGACATGCATGAAACTAACTACAGCATAAAGGAGGAAATGGGAAAGGCCCTGGTGGCGACACAGATAAAGCAACACTGGAGAGGTTGCCTCCAGCCAGGAGGAGGTGGTGGCATTGAAGTGGCTGCAGCTGCCTCTCACAGGGGTACATGCTGGGTTGAACAGCTAAGTTCTTGGCACTCCAGGAACAAGAACCTCTACCCCAAACCACAGTCTCAGCTATGGCATGACACCCAGCAGACTGTCTCCCGCACCAGAAGTATGTACCGAGGTTCCGATGTCCCTTGCGCATTCATCTGGCAGGAGATCTCCAACACCTGCTCCCCAGATAGCGTATCCTGGTTCTACCCAGGCTGCCTGGCAAATCCTTATCTGCTCCTTGGTGTTGAGGCCACTCCCCTCTCCAGTGCTGGCTCCCAGCTCCATCCTGGCTAGAAACTACCTCTAGTTCCCCTTTTAGCACAGCTGCCCACACCCAAGCCTCAAGCTCTTCTGGCTCCTGCTAAAATCCAGGGTGTGGCCCCAATATACACATACACCGTCATGCTTCCCACTCACTCGCAGGAGCCTCCACACCTCCCTTGGGCCTTTCTGTTGAGACTATCACCGATGCCTTGCCAACCAGACTTCGGAATTCTAGCACAGCCTTCTATGGCTGCCTGGTAGGTGGCCCACTGCACTGCAGAGCCCAAATAATTTGTTTTCTTCAGAAAACCCAAAGAATCCCCTGTGGTCCAATAGTTCGGACTCCATGCGCTTACTGCCAAGGGCCCGGGTTCGATCCCTACTAGGGGAACTAAGATCCCACGTGCTACAAGGTGCGTGGCCAAAAAAAAAAAAAACCATAAAATACCCAAGAAACAAAGAAAGAAAAGCTAGATGATTCCACAGTGAAGCTGCATCACATTGTTTTGGCATATTGATGGCTTATCACCTGACGTTGCCATTAAGACACAAAGCTACATCCCAGGATGGAGTCAAGACTCACAGTCCACCCTCTCATTCTTGGAGCACTGTCTTTCTTTTTATATTTATTTGAAAAGTTATTCTATATAAGTCATTAACACCATGTGCAAATAAATAGCTGCAGATGGCAATGCTGATATAACAGAAAACACTATAAATGAAAATGCCCAGAAATAGGTGATGGATTACATAAATTCATTATACAGAACATTCCATAAGAAATAATTTGTAAGGTATTTTAAATGAATATGTAGAAAAGCTCTATTTACTGACTTGGAAAGATATCGCTAACTATTGAATTGAAAGCAGGTTATAAAACTGTGTGAAAAAGTGAAAGTGTTAGTTGCTCAGTCATGTCCAACTCTTTGTGACCCCATAGACTGTATCCCACCAGGCTCCTCCGTCCATGGGATTCTCCAGGCAAGAATACAGGAGTGGGTTGCCATTCCCTTCTCCAGGGGATCTTCTCAATCCAGGGATGGAACCTGGGTCTCCCGCATTGCAGGTGGATTCTTTACTGTCTGAACCACCAGGGAAGCCCAAGGTGTGGAAAATAAAAGAAATCTCTATATGTGAAACAAAGCTCTCAATACGTGAATCAACATCTTGAAGATATAATCTCCAAACAATAAGAATACAGACAGTTTTATCTTCTTTTTTGATGACCCATATTTAAAAATTATGTCTACATTAAACATATTGGCTGTACAATAAAATTATAAAAAAATTTTGTCTTGATTCAAGAAGCGAGCAATATGTGTTCACTTAGCAAATGTAAAAATATACACTGAGGGAAAAAAAAATCCCCTAAGTCCAAACTTCAAAGTTTCAAATTGGACCCACGATAAGCCGTAGTTAATTTAGGGCACAGATCAAGACAGAAAAACTGTCACTAAATACTAGCCAACCTAGAGGGTACCATCCAAGGTGGCTTGAGAGGACACTATTTTTCAGTCTTTCAATACCAAAATATTTCCTTGAGAATAAGGAGAGGCTGCTGCCAAGAAACTTAGTCCCAGGGGCCCAAGACCCACATTTAGTTTCTTAGTCTTGGCAAGCATGCTTTAAACTGGTTTTCTTGTTTCCTGACAAGGTCCTTCACCAGGCCAGAAGGAAGGGAGACTGTTTCACCAGCTGGCTTGATGGATGTTGCTGAGTTCTCTTACTTCTTGGCAAATCCACAGGAGGGCTTCCCTCTCAGATTCATGTCCTGGTACAGAGTTTCTCAAACTGCACTGTACACAATCCTACGGGTCTTGTCACAACCCAGACTCTGACTCAGGAGGTCTGGGGTGGTGCCTGAGATTCTGCATTTCTAACAAGCTCTCAGGTGAGGCTGCAACTGGTCCAGAGATCACGTTTGGAGCAGTAAAACCCTCGCTGTGCCTCTCACATAGAAGAACTTGGTTCAGCCCAGGGAAGCTGAGGTTAAGCGACAATGGGCCAAACCCCATCACTCAAGAAGGGAGAAATGGCCTGGCTTTTGGAAAACTCTTACCTTCTCAGGATACTAGCAATCAATTAGCAAATGGAACCCTAAAAGACCTTGGTGATTCAATGTTCCTATCAAAACGGGTCATTTACCACAGTTACCAGAGAGAGCAGCCCCAGCGTCTGGGCTGCCTTCCAGGAACTCTGTGATTAACCAGAAACAGGCTTGGGTGCCTGAAAAAGATTGGCAACCCCAAAGATTCCCTTCAGAAACAGAAGGCTCATGACCCCAGTGAATCAACCCCAAATAGGAATTCTGACTGGCTGCTCTGAGAGCTGACACTGGAAGGAAGGTAGGGGGGTGGAAGACCAACTTCTCCTCCTGTGGCAGGAGAAAGGTCACAGGTAGGATGGATTAGAGAAGGATGAACAGGAAGCGGAGAATGGGTAATGGGAACAGGAAATGTGGAGAAAGCAGAGGACAATGAAAACGTTAAGAGATGGACCCGAGGAACACTGCTGCAGCTGGACACCTGTCCCCAAGGGCCGTGAACAATGGCAGCAGGCACTCAGCTTGCACACATCCCACTTGGTACTGTCTGGACCCCAAGGGGCGTTAATGAGGCTGGGTGGTGTGGCTGACTCCATTTTTCATCACTGACACTCAGACAGGCGGTTCCCAGCCCAGGACCCTGGCCAGTCAATCAGCCCCGGGCTCGGCTGTGTATAAACACCTTCCATCCTCAATCAGCAAGGAAGGCAGGTGCTGGAGATCTGGTCACGGTCAGTTGGACAATCTGATAAAGCCTTCCTGGGGTCGCCGTGGCCCGAGAATAGGCCTAGCATAATTAGACCAGGCGGAGAGTCTGTCAGGCAGCCCAGGCGGAAATAACAGGGCCTCTGCCAATCAAAGGGAACCGCGACCGGGGTGGCGGGTGGGGAGGGGACGTTTGCTGTAGAAGTGGACGCTGGGGGAGGGGAGGTATCCCTGAGGCTGGCCGGTGACTCTGGTGGGGCTGCGCAGCTCATTATGCGAGCCCTGGAGCTAGGCGGGCGCTATCGATCACTATCGGGGGTCTCTGGGGACTCGTCATTATGCAGCATGACCCAGTGTGCGCTTTGCTCCGGCGGTAACCAGAGGAACATGGCAATGCATCCTTGCTAATGGAAAAACAGGTTGGCCTTTTTTTCCACTTCTCCCCCTTTAATTATCTGGCATGTCTCTTATCCATGAAGGTGCAGAAATGGACGGTAACAATGAAAAGGCCACAAGAGGTTGGTAGTTTACAAAGTCTTTCTACACAGGTGCTCTCAGAGAAGCCAGGGAAGGGTTGATGCTTGAGAAGGCAGGGGCTCATGCCCCTGCCCTTGGGTCCTGTTACATTCACCCCATCACACGTGTGCACAAACTGCTCCATTTACTCCGGGATGCAGGCTTTGTCAAGAACTGGGCGGAGCGCACCAGCCCCTCTCCCAGCCTGAGACTGCAGCGTCCGGCCAGCCAGCCTCTCACTGCCTTCAGGAACGTGGACCCAGGACACCGTGAGACACCCTCTCCCCTATCCTTTTATTCCACTATTTCGTGTTTAAGCCAAAAGCTGCCCCCCTGCAGCTTGGAACCCAGTGGGCAGCGTCTGTCCATGTGTACCTGGCAGGAGTCAGCCAAAAAGCCCCAAATAAATTCAACTCCATAGCCCAACCCCCAGTACTGAAGGTCTCTTGGGGAAAATCAAAGGAGATTTACATTGCATGTTTATAGAAGATAGCTCGATACGATCTCCCTTTACATACCCGGTTAATTCCTTAACCATCCTTTCCCTGAGCCCGCCTCTCTGTCCCCCACTCTGTCCTCGGTTTTCTCCATCCATTGCCATTTTCATGCTGCTTCCTCCCCCTTCCCTTACTCACAGGAAAACAAAAGCCATTTGATTGCTATTCTCAACATGCCCTCTTGGAAGCTTAAAAACATATTCATGGGCATTATGCTACATGAAAGAAGCCAGTCTCAAAAAGTTATATACTGCAAGATTCCATGTGTATGATCCTCTCAAAGACAGAACTATACTGATGGAGAACAGATCAGTGGTTGTCAGGGGGTGGGGGAGGGGATGATGTGACTATTAAGTATAGACAGGGGGAGCTTTTTGGGGTGATGGAACTGCTCTATATCTTGACTGTGACAGTGGTTACTCAAATGTGTACAACAGAACTGTATAAACATTCCCCAGAGCTGATGTTGCCTGCTCAGACGTTTAGTCGTATCCGACTCTTTTGCGACCCCGTGGACTGCAGCCTGCCAGGCTCCTCTGTCCATGGGCTTTCCCAGTCAAGAATACTGGAGAAGGTTGCCATTTCATTTTCCATGGGATCTTCCTGACCCAAGGACCGAACCCATGTCTCCTGCATCTCCTACATCGGCAGGCGGATTGTTTACCACTGAGCCACCAAGGAAGCCCAAAGCTGATTTTACTGTACTATAATTACAGATATATATTATATACATGCACCAACAGAACTGAATTCCTGGGATGGGGGTGGGAACATTCTGCAATTATGAATGATCAACTGATCCTAGTCACCAAATAGATCCACTTCTTCAAAACTCTAGCAGTTTCTGAAGATAGCTTGTATACAACACGCACCGCCTCTCTGCCCAAGCCAGGGCCTCTGCATGCATGACTTGACTTTTGGGGACCCCCTTTCATCATATGTAATGTGGATGTAGACATTCCCACAGGATGCCTCCCCCATCTTGACTGCTTCTTACAATCAGAGGAGCATTCTAGGCCTATCTTGTAAGCCTTTGGCTACTCCCCGCCCTCCCACCTGCCTTTCAGCCACTCCATATCTCATGCACTGGCTTTCTTTCCTTTCCTCCCATCCACCCAGTGTCTGTCCACTGCGAGTGGAATGCCTCACCTGCTTCCGGCACTGCCATGTCTGTGGCAGCTTCTCCCCACCAGAACTGCTGCTTCCTTCATCCTTGCACAGCAAGGGCCTTTGGCTCACTGGGGTCTCAGCTCAGATGCCTCCTCAGAGGCGAGAGGCCTTCCTGAGCCCTCAGTATACAGCAGCTCTGCTCGCTCCTCACTCTGTTTCCACGGCTGTTTTCAACATTTTTTCTTTTTATAGAACTTTTTACTCTCGCTTGTCTGACCTCCCCGTGAAAGAATGAAAGGGTGTGTGTTCCACAGTCAGAGGAACACCTTACTCACTGTTGAATCCACATCACCAAGAACAAGCCCCTGAACGCCCCAAATGGAGTGAACAGGCCATGAAGAAAGAGCTTGAAAAAAATTAGAAAACCATTTCAGGGGAGTAAAGGGAGAGGTGGAATTCCAAATCCATGAATTCTCTTATGCCATTTTCCAAAGGTTTTACACTCAGATACTTCATCTCATTTCCTATGACAATTATTAAAATCTTCAAACAGACTGCAACATTGAAAGTGTTTTATAGTGAACACCTGTATAGCCACCATTTAGAAGCTATCACTAACATTTTGCTATTCTTATTTATCACCTATCTAGACATCTGTCTGTTTCACTGTCCATCCTTTCTCCACCAATTTCTATTCAGTCATCTAAAAACGCCCATTGCATAATCAAAGCAAACAAACCAGAGAGGAGGACACTCTTGGAGGCAATCCTAAGTGGAAGAATCATCCAAGATTTCCAATAACTGGTCCCCTAGAAGCCGGGCACCCCTCCCAAGTTTCATGAGTGCTCTGAACTGGATCTGAAAGAACAAGACAGAAGGACAGAGCACTAGATGTGTCATTATCCCATTATCTCATGAGTCTTTTAAGTGGTGTTTCCAGTTGGGGGTGAGGGGGGTGCAGGATGGGGTGGTTAGGGACTCACAGGTCCGCCAGGGGTTCCAGTGAAGGACGGCCCCAGCCACATAGCCAAGACCCTACCCTAGAAAGCCAGGCTTCCGTGTTGCTGCAGAAACTTGTCCCCAGCTGCACGAGGAAGGCGGAGAGAGGTGTCGAGGCAAGAGTGTACTGCGAGAAGTTCCACCTTATTGGCCCGAAATGCAGCACAGCCTTCCTCGGCTGGACACTCCTGCATCTGGTCCCAACATCAGCAGTGACCGTCACAGTCCCTCTGGGGTTATTCGTCCCATTCCCTCACCCCTACCCCTGCCTTCAAATGGAAACCCAGCCCCACGGCCATTTTTACCGAGGTCACGTTGGCTGACTGAGAATCTGCTTTTCCAGTTTTGGCGTCGGCACTGCCTGGAAAACTGGCTCTGCCCTTGGAGAAAGTGGGTCAGTGGCATAAATCAGTCAAGCCCTGCCTGACAGCGATGGAAAGAGCGAATCAAACTCGACTTTGCACTTCCAGGCCCAGGAGGACCTGTGTGCCAGTTCTCCAACATCCAAGTCCTATGACTTTTCCTCAGCATCCCTGAGCATCGGGGTCCCTATTCTACCACGGCTGAAGTTTAGAATCTGATGGAAGGTAAGGGATCTTCTCCCCAGGAGAAATAAAGTGTTCAACAACACAACATTTTGCAATTAATTTTAGGGTTCACCATGGTACATCCGTGAGGCCTCTATATCCCCAAAGTCATGGTTAAGGCTAATGTAGCATGATATGACCATGTGCTGGGTGCTTTTCCTATATTGTCTTATTCAGTCTCACGAACACCTTTTATCATTCTACCATTCTCAGAGGCAGAACATGAGGCTTAGATAGGCAAAACAATAGCCTCCTAGAAACACGAACTGGTAGAACTGGTACACAAACTCCAGAAACTGGTAAGTGACTGAGTTGGAACCTACCCAAACCTGACTCTAGAACCACCACAACACTCATGGCATCTGGAGACTCCCATAAACCAGCTCTGCTCAGGCCATAACTTGCAGCTACCCCTGGCCTCAACTCTTCCTTCCCATCCAGATGGTTTACTAAAGTCAACTGATGAGATGGTCCTTCTGGCAGCGGGCAGTGTGGGGCCCGGGCCATGAGCCAGGAGTGCAGCCTAGGGCCTAAACAAGGGAGGCCTGGGGGCAGGTACCTAAGACCTGAGAGATGGTGAACCAACCCCCAAGGCAAACTATATCCCATAAAGAACCACAATCCACAGCAGATGTCAAATTGCACCCACGAGCCCAATTTAAACCAGATGTGTATTGTTTGGCCCACACAGCTTTGCTTTCGTTAAACCTGAAGTTTGAACAGTCTTCAGGCAGGACCTGCAGCTGACTGGAGTCCCCACTATTCCCAACTGCCTCACTTCCAACATCTTTATTAAAACAAATCGACAGAGATGAATGTCCTAGCCCTGAAAAGACATTTGAATGGAACTGCTAAATCACAGCAAATCAGCTGTATTGACCCTACCATGGAAATCTGATACAGGCCCCCAAATGCTCCTCTTAGTGTCTTGAATTCTACATATCCCAAAGCTCCTACCTTGGACTTTCTCAGAACACCAATTTCTATGTTAGCTCACCAGCTAACACTTCTCTAAGTAAACCAATTGTTGTTGCTGTTTAGCTGCTTCAGTCGTGTCCAACTCTGTGTGATGCCATGGACTACAGCCCTACAGTCTCTTCCCTCCATGGGATTGTCTGGGTAAGGATACTGGAGCGGTTTGCCATTTCCTCTTCCAGGCAATCTTCCTGACCCAGGGATCAAACCCACGTCTCTTGTGTCTCCTGCATTGGCAGGTGGATTCTTTACCACTGAAGCCCCAAGTAAGTAAACCAACAAAAGTCCTCAAACAAGCAGATACGAGCTCACTCCAATTTTTGTTCTCCTAAAGTCAGAAAAAATGTGAATTAATAAAAACATTGGGGTGTTAAAATTTTTTTATTATAAAAAATTTCATACATGATAATGGAATTAAAAGGTGATTCCAAATGGATCCATTTTAACTGTGGTTAAAAAAAAACCTGGTCACAAACCAAAACAAAATCCAACCTAGTCTTCTGCTTTAGCTTCTTTTATCCCTTTGACACAAAATATTTACGTAAGTTAATAGGTTTCTACAAAAATATAGCAGGAGAGAGAGGCCATTTTCTACAGACAAAGCACATACAATTATGATCACATTTATATTTTAAAGGTGCATCTACACAGACACATAAAGACAGGAAGGGTACATGACACCACCTCACACTCATCAGAATGGCTATGACGCAAAAATCAGAAAAGAGCAAGTGTTGGAGAGGATGTGGGGAAACTGCAACCCTTGCACACTGTGGTGGGACTGTATAATGGTACAACCACTGTGGAAAACAGCCTGGAGGTGCCCCAAAATATTAAAAACAGAACAACCATGTGGCCCAGCGATCCTACTTCTGAGTATGTAGCCAAAAGAACTGAAAGCAGTGTCTGCAGAGACTATTTGCATTTCCATGTTCTCAGCAGCATTATTCTCAATAGCCAAGAGACTGATGCAACCCAGTGTGCATCGATGGATGAATGGATAAACAAGCTATGGTCCATACATACAATGGAAGGTTCAGTTCAGCTCAGTTACTCAGTCGTGTCCAACTCTTTGCCACCCCATGAATCGCAGCACGCCAGGCCTCCCTGTCCATCACCTACTCCCAGAGTTCACTCAGACTCATGTCCATGGAACGTTATTCAGCCTTAAAAAGGAAGGATTCTGTCACATGCTACAGCATGGACGAACCTTGAGGACATCGTGCTGAGAGACATGATCTAGTTACAGAAAGACAAATACTGTGTAATTCCATTTACATGAGGCATCTAAAGCAGTAAAATTCATAGAAGCAGAAAGTAGAGTATCAGGGGCTGGAGGTAGGAGGGCAAACGGGACTTGTTTAATGCGTACAGAGTTTCAGATATGCAAGATGAAAAATTTGGGGGATATGTTTTACAACAATTTGAATATATTTAACACTACTGAATTAAACACTTAAAACTGGTTAAGAAGGTAAATGCTAGGTTTTTGCTGCTGCTGCTGCTACTGCTAAGTTGCTTCAGTTGTGTCCGACTCTGTGTGACCCCAGAGACTGCAGCCCACCAGGCTCCCCCGTCCCTGGGATTCTCCAGGCAAGAAACTGAAATCGCTCAGTCGTGTCCGACTCTTAGCGACCCCATGGACTGCAGCCCACCAGGCTCCTCCACCCATGGGATTTTCCAGGCGAGAGTACTGGAGTGGGGTGCCACTGCCTTCTCCACTAGGTTTTTACCACAGTTTAAAAAACATTAAAAATGAAAAAAGCAATTACAGACGATAAGAAGGATGAATACTGCTCATGTCTGGGAGTCCCTGGAGGTAGGATCATTGAACCCATTTGTACCCTCAGTTCAGTTCAGTTGCTCAGTCATGTCCGACTCTTTGTGACCCCATGAATTGCAGCACGCCAGGCCTCCCTGTCCATCACCAACTCCTGGAGTTCACTCAAACTCACGTCCATTGAGTCGGTGATGCCATCCAGCCATCTCATCCTCTGTCGTCCCCTTCTCCTCCTGCCCCCAATCCCTCCCAGCATCAGAGTCTTTTCCAATGAGTCAACTCTTCACATGAGGTGGCCAAAGTACTGGAGTTTCAGCTTTAGCATCATTCCTTCCAAAGAACACCCAGGACTGATCTCCTTTAGAATGGACTGATTGCATCTCCTTGCAGTCCAAGGGACTCTCAAGAGTCTTCTCCAACACCACAGTTCAAAAGCATCAATTCTTCGGCGCTCAGCTTTCTTCACAGTCCAACTCTCACATCCATACATGACCACTGGAAAAACCATAGCCTTGACTAGACGGACCTTTGTTGGCAAAGTAATGTCTCTGCTTTTGAATATGCTATCTAGGTTGGTCATAACTTTCCTTCCAAGGAGTAAGCGTCTTTGAATTTCATGGCTGCAGTCACCATCTGCAGTGATTTTGGAGCCCAAAAAAATAAAGTCTGACACTGTTTCCCCATCTAATTCCCATGAAGTGATGGGACCAGATGCCATGATCTTAGTTTTCTAAATGTTGAGCTTTAAGCCAACTTTTCACTCTCCTCTTTCACTTTCATATCTGAGGTTACTGATATTTCTCCTGGCAATCTTGATTCCAGCTTGTGCTTCTCCCAGCCCAGAGTTTCTCATGATGTACTACTCTGCATAGAAGTTAAATAAGCAGAATGACAATATACAGCTTTGACATACTCCTTTTCCTATTTGGAACCAGTCTGTTGTTCCATGTCCAGTTCTAACTGTAGCTTCCTGACCTGCATATAGGTTTCTCAAGAGGCAGGTCAGGTGGTCTGGTATTCCCATCTCTTGAAGAATTTTCCACAGTTTATTGTGATCCACACAGTCAAATCAACCCTGAGGGTACAAATTTGGCATTTTATTGCCAAATTTGTACCCTCAGGGTTGGTTTAATTTTTTTTTCTTTCCTTTTAACAATGATTGGATATTATCAGACAAAAATAAGTAGAGATAAGGCTTTAAAAAAAAAAAAAAGAAAGAAAGAATGTCATGTTTAACAGGGTTCTAAGGATCGCAGAAGGCGATGGCAACCCACTCCAGTACTCTTGCCTGGAAAATCCCATGGACGGAGGAGGCTGGTAGGCTGTAGTCCATGGGGTCGCTAAGAGTCGGACACGACTCAGCGACTTCACTTTCACTTTTCATTTTCATGCATTGGAGAAGGAAATGGCAACCCACTCCAGTGTTCTTGCCTGGAGGATCCCAGGGACAGCGGAGCCTGGTGGGCTGCCGTCTATGGGGTCGCACAGAGTTGGACACGACTGAAGTGACTTAGCAGCAACAAGGATAGGATATGGGATTATTCATTAATAAGGATTACCTGGGTGATGTACTACTCTAGAATAGTTGGCAAATAGGCTCCATCTGAGATATCTGGGCCAGGGTGCTGGCCATTGAAGTTATGCTTATTTGAAACAGAGTGTGAGCAAGAGAGATCCAAAAACACCCATATAAATGCTTCTCTCTTGAACCATGCTTCTAAAAGCTCTGTTTTTTATATTCAGAGAGGGCTCTGCAAATTCCTGACTTTTGTATAGAACCATATTGTGTTTTTCCAGTGGTCATGTATGGATGTGAGAGTTGGACTGTGAAGAAAGCTGAGTGCCGAAGAACTGATGCTTTTGAACTGTGGTGTTGGAGAAGACTCTTGAGAGTCCCTTGGACTGCAAGGAGATCCATCAGTCCATTCTGAAGGAGATCAGCCCTGGGATTTCTTTGGAGGGAATGACGCTAAGGCTGAAACTCCAGTACTTTGGCCACCTCATGTGAAGAGTTGACTCATTGGAAAAGACTCTGATGCTGGGAGGGATTGGGGGCAAGAGGAGAAGGGGACGACAGAGGATGAGATGGCTGGATGGGATCACTGACTCGATGGACGTGAGTTTGAGTGAACTCCAGGAGTTGGTGATGGACAGGGAGGCCTGGCGTGCTGCAATTCATGGGGTTGCAAAGAGTCAGACACGACTGAGTGACTGAACTAAACTGAAGTGATATTGTGTTTATGCACATGACTCCTTGTTTTGAGTTTCTGCATTTCTGAAATCAGAATGGAGATTATCATCTATGTATAGTCTAAACACAGACTTTCTGATTTCCTCCAAGTAACATCTAAATCATTATTTCAGAAAAACAGCTCATATACTAAAGAAATACTTCTTCAATTGCAGTGCTGAGAAATTTAGTGGTACTTGGATTAACATGAAACAGAAAATTTTAATGTGTTAGGAAAAAACAATAAGCCCATCAAAAACTCGGTGTTATGGATAGTATTAGAACAAAGCTGGATTTTAAAAAATTGATTTCAAGAGAAATATTGAGTAGAAGAATGTAGTTATGTGGTATTTAGATATAGACAAAATGATTGTGAAATCATTAGAGGATTAAAGTATAGAAACGACTGGACGAGGCATGTGTCTTTGCAGAGGGAGATTGAATTTGGGTGGAAATATAATAGCTACCCTTCCTTGCTCAGTCCCATTTAAGGTCCATAATCTGCATTTGCAAGATGGCAGCTGGAGTTAGGGGTTACACAGTGGACTGGGAGCAGAGAAGACTCAACTTTCTCTTGTCAAGAATATATCCAATTCCTCCCTGACCTCAGCAATTGATACGAACCCAAGTTACCCCAGGAAAACACTTTCTAAACTTGATGAGTGTAGTTCTCTATAATAGGTGGCCACCTATTACAAAGAAAGATATTTTAAGCAGCTCATCAGTCACACATGGCAGATATGAACATCATCTAAACATCATCAAGGACAGGCGGCCTTCAGAAAAGCTTCAGAGGGGGAAATAAAAGTAGAACAAAAGAAAAGTGTGTGCCAGAGAGGGCAGAATAATTGTGACTTGAACACAGATGGATAAGTGTCTCCGGGAATTCCACAGTCAGGACTAATGGCTAAAATTACCAGCTTAAACTGTTTCCCATGCTCCTTCTCTGAAGTGCTATAAATGGAAACAGTTATAAATTTTTTTCTCTAATAAAGTGTTCATATTCTCCTTTCTAAGACGCAAGAGACTAACACTCACCTAAGACCAACTGAGGAAAAACAGCATTTTACAGCCACCATACAAACTCTGAAAACCTTGATCTGGCGAGTGGAAAGGAAGCTGTGGTGCCGGGCTTCCCAGGCTCCCTGCACACAGCAGAGACTGGGGTCTGTTGAGATGTGTGCATATCAATGAGCTTCGGATCTAAGTCAATGCCACAGCAATCCCCAAGGAAACGGGCTAAGTGTTCATAACAGCCTGCTAACTTTGGGAATTCAGAGGACAATAGTATCTTTTTCTAATTGGATCAGAATCTGCTTTGATGTCTTCATCCCGAGTGGACCAGTTTCTGCTTCCCAGCCAGCCTTTCGCTGGCGGGTGAGGGGTCTGTAAGCACACTGTCAGCCTGGAGGGAGCCAGAGCTGGAGACTCCTTTGTTGGCTGAACACACAGGCTGCAGAAGTGGTGGATCCGCTTGGTCAGATCACAGGCTGAGACAGAGATGGCTCCATGCTCTCTGTGGGGGGACACGGGACTGACGACTGTTTCATTAGCTGATCTTGATTATATCTGCTTTCGAAAATTGTTTTTAATATTATTTAATGCAAATGGGCTTTTAGTTGGGCAAAATGGTCTGCAGAGCACCATCCCTACTAGTAACTAGAGTTGGGTTTTTTCCAAGGTTTAGAGTGGCTTACACATATAACAAAAAGGTACATTGAAATGAATGCAGTAGGAATCTGAGCTCGACTGATTTATATATCTAAAACTTAGGCCATAAATACTAATTTGCTGAGTCCCAACCCCAGTCCATATATTTTCTAGATCTAATGAACTGGGGAAGGTGGGAGGCACATCTAAGTAGGCCTTAAAGCAAATAGATACTTCAATCTGCATGAAGCCTTATCTAAAGTCCACCGGATTCCTTCTGTTCATCCAATAACCCCACTCCCTCCCCAGTAATGAAGGCAGGGAAAGCCACAGCGTTCTGAGAGAGGACTGGGAATAATTTAGTGAAGACTTACTTGGAAACTTTTTAAAACAGCTGCAAGAATCTACATGTCTTGTGGCACAAAGATGATCTTTCCGACTCTGCATTGGTAAAACGTTAGCCTCGACTGAAACCAGCCAGTTTCCTTGAGGATATTTTTAGTCATGGTCTGTGAAGACGGCAACCAGGCCAGGGTCGCTGGTCGTTACTCTTCTCAGAGACCAGTCAGTCATTTGCCTTCACTCCTCTGGAACACAGAATATTTCTATGTGCCAGGGCATTTGCTAGTAAACAGAGCAACATTCCACCTCAAGGGTCTGATAGACAATAAGCAAATACATATGGCAGTTAGCAGCTGCTGAAACGAAGAAAAATTAAGCGGACGAAGAATGGAAGGGATGAGAGCATGGAGCTCTCTTAAGGGGAGGTCAAGGAAGGCTTCCTGGAGCAGGTGGCAGTGAAGCCAAGACCTGCCACCAAGAAGGGGAGCCTGGCATGGGGCCTCTTGAGTGAAGGTAACAGCACACACACAGCCCTGAGGGGTGGTAACAAAGGGGTCACCCAGGAAGGCAAGGGCCAGATCACAAAGGGCACAGAGGTCACCGAAGGACTTTGGATTTTATTCAAAGTGTGAGGAGAAGCCTGTGGCCAGTGGAGGGCCATGGTCTGAGCTGGTTTCCAGGGAGCAAGAGTGGGGGCAGGGAGACAGGTCAGGAGGATGCAGTGGAGGAGGAAGAAGACATGGTGTAGCTGAGAGAGACCAGGGGAGACAGACGATCCTTTGAAGGCAGAGCCAAGAGGCTGGCTGATGGGCTGGCTGTGCGATGAGAAAGAAGAATAGGGCATCACTGCTGGGGTTTTGGCAGTGAGACCAGAATGTGCCATTGATACAGGGAGGCCCTGGGCTGGAAGCAGGGTCTGGGAAGGTGAAATCAGGACCTCAGTTTTGGGCGTGGAACTTTGATGGAGGAAGAAGGAGAGTCCGGGGTGAGGGAAGCAGTCCAGGCTGCAGGTATAAAATGAGATCTCAGAACCAAATGAAATTACCCCAGGGATCAGGTCTCAGGGCTTAGTGCCAGAGAGCTCCCTCAGGAGGAGGAGGAGGAAGAACTCACGAAAGGGACTGTGAGGCAAGAGTGTGGGGCCCCAGAGGCCATATGGGAAGGAACTGTTTCAAGAAGGAACGAGTAACCAGCTGTATCAAATGTTGCCGAGACACCCTCAAAAGGTGGGGAGAGAAATCTCCGTGTGTACGTGCACACACATGCACAGTGAGACGGACGGAGGTAAGGACACAGGAAACGTGGTAAAACATTAATTAACAGCCGGAGATCTGGATGAAGGATGTATGGGGATTTTTTATTCTGTTCTTGCCGTTTTCTCTACATGTGAAATTTTGTCAAAATAAAAGTTAAAAGAAAAAAAAATGATGCTTCTGAGCCAGTAAGATGAGGACTAAGAAGGGATCACAGTCTGACAAGGCAGAAGTTGCTGATACCTTAACAAGGCAACTCCAGTGGGGTGCTGCTGCGGAATCTTGCTTGCTGCTGCTGCTGCTAAGTCACTTCAGTCGTGTCCGACTCTGTGCAACGCCAGAGACGGCAGCCCACCAGCCTCCCCCGTCCCTGGGATTCTCCAGGCAAGAACACTGGAGTGGGTTGCCATTTCCTTCTCCAATGCATGAAAGTGAAAAGTGCAAGTGAAGTCTCTCAGTCATGTCCGATTCTTCGAGACCCCATGGACTGCAGCCTACCAGGCTCCCCCATCCACGGGATTTTCCAGGCAAGAGTACTGGAGTGGGGTGCCATCGCCTTCTCTGATCTTGCTTGCTATGGGTCCTACAAAGAATGAGAACTGAGAAACTGACAAGACTAAGTACAGACAGCACTTCCTAGAGGTTTCCTTATACACTGGAAAACAGAAATGGAAGGGGACAGTGAGCAAGGGGTCAGAGAAAAAAAATTAAAGGTGGTACTTATCTAAGATGGTGTATTTGTCTGCTGATGAGAATGACCCAGCAGAGATGGTAGAACCACAGAAGCAAAGCTCTTCCATAGGCTACAGGGGGTGGGGCGCTGATGTACAAGTGGAGGGTTGGCATTAGTTAGGAGGAGAGAGAGGTCAACCATTGGAGGCGAGGCAGAGTGTGGGGGTTCAGAGGTTCCGACACGGGGGATCTTCAATTTGGCAAAGGAAAAATAAGGAGATTTCCTCCTGATGACTTCCATTTTCTCAGTGACGTATAAAACAAAGTCAGCAGTTGAACATGAAAGAGAGTAGGTGTTTAAAGTTTCAGAGAGAAGAGGAGGTGTGGGAAAATAAAAGAGTGAACTGACTATGGAATGTAGTAGGTGTGCCAAGCAAAGCAGAAGGCTCAGCTGAAGTATGTGGCCATAAATTTAACGTGAATCTAATCATCATGGTGTGTACACGTTCTTCTGAGCCACGTTCAGCTGCTTGGGTGATGGCATGGAGAAGGCAAATTTGGGTTCAACCAGGGTTCGCATTTTCCAGAGAGTGTAAGATAGAGTGAAAGGAAAGGCAGTAATTATGATGATGAAATCTCAGGTGAGTAGGGAGAGAAAAAGGGTGAAGGCTGTTCATAGTGCAGTCAATATGGGTTGGAGGTCCTCCTGGGATGGAGGAATCACTTGAGTGTTAGGACCAAGAGACTGAGGCTAGAAAGACAGGACACGGTGGTCAGAGGAAGGAAGCTTGAAAAGATAATTTCAGAGATGTTGTAGGTATTCTTGGTCATTAAAAAGCCCTGAGTCTGACCCTGGGAGTAGGTGACTGAAGTCAGATAAAGGGCAAGACCGTTGGAAGTGAGGGAGTGAAGGAACCAGCATCCTTTGTGGGTGTTAAAGCTGCCCACAAGGAGGCGGAGTTACTGTCGAGAGAGAGGCAGTGAGGTTGGGGTGGGGTCTGAAGACATAAATAGAATTGAAGGAGGGAAAGCAGGTGACATAACCCGAAGTGCTATATGCTTCAAAGAAACTGGATGTTCTTTTCTTTTTCAGGAGAAAATAAGGGAGAAATGGTCTGGAAATGACAATAAGGAACAAAGGAGAGTCCTGACCTGTATCCAAACTCTGTGTATACAGGTTGTGAAAGAAAGAAATAGCCATGAATTCAGAAGGCTGTAGGGACAGTAAGGCACTCCAGATTCATGCAGATTTCCATACAGCAAGATGGAAAAGAGCTTTTTTTTTTTTTAAGCCCTGGATTTCTGGATAACTTTCTCAAAGATCTTGAAAAATTTACCACCATTCATAATGAGTTTGAAGAAGACTTTTAGTAAGTTAGGCTATTATTCATATATACTATTTAGCTTTGTGTATATGGCATATTATGCAAAGGAAGGAAAAGAAAAAAGCAAACAAAAAATGCACTTTGTAAAAGTATTGAGCTAAGGAAAATAAGATTTAGCTTTAGCCACTTGTGTATACATTCATTTTATATCTCAACTTGTTACCCTTGTATCTGGCACACAGCAAATGCTCTGTGAATTTAGGAATATATTTGCTTTTCCTTAAAGGTCCCCGCCCCTCTGAAGCTTTTGTATCTTGTGCTTATTCTTTCTCTCCAGTCTTTTAAGTAGTTAAAGAAAGACGGCCAAATTCTGGTAACTTGTTCTCATGTGCTGTTGAGCAGAAGAATATCTTAGTGTGAAAATAAAACCACGCTAGAGAATTTTCAAGCTGAGTGTAAACAGACAATTTGTCCTATTTTTATCATCTCACTCAGACTCAGAGAGGCTAAGTGACTTACCCAAGATCACACATGGTGTGTAAGAAATAGAACCAGAACCCAGGACTCCTGGCTACCAACCACCCCAACATACATCATAAAACACATGCTCACATTTCACCACCACATTACCGATCAGACTCAATCACTCATGGCGGACATTTGGCATAAAACTCAGGTCTTAATTTCTACCTTTAAAATACAGAAGATTACAGAAAAATAATTGGGGGTGTGTGGAATCTCACTTCTTTTCTCTTTTAAACCAATTACTTTAAAAAACCATTTTAGTTTCTGGTCTTTCCATTAAAAAGCACAGCATTCGGCTTGGGTACACCAAAGCAAAAAAGTTTATAGAGTTTCCTACACACAACTGGACCTGCATAAATGTTTAAGTTAATAAAGATCCTTGTTCTAATTTTATTCTTGGTGCTTCTTCACTCTCTTTCAAATTCTGGTCCTTGAAAGGTTTGAGTGATTGAAGACGCAGCTTAACGTTTCATAGAAGCTTCTCAGGGACGTTTGCATTAATCCTCTGCTCTGTGCAATGTAGAAAACATTAAGTAAAATTGTCTGAAGTTAAAATATGTACTTAATTCCCACTACAGTGGATGAATCTTTTTAGCAGATGTTTTTCTGGAATGGCTGGTGATTATAAAATAGGAAGAACTAAAAGACTTTGAATCAAAGTAGGTAAAGAGACTGGATTGGGCAAGGGTTTGGACCAGGGGGCAGGAATGGCACATCAATTAAATTTCCAGATGATTGCTTATAAAAAAGAAGCTGTCTTCAGATTGTTTCTAGGACATGGCTATAGACAGTGGCCATGGACAAGAGAAAGTGAACCTAAATTGATGTCAAAAAAAATCTTTTAAGCAAGATATTCCTGTGATGTTTGAGCCAAGATCTCTGAGGGTATTATTGGGTTCCCTGGTTTAGAAGGACCATGTGTTTGGGAAGTTGACGTGTAACCCTCATGGAAAACAATGAAGGCCGAGTCTGCAAAGCCCAGGGAGGCTCCAGGTCCACCAGGGACCTGCCAGCCCACTGTTCCTGGTGGGAGTTTTTGGCCAGCAAATGAACCCTGCCTGAGCCTAGGAGATGGGCCTTTCCATTTGAAACTGGCATTATTTTTCCCAGGCTCAAACTGACAGCAGCTACTTTAGGTCCTCCTGTCAAGAGTGGGCTCATCTGGGGCTCCCACTCTGCATGGCTCTTCCATCAGAAGGAAGATAGAAGCAGGGCCATCTGGGCAGGGTGGCACAGTATGGCCAAGGTTGGCATCCTGGCTCTACCACTCACCAGCTCAAAGATCTGGGGTCAGCTACTTAACCCCTGTGTTTCAGCTTTGTCTCTGTGAAATGGGAATAATATTACTTCCTACTTCATAGAGTCATTGGAAAGGTTAAATGAGACAAGAATAAAGTAGGTGGTACAGTGCCCAACGGGCTTCCTGGGTGGCATCAGTAGTAAAGAACTCAGCTGCCAATGCAGGAGACATAAGAGACATGGGTTCAATCCCTGGGTCAGGGAGATCCCCTGGAGAAAGGAATTGCAATCCACTCCAGTATTCTTGCCTGGAGAATCGCATGGACAGAGGAGCCTGGTGGGCTACAGTCCATAGGGTTGCACAGAGTCAGACATGACTGAAGTGACTTAGCACACGCAGTGCCTGGCACCCAGTTAGCGCTCCCTGCCTCTTATTCATGAGGGGTGGGCAGGGAGGGATGGGGGTTGAAGGTGATGGATGCCTGCACCTCCAAGGTAAGGAAGGGGTTTCCTGTATGGCTCTTAAAAATACATTGTTTTCTTTAGAGGAGCACTGAATCTAACTGCCATGCTAGCTCAGCATGAATACCCCTACATTAAGAATCATGTCACACTCTTGTTTCACAAGTCACGGAAACCCGAATCAGACTGCATTCAGCTTTGGGTGGTGGGAGACACACTGAAGGCTTTTCAATTTCCCAAGCCATGATCAGAATGAAATGTTCTCGCATCAGGCGTTCCGCGTTTTAGAATTCAATTACAAAACCCTACCATTTAGCTTGTTAGGCTGGCTGCCCCACCCCAGAAACAGTGACAAAAAGACAATCTTTATAGCCAGGCTCCAAGTTCCAAAGCTATAAATCACTGGTTATTGGATGGAGTGGAACTCATTAATATAAACGAGAAGCCTGAAAGGCACCTATTAGCATGCTATTAATTTGTTTGACCATCTACGGCATGGCCAGAGCTAAAATCGTTAGGCTGGGCAACACGGCATCTCGCGCTGAAGAATAATCCGGTCCCATTAATTCTGGTCTTGGGCTTGCCAAATGTAATTGGGCATAATCAGAGCCCATACATCGCCTCATAGCTTTTTCATCCTTTCTTTCAAAAGAAAATTGGGGGTGGGGAATGAGCTCAAACTCTGGGTGTTCAACAAAGGTAACCAACGAGAAGAGGTTGCCACAGCCCCATGAGGACTAAGTGCTTCTTTCCACCCTTCTGTTTCCGTTCCTTTGCTCTGCCTTTCTCGTGTGTTCCGTTCTCATGAAATGACTGTGAATCATAAACTTTTCAAGTTGGTTTGTGTACATTTCCTGTCCATCAGAAAGCTAGAATAAAATAAGCTACAAGGATATACTTTACCATGTAGGAAGTACAGCCAGTATTTTGCAAAAACTATAAATGGAGTATAACTTTAAAAATTGTGAAAATCACCGTGTTGCACACCTGTAACATATAACACTGTATATCAACTGTACTTCAAGTTTAAAAAATCTAAAGGGGAAAAAAAGTTAGCATAAACAAGCTTAAATTGGAATAATCACATCAACCAGCAGAGCATGAAGGCCTAGCCTCAAAGCTGAAAGGGAGAGAAGGGGGAAAAGGCCTGTGAACTTTGTTGCACACATATGTTTTAGCACCATTCTCTCTGTCTACAACCCAAAGAGGGATCCACCTCTGAGGATTCAGAAGTCTTCCGTTTCTCCTCACTCTGGAACCCTTAACATTAGAAAACATTTCAACATGTTTGTATGCTCAGAGCATAAAGTTTGGCAAATCGCAGAAAGTATAGCTAGAACCCTTAACATTAGAAAACATTTCAACATGTTTGTATGCTCAGGGCATAAAATTTGGCAAATCGCAGAAAGTATAGGGAAGAAAACAAAAACTATGTGTGTTTCCACCATCCTGAGATAATCACTGATAACACTTTGGCCTAGTTTCATACATAAGACATTCATGTATATTTTCCTAGAAGTGGACCACAGCATACAGGGTCCTGTCTCTGCCCTCTTGTCTCCCATCTCTGGACATTTGGGGAGCATTTTCCTATGCCATGAGGCGTCCATCAAAAATATAATTTTTAATGGATGGTGGTCACAGCTGTACATCATTGAGTGAGTCTAATGCTACCAAACTGTACACCTGAAAATGTTTATGTTTAAAACGCTAAATTTTGTTATGTACATTTTACTACAATAACAAAAATACAAAATCTCTCCCTGACTTTACTAAAATTAAACTCTTACCTTCCTATCGGAAACCTAGATAAATTCAAACCTGTCAATGGACGTTCTACCGGGGAAACTTGACAACAGGCATTCCTGCATAAACATCTCTGGCGTGAGAAGGCCTGCTGATTCTCCACGCCCCAGAGAGGGGCTGACTACAGCCGGAAAGATTACTAAGGCCTGAAATCAACTTGGCCTGCCTGCTATTTCTGTCAGCAACTTGTGCCAGTGCTTGTGAAAATCTGGGGGCAGCAAGCAAAGCAAGATGCTCCCTGTGACCAGCTAATGCTATGGAGCCTCCAGCCCTCAGAAACCAGACCTACTGAAGCCTGGTACTCAGAGCCCCAATCAGGAGAGCTGGGACATTTCTGGCAGTTGGTTTATTACCCAGACACATTACAGATTCACCAGGGGGTTCTAAGCTACCCAGGGGTCTGGAGCTATCAAGCCTCCAGTCGTAAATGGAACCTTATCTGCGGATCTGTATCTTGGGTTGTTGGTGCTTCTCTTTGAGGGTTAAGATGGGCATCTGATAAGGCACCTCCAATTCAATTTCCTGTCTCTGGCAGATATATTCCTGATGGGTTTCATTCTCAACTTTCTTGTCCTCTGATTTCAGGCAGAGGCCCCAGGACACTTTCTCAGGTCTTTCCCAAATAGACAAACCACACACTTAGCATCTCGCCTTCCCCACAATCTTACTGGACTGTGGTATTTATGAATATGACAGTGTCAACTCACTTCATTGGTCAAGAGGGAGAGCCACAGGAAGGGGTGCAAAGGTCACTTCCTGTGCTGAGTGTTTCCTCAGAGTGGCACCCAACCGCAGCCAGCCAACCGTCAACCAAGGATTGCTTACAAACGTTTCCTTTTTAACTCCATCTTCCTTTTCTATCAACCAGTCAAGCACTGTCACCATGATAAGAGGATTGGAAACAGCCTCCCTACATCCAAGGCGACAGGAATCGACTGCAAGGAAGATGTGAGTGGCATGGTGTGCAAGCTTCCTGTCGAGAGGAGGAAGAGATCAAATGCTTTCATTTTCAATTGCTAGCGCCAGTGCACACTCTATCCTTTTCAGTGGAGTTGCACTTTAAACGCATTTAACATACATGAATGCAAATATAACACGTGAAGGAAACAACACTAGTGGTAAATACTTACATGAATCTAACGGGGAGCCAGCACTGCTCCAAGCACTTCCTATACGTGAGTTCATTTAATCTTCCTAATAACTTATTAGGTAGGCATGACTCCCATTTCACAGATGAAAAAACAACATAGAGGTCAAGTAACCTGTCCATGGACACGTAGATCGGAGGTGGCGGGGCCAGGATTTGAACCCAGCAATGCAATTGCAGAGGGTTCTTAACCAACCACATGGCCACAGAGGCTCTGTTGACGGGCGTTTGCACTGCCCTTCCCTTCAAAGGGCGTAGGCCCCAGGGTGAACATGGACAGGACCATGAACCTGTGCTCCCTGTTGGTCCAGTTTCCAGGTGCCTCATGTAGTATACCATAGAAGGCAGTGGCACCCCACTCCAGTACTCTTGCCTGGAAAATCCCATGGATGGGGGAGCCTGGTGGGCTGCCGTCTATGGGGTTGCACAGAGTCGGACACAACTGAAGCGACTTAGCAGCAGCAGCAGCAGCAGCATGTAGTATACATTCCAAGCCACTGAAAAAATTTTCTGCAGAAAAATGTTGGCCACGAATGAACTTTGCTGTGTCCACTGACATCAGAGCCTCACCCCTGAGTAAGGTTAGGACTCGTGGGAGAGCATCTGAGACATCTACTGCTGCTGCTGCTGCTAAGTTGCTTCATTCGTGTCCGATTCTGTGCGACCCCAAAGACGGCAGCCCACCAGGCTGCCCTGTCCCTAGGATTCTCCAGGCAAAGATACTGGAGTGGGTTGCCATTGCCTTCTCCAATGCATGAAAATGAAAAGTTAAAGTGAAGTTGCTCAGTCATATCTGACTCTTAGCGACCCCATGGACTGCAGCCTACCAGGCTCCTCCGCCCATGGGATTTTCCAGGCAAGAGTACTGGAGTGGGGTGCCATCGCAGAGTTAGGACTAACTGCAGAGCACCCATATCGGAACACACATCTCAGGCTCAAGAAAACGTGGACTTTGCTGCACTTGATTTGGAAGAGCTCCTTGCATCTGAAAGTTAAAATCAAAATGTCTAAGTCTCCACACTAAACTCAGCGACACACCCAAGAGACCTCTGGGGCCATTGGTTAATGGCAGTGTTTTCCTGAAACATGTGAGAGGGGAAGCCTTTATCAGACAAGCTGATCTGTCTCGCACTTAGCTGTCTTCTCTCCAAAAAAGAACACCCTGCAACATTTGACATGATACTCACAAAAGCATCACCACTGAAGTAGTAATACCACATGGACCTCTTTTCCAGCAAACTGAAAAGGTGAGTCAACAGAGCAGTTGGTTGTTTTGTTTTTTTTTTTGCCTTCCTGGCAGAAAATAATCTTGCAAGTCACATAAATGAATATTCTTCTGGTGGCTTTGAGGCTTCACCGGAAATGAATGAAGTAAAAGAAGAGGAGGCTTATGATAAAGACCTGCTATCTCAGTATATTTCATTCATGATGATTTCTGCCTTCAGAGACCGTTAAAGGACGGGGCAAAAGGATTAGAATGTTACTTCACCCACATACCCTTCACCTAGATTCACAAGTTGTTAATAGGTTACCACGTTTATTTTTCCTTTTTTGCTGAACCATTTGAAAGGTGAAGACACTCGGCTTCCTCTACTGATAATTTAGCATGTATCACCTAACATGAGAGACATTCTTCTGTATAAGACTGCCAGGACTTCCCTGGTGGCCCAGTGGTTAATACCTGCACGTCCACTGCAGGAAGCATGGGTTCAAACCCTGGCTGAGAAACTAAGATCCCCGCATGCTGCACAGTGCAGCTGAAAAAATAGACCGCCATTCTCAAGAAAGTGCATATTGACACAGTAATGTTATCTAATGTTTATTTTTACATCATGTTGACTTGTGATACAATTATAATTAATGATATATTAATGTTATAAGGTAAATATATGTACTTGGAATATAATTATATTTACTTCTGAGAGTCAGTAAAATCTCATTTAAATAAAACGAAACAACTTGGAATCACTATTAGAGGGAAAAATAATTCTATAATGTACCAGAGCGCACTAAGTACAACAATACTGCGAGTAAAATAACTTTCATACGATGGATAAATATTTGCATGATATTAAACTAATTTTCTCATTATTCAACACTGTAGACCCCACACGGGGATAAGCTCAACGCACCTCCGACCCCAGCACACATCTGGGAGACTGTTTTTAAAAGGCATTCCATCATTTGCTTGTGTCCCTGCCTTTTGCCATGTGGTTCAAAAGTACTTCTTCAGGGAAAACAAGACTGGAAGGTGAACTGTTTCCTTTAGTTGTTGTTTTTTTTCCTTTTCATAAATAAATACTACTTTATAATATTTAGGAAATCTCGCTATATGAGAGTTTGGATGAGCTCAACACATAGGAGCACTCAGAAGGGCCTCATGACTGACTCACAGCTTGCGTGCTTAGTTTTCCAGCCACAGCAATAAATGACAACTAACATGTTAATAGCATGAGAAGATGAGAGAGGACTTAAAGAAAAAAGCAGAACAAAGCTTTAATCAGGACTCTACGGGGCCACTGAGAGTGAGATTGACTTTCCTATAGGCAGCCCTGAATGATCCACTTATTCAGAGCTTGGTAGCCTAAGAACTCTTACAATGACATCCCGAGTCAGCAGGTATCATCCCCCAGACTTCCTCCTGGTGCTGCCAGAACAGTGTGACAGCATCCCATGCTCGCTCTGCTTCAAAAGGGTCTCCAACAGAAGTTCAAAACAACTAGGTCATTTCTCTAAAGTACCCACAAGATCAGGACCAAGAAATGACTAATGCTGTTCTCTCACCCAGGTCACAGTTTATCCCTCTGTCTTCCCTAATCTCCTCATGTGCATGACCCACATTACCTCTACACCCTAAAACTCTTGCGTAACTCCACACCCCACGTACCTAGAACCCAGCTCTTCAGCAGTCTTCACCATCCAGCATCCAGCCATGATCAGGAAACGATGGAAAAGAGTCTAAGCTATCAACAGAAATGCCATAACCAGACTTCCCTGGTGATCTAGTGGTTAAGAATCTGCCTGCCAATGCTGGAGACATGGGTTTGATCCCTGGTCTGGGAAGATTCCACATACCACGGGACAACTAAACCTGTGTGCTATAACTATTGAGCCTACACTCTAGAAATGCCATGACCCCCATTCACGGCTCTGAGAAAGCTCTTCAGACTCACACCACAATTCTTTCCTTTCATATATGTTCAAGAGTGTGATTTCCTTGGGGACACAGATCATGCTCTCTGGGTCTAAAGTCTGGCTCCACAGTAGATGAATCTCTAGGAGGTACAACACAGTGAAATTAAAAAGCTGGGTCTTTTGGAATTGATGTTGTCAGGAAAGTTACTTCACTACTCTGAGTTTTCATTTCCTTATTCTTAAAATACAGTCTAAAACTTTTCTCTAAGGGTATTGTGAGATAAGAGATTATACACTGAGCCACGGGGCACTGCGGTTAAGACGGGCTCTGGAGCCAGACTACCTGCTGGGGACTGAATATCAGCCCAGCACCTTTTGCTCTGTGACCCTGGACAAGTCGCTTTACTTCTCTGTGCCTCAGCGTCCTCTCTGGCAGGATGGGGATAATAACAGCACCTACCTCATAGACGACTATGAGGATGACCTGAGTGGACACATGTGATGAGATGAGATCACCTAGTGTACAGCAAGCAATCCATGAATGCTATTACTAACCACTGTGAGTACCTGTGGCCTTCCCTGGAAGCTCAGCAGTAAAGAATCTGCCTGCCAATGCAGGAGGTGCAGGTTCAACCCCTGGATCACAAAGATCCCCAGGAACAGGAGATGGCAACCCACTCTTTTTAGTATTCTTGCCTGGGAAATCCCATGCACAGAGGAGACTGGTGGGCTACAGTCCATGGTGTTGCAAAGAGTCAGACTCAACTTAGCAACTAAACAACAACAATTAGTATACAGTACATGTACACTTCCCAGCCGCTTATCACCCGACACAAGCAGATATTCAAAAGAGTCTATTAACTGAAAGGAAGCTGGCTGGTTTTGTTTCTCAGACCGCAGCTTGTTCACAGCAGCCAGAAATGGTAGCTAACAGCTTTATAAAGGCTGAAAAATGAGAAAGCTAGTATAAAAAATGTAAAACAAGACTGAACGTGGGGCTGTTTAGTATTGGAGTCAACCCCAGGTCACATCTTGGGGTGCCTGAGTGAATCACTCCCTTACAGCAAGCACAGGGCTGTAAAAATACTACACGACAACCTTGAGTCATCAAGAACACTCACATCTGCTCTGCTCGGTCTGTTCAAGAAAACAAAACTGTGTGAAATGCTTTAAAAAGCCTCTGGCCCTCAAGAGTTAAGCAGTTTTACTATTAACGATGAAGTTCGGGCACTTATAAGACACGACTGTGCCCTGGATGATGGGCACCCCTATGGTCTCCTCAGAGAAGGCAATGGCACCCCACTCCAGTACTCTCGCCTGGAAAATCCCATGGATGGAGGAGCCTGGAAGGCTGCAGTCCATGGGGTCGCTGAGGGTCGGACACGACTGAGTGACTTCACTTTCACTTTTCACTTTCATGCATTGGAGAAGGAAATGGCAACCCACTCCAGTGTTCTTGCCTGGAGAATCCCAGGGACAGGGGAGCCTGGTGGGCTGCCTTCTATGGGGTCGCACAGAGTCGGACACGACTGAAGTGACTCAGCTCAGCTTAGCTTATGTTCTCCTAGGTGGACATTTCAAGCTGAGGAAGATTCACTGCAACGCTGAGGCAGTTTCAACTTCGGGCTTGTGGCAGTCCCCTCCAAAACCTTGAGGGGGGTCTAGCAATGTGTTCACGTGAATATGTGCTTTCATAACTTGTGACCAATGTAAGATTAGGGCTTAGGTAACGTAAGGTTAGCTACATCAGTTAGGGCTGCCATGTCTCCCCACTCCAACTGACCCTCCTTTACACGTCCCTGAACATCAGGAACGCATTTCTGGGAGCTGCGTGAAGGGAAGCTGAGCTGGGGAGACAGTCAGTTGAGTTTAGTGGTTGGTAAGCAGTCATTTCCAAGTATAGTTAATATATTCTTATGGAAAACAGTAAATTGCATTGATTGTCTAGGCAATAGTATATTCTACTCATTGTCATATACAAAGATGACCAAAACTCCCCAAAAGGAGGGGGAAAATATTGTTGAAATTGCCATGCAGTTTAATAAAATGATTTTTCTTGATTTTGTGACACATGTCAGCTTTTGAAAATGTGTTGGGGGACTTTTCTGATGGATTGGTAATTGAGACTCCACCCTCCCAATGCAGGGGGCACAGGTTTGATCCCTGACTGGAGAACTTAAGATTCCACATGCTGCATGTGGCCAGGCCAAAAAAAAAAAAAAGTGTGTTGCAATATTTTTCTCATTCTAAATAAATATTTACTTTTATGTCTCTCCTTGTATTGCAATTTTGGATTCTTTTTCTCAACTGGAATAAACTTTAGATCTCACAAAATCTGAATTGCCCCTGACAGTCGAAGAGCGTGAGCCTGACCCGGAGACTGACTAACCACGTGGTGTGAGAGGTACCTCCCTCCATGGAACTGTGCCTCCACTCTCTTTACTAAAAGGGGGATAAGCACAATGAGTGCCTGATGCTCGTCAGTGAAATGAGATAAAGCACAGAAAGGGCTGAGAGCCAGGATGGACTCCAGAAGTACCTTTAAATGTGGCTCATCTAAATGCTGACGCTTTTCCAGGCATGATCTGCAGATTCAACTTGTTAGTTACAGCTTGACTTAAATATGTCACAGACACCCGACTCTGGACATGGCCCAAACCTGCTCCTCTCCCTAGCTGCTGCTCCCACCCCCATCTCACACCCCTGTCTTGCGAGAAGAATCGTTTCCTAACTCTGCCTGTCAGCCTGGGTCAGTGGACCCAGCCAGGCCTCACGCACACCCTGGTTTGTCAGGCCCCAGAAGGCCTGCCTTGTGCCTGAGAGTGGAGACCTGTGAAGTGAGGCTGGACAGCAGCACAGTATTTCCAGGCTACAGACCCAGAGAGGCACACTGCAAGTGCTTCCAAATTTATCTGCTGCCGAGAGGTCTAAAAATACCAAAGGCGAAGCTTAATCATGCGAGTCTCAGAGTGGCTTGGGCAAGGCCTCAGTCCTCATGGTTCTCCTTAGCTCCAAACCAACCCATACTGATTTACCAAGAAAGAAAACTATAGGCTCCCAATGCACACAAGCTTCACACCGATCCCTCAATCACACCCTAAAACCAAGTTAAGGCTGAGACCTCACCTAAGTAGAAATTCTGGAGCTGCCACTGACATTTTAACTGAGGACAGAAAATGTTTCTCTAAGGGTAATAGCTGACATCATTCTCCAGGGCTGAGTATTTTTTTTAAGTTTTTTCCCAGTGGGATGCAATTATTTAAACACATGACTTAGGGCGTGTTGAGAGGTGTGGTGTGACTGTTGTTCAGTCACTAAGTTGTGTCTGACTCTTTGTGACCCCCTGGAATGCAGCATTCCAGGCTTCCCTGTCCTCCACTATTTCCTGGAGTTTTCTCAAATTCATGTCTATTGAGTCAGTGATGCTATCTAACCATCCATCCTCTGCCACCCCCTTCTCCTTTTGCCTTCAATCTTTCCCAGCATCAGAGTCTTTTCCAATGAGTCAGTTGTTCTTCGCATCAGGTGGTCAAAGTACTGGAGCTTTAACTTCAGCAAGTGCAGCCCTAGTTACTAGCTTTCTGTCTCAGGGTAATTTCTCATTTGAGAGGAAGCATAAAGGAAGGACAATCAACCCCTACCTTGTGCTGAGACAGGACTTCTGTCAGTTCATTTAGAGAAAGTGACTCAAAAGGTAGGTCTGCCCAGAAGGGCATCTTCAAATGGACGGTACACATCCAGACGGACAGTAAACACTCCCCTATTTGGTTCAGCACTGGTATCCCAGGAGAACCTGGACTGTCCACTCACTTTCAGAGGATCTCGGAAGCGAGAAACACCGGACTTGAGGGTCAGAAGCTTCTGGTTCAAATCTGCAAATGGGGCAAGAGTGCTGAGCTCTAACGGGGTGGTGACTGCCCTCAGGGGGTTGCTGCGAGGGACAGTGGTGACCTACAAACACTGCACTTGCATGCTTGCTAAGTTGCTCAGGCGTGTCCGACTCTTTGCGACCCCACGGACTGTAGCCCACCAGGCTCCTCTGTCCATGGGATTCTCCAGCCTGCACAGGGTTGAGCAAGTATCTGCTACATTGGAACCAAGTCTCCAGCTTTTGTTTCCAGTACAGTGTTCAGTACCTTAGACCAAAAAGACCACTCGAAAACGCTCCCTGCTCCCAAGTGGTTTGCAATCCTCAGAGTTCTCATTGTTGTCCTTTCCTCTCTCAACTGATTTAAGAAAAATAAGCCTCCCCAAGAATAGTCCTTTATCTCAGACTATGCTTTGCTGCAGCAGCAACTCATGTACACTGAGCACTTACCAATGGCCATGAGCTATTGTATATGTTTCGTGCATTGTAACATTCAGTCCCCTTGACAGTCCTGTTTCATAGCTTTTATTATTTTCATTTTGTGGGAGGAACGGCCTCTGAGAGAGTATGGAACTTGCGTTGGATTACAGGGCAGGCAAGTGGCAGAATGGGGCCACAAACACAAGCTTAAGTGATTATAAAATCCGTGTTCTTAAAAAAAAAAAAAAGAAAAACTCTCTCCTAGTGAAAGATGCACAATCAAGTCAAATCTATACCCTTGATTTGGAAACGGGCCAGGAACCAAAAGGGTTAATAGCAGCTTGTCATTGTCAGCAGGGCAATGTATATTGGAGCCCGTGTGCATTTCTTGCTCAAGAGGTTCTGGAGCCTTCTGTGGAGTGAGCTCAGCTTCTGGAGAGCAAGCAGCTGGCAGAGAAAGGAGTGCAGGGACGGCCAGACGCTCATCACAGGCGCTGCTCCGAGGGCCGGCTCCCAGACAACCGCCCTGTTGGCCGGCTCCTGGGCAAACCAGCTGTGTCCTGGGGAGGATGTGGTCTGACCACATTCTTTCAAGTGTCTGGTAGCTCCTTGCAGGCCACCTGGCTCAGAAGGCGAGCCAGCACCTGAGCGGCAGCCTGGGTCACTGGGAGACTCACTCACCTCTTGCCCCAGTGGGGCCAGTGTTTCCTGGTTAAGCCAAGGCCCTTCCTTTCCCTCATAAACAAGCTCGTCATTGTGACCAGCAGCATCTGACAGGTGCATGTCTGGAGAAGTTGTCTCAAACACCCAAAGAGACAGGGGAGCTGGTACCGCACACACAGGATGATATCAGCCATCCCATGTAAGTGAGAGCAATGCCACTGAGAGGACTCATTTACCTGTTTCTTCCTCTTTAACAGGCTTAAGAGTAAGGCTTCACTCTCTGTGGCAAAATGTGTTAAGCCCTCACTCAGAACAGTGCCTCTGCTTACTATAACATTCATCAAGTGTTGCTAGCAATTGTTACTACTCTTATTACCCTTGGGATGGGTAGCAAGAATTTATAGATTCACTATGGAAAAACTGCAACGCCTGCTGCCCTTGGAGAGGGACTTCCCCCAGCACCATCTCAGGAAGTTCTCCTCCAAGCTGCGGGCAGATCACAAGGGCACGACCTGGTTACCACACAGTGCAGGGGAGGGCGGGTAAAGGGGAGAAGGGGAAGGATGAATGGCTCAACACGCTCAGAAACAGAGCGGACCCCGAATCTACAATAGCAAAGGGGACTGACGCCAGCGACAGAGTGACGGTGGAAAACACTGCCTGGAATGGTCCCACGCACATGGCTTTGTTTAATTCTTGGATATCTAGCATCCCAAACTCAGCAAGGGCACCCTGGAGGGCTAGGGAAGGCTGGATGAACAGCCGTTCTGCATGCCCTGAGGTCCCATGGACCAGCTGGTCCCATCAGACTTCAAAGCTGTTCTTGGAAATATTGAGACAGAACAGAGAATTCTGCAATCTGTTCAGAGACGGAGGTGGGGTCTGAGTTTATACTTCAGTCCTGATGAAGGCAAGGACCATGTATGTTTTCTTTAATGAGTCTGACCCAGTGCCTGGCATACATGTGCTGTATTAGTCAGCCAGGGCTGCTATAACAGAACACCACAGATCAGGCGGCTTGGACAACAGAATTCAGTCCCTCTCAGTTCTGCAGGCTGGCAAATCCAGGATCAAAGTCCAGCAGGGTTGGTTTCTGATGAGCGCTTTCTTCCTGCCTTGCAGATGACTGTCTTCTTGCTGTGACCTCACGTGGCAGGTCTCGCTTATCCTCCATCTCATTCATTCTCCGTATCTGTCTCTCATCAGCTCTCTCTCACCCCCCCACCCCCCGCCTCCTCTTATAAGGTCACCAGTCCTATTGGATGAGAGCCCCACCTTCATGGCCTCATTTAACCTTAATGACCTTCTCAAGACCATATCTCCACATTGAGTCATTTTAAGGGTTAGGGCTTCAGCACATGCACTGGGAGTGGAGGGACTCGCAGTTCAGTCTAGAGCATATGTATTCAATAGTACTTGTTGCATGCAGAAAGGAATAACTAGAAAGGCAGGCCAGATATGTGCTTTCCAGGGCCTACTATGCCACACACCATGCTCAGTGCTACAGGGTATAATCTCTTCTCTCCCCCAGCAGCTCTAGGGCAGAGGTGCCAGGTGGTTCTCATTTGAAAGGAGGGAATTGAGGCTAAAGAGATCAGGGTTGCCTTAGCACAAGACACCTGGCTGATGAATGGCAGAGTCCAGCCTTCATCCCAGATACCCACCCTTGAAGCCTGAACCCTCTTGACAAGGCTGACTACGTGCCTGTGGGGCCCAGGGCAAAATGAAAACGGGGATCCCCCTCATTCAAAAATTAAGTATTTCACAAGAATTCAGACAGCAATGACAGGTCACTGAGCTGAGTGTGCATGACCTCTGAGACCCCACAGGCTGTATACCCATGAGGCCGGCCCTGCCTCTTGGTGCTGGTGCTGAGAAGTTGAGGGCGACATGGAGTTTACAAGGCTAATGAACCCCCTAATGGTCCCAATGTTCATTTTGCCAAGTTCCAGCCCATCTCTCCAAATGACTTCTCCAGAAAGGCCGCCACGTATTATCTTACCCTCCTTTGAAAAAGGGAAGACTGGAAAATTCCCGGCCAGAAGACTTGGAAATTCCACATTAAGAAGAGGCTTGCACTTGGGCGAGTCTGTCTTCTGGAGAGTCTGCGTTCGCAGGAGGCCACGTGAGCAGCAGACACTCTATCTGTAAAAACCAGCCTGCCTGGCATTTGGAAGCCTAAGTGGGACCAGAGCCTCAAGGCCTGAGGAGCCTTGGTTACCACAAAGCGAGCGGTGTCCTGATTAAAACCAGGGGCCTGAGGTTGCTGGATTTCACTGAGTAAACACACCCAGTTCAGGGTTGCCTGGTTTCTGCTGACGGAGAGAAATGAGTATCGGAAATCACCTGTGTCCGGGCCCTTCCTGACCCCAGGCCCTGAGGGGTCTGGGGTTTGGCTCCCTGGGGTTCAAAAATGCATCTCTGGGAAATTTTGAAATAAACTCCAAAAAGCTCTGGGGAACACAGCTCCAAAATTCAGAAGGAGGAATGGAAACAATTAGGCTGATTCCAGAGCTGAGTTCTGGGTTCCTGTTCATCCCCTTTTCCACCACCCAGCTCCCTCCTGCTCCATCCTCCTCCCCTAAACCCCAGATCACAGCCCTCCCACAGCCAAGTGAGGGCCTGACTCCCTGGCTGGCCTTGGCCCGGAGACTTTTCTTCACCAAGAGTTCAGTTCTTAAGTGCACAGATGTCCTCAAATTCAATTTCTCTTTTCCAGGTAGGAGCAGCTACCCTGCATGGTTTAGACCATCTTTCGTGGCAGAATCTCAGTGTTCCTGACACACAGACAGAACCCCCAAACCCCCGAGTAGGTCAGCCCCTTTACAGAGAAGGGACTCGCAGTGGCGTAGGATAATTTGTCCCAGGCCAGCTTACACAGCAATTTCTAACCAACCCATGTCCAGCTGCTAAGTAAACACGTGCAATTCAAGTTCAAAGGGAAGGGGGAAAAAAAATCTTCCTTCATCCTACAATTTGACGTGATCAGAACCAACTCTGGGACCAAGTGGCTGGACTTGTTAGAACAGGGCTAAAAATGTCGCCAGCATTCTGTTTTACCTGCCCAGCAGGATGGAAATGACTTCCAGCCTCCAAAGGGTGAGCCCTGGGGCAGGGTGTGAAACCAACCCAGGGCACTGAACTTGAGGCTGTGTTCTGCGGTCAGCCCCAGACCCTGCCCCTCACAGGAGCACTTGTCACATGAGTATTCGAAAAGCTGCAAACTGCTCCCTTTTATCCTTTTTGGGAAGCAAAGATACTCTTTGGATTAACTCCTACAGTCTTCTCATTTGCTCCCCTAAAACCCACAGGCTTAAGTCAGTGACCAAGGGCAAACATGTGTTTGCCACAAATATTTCATCAACTACAGACACACTAGGCCAGAGTGGTGAAAATAGCAAGGCCAAGCTACTATTTCCACTGGTACTGGGTTGCTAAAACCCAATTTTACAGATAATCTGTGAGCTTCAGAATATACATATATAGACACAGATGTAGTTTTGTTTCTTCAAACACAGTGTGCTCAAATATGACAAAACTGTAACAATAAAAACCACACACAAAACATTTCCAAAAGTAAAGCTGGATTGGGCCTTTCCTATCTGACCATATGATGGGTATATGTGCAGCATGCTCCATCACATCCAACTCTTTGCAACCCTATGAACTGTAGCCCACCAGGATTCTCTGTCCATGAGGATTCTCCAGGCAAGAATACTGGAGTGGGTTGCTATGCCCGTCTCCAGGGGATCTTCCCAACCCAGGGATTGAACCCATGTCTCCTGTGTCTCCTGCATTGCAGGCAGATTCTTTATCCACTGAGCCACCTGGGAACCCCCTATGATGGGTATACCAAGGACCGATATGGGGCAGTGGGCCCAAGGATAGGTGAGCAGCTTATGACATAGTTTCCACAGTTTCTTGATACACTAATGACCTCTTTGGGGGAAGCTCAGAAAGGCACAAGGGATAGAAAGATCTGGGCAGAACACCCAGGCCCAATCAGCATTAATCCCAGAATTCTTATGCAGGAGGTGCTTAGGGCACGAGAGGCATAAAGGCCTGTTTGCTTCTCTGCCACTAGCAGCCAATTCCAGAACCAACAGAGCTGGAGCAACTGCACTGAGGAATGTAGGGGAGAATCCTCGATTATGCAGAGTGGATTTTCAGGTGTTTCATAAAACATGATCCGTCTTGGGCAGGTTAAATGTGTCACCCATGAGACTGGTTTCTATTCTAGCTCAGCTTGACACAGCCTAGCTCAGGGAAACTTTACCCTTTGATTCTGCTGCCCTCGGCTCAGACGGTCATCAGAGTCATTACCGCATTGCTCACAGCCCTGTCTACCCCAGAGACTACAGTCTTCCTGTGGGAAAGGGGGCTGGGACATGTGGCCTCTCCCCTATATTGTATTCTTCCTTCCCAGGACAGCACTTGGCCACAGGTGGCTCCATGGGGAGGTGCTGACTGGGTGGACACACGCAGCCCTGACTAGTAAGAAGAAGAGCTCATCAACAAAATTAAAAATCACTGAGACTTCCCTCATAGTCCAGTGGCTAAGATTCTGTGCTCCCAATGCAGGAGGCCCAGGTTTGATTCCTGGTCAGGAACTAGATCCCACATGCCACAAGAGTTTGCATGCCAGAAGGAAGATCAAAGATCCTGAGAGCCACAAGTAAGACCCACCACAGTCAAATAAATATTAAAAAAAAAAAAAAAAGAATTTCTGATTTTAAAGGTAACCAGAGACCACCTAGACAAGTCACACCCCAACATTTCCCCAAGAAGGAAACACAGGCTCTGAGGGGTCAAGGGACTGGTAGAGATAACTCAAGTCAGCTGGTGGTGGGGCCAGGACATGACTCTGAGTCTCAGCCACTAACAACAGGACGGAGCAGTCATCAAAATCCAACTTAGATTTCTGGGCAGTCCGAAAGAAGGTGGTTTTTCTGGATTGTGAGTCACCAAGTAAATAGAGAGTCCAAGAGCCCAGGGGACTATTTTGCATTCAGTGCCAGCTGAGGAGTCAGAACTCAGTGTTCTGAGTTGGGAGGTGACCCATAATGTGATAAGGATCCAACAAGCTGCTCTCAGGTCTTCTCGAGAAATCCATAAACCCCACTGTTTAGAGAAACAAGATGCTTTGATGAAGGAATACCAAGTATCTTGTGGCCAAGGAAAGAAGCTGGCACGCCTTTCAAAGGACCGCCCCAGTTATTAGTCTTGAGTCAGCTCAGCTGCCAAAGGCACCTCTTCCCAGGCTCTCATTCCAGAGTCAGATACCAGCACTGCACGGCAAAAGCTCCTGAAGCTGGGGACATCTTGTCAGCCTCGCAGAGGAGCAGATCACCACCGGAGTAGAGATCACCCCAAGCTCCAGGAGCACACAGCAGGGAGCAAGGCAGTGCAGTGTAGCTCTACTGCCCGGGCCCGGCGGATAGGAAGCCTTGATTCAAGCCGTCTTTCTCACCATCCCACTGACATCAGGTGGTCATTCCACAGCCAAGTGGAGAAAGTCACAGAGTCCTCAGCCAAGGCTCATTTGAGCTTTCTTACAACCTTGTCATAGAGGAGCAGGTCCAATCAGGACCAGGTGACGCCTGGGCTGGTCAGTGTCTAGGAGGTAGGGCAGGGAAAACCTAAATTTGAGACAGCTCCAAGCCAAAGATGGGCTTTGGGCAAGAAGGGAATGGCCAACACAAACCAAGTAGTTGCTATGCTGCCATCTTTGGGAAGTGGTTAACGAGGTGGGTTCTGGAGTTAGCTGGACCTGGGCATGAATCCCCTCACCATCACTCATCACCTTGTGATAAGTTAATTAACTTCTCCAAGCCTCAGTTTTGTCATCTGGAAAATGAGACACTTGATCTTACAGAGCAAGTACATTACAATGAATTAATAGGCATAAAACATTTAATCCATTACCTGGAACATAGAAAGCCTTTAACACATTACTTATTTTATTTTTATCCTTAATACCTAGCTTCTTCCTGGAGATCTCTACCAACAGAGTTGGATCTGATTCAGCCTCCCTGTGTGTGTGCATAGGTGACCCAAACAGGAATTATTAATAGTTCTAGCTTTGGAAGGCGCTGGTGTTTTCATTGGATGAAGGAACAGATTTTCTTTCTTAAGGATGTTAGACTTGAGCTAACATTTAAATATTTTGCATTTCCTGGACAAGCCATGTCAGAAGTCAGAGTCTTAGATAGAAATGTACCCAGTGACTAAAGCAGCTCTAGCAGATGATGAGAAACGAATTTTCCCTGGATGATTCCCCAACTGGAAAGGCCATGGGCCGTTGCAACTCTGCACAGATATAGAGATTTATGACAACAGGTCACTTGAATGGACATGCCTCATTACAGCAGAATCTTTTCTTTGTAAAGCAGAGTACAACCTAGAAACCCAAGGGGTCATTTTTGGTAGACTGAGTTGAATGCCTTTCCCATTCACTCACCTTCCTTTCACCAAGTACTTATTCCACAAGCACCATGTGTCCACATTAGAGCGCTGCCAAATTCTAACTTTATTTCCTCTGGACAAGCCCTAACTGTTGCCTGCCATCTCCTGAGGACACCTCACTCTATCAGCAAGTGGTACACGCAAGTTTAACCAATCTCCAACACGGTTTTTTTATCTTTCTTGCAGCCATCTGTGCTAAAATCTTCCATAAAGTTTTACTTTGCACTATATAAAGATATTTCACTTTGGGTTAAGTCTTTGCAAGGAGAGAAGGAACACACTTCCCATTCCCAGATAAGTCAAAGCTTCATAAATGTTTCTGGACAAATCACAGAGCACCATGTGCCAGGAGTTCAAAGAAAAGGGGGAAACATTAATCAACCAATTTGAAAATAAATAGTAAATAAATAGGCTTAAGCAGGAGGGTACAGATAGAGTGTGAAGGTCAATCCCCCTTTTCTGATCCAAAGAAAATCAAACATTTTGGAGATGATATTTCTTTTTCTAGAAAGATGCCTGTGAATAGGATGCTTCTGAGCACAAAAAAATGGTGTTACTGTCTCATAAAAAGACATCCCTGGAAGAGTGGCTTCAAGATGGTTAGTTGTGTCATCAAGGACTCAAGTTATTCCCCCTTTGACCCCTCAGTTTGCATCAGGACAGTGAAAGAGAAACTGTTAGTCACTCAGGTGTCTCTTTCTGACCCCAGGGACTAGCCTGCCAGGCTCCTCTGTCCATGGAATTCTCCAGGCAAGAATATTGGAGAGGGTAGCCATCCCTTCTCCAGGGGATCTTCCTGACCCCAGGATTGAACCTGGGTCCCCCACATCGCAGGAAGATTCTTTACCGCCTGAGCCCCCAGGGAGGCCCCAGGATGATGGCTTCTCCAACTTCCCCTGCACCGTCTGAGCCCCCAGGGAGGCCCCAGGATGATGGCTTCTCCCAACTTCCCCTGCACCGTCTGAGCCCCCAGGGAGGCCCCAGGATGATGGCTTCTCCAACTTCCCTGCACAGTCATCGGATGACTGCTGCCACTGCTCTAGACAGCCCCACATGACACCCAGAAGTCTGAAAAGATGACCTCAAACTCGGGTCACCCCTTTCAGAGAGGAAAGTCCTCCCAGAAGCCCCACCTAGCAGACTTCCCTCAACGGCCTGAGCTGGGTCACAGGTCCATCCTTCAGTCAGTCACTATCAAGGACACAAGAGCCACAGCTGTCAAGATAGTCAGGTCTCACGTCTGGGTCAGGAGGAAAGGCCCAGACTCATAAGGCACATGGCTTCTCATTCCTGAGCAGAGCCATGGCTCCATTAGCAAGAACAAAGGATGGAGCAGGGGCTTCTGATGCCGGTTTTGGAGATAATCCAACAATATCTACAGTAGTTCAAGGTCCTCTGGGGCTCCTCACAATTTAAAGTACATATTGAGCCAGTAAGACATGCAAAAACTATCCCACTCCTGCAGGTCTGATGTCAAATACCTTTCCCTTTGTGCTCATCATGAAAACACATCTAAATAAACAACGATTTACGATGTGAAGAACATTTTTGGAATCTGATTCAAACTAATCAACTCGTCTAAGATATTTCCGAGGCAAGCAGGTAAATATTAATATGGACTAGGTCCTATAGATTATATGAAGGAATTATTACTAGTATGACAATGGCATTGTGACAATTAAACATGAGAAATTACATTAGCACATAAACAAATCTTGTTTTAAAGGATGCATACTGCAGGAGACCCGGGTTTGATCCCTGGGTTGGCAAGGTCCCCTGGAGAAGGGAATGGCTGCCCACTCCAGCATTCTTGCCTGGAGAATTCCATGGACAAAGGAGCCTGGTGACTTATACTCTATGGGGTCACAGAGAGTCAAACACGATTGAGTGACTAACACTTTCACTTTCATATTATATTTATATCATATATCTATGTAGGTAATATATCTATATTCCAATAAATTTCCTACTGTTAGAGTGAATGAATAAAATTTCTTTACCCAGTAAAAAAAAAAAAAAGATGCATACTGACGTATTTAGGGATAAAAATACCACGACGTCTAGGATTTGCTTTAACCTATTTGAGACAAACAGAGGAAACAATGAAGAAAGCAACAAAATGGTAGTAACTGTTGCATCTGAGTGATGGATATACAGTTGTTCATTACTTACATCTCTACTCTTTTTTTTTATTTATTTTTGGCTATGCTGGGTCTTTGGGCTTTCTCTAGTTGTGGTGAGTGGGCTTCTCACTGTGGTGGCTTCTCTTGTTGCAGAGCAAGGTCTCTAGGGCACAGTTGCTCTGACGCATGCAAGATCAGGGACCCCATGTCTCCTGCACTGGCAGCCAGATTCTTTACCACTGAGCCACCAGGGAAATCCCTCTACTCTTTTTAATGTTTGAAAATTTTTCATAATAAAAAATTTTAAAGTATTTCATAAGTAAGGAAAGATATCTCTGAGCTTGCCTCCTGAAAGCTTACCAAGCCTTTAAGTTGTTCGTCCTTGAGACCCTTTACACATTTTCTTCCATCTTCCTAGAATGTTTTTGCCCAGATCTTTTCATTAGTCAGCCCTCAGTATCCATGGATCAAAAATATTAAGAAAAATTCCAGAAAGTTCCAAAAAGCGAAACCTGAATTTGCCACATTGATAACTATTTACGTAGCATTTACATTGTATTAGGCATTACAGTCATCCAACGCATCCTCAGATTCTGGTGTCCATAGGGATCCTGGAACCAGTCCCCTGCACACACCGAGGGATGACTGTACTGGTTCTTCCTCAGATTCAGGACTTTGTCCACTTACCATCTTCTGATTTTACCAGCTCTGCATTCCTTCTCTATCTTAGTCTGATTTTGTAGTCACTGTGTTTCAACACTCTTACCACTACTTGAAATCGTCCCACTTGTTTATTTATTAGTTATTGTCTATTTCTTCCATATAGAACAATCTCCATGAGAAGAGTGACCTTGTATATCTTATATAATCTTTCCCCAGTGCCAAACCAGCACCAGGCATAGAGTAGGTACTCAAATACTCATAAGAATAAACTGAACTTTCTTTCCACTGAGCCTGGATTCATCAAGGGCTCCAGGAAGTGGTTATCTTTTGATTAGGTGTGGCCCATGAAGTGGTATCTACTTGTCACTCTCATGCTAGGTTTTGCTATTAAAAAGCAGGTGCCAGTGTGACAGAGTTGCCCCTCCAATAGTTCTTCCTGGGGTCCATTCCTGCCTATTCAGGAAATGCAAAACCTAAGCCTCCAATTAAACCTCAGTCTTGGTAAGCAATACTGCCAGACCACTGGATCAGCCTCCAGAAGGTTATTAAATAGCAGAGCCCAGCTGCCAAAGTCTTCTGAGGCTTGGCATGCAGGGAAGGGCTCCCCGTGGGGACCGCTGGCTGTCCCTGTCAGTTACAGATCAGAATTTCCAGCTCTGCTACTCTTCGGCTTCCCACACCCTCCTGCCAAGAAAGCACACGGAGGCACAAAGACCAAAAGCTGGAGTCAGGAGGCCTACGTCCAGCCCAGGCTCTGCTTCTACTGGCGTGCCAGCGGGGAGCCTGCTTCACCACCTCCCACCTCGGATTCCATGTCTGAAAAGTGCACTGCTTAGGCCACAGTCGGAGACCCTTATAGCTCTAACCTCAGATTCAAGGTCCATTTTCAGAGCTTTGGTATTATGGGCATGCATCCTGGCAAAGAGAAGGTCTCCTCTCAGCATTCACAGGAGGATGGGGAAGTGGACCAGGCTGGAAAAAAAGGATGCTCTGAAGTGGACCATTAGTGGGCTCCAGCAGAAGGACTGAAGATGGTGGAGAGTATGGTATCCTCAAGACAGATTAGGAGCTCCTATACCTTCTGCTATGTTCTTCCCCCATGAGACCTTCTGATAATGGGATAAAACCAATGGGTCCAAAATCTGCTATTTACTGGCTAGGTGACCCTGGGCAAATTAAACTCTTGATGCCCTAGTTTCCTCATTTATAAGATGCAAATAATTATAGTACCGACAGTATATGGTGGTTGGAATATAACATAATGCCTGTAAAGAACTTATTTAGAACAGTAACATTCAGAAAACGAAGATCATGGCATCCAGTCCCATCACTTCATGGGAAATAGATGGGGAAACAGTGGAAACAGAGTCAGACTTTATTTTTTGGGGCTCCAAAATCACTGCAGATGGTGACTGCAGCCATGAAATTAAAAGACGCTTACTCCTTGGATGGAAAGTTATGACCAACCTAGATAGCATATTCAAAAGCAGAGACATTACTTTGCCAACAAAGGTCCGTCTAGTCAAGGCTATGGTTTTTCCTGTGGTCATGTATGGATGTGAGAGTTGGACTGTGAAGAAAGCTGAGCGCCGAAGAATTGATGCTTTTGAACTGTGGTATTGGAAAAGACTCTTGAGAGTCCCTTGGACTGCAAGGAGATCCAACCAGTCCATTCTGAAGGAGATTAGCCCTGGGATTTCTTTGGAAGGAATGATGCTAAAGCTGAAACTCCAGTACTTTGGCCACCTCATGCGAAGAGTTGACTCATTGGAAAAGACTCTGATGCTGGGAGGGATTGGACGCAGGAGGAGAAGGGGATGACAGCGGATGAGATGGCTGGATGGGATCACTGAATTGATGGACGTGAGTCTGAGTGAACTCCGGGAGTTGGTAATGGACAGGGAGGCCTGGCGTGCTGCGAGTCATGGGGTCGGACACGACTGAGCGACTGAACTGAACTGAACTGATGACTCACAGTAAGTGCTCAAAGCTAGCTATTACTACTGATGAAATAAAATTCATATTTTATGGCAAGACAAGAAAAAATTTTTCACTGCCTATTTGGGCCTCCTCCCTCCCCTTCAGCATGTATTGTGCATCTGTATTAACCAGACCTTCTTAGGAGATAACCTTGCCTCTTAATCCCATCCGGGGTCACCACTCTTTAGGAGATAACCTTCCTTCTTAATTTTGTAAGGGGCCATGACCCACTACTCTGTACATGTAGATCTGGATTGTGTAATCTGTCAATAACATGTCATTTAATGTACCTTCCCCTCTTTCAAAAACTTATATAATTGCTTTGACCTCTAATAGGCAGAACAGTTCTCAAAGCTTTCTGAAAGGCTGTTCCAGGGTTTTAATCCTCAGTTTGGCTTGAGTAACATTTTCCATTTCCTTCTTAGATTGACTGATTAGTTTTTTCTTCAACATTATCAATACTCTCACTGTTAATACTAGTCCAACTACATACTAGACTACCCAACCCAGAAGGGAGAAGATTCTGTTGCTTGCTGGATAAATGAATGAATGAATGAGATAAAAACAAACTTCATTCCTTCCAGGTTTGCCTCCTCTCTCTACACCGTCTGATGGGTTAGGACAGTTTGCTCTAAAACAGATTTTATATGGAGCAACCTACATGGTGGTAAGCATTCCACACCACTCTTGAAGTAGGAAAATATTAATTCCAAGTTGATTGTGAAAACATACTTCTTAAACCTTAGAGCACCTAATTAAAAAGAAAAAAAAAAAACTACACAATACAATCAAACAGGAAAAACAACAAAAAATGGTAGAAGCTAGATCCAAATATATCAAAAGTTATGTTAAATAGCCTAAATGCACCAATTAAGAAAGAGATTATAAGAGTAGATAAAAAAAGAATATGTAACTCTATGATGTTTACCAGAAACTCACTTGGTAAACTATATAAATGATTAATATTAAATGTATGGAAAAATACATAGGCAAACGTGTACCAAGAGCAAAAGGGAATGGCTGTAATACCAGATAAAGTAGACCAGAGCAAAGACAATTATTAGGGACAGAGATGGACACTACAGCTCTAGCTTTTATATAAAGCATCAGAGAAGATGAAGTTTCTACAGGATGGGGTGGGGGCATGCAGAAAGGTCCTCTTCTCCCCACTGGACACTCCCAGCCCCCTGAGGACCCAGGAGCAGAGACGCCAGCTCTCCCTCTGCGGCCTCTGGCACATTCACTCATCTTCACTTGCCCCAGATTCCTTTCCAAACTCAATTACCTTTAGAGGGATGCATGCATGTGTGCTCAGTCCTGTCTGACTCTTTGCAACCCCATGGGCTATAGCCCGCCAGGCTCCCCTATCCATGAAATTTTCCAGGCAAGAATCCTGGAGTGGGTTGCCATTTCCTCCTCCAGGGGATTTTCCCGATCCAGGGATTGAATCTCTTTGTCTCCTGCATTGGCAGATGGGTTCTTTACCACTAAGCCACCTAGGAAGCCCACCTTTAGAGAGAAAGCAATGCCAAAAGGGATAGGAGTCAGTGGCTTTGTTGAAAAAGTCATCCCATTCCCAGAATTATCTATCCCCTCATTCCTAGCGGTAAATTCTCAACTCTATAGCATCATACTATTCACAGGGCTCTGCATCCCTATTGATAACAACGGGGGGGGCAAAAAAATTCCCTCACTTCTACTCTTCCCCCATCCCAGATATATTTCTCCCGAGTGAAACTAGACAGGGGGAAAAAAAGAAAGGAAAAAAAAAAACCTTCAAAACTCAAATGATCCTGCCCAGGAGAAAGGGTTCTGGATTATGTTTTCTGCTTCCAAGACCTTGGCAGGGTTGGTTTCAACAAGCCCCCGGCAGTCTGCTGCACGGGCAGGGTGTGCTCTGTCTGCCGTCTGGCTTCCAGACCCAACCCCTCACAGTCTGTTTAACACCTTCAATCCCCAGACTGCTTGAGACCTCAGATGTGTCATCCACCCGTGTGTGAAAATCCGAAGATCACGGGGGCCTCTGCCACTCTGGACAACTCTGATTCCGCCCGATTCCAGAAATAGAGATTTAGTTCGTACTCAGACTGGTCTTGCTGTCCTGGCTGCAGGAAGGCTGGACTGGCAGCTCAGAGTCAAAAGTCAGACAGATGGAAGTGTCACGTGAGTCAGACAGGCTGGCAGGAGGCCCACCCAGTATCTTCCTTCTGGAAAGGCACTGGTCTCAGTCGTGAGGCAATCTTCTGTCTTTCCAGGCCTGCAGTTTCACGAGTGATGAAATCTGCTATCGGGGGAGAACTCAGTTTTTTGACTGTGAGAAATCCTGCAATGACAGTCTCCGTCCACAGCACTGGGTGAGGGATGTGTGATTTGCAGCTGGAGAGAGCTGGAGTGTGAGTCTGGCTTTGCAGTTTGCTTGCTGTGCGACTTGGGGCTGGTGGCTTAACCTCTCCAAGCCTACGTTGCTTCCTCTGCAAACCAAGGACTTAGCATCTGCTCTCCTATTGGTGTTATAAGGATTGAAAGAAATGATGTATGCAAAATCCTTAGCATGGGGCCTTCTCAGAGTAACTGTTGAATAAACAGTTCCTGTTAGAATTGCAGCAGGGGGAGCAGAGTTGCGCAGCAGAAGCGTGCTGGGCCCATAACCCAGAGAATTGCAGCAGGCTCATTCAATCCTCCAGGGCAGAGACCACTCCTTTTGTGTCCACCATGATGGTTACAGGATGCCTGCCAAGGGACAGGCACTCAGGGAACCCTCATCAGCTAAACATTCCCACTATCTGGATCCAGTTAGCTGCAGGTACTTCCAAAGAAACATTTGATAACACCTCTCCTTGTCTGGTCTTCCCTGGTGGCTCAGATGGTAAAGCATCTGCCTACAATGTGGGAGACCCAGGTTCAATCCCTGGGTTGGGAAGATACTCTGGAGAAGGAAATGGCAACTCACTCTGGTACTCTTGCCTGGAAAATCCCATGGACGGAGGAGCGCTGTAGGCTACAGTCCATGGGGTCACAGAGAGTCAGACACGACTGAGCAACTTTACTACTTGTCTGGTTTAGTTCTGAAATGAAAAGCAAGTGAGCCACCAAGCCATCTAGGATCCTGAAAGCATGTGGTCTCTCATATTATCACACCTTCCATTTGCATCTGCAGCTGATTAAAAACAAGGATCTGTGAGATGGACCCATCTGTAACACTTGACAACAAGCCACTCAGATCAAACATTCTCACTAGACCTTGAAGCACAGCAAGGTGGCATCAAGTTGGAGACAGACTTGGCAGAGAAGTGGCACTCAACTCATTTGGCATGATTTGAAGATACCATTAAGACAGAAACAAGCCTAGTCACCAGCTATTCAGGACCTAAATGGCTCTCTCCCCCAAACCTATAATCTGAATATTTAAGAGGTACTCCAAAGAAGCACTTTTCTTCCAGAGAGGAAAGGTTACATTAGAACAAATATATACTGAAGTCGGTGGATATAATAAATAATAATTGCCCTAATAGCTGCAACAAAAAGCTACTTGTAAGCTTCCCATTCTCATTAATGGTCTGTTGAAACTCACCAAATAAAAAATTTACCCTTCCCAGTCTTAAGTGGCAGATGTCTTTCTCTCTAAAACTGGTTTTTTCCATTATACTTTTCCCTCCGGATCTCACTGCTCATCTTCCCCCTGCAGTACCCCCAGGTCTCCCAGTGTCTCATCTCCACTACATCCACTCTTCACTCCTCTGCTGCTGCTGCTAAGTCGCTTCAGTCGTGTCCAACTCTGTGCAACCCCATAGATGGCAGCCCACCAGGCCCCGCCGTCCCTGGGATTCTCCAGGCAAGAACGCTGGAGTGGGTTGCCATTTCCTCCTCCAATGCGTGAAAGTGAAGTCGCTCAGTCGTGTTGGACTCTTAGCAACCCCATGGACTGCAGCCTACCAGGCTCCTCCGTCCATGGCAGAAGCATTTTCATTTCCTCCGTCCATTTTCTAGGCAAGAGTACTGGAGTGGGTTGCCATTGCCTTCTCCAGTGCACTCCTCTAGAGCCCACTTATGGTTCTTGGACCGGGTGGGGAGGCGGGGGCGGCGCCCAGCATGGAGCAGGACTACAGTGATTGGCTCAATGGTGGGCATGTGACCTAAATCAGGCCAATCAAAGCTCATACAGTTTTGTTTGAGCTGTTGGGGAAGCTGCCCTGTCCCCTTTGCTATTAGGCTTTGAAGCTTAAGCTGCTGCAGACAGTTTATAATCACAAGAGAAAAGAGACTGGATAATGGAGCCAACCCAGGAGCAGAATCCAGAGGAGCCAGCCAGCAAGAGCAAACAGGGTCCCAAAGACACCACTGAGGCCCTGAATCACAACCATGTGGCCAACGCTACCTTCAGAACTTTCAAAAAAGCCAGCAAATGTTTTCTTGCTTTAATCGGTTTGAAATGTGTCTGCAACCTGCAGAGTCCCGATGTAGAAATTTTAAATGGAAGTGCACTTATAAGTAGCAGCGTTGTGACTTCTTAGCATCAGTGAAATTACTTAGAATGTAAGCATAATCCACTGGATTCCCAGAATTCCTTCCCATCTGCCTGCCCTGAAGAATGAATATAGGACTGGCCATTTCTGACCAAGTGGTGGCTGACTTGGAAATGGGATCGTCTCAGTTGGATAATATATTTCAGGTTAACAGGTCTTGGGTAATGACAAAGCACTGGTCTCTCAGGAAACCTGACTTGTGGTCCCCACTGGGTTGCTTTTGGCTCTAGGATCTCAAACAAGCCTTTTCTATGGAGAATGAAGCCATCTGCCTCTAACACCAGGAGAATGGGAGGCAGTGCTACCTGGTACTTAACAACATGGGCTTTAAGTCAGGAAGCTTGAGGTTCAAATCCCCAGTCCACTCTCAACTAACTAAGTGATCTCAGGTAAGATGTTTCTTTATCTGTGAAAGGGAAACAATCAGTATTATTATGCAGGGTCATTTTAGGATTAAATAAGGTAAAATGCTTTTGAACTGTGATGTGGAGAAGACTCTTGAGGGTCCCTTGGACTGCAAGGAGATCAAACCAGTCACTCCTAAAGGAAATCAACCCTGAATGTTCTTTGGAAGGACTGATGCTAAAGCTGAAGCTCTAATACTTTGGCCACCTGATATGAAGAGCCGATTCATTAGAAAAGACCCTGATGCTGGAGACTATCAAAGGCAAAAAGTGATGCTTAGATAGCATCACTGACTCAGTGGACACAAACTTAAGCAAACTCCAGGAGATAGCGGAGGACAGGGAAGCCTGGTGTGCTGCAGTCCATGGGGTCGCAAAGAGTCAGACACAACTTAGCAACTGAATAACAACAAGATAAAGTTTGTGAAATGTTTAGCAATGTGCCTGGTATAAAGACTCAATAAGTGTTAGCTATAATAGCTGTAAGACCAAATGAGAAAGACTGCGAAGTACTTTGTAAAAACCATTAAGCGCTATACCCATGTTAGGGATTATCATCATCACGTCCCCTCACTCCTAAACTAGTCATGGGTTGTAAGGTCACAGTGTGGGATAAAAGCAATAAAGTCAATAAAATGAATTCAACTGATAAATTATACCCGATCCAGGAAAGAGAGGGAGAGCGAGCGTGCTGTCAGTGGGGCATGAGGGTGCCAACTGCACGCTCTGTCATTTTGTCAACAGGGTAGCACACTCCCCAAGAAACACGTGGGGGCAGTTCATGGAAAATGCGATCAATAGCGACCTGTTAAACGTTCCTCTGGAGGCCTGGAACTGTTCCCGGGCTAGAAACAGTCTGGCCTGTGCTGAACTTTTCCAGAACTACATCTGCAAAAAGAACAAGATCCCCTTCCTGATTTTTCAATTTAACAGCTTCACGGGCGGGATGAAAATGTGCTTCTTTATGAATGAGAAATTTCAGTTGCTGGTCTTGGCAGCACTGATTTCCAAGAATCCCAACCGTGAGGAGGGCTTCCTTACAGAGGACCCCTCCCATTTTCCACTGGCACATCCCACAAAGCAAGTGAGGGCTGGGTTTACCAGGGCTGCTCACAGAAAAGAGACAGCCTTGGTAAAACCAGAAAGATATTCCTTTCAGGTGTTAGAGGAACAAGTTCCCCCCCGAGACCAAAGGGACGCTGGTTGTTTTGCAGTTTGGGAGCTTCAAAAAAAAAAAAAAAACACACACACACACACAAAACAAGCCTAAGAAGTGCTCACTAGGAACATACAAAAGAGTCACTGCGAATAACCTAAGTATTGCTTAATGTGGAAAAAATTAAAGCTTGAAAATCAGGTCCATAAAATGTAAGGAGTCTTAGAAAAACAACCTCATTTGATTTTGCAGTACGCGTTCAGGAAAATAGATAGATTGTTCTCTGACTCTCTTTTCTAACTGCAGCCTGTATACCCGCCGTGTGTACTTTGGACTCTTTCCCACCCTACCATGATTTCCTGTCTAAGTCTGGATCCCATGGTAACTGGAGAAATTTGGCGTGTTGGCTCCGTTCGCAAGGACTGGCCCCTCGAGGGATGCCAAGTGGGTATCTTCTTCCATAACAAACACATCTCTCATCTGGTTCTGTGGCAGGGTTACTCTCTTACTCATAAAACCTTACTAATAAAGTCTTCAGTTTGCAGATGGATCTCCCCACCCAAACTTTCTCACTTGCCTCGAAGGGAAATGAAAATCTTGTGCAGAATCAGAATACCTGTGGATTCAAAATTCCATAGCACAGGAGAGAGGGGCTATAAGATTGCTGAGAGGAAAAAGAAAATCAATGGTCTGGCCACCAGCAAAAGAGTCAAACAGTTCAGTAAAAACAAAATCTCATTCATCGGGTAGGCAGAAGTTATCCTTAGAAATGTATTTCCTGAGAGTCCCAAGGATGCACTGATGTGAGTCAAGCGTTTTGAGGGCTACCTTCTGTTTATCTTTCAGATCTCAATGCAAATGACACCACCTCCAGAACTGCAATAACCCTGTGGCTCCCCCACCCCCATCCGGATTAGGGGCCAGGGTCTTCCAAGTATAGCACATGACAAACTGTTACAAATGCCCCTTTAATTCTTTCTACCCAACTCAAAGCTTCTCCCTGAAGGGCAGGGACTGTAACTTTTCACCTGCCTTCTGACACAACACTTGATGTGAGGTAGGTATCCTGTAAATGTGTGTACAGGTTCCTGTGGCCAGACCGAGCCCTAGACCACATCATAAGTACAAGGAATTTGCCCTCAAAGCTCTCTTTGCCTCCTGTGTCATCACTGCACCCACCAACTGCACAGTGCTACCTCCTTCTTCATAAAGACCTCCCCTGAGGAAATGACACAATAAAAACCATTCAGATCAAATGGAATCATATGTCATTAAAGTGTGACCCCCACAACACGCAACTCCCCACCCCCAGACCTTGACACCTCTGCTTCCCTCCATGTCCCCACCCTAGACCTAAGGAAATAAATTATAATTGTCAAATTTCAGGTAGTCACAGCATAGATTGTTTGGGGTGCTTTGCTCTTTAAAGGTTGAACTGGAAGAGGTGGCTCTTCCTCTTGCTTCTGAAACCTCACCAATGACCCCTGACTCCCGGCACTTGGGTGAGCCTGGCGTCCGGGGACCCAAGGACATCTGTCCAGTGCAGCCCTTGCCAGTAACACCTCTGTTGATTTTGCTAATAGAGCAAACAGACCCTCTTTTAAAAAGAGGCAGAAGCAGCAGAACTCCCCTTTCTTGCCCATTTCCTCTGCTTATTAAGCGAGAAGGACTTGCTTTACTATGAAATGCTGAAAGCCGCAGAGGGCACAATCTCAGAAGTGTGTTGCAGGGGTGGGGGCTGGTCCCAGGGTGTGATGGGTCAGAGGGCAGAGGGAGCACGGGAATTGCAGTGAGACCAGGGAAGGGCCTATGTCCCTGGGTGAGGAACAGGCAAAGGCTTAAGTCAGCCACACAATAATCCACCATCACCAGCTCTACCTGACTGTCCACTGTTTTACAAATGTTTCACTAATGGTTTTACACATGCTGCCTCATTTGATTCTCTCAACTCAAAACAACAACACAAGTTCTACAATTTCAGTTTTAAAAATGAAGAGACTGAGCTCGGGCTCAGAAAGATTTCATAACGTACCTAGCCCCCCAGAAGTTCAAGAACAGGCAGGCTCATGGATGGCGACAAAAGTCCAAATAATAGATACTTTCGGGGAAGGGAATGGAAACTGACAGGGAAGGGTCCCAGAGGCACCTCCTGGGGTGGGAGTGTTTTGAATCTTGATCTGGACCTGGAATGGGCCACACAGGTATGTGCCCGGCAAAGATTTCATCAAATTGTACACCAAGATTCTACCTTTCATGTACCTCCATTTAAAACTAGGGAGAAAAACAGAATGCCTCAATCTCAAATCACACAGTGAAGATCCCCACATTGAAGCCAGGTGTCCTTACCTCCAAAGCCTACGCTCTCATCTCCTCCACTTTCACGGATTCAGAGGAGAGGGGTGAGACGTAGGATCTTTAATGCCCAGAGGCCAGGGACTTACAAGCACATGACTGGGGTGTCTCACAAGCCCCCCCGACAATGCTTCCCCTTTCCCTTAAGAGAAGGAGCCACAGGCAAAGAAAAGCCACAGGCAAAGGTCATGATGCTCGGGGGTGGCAATGGAAGCAGAGAGGTCTCAGATCATACCAAGGCAAATATCATGAGGTCCAACCCAAACATTTCCTTCCCTCGGAAAGAAAATCTCCTGGCTAGCATGAGTGTTCAAGTGGTTCCAGTGAAAGCCTCTGTATCTAGCATAGCATGGGCAGAAACAAACCTGTCTTTGTCCAGCTGCTTTAGACACACATGGGAGCTCATGTCCAAGACCGGCCCAGAAAACCTAAGAAGCAAGGCAGCTTAAATACCCACTCTGTTCTGTGTCACCATGTGGAAGCCACTGTGGCTGGAGGCGGAAAAGCATGATTCTCGGGGTATTTTGCACAGATGACAGGCAATCTCAGGCGGTATTAATGGTGGTCTGTGCCATGAGGTGCTTCACAGGGTCATGACAATAGTTACCACCTATTGAGAACCCACTATTATTTTAGCCTCAGTTACACAAATTGAATGTATCCTAATGCTTGGTTCATGACCATTTTTAGTGAGGTACAATAACGTGAATTCACCTCTAAAACAAACGCTAGAGCCTTGACAATTGCTTCCCTCCCCCTTATCATCAGTTCATCCCTTTCCTTCTCTAGACCCAGTGTGACCATCATTCTACCATCTGTGTTTTCCATTCCTCACTTCCTCCTTTGGGTCTTCCCCGGTGGCTCACAGGAGCCACAGGTTTGCACTCTGGGTCACGTAGATCCCTTGGAGGAGGGAATGGCAACCCACTCCAGTATTCTTGCCTGGAGAATCCCATGGACAGAGGATGTAGCAGGCCACAGTCCACAGCGTCTCAAAGAGTCTGGCATGACAGAAGTGACTAAGTATGCATGCACCAACCTCTGCTTTATGCAGTATTTATTATAGCTGTGATGAACTTCTCCACTACATTTTAAAAATTTAACTTTGTAAAACTTGTACCAGACTGTATGTAATCTTTTGAGGCTAATTTTTATCTTCACCTATTATATTTCTACGGTTCATTCAGCTCCTAGTTTCCCCCTATTCATTCATTGCCAGCTAAGCCCATGCACCTTGTCAGAAGCTTTGCTTACATTTTTGCATTTCACCTTTACAACAGCACAACGCAACTACTGTAGTCTCTACTTTATAGATTAAAAAGCAAAATAAACAGGAAGAGGGGCTTCACATTTTAAAAAAATCAGCTTAGTTGGGATTAAACCCAGATTTATCTCCCAAGCCCTTGATCTTTCCACCATAATGCTCAGCATGTGCTCATGGGTGAGCGGGCTCCCCATCACAGTATAGAAAGGGTCACCAAAGACGTCTCACCCCAAACAGTCACTGCCATCAGCATTATAATGGCCACTGCACTGGGCACTTCCATGCCAGGCACTGATTTCAGGCATCTTAGAAGGTAGAATTCCTTTAATTCCTGCACCTATCACACGGGGTAGGTAGTATTATTTCCATTTTACAGACAAGTAAACTGAGGCAAGGAGATGTGAAGCAATTTGTCAAGGAAGCAGTGGATCTAGGATTTGAATCCACGAAGCCCAGCTGTACATCCAAGCCCTCAATCACAAAGCTGTATGCTTCTCAGTCTAGACAGGAGGATGGCCATCTGAGTACAAGTGACTAGGAAGGATGCTGGCAAAGAGGGGCCTGTGCTGAGTCTGCATCTGGGTGGTAAGTATGGCACACCCAGACCTGACTGACTTGTCTATGGAGGCAGGCCCTGACCCCAGGCCGCTTTCCCCAAAGAGCTGCATGCAGGGGCCAAGAAGGGAAGAAGGAAATGCTGGGGGAGGGGGAGGGGGGCAGGGAGGGGGCGGCGGCTCATGACCAACCTCTGAAAACCAGGGCTAGCAAGGCCAAAGGACAGGGTCTTAAAGAGATGGCACAGAGAATCCCTATGGAAAACCTGACATTCTACTTATAAGATTCTTATTCGATATACTCTCAATAACCTAAGGATTAATGTTTAAAACTCTAGCCAGCTTTCAGAAATGGAAATTATAGGCTCTGAGGTCTGGTCACACTAACCTCAACCTCCAGTTCTGTCACATGCTGTGTGTGACCCTGGAAGTCAAGTGAAGTGAATTGAAAGTTTCTCAATCATGTCCGACTCTTTGCAACTGTAGCCATGGACTGCAGCCTACCAGGCTCCTCTGTCCATGGAATCATCCAGGCAAGAAAACTGGAGTGTGTTGCCATTTCCTTCTCCAGGGGATCTTCCAGACGCAGGAATCGAATTCGGGTCTCCTGCATTGCAGGTGGACTCCTGCACTGCAGCAGAGTCTACCAACTGAGCTACCAAAGAGGGAAGCCCAAGTCGTGTAAAGTGTCTCCAGGCCTCAGTTTTCCTTATCTGGAGAGTGGAAATAAGTAATAGAACCTACACCTTTAGGCTATTGTGGGGATTGCATGAGATAATCCATGCAAATCATTTAGAATTGTCCTGTCTCATAGCCAAAGATAAATAAATATCAGCTTAAGATGAATATCAGCCTGTGTTCTTATCTCCATCACCTCACAGCTCAGTTGATAATGATTAAACAAGATAGTATCCCACAAACATTGGCTCTCTTTTCCAAGGCAACACAACACCCTTCCCCACCTCCTCCTGCTCAGGGACCTACATCTCCATCCCACTGTTCCCAGAGGAGACCCTCGCAGACCAGCCTCACAGGCCAGCTCTAAGGGAGCTTTTGCCCAGTTGCTGCTGCTGCTGTTTAGCTGCTCAGTCTGTTGCTCAGGTTGCCATTTGCCCAGTGCATGTTCTTAAAGGAGCCTCGAAGGCAAAACCCAAGTCTAAGTGACAGAAGACGGGATTCACCTGAGGCGCATCTTAAAAACACAGACATCCTGGTCCCACTTCTAGAGATTTTTACTTAATACATCCAAGGTGGGTTCCAGGTGAATTGTTAAAGTATTTCAGCAATAAGCCAGGCCTGGAAATGACTGATTTACGTGGTTTCTGCATCTTAGGAAGGAGGGGAGCGTGTGTGGACTTGTGCTATACATACACACACGCACACACACTCCACTGGGTTCTTTTGAGGTTTGAGGGGCCCCAGTGCTAATGGCCGGCTTTTCTTGGTGACTCAGCAGTAAAGAATCTGCCTGCAATGCAGGAGATACAGGTTCAGTCCCTGAGCCAGGAAGAACCCCTGGAGGAGGCATGGCAACCCCCTCCAGTATTCTTGCCTGGAGAATTCCATGGCCATAGGCCATGGGATCATAAAGAGTCAGACACAAATGAGTGACTAAGTGGACAGTGGAAGACATCACAGTACAGATAACTAACAAGGCCACTATTTGCCAAGAAGAGTCTGAGTTATCCATTAACCAGGGGTGATCTATCAGTGCCTGGAAGCCACACAAAGGACAAGGGTTCGGTCAGCCTGGGAGGGCCCACGATGGGGCCCAAGTTAGAGAAATGTCAACACAGTGATGTAATATCCTGGCCCCCAACTTCCTTCCCTTAGAAGCTTCCGGTTGAGTGGTGCCTCCCCCAGGAGAGCCATGAGCAGAAGGAAAGCAGGTATGTCACCATGGCTAGTGGCATCTGGATCCCCCTGATTTTAAACCCATCTCTTGTAACAACTGTGATGAAAATTACTCGATTCCCCACATACGGTTCCAAGCCATTTGGATTTTGTTACAAGAGGCAGATTTAGCACATGCTGGATGTGGACAAATGAGTGGTAATTGCATAACTCCCTGGGCATTTCACACCACAAATTAATCCTATAGAAATAATCCAGTTCTCTCAGATTATACCGGTTGACTGGTGGTGCTGGTCATACCACCAGCAGTAAGGAAGCAGGCTGGTGGGTAGCAGGTGAGGTACTGAAATGACAATTGCACAGTCATGCTGTTTACCCCTTCCATCTGAAAGACAGACAGACAGACAAGGAAAGGAGGGAGGGAGGGAGGGAAGAAGGGAGCGAGAAAAATACAAACAAAAAAGACCACAAAGAGACCCATGGTATGCAAATTTAACTTAAGACACTCAAAGAGCTAAGATTCACCTAAAGACCACTTCTGAGTAGACAGCTAATACGCCCTCAAGAAGAAAATGCAAATAGCCCCTGAAAATGAAAGCACACCAAATGCCACTGCCGGGAACGCAACGAGGATGAGGACGGCAGAGATGGCGATGGGCGGCATTGGCCGTGGCACCTGGAGGTCGCACAGTGTCAGGCACCAGGCTAGGTGCTTTATCCTCACCACCACCATGCCAGGTAAACTCTTACACTGTTCCCATTTTAAGGATGCGGAAACTGAGGTGCAGAAAGGTTAACTAACTGGCTATATTGTAGGGAATATGCTATGCACAGGCTTGTACTATAATTAACAGGGCTTCTGTGAAAAACAAGAATGACTTTCTCATCACCCCCAAGCAAAGGGCTGGGAGCAGTAAAAAGTACGTCATGGAAAGACATCTGGTCCCGACACTATATGATTTGGGCAAGTGAATAGTAGAGTCAGGGCTTGAACCCAGGCTTCAGAGGTGAGCAAACATCCTCTCAGACCCGTTCTATTCCTCACATCAGGGAGGCCTCTCCTGGTCCTACTCTTTATAGGGGATGTTCCTTTCAAAGTCATCCTCTGCCAGAATTCCACTGAGGGCTCTCTCGGGCCCAGTCCTCATATAGCAAAGAGCACAAAAGGACCACAGGGCAGGTAGAGCACTAACAGCCTTAATCTCTTGGATAAACTTCAACCTCCAAGAAGCCAAAGACTGGAAGGAGCTCACCTGGTGGCAGTTCTCTGAGTGGACATGACGGGTGGGCTTTAGGCAAAACACCTCTGAAGAGAGCTCACCTCAAATGGTAGAAGGAATAGGCAGTTCCTGAATGAGAGCTTCTAGTTCAGAGAGACCTCTTCTGACTGATGACAAAGGGTTACCCAACCAGCCCTGGAGGAAAGAAGAGACTTGGAGGAGAAAAAGCAGACCTAAGTTCAAGTCCCACTGCTTGGTACTAGGAGCACCAGCAGGGCCAGTAGCAATAGTGTTCCCCCAAGCCTGTTTCATTGTCTTGAAAATAACAGTGAATTAGCTCAGTCCTGTCCAACTCTTTGGGACCCCATGGACTGTAGCCTACCAGGCTCCTCCGTCCATGGGATTTTTCAGGCAAGAATACTGGAGTGGGTTGCCATTTCCTTCTCCAGGGGATCTTCCTGACCCAGGGACTGAACCCGGGTCTCCGGCACTGTAGGCAGACGCTTTACCATCTGAGCCACCAGGGAAGTCAACAACTCATTTGAGTCGTTGAAAATGACGAAGAGGACTCAAATGAGAAAACCTATGAACAACTTTGTAACACATGTAAGTTGTTACCATGTGTCAAGCATTCTGCTAAGGGTTGTATGTGTACTTTTTAATTTTGTTTAACCCTCACAAAACCCCTACAGGGTACTTTAAGATCACCAGTTCACTGATAAGGGACAGTGATAACTTCAGAAGCTAACTTGCTCCAGGCCAGGCAGCTTGGAAATCATAAAAGCTGACCCTGTGGTCAAGGGTCTAGAGGTTAGAGCCACACAACTCCATGGCCTTAATCTCCACATCTATGAATCTTGTTTCTGCACACCGATGGCTTCAGAGAGGCTGGATAATGGTAAAACTTTTGAGACCTGTGAAAACTCAGCTGGCCCCAAGTGACCAACCAGTGACTCACTTGGTGGCCACATACCCCATGGAACGTCTGCGGTGATGGAGACGGTTCATACCTGCTTTGTCCAATCTGATAGCCACCTGCCTCCCATGACCGGTGATCACTGGAAATGTCACGTGCACGATGTTTTAACCATGTTGAATTGTATTAAATTTCAATAGCTTCACAAGTCTACTGGCTGCTGTGTTGAGTAGAGCAATTCCTCTCCCTCTCAGTATGTCAGGTGTCTTGGCCCCCATGCTGGGAAGACTGTAAGAAAACATGTGCTTCCCAGGGCAGACCTTAGTGTGAAGGAATAAAACAAATTCTCCCTGCCCCAGAATAAACATCATCGCTATGATTTTGGAACCTCTGCAGCTGGAAGAGAGAAATGATGGATTGGAAAACAAATGGCCTCGTCTCATTTTTTTTTTTTTTTTTCTTTTAAAAGAAAAAAAAAAAAAAAAAACTGTATTGAGCCTCTAATTAAATTACTTAGGAAAGGTTGTCACTTTTTTGGGTGACAAATTCTTTCATCTTATGATGACACAAGAGCTAAAATATGGTAGAAAGAAAAAACCAGAGGGTAAACAAGAAGAGGCCCAGCACTCTCTAAGGTGTCATAAATCAGGAGGAAATAGACTCAAGAAGCTAACCGCTTCCAAACTCTCTTCCTCTGAAACTATTTTAAGCAACCCACACAATCTCTCAGAGGTTATTTCATTCACAGCAACAGAAGAGAAGCACCGTGCCTCGCAGAATATGGCTTTAAACTCCCAGAGAAACAAGTATCTACACCACAGCCCTCAGGCGGGTCAGCCTGGTCACCCCTCTGAGCGATGTTGCTATTTTAAGGTACCTAAATGGCTCGGTCCTTCGGAAGCCATGAGGGATGCTTTTCCTCTAACCCTCTTGGACCAACCCATTCATTTCTTGGCTCAGGAAATCTCTGCATGTGCTTCACCCCCACCCAGGCTGCCGCTGAGGACAGAGGCAGCCTGGTGAATGAAGACGTCCGAGCCCAGCTGATCTGCCAGCTATGCTATCTTGACCTCTCTGAGCCCCAGTCTCTTCAGCTGTCAAGTGAGATTTGTGAAGTGAAGTGAAGTTGCTCAGTCGTGTCCAACTCTTTGCGACCCCATGGACTGTAGCCCACCAGGCTCCTCCGTCCATGGGATTCTCCAGGCAAGAATACTGGAGTGGGTTGCCATTTCCTTCTCCAGGGGATCTTTCCGACCCAGGGATCGAACCCAGGTCTCCCGCATTGCAGGCAGATGCTTTATCGTCTGAGCCACCAGGGAAGCCCCAAATGAGATTAAGAAGACTACAAACCTCACCTGGCAATCATAGACTACTCAATACCATACACGTGAAGCATGTGGCAAGGGCTGGGACTTTGTAAAGGCTCAACACGTAGCAGGCATGCGCTGGAGATCGGAGCTGAGCATTGAGTTTCTCAGCTTCTCTGGGTTGGGAGGCAACAGGGTGTGACTGAGTGGGGAATCAGGGGTGAGGCTGCCGGCGTTTATTATCGTTCCTACCTGTCATTAGCTGTATGACTTTGAACAAGAGACTGAAATTCCCTGAGCCTTGGTTTCCTCCTCTGAAAGATGGAATTAATCTCCCTCTTTCAGCAGCAGGCTGGGTAATGTCATTACATGGTGCCACTGCCATTCTAGATCTAACCATGCTCTTTTCATGCGAACCTCACAGCTCAAGCTGCTCTTGGGTGTGTTTTGGTGATCCCGCCAGAGGAGCAAGCCAAATCAGCATGGCTGGGAAGTGAAGGGAAGTCACCATCCTGGGTGGGGCAGACTCGAATGCTCTAGAACAATGATTTCGTTTTACCACGAATAATAGCTAATGTCTCAGTGCTCAAAGAGCATCAGACTCTCCCAAGAACTACCACCCACACAGTCTGGTTCCTATTCCAGACCATTTATATCAGAATTTCTGTAGATGGGGCCTTCACACACACACACACTTTTTCTTTTTAAAAGCTCTTCAGGTGATTCTAGTGTGAATCCAGGGTTAAGAGTCCCTGAAACAACTCTAAGTTAGGAACCATGGTATACCCATTAAACAGAAGAGGAAGACTGAGGTTCAGAGATGAAGTAACCAGTTGGCTATCAGGCAACGGTGACTCTCAGATTCCATCTCTTAGCCACCAATGTCACCTGAGCAGCAGGGGTCAAGTCATCTCACTGACACCTGGTTACTCCCAAGGTCTTTCTGAGACCCCTCCGGGCCCCTGTGCCCTCTCAAATCACCCCCAGTGATTCTCTTTCCGGCTAAATTTCTGACCCAGACTTGACCTCCAGGAATCCAAAGCTGCTTGGAAATGGAAACTCGCTTTTCCAGAACAGAAGGACACATGTTCAAAGTCACAACAATCCATAGAACAACTGGGCCTAATTAAACAGACCTCACACTAATGACAGGAAACAATGCATCTGACGATCTTCATTAAAGGCTGCTGGCTGCCTGTGAAGACGCTAGAAGACAAAATTTCGGGGGGCTCTTAAGGCCATCAACCAAAGAATGATAAGACTGAAAATTAAATCTGCACTGCCTGACGTCCGAACAGGCCCTGCTGCGCAGTGCCTATCCTCCGGGAAGGCAAAGGAGGGCAGCGAGTCAATCCACAGTGACTACAGGTGTTCGCCGTGGCCTTTCCTCCCAGTCAAGGGGACAGGCGGCCACCCTCCTGCTTGATCTCTCTCTGTATCAAGTTTGAGACAAGCAACCAAAACCACACCTGGGTCTCTGGCTCAGCCCTGCTTCTTCCGTACAGAGCTGCTCCCCTTTCAATCCACGACCACTCTCTCTTTCAGTTGCTCAGACCATACACCTTGGGGGGTCACACGGATTCCTCACTCATCCCTCACATCCAAGCTATTGGCAAGTCCCGCTGGCTCGGACTTCAAAATGCACCACTGGGACTTCCCTGGAGGTCCGAGGGTTAAGACTTCGCCTTCCAGTACAGGCAGTGTGAGTTCAGTCCCTGGTCAGGGAGCTAGGATCCCGCCTGCCTTGCAGCCAAAAACCCAAAACGTAAAACAGAAGCAGTATCGAAACAAATTCAATACAGACTTTGAAAATGGCCCACATGAAAAAAATCTTAAACAAACAAACAAAACATACATCAATAACCTCCTCCACTGACACCCAAGCCACCATCCTCTTACCTGGATCACCACCAAAGGGTCCTGAGCAGTCATGCTGCACCCCTGCTTGATGCTCCAGTTCATTTCCAACATGGCAGAGAGCGTGATCTTGTTAAAATGTACATCAGACCATGTCATTCCTGGGCCTCGGCCCCTCCAGGGGCTCCCAGCAGACTTAGAATTGGAAGCCAAGGTGCCACGCAGTGGCCTCCAAGGCCCTACCTGGCTGACCACTCCCTCCCTCCCGTCTCTGATCACATCTCCTTAACACATATATACCCGGCTCCTGTCACGTGTCCCGCCGGCCTCCAGGGCCTCACCCCACACTTGCTGCTCCCTCTGCCCAGAGCTGTCTTCACCAGCCTGGCAGGCCTCACCGGGTCTCCTCCAGCAGGCTTTCCTCCTCCTCATGATCCTCTGGGCCTGCACCCTCCCCTCCTTCGAGTCTCTCATATTCATTTGTTCTAACACTGCACACAGGAAATCCTCAATACATACATGCTGAACAAAAAAGTTGATGCACTCGAAATCGAACTCTTAGCGTCTCCCTGGATCCCAATCCCCAGACCCTCCCACCATAACCACCCTGTGTCCTGCAAGACCAACACGGTAGAAACCACGGCAGCTTCTCCCAGGATAGTTACAAGCATCCGTGGGACAGGTGGTGGTGGCAGGGGGGTGGGGCGTCTCTGTCATCTTTCCAGGGGGAGCTCTACCCCGGAGGCCCTCTCACCTGCTACTGAACTGGGTCCCGACACAGCCCTGGCCTGCCTGGCTCATCCTGGAGAGATCGCACATCCAGGAGAACAGCTGCGAGCAACTTGCTTCCAAATGGTGTCCCCATGTACAACGTGGTTTTCCCGGCTGCTGAAATGAGTTAAAGCAGCAGCACCGGGTCTCTCTCTTCACAGGAGCCACTTTTTTTCAGTCATGACTTCTGCTTCTCCAGCACATTTGATTCACCTTGAACTTGGGAATTCATAGAGTTAGACGGGCCGGGGTGGGGAGAGGGACAAGCCGCCCCGCTCACCCGGCTCTGGTGGGGACCTCCCCAAGCCCTGCTCAAACTCTGCGACTGAAAGAAATCGGGGTTCAGAACCTGTACCCCTTGGGCTACCGAGCTGCCCATCTCAATTTCAGAATTCCTGGCAGCCTGTCATCCTCACTTTCTCTCACTTTCCCTGCCTTTGAAGAACCGGCCCTGCCAACTGCAACGAACAGCATTTAAAAATATCTTGCTGGATTATACTGCCCTGCCTTCTAAATTCCTCACAATGCCTGTCTCTGTCCCACACAGTATAAAGAAGGGTGTAGCATATTTAATTTTTTTTCCCTAGCTGCTCCCTGCTATAAATATCTGAGGCCGGGTAGGCAGGCTGCAGACACCGGCTGCATGAAGTCACCTCGGGGCTGATCCCACCACCCAGCAGGCCAGCCAGGACCTGGACGCAGCTGCTGAACACTGGAGGGGTGGGTTGGCCAAGAGTAGACAGAACTCACCTTCTGAGGAAAGTGGGGGAAGAAAACTCTAAGCAGAGTAATCACAGTTAATCCTAATATACAAAGGATGGTGTCTGGTCCTACTACCCGGGCCATCTTTTCGAGAGCTTGGCCAGCCTCATCCCGGGCCATTTCTTTCCCAAGGATACTAATTACAGGGCTCGACCTTAGGAAAGTGACTTCACAATATCCACGTGGGGTCTAGAAACATTGTCGGAGACAGAGGGGCCCTTGGAGAATCTAGTCCAACCTCTTCAGGCCACAGATAAGTAACAGAGAGCCAAGAAGATGGAGTGATTCACTCCAGGTCATGGAGAGGCCAAGCTCCAACCCAGAATTTTCTGGATCCACAGCCTTCACTCTCTGAACCGGACGGTCCACAATGCTTGTGCATATACACTTGCTTGGTCTGTGAAACGTGTGTTCATGAACAGCTCTCACTGCAAATAATGCTTTCACTATCTTAAAAGATACAGGAGAAAAGCTGTAAAAATTTCAACAAAACTTCGCTGCCTCAATTTTAGGGACGATTTTCATGCACTAATAGACCTGTTTCACTCTCCTTGTGGTCCTCTTTAATCTCTCCCCACCCCTAACCTTCTGCCTCTGGTACTTCCAAATTCAGCTTTCCTATGTAATTTTTTCATCATGAACCTGACCACCCCCTACCCCTAACCTCTTGCCTAACTCAATTTTAGAAAACAATGGACTAAAACCATTAACCATAAATGATTGTATGTGTGTGTATATATATATTGTGTGTGTATATATAGAGAGAGCGTGCAAAATATTCAAGAGATTTCTCTTTCAAGTGACAAATTCCTTTGTAACACTGGGGTCAGGAAAAGGTCTAACACCCTAGTTATGGGCTAAGCCATTGATGATCTTTTTCATTTCACTACTGTCAGCGGAATTCAGGTGGACTCTAGGGAGTTCAGTCAAGGTGGCACTGAGCTCGAAGGTGGTTTCCACAATATCAAACAGTTAACAGGACTGAAATCTTGATTATCAGTGCTCTGGAAACACCTTCAGCACCTTGAGAAGGTGACTAAATCTCTCAGAATTGAGCTGTTGTTTTCAAAATGATATGCTCCAAACTGGAAGCTGAACATACCAAGCACAAATCTAAAGTTCTGGGACCCTCTTATCCTGTTTTCTGTCCCTCTCTGCCTCTATGTTTGAGAATCCTGCCTTGGCAAGAGTCAGGCCAACAGCCTCATTTAACAGGTATGCCAGCCCCAGTCTTCATTCCCTGTTGGGAATGCTTTGGCTTGAAATGCTACATTCAGGGCCTTGCAAGAAATGCCAGGTCAGAAGTCAAATTGCATGAGGGAAGTAAAGTTGATGGCAGCCTCGCTCTTCAGGCCCTCTCAAACCAGGTCTGCTGGGGTAAACGTCTTCTTTCCTTACTTGTAGTCTTAGGACAGAGGCCGGGGGGCATTTCTGAGGTCAAGCTTTCAATCAACAAGAAGGGTAATGGGAGGTCTGAGGCTGTGGTTACGATGCGCTGGGGAGCAGACACACTCCATTTCTGAATTATAAAAATGAGTTTTGGAAAACTCTCTTCCTGAGCTCTGGCAGGCTCCTGAACATCTGGATAAAAGATGTGGGAAAGTTTTCCTCTCTGCTGTGTTATCTGCCCTGCTCCTCCTCGTCATGTGTCTGAACCTTCCAGCCAAAGAGGGTCACTTTTCCAACACACACACACTGGCTTCCAGGTCTTTGCTCACACTGTTCCCTCTGCCTGGAAGCCTGCATGCTCTCAGCACCACTTCTCCTTCCCCATCACAGCCCGGCCCGCCCAAGTGCCCCTGACCACATGCCACATCCTCCACAAAGCATCCCCGACTCCCTCCCTCCCACCCAGCCAGGGCTCACCTCTCCCCTTTGAGCTGTGCAGTCACCCAAAGCTTCAAGGTCCCCATCTATGGGGTGGACAGTATATCTGTCTTACAGAGTGGCTTGGGAGGATTAAGTAAAATGGCTCACGAAAAACACCCCTAATGGGCAGGGGGGAAGATGTGGCTTTAGCATCACCTGTCATTTGAATGTAAGGACCCTAAACATCCTTGGAAGGATCCATGGACATGCTTTGCTTTCCCGGCGTGTGTGCATGGTCACTCTGTCATGCCTGACTCTTTGCGACCCCATGGACTGTAACCTGCTAGGCTCCTCTGTCCCTGGGATTTCCCAGGCAGGGATACTGGAGTGGGTAGACATACCCTTCTCCAGGGGATCTTCTCAATCCAAGGGGCGAACCCAGGTCTCCTGCATTGCAGGAGGATTCTTTACCATATGGACCACCAGGGAAGCCCCTTGCCGTCTCTACTAGATTCTAAACTTCTTGATGGGCAAGATCCATTCCCGTCCTCCTCCCATCTGTCTCCGTGGCCTTGGATGTAGCTGGCGCTCGGCAAGCAGCTGATTAACGAGGCCGGCGTGGCATTCCTCAGGCTTACTCGGGTGGTGTTTCTGAAGCTTCTCCTCCCAATTTGGGAAGCTGCTCCAAGCCTACCGCCAAAGTTGCAAAACCATTTAGGCCTTTTTTAAAACAAGCAAGAAGACCACAAAGTATGTTTACATGACAGGCCGGCAAACACAAAACACCTGCTGTCCTGTGGCTCAGGGCTTGGCAGCTGCACGAGGCAGGGTCTCAGACACACAGCAGAGTGACTCCCCAGCAGAATGAGCGCAGCTTTGAGTCTTCGCCATCACTGTCCTCCGGCAGGGTCAGCCTCGAGCTCAGAGGGAGGGTCGGCTCTCACTGCCAGCCCGCTTCAACTTGAGGCCAAGAGGAGGCATAACTGAGCAGGGTGCAAAGGTGCCTTTTCCAGATTCAGTAACTTCCTCCTCCCAATTAGTCACCCAGGAAAGCTGTGTGACTCATCCTTGTCACCCTGGGATTTGGGTCACGGTCCTCCCCTGCACTACCAAAGCTCCCTCCTGCAAAAAGTGAACTCGACGGGTGCATGCAATACAGTTTGCAAAAAATGTAACAGTGATTAGAATGATTGTTTTATGTGCAGGCCCAGTGCAAAGTCCCTTGCAGAGACCTTTAGTAAATCCTCCCAAACATCCTACGAGTTGTGTACTCTTTTCAGCTCTACTGCAGAGCAGTATTTCTCAACCAGGGGCAATTCCGCACCCCCTAACAGACATCTGTCAGTGTCTAGAGACATTTTTGATTGTCACAACTGGCCAGCTGGGGTGGGGAGAGTGGGGCAGGGAGGATGCTACTGGCATCTAGCGGGTGGGGGCTGGGATGCTGCTAAGTATACTTCAGGGCACAAGACAGGCCTGCAACACAATGTACCCAGTCCAGGGATTCCCTGGTGGCCCAGCAGTTAAGAATCCGCCTCCCAAGGCAGGGTATGCAGGCTTGATCCCTGGTTGGGGAACAAAGATCCCAAATGTTGCACAGTAACAAAGCCCTTGTGTCACAACTAGAGAAACCCCCACGTGTGGCAACTAGAGAAAAGCCCGTGCACCACAACCAAGATTCAGTGAGGCCAAAATTAAAAAAAAAAAAAAAAAGCGATGCAGTCCAAATCCTGTTACGGAGGAAGAAACCAAAGCATAGCAGTGACCCTGCCTGGGATCATGCAACTCACAAGGGAGGGAGCCAGGAATGACACCCAGGCCGCCCCACCCTGGGCAAGTTCTCAACGCTCATCCCAGCGTCAGCTCTGACGTCCTGGGAGCAGCGAGTATTCACGGGGCATAACCGCCTGTGGATGAGAGCCGGCCCCGCGCTTTATAGTCGCGGACTTGAAGTGACTTGCTCCAGGCCCTGGTAAGAGGCAAGGCAATTTGGGACCCAGCTCAGACTTCAAAGCCAGAGCATCTCCGCGCTTGCTACGCCGATTCCTCCTCTCCCTGTGCTCCCGGCTCTGACGTTTCACCAACGGCCCAACACGGTAGGGGACTCAGAGGAAATCAAAGGCTCCTTCACAGAAGACTTTCTGCCGGCTCCAGAGCAAATGAGTTGAGTGTCCTGAGGCCAGTGGCCTAAACATGGGCTCCCTTTGGGTTCTTTCCCGCTGGGTGTCCTCCTCCAAGCTGGCTCTCCCTGTTCTTGGAAGATGGAGGCCGCAGCTTTTCCATTCGGCTAAGCTTGTTGATCACTCGGCAGCTGACACTGGGCGGCAGAGTTCCCCACCCCTCAGGAGTAGCAATAAAGGCGCCTGAAAATGGATGCCACCTGAGGGACACTCTGGGCCCACCAGCAAGCAGCGTTTAAACAGCATAACACATCCTCTGGAGGGAGATCCATTCTTGGGCCTTGATGCCTGGTTTTCACCTTGGTTGTGAAGATTCTCTGGCCTAAAGGATGTAAAGTGCCTGGACACAGCAGGCCATTAACAAGCAAGATCTACGATAGGGACCACTGAGTCTGTGAGTCTGACCCTCGCCTCCACTGGCAGAGGGGCAAATACTGCCCTGTCCCTCTCTACCTTTGTTTCTAGGACTCTTCACAGGCCTAGGGCGTGAGTGACATGGGGCTTGGCCCTGGCCCGGCCGTCACCAAGCTGTGAATCCTGTGTTCCCAGAGACCCTCCTGTGAAAGAGCATCCCACTCGATGGGTTTTTATAGGCAGTGGGCAAGATCCCAGATGAAAAGGTTTCTGAGCTGTGCAGAGGTCAGGCCTGTTATTACAGCTGGAGGAGTGTGGCAACAGAGACAGAGCACTCGCCCACAGCCCCAGCTGGGGGAAGGACAGGTACTGATGGGGAAATGGGATAAGGACCAGCCTGAGGATTTGCAGCCCAGTGTCCCTGGCTTATTTCAGACCTGAGATGTTGTCCATGCATCCCTGGATGAGAAGGTAGTTGAATGCCTTAGTGCCATCCTCAGACTGGAGGCAGATGAGGTGCAACACAGATGCAACCTCTTCTGAGCAGTGCTGCGCTATGCTCACTCAGTCGTGCCCGATTCTTTGTGACCCCATAGCCTATAGCCCACCAGGCTCCTCTGTCCATGGGATTCTCCAGGCAAGCATACTGAATGGGGTTGCCATTTCCTTCTCCAGGGGATTTTCCTGACCCAGGGATCGAACCTGGGTCTCCTGCATTGGCAGGTGGGTGCTTTACTACTGAGCCACCTAGGAAGCCCTTTGAGCAATAATCATCCACAGACTGCCCTCTAGGGCAGCTCTGCAGGCAAGATGGGATTGGTATTGCTATTCTTAGGGGAACTGAGTGCCTCTTTGAACTCAGTCTTCCTGTGGATCTATCTGTGGCCAGTTAGACGGCTGCTGTGAAACCCCCACTGTGGGTGCCGCACACTGAAGGAAGCCCGTGACCCGAAATCCTTATTTACACTGACTCATCACAGTGTAGGGAACCCTGCTCACGATTAGAGGATCAAAAGATTGAATGATGTCCCCATGGTTTGGGTACCCTCCAAAATGCTGCCTCTCTCCACCAAGAACTTGAAATTCTCAACCACAGTAGAAAGTGGGGAAGAGTCTTCTGAGGGGGTCAAAGGATTTCAAATGAAGTTCTGGAATTAAACATTTTGCATGGTGGGATCAATCATTTGTCCGACTGCCACTCCTGGAGTGTCGCTCTGTGCCAGACCCTGTGGGAGGCACAGGGGAGGCACGGATGCCCATGAGCCCACAGAGTGATAGGGGTGACATGCGCAGGAAACGACTCAGGAACCTGCCCTGGGTGTGGGGAAATTCACAGAAAGGTGGCCCTTCCGCTGGTGTGGAGGCAGGTAAAACTCCTGGAGGAGGCCGAACAACCCCACTTTGTTCTTCTAACAACTTAAAGCTGGGCTGCATTTCTCAGGCATTCAAGGGGGAGGGAAAAAAAAGTCTGCGTTTCCACAAGCTTGCTTTGTTTCAGTTTTACTAGCTCTCTTGGCTTCAATAAAACAGTTAAAAAGGAGGGTAGCTGCTCCCCCTCCCCAAACCACGCAGGTGTGGAAACTGATTAAACAGCAACTAGCGGCTCAATTAACCCTTGCTCCTGGAGTTGATTATCACGACGGAAACCCATCCTATAAGCTCGGTGTTATATGAGTCCCACAACTAGAAGAGCTTTCTAGACGCAGCCCTTTCATTTCTCCGCTGCAAATGAGATTGTTGGGATTTGCCTCAGCTGATAAATAAGCAAATAATTCAGAAAGGTCCTCACTTTTTTTTTTCCTTTGAGATCCTTAGACAGCAGCAGTATTGATATATTATCTATTCCTAATGAAATTTCAGAAAGGCCTTCCTTGGCCATCATTTAAATTAGTCCCAGTCGTACCATCCCATTACTTTGCTTTTGGTGATTGTTAATAACAGTTACTGCTAAAAGTAACTCCCTATTTGTTCACTTTTTCCTTGTCTCCTCCATTAGTTCACTTCATGAGAGGAGGACCCTCCCCCTCCCCCAATTAATCCACAGTACTTTTAATAGTGGTGCAGACAGGGTCCGTGGTCAATAAATATTTGTTGAATGAACCGCAACTATTTATTAAGCATTTACTATGTGATTCAATCTTTAAATCTATGATATCATCCAGTCCTCACACCAACCTGAGGAGTTAAGTGCTGTTATTATCCCCCATTTTACAGATAACAAAATTGAGGCTTAGAATGGTTAAGAAATATGGCCCAGGTCACTCATAGAAATAGCAGAGGTGAGCTTCAAATCCTTACTGCGATTCCAAAGTTTTTGCTCCTTACCATTATGATGGAGCTCCTTTCATGTACATCCTGGTTACTGCTTTGGAGTAGGAATATTCTCATCAAAACCCTATCATTTAACCTAGCATCTCTGAATGGAAGGAAATTCTCTCCAAGGCCATGGACATTCGTGAACATTTAGTAAGAAAAATGGCCAGGGAGAAACCCCAAGCGATGCTCAGCATCAAACTGACATACAACAATGAGCGAGGGAGGGAAGGAGGGAGGTGTGGATGAGAGAAGCTTCTATTTTCTGCCAGCTCCCTGTTTATAAATACCACTCTATTAAAGTGGTTTTTCTACCTCTCTTAAGGAAGCCACGAAGATAGCATCACTTAATGACACTGCCCTGGGAACAGGCACATCGATACCAAATGAGCAAGCGATATATAACTCCTGCTGCACTATGAAGCTGAGATCATGTTTTATAAACACCATAGAACTTTTATCATCCATCTTGGGTTGAGCAAAACCATATTTGCCCAGTACTCTGAGTAATGGATTGGACTAGATGGATTAGGGTTCTTGAATTCCCGGCTGGAAGACATTAAAAGTTTAAGAGCCCTATATAGCTGACTCAAATGCATGTGCCCTTGCCGTATAATTAGCAGGCATAACAACAATAAATATATAATTTGAAGGGAAGACCAGCAGGACAAGACTGTGAGCCAGCAACTCTCCCATGTGTGGCCATCTGCCAGTTAGACTTCAGCTGTGTAGACGGTAACCTTGCTGGCCTTGGCTTATTTCGGTACAACAAAGGTTTAGATTCTCTCCACTTCCTTCCTAAGCAGTTTGTGCTTCCCTCTGAAGTCAGCTCTCGGGCATAAGTAATTCATTGCCTCTCTACTAGACATTCATTTCACTTTGTCTAAAGGGACTTAATAAATGAGCCTGGTTATTGTTTCCTGGGGCCACCCTCAGGTTTTCATGTATAAAAAATGAGCATCCATATTACTCAGGGGAAGCAAATAGTCACCTGTCTCACTGGAGAGCTCCCTGGAGACTGAGAAGTGAGCAGAGGGACACGCTTGCTCTGGGCATCCTGGAGATGTGTGTCTGTCACACAAGAGCCCTGCTGTCTCAACTACCATGGCTTAAGAAAGATTGTTTGGGGGTGTCGGATGGAGGGGAAGAGGTCAAATCACGGGGTCAAAACCCCACCCTGTAAAGAAAATCCCAAGGAGTGATGACCCTAGATAGGAAATAAGCCCGTTCACGGAAGACACCTGTGTTCTAGCCACTTGTCACATTCTGAATTTTCAGAGGGCCCCGAGGAGGCAGCTGCTCTTAACAGCTTCAATTCACAGTTAGAACAACCGAGAAGCCTCTCAACCTGAGGGGCACCAGTTCTGTGTGAAGGGCATGTTTTGTTTGTTTCTCACCTATTATCCACCTTAGGCCTTGTTTTTTTCTTCTAGGAGTCTTCCTTCTTTGAGTTCAGACTGGGCCTCCCCTCAGCCAAAAGTTCAGGCTGCTTCCCCTGGGCTCTGACAACCGTATGGAAATCCCCCTGCCCTCCACTTCCTCTCCTGGAGCCTGTGTTCTCTGTGCTGATGCCACAAACCTGCAGGGCAAAGCACAATTATCAGCTGTGACATCATCAGCTGAGATTCTGGACTGACCTCAACTCTGACCTAAGAGGAGGAAAATGAAAAGGCAAGTGCTCTTCTTGCCATTCCTGGCATCTCCTTTCAGTTGTGTCAGAATTGAAAACAAAACCCAAGAAAGTCAAAGTCAGCCATGTGGGTAGCGACAGACTGTCTTCAAAATGAAGTCTTTAGTTGTCAACTGCTCCCCTTGGAAATTGGATCAATGAAAACAAAGCTGCTTCCTCTCCTCCGGTGGCTAAAAGCTTGAACTCTGGAGCCTGCCTGGGTTCAAATTCTTGTCACTTAATATCTGTGTAAGCTTGGGTTAATTACTTGACTGCTGGGTACCTCAGTTTCCCCATCTATCTAATGGGGATAATACTATAGGTACCTACCTAATAGGGTGGCTGGGATTACTTAAGTTTATATATTAAACTTAAGTTTATATTAAAGTGCTAGAAACAGAGACTGACACACTGTTAAGTGCTAATTTAAGATTTTTGCTATTACAATTATTTAAAACCACACTTAAATATGACTCCCTTTATGCCTTTTCCATACCCACCTGGCCTCTTCCTCTGTACCACTTACTTGCCACTGAATGCAGCCCCTAAAATCGCCCTCTGATCAGACTGTAAGGATGTTTAGCCAAAGTATCATTCTAGAGAACTGATGGTTTGCTGACTCCTGAAGTTGGAGTCTGGTAGGCAGTTTACTGTTGAACCCAGGTCACACCGTAACCTTTCCAGTGAAAAGGTCAAGTGCTTCCCTACCACTCTTTGCACTGAAGCTATGTCCTCTTTCAGAGAAAGGCAACTACCCAAAGGTTTCTTTCTGGCACTTGACACCGTGCTGTCTGCCCATCCCCCACCCCGCTTCCCCCTAGCTCGGTTGATGACTATGGGGTCATCCTTTCAGCAAAGTCTAGAAGGTCATGCACTTAATACAACATAGGGTTTTAATTAATTGCTCACTTGGTTGGTGACAGCTTGGAAAACCAGGTCTGGGAACTGGCATGTGATTCCCTTTACTGGGAAGGGGGTTCAGAAGTCACCATGTTCCATAACCCTGGGCTCAGAGTCAAGAACCCACCACTACCTCTCCACCTTCCCCCAGAGGGCCCTGAAAGGCATCCTTCAACCCAGCAAAGCTCAAGGTGGCAGGGCCAGGTCCAGGGTATCCACTTCCCCTCCTTCCATCCCACTTAGCCAAGACTTTGCAGCCCAGACCCTCTGGCTGCTGCTACTGTACTCGACAGAACTAGGACCGAACCGTAGTTGATCTACCCAGTGGTCCGGAAAAGAGGCCAACTACAGACCCATCAAGCAAGGTAGAGGGCCACAAGGCAGTCCGCTTCACGCCAAGAGAGGTTCAGGGATGGCTTCATCAAGAGGTTCAATCAGTGAATGGCCCCCAGCAGCGACAACACGACGCAGAACAGGAAGCAGAAGATCAACCACTACTTTGCCCTCCGAAAGTCAGTCGCCGAAAGAAGAACCTCGGGAAAGACTCCTTAATGAACTCCTCTACCCAAAGACCAAACGCTTTCTCTCAGGTCTTGAATCTCCTTGGTCCTAGGAAATTCACCCCCTGCGTAGCCCAGGTTGGACTTCCCCCCAGCCCGGTCCACGGGCCCGGAGCCCGCGAGCTTACCATTGGCGTTCTTGCCGCAGATGAGATGCTCATAGGGCTGCAGGACGCCCCAGAGCTCGGCGTCATTGTTGATGACCATCTCCAGGGCCTCAGCGGACACCTCCCCGCCTCCGGCCCCTCCGCCGTCGGGGCTCTGGCTGGCGAGCACCCTGGCCCGGATCTCTTCCACCAGATTCTCCATGCAGGCGGTGAGCGAGATGGCCGCGTACTCGTGGATTCGCACGGAGATGCGGGTGTCCACCATCCAGCGAAAGAAGCGGCCCACTGAGAAGGTGAGGCCGCAGCGCGCCGACTTGCCCCGGCGCAGCCCGTCGCCCGCGCTCATGCTGTATAGGGACAGGGCCTTGACCGCGGCCAGCGCGCAGCTCTCGGCCAGTGCCCAGCTGTGCACCAGGCGCACGGCGCTTTGCACCTCGAAGCGGGTGCACTTGGCGTGCAGCACGCTCAGGCGCTGCGCCTCGCGGGCCACCCGGATGAGCGCCCGGCGGAGCAGCCCCGCCAGGCGCCTGACCGCTTCGGCGGAGAACAGGGGCTGCCGCCGGCCGCCGGCACCTTTGCGAAGGACCCGGGCCACGTCTCCCTCGGTCCAGGGGAACTCCTCCAGTTCGGGCAGGCGCGGGCAGCGCGAGAAGAGGTCGGCCACTTCGGGGTCCTCGGGGAGCACCGTGTTCACCGTGTCCCAGCTGTTGTGGCGGCTGTTCATGGAGCCGGAGTAGCACCACCAGGCCGCCCCGCGGTGTTGCTGCGCCGAAGAGTTGAGCGCCTGCGAGTTGGACTTGGAGGACGAGAGGCTGAGCGAGCGGCACGAGTCCCCGGCCCCATACCCGGAGTCCAAGGTCAAGTCCTCCAGCGTCTTCAAAGTCGAGCTGTACGTCCCGGCCATGGGGAGCCTGCCCGGGGCGGCCTCGCCGAGCGAGGGGCGCTCACAACTCCATGCGCCCTTCCCCAAGTGGGCAGAAACAAGCTCTAGGCTCTCCGGGGCGCCCTCCTTTCTCTCGGCACCGCGGGGCTCGGCGGCCGCATCGCCCGCCCGCCTACCCGGCGGCCGCAGGAAAGTGGGCGAGATTCGCGGCGGCCAGAGCCCCACGCTCCCGGCGTCCCGACTCCGAGCTGTCACTGGAACGATCCTCCGCTGCTCCTCCTCCGCAACCCGCCTGGTCCACCTCAGCTTTCCTGAAGCAGAGCGTCTATTCTCCGCAGAGAAGGGATCCCGAGAGAACAGGGCGGCGGCGATCGAGGGAGGCGGCTCCCGGCGTTGCGCGAGTCCGGGACCGACCTGCGAGAAAGCTCTCTGCAAACTTCTGCGCGGAGCCAGCCGCCTGCACAGCTGGGTACTGGGCTGCTGCCGACATGCAAATAACCCGGGCGGCCCACCAATCATCGGCCGCGACGGGCAGGGGCTACACCAATGATCTCCCAGAGGGGCGGTCACTTTGCTGATTTCACTCTGCCGCCGGTGAAACCCAGCGCGGGCAGAGGCGGGGCTGGAGGCGGAGGGTCTGGAGGAGCCGCCGAGGGCGCGGTGGAGGAGGGGGAAAGAGATGGCGAGTGAGCGACTGGGCGGGTGGGAAAGGGGGGATCGAAACGTTAGGCTAAGGAGCTGACGAATTAAAGAAAGAGGTAAAGGAAAAGCCACTGTGCGTTGCCACCTTCCCGCCGTCCAGGCTTTGGGCGTCCGCAGCTCCTTTTCAAACCCTTTTGGTGCCAAACATCAAAGCCAGCGAGTCGAGTATGGGTAGGGAAGCAGGAGGGGTTGGGACTAGAGGAGGGAACCGAGGCCTGGGGGAGGGGACCCAAGTCAGACGCCCCACCTCGCTCTCAAGACTTTCTGCCAAGCCCCTCCCGCTTTCCCGAGACGAAACTCCAGTTGTATTTGGAGGGAGGAGTTTGCCCGTGTTTGCTTCTCTTCCCAAATTCGTCTGGTTTTCTTTACGTTGCTTTCTAGGCTCCAATCAGAATAGAAATTCTTAGTCTGGCATCTGATAAATGGACAGCCTCCAGAGGGCTGCGATTCCTCCCTCACCTCTCCCCGCCACTTGAAATATTACACACGCAGTAGTCTGAGTACTACTCCAGGGAGAAGGCCGTAACTGATCAGATTTGCAAGAGTCGGTGAATTTCCTGTTAAACTGTACAACGCCGCTTGCTGTGTTGGATCCTTCTTGTGCTTCAGTGTCCGAGTGTGTGTGCTGGGGCGGGGGCGGCGGGGGGCGGGTATTACACACGTGCGTAATGGGTGTGCGAAAATGAAAAACGTTCCTAGTTGTGGCCTGCGCTTGGAACATCTGGCTGAACGCTCCTCTTCCTAACGGCGTGCCCTCAGGCGAGCTCTCTGCCCGGCTCAGGACCCGCTTTCCTTCCGGTGTTAAATGAGAGCTGACCTCCAAGCAGCACCATTGTAAACCTGTCTCATGCACTTGTCCAGAGGCGGTATCCAGCAGATCCATGCCCGGTCCCACCCCGGCCGGCAGCTGTCCAGTAACTATTCACAGACACGTGCACGAACGTGGACACGCCTCCTCCTGTGGAGCCACAAAAGCAAGGAGGAGATTGTGCAAGCATTTCCCCCAGGTCAGCCTCCTCCTGCGCTCTTGAATAGCTGCTTTGTACTATATCTCACAGGGTTTTGACCTTGGGCCGTGAGTTGCATACGAACTAGAAATGTCTGGTTTCTCTCTCTCCTTCTTAAATTAATTGCCCTTTGCTGGTGAAACTCCTTTTGCTTCGGCAGTTTTAACTTAATTTTGCCTTCCAGCGCATCTTTATTTATGCAATACCGCCGCCTGGTGGTTACAACTGGGAATGGCGTCAAGGCTGGAAGTATTGATACTAATGAACGATGTTAAGTCCACAGGGACCAAATCAAAAGAGGACACAAGATGTGACTACATCTTCTATAACAGAGATAGGAAGTCAAAGTAGGTAAGGATATTCAATGTGATTAAAAATGTGAAAAGAAATTTGATACGATTTAAATCTTATTCAGTTCAGTTCAGTTCAGTCGCTCAGTCGTGTCCGACTCTTTGCAACCCCATGAATCACAGCACGCCAGGCCTCCCTGTCCATCACCAACTCTCGGAGTTCACTCAGACTCACGTCCATCGAGTCGGTGATGCCATCCAGCCATCTCATCCTCTGTCATCCCCTTCTCCTCCTGCCCCCAATCCCTCCCAGCATCAGAGTCTTTTCCAATGAGTCAACTCTTCGCATGAGGTGGCCAAAGTACTGGAGTTTCAGCTTTAGCATCATTCCTTCCAAAGAACACCTAGGCCTGATCTCCTTCAGAATGGACTGGTTGGATCTCTTTGCAGTCCAAGGGACTCTCAAGAGTCTTCTCCAACACCACAGTTCAAAAGCATCAGTTCTTCGGTGCTCAACTTTCTTCACAGTCCAACTCTCACATCCATACATGACCACTGGAAAAACCATAGCCTTGACTAGACGGACCTTTGTTGGCAAAGTAATGTCTCTGCTTTTGAATATGCTATCTAGGTTGGTCATAACTTTCCTTCCAAGGAGTAAGCGTCTTTGAATTTCATGGCTGCAGTCACCACCTGCAGTGATTTTGGAGCCCCCAAAAATAAAGTCTGACACTGTTTCCACTGTTTCCCCATCTATTTCCCATGAAGTGATGGGACCAGATGCCGTGATCTTCGTTTTCTGAATGTTGAGTTTTAAGCCAACTTTTTCACTCTTCTCTTTCACCTTCATCAAGAGGCTTTTGAGTTCCTCTTCACTTTCTGCCATAAGGGTGGTGTCATCTGCATATCTGAGGTTATTGATATTTCTCCCGGCAATCTTGATTCCAGCTTGTGCTTCTTCCAGCCCAGCATTTCTCATGATGTATTCTGCATAGAAGTTAAATAAGCAGGGTGACAATATACAGCCTTGACGTACTCCTTTTCCTATTTGGAACCAGTCTGTTGTTCCATGTCCAGTTCTAACTGTTGCTTCCTGACCTGCATACAAATTTCTCCAGAGGCAGGTCATATAATAGTAAAGCAAATGTCGCCCTCTAATGGACATTTAGAGGAAATAAATTCGGCCAAGTTTTTTTTTTTTTTTTTTTATCGGGTTTTCTTTTTTTCTTTTTAATCATTTTATTGTGCGCCTCCATAAAAAGTTAACCCTAAAATAGGTAGCAACTGGGAAGCGGCTATATAACACAAGGAGCCCAGCCTGGAACTCTGTGAGGACCTAGAGGGGTGGGATGGAGAGGGGGAGAGGGAGGATAAAGAGGGAGCGGGCATTTGTATATATTCAGACCTCCCAGGCTGCGCTTGCACCGAAGACTCAGGTGACATCTAAATGTTGTTGGGGAGGAAGGGGTTCTGACCAAGCCGAATGTGCTCCATAAAAAGGCTATTTTCTATATTTACGTTGGAGAAAAGTCACTTTAAAGACTAGTGCTGTTTGGAAGCAAAGCTTTTTCTTTTTTGTCAATGGAATGCGGTGTTTTGTTTTTTTTTTTTTAACTATTAAATCACAAGGAATAACAGATGCTTCGATCTCCTCTTTGATAAAAGGACAGACTGAGATTTGAAAGACGTTTGCACAAATCTGTGAAACATAACCGTTCGCATTATTTTTTGTAAGCATCAGTTGCCATCATGTTTTGTAGTTTGGGTCTTGATTTCACCATTGTTGGTGAAGAAGATTTTCAACAAATATGCATTACCTGTATGAAGCTAAGGGGCTTCCTAGGTGGCTCAGTGGTAAAGTATCTGCCTGCCAATGCAGGAGACAGGGGTTCAATCCCTGGGTAGAGAAGATCCCCTGGAGAAGGAAATGGCAACCCACTCCAGTATTCTTGCCTGGAAAATTCCATGGATATAGTCCATGGGATTGCAAAGAGTCAGTCACGACTGAAAACACACACATATGTATATATCTATTTATCGCTGATTCTCCTTGTTGTATGGCAGAAACCAGCACAACATTGTAAATTAAACAAAAAATTTTTTTAATTTAGAAAGTAATAAATATGACTTAACTGGAAATTTGACACAGGGAACTTACTGAATGGAAAGGTTATCTAGGAAACTATCTGGAATGTATCTTGGAGGAAAAGAGCAAATGGGATTTATCTTAATATATTCAAGTTACTTGATGACTTGAAGTGTAAAAAGAATAAAACATTTGTTGCTGTTGTTCAGTCGCTAAGTTGTGTCCGACTGTTTGCGACCACATGGAATACGCCATGCCAGACTCACCTGTACTTCTCTGTCTCCCAGAGTTTGTTCAGATTCATGTCCATTGAGTCAGTGATACCATCTAACATCTCATCCTCTGATGCTCTCTGCCCCTCTCCTCCTGCCTTCAATCTTTCCCAGCATCAGGGTCTTTTCCAATCAGTCAGCTCTTTGCAACAGGTGGCCAAAGTATTGGCGCTTCAACTTCAGCATCAGTCCTTCAGTGAATATTCAGGGTTGATTTCCTTTGGGATTGACTGGTTTGATCTCCTTGCTGTCCAAGGGTCTTTCAAGAGTCTTCTCCAACACCACGATTCAAAAACATCACTTCTTTGGTGCTCAGCCTTCTTTGTGGTTCAAAAGATGTCAAAGCTATGGCAAACCTGCTGCTGCTGCTAAGTCGCTTCAGTCGTGTCCGACTCTGTGTGACCCCATAGACCGCAGCCCACCAGGCTCCCCCGTCCCTGGGATTCTCCAGGCAAGAACACTGGAATGGGTTGCCATTTCCTTCTCCAATGCATGAAAGTGAAAAGTGAAAGTGAAGTCTCTCAGTCGTGTCCGACTCTTAGTGACCCCATGGACTGCAGCCCACCAGGCTCCTCCATCCATGGGATTTTCCAGGCAAGAGTACTGGAGTGGGGTGCCAACCTAGACAGCATGTTAAAAAGCAGAGACATTACTTTGCAGTCAAAGGTCCATATAGCCAAAGCTATGGTTTTTCCAGCATTCATGGACGGATGTGAGAGTTGAACCATATAGATATTTTTCTTGATATCCTTGCTTTTCTCTATGATCCAATGAATGCTGGCAATTTGATCTCTGGTTCCTCTCTGTTTTCTAAATCCAGCTTGTACATCTGAAAGTTCTTGGTTCATTTACTGCTGAAGCCTAGCTTGTGGGATTTTGAGCATTACTTTGCTAGCATGTGAAATGAGTGCAATTGTACAGTAGTTTGAACATTCTTTGGCATTGCCTTTCTTTGGAATTGGAATGAAAACTGACCTTTTCCAGTCCTATGGCCACTGCTGAATTTTCCAAATTTGTTGGCATATTGAGTGCAGCACTTTACTAGCATCATCTTTTAGGATTTAAATAGCTCAGCTGGAATTCAATCACCTCCACTAGTTTTGTTTGTTATAATGCTTTCTAAGGCCCACTTGATTTCATATCGCAGGATGTCTCACTCTAGGAGAGTGACCACACCATCATGGTAATCTGGGTCATTAAGACCTTTTTTGTATAATTTTCCTGTGTATTCTTGCCACCTCTTTTTAATCTCTCCTGCTTCTGTTAGGTCCTTACCATTTCTGTCTTTTATCGTGCCTATCCTTGCATGAAATATTCCCTTTATATCTCCAATTTTCTTGAGATCTCTCTCTTTCCCATTCTGTTGTTTTCCCCTATTTCTCTGCATTGTTCATTTAGGAAGGCCTTCTTATCTCTCCTTGCTATTCTCTAGAACTCTGCATGAAAGTGAAAGTGTTAGCCACTCAGTCGTGTCTGACTCTTTGCTACCCTACGGATTGTAACTGCCAGGCTGTCTATGAGGTTCTCCAGGCAAGAATACTGGAGTGGGTAGCCAGACCCTTCTCCAGGGGATTTTCCTGTCCCAGGGATTGAACCCAGGTCTCTTACATGGCAGGCAGATACTTAACAGTCTGAGCCACCAGGGAAACTGCATGCCTACCAGTAAATTTCAGAATCCTGTGGATGTTAAATTGCACTGCAAGGATGTGTTCAGCAAAATTCAGTGGTGGGAAATGCTACTGGACAAACAGCTGAGTTTCGTTAGTGAATTAAAAGGAACAGAGATGGAGAGGAAACCTGTATACTGAAAGAGACTTAGAAGACATATCAGCCAATCACAATGTGTGGAATTTATTTGTAAACATTTGACCTTATGAAACAATTGGAAATCAGGAACACTGTCTGGATATTTGCTATTAGGAAATCATTGTTAGTTTTTTGATGTGGTAATGGTAGCATGGTTATATTTATTAAATGTTTTTATCTTTTAGAGACACACACTGAAATGTGTTTTGTAATTTTCACCTTTAAAAAAAAGAGAGACTTCCCTGGTGGTCCAGTGAGTAAGAATCTACCTTCCCATGTAGGGGATGTGAGTTCTATCCCTGGTTGGGGAAGTAAGATCCCACATGCTGAGGGGCAACGAAGTCTGCACAGGGCAGCAAAGACCCAGCACAGACAAAAAAGAAAGATCTTTCTGGAAACATCTGGTAAAGGGGCTAGAAAGCCAGGACAGACGATTAAGACCGTAGATCTCTTGTCTTTGATATATTCCCCAAGGAGTTCTATAGTCCTCTTGAGGACTGGAGATACAAACTAAGCCCTGTCTGTGTTTGTGATCTATGTGATGGAGGAGAAAGAAAAAGAGGAAGAAAGATACTGATAGAGAACAAGTACACGGAACCCTGTGAAAAACGAACCAGCTGACTGCAGTTCATCTTTCGGGGAGTTGGCAAGCCAGATAAAGTACAAAACTTCAGACTAAGGAAAGAATGGATTTGGCTTCTTATATATGCGTGTGTGTTTAATGAAGGCAATCTGGTAGTAATGTGCTTAATCTTAGGAATGCAAATTATATCAGAAAAAGAGAAAGCAAACCCACGTTCTTAACTCAGGCCTGGCCTAAACATAATCTTTGAAGAAAAACAACTGTCATGTGGCTGGACAAGTTAAAAAGAACATGATGAAACCAAAGCAAATATTGGGAGAATTTCCAGTGGAGTGAGCACTTCGAAAACAGATTTGGGATTACCTGTGCAAAAGTTATACAAGGCAAGAGTTTGAAATAAAGTGTGCAAACTTTACCTTGGGCAATCTCTCATATTTGTTACACAATTTCTTACAAAATAAAAAAACAATGTGAAGGTTGTTGCTCAGTAGCTACACTGTGTCCAGCTCTTTGTGACCCCATGGATTGCAGCACACCAGGCTTCCCTGTCCTTCATTATCTTCAGGAGTTTGCTGAAGGGAACAAAATATGGTAGAATTTATCTTGAAAGAGAAGAGGTTAATATTATTTAAATACAGAGAGAACTCTCTTGGGCTTCCCTGGTGGCTCAGTGGTAAAAAAAAAAAAAAAAATCTGCCTGCCAATGCAGGAAATTTGGGTTTAATCCCTGGGTTTGGAAGATCCCCTGAAGAAGGAAGTGGCAACCTCCTCCAGTGTTCTTGCCTGGGAAACCCCATGGACAGAGGAGCCTGGTGGGCTACAGTCCATAGGGTCACAAAAGAGTCGGACATGAGTTAAGAACCATGAAGTTAACGTTAGACAAGGTCCTTGCCATTAAAAAAACACATGGCCAACATGTAGAAATGGGCGCATGAGAATAACTCTCCTGCATAACAAGCTTTGCGGTGCTTCTCAAAAGCTACCCACCAAGGGCCATTACCAGTTCATGACTCACCACATGGATTGATGCATCTAAAGGAGGAATGGGACAACCACAAGGAAGGAAATACCCCTACGGAATGCCAGAAGAGCTGAAAAAGATGCTGGTAGACAGATGAGTGTGCCATGGTTAGCAGAACAGCTTGTGGTAGCTGGATTTCAAGCAGAGCACTCAGTTACTCAAAAATCACAGATGGTGTAGAAACCGTGAGGTAACCCTTCCATTTCTTGTGACCCAAGGTAGCCCATTCCTGACACAGGTATCATTTTTCTGGACCTCAGTACTAAAGAGACAGACAGACAACACAGAAACAGACCCACAGACATAGAAAACTAACATGGTTACCAAAGGAGAAGTGAGGGAGGTGTAAATAAGGAGTTTGGGATTAACACATACACACTACTCTATATAAAACAGGTAACCAACAAGGACCTATTGCACATCATGGGGAAGGATATTCAATATTTTGTATAACCTATAAGGGAAAAGGATCTGAAAAAGAATAGATAGGTAAGTGTATATAAATGAATCACTTCGCTGTATACCCGAAACTAACATAACTTTACAAATCAACTGTATTTCAATTTAAGAAAAAGTTTGTGTGTTTTTGTACATGATAGTGCCCAAACTTTCCAAATAAAAAGTTCTACTTGTAAAAAATAATATAGACAAAAAACAGAGAGACATACAGATCATCTGAAATGAAGGACCCCAAGTTGACTAAGGAAGGGGAAAATAATACACTTTTCCAAAGCATGTTCTGCTGAAGAGCCTCATGAGATAGATGGTTTGTGAAAAAGGATTCAGTGGTTAAGTTCAGGAAATATTGCACTCCGTTTCTCCCTCTACTTTATTCATGATGCAATATTTTGTTTAAGACTCTGTTTATATGGTTTTGACCTAGTATATCCCGGGCTTAACTGGGCAGAGACCTCCAGCCTGCCTACAGAGTTGCTCTAAAGTGACTGGGACTTTTTTTTATTTAACTTGAAGCAGAAAAGACAGCTCCATTGTTTATGTATCTGCTCAGGCAGTGGTGGTAGGGCAAGGCCCTTGGAATGAATCCAGATAAATCCCAGAACAGGTCGATGTTCATCTGACCCCTGCACAAAGCTGGAATTTGATGATTCTGTTGAACGCAAGTACTGTTCCAAAGGTAAATATAAACCCAGGGCACTGGTCCACGGGGGGAGAGGAGGTGGTGTGCGTGAGGGTGCAGGCGCGAGTAAGAAGTGCACAAAGTAAACAAGATGCGGGGAGGTATCTCTCCAAGAGGGAGTTCTGCCTGTTAGGCAGCTGGTGTCTTAGATGTGATAGCTGTTATTAGAGACGCAGCCATCAAGATGTTAAAGGCAAGAATTTTAAGGGATGGGCTGAAACTTAAAGCTACAAGGCTGAATTATAGCTACAGAACAGAAAACCCAGGAACTGTTGCCAAATCCCCATCTGGATGTTCTATACACCAGTTATCAACGAACTGCAATCGTGCTCTTCTGTCTTGGCATGGAAAATATCTACAGTTAAGTAGGACTTTTCAGTAAGTTCAGTCGCTCAGTTGTGTCCAACTCTTTGAGATCCCATGGACTGAAGCATTCCAGACCTCCCTGTCCATCACCAACTCCCAGAGCTTACTCAAACTCATGTCCATTGAGTCGGTGATGCCATCCAACCATCTCATCCTCTGCCATCCCCTTCTCCTCCTGCCCTCAATCTTTCCCAGCATCAGGGTCTTTTCTAATGAGTCAGCTCTTCACATCAGGCAGCCAAAGTACTGGAGTTTCAGCTTCAACATCATTCCTTCCAATGAATATTCAGGATTAATTTCCTTCAGGATGGACTGGTTGGATCTCCTTGCAGTCCAAGGGACTCTCAAGAGTCTTCTCCAACACCACAGTTCAAAAGCATCAACTCTTTGGCGCTCAGCTTTCTTTATAGTCCAACTCTCACATCCATACATGACTACTGGAAAAACCATAGCTCTGACTAGACGGACCTTTATTGGTGAAGTAATGTCTCTGTTTCTTAAAATGCTGTCTAGGTTGGTCATAGCTTTTCTTCCCCATGAACAGTATGAAAATGATGCTTAAATTTGCGATATTTACTAAACATTCATCTCTTAAGATTCATCTGGCATTCTTACTACACATTAAAAGTCTCAGTCACCTTTCCCGGAGTTCCTGATTCAGTTAGCCTGGAGTGATTTGAAACGAGCTTTCTCAGGTGATTTCCCATTCCCCATACTGTGTATGTAGGTATGTATTTGAATTGAAGTATATTGACCTGCCACAACACTCTATTAGTCCTGAGTTCACAATCTAGTGACTCAATATTTCTATACATCACCAAACCATCACCACGATAAGTCTAGTTGCCACCTGTCACCATACAAAGTTATTACAATATTATCGACTGTATTCTCCATGTTGTGCATGTCACCCCCTTGACTCCTTTATTTTGTAACTGGATGCTTGTACCGCCTAATCTCCCCCACCTATTGCTCTCACCCTCCCTCCCCAGATGATTCTTATCAGGGCCTGTTTTGCGTGTCCTGATTCCATAAGCCTGGAGTGTGATTCAGGTGAAAGTATTTTAAACAAGCATTCCCAGATGATTCTTATCAGGCAAGTTTGGGAACTAAGGCATCTGTCTCTTGTATAAAATATAAAAGTTTGAGCCCCACCTTCAGGGACTCTGATACAACAGGTCTAGAGTCTAGGAACATTCCATTTTAACCAGTGGCTCTCAGGTGATTCAAACAGGGTGGGGCCCAGGAAACACTCTTCAATACATTTTAGGAAGTTCTCCTGTTCCCAGCAGGTGGCACTCTCGTTCATTTTGGTAAAAGCTTTCACTTAAAAACTCTAGTTCTTTAATCATGAACTGGATCTTAATTTTATTTTTTTAAGTTTAAAATCTCCTGAGTGGGTAGATCTGGGACCAAACAGCTATTCCTACTGATGAATTTCTTCCAAAGTTTGAAGATGTCTCTGTCTGCCCTTAAGAAAGGGCAACTCCAAGCCCAGGGATAGCTGATTTGTAAGTGGGACTGGAATAAATGATTTTCAGAGTTCAGACTGTGGTCTCCTTAGGCTTTTTAATGCTGAATTCATTTGAAGACAATTAAGGCTACAAATATTATGGGAATATATCTTAACACCAAAGGGTTAAAAATTGAGCCTCTATTTTAGTCTGTTTTATTTATTTTTTGGCCTCACTGCTCAACTTGCAGGATCTTAGTTCCCCAACCAGAGATTGAACCCAGGCCTTGACAGTGAAATTGCCTAATCACAGCCAGGGAATCCCCTTTTTGAGTCCTCTTTAAAAGCACTCTGAACCAAAGTAAGAAACCAATGTAGAATTGAAGAGGTTATTGGATTTTAGGGATGACCCCTGTATTATAGATGAACCCTGAAGCACATAAAATTTCTTGCCTCAATTTGGTCAACAAATCAGGATCAAAAACCTGATGAATAACCAAGATTAATAACCAAGATTTGTGACCTCTACTTGAGTGATCTTCTTTAAACACTTTAAAGAACCTTTTCATTATTGAAAATCCCAAATATACTAAAAATACAATTTTATAATGAACCCCCATGTACTCATTATCCAACTTTAATAATTATCAATTTATGATCAGCCTTGTTTACACTGTCACCTACTTCCCCATCTCCAATATTTTTTAAGCAAATCTCAAGTGTCATGACACTGAGTAATGTTCATCTAAGTCTTTGCTGGGCTGACACAGTGGTTTTGGACAGCACTAAAGGGACCACTCTTTTTTTCACATGTTCACGCTGCTCCATTTATTTCTTTATTTAGTTTTGGCTACACTGGGTCTTCACTGCTGCACAAAGGCTTTCTCTAGTTGTGGAGAGCAGGGGCCGCTCCCTAGTTGTGATGGGCAGGCTTCTCCTGGTCGTGGCTTCTCTTGTTGGCAGCACAGGCTCCAGAGCTCTGCAGCTGTGGCATACGGGCTTAGCTGCTCCTCCGCATGTGGAATCTTCCCGGACTAGGGACTGAACGTGCGTATCCCCTGCCCTGGCAGGCAGATTCTTATCCCCTGTGCTAACGGGACCATTCTTATGAGTCTTGCTAGTTTCACGTTGAGAAATATCCCCTGGGGTCACAAAATACATCTCTGATGCCAAAAAGACACGTTCATATGTGGGCTCTCCTTAGGTTATGGGGTTCAGAGTACACTTGACTAGGTACTAGCTTCCCCTCCGATGTGAAAATCTCCATGGTATCAGGATGAACAATTACTGTTACTCTGTTTTCTTAATTTCTGAAATAAAGCCAATACACCCAAACATTTATCAATAGGATATTGAAGGGAGCAACTCTCTAGTAATTATTTTTCCTGTGCATGGGTTTTGGTTTTTAAGTCATCACCACCCCAAGCAAAGCTAGAAGCAAGATGCCTTAAAAGTTTATATTAGCAATTTAGGATAGTGCCTTTTTAAATATTAACATATTTTTCTATATGCAAAATTTGTATTTAGAAAAATAAAATGAAAGTAACAACTGTAAAACCATCACGTAAAGTTTACAAAGTAGGAAGTGGAAGTCCTTTGTTTATTCTTTCCAGCTCATGCCTCTTAACTGTTGGACATTCAGAATTTTTCCTTAAGCTTAACACACACACCTCTCTACGCACACTCACTACTTTTTCTCTTTTCACAGAAAGGGGCTTATGTAATAAGTAAGTTCTACAAAATATCATGGTCATCTTTACAACTTAGTCGTGCATTTTACTGCAGTCTTTTAAAATGACTGAATAACATCCATTGCATGGTGTGCCTTACTTTCTTCAGCTAGCCCTTTATTAAGGCTTTCTATTGTGTTTTTTCTTTTTTGAGGCTTTTTATTGTGTTATTTCTTTCTTCATTCCTTCCTCCTTTCTTTTTTCCTTTCTCATTTTTTCTTTTTTTCTCCTTTCTTTTCCCCTTTCTTCCCTCCCTCCCTCTTGTCTTTTCCCTTCCTTCCTTCCTTCCTTCCTTCTTTCTTTTCTTCTTTTCTGTGTTTCTCCTTGTCTGTTTGCTGTACAGACAACACTGCGAGGAACTTTCCCACCTAAATCTTTCACCAGAGTCCCTACTCCCCGCTTCTCCATGAAACTGTCCCTGGTAGTCTAGCCTATTTTAATTTCCCACGTAGCGCTCTTACCTGTCTCATACGTGACTGTTCTTAAAACAGTGTATTGGGTTGGCCAAAAAGTCCATTCAGGTTTTACATCTTATAGAAAAACCAGAATGAACTTTTTGGCCAACCCAATACTTTGTTGGAGGTAGCTAATGAACAGACCTGATACCCTCACCCCCAGGCTCACCTCATACTTTCCCTGCTCCAGGCCTGGCTCAGCCATTTCTCCACAGATCCCCAGTGCCTTTTAGTGGGGTCTCCTGGAACCATGTCCTCCATCTTGAGGAAGATGTCCTCCATGAAGCTTTCCATCACTTTCCAGACCCCACACACTCTTTGATCCCATTTCTGCTGCAACCATCTCTCCTCTAAGCAGTGCAGCTCTTATTTACTCGTCCGGTTTTCCCATTTTATTATCAGCACCTTGAAGGCAGAGATTATTTCATTTAACTGTGTATCCCCAGTAAATACTTCAATTCAGTTCAGTCACTCAGTCGTGTCCGACTCTTTGCAACCCCATGAATCACAGCACGCCAGGCCTCCCTGTCCATCACCAACTCCTGGAGTTCACTCAGACTCACGTCCATCGAATCAGTGATGCCATCCAGCCATCTCATCCTCTGTCGTCCCCTTCTCCTCCTGCCTCCAATCCCTCCCAGCATCAGAGTATTTTCCAATGAGTCAACTCTTCGCATGAGGTGGCCAAAGTACTGGAGTTTCAGCCTCAGCATCATTCCCTCCAAAGAAATCCCAGGGCTGGTCTCCTTCAGAATGGACTGGTTGGATCTCCTTGCAGTTCAAGGGACTCTCAAGAGTCTTCTCCAACACCACAGTTCAAAAGGATCAATTCTTTGGCGCTCAGCTTTCTTCACAGTCCAACTCTCACATCCATACATGACCACTGGAAAAACCATAGCCTTGACTAGACAGACCTTTGTTGGCAAAGTAATGTCTCTGCTTTTGAATATGCTATCTAGGTTGGTCATAACTTATCTTCCAAGGAGTAAGCGTCTTTGAATTTCATGGCTGCAGTCACCATCTGCAGTGATTTTGGAGCCCAGAAAAATAAAGTCTGACACTGTTTCCACTGTTTCCCCATCTATTTCCCATGAAGTGATGGGACCAGATGCCATGATCTTCGTTTTCTGAATGTTGAGCTTTAAGCCAACTTTTTCACTCTCCTCTTTCACTTTCATCAAGAGGCCTTTTAGTTCCTCTTCACTTTCTGCCATAAGGGTGGTGTCATCTGCGTATCTGAGGTTATTGATATTTCTCCCGGCAATCTTGATTCCAGCTTGTGCTTCTTCCAGCCCAGCATTTCTCATGATGTACTCTGCATATAAGTTAAATAAGCAGGGTAACTACTTAGTCACATGGAAAACATTCAACATTTTTTTTGGAACAGATTGATGAATGGCACTTATCATGTATGCCCAATAATGTGATTGAATTGTTTCATGGGTGTATGTCTTTTCTTTCCAACTACATTGCCTATTTCTGGAAATAAAGAACTCTGATTTATATCTCTCACTCCAAACCCTTTCCTTTCCACCCAAGAGCAAAGTTTAAACCCAGAATAGGCACTCAATAAATATTTGTTGCATTAAACTCAGTTGAGTTATACTGAATTATGTAACACACATTGCTCAAAACCAGAAAGTTCTGTCTCCTTGTAACACATTTTGCTTGTTAAGACTGTATGGCAAAGGATTTGTAAATAGTTACAAAATGCTACAGTGTAGGACATTTAAAACACTCTTTCTCTCTCAGGCAAAGAAGATTCAAGATAGGATGGATTAGCTAGAAAGAAACCAGGATTGTAACAAGAAACATCATTTAGGCCAGTGACTGGGATGAGTTACCACAAACTCTTAGTTAACAATTGAAAAACAATTTAGTGAAATAGCTTTTCCGATTACCTTACAACCCCGCAAAAAATCTGCACTTACAGGGAGCAGATGAGATAGAATCAATATTTCTTATTCTTCCTCATTGTTGAAGTGACAATTTATAAAGTGATGACTCAGATTGTGACTGTTTTAGCATCCATTCTGGCAGTTTAATAACAAGAGTCAACATCATTCGACTCTTCCACTCATATAAAAATCTGTTACAACCTTTCCAAATTTCTGTAGGCACAATTGATTTCATAATTTTGATTAGGGACTCTGTTTTTGCGATCATCCACTTTTGCTTTTTAGAATTTTTTTTAAGAGGTGTTTTAGGTTCACAGCAGAACTGACAGGAAGGTACAGAGGTTTCCTGCAGACTCCCTGCCCCTGTGCATACACAGCCTTCCTTCCCCATTATCAATGTCCCACACCCCAGAGGCATATATGTTACAATTAATGAACTTACACATGAGTTCTTCCTTGCTCAGCCTTCTTGATGGTCCAACTCTCACATCCATACACAGCTATTGGAAAGAAGGCTGAGTGCTGAAGAATTGATGCTTTTGAACTGTGGTGCTGGAGAAGACTCTTGAGAGTCCCTTGGACTGCCAGAAGATCCAACAAGTCAATCCTAAGGGAAATCAACCCTGAATACTCCTTGGAAGGACTGATGCTGAAGCTTCAATACTTTGGCCACCTGATGCAAAGAGCCGACTCATTTGAAAAGGCCCTGATGCTGGGAAAGACTGAAGGCAGGAGGAGAAGGAGACAACAGAGAATGAGTTGGTTGGGTGGCATCACCAACTCAATGGACATGAGTTTGAGCAAGCTCTGGAAGATGGTGAAGGACAGGGGAGCGTGGCGTGCTGTAGTCACAAAGAGTTGGACATGACTGAGTGACTGAACAGCAACAACACTGACACAGCATCATCCCCCAGAGTTCATAGTTTACATCCAAGTTCACTCTTGGTGGTGTACATTCTGTGGGTTTGGACAAATGTATAATGACATACATGCACCACTTTAGTATTATACAGAATAGTTTCACTGCCCTGAAATTTCTCTGTTCTCCACCTATTCATTCTTTATTCTCCTTCCCCAGTCCCTAGCAGCCACTAATTTTTTTTTATCATCTCCACAGGTTTGCCTTTTCCAGAATGCAGTGCAGTTGAAATTTATCTGCCTTTTTGGAGTGTTGGAGAGGGAATACAATTTGCTCTTGTTCAGACTTAGTCTGGAAACTGGTGGCTTAGGGGGACCCAGTGGAACTCTTGGAGTATAATCTTGGGGATCATGTCTTTTAGTTCTCTGTAATCTGACTCCTCGGTTGTTTCTCACAGTTTATAACTGGGGTCTTGTGTTACATCTAGTAATACCTCAGATACCCTGGAAACTAGAAGAGCCAGATAAGCTGTGTTGGAATCATCCTACCCTCATACCCTGGGGGCTCAATTGGTAAAGAATCTTCCTGCAATGTGGGAGACCTGGGTTCAGTTCCTGGGTTGGGAAGATCCCCTGGAGAAGGGAACGGCTACCCTCTCCAGTACTGTAGCCTGGAGAATTCTGTGGACTGTATAGTCCATGGGGTCACAAAGAGTTGGACGTGACTGAGCTACTCTCACTTCCCTTCACTTCACTTCACCCTCATGCCCACATAGTGCCCACTACAGAGTTCCTGGCTCAATGCTTCTCAATGAAGGAATCTCCCACCTCATTATTCTGCTTCTCATTTTCTTTTAATAAAAAGATGATGCCCCAGAGAGCAAGCTGCTCTTTATTTGAGCAAAGTTAACATGCTGACAGTCAGCTTGGAGTGGACCAAGATCGTGTACAAGTTTACAGCAGGAAATATACCCATGGTTTTGGCAAGCCACAGTTAAATGTAGCCCAGGCAGAATCTTGCCAAGGGTGCACTTAGGTAGTTTGAGATACAAACACTAACATCAGAAAAAAGATATCTTGGGAAAAAAGAAACCCAAACAAATGGGGCGGTAGCCTTCAAGTTATCCTAGGCAACTTGCCAATCAGGCTTCAGGAAAACATTACATTCAGAACTAATCATCTTCCTATGTTTTGTAGCGACATGATGCCCTCCAGCCTGCTGCAGCAGTAAGTGCCACTGAACTTTGACCCATGGTACATGCCTCTTTGATCGTGTTTAATTTACAGCAGCTAGGACTAAAATCCAAGAGGGCAAAAAGCAACTGAGCTGGGAGATATCTAATGTGGCCGTTTGTCTCTAAATGTGACTACAGGTGAAGCATTTCAAATATTACGTGACTTGACTTCTTAAGTTTGTGCTGAGGAAATAGGAGTGAGCACAGATACTTAGCAACAAAAAAATTCATCATAGTATTGTTCAGTCAGTTCAGTCACTCAGTCGTGCCTAACTCTTTGCAACCCCATGGACTGCAGCACACCAGGCTTCCCTGTCCAGCACCAACTCCTGGAGCTTACTCAAACTCATGTCCATCGAGCTGGTGATGCCCTCCAACCATCTTACGGATGAGGTGTGTTGTGATTGTTGAAAGATAGAAACACTATAAATGTCTAACAGAAGCAGATTGCTAAAATAATAGACTATCCATATAGTACAATATGGAGCCATTTAAAATAGTGCTGTAGAAATATATCTTTTATCTTGAAATATGTTTACCATATATTCAATGAAAAAGGTAGACTATAATGGTTTGATCCTACTTTTGTTTAAAAAGAACAGAAAGCAACCTAGAACACTCAAGTTTGGGAATTCCCTGGCAGCCCAGTGGTTAGGACTTGGGGCTTTCACTGCCAGGGCCTAGGTTCTAACCGTGGTCAGGGAACTAAGATTCCACAAGCTTTGTGGCAAAAAAAAAAAAAAAGGTAGATGAAATTACAGTTTCAAAGTATCTTTTTGGGTTAGGGCCTTGTCTATATTATTTGATCCTTCCAAAATCAGTATGTATTACTTTGTTACAATGAAAGCAATCAGATCAGATCAGATCAAATCAGTCGCTCAGTCGTGTCCGACTCTTTCGACCCCATGAATCGCAGCACGCCAGGCCTCCCTGTCCATCACCAACTCCCGGAGTTCACTCAGACTCACGTCCATCGAGTCAGTGATGCCATCCAGCCATAAAATGAAGGTACAGGGCCTGAACTTCCCTGGCAGTCCAGGAGTTAAGACTCCGAGCTGCCAGTGCAAGAGGCACAGACTTGGTCCCTGGATGGGGCGCTATTATTAAGATTCCACATGCTTGTAGTGTGGCCAAAAGATGTTTTTAAAAAAAGTGCAAGGCAAAACTCTAGGAAGTATTATGGAAGTAAATAGATGAACCAAAAGTTATAGAATGTTCAGTTTTCCCCACATGGCAATTTGTGCCCTGCTGAGATGTAATGAATATGTTTCAACAGCATATTTCACATCCCATTGTTTGTTTGCCTATCTGCCTCTGCTTCAGCCCAAGCTTCTCGAGAGCTGGGATTATTATTTATCACTGTATGCCTAGCACATAGGTCAGGAGTCTATTATGTGATGAGTAAATGTTGAATAATTGAGTAAACAGCACACTGAAGAGTGTTGAAAGATTTCAGTTTTAGTTCCAAGACACAGTGTTGATGATCACACCATCTGTCTTGCTTTAACCTAGGAATGTAGTCAGTGTATTTATTTATATTAAAACATTGAAAAAAGCAGTGGTTCTCACACTTAGATGATGATCAAAAATATGTGGGAGCTCTATTCCCAAACAAACAAATCAGAGCTTGACATAAAGAACTGTAAATATCACCAAGGCAAAAATCTAGCCCACCACAGAAGTCCTCGAGGCAAAGTGAACAGAAAGGGTCAGGGGCCATGGGCTAAAGGTAAACAATTCATAGAAATCACACATATGTGTTGTGGGTACTACATCAAAGAATATCAGGTTTGGGGATCTTAGAAAGTATTCCTGGAAAATGGCAAACCAAACAATAATAATACTCAGTGCTTTCAAGGGTAAGGAGAGGAGGGACTTCCCTGGTGGTCCAGTGGTTAAGCCTCAGAGCTTCCTCTGCAGGGCGTGCAGGTTCCATCCCTGGTTAGGGAAGTAAGATCCCACACGCTTCACTATGCACTGACACCTCCCCTCAAGGGTAAGGAAATGAAAATATACTTGGATGCATTTTTTTCTGGAGATAACCAAAGCATACCCATCAAAAGCCTTACAAATAAGCATAACTTTGACATGGCTATTTCACTTCTGAGGATTTATCCTACAGAAATTATCGTGGATGTGCACAAAAAAGTAGCTGTAAGGATGTTCAACAGAGCGTCATCTATAACAGGGAAAATCAACAAAGCAAACTGTATCAATGCCCAGTAGCAGAGAACTGGTAAGGATAATAATCATGGAACACCCATTAACATTCTGTTAAGAATAACTCGTGACAACTAAAAAGATACTAGATGCTGTACAAATGTATTTCTAGGTATGGAAAAATGTTTCTAATATGTTATTACATTTTAAAAATAAGTCATATTACAAGGCAGTATGCAAAGCAGACTTAATTTTTATAAGTGAAAATATACAAGTGGATCAAATATAATTGGTAATGGTTTTCTCTGAAGGAGGGAGATTACTGACTCAAAATTTTCTCTTTTTTTTTTTCTCTTTTCTAAGTTTTTTGAAGTAAACCTCTGTTGCTCTTATAAGAAAAAAGAAAAGACTTTAGAAAAAAATATACATATATTAAAGCATCATACAAATAAGATCAAAGGAGAAAGGGTTTATTTTTATTTTTTGAAGCCAGCTCTTATATAGCACTTACTATACACAATGCATGATTTCAAGAAAGTTACATGTATTAACTGTTTAATCCTCCTGAACACCCTATGATTAAGTCACAGAGCTACTAGAGCTAGGATCTGGTCCCTGCGAGCCTAACTCTGGAGTCTGTCCTCCTAATGAACACCCTACCACCAGGGAACACATCTCGGTCTGTGTCTGTCTCTCTTCTGACATACCTTAATGATGTCTGTTTTTCATGTCTCATTGATTCTTGGCAGCTTGGAAGGAGCACATACTGGAGAGGATCTGCCTTGCTTTTAGGAATTAACTTTGAGAATGACTCTAGGCAAGGAACAATGGGTAAACTTTCTCTCTCACTGCCTCTTGCCGTATTTGCCACACTGGTTAGGTGTAGTGCCTACTCCTGATTATTGATACAAAAGATTCACTCTCAGTGTCGAAAGTTTTCCTGATAGATTTCTCCTATGATAAAGCCTACTTTCCCTAGTCTTTTAGCACTTGGTGGCATACTCAGCAACTCCTAGCAAATCTTCAGAAACAAATTATTGCTAATAGGATAAGGGACATAATGTGTTGATGATATGTCACCCTTCCAGGCAACATGTACATACACAGGCCTTCTAGAAATTATTCCTGCAACCAAAGACTTCTCATTTTCATGGTAGGTATTTTGGACATTGCAGGAGACATAATTCAGGCGTTAAGAGTTCAGCAGGCTGAGCTAACAGCTGTTTCCGGTTCCCTCATCCCCGCCAGCTTCCCTATAAAGTTTGCAAAAGCGAAAAACTCCTGTTCCCAACCTCTTTCCATCCAGGGGTGGCCAGGCAGCACAGTGCTAGCCAGTAAGTTGTAGGTGGTAGTCTGTTGGGGGTTTGGAAAGATTTTTCTTTTCTTTCTTTCAAGTTCTCTTTGAGTGCAGATCTTTATTGGGTCTTGTGGGATCTTTGGTTGTCCAGCTAGGGATTGAACCCACGTCCCCTGCATTGCAAGGCAGATTCTTAACCACTGGGCCACCAGGGAAGTCCCAGATTTTGCATTTATGATAAAAGCAAAAGGTTAATGTTTGTGTGCTCCAAAGCCTCCTCTCACCCCTCAACAAGTACCTTCAACTTGATACCTGGAGCTTTTTTTTCTCATTTGTGATGGGAAGGAAAAGGTCAGAAGATGCCAGTCCAGAAATGACTGAGTCATTGAACCGTCACCAGCAGCTGCTCAAGTCCAGACTTTTGTCTAAATGTGTGAAACACAATCTCTATGTGTTAAACTACAGTTAACCAGTTGTCTTTCTCTGTCAGCCAAAGCATTCCTAACTGATCCACACATCTTGAAAAACAAACCGCAGTTCCATTTCACAGCTCTAGTTTTACCCAGAACCTTGAAGAGCAGTCCCACTATTGTAGGAAGACAAACAAAATAAAAATTCCACACAGTTGTGGGGTTTGTCCACAACATTTCTGGGCATGTTACATGTCTATTTAATTTGCGGTTACTTTAAACAGAAAGATATTAATGTTTAAAGATCGAAGCTCATCATGGGTTCAGAAATACTATACACAGCTTTAAAAATTCTGCTGTTTTACTGATTTGATAAAAATATTTGATAAAGTGAATTTACTCAGATATTTGATTACTATTTTTCAGTTTAGTTAAATCCAGTGCATAACAGGTGTTAGCTGGTCAGGCCTGGTTCTTTTCTTTCTTACTCATCTTTCTTTTATCTTTCCTCATTTCTTCCCCTCCCCACCTCCTTCTCTTCCTCTTTTTATTTTTTTGGTAAACTGTAGTCCCATACCAGAAAAAAAAATATAGCATGTTAGAACTCTGAGCTTTCACTGCCGAGGGCTGGGTTCAACCTCTGGTCGAGGAGCAAAGATCCCACAAGCGTAGCCTAAATAAATAAATAAAATAAAGGTACAGTGTAATAAATAATAACGAAGCAAACAGGTCAAGATTGAGGTGCTGAACAGACTTGGAGAATGAACTTATGGTTGCTGAGGGGGAGGGATGGGAGGACGAGATAGTTTGGGATGGATAGGTGCTCACTGCTATATTTAAAATGGATAACCAACAAAGACCTATTGTATAGCACATAGAACTCTGCTCAGTGGTATCTGGCAGCTTGGATGGGAGGGGAGTTTGGGGGAGAATGGATGATGTATATGGATGGTTGAGTCCCTTTTCTGTCCGCCTGAAACTGTCACCACATTGTTAATCAACTATACTCCAGTAAAAAATAAAAAGTTGTTTGTTTGTTTTTTTAAAAGAGCCACCTGGTGGAGATCTTCTGTTTATCCCCACAGATCCACTTTCTATCTGCTGTTTGCCTGGAGGCTGACCTGTGTTACCAGTGAGCAATTTGGCTTTCTTGGCTGTCTCTTGGGTCTGCCCGAGGGGAAGCCACGGCAGGAAACCTTTTGGAGAGACACTGGGAGTTGGGCCTCTATTCCTTTGGCTCTTAATAGGAGATCATCTCAGGCTGGCTGTGTCTTTCCACTCCTTTTAAATTGGTAGACTCTACTTAATTTTCTGTCCCTTCAGCCCATGGTGCTAACAGCGTAGCTGCCACTAACTCCAGTTGAGAAAGCATCTCCTGTGCTTCCCTACACCTGCCCCTTTGTAATTATCGTCTTTTAAATGAGCCCTCTTCAAATTATGCTGTTTTGAGTAAACCCTCTGTTTTCCAACGAAAACTTGATCCAATACAGTGACTACTGACAGCTTGTAACTATTTAAAGTTTATTTTATTTTTAGGGGCTTGCCATTTTTAAACTTTTTATTTTGTATTGGGGTATAGCCAATCAGAGCTTCCCTGTTGACTCAGATGGTAAAGAATCTGCCTGGAATGCAGAAGACCTGGGTTTAATCCCTGGGTAGGAAAGATCCCTTGGAGAAGGGAATGGCTATCCACTCCAACTGTAGAAGGAAATAGCAACCCACTCCAGTATTCTTGCCTGGAGAATCCCATGTACAGAGGAGCCTGGTGGGCTACAGTCCATGGGGTTGCAGAGTCAGACATGACTGAGCAACTAACACACACAAACATGCACACAAAGCCAATTTTAACAATGTTGTGGTAGTTTCAGCCATACATATACATGTACCCATTCTCCCCCAAGTAGCTATTTAAATTTTAAATGAAATAGTTTTAGATTCTAAAATGAAATAAAATTAAAATTCAGCTCTTCGGTTACACTAGCCACGTTTCAAGTGCTGGATAGCAACACATGACTAAAGGCTATGGTATTGGCCAGCTCAGATGTAGAGAATTTCTGTCATCCCAGAAAGTCCTGCTGAATGGCACCAACAGAATATTGACAGTCCCCAGAGTCCCCAGAGGCTCTTTCTCCATCATACTTCTTTTATTCCACCCTTGCTTTTCCTTATAATTTTACAACCTTTGTAAACTTTCTAAACAATACATTTTGGGTTTTGCCTAGTTTCAACTTTAAAATGTAATTTTACAGCATGTGTTTTTGTTGTCTGGCTTCTTGACTATTTTGAACACCCGCTTGTGTGGTAGATAGCTAATGCTTGTTCATTCTCCTTGCTATATAGGGAGATAGTGAAGGATGGCATGCTGCAGTCCATGGGGTTGCAAAGAGTCGGACACAACTGAGTGACTGAACAATGACAACTTTCCATTGTAAAAATACATCACACTTGAAAAAAACCCCATCTCTTCTACTGTTGCTGGATGCTTGAGAACATGGACACGTTCCTGGAGTGGAATTGAATGTTTGGGTCATAGGGTGTGCATTTGTTTGCCTTTAATGGATCATTCCAACCTGTTTTCCAAGGTAATTGAACCAATTCATGCTCCCACAAACAGTGTAGGAAAACATCTGTTACTTCACTCCCCTCCAGCACTTGGTACTTCGGATGTTTGCATTTCAGCCATCCTGATGAGTATGGAGTAGTATCTCCTTGTGATTTTTAAACGGCATTTTCCTGTTTACCAATGAAGTCAGTATTTTTCAATTTCATTTTTCCCCCATATATAGTTAAGTGTCTCAGCATCATTATTAAAAAATACAGTCCTTTTTCCGTGCCCTGTATTGCCATTTCTGTCTAATCAAGTTCCACATATATGTGGGTGCTATTTTTTTTTAGGATATCCTTTTCTTATCTATTGGTTTCTTTGTCTATGACTGTATCAATTTCACACTGTTTTAATTATCATAGCTTTGATATCTTGATATCTGTTGAAATAAATCCTTGGTCATTTTTCTTATTTAAGAATGTCTTAGGGATTTTTGCCCCTTTGCATCATCACATATGTTTTAAAATTAGCTTGTCAAGTTCTAAAAACAAAACAACACAAAAGAAACTGCCCAAATTCCATTGAAAGTTTTGGTTAATGAATATGGTATAACTCCTCATTTAATCAGACTTTCTTCAATGTATCTCAATATTATTTTATCATTTTGCCTATAGAAGTCTGTTTTTCCTGTGGTCATGTATGGATGTGAGAGTTGGACTGTGAAGAAGGCTGAGCGCCGAAGAATTGATGCTTTTGAACTGTGGTGTTGAAGACCCTTGAGAGTCCCTTGGACTGCAAGGAGATCCAACCAGTCCATTCTGAAGGAGATCAGTCCTGGGATTTCTTTGGAAGGAATAATGCTAAAGCTGAAACTCCAGTACTTTGGCCACCTCATGCAAAGAGTTGACTCATTGGAAAAACTCTGATGCTGGGAGGGACTGGGGGCAGGAGGAGAAGGGGACACCAGAGGATGAGATGGCTGGATGGCATCACTGACTCGATGGACGTGAGTCTGGGTGAACTCCGGGAGTTGGTGATGGACAGGGAGGCCTGGCGTGCTGCGATTCATGGGGTCGCAAAGAGTCGGACACGACTGAGTGACTGATCTGATCTGATAGAAGTCTCTTATGTCTTTTAAAAACAATTTATTTCTAGGTACTCAATATTATTAATGCTGTTGTCTGTAGTATCACTTTTCAAATTTCATTTTCTAATTTTTGGGGGAGTATGAAAATGCTATTGATTTTTCTGTATGGACTTTGTATCCTAGGAACTTTGCTAAGATCTCCTACTGCCCTAATAATGTATGAATAGATTCTTTTGGATTTTTTCCATTATTGTATAATCTGAAAATGACATGTTTTCCCTTCTTTTTTCAATTGCTGTATCTTGTATTTCCTTTCTTCCTTTATTGCACAATCTAGGGCCTCCAGCATACCCAACAAAGTTAAGCAAAGGCTATGATTGGAAATGTCTTTGTCTTTGCAACCTCCAGAGGAAAGATTTAACTGATTCACTCAGTTAATTATTTGCCTTCTTCCCCCCAATACCTTTTATCTGAATAAGGAAGATTTCTTCTATTCCTATTTTAAAGCATCCCTTGTTATTATTTTTTAAAAATCATCAATGGATATTGAATTTTATCAAGTCTCTCCTTTTGTTGCATCCATGGAAATGATCTTATGCCTTCCCCCCTCTAATTCATTTATATGGTGTGTGTATACTAAGTTGCTTTAGTTGTGTCTGACTCTTTGAGACACTGTGAACTGTAGCCCGCCAAGCTCCTCTGTCCATGGGATTTTCCAGGCAAGAACACTGGAGTGGGTTGCTATGCCCTCCTCCAGGGAATCTTCCTGACCCAGGGATTGAACCTGCGTCCCTCGTGTCTCCTGCATTGGCAGGCGGGTTCTTTACCACTAGTGCCATCGGGATGAGTTGCCAGTCTATTTCCTAATATAAATATCTTAAAATATGTATCTCCGGGTATATCAGTTTAGGCTCTTTTGATTGCAAAAGTAGTGTAAGCCAACAAGGGAACTTATTGTTTGATTTAATGATAATTTCAGCAGAGGTGAATTTAGGCATCCACTTATGTCATTCGGCCTCTGTTTCTTGCTGCCACTGTGTCTGCTTTCCTCTGTACTGGCTCCCCTGCTTCCCATGCCCCACCCCCTTATCTGGGGCAAGACGACTGCCAAAAGCTACAAGGCATCTTCTTCAAGCTTAAGACCTACCAGAATAAGGTTAGGCTTCTTTCTTTCCGCTTTCCCAGCAAAACTGTCATTATACGTGACTGGGTCATGTTCCCATCCCTAAAGCCATTACTAAGCCAGTGGAATACAGTGACCTGATTGCTTAGGTTTTAGTCATGAGTCCAGTCCTGCAGCTGGGATGACATCAAGTTATCCTGAAGCAAGTGGATGGGGGCAAGGGCAGGATATAGGGGATTCCTCAGAGGAAAACTGGATGGCTACCAGAATTAGCATAAAAGGATGTCTCCTTCAATAACCTAGATCTTTACTGCTACCAGTACCCTGCTACATCTTAATTTGATGATTTTATTTGGCTTACGTAATCTAATTTATTAAGTGCTAGGCATCATGTAAGTGCTACAGATAAATTGCTTCTATAATTCTCACAACAACCCTAGGAAGCAAGTCCAAATATTACATTTATAAAATGTAGCCCAAGTGACACAGTTGAAGGGACAGAGCTGAGATTGGAACTCATATATATTTATCTCCAGGTTTGGATTTTTTTATATTCCTTAACACTGTTTCTCTGATCATCTAACTCTAAATTATAACGATATTGAATCTAGTTTTCTAGATGTAAGACCCTTTACCTCATTTCTACAGAACTTTGAAACATTATCCATGAACAATGTCTTGTAATTTAACATAACCCCAGAGGAACATACAAGCGGAATGTTACACAATTCATCACATAGGATGGACATCACCCAGAGAGCTATATGAAACATGGGTTAGTACTAGCTTGACTTGTTGCATAGCATGGGGCCATTTCTGAATTTAGGTTGCCTGTGCATTGGCTGCCTAATCCCAGAGTTTCACATTAAGGAAGTTGAAACACTAAGGATGCTGTCTGGCTGGTAATCATGGCATAATGAGGATACAGGTCCCTGAGGTCACATAAAATGTTCTTGTTGTGCTTTCCATGCTGCTGAGTGAAGCGCTAAACCTTGGAGCCTCTAGTGCCTTGTGGACACCCAAGGGTGGTGGGATCCCTGTGTGTCCCGGGGTGACCCACCTTCTCTAGTCTCTGGTTGTCACCTTCTGCAGAGATGCTTTGATAACCATTATAATTGGAGAATGAAATTCTATTGCTGTCCAGTTATCAGTACATTGCTTCTTTCTTCAAAATAGTCTTACATTAAGAATAGCTGGGCTCCAATTAAAATAGACGACACGTCATTCTGCTATATTTCCTATCTCCAACTCATTGCTTCTGTTATTCTCTATACTAGAATGATGGGAAACTGGGTTAGTTTAGGTTTGCTAGAACAAACTTCGCAAGTGCATAGTTTTTCGTTTTGAGGTGTTGGTCTTTTTACTCTTTTTTTGACCACTGAGCTGTGGAATCAAACCAGCCCTGAAATAGGCCCTGCTTATTTATGGGCCTTCCTGTTATTATGTGACTGATTGTTTCCTTTTATTATTTAGACCAGTTAACATGTATTTTCTGTTACATATGTGCAGCTGAATATATCCTAACAGATATATTAAGATGTTCTAAGATGAGAATTTAAGAATTTTATCTCTCTGTGCTTATTTTTATCATCAGTAAAATTAATGGATTGGAATATGTCAGAGGTCATTTAATCTATCTTTAGCAGTGAAATCCATTTTTCAAGCAAAGTCTTGCATGGAACATATAAATATACAAAATACTTTTTAAGAAATCAAGAAATGAGCTCCTCATTCAGTAATTCTCATTATTGGTGGCAAATACTCCATTGTTTGTGCAACCTTTTATTTCCTTGGAGTAAAATTTAAAACTGACTAGTGTAGAATTACATAGAATATATGTAATCTATTATGTATAGTAAAATATGAAATATGTAAATATATATTAAGTAGCTGACATCTCTTGCTCTGACTCCGTGCCAGGGATTGTGCTGAGGTTTTTTTTTCTCCTGAGGGCTTTTTAAATGCATGGTTTTCTTTTAAAGTCATAACTTCATGAAGTAGATATTTGTATTTACTAAACAGAATAATAATACCTACCTCAAGGGATTCTTGGAAAATTAAAAGAAGATCCTAGAAAGCTGAGTGGGCAATTGAGACATCCTGCAATTTCCTTTCATTGAATTTGAACCTGGGAAGAGGTGCCCCTGAAAATGTTGCCTAGCCCTGGACTTTCTGATTCCAAGTCAGGAAATTCCCCCTTTTTGTTTAAGTGACCTTAACTGATATACATTCTTTCTGAAATTTAGTTTCAGTGTTCTCACCAGTAAAAATGAGATTTGATGTGTAGTCTCCTCTTTAATTCTTTGTGATATGTTGGTTCTTCCAGTGGCAGAAAATAATATCAAGAGCAGTACTGTAAGAGGAAAAATAAAGAATGCATTCAGAGATGCCCTAGAATGTGTGCTGAAGCCTACAGAATCAAATTAAAGATGAGTCACAGAGAGGCTTAATGGCTTCCCGGGGTTCTACAAGCTCTAAGAGTCTAGAGTTGAGACTAAAATCCAGAGATCTCCAATTCCTAGGTCCATGCTGTTTATACTTCATGCTGCCCCTAGCCAACTTGCTGATCTTGGTCTCTAATAACACTGAGTTTAGCCAACAGGAAAGGAAATCTGATGGGTATTATGAGCACGCGTGTTCTATAGATGAACTTGTTGCACACCGTAAACTAGAACAACTCTGTGAACCAACTGTTCTCCAGCACAAAATAATTTAAGTCAGAAAAAGCAAGTATGCTCTGAATTTGACTGGTCAGGACCTCCTATGGCCTTGTGAAGAAAAGAATGTTAGCATGGTGATTTTCTGTGTCCATAGAAGTGTGCCTGTAATTTTGTACTCTGACTGTAACCCTTCACGTGAAAAGTTCATGTACAGAACCACTGAAATATATTTGGTAATTCTCTCTAGCTTTTGCCATTTCTCTGTTAGCTGGAAAACTAAAAATGCTGCAATACTCTCAATGTTTTAGATATTATTTAATTCGTTGAGTGATCGCTGGCTTCTCCCATACTTCAACAGATGAAATAAGCTGGCCAAGGTCTTACTTGCCTTTTTCACACGTTCTCTAAGGTTCTTGTAAGTCTTCTGGGAATGAGGTCCCCACCTTTTTATTGAGAACAGCCTTATCATATTGTGATAACTTCCAAACATTTAAATGTAACCCAGATGTTACCACAAGCCTCCCAAGGCCCCTCCTTGCCAAGATGGGCACTTTTCTGATGAAATTTCCATTGCGCTGGATCCAGCTCCCACACCACTCTTGTTTTGGCTTGAGGCCTGTGCCTTTGCAGGAACCTGCCCCTAACATTTGCAAAGCCCAGGGCAGGGCAGAAATAATAAGAAAAGCTCACACGGCAGTTGTCTACATATTTAATGAACTATTAAATACTAAACTATTAAGTAAAATACTGTCCTCCTACTTTGACAAATATGTCTTCGTAACAACACAGAAGGCCAGGTTGCAATTTATTCATTTATCTTGGCCGTGCTGGGTCTTTGTGGCTGCACGCAGGCTTTCTCTAGTTGCGGCGAGCAGGGGCTGCTCTTCGTTGCAGTGCAGGGGCTTCTCACTGTGGTGGCGTCTCTTGTTGCGAGCACGGGCTCTAGGCGCACGAGCTTCAGCAGTTGTAGCACTCTGGCTCAGCAGTTGTGGCTGGGGGGCCTCCAGAGTGTGGGCTCAGGAGTTGTGGGACACAGGCTTAACGGCTCTGCGGCATGTGGAATCTTCCTAGACCAGTATCGAACTCATGTCCCTTGCATTGGCAGGCAGATTCTTACCCACTTAATCTTCCCCATCAGGGAAATCTCAGGTTGCCATTTGGAATTACAATTTAGAATTCTTGGACTTCTGATTCACCCTTGGAATTTGGCAGTGTAGGGAGAGTTGAACCCTGCCAACTGAATCCCTCTGCTCCCTGTCCATCCTCCAATTTTTTTTTTTTCCTGTGCCCCCTCCTCCACTATCTCACACCATGAAAAGGTTTCATGTGTAGCTATGGACATTCCAGCATGTCTAAGTTCTGTGTGCTGGCCCTCAAATAGCAACTCTGTGGGGCAAACCTTAGTCCTATTGACATGCACAGCAGCAAGATGGGCTATCATTAGGAGGATGGACCCAGCGATAAAGCTTGTGCATGTCCTAAGCGTGGGCTGGGGTCCTTTGGGCAGGGTACCGGAGCATGGTCTGGGAAGGTGGAGGGTGTGGTTCTCAGACCAGCTGCATCAATATTACCTAGAAGCTTGTTGGAACTGTAGAATCTCAGCCTTGCTTGAAAACCTAACAAGCCCCATTTGGGGATGCATTCATATCGCAGTGGGATTAGCTCTGCTTTAGAATGGGGCTTGGAGTCTGAAGCTGGATCCCTCTGGCCCAAGTTTAAGGAGAATACTGCCTTTTGCTGTTACTTCTCTCTTGGTTATGACCCTGGCATGTGACTCAGTTGTGTTTTTCTTGATTCCTATTATCCCCCATGAGAAAAAAAAATGTTATTTGTGGAATCAAATGTATGATGAGGATGTGGAGAAAGGGGCAAGGAGGATTATGCAGCAGTGTTATCCAAGCCTATAACAAAACGGAATCAGATTCTCTTGTTCTTCAAAATTTCCTTGGTGATTTCTAGGTCTCTTCCCTTCTGACCTCCATATTACTGGATCTCAACAGCTTAAAATCTCTTTTGCTTTACCGTGCAGCTCACTCTCTTGCCCCCAAACTCAGCTTCAGGATCCCTTTACTTAGTTAAGGACTTGATGATATTTTTGCTAAACCCTGGACTTAATTTCCCTGTCACTCTCTGCAAGGGGGTGGGTATGGTATAAAGATATTTGTATTTTATAATTCATGGATACAAGTTATGCCTCCCCCCAAACAATCTTACAGATGAAAGAGAGGACAGTTAAGTTCTTAAATACTAATTGTTTTCCCCTTTACCAGGTAAGGCTAAGTAATTGTTGTCGTCTAGTCACTAAGTTGTGTCTGACTCTTTTGAGACCCCACGGGCTTGTGTAGCCTACCAGGCTCCTCTGTCTGGGGGATTTCCCAGGCAAGAACACTGGAGTGGGTTGCCATTTCCTTCTCCAGGTGATCTTCCCAACTCAGGGCTCAAACCCATTACTCCTGCATTGGCAAGTGGATTATTTCCCAGTGAGACACCTGGGGAGCCCAAGGCTGAGTAGACTTCTTCAAATTGACCAGGTCTTCATAGCTTGCAATTTTTTTTTCATGCAATCATTCACCATTAAAGGTTTACCTAATTGCTAAAATCTCCTCTTTGTATTGGAGAAATATTCACCTTTTGAATCTCAATATGTATATGGCTTCCCGCTATCATCCTTAATTTTAATTGCATTTCTAGATATACTATTTTTTTTTTTTTTTTGAGGGCTGTTCTGCAATCAGGATCAGATCTGATCCTCACTACACAGCAAACTTAGTTTTTCTGATGGTAGTCTGAAACGAGGATCCAGTTCTTTCCGACAGACGACGACGTGTGTTCACTGCCGACTCTCCAACCGCCATAGTTGGATATACTATTTTTAAATGCCATTGGTATAAATGGTTTCTTCTCTCACTTCAGGACCAAATGATTCTGTTTTCAAGACAAGTTAAAGAGAAACAAAAAGAAACTGGAGGAAATGTTGATCTCTGTTTTCTCATGGAATGAATAGCATCGGTCAGTATTGTTTCTTGGTTCCATGGGTGAGACTTCTTCTAAGGACAAAGAACTTTGGGGGACATGTCTTATTCTTTACAAAGTTATCTTTGCTATCCAAATGAACTCAGTTCCTGGGTTCAGAGAGTCTGGTGAATGAATGTGGATAACAAGGGGAATCTTGTATGTTATAGCTCTGAAATCAAAAGGTCTACATAGCTAACTGTGATTTTAGCCATTAAAATCTATACTATTTCTAAGTCATTTGGCAGTCCAGACTCAATGCTGGTTTAACTCCTGAGAGCAAAGCTCTGATTAGCACCATATACATGGCATCTGGTTAAGAATTTCCAGAGTTTCTTACATTTAAATTAAGCAATCAGAAAAGACACAAAGTTACTAGAGCAAAGGAATTACATCAGGCTAAGGGGGAAATGAACTTTATTTTAAACAAATGCAGGAGTGAAAGACATTACATAGTAATTGAAAAATGACCATTTTATGAAAATGTTAAAAGAGTTCCCTGGAGAGAGCTATGCTCTGTAGAGGACTCAATTTGATTTTTTAGAAAACCATTCCCTTGTCAATAAAGCTTCAGGACAGCTCTTGTTGCTCCTAATGCCAATCCACTAGAATCATTAAAGGGCTTCCCAGGCGGTGTTAGTGGTACAGAATCTTCCTGCCAATGCAGGAGATGTAAGAGATGCAGTTTCGATCTCTGGGTCAGGAAGATCCCTTGGAGAAAGGCATGACAAGCCCTCCAGTATTCTTGCCTGGAGAATTCCATGGACAGAGGAGCCTAGCGGGCTATTGTCCACGGGGTTGCAAAGACTCAGATATGACTGAAGCAACTTAGCACTCAGCAGAGCCATTAAAGTCTCTCCTACATAGAAAATCCAGAGCTGCAACTGTCTTGATATATCAAATAATGTTCTAATAGTTTTTCAGTTGGAATTATCACTGCAGAATAGAAGTATGGTCTTATAATTGGTAATAAACTCTCGGTACAAGTGAAGGAGAGTTGTAATTTGACATGAGGACACACCAATCCAGGGGCAAATCCACGTTTGCCAAGACTTTGAAGGTTATGATGATTATAAATGTGAACACAAGTGCCTGCACTGAAATGTCACTGCATGACTTGATGGGGCCTCTGGCAGGCTACCCCGAATTGTCACTTTGGCATGTGGATGATTTCCAGTCGAAAACAATCAAGGCTCAACAGACTCAAGAAGAGCCTTTTATCCCTTCCTCTGCTGCATTAGAGAATTTAGATAGAGGGCTTGTACCAGAGAGAGAGAGAGAGAGACATTAGCAACACTAATTTTTTCATTGGGAGGCTTATCGCATGATTCAACAAATGTTTGTCTACCAAACATTTGCTCTTCCCATCTTTCTGCGAATTGCTGTCCTTCCCTTTCAAGTGCCAGACCCCTACACTCCTCTCCTTAGCTCAAAGTTGGCCTATAAGCCTCTATTCCCGGGCTGCATGGGAAGAGTCTCATATTTGGGGGTTTCTTGTATGTATGAAATTAAGTCTGTTCTTCTCCTGTTCATCTAAGTCAATACATTAGCCAGAGAACCTAAGAAGGATGTCAGTCTATCTAAACCTAGAAGCTATCTAAAATATGCTTCTATTACATCTTAAATATTATCTTTAAAATTAAAAAAAAAATTTAAAGTTCTCGAAGAAGATGTTCAGGCCTCTAAAAACAGGTTCACAGACTCTGAGGGTCTGTTCGAGAAACACTGAAATACTAGGGCAGAGGTTTGCACACACGTGTTTACTCAGCGCTCTCTCTTTTACTGTAGGGTCTTGGGCAAAGTGGCCTAACCTGTCTGAGGCAATTCCTTCACTTTGAAATTGAGAACAGCATGTGTCTCATGGGGCTGTTGGAATTAAACATAGCTATGCCACGCCTGGAACGATGATAGAGCAGTAATGCCAGGGTAATTTTTTTTTTTTTTGGCCATGCCATGTGGCATGTAGAATCTTCCCCAACCAGGGACAGAACCCACACCTCCTGCAGTGGAAGCGAGGAGCCATGACCGCTGGACCACCCGGGAAGTCCAGCACGTGGGATTCATAATAAGGAGAATAAAATCAGACCAGGCTTTGTACTTCTGGTTCATGTGACCGTGGGCAAGTGACAAAAGTGAAGTTTGTTGTCCTTTACCTGACTGAGGAGTGTAATCAGTCTCCTTGTTTTCCTTATCCCTGACTGAGGAGTGTAATCAGTCTCCACCCTAACTGGCTTGACAGCCGGTAGAAGTAACGCCCGGTGCTGTGCTTCTGCCAGATCCCCTCACCCTTCGCTTCTTCCCTGTCTCCCCACTTCTCTCTCTTTGCTCCCTCCAACCGCTTTACCCCTGCAAAATACACTTTCTGAGTGTTGCCTGGATTCCACACGAGCATTCAGTACTTTGTATCGATGGTGTTTTCCCTTCTTTTTTAAAGGTATTTTTTTGAGTGATAACTAGAACATTAACTACTTGACAGTTTTCTCACGGACAGTTGTCAACTACTCTAGCTGGTACACTAAGCTAAGGACATTGAACCCACTGGATGCCTGAAAGGAGAAAAAAGAAACAGGAAACTTCATTCTGCCTTTCCACTCCTAAATATATTGACATTTCACAACTTTTCCTTAGTCTATCATATTAAAAAAAAAATCACTATTACATACTTTCTTGTAAGTCACTTTGTAAACTAGTTATCTCTGTAAGTTTTGAATGTTTTAACACAATAAAGTACTCCTGCATTACTTGTTTCATTAAAAATACATCTTTAAAAAAATCTATTACAAAAGTTATGCCACATCTTTTTGGAAATCTGAAATGCCAACTTGAATAGTACCTGTTTATGAAAGGTAAATGTTGATGGGACTTCTCTGAAACACATAAAATAACAGAAATTAATGCCATTATTTAATATTTATCATTTTAAATCTATCATCTATCAAGGTTATATGTGAAATTCTTCTCATGTGATCAGCTTTCTGTTGAACTTTGGTTTTAAAAACAGAGACTGTTTCATGAAAGACAAATTTATGCGACAACTGTACTCTAGCATTTGGCAAACACACAGGACAAACAACATACTGCTTTTGCAATAAGGCCAAGAATCAATGGCCTTTGATTGCCTGTGTGTGACTCTAAAATGTGCAGCTAGGCTTCTTTCGTGCGTGGGGAAGTGGGAAGAAAAGTACACATCACCCAAAAGGAAAAATCTGGAGTGCGTAGCGCTGGGTTCCAGTCCTTGTTTCTAGCTAGTTTTGAATGCCGGATACACAGATATAATAATCCATGAGGACCTCAGTTATTTATTTTTTCCAGCCTGTTGAGGTATAATTGGCAAATAACAATTGCATATATGTAGGGTGTACACAGTGCTGATTTAATATGATTTAATGTATGTGTATGTTGTGAAATGAGCACCACACTCAAGCTAATCACATCACCTCACATAGTTGCCATTTCTCATGCGTGATGAGAATACTGAAGGTCTACTCTTACAGCAAACTTCAAGTGTATTAACAGTATTATTAGCTGTCATCACAGTGCACACTAGATCTCCAGAATTTAATCATCTTATAATGAAGTTTGGATCCTTTGACCAACATTTCCTCACCTCCTCCACCCCCCAGCCCCTGGCAACCCCATGCTATGTTCCGGTTCTACGAGTTTGACTTTTTCAGATGCCACATGTCAGTGAGCTCATACAGTTTTTCCATGTCAGTGAGATCATACAGTTTTTGTCTTTCTGTGTCTGACTTGTTTCATTTAGCACAGTGTTCCCCAGGTTCATCCTTGTTGTTGGGAACAGCAGGATTTCCCTTTGCATGTGTATATGTGTGTGTTTATAAAGAGCTGATAATATTCTATTGTGTGTGTGTGTGCGCACACCATATTTTCTTTATCTACTCATCTGTCAACAGATATTTAGGTAATTTCCGTATCTCGACTGTTGTAAATAATGCTACAATAAATGTGAGACTGCAGATATCTCTTGGCGGTACTAATTTCAGTTCCTTTGGATGTATACCTAGAAGTGGGATTGCTGAATAATATGAGAGTTCTAGATTTAATATTTTGAGGAACCTCCATATTGTTTTCCATAATGGCGATACCAATTTACATTCCCACTAATAGAGTACAGGGGGTCCCTTTTCTCTACATCCTCTCCAACATGTACCGTCTCCTCTCTTTTTGATGGCCATCTTTAAAGGTACTAAGTGATATCTCTTTGTGGTTTTGATGTTCACTTCCCTGATGATTAGGGATGTGGAGGACCTCTTTATATTGTTGTTGTTTAGTCACTAAGTCGTGTCTGACTCTTGCAACCACATGGACTGTAGCGTGCAAAGCTCCTCTGTCCATGGGATTTCCCAGGCAAGAATACTGGAGTGGGTTGTCGTTTCCTTCTCCAGGGGATCTTCCTGATCCAGGGATTGATCCCCAGTATCCTGCATTGGCAGGTGGATTCTTCACCACTGAGCCACCAGGGAAGCCATCTCTTTGTATACCTGTTTGCTATTTGTAAGTTTTCTTTGGGGAGAAAAAAAAAATGTCTATTCAGGTCCTTTGCCCATTTTTAAATTTGCTTATTTGGGTTTTGTTTGTTTGTTTTTTGCTATTGAGTGGTAGGATTCCTTATGCGTTTTGGATTTTAACCCCTTATTTTAAAATTGCTAATGTGTAGAGGTTGGATTGTCACCCTGCTTATTTAACTTATATGCAGAGTACATCATGAGAAACACTGGGCTGGAAGAAGCACAAGCTGGAATCAAGATTGCCGGGAGAAATATCACTAACCTCAGATATGCAGATGATACCACCCTTATGGCAGAAAGTGAAGAGGGACTAAAAAGCCTCTTGATGAAAGTGAAAGAGGAGAGTGAAAAAGTTGGCTTAAAGCTCAACATTCAGAAAACGAAGATCATGGCATCTGGTCCCATCACTTCATGGGAAATAGATGGGGAAACAGTGGAAACAGTGTCAGACTTTATTTTGGGGGGCTCCAAAATCACTGCAGATGGTGATTGCAGCCATGAAATTAAAAGACGCTTACTCATTGGAAGGAAAGTTATGACCAACCTAGATAGCATATTCAAAAGCAGAGACATTACTTTTTCAACAAAGGTCCATCTAGTCAAGGCTATGGGTTTAACAGTGGTCATGTATGGATGTGAGAGTTGGACTGTGAAGAAAGCTGAGCACTCAAGAATTGATGCTTTTGAACTATGGTGTTGGAGAAGACTCTTGAGAGTCCCTTGGACTGCAAGGAGATCCAACCAGTCCATTCTGAAGATCAGGCCTGGGTGTTCTTTGGAAGGAATGATGCTAAAGCTGAAACTCCAGGACTTTGGCCACTTCATGTGAAGAGTTGACTCATTGGAAAAGACTATGATGATGGGAGGGATTGGGGGCAGGAGGAGAAGGGGTCGACAGAGGATGAGATGGCTGGATGGCATCACCGACTTGATGCACATGAGTTTGAGTGAACTCCGGGAGTTGGTGATGGACAGGGAGGCCTGGCGTGCTGTGATTCATGGGGTCGCAAGGAGTCAGACACGACTGAGTGGCTGAACTGAACTGAACTGAGAGGTTGGATAATTCCTTCCAACTCAGCCAGTTGTCTTTTCAGAACAGTGGGTTAACTAATTCCTGAAACTGTGATCTTGTTAACTTGAGAAAGATTAGAAGATAGGGTCGGTCCAAAGGGCAGGGACCATGATAATTTATAGATTACTGAACCCCAGAGCCTGTGTAGGTTTTATTGATACCCAATAAAAACCTGTTGAGTGTTAAACAGCTGAGGGCTTACCAGCAGGCAGATTTTTATTTTCAATTCAGAGCTAGCTCTACTGACAGTTCTAAAGCTATAAATCTAAAAATTAATAATTGGTGCACATTTGGGGGAACTACAAAGGGGACTAAATTCTTCAGTGACAGCTTTCATTCATGTAAGGGATGAGGATTTTAATATTCCAGCCTACCATCTACAGGTTAGATCGTTTTATGACTTATACCACAAGCTCCATACATTAAACAAAGGTCTTTTTTCAATGGAACAGATGTCTATAGTATTAAAGTTGCCCCTCCTAACAATAACTGACTTCTCCAGTGCATTCTGACACTCTTTCTTGCTCCTTCCCCCTGGCTCCTACTGCCATCACCACCTGCATGCCAGTGGCAGTTTCGGGGTTGGCGGGGGCGGGGGTGGGGGGGTCAGATATAAGACCAAGGCCCAGGAAGAATTAAGGAAAGGCAGGGATGTGTCCTTGGTCCACGCTACTCTCAGGCTGACAAAGTGCCGCCTCAGCTCCACCCCCCAGTGAGCCAGTTTAACTTGATGCTCTATAATAAAGCTGCCCAATGGGCTGGTCATGCTCCAGAAAGGGTGGGGAGAGTTACAAAAGCCAACGCTGCCCTTAGTTCAGCTCAGCCAGTAAGCAGTGGAGGGGTTGTTTTCCTAAACTCAGTTCTCAAAAATATGAGAACTTCTGCCATCAGTATTTAATAATACTGTTTTGTCCACAATTTTCTGTTTTAGAGCTTAAAACATTCATGTCAAATATCTTTGAGGTTGGTCACATATTTGCAATTCTTTCAGTTCCTAGCCAATGGAAGTTGGAAGCTATTGCTGTAATTTTCCCAAGAAGCTTACCTCATAATCACACCCTATCTTAAATGATGTTTGGCAGCATTGAGATTGAGAGTTCCAATATACTTACTGTTTTATCAAAAAGTAAGTCATAATTAGACATATTATAATTTTTTTCCTTCTTTATTTTCCTGATATGTGCCTTCAGAAGTGAGGTTCAACACCATGGAACTTGGCTTCCATGAGTATTAACCTGGACCTTACTCACATCTCATTAGCTATCTTCTGAAGTGACTCGAAGACAGCTATTATTTCTTTTCATAAACAAGTCACAAATTGAAGAATCTTGATATTAGTAATAGTCTTGGTTTTTCTGTTTGGATGTTTCACTTAGTAGACGTGGAAACCATATTCTAAAAAAGTTAAATACTGATTTACTGCAGACCACAATGCTAGGAGATGTCAGAAATAAAACCCAAGGATTTTGATTTCCAAATAAGAGTCCATTTTTCTTTACCAGTGATTCTCAATATGTGGTCCAGAAATTTCTGTTGATCCTTGAGGGCCCTGTCAGGGGGTCAATGAGGTTGAAATGATCTTAATAATACTAAGATGTCATTTGCCTTTTTCACTGTCATTTTCTCATGGGTGTACAGGGGAGTACTCCAAAATTTACATAATCTGATATTGCATCAGACGGCATGTAAAAGCAGATATGAGAATCCACTTGTCTTCTATACCAGACATTAAAGTATTTGCAAAAATGTAAAACATATTCTAATTTTTTGAAAATATGGTTATTTTTTACAACAATATGTCATTTACGTTAACATATATTGGGCTTATTGTTTTTATTTTAAAATAATATTTAAATATTTAAAATTTATCAGTTATAATTTCTAATCATATACACATATATATTTCCAACATTAACAAAAGAAAGCTCTTTGGAGTCCTCAGTAATTTTTAAACATGTAAATGGGTGCTAAGGTCAAAAGCTGGACACCATGCTGGTTGAATAAGTATTGAGCAATACAGGACTGTAATGTCTCCAGAAAGTATCCTTTTCTTTTTTTTCAGAAAGTGTCCTTTAAATTGAATCACATTGAAATAAGCCAGACAAAGACAAATATCATATGATAGTGTTTATATGGGGAATCTAAAACAAAATGATTCCAATGAATTTATTTACAAAACAGAAGTAGACTCACATAGAAAACAAACTGATGGCTACCAAAGGGGAAAGGGGAAAGGGATGGGGAGGGATAAATTAGAAGGTTGGGATTAATAGTCATACACTACTATATATAAAACAGAAAACCAATAAAGACCTACTGTATAGCACAGGGAAGTATACTCAATATTTTGTAATAACCTATATGGGAAAAGAACCTGAAAAAGGATATATATATATATATATATATATATATATACATACACACATACATATATATATAAAGGACTTCCCTGGTGGCTCAGATGGTAAGGAGCCTGCCCGCAACTTGGGAGACCAGGGTTTGATCCCTGGGTGGGGAAGATCCCTGGGAGAAGGAAATGACAACCCACTCCAGTATTCTTGCCTGGAAAATGCCATGGATGGAGGAGCCTGGCAGGCTACAGTCCATGGGGTCGCAAAGAGCTGGACATGACTGAGTGACATATCACTCATATATATATCAATTATTTACATTACTTTTCTGTACACCTGAAAGTAATACAGCATTGTAAATCAACTGTGCTTGAATAAAAAAAAATTTAAAAATAAAATAAGATAAAATGCATCACATTGTTTTGCTTTTTATGAGTTGTATCAGTCAGAACCCCTGAAAAAAACAGCACACTCTGAAGGGACAACTGTGGAAATTTTCATGAAAGGAGTATATAAAAAGGGGGAAGCATCTGTGACTGCAAGCAGCCTGTGTGCCATTCTTGCTTCTGAAGAGGCAAAGAAAAAGAGTGGTTTTTGGAACCAATTATACCTATAGCTGTAGGACATGGCTGTTTCCAAGAAATCAAGGAATCATGGCAGGGTAGGCAGGCAGTGAGCTTGCTAAGAGTGGATCCCAATTTTGTGGGATTCGAAGCTTATATGTATAATTTTCACTATCTCTATAAGGAAAAGAAAACACACTTAAGTATAAAAATCAATCTTTGTTTACAATGGTAAAAAAAACCACAACTTACAAACTTGAATAATCAAAAAAGTACCACAAAAACATTACAAAATCCCCCCCTCCAAAGCATAATACTTTATTAACAGCCTGACATATCTCTAAAATACTTTTTTTTTTCATTTTGAGTGCATACTTTTTGATCACCAAAAGAGGTAAAAATTTTCAATAGAGAGAATAGAAAGGTAATTCAATCTTCCTTCTAGCATAGTTTTCCAAAAATCTGTGTTTGTTATTTATAGTTTAGAAAACTTTCATTTTGACTTTATACCTTACTACTGATAATGCCATTTAAAATTGATGAATTATAGGATATTCCCTGGTGATCGAGTAGTTAGATTCCACACTTTCATTGCCGCAGCCTGGGTTCAATCCCTGGTCAGGGGACTAAGATCCTGAAAGCCATGCAGGAAGGCCAAAAAAAAAAAAAGAACCTTAGCTTAGTGGAGTGAGGACAGGTACGGCAGTGATGGGAGATAAAACCAAGTGACAAGACAACAAAGTGCTGGAGTTTTATAGGCGAGGTGAGAAAAGAGGGTCAGATGTTGGCAAGAGGCTGAGCATGGGTTTCTGTGCATTAGAAAGAGAAATCAAAGGCTCAGTGATGCTCGCCAAACAGAGGAAAGGCTACAGAGATACTTGGTATCAGAGTCAGACATAAGTCTGCCATACTCTAGCTTGTGAAACTTTATGAACAATTACTAACTACACACGGAAGAGACTGCAAGTCAACTGTATTCCACTAAACTCAAGTAAATAATCTCCAACTCAATGTCTCCTTAGCAGGATGCCAAAAATAACCACAGTCACTCCAATGACACATGATAAGAAAGGTAAGGTGGTGAAGGGGAATTTGGATTTGAAAAGATGATGGTTATATCAATTGTGGTTAAATACCTCACTCATTTTATGAAGACTCACAAAAGTGCACATAAGCACTTTGTGAGGACTCCTCCCAAAAGTCTGGAAGGAACATGTGTAGGTGAGGAACTCTAAAATTAAGCTTCATTAACTTTGTGGTAAATCCAACTTTGGTGCTAATGTAACGAATAACTTGGTCCCTCTTTCTGCCTAAACTCTGATCTCACGCCAGCCCACCATTGGCTGAACTCAATAAGAAGGCCGGGTATTGTGGGGCCAAGCGGATGATAAAAATCAAAATTTCTGGAGTACAGATTAGAGTCAAGAAGGATGGAGAGTAAATCTGGAGTAGCAAACAAACAATCAAAATGCCTATTTTTCAAGAGAAGCAGATGAGCAAAGTGATGCCCTGGAGAGAGATTGCATTTGATCCAATTCCCAGTGAAAATGAGAAAGAATCAAAAGTCCTACCACTTTAAGACACTGTCCCTGGTTAGGGAGCTAAGGCCATGTGGTGCAGCCAAAAGAAAAAGAAAAGTCCTACCACTAAGCAGCTGAGGCCCAGGAAACAAAGGGCCTTTAACAAGGAGACACATAAATCAGCAGGTACAGGAGATAAGACCACTGGAGGAATCATGTACATCATTCCATAAATCATGTACATAAACACCTGAAAGTTCTCTATGGGTACTGTGTTTTCTTTTCTTCCTTAGGGTCTTTTAATAGGTCCAATGATCATAACGTGACTTGGCAATAAATTTTTGGTGGCCCTCCCTAGCTCCTTCTACTTAATTTAAGCTTGAAAGACTTATTCCCATGCAAATAATGTTATAGACAGTGGTTAGATTACCAGTTCTAACCACAAAAATCCTTTTTTCATACAAATGTGACTGAACTGGACTCCCCAAGAGTATGCGAACATTTCCAAGACCAAGCTCAAGTATAAAAAGTGATATGAACCGGAAGTAAAAGAAAAGAATGGCAGCCTATCTGGAATAAGGCAACTCCTGACCACAAGAGGATGGAAACGACTAGAGGAAGGGAAGATCCGAAGAACAAATGTTGATGCCCTATGAGTGGGAGGTTCACACAGAGGAAGAAAAGATCTATAACATGGCCTCAGGATGAGAAGTTGTAGGAGTACAGATCCCTGTTGAGGTCTGGGAGGACCATTTTCCCCCAGCTTTATTATGCCAAGTCTCAGACTTTGTAGACAATCTCTCTAGCTGGGTATAACCAAGTCTCTTTTCACACTTTACCTAATTTAAATGTCTTGACAAGAGTAAAACACCAATTGAAGGTATTTTCATAGAATAAGCCATTTTTGTACTGCTGAACTCCTGAGCAATTTTCTCTGGAATATCACAAAATATATTGTTATTTCACTTATTAAAATGCATTGCTCGAACACCTCAAAAATTAGTTACATTGTCTTAGGGAAGACATTTTCTAAACTCTAAGGCAGCATTTCTGTTAATAAATAGTGGGTTTGGACATCTTATTTAACTTAGTTAATTATTCTACATCAGGAGCAAGCCAACCTCTTCATGCTTGTTTATACTCTGTCATGATGGGGAGACTTCATTGACCTTTATATTCTTTTTGTTGTGAAGATTAAGTGGTAGAGTTTGGCAAAAATCAGCAGTGTCCAGTACAAAGCAGACACTCAAAAAGGGGAACTTCTAAACCAAAAAGGGAATCTAAAGGACTGAGTTTTTGTCCTACGTATTTTAGACTATTAAGATTTATAACTTGCAAATATTTCGCTTTTCTGTTTTTTATTTTTAAAAGCTTTTTATTTTATACAGGAGTGGATTTCTTTCTCTCTGTTTTTTAAGAGCTGAAAGCATGTTAACAGAGTTCAAAGCCCCACCCAGCAGGGCCTAAGCATTCCCTCAAAAAAACTGGCAGGCCACCAACCGCCACCTCCCAGGGCACCCTGAAGGATATTGATAAGCCGAGGAGACAGTCACATCTGGGTACGCTGGGTCCAACCCCAAATTAGTTAATAGGGCGTTTGCAGGTCGGAGGTGAGGAGGTGCCGTTCGTTTTCCTATCTCTTCCCAGCCTCTCCTCTCCCGGAGTCCCTGCTCCTCAGCCCCGCCCCTACTTGGCTTCCAATCCCATTCCGCCTGGAGTTCAAGCGGCCAATCAGGTGACGGTCCTGCCGAGGGGGCGGGACGAGGGGGGCGGAGCTGAGTGGCGGAGTCTGAAGTCGCCTATTTCAGCTGCGGCGCTGGAGACGCGTGAGCCGGGCCCACCTGCAAAGTTCTGCATCGCCACTCAGACATCATGGCGGACAACCGGGATCCAGCCAGCGACCAGATGAAACACTGGAAGGAGCAGAGGGCCGCGCAGGTACACCCTGCGCTCTCCGAGCCGGCCCTACGGTCCGCGTAGGAAGCAGGGTGTTCTCGAGTAACGGCCCCTGCTGCCACAGCGCGGAGGTTCTGGGGAGGGAGGGTTGTACCACCGATCGCGCGGGGGCTAGGGGTGTTTGTGTGCTTCCTTTCGGTCTGGTTGGGCTGTTACATTCGCGGGCGGGAGGGGAGAGGGTTCTGGGCCCGGGGGCAGCGGTCCTGCAGGGTTTGTGGTAGGCTGTAGGTCGTGGATGGTTGGCTTACACTTTTGCGCCTTTGCCAGCTGGGACAGAGGTTGCAGTTTGAGGCAGCAGTGAAGGCTTATGGGGAAAGAGGCAGAGAGCTGCAGTTCAAGAAATGAAGTGACGGGGGAAGTGGGAGCAGGCTCTAGCTTTGCCCTGGCTCAAACAATAACTACCAGCTTTCGTATTTGGGGTGGGGGGTGTCTTGGGGGCAGGGAACGACTTTTATCATCTCCATGTCCCCAGCATTGAACATAAAGCGTTGTTTGTGTGTTAGTTGCTCAGTCGTGTCCGACTCTCTGTAACCCCATGAACTATAGCCCACAGACAGACTGTTCTGTCCATGGAATTATCCAGGCAAGAATGCTGGAGTGGGTTGCCATTCCCTTCTCCAGGGGATCTTCCCGAACTAGGGATGTAACCCAGGTCTCCCGTGTTGCAGGCAGATTCTTTACCATCTGGGCCTCCAGGGAAGCGCAGATACAGCATTAAACAGCTAAATAAAAAGATTTGTACACCCATGATTTCTTTTGCACTTAAAAACATCGTCTAGCATTTTAGAGCTAAACGTGACCTTAGTGATTAATTAATGCATTTATTTACACCTATGCTTTGAGTGCCAGCATGTGCTAGGCACGGCGCTGGGGCAAGTGGAACAAATTCCAGTGAGGCTGAAAGCTCAAAGTCAAGTTTGGGAGACAAGACAGGTAAATAGATGGTTACCTTCCAACGTGGCCAGGGCACTAATATAGGTTATCTGCTGAATGTAAAGGGAGTGAATGTCCCAGTTGGCAGGCTTCTCAAAGCAGGTGACATCTGAACAAGAGCTTTACAGCTGAGTAGGAATTCAGCCCTATAGTGGTTGGCCAGTCATTCCTGGCCTGTACCCCTAGGATGTAGAGCATTCAAGGGCATCTCTGAGCAGGTTGGGTGGGATGGGAGCACTTCTGTTTTGAGTCTTCTTTTGTCAAATTGGCCTAGAGAGTGTTCGGGACTTGCCCAGTTCCCATGGCGGCTGGTTAATGGCAGAGAGAGGACTAGAGTCATGCTTTCTTCATCTTGTCTAGTGTGCTTTCTTCTTTTTAAAATTTATTTTTAATTGTAGGTTAATTGCTTTATGATATTGTGTTGGTTTCTACCATACATCAACATGAATCAGCCGTGGGCAAACATATGTCCCTTCCCTCCTGAACCTCCCTTCCACCTCATGCCACCTGTCTAGGTAGTGACAGAGTACTCGTTTAGTGCTCTTCCTTAAAACCGGGTTAGTGTTCATGAACTAGGATTAATGCTGAGTGCTCATGGATTACCTTGTAGTTCCCTGTTTGTGAGAAGGCTACCATTCTCTTTAAAGGGCCTGGAAAATCTCTTTTCTCATTTTGTTCCTTATTATGTGCTACTAGGGGATTTGGCTTTTCATGAGTTCTTAGTCAAAGTGAACCAGAGAGACTTAGCATCTTATCAGTCAAGGACAAGTGGCTAGTCAGTGGCAGAGTCAAGATTAGAACTCTGCTTCCTGGAGCCAGGATTCTCTGTACACCCAGTGGTTGCTGCATCTTGGTTCACATGGAGGTGTTCATGAATACTCGGTGAATTGGAAACAATATGGGCAAATGAGATTCTCATAAAACAAAATTCATTCTTTTGAAAGGACTCCTTTGAGACTAGCTTGCCTTGTCACTGTTTGGGAGAATTATTAACTGTTGTTAAATCATTAAGATCTTGCTGGTGACTTGCCCTACATGGTCACCCATGTGAGAAACAGCTGGCCTGCAAAGCTCATCTATAATCTGGGGACTCCTAGTTGAAATACTTCTGTCTCCTCTGCCCATGCATCTCAGTGCACTGTTTACATTGTCCTGATGGGCAGTCACATTGGCGTCTTGTTTTTCCTTACTTGAGCTGCTCTGAGTGGAAACTGCTTATTTTTATGAGGAGACTGCCCACTTCGCAAAGGAATTTTGCATCTGTCACATACCCTTTGTAATTTCCCAATGCTTTCTTTGGAAAATTTTCAAACATTCAGAAAAATGAGAAAAATTGTGTAGTATATGCCTATATACCCACGGCATTTTAAAAAATTTCTTTTAGCATGTTATTCCATATCTGTCTGTCCCTTCATACATCCCTTAACCTATGTTTTGGAGGGGCACTTCAGAGTATGTTGTAGACATCAGTAGACTTGATGCAAATTACCAGAATTCATTGTTTATTTATGTTTTTAAGGCAAAATTTATATACAAAAATATACAAATATGAAGTACACCAATCTGTGCTTTTTGATAAACACCTGTGAATCTGGTTCTTTTATCAAGATGTAGAAGATTCTCATCACCCTGGAATGTTCCCTCATGCTGTTTCCCATCTTTCCTGCTTCTCCTGCAGTCCTGCTCCAGGCAACCACTGATGATTTTGCTTTTTAACCATTGATTTAGGTACTTCTTGTGTTAACGCTGCTTTCATTCAGCAAATATGTTTTAAGATAAAAAAAAAATGTTTTAGGATTCATTCCTGTCATTGCATGTATTGCTGAGTAGTAATAGTACTAGTACTATTACTGATTAGAGCACCATTGTCTGATTAGAGCACTGTGTGCTTATCCTGTTGTTGGGCACCTGGACTATTCCCAGTGTGTGGCTGTTATGAATTAAGTTTCTATAAAGAGTCTTATACAAGTCTTTTTGTGCACATATGCTTTTATTTCTCTTAAAAAATACCTGTGAATAGAATTGGTGAGTAAGTGAATAAGGTAAGTGAATGTCTTATGAGAAATTCCTAAGCCTTCTTCTGATGTGGTTTACCATTTTACACTTCTGTCAACAGTGTTTGAGATTTACATTGGTCCACCTCCTGCCATCCTTTGGGATTGTCATTCTTTTTAAGTTTAGCCTTTCTGGTGAATAAGAAGTGATATTTGCATTGCTCTGATGACCAGAGATGCATCTTTTCATGTGCCTATTTGACCAGTGGTATACAGTATTTCTTCCCTGGTGGCTCAGATGCTAAAGACTCTGCCCACAATGCAGGAGACCTGGGTTCGATCCCTGGGTCAGGAAGATCCCCTGGAGGAGGAAAGGGCAACCCACTCCAGTATTCTTGCCTGGAGAATTCATGGACAGAGGAGTCTAGCAGGCTACAGTCCACGGAATCAGAAAGAGTCAGATATGACCAACACACGCATATGTATTTCTTTAATGGATTTGTTCAAATCTTTTGTCCTTTAAAACATTGGATTGTTTGTTTTACTATCCTTGATTCATAGCCCATGTTTTAAGTACAGTCGGCTACATGCTGTAATAATACATCCCAAAGTGTATAATGGCATAAACCTATAAGAAGTTTATTTCTGTCTTATGTGATTAGCCAAAATGGTTTGAGGTTGCAGAAGGAGGTAGTGAGTCCTCGGCAGCCCACAGTTCCCCAAGGCTGCAGGCTGCAGGAGGCTGCTCCTGTGGCAACACAGGGTTTCTTAATGTTGCCCTCCACATCACTGTCTAGTCACAGACGATGAAGAGCGTGGAGGACAGTATGTGGGAGGTTTAGATGCCAGGCTGGAAGTGGTGTATGTCACTTCTGCCTGCATTCCTTTGTCTAGAACCGTGTCACATGGCTGCACCCACTGTGAGCGAGGCTGGGCGACAGTCTCCCTCTACACCCAGGTCGCCAACCCTTCTACACCGTGTCCAAACATACTTTCAATATGGTGACAATATCTCTGGCCATTTTCTTCTGATGTGGTGATGGGCAAACAGGCATAATCTCTTTCAGAAGGGTATGTTGGACTTTTAAAATATTCTGTTAGAAATTTATGACAGTAAAGTATAGTTTTTTTTTTTTTTTTTTCAAATCTTCATTTGCTTGGCAAGTGCTTTTTAAAAAAATAAGCGGGCAGGTCTGCATCAGTATCTTGCCTTCCACCACCCACTTTGTTTATATTTGTTCTGGACTATGAGCACTTTAAGTTGTGGAACTGCTGCTGGAGGGCACCCTGCCATCTCCTCCCTCAAAAACCGGATGCTGAATGTCGTGCTGGGTGTCTCCTCCTTTGGAACCGAGTCAGCCAGCATGAAAACAATTTATGGAGCGTCTCTCCTTGTGGGCATATTTCATTGCTGACAAGTAAATTGGGACCTTTGTGAAATTTAACAGGAGAGTGACAAATCAAATACGTTCATAGGTATGCCTTGGATCTTCTTAAAAATCTCTCTTTTTCTTTCTCTCAAAGTAGGTTTAGGGGAGGGAGGTGGTTCTCCAGGTTATTTCCAGTCCCTCTGAATGAAACTTGATGGAAACTTTTATTGCTTAGAATGCCATTGGCTCTTCCTGTGGGAAACTTAAAGTAATTAGTAGCCTCTGATCCCTTAAAAACTGGAGACTTTGAGCATTTCGAGACTTTCCTTTTTAAACAATTCCTAATTACTTGGAAGAGAAGTTGGGTTTTAGACCATCCATTCCTGTCAGTGAGTCACAAGACAGAACCTTTGAGGGTTTATGTATTTTTTAGGGTAAACTTGGTACTAGCTGCACTGACGTAACGTTGCCGACACTCGGGGGCTGGAGAGAGTTGACTGAATAACTTCTTGTGCATGTGTGTTTGCATTTCTTGTGGAGACCACCTTTTTTGTTCATTTTCCTTCTAGTACTGTGACTGCTGTCGTTTCTCCTGCTAAGAGTAAAGGAGTCTTTTACTTAGTGCATCGGTCATCCTTCATTTTTTGAGCCTTTGTCTCCTCTTACTCCCTACTTTTTTTTTGAAAAAGTAAAGGACTAGTGCAATTCTCAGTGCTGTCAGACTTATTTAGTAAAGTCATTTTCACAACAGAGAAAACCTCTTATTCAGTAGCCATTCCGTGTATTTTCAAGGCTTTATTCCCGGTAGGATTATTCTGTTTGCTGATTATTGAAAACCAGTAGCAGTGTATTTTCACCATATCTGGAAATATAGACAGCTCACCAAGAAGAAAAAAAAATGTGAGCAGCTACTGGGACGTGTACAAAATAATACAAAAGAACCTTGTTTGAAAAGCAGACATTTCCCATTAGGGTGAGGAAGGAGGTGTGTTCAATCAGTCTGTGCTTAGGGGTCCAACCATGTGACCTTGAAGTCTGACATTTATTTTCCTTGTTAAAGGCAACTTTTTTTTTTCTGGAATAAAAACCGTCCACTAGAATCTAAAAATAAATGATACAAATGAACTTATTTATAAAACAGAAATAGACTCACAGACATAGAAAGCAAATTTGCGGTTAACAAAGGGGAAAGTGGTGGGGGAGGGATAAATTGGGAGTTTGGGATTACATATACACACTAGTATAAATAAGACAGATAACCACCAAGAACCTACCGTACAGCATAAGGGAACTGTACACAATATCTTGTAATAATGAGTAATGGGAAGGAACCTAAAATATCTATCTGGATCACTTTGCTATGTACCTGAAACTAACACAACACTGTAAATCAGCTGTGTTTCAATAAATTTTGTTTAAAAAAAAAAAAAAGCTGATAGAGCTCATCCAGACCTACTTAAAAAAAAAAAAGTGATTACTAATAAAGTTGGATTAATATCTACAAAAAAGAACAACAACAAAAAAAACCCCACTAGTTGTCTTCCCTGGGATCCTTGGAATCACTTTTTACTTTTCTTCAGGCATTTGCTCCCTCTGCCCTCACAGGCTTCACTTTGACACCAACAGCCTTGTTTGTGAAATCGCTCGGTCTTGTCTGACTCTTTGCGACTCCATGGCTCTATCTATGGAATTCTCCAGGCAAGAATACTGGAGTGGGCTGCCATTCCCTTCTCCAGGCGATCTTCCTAACCCAGGGATCAAACCCAGGTCTCCTGCATTGCAGGTAGATTCTTTACCATCTGAGCTACCAGGGAAGGGCAATTCTTGGCTTGCTGGTGAGACCTTATTGTTCCTTGCCCAGGGCATTGTTGTCAGCCTGAGGCTATATTTCATAGCAGTTAGCACAGTGCTGACATGCCTATTGTCACTCACTGACACTTAAGTACACTTTGTTTAGTACCAACAGGGCCCATTTGGTTCTTAATGAAGAACATATTTTGATTTTTTCTTACATTTATTGGATTTCATTTTTTTCTATTATATATTATTCAATTTTTTTTTATTGAATGGCACTTCTAGAGGTGGATGGTATAGAATAACTTAGAAATGAGTAAAGTAGGACAGGAACTCATTCTTGCCTCTTGCACTTAGAATGACCAACGGTTCTTGACGTATACTGAGGCACCTGGTGGCTTAAGCATGAAGTCAGCTTACAAGATGAAGTATATCCTGGTGATGAAGTCACCACTTGGAGCCCAGAAAGCATAGTTTTTAGTCTTTAAGGCAGTCAGCAACGTTTCCCAGTGTTGTCAGGACACTGATTTTTGTGCTAGAGAACCCCCTCAGTGTGATGTGGTATTGAGGTGAGTCACTTTCTAATGCTTCCGATGTTTTAAGACGCAAAAAAAGCACATCTATTGAATTCAGAATTTATGAGTGAATGACCTGCATGGAAGTTAGGATTCTCGTTTTCTAGTGACAATCTCTGGGCAGGAGCCTGTGGCTCAGCAAAAAATCTGCCTGCAATGCAAGAGACATGGATTCGATCCATGGGTTGGGAAGATCCCCTGGAGAAGGGAATGGCTGCCCACTCCAGTGTTCTTGGAAAATCCCATGAACAGCCATCATGATAGGCTGCAGTCTGCAGGGTTGCAAGAGTCAGAGACAACTTAGTGACTGAATCACCACCAGGAAGAAGCCAGCGTTAATCACCTGGTTGGTCTGTTGTATATTTTGAGTACAGTGCTGAACTTGCCTGTCCTTTGTCTTGACCGAATGTGTTGATGTAGGAAGAGTATTTAACACAGAGCCTGCCCAGGGTAACCACTCATGCATGATGCAGCCCTTTATTTCTGTCCCTTGTTTCAACTTCTCCCTTACTTCTTTTGACATTGCTCTTTGATTCTTCATGGAAAAACAAAAAAACAAAAAACAACCCATACTTTATATTGTGGAAAATTTCAAACCGGAGCTGAACAGAAAAGATGGTATAATGAAGCTCCAAGCTTTTGTCTGTCAGCTTCAATAATGAATTTTTGTCACACCAGCTCTCCCCGCTAAGAGCTCCCCTACAGAATAGCAGTTCATGTGAGTTGCCACGACTTGCTGGGGTCATTAGGCATGTCTTGTGTGGCTCCACTGGCAGAGTTAAGGAGCCCCTTCTCCTTGCTTATTTTGCTTTGTATCTAAATGCCGTAATAAATGATGGTCTGAGGATGGCTAGATGCTGAGTTCTTTGAGTTCTAGAGAATCACGCGGGGGAGGTCTTGAGGAACCCTGACATTGTCTTTCTTTTTTTAACACTTTGTTCAAATCTAGATGCAAATAAGGTTCACACATGGCATTGATTGATATGTCTCTTAAGTCCATCTGTCTCTTCCTTAGGGTGGTTTTAAATGAAGTTTACAGTGATTTAGTAACCTGTGAAGGGTCAGGCTTTACAATCAAACAGGGTTCAACTTGAGGCTTGACCGCTGGGCAGATTACCTCACCTCCCTCCCCTTTCGTTTCTCATATTGAAAATGGGATAACAATTCTCCTTACCTTGCAGTATTGCTGTGAGAATTAATTTATATAAAACGTGTGTAAACCAACACATGTCAGTTACCCAGCCTGTAGAATATGTGCAGGAGATGTAAGCTGTGCTGTTCTGAGAAGCACTATAGTGTGTGCTTTTGGGTCCTTGAGCCAGTCTGCTTGGGTTCAAACTCTGCTTCTGCCCCATTTTAGGTGGGTAGCCTTGAGCCGGTTGTATAACTTCTCCACGCCTCAGTTTCCTCTTCTGTATAGTGGAGATTTTCACAGTCCTTACCTTGGAGAGGTGGACTAAATGTGATAACCTGAGTAGAGTGTAGAACAGTGCCCGCAGAGCAAGCTGATATTTGTTGTTCTGAAGCTTGAGTGTGTCTAGTAAGGCCTTTCACACCTAAACAGAGAGAGGAAGAAAGAATCAGTGGGATGACAGGAGATGCAGGCATCGTCTTCATTATAAGCTGAGGCTTAACTGGAGAATGTGGCTTAGGAGTTTGGGCAAAGAGGGCCTGCTGAGGCCATTTCCCTGATTTGAATTTATTTACGCCTTGTGTTTAGGCGACTCTGGAGACCACCAGAGGAGTAGATGCTACTGTGGCCACTGGCTTCCAAAGGGAAGAGCGTGGGCCCTGTGTAGGCCTGGGTCCCTTTCCCAAACTGCCCCACCAGGGGAAGTTTCCCCGCTTCCTTGCATCAGGGCAGGAGGCCCGGAACACCACCTCACTGTCATTCTAACCCCCCACCGAGAAACTCGAGGACCAAGGCAGTCTTTGGTTTTCTGAACGTGGTGTGTTGTAGGCACTGATATGCTAGAAGACGCTAGGTATATTCTGTACTGATCTCTGAGAATATAAAGCTGACATTATGACTCTATTGGGATTGAAAGCTGGGGACAGTTTGTATGACCCTCTTTTTCAGTTTAAAAAAAGAAGCCTACGATAGCGAGTTCTTGGAAATTCTGTGAGCAGAGGGCACTTACCAGTGGCAACTATGTTGACAAAATATTTCACCAGAGAAAGCCATCTTGACTGCTCCCAGGAAAATTTCTTCATCCCTGTCTTAGTTTGAGCCAAAAAATACAAACAGCAAAGCCAAAGTGGAATTTTACTTTGATCTCGAGCCTCTCTTTCTAATCATGGTGTTAGCCTTTAAACCAGGCCAAAATACTTCTTGCCAATTGCTGCAGCAATTTTTATGACAAGTTTGTTTCACGGTTTTTCATCAGAATTTGAAGTTACAGGACTTCCCTGGTGGTCCAGTGGTTAGGAATCCACCTGCCAATACAGGGGACGTGGCTTCCACCCCTCATCTGGGAAGATTCTACGTGCGACGAGGCAAATAAGCCTGTGTGCCACAACTCCTGAAGTCTGAACGCCGAGACCTTTCTCTGCCCCTAGAGAAGCCAAAGCAATGAGGAGCCTGCGTACCACAACTAGAGAGTCGTCCCCACTTGCCACAACTAGAGAAAGGCCCTGCACAGCAATGAAAACCCAGCATCACCTAAAAAAAAAAGAAAAGAATTTGAAGCTATAAATTCAGATATTTCCCTTTTGCTTTTTGGAGGGAAGTGCAGGGAGAGGCATGGGCTATTGTTACCTCCTCCTCCTTTTGAGAAATAATCTTTCTTGGCCATTTCATATCGGTCCACAGTTTAATTCATTCCCTTGTTGAATCCTCAGCCGTGATTGTGCACTTGTGGCAGGGCTCTAGATGCAGAAAGAGTATACTGTCTCGAGAGAAAAAACCACAAGGCACTAAGGCAATGAGATTATCTGTTCTGTGGGCCCAGGAAGATGCCCTTGGCCCAGCTTGTGGGGTGGCATGGGTGCGGCAGGAAGAGTGGTCCGGGAGAAGCATGTACGGTTGTCATGAGGAATTGGCAGCCAGAAAGATGTTAAACATAGTAACAGGTAACTGATGCTGCTTTTCCAGAGCAGGAGCTCTCAGAATTGCCTATCAACAGAAGAGCTCTTCTGTCCTCAAAAATACTCTAGTTGTAAGTGGTCTTGCACTGAGTTAAAACAGGCCCTTCCCTGGCCGTCCAGTGGTTAAGACTCCTCGCTTCCAGTGCAGGGGACACAGGTTCAGTCCCTGTTGGGGAACTGAGATGCCACATGTCACGTGGAGTGGCCAAAAAATTTAAAAAACAAAACCCCTATAACCAGCAAGTTGGCAGACATATCTTTGCCCTTCCATACTTTCCTATGTGCTGCCACACAGAAATCTGCATAAAGTTACTTAAATACTCTGAGCATGTGGCATCGACCACTAAACAAGTAATGATATTCCTCTCACTGGTTGTGGACAGGCTTGAAAGAAGATAGCTAGAAAAAAAAGCCTTGCATATGGCAAGTGCTCGAGAAATGGTATTTACAAAAGGAAATGAGAAACTAGGTACCGTTCCATCAGCTGTGCTGAATCTGTGTGTTTGTCCTTTCTGATTAGCTTTGGACCAGTGGTAACCATCCTCCATCATATCCCTAGAGAAAGCCCAGAGCTTGCGTCACGGGATGTTGGGGATGCTGTTTCTTTTGTTTGCTGCTGGTGAAAAACAGGGGCACGGGCTCCAGGGTGTGGTTATATTCTGGTTTTACTGGCACTCGCTGTCCTCAGGAGCCCTCTGTCTACCCTCCTCTGAGGGGGCAGACCTCTACCCTTGTGTGTGCAGGTCACAGGGATACATCCTGCCGGGCTCTGGTATGTGGGGACCGGGAGGACAGGGACCACAGCTGGTGAATGAGTGACTTGAAGTGAGTCACCTGGGGGGCCCTAGTGCTAAATCCACTCCCCCGCCGCCCCACGCCTGCCATCCAGCCTGCAGAGGGGTCCGCCATGGGGCTGTTGAACTAATGAGACCCAGGTGCACTGTGGCTGCTTCTTACGTCCTTGACCAACAGACAAGCTCCCACTTATTTTTCCCTCCTGCCCCGTCTTTCCCGGCCTCTGGCTGAAGTCCGCTGACCTGTTGCTCTCATCACCACTGCCAGACAGTTGCTGCCTCTGCCTTTGGTAGGCTTTTCATTTTTTCTCCCTTCTTTACCACTCCCCTCCCTTGTCATCACCTCTGCCTTTCTCAGCACATGCAGGGAGTGGCTTCATCTGACTGTACTCTAAACAGGTACCATCTTCCAGGTCTTGCTGTTCTGGGACATTTTTGTCATTGCTTGTAGCCCAGGAGGGCTGGTTTTCACTGCTTTCTACTTCAGTTTAGTCACTCAGTCATGTCCAAGTCTTTGCGGCCCCACGGACTGCAGCATGCCAGGCTTCCCTGTCCATCACCAACTCCCGGAGCTTGCTCAAACTCATGTCCATCGGGTCGGCGATACCGTCCAACCATCTCATCCTCTGTCCTCCCTTTCTCCTCCTGCCTTTAATCTTTCCTAGCATCAGGTTCAAAATTATTCTAAATGTTTGAGAATGCTGGAAGTTTGATTTAAACAAAAATCAAAACAAATTGTATCTATTCTGGGGTTAATTGCAATGCTTACTGCATGGAACTGGCTTTTTTTCAGAAATGACTTTTAAAATTTTGCTTTTGATGGTCCATTTCCCAGCTCCACCTTCACTTACTTTATTTAGTAAAGCTTCATTGCATTAATTCTGTTAATTTTCACCATCTCAGTGAATATACTGTGTCCTTCTTTTCATCTAGTGATTACTCTCTGTCTTTGTTTAAATTCAGTATCTCTTATTTGATGTTGCCCTAAACACCGCCTGAAGTCAGGAGTCTTTTCCTCCCTGATCTTTGACCATGACCTCCATTCTGTCTTGCTGACTGTTGAATCTTTTCCTGCCACACTTGTTTTAAAGACATATTGCATATCCATTGGCTTGGAAAGGTGTTAAAAGAGAGGACAGTTGATCTATTAGACCAGGGAACTAGAAGAGAGGCTGAATGTTACTGACCTACAAACCCAGGTTTCCTTTCTCGGGGGGATGGATGTCATGGAGGAGATTCCTGCACTGGGTGGGCAGGAGGCCCAGTGACGGCAGCGTTCCAGCATTGCCACACTAAGATTCCATGATTCATTGTCACGAGGCGAGACCATCTCATTCTTTAGTCCTTCAACTCGCTCATGCCCTCATCCAGCTGGCTCTGCATCTGCCTCCTCTGGGCGTAGGTTTTAGTCTTGACTTTATCACCCTGACCTGGTCCTGAGGAGGAGTCTTGGGATGTGGTCTCGTTAGTTTCTCAGCAGCAGCGCCTTTCTGTATTTGGGATGCAAAGATGGAAATGACCCTCTGACCCGTTTACCGTTCCTCTCACCGAGCTTGGTGTTCTCTCACATACTCTTCTTCCCCCACCACTGGCCCCCCTCCCCTGCCATTTTTATTGTTTTGCACATGAAAAGTTGACTAACTTGCTAGTAGCCAGGGGAGGACTGGGGAAGGTTGTGGGAGAGGCAGTTGGCTGCTGTCAAAAGCAGAATGTGACCACAGAGCAAGATGAAGCTGCCCGGGATCACGAGAGGCTTAAAAATGCTGCTCCCACCCTAGAGAAGGGACAGCTGAAGGGCTCCTGCTATAATAGAAATGGGAAAATTGGGTGGATCTAATTTTTAATTACAGTGAAACAACCTATCTCATCTCATAGACATTTGGCATCTTTCGAAAATTAATGCTGTAATCCATCTTACCAGTAACTGTTTATTTTCGGTGATGACAAAAGCCGGTGACTTCTTTTGGAATTGAGAAGAGATGCTGCAGATGGCTGAGTACTGCTTGAGAGCAGCGTACTGCACTGTACAGGGTCATTCGCCTTGACATGTCTGGTGGTCAGGAAGTATTTGGAAATCTGTGTAAAGCAGGTGGAGGCATAGCTTCCCTGGGGACCATCTCTCATTATGAGTTTGGATATTCAGTGTTAAACGATATGACATATAATCCCTTTTAGGGGGATCTCTACCTGGGGTTTCCTGTGTGGAGCCTGGTGGCTATACCTAGACCAGAGGGGGAGCAAGTTGGTGAGTTATCTAGATATCGTCCTGCTCAGCATTTCATAGGATTTCTGTGACCCAATTAAAATTTCAGGCAGCTGCATATTTTGTAACATTTCAGTACTTTTCACACAGGAAATTTAAAAAGAGTTTGAGTAGCAGATGTAAAAATGCAAAATGATGTGCCCTGTGTCAGTGGAAATTGAAGGCGTGATTGACTCTCTTGCACTCTTTTCCTCTCGTGTTCACTTAGAAACCTGATGTCCTGACCACTGGAGGTGGTAATCCAGTAGGAGACAAACTCAATAGTCTGACGGTAGGGCCCCGAGGGCCCCTTCTCGTCCAGGATGTGGTTTTCACTGATGAAATGGCTCACTTTGACCGGGAGAGAATTCCTGAGAGAGTCGTGCACGCCAAAGGAGCAGGTGAGAGCTGTGTTCATTTGCTGTGAAAGGACTGTTTAATAACACCTGGGTTAAAAATTACTTCTCAAAGGATCAGAGTTCTTTAAGAGAAGTGCCAGATTTCCATTCCTTGGAGAAAGGCAAAACTGTCCATCAGTAGAGGAGTCAGTAATTAAATGATGGTTATTTCCCTGGATTGAACCTTCCATGTAAAATACTTTATTTTGCTAAAAATAAAAGTAATCTTCCTTTTATTCCATTATGCAGCTTAGTACAAAAAAATATGGAAATACACAGACATACTGTAATTATAACTGGATTAAGATGGTGCACTTAACTGGATAAACACTGGAATTAACTGTGCAAAGTCAATGACTGTGTAAATGTGCTGTAAATGTGCTGTAGTGATTTTTGTAGTGATTTTTCCTTTTTGTCCAAAACTTCTGTAAAACTTTTATCTTGCTTTTATTACAGAAACAAAAGATATAGATGGTATTTAAAAGAAAGCTAAAAACTCAAAAGGAGGGACTTCCCTGGCAGTCCAGTAGTTAGGACTCCAAGCTTCCAATGCAGGAGGTCTGGGTTCCGTCCCTGGTTGGGGAGCCAAGATCTCACAGGCTGCATGGCACAGCCGATAAATAAATAAATTACTTAAATATTGTGAATCTTTAAAAAAAAAAAAAAAACTCAATAGGGAAAAGAAAGCTTGATAGAAAGGAAGAAGTTTTGTTGGACTCCCGTTTCAGTTCAGTTCAGTCGCTGTCCTGTCCGACTCTTTGCGACCCCATGAATCACAGCACGCCACGTCTCCTTGTCCATCGCCAACTCCCGGAGTTCACCCAAACTCATGTGCGTCGAGTCGGTGATGCCATCCAGCCATCTCACCCTCTGTCGTCCCCTTCTCCTCCTGCCCCCAATCCCTCCCAGCATCAGGGTCTTTTCCAGTGACTCAACTCTTCGCATGAGGTGGCCAAAGTATTGGACACAATTTCTTTATTTCCTGTTCTATCGTCTCCAGCTTTTTTGTGGGGTTTTTCCGTCATGCCTCTGATATGCTGTTCAGGTGGTTGGTTGGCTCTGTGGCGAGCTTCCTAAGTGCTCAGCCTTTCCGTGTGTTTTCTCCTCCTCTCTCCCCTGTTCTTTCTCTCCTAGATCCTACTTGTACCTGAAGGGCCTCTCAGACCCTGTGTTCTTCCAGCAACCCTGACTAGTTCCTTCTGGCTCCACTTCTCTTTGGCTCCGGCTCTGTAGCTCTCAGCTTAGCCCTGAGTGACGTAGGGCTTTGCATTTTGCTCTCATCATTTTATGTTTGGTTATCTCCCCTTCTCCCATCATTGGAAGCTCCCAGAAGGCCAGTGCTAAGTCACCGGTTTCTCTTGTCACCCAGATACCTGTTGCGGGCCTGGTGACCTGAGTGATAGTCTTGTGATGCCAATTTCTGTGTCTTCCTCCTTAGGGGCTTTTGGCTACTTTGAGGTCACACATGACATTACCAGATACTCCAAGGCGAAGGTGTTTGAGCATATTGGAAAGAGGACGCCCATTGCAGTTCGCTTCTCCACTGTTGGTAAGTTGCTCTGTTTGTATTACTGGTGTTGCTTGACTCAACTCTGTGTTTTATCTGAGGCATTTATAGCTTAGTTTGCAGAAAAAACTTACCAGACAATAGGAAACAAGCACTTCTCCAAAGTATAGCAACATTTTACAGTAGAAAAATTATTTTAAGACATGTAGAAAGTTACTTATAATTCTGTTTGTTGAGAGGTCTTAGGAAATCATGCTTGTGCAGAGCTCACGCCTGTGACTCTTGAGTTTTTCCTATGAGCGGTTGCCTCAGATGGAACATGAAGTGGTAGTGTTACTCCACAGCCATGAGAACAACTGCCCTTTATTGAGGGTTAACTCTGTGTCACCCATGGTTAGTGTTGTACTGATCCTGCTTATAATCTGTAGATGTATTAATGCTTTGCATGGTGGGGTTATTTCTGTTTCTGAGAGAGTGATTTTTCTCATGTTACAGAGCTAGTCAGAGATAGAGCTATCAAATTGCATCTCAGCATACCACAATGCCTGATTAATTCTGCCTCTGCATGAGTCTGTGTTTGTGCATTTTTATAATTGTGTGAAATGCAAAAGGAAATGAAATTGAGGATAAAAATTTCTGTCTTGACTCATTTTCTTAATATTAACCTCATAATTTTGACAACTTGCTTATTCTCTTTGTTCATTGCCTTAATCTTCATAATTATTCTCTTCCCTTATTTTACTTCAATTTTTAATTACCTGTTTGAACAAAGCTATCATCTCTTATTTTAATTTAAATTTTAATTACCTGTTTGAACAAAGCTATCTTATTATGTTAAATGGGTAATATTTTCAGCTGTTATTACATATACTTTCTTATTTCTCTCAGCTAATTTCTTTGTTTACTTTTTCAGTCTAAATTAGCTGGTGGGTAGTAGAAATAATAACCCAGGCACTTAAATACCTAATATGCTTCTAGAGCTTGGGAAGGGCAGACCCCAGTGTTTTTATGACTTGAGGCTTCCTGGATGCAGAGTACTGTTGTGAGGCTTCATTTTCCCCGTTTGAATCTTCCAGCTGGAGAATCGGGCTCAGCTGACACAGTTCGTGACCCTCGTGGCTTTGCAGTGAAATTTTACACAGAAGATGGTAATTGGGATCTTGTTGGAAATAATACCCCCATTTTCTTCATCAGGGATGCTCTATTGGTAGGTGATGAATTATTTCACACTCTGCAGATATTTGTTGATTTAAATTGATTTCAAATACTCCGTATAGATTGGCATTTGAGGAAAAGCCCTGGGAAGAGCAGAAAGAAGAGAACATCGATTGGGATTGGCTGGATTGCCTTTTACATTTTTTTCTGTATTTAGTATCTTTTTATGAGGTCAGATTACAACAATTATCATTAGTCTTAGTTTGGCATTTTGGGGTGCACTGACTTGATGGGAATGATCCAGTTTTCCTTGCAGCACTTGAAAGATGAATAAAAAGAGGCAGTCTGCTCAAAAACGTGTAGAGGGTAAATTTCATTTTAGGGTTTTGCAGCTTAAAATTTTTAAATTGTCTTGTTCAAAATGATAATCTGTAAACCTAATAATAGGCAATGAATTAAGACACCATAGGCCTGGCGTGCTATGGTTCATGGGGTCGCAAAGAATCAGACACAACTGAGCAACTGAACTGAACTGAATTGAAGACACCATAAGTCCTGTAAACTTAATTTTTGGATTTTTTCCCTCTCTTTTTCCATTTAGTTTCCATCCTTTATCCACAGCCAGAAGAGAAACCCTCAAACGCACCTGAAGGATCCGGACATGGTCTGGGACTTCTGGAGCCTGCGTCCTGAGTCTCTGCATCAGGTGGGAATGCCTCTTTTTTCCACAATGTCACCTGATAAGGAACTGTTAATTATGCCTCATATAGTTTTCTCCAGTTTTGGATATTTTATTGGAGTTGATTTTTGACTTTCTTTTGGAGAGCCTTCCTCAGATTTCTTGGTCCTTGAAGACTTTTATAATGACGATTTTATTCATCTTTCCCCATTCATGGACTTTACTTGATACTGAACCATTATCAATTGATATTGAACAGTATTAAGGATTAAAGTTTCTTGTAGGAAGTCAAGCTCTTTGTATTAGGGAAATGAAGGGAAAGTAGTACCAATCAAATTTTCTATTAAATTAGAATGTGAACAAGTTAGGCTAGTTTTCAGATTTGTTTTAGCTTTTCTTTATAGAATTTTGAGTCCGGACATTAGTGATTTATGTTTAATCTTTCTGCTTTGAAATTCTTCCGTTTGATATTTTTTTCAAATGGCAACCCTTCCTGTGAGCACTTGGCTAGTATGTTCCATGTCATTAAGAGATTTTTCTGGCAACTTAGGACTGTTTTAAAAATATGTTTTGATTTAAACTGAAGAATTTGACCCTTGATTTTTCTGTTCCTTAGGTTTCCTTCCTGTTCAGTGATCGAGGGATTCCAGATGGACACAGGCACATGAATGGATATGGATCGCATACTTTCAAGCTGGTTAATGCAAATGGAGAGGCAGTTTATTGCAAATTCCATTATAAGGTATAGGTCACCTTTGGCAGAGTGGGTGGAAGGCTCCTACTACCCACGTCTCCTTACTTCTCCTGAGGATTGGGCAAGGATCAAGGCCTGGCCTTTTCCACCTTTCCCTTACCTCCACCCCCAAGAATGACAAGTATCTATCTGGTTGATTAGGACCCTGATTATCTTATTGGCCACTGCCTGAGGCCCAGTTAGAACAAAGTAGTCTCTCTTTGGTCTCTTCATGTGGCTGATAGCACACAGCTGCTATCAGTAGTCAAGCTTTTTCTTTCTGGACCCTGGGAACTCTGCCATAAATATTCGGGCAAGTGCTCATTTTGTGCTGGCTCTCGGCATTTCTGGTGCTGGCAGGTGCAAATTGATACATATTTTTTTCCCCTGGAGAAGGAAGATCTAAGGTTTTAGATCAAAGATAAAGAGATTATAGAGGCCTCCCAGCTTGGTAAAAGGAAATTCCTACCTGGTTTAGCCTAGAGTTCTTTGTTGGAGTTTAGAGTCAGGTGTTAGCAAACAGTCACACGTTTGCTTTGCCTTCCGTTTGCCTTCCGTCACACGTTTGCTTTGCCTACAGATACTTTTGGGGTCCAGGAGGGCTTTAAGACAGAATTGGGACATTCTTGTTTGTAATAGCAATCTCATTCTCATTTTCAACATCTGATGCTATCTTTCCAAAAATATTTCTCCTCGCTTTTAAATTCATCCATCTATTTTTTTAAGGATTTATTATGATCACCACACATTAAAAAATCAGTTATAAATTTCAGGAAACAAAAATTGTTTCTTTCTTTCATAATTGAGATTTTTATTGGTTGTTTTGAGGATCAGTATACAGACATTTCAAGTTGTACACAATTGTAACATATGTACCAAAAATCTAAAAAAATCATGTAGTTGTGATTCTTTTCTAAACATTTCAGTGATTTTCTAGCTTAAAATTTGGAGGCAAATTTTCCTTGATGGTATATCAAGTATCAATATCTTCAAATGTTAATATGCTGTTATATCAAAAGTCCCACTAATTCACAATTTAATATCATATATACTACATACTTGAATTTTCAGTCATTCATAGCATGTTAACAAAGTTACTAGGAAGACTGGACTTCCACAACCAAAGATGTTACGGGGTGCATAAGGTTCTGACAAGGAGAGCCAACATCAAGCAGTGGTTTGCTTTATTTAGGGAACAGTTGTACCAAAAACAACATAGGAGAAGTGACTTAAAGTGTTCAAGACATTAAGTGTGCCACTAATTCCAAAGTGCTATGTAATATGCTTTGTTTTATAGGGTAGAAAAGCTATCCTCATTTATGGAGTTGTTAAGCTGACACCCAAGACAATCAAAGCCTCCCATATTCAGTACCCCACTACTTTATGGTTGTACCAAAAAATAACCAACCAGCAAATGATCTTATTTAAAAAAAAAAAAAAAAAAAGCATTTACACTTAAAAAATTGGATAAGGTGGGATACTTTCCTTCTTTTTTTTTTTTTTTAATATTTATTTACTTCTTTGGCTGTGCTGGGTCTTTGTGGTGGCAGATGGACTTAGTTGCCCCATGGCATGTGGGATCTTAGTTCCCTGATCAAGGGTTGAACCCACGTCCCCTGCATTGCGAGGTGAATTTTTAATTACTGGGCCACCAGGGAAGTCCCAAGATTCCCTCCTTCTTAAAACTGTTTCTAAAGCTACTAAGAAACTTGGATTTACCAAATAGTTGATTAAAAAAACATCCCTCTGGATTGTACAAGAAGGGAGACAGGGACCACTGATAGCACTGGGTGTGTGATACTGATCAGACTTGGCTTCTCTCTCTCCTGCTTCATCAGAGGCCGGGCTCCCTCGTTTCTTAGTGTCTCTGTTTTCTGCAGGTGATCATCTTTAGTCCCTTGGTTAGCGACTTTGTCCTGTTTTCCTTTTGCTCCTCCCCGTTAGCCTTTTGTTGGCACGTTTTTGTCTGAAGATTTATCCTTTTCTGCTGCCTTTTGGGGCTTTATTTCCACTTTTGTGGAGCAGGTTTAGCTGACAGCCTTGCAGCTCTCTTTTTGGGCTCCTCATTCTCCCCACCTCCCCCAGCTTCTGAGCTGACCTTCCTCATGGCAGCAGTGGGAGCTGGGGAGGTATGCTGGGTCACCTGGCCGCTGCTGCTCCTCCAGCCTAAAATTTCTTTTTTTTTTTCATTTCCTTTCATACAATCAGATCAGTTACTTTTGGGGAACATTTTGAGAATCTTTTAATTGAGGTGTTCTCATGGGTTCTTTTAGTATGACTTTGGCATTGGTTAGAATAAGTAACATTGCCAGAGAACTCTAGAGGGTTATTTAAAAAACCTCTGGTTGCTTAAGAACTTGTTTCCAAATACTGCTGCTAAAATAAGCAGAGACAGAAGTGGACTCATGACGTATACAGGCTCCCACTTAATGGTATCCCAAGGACCTATTTTCTTCTGTCCTATTTGAAGCATTATCTGAACAACTTAGGTGGGTGTATCAAACAGGAAAACTGTTACCCCTGTTTATATCTATGACTTGGATCTATAACCTTTGGCAAGGAACAGTTACAGGAAACAGTTGACCCACTGGCTTGTAATTGCCAAAAGAAGAAGTGTAGTGTCACTTAGAGCAAGACTAAGTGATTGTATCTGGGACAACTAGTGTGGTCGTGGCTTTGTAGTTAGAACAATCTGAACTCCCATCTTCCCTCTTCTAGATAATTGTCTCTTGGCACATTATTAAAGGTTCTCTGAACTCCAGTTTAGTCATGGTGAAATAGTGCCAGCTGTTAGTGGCCCTGGAAAGATTGGGATGCTTACGGGTCTGTTCAGCCAAGGGCTCTGAGGTAGCGTGGGATCTAATAGACTCATCAGTCTGGATTATTCTAACCTAAGGTCATACCTTTCTAAACCCAGGGGCTTCAGTTAAAATCAGAAAGGTATTGCAATAATATTGTACAATTTAGTGTATTTGCTGGGTGATCTGCAGATGGTGACTTCCATATTCTAATTCTGAAGATCTAACAGGCTGAAAAAAATCTTGCCACTGGCTAGAGAGAGCTGGGATTTCTGTGCTAGACATCGGCCAGCCTTCTAGAGGTGACTTTTGTGAAGGAAATATTTATGTGGTGCCTGACTTATTTGGGCTCTTTCAAAATAAGATAGTGGTGGGAACTCTATTGAAGAGCAGGATGGGATGATAATAGGAGCTTTGGTGAAAGTGACTTAACGTCTTTGGGTTTTAATGGCTTGTTTGAAAGTCAGAATATTAATACTATTGGGTTGACCAAAAAGTTCAGTTGGGTTCATCTTATGGAAAAACTTGAATGAACTTTATGGCCAACCCAGTACTTTTGGTTGCTCATAGTTGGTGAACTGCTTGAGTAGCTATACCGAATTTCTTTTCAGCTCTATAAACCGTGAGTCTATGATTTCTTTAAAAAAAAGTTAAAAAAGGAAGAGAGTTGGGGTGGAGGAATACTAGCTGAGCACAATCTCAGTAGTTGATTTGAGATATTATAAGACAGGGAATTTAAAAAATTATTTCATGCTAAAAAAGGAGGAAAGTCCTTTAATTTTATTAACTATTTGCTTACTTTAAAAATATATTTTGATTTTTTTTTCTGATTGGAAATAGCATGAGTATAAACATTCAAATAGTAGCCACTCTGGAAAACACTTTTGAAATTCCTCAAGAAATTAACCATAGAATTACCATATGACTCAGCAAGTCCATTTTACAATATGTGCTCAGAAAAATCCACTGACTTGAACACTTGAAAACGGTTAAAATGATAAATTATATGTTATGTATACTTTATAGCAAAAATTGTTTTGGCTTTTCTGAAGACACTAATGTAGCATTTTCTAGATGAGCGAAAAATTGAAAGTGAACTCTATGTCAACAGTTTAAAAAATTCAAATAATGTGGAATCCATAAAGAGAAAGAAAGACTAATTTTAAATATAAAATGTGTAGACAGATTCCCTGGAGATTGAAAAGAATCAGGATAAGCAAACAGAATTTCTTACTGATAAATTCATACTTGTGTCAGATTTGAAGAGGGGAGTTACTGTTACAGGAAAATCCAGTCTTTGGATAGTGTCACTCACAATCCCTCAATGAATTACTGATTGAAGTTTGATAACTTTGCCAGTAAGTTTCAGGTTGAGCTTCTTTGTTTTCTCCTGTAGACTGATCAGGGCATCAAAAACCTTTCTGTTGAAGATGCAGCAAGACTTGCCCACGAAGATCCTGACTATGGCCTCCGCGATCTTTTCAATGCCATTGCCACAGGCAACTACCCCTCCTGGACTTTATACATCCAGGTCATGACATTTAGTGAGGCAGAAATTTTTCCATTTAATCCATTTGATCTTACCAAGGTGAGTCAGTTAACAACTAAGTTGTTTTCTTTTTAAAGTGTCTTCACACCTAATTAAAAAAAAATTGTAGTCAAGCATTTATAAGTCGTGTACAAAACAGTTGGAGCCACCTAAGAGTTTCCTAGCCTGTGAATGAGGGCTCACCAGCATCTCCCTTCCAGTTCCTGTTTGATAACTTTACTGAGTTCGTCTGGGTGGCCTGATATATTGTTGTTAGCAGGGAACAAATTTTGATGAGATGATGTACTTTTGCCCAGGGAAAATGTCAATATTTACTCCTGTTTGCTGTTGCAAAAGATTCAACCCATGCCCTCACCTTAAGTTCTTACCATTTTATTAGATTCAAAAATGTTATTTTCACTTACTATCATTGGCTTCAGTGTATTTGAAAGCTGATATTTTTATGAGTAATTTCCTTCTGTTGGTTGTCTGGTAATTGTGAATATGACATTATTTTTAGGTTTGGCCTCACGGCGACTATCCTCTTATTCCAGTTGGTAAATTGGTCTTAAACCGGAACCCAGTTAATTACTTTGCTGAGGTTGAACAGTTGGCTTTTGACCCAAGCAACATGCCGCCCGGCATCGAGCCCAGCCCTGACAAAATGCTCCAGGTAAACCCAGTTGATCGAGAGGTTCTGAGGCAGGAGTGTGTGTACATGCCTGTGTGCCCTTGCACGTGTGCGTGCGCACACACACACACACACACACACAGAGTGTAATTTGGCTTGATCTTTATATGAAGAATTAACTAGGACATCACTTAAACCTTGGTTTGGGTCTTTAGTCCTGTGGGACTGAATGAAACATCCTTAAATGAGCGTTACAGGATAAAGCAAATTTCATAGTGAGTCCCTCAATATGGTAACTTTGATATTTAGGCTCTTAATTTAAAAGAAGTTATAGGAGAAATACCTTAGGTATTTGTGGGATATTCTTTTTCAGTCTCTAATCAAGGATGGGGAATACCATTAATTGATTATAACATTTGATCAGCATAACTGTATTCATTTTCTCTTTCATGTAAAGAGAAAATGATGGCACGTGTAAAAAGAGACCCAGAGGTGATTTTTACAAGCTCAGTTTATGTTTCCATTGATTAAAGGCAGTGGGTTTTACTGTTTGTTTTGGTAATGTTGCTGCTGCTGCTGCTAAGTCACTTCAGTCGTGTCCGACTCTTAGCGACCCCATGAACTGCAGCCTACCAGGCTCCTCTGTCCATGGGATTTTCCAGGCGAGAGTACTGGAATGGGTTGCCATTGCCTTCTCTGGTAATGTTCCTAGGCATTCAGTATTTTTTCACCTCTTTCTAGTATGTTTTTTCAAGAGTACAAAGAGTGAAAAATTCTTATCTGGATCAAAAATTAATGGGGAAATAACTGGCTTAATAATTATTGAGTAAATCAATCTTTTGTGTTCTTAGACTATGATCATGGTACAAAGGTTAAAGTTTTTACCCTAGATCAGACCACAGTGACTGACAGCTATTTCTTATGTAAGCGTCCAATTCCAGTTCAGGTATCGCCGTCCATGGAGGTGAACTAAGTTTCCTTTGTTTTTTTAAAATAACGATATTTTTGCTCTGACATTGGGAACATTTGAACCTTTTATAGAAAATAAATGTCTATTAATTTTTAATTTAATTTGACTTCTGTGGGTTGAATACCTGTCTACTGATAGACTGCCGTGGCTGCTATAGCAGGAGGCCATACAGCAGGGAAGAACCATTGTACTTGGTTAGCCTTTTGATGAGCATTGAGGAATTGTCCAGGGTTTTTTGAGTAGGTAAGTAGTAGAATCTGCATGGGGTCTTAGGAAGAGTCTTTTGGCAGGAATATTTAGGGTGACGTTGTTGGAAGAATGGCTTGGAAAAGGAGAGCCAGTGAGGAGGGCTTGGAAATTACTCTGATGGGAACTAACGCATGACCAGGTGGTAGTAGTTGTACGCTAATGGACAGTGTTTTCAACAATAATGTGGAAAGGCAACACGTTATTAAATTTTAAAACTTGGGGATACAAAGTGTAAACTGGACCATGGTGAAAAGCACTCAGTAGTGTAACGTGAGTCCCAGAGACTGTCCCCTGAGTGCCTGGTGATGCAGGGGTAGCCCTTCTTCCCTCCCGAGATTCACAGTTTATCAGGAGTGGAGAAGTCGACTGCTGGAGTGGGAGAGCTGTGCCCCGGCCCAGCAGGGAGGTCGGGCACAGGGCCCTGGGTAAGGAGCTTGGGCACAGGGCCCTGGGTAAGGCCTTCATTCAGGTGGGGTCAGGGTGCGACCTTGCTGTCTGCACTTCTGGGCCTTAACTTGGAAGGTCTCTACCTGCAGGTGGGGTGGGGACGCCTTATAAATACAAGGTGACCCCAAACCAGAACAATATGATGAGGCTCCATCCAGGGGCTGCTGGTGGCCAGCTGTACCTTCCGTCCTATTGGTATGGTTAGAGCACAGCTTAGTCCATTTTGGGCAGAAGGAGGCGACCAGCTCCAAACTGTAGGTGCTTTTGTTCATGGTTGCATGGCCGGTCATCTGAATATTACTCTATTTTTAATATTTTTAAAGATTTTCTTGATGTGGACCATTTTTAAAGTCTTTATTGAATTTGTTACAGTGTTGCTTCTGCATTATGTTTTGTTTTTTTTGGTCGAGAGGCATATCAGATCTTATTAGCTCCCTGCCCAGGGTTCAAACCTGCATCCTCTGCATTGGAAGATGAAGTCTTACCCACTAGACTGCTGGGGAAGTCCCTGAATATTACTTTAGACTCATGATTATGGGAGGTAGAGTCACTCAGCCAAGAGCAGATTATGGACAGAAGAGCAAGACTGGACTAAGCATGTTGGCCTGAGTGATTTGAACAAAATAATCACATCAGTTGCCCTATTCAACTTGATTTGTGTTTTGGCTGGCCCGTAGAATTAGTGATATAAGAATATTCTTTCAGGCTTCCCTGGTGGCTCAGATGATAAAGAATCTGCCTGTAATGCGGGAGGACCTAGGTTCGAGGCCTGGGTTGGGAAGATCCCGTGGAGAAGGGAATGGGTACCCACTCGTTTTCTTGCCTAGAGAATTCCATGGACAGAGGAGCCTGGCAGGCTCCAGTCCATGGGGTTGCAAAGAGTCACACATGACTAAAGTGACTTAGCACGCACGCACGCATGAATATTCTTTCAGATTCAAGGCCAATAATAAAGTCAATTAAAGAAAACTGCTTGTGAGTAGAGCTTTGAATAATGAGAATATTTAAATAATTGGATACTAAGATTTATATGGAGTTAATCATCAAGGTTTTTGTTTCAACACTAATTGAAAGAAATTGCACAATCTCCTGCCTTGGTAAATATGTGATTTAGTTTAATCTTGATTCAGGGCCTTGTGTCATCGTAGGGCCATCGTCCTATACCATGGCTTTCTTTGTGTAGTACTTTGTTAATATCTAGAAAGTCTCAGAGCTCAAAGTGTATCTGACATAAACCAGGCTGCAACACAAAAGGTGTTTTTTTTTTTTTTAATAATTTCCCATATAGTTGGTTTTGTAGAAATCTGCTTCTTTTTGTTAAGAGCAAATGGTTGACCCCTCCCCTGGAGTGAGAGAGTGGGGAGGAATGGAATTAGTTCATGACTCCAGTTAGTCGGGTTCTAGCAAGTTTGTTTTGCAATGTAATGTGTCCTTGGAAACAGAAATCATTTTTATTTCTTATTTTTTTTTTTTATATTTTGGCTGCACCACTTACTATGTGGGATCCTAGTTCCCCAATGAGGGGTCACACGTGTCCCCCTTGCATTGGAGTCTTAACCCCTGGGTTGCCAGGGAAGTCCCAGGAATAAGAAGGAATTCAAGCCTGGGCACTAACTTGTTATTTGAGAAAAAAAGGAGTTAAGATCTAGAAGAGATGTGAAGATTTGTGGCTCTTTGGCTGCATGATGTGGAAGATTAAGGCCCATTCAGTTAGGGAGCGCTCATTTGGTGAGAGAGAAGAAACTTTGGTCTTTACTGGGCGGACAGTCAGGGCTCTGTGGTGCTCTGTGTTCAACGCTTGCCAGTGAAGTTCACGGGCTGTTTCTCTCTTGTCTCTTACTGCACATTGTCAATGTCTGTTCCCTTATAACTGCAGGGCCGCCTTTTCGCCTATCCTGACACTCACCGCCACCGCCTGGGACCCAACTATCTCCAGATACCTGTGAACTGTCCCTACCGTGCTCGAGTGGCCAACTACCAGCGTGACGGCCCCATGTGCATGATGGACAATCAGGGTAAGCCTCAGAAGGTGGCTCGCTCTGAGGGTGCCGGGGGGCACTGCTGGGCAGGGGTTGGGGCGCCCCATCAGCCCACGGGTTTTCAGGCTGCCCCAGGGACCTCCTGCTCTGTGGAAGCCCCATATGGCTGCTTGTGCCCACCACGTATTTCTTGCCCAGCAATGAAGGTTTCAGCTGCCTGAGGACTCTTCTTACCTTTATCTATTTTATATGTTTTATTGAGAGTTCCCACCTCAGATTTTACTTTCTGTCCATCTCACAGTGAAAGGCAGGGAGAAAGATCTTTCACCCTGGCTGCTGCAGGATATCATCCAACTTAGGGAGCAGGTTTTTTTTTTTTTAAATTAATTTTATTACTGACATTGATTTTGCTGTATTTCTTGCCAGTCTCTCCTGTGAATATTTGTTACACATTTAAGATTAGCTTATATATATATAATTTTGTGCCTTGCATCTTGTTACGATTATTATCATTAAGCCTCTTCCAAGTATTCAACAAGTTAATATGCTCACTAACTGCGTGTATTGGGTGGTTGCAGTATTTCTGCTCTCTGAGGCTTGACGTGTTGGTGTATAATTGCCCAAAGTAATCGGTACTCCTCTATCTGTCTTCTGTGTTTTTATACTAAAGTTACTGTTTTTCATTAATAGTCCTTGATTCTTTTGTTGTTGAGACTGGCTGTATTAAGTGAAAGTTGTGCAGTTGTGTCCTACTCTTTGCATCCCCGTGGACTGTGCAGTCCGTGGAATTCTCCAGGCCAGAATACTGGAATGGGTAGCTTTTCTCTTCTCCAGGGGAATCTTCCCAACCCAGGGATCGAACCCAGGTCTCCCGCATTGCAGGTGGATTCTTTACCAGCTAAATCACAAGGGAAGCCCGAGAATACTGGAATGGGTTGCCTATCCCTTTTCCAGTGGATCTTCCCGACCCAGGACTCGAACTGGAGTCTCTTGCATTGCAGGCAGATTCTTTACTAACTGAGCTGTCAGGGAAGCCCGGCTGTATTAAAGTGGTTCATTATATATTTTGGGATGTCATTAATAAGTAATTGCTTTGTGTTTACCATTCTTGTTTACTATTATGGTGGCGTATGTGTGAAAAAACTACTTTGACACCCCTCTTGCCTAATTTTAAAAGTAGAAAGTTTGACCTGTTCCCTTGCAGTTCGGTGAAAAAGCTTAATCTTTCCCAGTAGTCAGTGACTTGAGGACAACTCCAACTTTGAGTAAAGGTCAGAGCTTATTTGGAAATAAAATTTTAAAGTTACTCCAACTGGTACATTTCAAAGAACTAATTCTTAGTACAGAAAATCACTGTGATGGCTTGTTATGGAGAACCTTGCTTTTCACATGGACGTGGCTGACCTGGAATGAATTTCTTGGGCTGGTAACTGGACTCCATAGGAGTATGGGGCCCCTGTCTTCCTACAAGCTTTTGGTTCCTTTGTCAGTGTGAGGTACAGTGTGATGTATCCACCCAGGATTGTCTATTCCAGCAGGGACCTGGGTAAAATTCTAAATCCAGACTGGTTTGTTCCAACCACTTGCTGTGATTTTTCAAGCCATCCTTTCTGTTTAGGCAGCATGTACTCAGATAACACAAGCTTCTGTATACATCAGCTGAGGCAGAGCATAGTTGGGAAAATGAACATGCCAAAAGGAAAAAAAAAAAGCCTCAAAATTTATTCCAGAAGTCTTAATACATGTTTTGATTGCATTTGTCATTATTTTTCCTAAGTCCAGAGAAATCAGTGGTGACATATTAGAAATATCAAAGTTAAAAAAATATTAAAAAAATGTATCTGTAGAGAGAAGCAAAAGTGAAGCTGTTGGGTTGGTTGGCCAAAACGTTCGTTTGGGTTTTTTTGGCCAGCCCAATAGAATTAAATAAAGTCGTAGTCAATAAAGGAAAGAAACCCCAAGCGTCTTAAACACCTTTAAGAAATAGTGAAGTAGAGTCCCGTGATGGGAATCTAGTATGTGCTGGAATGGAAAAGTCAAAAATGCCGGATTCAGGATCCAGCACTGACCGCTACACCACCCTGCAGCAGTCAGTGAGTGTCTCAGGGCTCAGTCCATGTGTCTGGTGACTGAAAGAGCAGAGCTAGAACTTTGAGCTCCCAGGAATCCCATGATTGCATGTTTGAACTGCACCCAGGCCCAACTGAAACCCTCCAATTTGAAATGTGTCTTTGGGTGTCATCTTCTATGGGGGCCAAACCAAACTTATATAAATATATTTGTCCTGGTAAACATGAGAAGATTGTAGAGATGGGACCATCTGAGTGTTCAAAGGGAACTTGAGATCTCTCCTGTAAGACGCAGAAGGAGACAGACATGTGAGCAGATGACGGTATTCTTTAAGAATCTGGGTGCTGTTTATAGCTAAATATGGGGAGTTAAAAATAATATGTGCATGGCATCTGCACACATGCGCGTGTGTGCACACATATATAATTGTCCCTTGAATTTATTTTTTATTTCGTTGACTATTTGTAGACTTACTTCATTTTTCATCTCCCCAAGTGAATGTATGTGGTTTTCCTTTAAAGGTGGGGCTCCAAATTACTACCCCAATAGCTTTAGTGCTCCCGAGCATCAGCCTTCTGCCCTGGAACACAGGACCCACTTCTCTGGGGATGTACAGCGCTTCAACAGTGCCAACGATGACAATGTCACTCAGGTAATGGCTCCTTTGTCTTCTGTGAGAGTTGCTTGGTCATTCTTCTCAATGTCTGCATATATTCCCCTTTTAAAGTGTCTGCTGCTGCTGCTGCTAAGTCGCTTCAGTCATGTCCGACTCTGTGCGACCCCATAGACGGCAGCCCACCAGGCTCCTCTGTCCATGGGATTCTCCAGGCAAGAACACTGGAGTGGGTTGCCATTTCCTCCTCCAATGCATGAAAGTGAAAACTCAAAGTGAAGTCACTCAGTCGTGTCTGACTCTTAGCGACCCCATGGACTGCAGCCTACCAGGCTCCTCCATCCATGGGATTTTCCATGGAGTGGGGTGCCATTGCCTTCTCCATTTAAAGTGTCTAATATGTCTCAAATTGAATTCAGGGACAACATCTTTATTCATAACTCAGTTCCCATATTAGATGGAGTTGAAAATAGAGTCTCAGATTATCTCTTTATTTTTCATATGCAAATATCCAGCATTTAGTAAGTACTAAATTATCAGGCATACCCAACACTTAAGCCCTTATATCTGAAAAATCAAGAGGGAGGAAAAAACAAAACAAAATTGGCAATAGAAGCAAACCTACTGGAGATCCAGATAGTGAAATTGTCAGATACAGGTTTTAAAATAACTGCAAATAATATTTTTAGGAAAATAGAAAAGAGATGACAGCATGGAGCATTATTAAGAACTTTAATCTATAAAAAAAGAATTGAGAGAACATGCCTAGCAGTCCAGTAGTTAAGACTGCGTTTCTACTGCAGGGGGGTGTCCCTGGTTGGGGAACTAAGATCCCTCAAGCTGTGCAGTGTGGCCAATAAAATTTAAAAAATTGAATGGACATACTGAGCTGGAAAATGAACAACTTAAGCATTTAGTAAATGAGTTTAAAAAGGTGATTAAACATAAGAGAGGATTACTGAACTGGTAGAGCAGTAGATGTTATCAAGACTCAGTCATGAAGACAGAGAGAAAAAGAACTCCCCTTCATGATGAGAAACCATTCAGAGCCTGAGAACGCAAGCCACGGTTTGCTTTCCTCTAAATAACAAACAACACACATACAGTACGTATAAAGAACTCCCACACAGCAGTAAGAAAAAGTCAGACAAATGAATATGAAAAAAACGGGCAAAAGACTCGAATAGGCACTTTGTAAAAGAAGTATCCAAATGACTGGAAAACATACGAAAGGTCATGTATTTCACTAGCCATCAGGAATATACAAAATAAAACTGAAAAGAGGCACTTCTACAAATGCACAGGAATGATGAGACTTAAAAAGACTGTGTAGCAAGTGTTTGTAAAATGAGAAACAGCTCTCACATAAGTGTAAATTGGTTCAGGTGTTTTGGAGACCTGGTTGTCAGTATCCACCAAAGCTAAACATGTACGTGCCTTTTGACTAGTAAGTGCACTCTTAAGCATAGATTCCACATAGAAACGTGTACATGTGAGCAGCAGAAGACAGGTACAACAGTTTCTTCATATCATCCAAGTGTTCATCAACGAAAGCTTGGATAAATAAACCGTAGTATATTCCCACTGCTGCTGCTGCTAAGTCGCTTCAGTCGTGTCTGACACTGTGCGACCCCATAGATGGCAGCCCACCAGGCTCCCCCGTCCCTGGGATTCTCCAGGCAAGAACACTGGAGTGGGTTGACATTTCCTTCTCCAAGGCGTGAAAGTGAACAGTGAAAGTGAAGTCGCTCAGTTGTGTCCAACTCTTAGCGACCCCATGGACTGCAGCCTACCAGGCTCTCATGGGGATTTTCCAGGCAAGAGTATTGGAGTGGGTTCCCATCGCCTTCTCCAATATTCCCACAGTGTACAGCATTGAAAACTGATGAAGTATCCCAACAAGCAGTAACACAGATGAATCTTACAAATATGAAATTGAACAATAGAAGAATATAGACCACATGATTCCATTTGTGTACATTTCCAAGAGAAGTAAAGAAAGACATTTATAATAATAGAAGTAAAAACAATTGGGGGGTCAGTTGGAGAAAGGGGACTGGGAGGAGGGGTATGGTAGGGGCATTTCTGAGATGTGAGTGATGTTTCTCTCTTGATCTGGGTGGTTGTGACACGAGTGTCCCCTGAAAAATCACCGTGAACTTCACACTTAACATTTGGTACCCTTACTGCAGACATATTACACTTAAAAAGAAAAAAAGAGTTCTTCTCTCACTTTGTATAGACTATTAAAAATGTCACTTTTTCGTGAATAGGAATTTGGTCCTGCTCTTAAAGGTCTGTGGTTAACGTGTTGGAGTGGGTAGATTAGCTCAGCATCCTCATCTGGTGATAAAATGGAACCGATGTCCCATTTGTGGAGTCCGTGCCCTCCTGTAGTGAGCAGCCGAGCTGTGTGTGATTGGTGGTTGTTAGCCAGGCATGTGCTGTGCTGCGCTTAGTCGCTCAGTCATGTCCGACTCTGCAACCCCACAGGCTACAGACCACCAGGCTCCTTTGTCCATGGGATTCTCCGGGCAGGAATACTGGAGTGGGTTGCCATTTGCTACTCCAGGGGATCTTCTCGGCCCAGGGATCGAACCCGGGTCTCCCGTGTTGCAGGCAGATTCTTTACTGTCTGAGCCACTAGAGTTTATGATATGGCCATTCAGACTGGAGTGGGGTGATACCTCATTGTAGTTTTGATTTGTATTTCTCTAATAATTAGCAATGTTCAGCATTTTTTTCATGTCTTTTGGCCATCTGTATATCTTCTTTAAAGAAATGTCTATTTAGATCTTCCCACATGCAGTACTTTGATTGGATTATGTTAATACCTCAAAGTATAAAGATTTTTAAACTTTAATATCAGATTTAAAGTTTGCTCAAATTTTAAAAGTAGTATTATATTCTGATATTTGATAACTTATAAAAACTGTAAAGTTTTGATATTTTATAAATTTGCTACCTTGGGTAATTTGATGTTTTACGACTGAGCAACTTCACTTTCACTTTTCACTTTCATACATTGGAGAAGGAAATGGCAACCCACTCCAGTGTTCTTGCCTGGAGAATCCCAGGGACGGGGGGTGCCTGGTGGGCTGCCGTCTATGGGGTCACACAGAGTCGGAGTCGGACATGACTGAAGCGACTTAGCAGCAGCAGCATCAGAACAGTACATAGAATAGGGTCTGGTGCATTATAGGTATGTGAGTAATAAATATTTGCTCAACGAATGAATGAATGAAATGTTGCATAGAGTCAGAGCGATACCTGAGAAATGGCTGATTTCAGAAATAAGCAGAGGCTGTTAGGACTCATATGTGTATTACTTTGCTCTTACTTTTTAATTTTAACCTTTTGATATTCATTTTAGAAGTAAACTCAGTGCTGTAAGCAAAATACCACTATTAACATCTGTCTTCTCTAAGAAATCTTGGCTTCCGAGTAGCTAAGAGCCTAATTAATGAGCTAGGGTGTGTGCTCTCTGGTTCTGGGTGAACTGAGCAAAGGTTGTCTTGTGCTAAGCTTGCATTTGATGATGGCACATTCTGCACTTGTCAGTAGTAAGGTGTGGTGGCATTTTTAATTGTAGGCTACACTGCCTTTTATTTATAAGAGATTTGTAAGCAGTGACCACAAAAGACATTGTTAAAAAGAAGTTATGAGCTATTATCTTCCTTTTTTTTTTTTGCTTATGCCCCCAATGGTATGTGGGGTCTCAGTTCCCCGACCAGGGATTGAACCCATGCTTCCCACATTGGAAGCGTGGCGTCTTAACCACTGGATGGCCAGCGAAGTCCCCGTTATCTTCCTGTTTGACTTAAAACAAAAAGTGAGGAACTCAACACGTGACAGTTTCATCTATAAATTATTCTTAAATTGCAAAGCCTTTTTTCATTCTTACAGCAATGAGAAATCTTGCGTCTTCATTTCAAAAGTGGGGTTTGGGTCAGTTTTGTTCGTGATAAAATAGTTATCTGATTCCCTGCCTTGTGTTTTCAATGAGCAGGTGCGGACTTTCTATTTGAAAGTGCTGAATGAGGAGCAGAGGAAACGCCTGTGTGAGAACATTGCGGGCCATCTGAAAGACGCACAGCTTTTTATCCAGAAGAAAGCGGTGAGTGATACTTTGTAAGCCGAACAGTGACACCTGCTGGCAGGATGGGAGAGTGCAGCTGTGGGAGAAAGACCTTCAAAAGAAGTGTCATTTCTATTTTACTTGAGTTAAGCAAACTTAAAAAAAAAATGAGTATGAATCCCCAATCAACCTCTGATTCTTTTCTTTCTATGGCTTACCTCCAGTAGATACACTATATCCATCAGTCCTTTACTCTTTGTCCAGTGTGTAATAATTTAGTTTAAGGCAAATCGTCTCCTAATGCTATTCAATCTGACTGTAGCCAAGTCCATGTTAAGAGAGTAATATCCAGTATGAAAATGTGGGTCCTGCCACAATTTTGCTTAGACTTTAGATGATAAGAAATACAGATTACGTCTTTGTGGTTTGAAGTCTGCCTGACTACTCGACATTATGATACCCAATCTGCCTTCAGAAGCAAATAGAAACATGCTGTTTTCTGGGGTAAAAACTGAGCTGCTTCCAAAGCTCAGGCTGACCTTTTGAGCAAAGGTGTCCCAGGGCATTTCTGATGGTCGCTCGTTGTGCTGTTTGCTCACTGTTGGTTTCCTGGCTGCCCCAGGGTCAGCCTCTCATAAATTTAGGAACCGCTGCCCCTCTCTTATCTCTTGGCTGCTGCTTCTCTGTTCATAAGGGCAGCTGTCTGGAGTATGTTCTAAGGTCTGGAGATAAGTACCTTGCAGGCTGCGCGCTTTCTCTGCAGGCAGAGCTCAATAAACTGTGTTTGATGAGTGTGTATATGAAAGATAACCCTTTGATTCCCTGGACACTAGTACTTCTTGCTGTTTACTCAGGCAGAGAGCCTGACTGTTGCTCTGTGAGAGAGGTGGGGTGGGTTTTTTCTCATCTTTCTTAGAAAAATGAGTGAGACTGTTTGTAAGCAGAGAATTGGGCCCAAACTCTTGGCCTTCTCCTCTTACGTACGCTAAAGCTGCCTGGCCTCCGTGGGTTCTTGATGTCCTACCTCTTGCTGTCTGCTGGGGATCGGCCCCTGGTCAGGAATTCCTTCTAGAAGTGTGCAGAGTTGCCCAACACAGGCCAGTGTTTGTACACCTCACTTTATTTTTTAATTGGTGTGTAATTGCTCTACAACGTTGCATTACTTTCTGCTGTACAACAAAGTGAATCAAGTATGTGTATACATATATCCCCTCCTTCTTGGGCCCTTCAACCCAACCCCCGCCCCCATCCTACCCGTCTAGGTCACCACCGAGCTAAGCTCCCCCTGCTGGACAGCAGCTTCCCACCAGCTATCTATTTTACCCATGGGGTATACGCTAACTGTAAATTCAGGCAGTGTTGGGGCCCGTTTCTTAATACAAATCACTGTAGCTTGCATTCCTCCGAGGTCAGCTCTTTACCAGCTGTAAGTGGAGCTCACCTCCTAATGCATTTTTCTCACAATACTCTGCAAGGTTGATTTAATCGACTCATTTGTTTTTATGGGAGTGGATATTGAACTCTATGAGGGAGATTTGATTGTCGCACCTATTCCATGAGGAGTGGGTATTGAAGCTCAGGCGAATGACTTATCCAGGGTTGCTCAGCCAGTATACACCCAGGACCTGAGTCCTGCTCCCTGTTGTTAAATGCTGTGTCTCTGCCTCCTGTGGACGTGTCCCTCCTCCCCTCTGGAGGAAATCCCGTGGAGCAGACACTAGGGACTGGCACGGTAGGGGCCTAGGGTGATGCTCTCATGGTCTTCATTTGGTTTCAGGTTAAGAACTTCAGCGATGTCCATCCTGAATATGGCTCCCGCATCCAGGCTCTTTTGGACAAATACAATGAGGAGAAACCTAAGGTGAGCCCAGAGCAGCCCAGCTGTGGCAGAGGGTGTATGTCATGGATAGGCACAGTGGGTTTTCTCTTCAGTGATTCTCCTCAGGGACAGCTATTCAGTTTCTTAAGCAGCTGTTCACAATCTCAGTTGAGATTTAAAGATCTCACCTGGAAAGCGCAACCTCTTCATTTAAGCCCTGGGCCATATAAGACTCTGGGATGTGTGGGTGTGTGTGTGTGTGTGGGTGTGTGATGCCCTGGGCCATGTAAGACTCTGGGGTGTGTGTGTGTGTGAGAGAGAGAGAGAGAGAGAGAGAGAGAGAGTGAGACGTCCAACTCTTTGCAACCCCACCAGGCTCCTCTGTCCATGGGATTCTCCAGGCAAGGGTACTGGAGTGGGTTGTCATTTCCTCCTCCACAGGGGCTATAGTCCATAGGGTCGCAAAGAGCTGGACACAACTGAAGCGACTTAGCACATATGGTTATAAGACAATCTAAGGTGGACAAATTCTGCATTGTTATTTTCATTTGAGCATAGATGAAAGCAGAAATACGTACTGAGTCTCTGCCCAAGTGAGTTAATTAACCTGCTGCTCTTGCCCTTTTGAAACAGAACGCAGTTCACACCTATGTGCAGCATGGGTCTCACTTGTCTGCAAGGGAGAAAGCTAATCTCTGAGGGTCGGGGGCCTGGCCCTGCACCACGTTGCCGTCCGCTTGTGAAGCAGAGCATGGTGTTCACACCTGTACCCACGGATCGCTGGATGGAAGATTCTCCTGCACTAGACATGCAAATGCAAGTTTGTGTCTGTAAAATGATAATCCAGATTTCTATAGCAAATGATGTAATAATGGCTTTTAATCCTACTTTCCTGTGGGTGAATGAAGGTTAAGGCTTAACAATCATTTAAAAGAAACATGTATTTGCTTTTGACAGCTGATTATTCACTTAAAATGACTAGAATGAAAGTTTCTAGCAGAAATATGATTTTATTTGACCAGAAAAAGTCTTAGTGACATTTATGTTTACATATCATCTCATGACCTATTTTTTAAAAATATCACTGTAATTATATAAGAAGAAAAGATAAAGATAATTTACTGAGAAATTTAAATTTTTCTCAGTTCCCATGAGGAAGAACACATTGCTGTCTTTTGAAAATAACTTCAGCACCATCATGGCTTGATGTTTATTCCTGCTTTGAATTAATCAGGTTTTTTAAAACTTGCAATTACATTTATCCTAATACAGCACTGATTTTGCAGTAGACTGATTTGTAATTGCTTTCCTTTTTCCAATAAAATAATCTGTAAATAAAAATAGAAGACTGGTGTTTGATTTCTTTAGTCTCCATATGTAACTTGAAATGTCTCAAGATTCTTAATCTGAATATCATGTTATTAGATTGTTGTTGTTTAATTGCTTAGCCATGTCCAACTCTTTTGCGACCCCATGGACTGTAGCCAGTCAGGTTCCTCTGTCCATGGGATTTCCCAGGCAAGAATACTGGAATGGGTTGCCATTTCCTTCTCCAGGGGATCTTCCTGACCCAGGAATTGAATCTGTGTCTCCTGCATTGGCAGGCAGATTCTTTACTGATGAGCCACTAGGAAAGCCCCCTGTTATCAGATACTTACCCTTAAAATTGAAAATACTGGTTTCACAAGGATAGTATATTATTTGTTTAAACCAATAGCCTTTATACACAGCTTCTGAGATACAAGGGACCAGAACTTTATTCTATTGGGAAAACAGCAAATTTCCCAGTTTTGAAAGTTACTTAGATCTCTTGTTCATTAGCTTGCTTCTTTTTATCTGATTATGAGTTTTAACTTCTTTGAATTTTATTTTTCCCTTTTTTTCTTTCCAGTTTTATCGATATGTAATTGGCACACAGCACTGTATAAATTTTACGTGTACAGTATAATGATTCAACTCACATAAATCCTGAAATGGTTATCACAATAAGTTTAATTGGGCAGTCCAGTGGTTAGCACTTGGTGCTCTAGTCACGGGCCCAGGTTTGATCCTTGGTTGGGAAACTAAGATTCCATACACTGTGTGGTGAGGTCAAAATAATAATATTACATTAGTGCAAATGTAACTGGTTTTTGCATTGTTGAAATTTGCTGTTTGATTTTGGGATACATTCTAAATGTGATTATGTTATACAACTTTTTAATGTGCATTTCTCATTTATGTTTTTTGATAATGATTTATTACTTGCTGTTTATTTTATATTTACATTCACTTCAGTTCAGTCTCTCATTCGTGTCTGACTCTTTGCAACCCCATGAATCACAGCACGCCAGGCCTCCCTGTCCATCACAAACTCCTGGAGTTCACTCAGACTCATGTCCATCGAGTCAGTGATGCCATCTAGCCATCTCATCCTCTGGCATCCCCTTCTCCTCCTGACCCCAATCCCTCCCAGCATCAGAGTCTTTTCCAATGAGTCAACTCTTCGCATGAGGTGGCCAAAGTACTGGAGTTTCAGCTTTAGCATCATTCCTTCCAAAGAACACCCAGGCCCGATCTCTTTTAGAATGGACTGGTTGGATCTCCTTGCAGTCCAAGGGACTCTCAAGAGTCTTCTCCAAGACCACAGTTCAAAAGCATCAATTCTTTGGTGCTCAGCTTTCTTCACAGTCCAACTCTCACATCCATACATGACCACAGGAAAAACCATAGCCTTGACTAGACAGACCTTTGTTGGCAAAGTAATGTCTCTGCTTTTCAATATGCTATCTAGGTTAGTCATAACTTTTCTTCCAAGGAGTAAGCATCTTTTAATTTCATGGCTGCAGTCACTATCTGCAGTGATTTTGGAGCCCCCCAAAAATAAAGTCTGACACTGTTTCCACTGTTTCCCCATCTATTTCCCATGAAGTGATGGGACCAGATGCCATGATCTTCGTCTTCTGAATGTTGAGCTTTAAGCCAACTTTTTCACTCTCCACTTTTACTTTCATCAAGAGGCTTTTTAGTTCCTCGTCACTTTCTGCTGTAAGGTTGGTGTCATCTGCATGCTGCTGCTAAGTCACTTCAGTGTCCGACTCTGTGTGACCCCATAGATGGCAGCCCACCAGGCTCCCCCATCCCTGGGATTCTCCAGGCAAGAACACTGGAGTGGGTTGCCATTTCCTTCTCCAATGCATGAAAGTGAAAAGTGAAAGTGAAGTCGCTCAGTCGTGTCCGACCCTCAGCGACCCCATGGACTGCAGCCTACCAGGCTCCTCTGTCCATGGGATTTTCCAGGCAGGAGTACTAGAGTGGGGTGCCGTTGCCTTCTCCGGTTATCTGCATATCTGAGGTTATTGATATTTCTCCCGGCAATCTTGATTCCAGCTTGTGCTTCTTCCAGCCCAGTGTTTCTCATGATGTACTCTGCATATAAGTTAAATAAGCAGGGTGACAATATACAGCCTTGATGTTCTCCTTTTCCTTATATTTACATTAGACTATGGAAATAATGTTAGGCAAAAAGCAAATTTGAGCTATTTTCTTATTTGAATTCAAAATGGGTTGTAAAGCAGCAGAGACAGCTTGTAAGATGAGTAATGCGCTTGACCCAGGAACTGCTAGCGAAGTACAGTGCAGTAGTGGTTTTGCAAAGTTTTGCAAAGGAGATGAGAGCTTTGAAGATGATTGTAGCGGCCAGCCATCAGAAGTTGACAGCGACCAACTGGAAGGATCATCGAAGCTGATCCTCTTACAACTACCCGAGAAGTTGCTGAAGAACTCAACGTCAGCCATGCTGTGGTTGTTCAGCATTGAAGCAAATTAGAAAGGTAAAAAAGCCTAATTAATAAGAGGGCGCCTCATGAAGTGACTGAAAAAAAAAATCGTCATTTTGAAGTGTCATCTTCTGTTATTCTTCACAACAACAGACCATTTCTGGATCGGACTGTGACGTGGCAAAAAGTGGAATTTATATGACAGCCAGTGACAAACAACCAGCTCAGTGGTTGGACCAGGAAGCAGCTTTAAATCACTTCCCAAAGCCAAGTGAAAAGTGAAAGTTAAGTCCCTCAGTCGTGTCTGACTCTTTGCGACCCCGTGGACTGTAGCCCACCAGGCTCCTCCCTCCATGGGATTCTCCAGGCAAGAATACTGGAGTGGGTTGCCATTTCCTTCTCCAGGGGATCTTCCCAACCCAGGGATTGAACCCAGGTCTCCCGCATTGCAGGCAGACGCTTTAACCTCTGAGCCACCAGGGAAGCCACATCCCAAAGCCAAACTTGTACCAAAAAAAAAGGTCACTGGTGGTCTGCTGCTGGACTGATCCACTACAGCTTTCTGAATCCCAGCAAAACCATTACATCTGAGTATGCTCAGCAAATTGATGAGATGCAGTGAAATCTCCATTTTGCAGGGACAACTTTTTGCAGGGAAAATGCTTCCGTAGCCAGCAGGATGCAGAAAATGTTTTCCAAGAGTTTGTTGAATCCTGTAGCATGGATTTTTACATTACAGGAAGAAGCAAACATTTCTTATTGGCAAAAATGTGTTGATTGTAGTGGTTCCTATTTTGATTAATAAAGATGTGTTTGAGGCTGATTATAATGATTTAAAAATCACAGTACGAAACCACAGTTACGTTTGCACCAACCTAATAATTTTCGTTAACATTCGTCATCTCATATAGATACAACACTAAAGAAATAGAAAAAAAAATTTTTTTCTCATGAGGAGAGCTCTTAGGATTTACTCTCAACAGCTTTCATATATAACATACAGCAGTGTTAATGATATTTATTGTTATTGTTCCCTTTATTCTGCTCCCTTTTATTGAAAAAATGTCTTTTAAGAACTGCCTTTACTTGCTATCTTCACTCTCTCTGTCCTTTCTTTGAACCTACAAGCAGACTGCCCTTGTTAAGGTCACCAGTGACTTCCATGCCACTAAAATCCAGTGGTCCCATCAAGGAGTCCCACTTCTGGGTATATCCCCAAAAGGGGTGGAAGCAGGGACTTGAAGAGATGTGTGCCGTGTGAAGCATTATTCATCAGAGTCAAAAGGTGAAACAACTTCAGGGTTCATTAATAGGTGAATGGATAAACAAGATGTATATCCAGATAATGGAATATTATTCAGCCTTAGGAAGGAAGGAAATTCTGACACATGCTGCAACATGACTGAATCTTGAAGACATGCTAAGTGAAGTAAGTCTGATACAGATGGGCAAGTATGGTATGATTCCACTTATATGAGGTACCTAGAACAGTGAAATACACAAAGACAAAGTAGAATGGTGGTTGCCAAGGGCTGGGGGAGGGGGAGTGGGGAATTCTTATTTAATAGGTATAGAGTTTCATTTGGAAGATGAGAAAGTTCTGGAGGTGGATGGTGGTGATGGTAACATAACAGCGTGAATATATTTGCCACTGAACTGTATACTTAAAAGCAGTTAAAAAATGGTCAATTTTATGTATGTTTTTGCCACACACACACGTACACACACAAGCCCAAAGCTCAAAGTCCATTCTCGTCCTTACCTTAACGTGGCCTTTCGGCAGTGTTTGACACAGTTGATCATTGACACTTTCTTTCAAAAAAGAAACCAGCTGTTTTTTGATGATAGACTTCACATACCATAAAATCCATCCATTTGAAGTGTATGGTTCAATGGTTTTTAGCATATGCACGGAGTTGTACAGTCAACACCACAATTTCAGAACATCTCTGTCACCCCCTAAAAATCTCTGTACTCATTAGCAGTCATGCACCAGCCCCCCTGCCCCCGCCCAATTTAATCCTGCCCAGTAACCCTTGGCCATTAGGGATCTGTCTATAGATTTGCCTACATTGCACATTTTATCTAAATGGAATCATAACAACATGTGATCTTCATTGACTGGCTTCTTTGACTTAGTATAATGTTATCAAGATTCTTACATGTTTTATCAGGTATCTGTACTTCATTGCCTTCTGTTGCTAAATAATATCCCGTTGTATGGATAAGCTGTTTTTTAGTGATCCATTCATCAGTTGACAGACATTTGGGTGGTTTACACTTTTTTGGCTACTATGAATAATGCTGCTATGAACATTTGTGTGTGTGTTTTTGTGTGGACATATCTTTTCGTTTCTCACATTCTTACCTTCTTAAAAGACATTTTCACTTACCTTCTAGCACACCACTCTCTAAAAATCTACTGGTATTTTATTTTTTTATTTTTTCTAATACAATGTTCTTTATTTTTTTTTCTTTTATTTATTTATTTTTTTATGTTTTCGTTTTTCTTTCTTTTTTTTTAAATTTTATTTTTAAACTTTACAAAATTGTATTGGTTCTGTTATTTACTGTTCTAAAAGGAGGGTCGGTCTGGACTTAGGGAAACATTGAAGAATCATCTTGTTGCTTTCAAATTCAATGTCAGAATTTTAGTTTAAAGCACATTAATTTTTTCCCTTCCCCAGGTAAAAGGGCATGACTCTAATTTGTAATCCCTGCTACAGAAATAAGTTTTCAAAATTTCTTAGCACTTGCTTTTCTGAAAGAAAAACAGTGGGCAAGCTTCTTGGCCATTTCTTTGCCTCTTATTTCATGATAAAGGCAAAGGGCCAGATTCTATTTTAAATGATCCTACAGGGCACACTGAAGGCTTTAAAATTCTCATCAGAGCTTTTAAAGATGTGAAAGGTTAATAGATGTGAACTCAAAAAGTTCTGTATACTTTTGAGTTTTTGAGAATTTTAATCACTCACATGTCGAAAGCTCTACTGTGGTCTTTTTCTTTCTTTCTTTCTTTTTTTTTTTTTACAAAAGAAATACTTATTCTATCATTTGGCTGTTTGATAAGTGATTTTTGCATTGTCATTTTAATTTTTGTTGTTTTGCTTTTTTATTGTTTAAATGTGGTATTTTAAATAATCCTTGTGTTTTCTGATCTGGAATGAATTATATTATGAAAATCTATGTTTAAGTAAAACTCACATTTTAAGGAGTATAGTGGATTGCATGATGGTCTAAAATAATATATCCATATCCTAACCTCTGGAACCTGGGAAGGTGACTTTATTTGGAGAAAAAGTTTTTGCAAATATCTCCAGATGAGATCTGGCTTCCCAGGTGGCACAGCGTAAAGAATCTGCCTACAATGCAGGAGACGTAAGAGACTCCTCTTATGTGGGTTCGATTCCTGGGTCAGGAAGATCCCTTGGAGAAGGAAATGGCAATGCACTCCAGTATTCTTGCCTGGAGAATCCCATGGACAGAGGAGCCTGGGGGGCTACTGTCCATGGGGTCACAAAGAGTCAGACACGACTGAGCGCGCATGCATGGCATGGCCAGGTGAGGTCATCCTGGACTGGGTCCTAAACTCCAAGGTCAGCTTTTAAGAGACTGAAGGAGAGGAGAATGGGCAATTCCTATGTAGATGGAGGCAGAGATTGAGTTTTTACAGCCACAAGTGAAGGAACCACTCGAGACTCTAGAAGCTGGAAGGGGCAAGGAAGGGGTCTTCCTTAGAGCTTATGGAGGTTGCGTCGCCCTGCTGATGCCTTAATTTTGGACTCATCCCCCAGAATTGTTATAGAATGAATTTCTGTGGTTTTAAGTCACCGAATTTGGTAACTTCTTTCGGGTAGCCTTGGAAACTCATACAGAGACAGAGCTAGTTTAATGGTTTTACAGAAGGAAAACTTTTTGAGTAGCAGAGGGATTCATTTTTTTGTTCTTTGAATTGCCTGACGCCCACCTCCGGCGGGGGACAGCATCTCTTAGGTGGTGAGTGTACAGTCCACTGCTGCTTGCCCGGCCCCCACCTCAGTCCCTGCCATTCCCCAGAGCTGCTTGGTTCTGCTTTTTCACTGCCAAGCTGACAGCCTGAAAGCTCCCAGCTCCCCTCCTGTTAGATAATTGCCAATTTCCTGGACAGTCTCTTCTTTCAACTGGACTGTGAGATTTGATCCAGTGCATCAACATGGTACTTCCCTCTTCACCTGGGTTGGACAGGGGTCCCAATTTCAAAATGTAAAACCATTCTGGTTATATGAAAAAAAAAAAAAAGTGAATTGGTGCAGCCATCATGGAAAATAGTATGGAGGCTTCTCAAAAAAACAAAACAAAAAATAAGAAAACCACCATGTGACCCAGCAATTCCACTGCTACATATATATCTGAAAATGCAAAAACACTGGCTCGAAAAGACGCATGTGCCTCAGTGTTCAAAGCAGCATTGTTTGCCAACATATGGAAGAAAGCTAAGCATCCATGGAAAGAAGATTGGATAAAGATGTGGTGCATATATATAAAATGGAATATTACTCAGCAACAAAAAGAATGAAATTTTGCCATTAGCAGCAACATGGATGGCCCTGGAGGTCATTATGCTTAGTGAAATAAGTCAGAGAATGACAAACACTGTATGATATCACTTGCTTGTGGAATCTAAATAATGCGACCAACTAGTGAATATAATAAGAAGCAGACTTACAGAGCGAGAGAACAGACTAGTGGGTGCCAGTCGGGGAGGGGGCAAAATAGAGGTGGAGGAATGGGAAGCACAAGCTCCTGAGTGTAAAGTAGGGTACACGGATGTATCGTACAACATGGGGAATATAGTCAGCATTTTGTAATAACTGTAAATGGAATGTAACCTTTAAAAATTGTATTGAAAAAAAAAAAAAAAAACCACCACCTCGAACTAAACACAACAGGGTACAAACAAAGTTCAAGGTATGAGGCAGCAAGAAGTGACCAAATGCTCTTCCACCCAGTCCAGGAAATTCCTGCCACAGCACTGAGAGACTAGTGATGCCAGATCTGACTTTTAAAAACAAAGTGGTGATCTGGATTTGCCTGTACATCTCCTGATTTTCAAATAAGGCAACTAATTCACAGGAAAAAACAAAACACCACCTCATACACAAGCCATAAAAATGTGTGTTTGTTTGCAAACCAAACAAAAACATACCTGTAGGCCCCACTGGTCCATGCACTCCATCTTGTGAGAACTCTGTCTTCAGAAGGAAAGGTGGTGGGGTAGATCACTCCCCTATATCTCTTACATCTTTGGGACTCTCTAGGAATCTCCATCTCCTAAATGGTAGGAAATATTAATAGAAGGGTCATCCAAGGTCCATATAGTCAAAGTTCTGGTTTTTCCAGCAGACATGTATGGATGTGAGAGTTGAACCGTTGAAACATAAAGAAGGCTGAGCGCCCAAGAATTGATGCTTTTGGACTGTGGTGCTGGAAAAGACTCTTGAGAGCCCCTTGGACAGCAAGGAGATCAAACCAGTCAATCCTAAAGGAAATCAACCCTGGATATTCATTGGATGGACTGATGCTGAAGCTGAAACTTCAATACTTTGGCCAACTGATGCAAATAGTCAACTCATTAGAAAAGACCCTGATGCTGGGAAGGATTGAGGGCAAGAGGAGAAGGGGGTGACAGAGGATGAAATGGTTGGATGGTATCACCAACTCAATGGACATGAGTTTGAGCAAATTCCGGGAGATGGTGAAGGACAGGGAAGCAGGGCGTGCTGCAGTTCATGGGGTCACAAAGAGTTGAACACAACTTAGCATCTGAGCAATGTTTCCTGAGTCAGCCTTGCTAAACTGAACAATCCAGAGACAGTGTAACATGTTAAATATTTTATTCACATTGTTTATAAACTGTATCCACCTGGGAAACACATGAATCCAAAAAATAGATTATTTTACAGTCATTCACATTTTTTAAAAACAAGTGACTTTTGACGTGAAACTCTAAGATGGAGGCCCTCAGTCTATCTTGCGGTTCAGTGCCTCATCACATGAAGCTTCCTGCTCTGGGGAAGGGGTCCTGGGGACAGTCCACCTAGCTGGAGTCACTAATGGTTCACCTACCAGTGACTGATGAGAAAACATCAGTGCAGACTTTAACCCGTGAACGAATATTCACTGGTGTAAATCCATCGTCACTATTTTTGTCAAGGAAATATGAGTTTTAGAGCTTGCGTACCCATCAGGTAGGAAAACAAAGGGAGAGACTCATAGTTTAATTGCCTATTACAGAGCCGTCAGGAAATTCCTGGCTCTGTAAAGGTTTAATGTCTTGCTCACAGACAGAATCGGTGAATTATGATTTTATTGTGTTGACAGCTTGAGCCATGGAAACAGTAGTGGTTTGGAAACTGATGCAAACGTCTGTGGATTAACCTTTTGCACATCTGATGCTCCCTACCCTGGAGAAGAGGGGGAACAAATTCAGCAAGAATTAAGAATGTGCCTAATTTTAAGTGTGTTAGCCCAGATAGATGGCCATGGGGGTTTTGCTGAGCGGCTAAAAAGATATTCTGGTTAAGAAAGTTTACTATGCTAAATCCAATTATGTATCAGCTTGATGGCTTAGCTCCTTTACCAGTTAAGAAACTTTACTATGGAATTTGACTTTAACGATTTAAAATCTGTCTGTTTATCTTATCACATCTGACCCCCTCCTACTATGTGAACTACAAACTAATCACTTTTTTTTTTTTTTTTGCTTTGTGAGCTGCCACAGTAACCGATGTGAAAACTTCGGAGCCTTTGGAGTGGGACCACCAGATGAGCCTCTAAATAGCAGAATTGGATCCTTTTTCTCTGAGCAGCACCGATGACACTGGGCATTGTGGTTCTGCAACTCTTCACTAGGGAAGTGATGTTCGATCAGGGTACCACAAAAGGTCATTCCCTCCTCCCCTTGGGTTAAAAAAAAAATAGCTTAAGGGTTGCGGCCATTACCCCCAAACAGACAACAACAACTCTGAGTCCAAACGTAAGCTGAGATGTGGAGAAATTTTATCAGCACGTTGGCAGGTGTTTTTTTTTTTTTTTTAAAGGACTTTCCAATGTCTATTGCAATCTATTGTTTGAAAAGACAGAAATCCATTACATGAGCTGGATGATGGAGCAGATCATAGCTTGTCTTCCCGCCACCCATGTGCATTTTTTCCAAATTTGTACACTAATCTTCGGTCAACCCGTTCCAAAATTCCGGTTTTATAGTAGTACCTGCAAAGACAGCAGAAGAGAAGCACAGGGAGGGTTCACACCCCGGGAAAGCGACAGAACACGAGCTCTCCCCTCGTTCCTCTCAGCTGACGGGGCCAGCCTGTGGTTGCCCTGGTATTTTCACACCCTCTTATCAACTTACACTTAAACCTTTCCCAGACATCTTGAAGACTGAACCTCACCACATGCAGTTCAAAATGTGTGTGTGTGTGTGTGTGTGTGTGTGATGGCCTCAGAGTGATCCCCTGGGAACACTGCCAAGAAGGGCAAGGATGACGTGTCAGTTTACAAACCCTAATCTCACCTGAAACTAAGTCCCAAAGTGTAGTCTCATGACCTTTTGGTTATCAAGTAAAAAGAGCCCTGTAATTTTCTATGTGTGTGCTGTTGCTTCAGTCGTGTCTGACTCTTCTGCAACCCGCTGGGCTGTAGCCTCCTCTGTCCATGGGATTCTCCAGGCAAGAATACTGGGATGGGTTGCCATGCCCTCCTCCAGGGGATCTTCCCGACCCCAGGATCGAACCTGCATCTCTTACGTCACCTACGTCGGCAAGCAGGTTCTTTAACACTAGTGCCCCTGGGAAGCCCAGTTTTCTATGGCTGACCATTTAATATAACTGTGCTGGCAGACTCACGGCATTTCATGCTGTTCACCTACCTCAGAGCTCTGCTCAGCTTTTCGTACGTCATTCTGTCATTTTTCTTCCTTTGTCCCCACATCTTCGCCAGGGCTTCTGATTTAACCACCCGAAAAATACCTTGTTCCCTATCTTCCCATTCCAGAATGCCGCAGTTTTCCTCAGGAGATAGAAGCAGATCTCGCACAAATTCCCATAGATGAGAACTCTGGAGGCCTTTAGGGAAGCAAAGAAAAGTGAAAAATTAAAAAGTTTCAAGTCATACAACTTCTTATGAAACCATGAGAACTGCTCCTGCATGGAGTTAGTCTCAAAATTATGACCGAACACTCTACTTGGAGCCTTACAGAGCTGTGAAATGTTCTCTTCTGCTAAAACAGTTACAAAACACCCACAGAGACACCAAATTTACGGCAACCAGCGACACTGGTTCATGAAGCTTCCCCGCTCTATGGAACTCCTGACCAGTTCTTATGGAATTAACGATGTGACAGTCGAATGATGCTTTGATTCTTCTTTCTGACAAGCAGTATGGTTCTTCTGAGGCCCCATAGCTACAACCATCTGGCTGGACTAATCCTACAAGTGTGTTTTTCATGAGAAACTGGTATTTCTGTTGTTCCATTGTATCATCGTTAAAACTGACTCTGGAGCCTGGGTTTGGGTCCTGATTTACCTCTTCTTGCTCTGTAACCAAATCTCTCTAGTCATTGTCTCTCTCAAATGGGTTAGTAAGAGTACCTCTCTCATAGCACAGGTTAGAGGATCATGATTTAATACGTGTTAAACGGTTAGACCCAAGCCCAGCAGGATTGACCCTGTAGATCTGTCTCAGTGCTGGGAAAGCTAACAGAATTGCTATTATCCTGAGTACCTTTGAGAGAAGAATCCACAGTAGACCAGGAGAAAAAAACCCAAATTCAATCTGGCTAAAACATTTACTTAAATTCTCCTATTACCATTTCCAAGGGAAAAGAAAAATTTGATAACACTTACAAAAGTAATCATCAGTTTCTCTGCTGTGTTGTTCAGGAAATAACTAGTCCTGTTCAAACACTGGGTCTCAAAGCTTATTGAAGTAGATGGTGTTGTCTCATGAATGGTTTCAAGAAATTAGCAACGACAAACGACATCAGCATACTTACTTGTTCGACTATGACTGTGACAGTCTTGACTTTTGATGCCACTTGTTTTCAAGCAACTGGAATCAGCATCTGCAACAGAGTGATTGACAGCTGCAGGAAGAAATCTAGAGGCCACATTCAGACCTCAAGTCACACCAAATGAGCAGCTATTAATTGGACACCTTCGTGGCAGGAGACAACTGGTGCCGGCTGTTCTGGGGATAATTAGTAGGTTTCAGGAGAATTTGTATTCAACACTGGGGCCCAACTGTGTGTCAGATTCCAGGTTCTGAGCTGGAAACAGAAAGCTGGAGACAAGGCAGACTTGGTCCTCGCTCAGGTAGAGGCTGAGGACTACAGGGCGAGGAAAATACAAGTGAAACACGAATCGCCCCTGTTGTAAGTGTTACGAAGGAAGGAGGCATTAGAGAATGGAGGCAGGCGAAAGCTCCTGCTGCATCTAGATGGGGTGGGCAGAGTGGGTCTCCTAGAGGAACACATTCATGCTAACGTCAGGAGGTGGGAGAGGGTTTCAGAGGGAAGGAGCAGCAGTGCAAAGCCCAGGGGACCTCCGGGTGCTAGGGAGGGTGGGAGGTGTTGCCTCGGGGGCAGCTAGCTGCTGACAAGTCACGTGGGCACCTGAGAATGGCGAGGGATTTTATTCAACAAGTGAAGACGGAAGACTTTGACAAGATCCACACGTTAAGAAGATCCCTCCGGCTAGTGTGGAGAACAGACCAGAAAGGACACAGGGAAAAGCAAAGGGACTACAGCTTATGAAGAGCAGAAAGCAAAGCATGAAATCAATGCAGGGTTAGATTAGAACTCAGGCTGCAGCAGTCTGAGACAGGGGTATAGTTTCATAATTATGTAACAGCCAAATGGGAAAAGAATTTGAAAAAGAAGAGATACATGCATAGGTATAACTGAGTCACTTTGCTGAACACAACATTGTTTATCAACTATACTCCAATATAAAATAAAAAAATCTGGCCTTCCATTTAGAAGCCACAGCTAAATGTCCACAGAGGCTTCTAGCAGGGGGTGGTCCTTCTCCTGTCAACAGGTAGAGTCTGCGGTCCCCACACCTCCAATATGGGCCACGAACGGAGCCCAGAATTCACGCCCTGAGACTCCCAAGGCTGGCAGGAAGACGTCACAGACCAGGTCACAGCTGGGTCCAGTGGCCAGCCCTGCAAGTGGAGTCTTGGAAGAGGATCCTCCGCCCCTCCCCTCTCACCTCCCTTCCCCCTCCCATCCCTACCTCCCTTCTCCGGGGCCTCCCCTCCCCCTCCTCAAACGCAGGACTTGGACGCCTTGCATGATGTGCAAGCCTCCCATGCAGAGCTCTGCCCAAACTGCCTGTTTGTGTGTAAATAATAAATTGTTTGAGCCACAAAAATAAAATAAAAAATTTTAAAAAACCCACAAAGTGTATATGATTCAAATCTAAAAGGTGGCAGCAGACCACCCCTCCCAATTCCTACATCACCTGCTCCCTCCACTCCAGCCACAGTGGCCTCCCAGCTCCTTCTGAAACTCACAGGCACCTCCTGCCTTGGGGCACTTGCTCCCTTGGCCCTGAGTGCTCTTCCCTGGGGCGTCCAGGGGCTTAGGCTCTCACCTCCATCTTTGCTCAAAGTCACCGTTTCGGGGAGGCCCTCTCTGACGGCTGAGCCGGAAGTGTACACACTCACCCTACTCAACACTCCATGTCCTAGTTCTATTTTTTGCCGCCGTATATGTCGCCATGGAACATATTATGTATTTATTTTCTTCACTGGCTGACTCTCCCTACTAGAGGGCAGGGATTTGTGTTCCCATGTGTATCCCCAGAACCTAGCACAGTGTGGGGCATACAGTAGGTGCTCAATAAATGCTGTGGCACAGCCATGTACTGTACTGCACTGTTCTCACCATCCCTGCTGTAAGGAGGCGATGCTACAAGTCCTGAATGACAAAGTATGCTGTCCTAGGAGGGAATGGTGCCCCGTGCACCGCACCACTGCCCAGGGTGGCTGGCCTCAATGCCCATGGGTCTTGTCATTCCGCGGGGTGACAGCCTGCAATGGTGCCCTGTGGTCTCCCGGGCAGAGGCTGCCATGTCAGCCAGGCCTTTCACACCCAGACCTCCACCTGGTTCTCCAGGTTTATCTCTTGCTGCTCCTCAACTCCTTCCCTCCTCTTGGGTCAGATGGTCCCAACAGGGCTCGACTCTCTCCCGCCTCAGGGCCTTTGCACAGGCTCCCTGCCTCCCACTTCCACCCAACCGACTCCGTTCTCACAAAACTCTTCAGGAAGGCTTCTTGGAGCCCACCCTTCTCTGTCCCACAACACCTGTGCATTCCTCAGTGTCCAGCACCGGACCCACTATCCCTCTACTGCAAAGGTCCACGTCGGCTGTTGGTCACCTGAACTGACAGCTGATATTCATTCAAAGTGGAAAGTGTTAGTCGCTCAGTCGTGTCCGACTCTTTGTGACCCCATGAACTGTAGCCCGCTAGGCTCCTCTGTCCACGAGGTTTGCCAGGCAAGAATACTGGAGTGGGTTGCAATTCCCTTCTCTAGGGGATCTTCCTGACCCAGGGATCGAACCTGGGTGCCTGCATTGCAAGCAGATGAGTGCTTACTAAATGCCAAGTGCTTGGTGAGGGCTTCACAGACAGCATCTCATTTCATTTTTGCCAAGATCCCTTGAGGTATTATTGCTTTTTCCCTTTACTGAGGAGCAACTGAAGCCCAGAGAGTTTAAGGGTTTCACCAAGGAAGGTGGAGCGAGGACTTGGACCTAAAGCAGTTCTGTTCCAAAGCGGCTGTTCACAACTACTGCTTCAGTGTGTCTCTCATGGCAAGTATCTGTTCAACAGATACTTAATGAATAGTCATTGAAATGTGTTGAACGTCTGCTGTGGCTAGGTGGTCACCCAATCTCATCCACCCTTATGATGCATGTTTCTTACTCTCCCCACTTTACATATAAGAAGACAGAGGTGTCTCACTGGAGGTCCCTCACTCACAGGCTCCTGAGGGACCACACGAAACAGGTCCCAGTCTCTCCTCTCAAGGGACTTAGACCCAAGTGGGAGGGAACAGCCAGTGAACAAACCCATATTGGTGATAAACGCGGTGGAGAAAGATGCTGTAGTAGTGTGAAAGGATCGAGGCAGTGGTGAAGGGGCTGAGCGACACTGCGATCATAACAGGAGCCAACAAAGAAAGCTCTTGGACAAGAAGACAGCTGAACAGGAAGGAGCGAGCCCTGGAGACGTTTGGGGAGCCTGTCTAACGGCGGAGCTGAGATCACATCTAATTTTCTGGCATTGGAGCCCTCAGCTCAAGTAACTGCTGTGCATGGTTCACTGAAACGAACAATGACATGAACACGTGACTTCAGTGTTCAGGGTCCCTTTGGCCTCCCCTCTGCTATTTCCTACGTTATAGCCTAGGATCATATCATTGTGGGAAAACAGGCCTGAGCACACAGGCCAAACCTCAACCAACGCTCAGGAGAGATCAGCTGACAGTGGAGATGCTGCCAGGTGGAGAGAGGTCAACGGAGGTGAGCAGCGTTGATGGTCAGTTGATCAAGATGGAGAAAGGGTTTCGCCCTCCTCTCAGATCCGGTGCCATGCTCTGTGGCGTCGCCTACAGAGCAGGCATGGCCTTTGTTTTAATTTAATCTTTCAGGAAGAGAGAAAACAAATGGAGCGGTCAAGATAAACAAAGGTGAACTATAAACTGGGGATTGGACAACAGCTTTCACTGAAATGCCCAAATGGCAAGAACAGGTGGAAGAGAGTCACCTTTTTAATTCTTAAGATTTCTTCCACGTGCTTTGGACAGAAGCCATGTGGCTGGATGGGATGGACACAGGATTGATCAGCAAGAGGCGAGGTGGGTGGGATGGTGGGCGTTTCCACCTGTGGGTCTTGCCAGAGATAAACAGTCCTGCTCTATCCATTCCTACTTCTCAGCAGTGGATTTGATGGTAGTCAAGGGTAAACTAGGCTGGAGGCCCCGCTTGGCTCGGGGGTGGGGCTGGGGGTGGGGATAGAGGGGCTGAAGCCATCACTGTGTGGCCACGTTGAGGGAAGTTCCCACGTCCAAAGCTCCCCAAGGCGGCAGTGGTGGTAGCATCACAGTGAACCCCGCCCCACCCCAAGCTTCTCTGCAGAGGTCCGCAGAGTCTGAGGGTTGCTCTCCCTGCCTCACACTGACCTTCATCTTGAATGTGTCTCCGTGGCGGGGCTGTGCCTGACACGGGCCAATGGGAACAGGGCCCAGGCTCTCTGCTGTCTGTGGGATTTGGAGAGGTTTGTTTGCCTTGAAACTGGAGACTGGTAAAGTGTGGCCAGAGGATATGTTCCCCGTCGTTGACTGAAATCACGCTCACTGTCCTCCAGAAGCTGGGATAGAGACTGGAGGGGTAGTGTCTACACTGAGCTTGTCACGCACACGTCCCCGAAGGCCAGCAGTCCAGTCACAGAGCTGCATCTCGGGCCAACGCAGGAGGTGCCCGGCAGCGAGGCTAGCCCTGCAGGCTTGGTTCACTGGCTCTTCTGAGGCAGAGGTGGGGCAGGGCCGGGGAGAGGAGAGAACAAGTGGAGAAGGGCTGGGGTGCGTCCCTTAGGCCCCTTCTGACGGTTTCCTAGCTTGTTGGGTGTAAGTCAAAAATCCCTTGTTCTCTGAATCATTGTGGCGCTGGGCCCAGACTCAGAGGAATTCTGAGTCCGAGGTCTCAACTGAGTGGACAGCAGAGTGAGCACAAGGGTCTGGGGGCACGCGTGCGTGCATGTGTGTGCACCTGTGGGCATGTGGTGCGGAGCGCAGCGTTTAAGAGCATAGACCTTGAGGAGATGAGTCGGAAGCTCAGTTCCGCAATGACTTGTGACTTGTGAGTTCCAGCACCGCCAGTTTCCATAGTAGCAAATGGGGATAATGCTACTATCTACTGAAGTTACTCACTGGTAGAGATGTGGATGGACCAAGAGATCATCACACAGAGTGAAATAAGTCAGAAAGAGGAAAACAAATATCATATATTAACACATACGTGTAGAATCTAGAAAACTAGTATAGATGATCTTTTTTGCAAAACAGAAGTAGAGACACAGATGTAGAGCTCAAACATATGGACACCAAAGGAGGAGAGCGGGGGATGGGATGAATTGGGATTTGGGGATTGACATACACACACTATTGATACTGAGTATAAAATAAACAACTAATGAGAAGGCATTGTATAGCTCAGGGAACCCTACTCAGTGCTCTGTGGTGACCTAAATGGGAAGGAAATCCAAAATAAAAGAGGGGATTTTTTTATATAGAGGATTATATAGAGGATTCACTTTGTGGTACAGCAGAAACTAACAGAGCACTGTAAAGCTACTATACTCCAATAAAAATTAAAAAATAAAAATACACAGTGAAGTTATATATGAGGATTGTGGTGTTGGAGAAGACTCTTGAGAGTCTCTTGGACTGCAAGGAGATCAAACCAGTCAATCCTAAAGGAAGTCAGTCCTGAATATTCATTGGAAGGACTGGTGCTGAAGCTGAAGCTCCAGTACTTTGGCCACCTGATGGGAAGAACTGACTCACTGGAAAAGACCCTGATGCTGGGAAAGACTGAAGGCGGGAGGAGAAGGGGACGAGAAGATGAGATGATTGGATGGCATCACCGACTCGATGGACATGAATCTGAGCAAGCCCCGGGAGTTGGCGATGGACAGGGAAGCCTGGTGTGCTGCAGTCCATGGCGTTGCAGAGTCAGACACAACTGAGACTGAACTGAACTGAACTAACAATGTACATAGAATATTTGGCCTGGCAGCATGCTGGGCACGTAGTAAGGGTTTCACAAACGGCCACCGTAGCTATGAATTTAATCTTACAGTTATTGAAGATGGATGGGAACATTGCTTGAACCCCCAGATGGATGCCACTTTGTCCTGGTTGGTCAGGCCCCCAGGCCAGGACCTTTGAGAGGGTCTCAGTAACCAAGAGCAATCATCATCAGCTTTAAAAAATGAAGGCTCCAAAGTTCCCTTTCCTAAACCTTCTCCATCTGCAGAAGTAAAACCACGAGGGTTAATTTTCAGTCAACAAGGCCATCTGAGATCCTCCATTGCCTTATAATTATAAATGTGATCTGCTTAATGAGCTCTGATTTTTAGACATTATCAACCACAAGGCCTCTAATGGTTGGTAATTTGTAATTATGATTTTTTACTGCTAATGGGTACCAGTATTTGGAGCAACTAGGCTGCTGGCATAGGTTAGGCACTTTATATGCACTGTTACTTGAACTCATCATGACCCAGCGAGGGTCTGACCATTTTATAGACAAAGAAATTGAGTCTGGGGGAGGATAAAGAAGCCACAGACCCAAGCCCCATGCTCCACCATGTTGCTCCTGCCATCTTCTCTTCGTCTCCCACCGTTTCAGGTTATCAGCCTTTGAGTGAAGTCCTACAAGAACCATCGAGCCCCTGTGCGCTACAACAGCCATGGCACAGCAGCGTGAACTTGGTTACTTACAGTCTTTGAGGGTGGCCTTGGTCTCATCAGGATCATTAAAAAAGGAGTAACCTGGGAAAGAAACAGAAATCCATTAACCATGGTATACAACCCTGGTTTCTGTGGCCAGGCCAGAAGGGGAGGTGCTGGGGAGAAGGGGAGTGATTTTATCCTCTGCGGGGTAGTTTTATTTCACAAGGAAACTTGGAGACCACCTGGCCCTTACAGGGCCACCCCAAAGCCACTCCTGAGAGATACAACCTCCTGGTACTTTTTTGGCCACTGCACAGCTTATGCAGTCTTAGTTCACCAACCAGGGATCAAATCAGGGCCCCAGCAGTGAAAGCGCTGAGTCCTAACTACTGGACCACCAGGGAATCCCGCAACCTCTTTGTTTTTAAAGGTCACCCCGGGAGAGCCCTGGGCCAGGCCTCCCAGCAGCTTCTAGAATGTTTTGAGTGGCTATTGGGAGCGAGTCCTGGCTTGGGGTCGGGAGGCCTGAGCTCTGCACTGGTCTGAGTCATCGACCCTTGTGCAGACTTGCCAGTCACCCAGCCTCCAGGCTTGTGTTCCTTCCCGGCAACACGTGACAAAACCACCCTGACCACCTTGTTGGCGCCGTCTATGATCTGGGATGTGACCTCTGATCCCTCGGGGATTTGAACACGTGTGACATGCTGGTCTACAATGGACATGAGAATGGACACAGGAGGCCTTAAGAAACCCGACGTGAGGATTCAAAGAGGGGTCTGGAGACTGCTGTTCTCCTCTGAAGGAGGGGGGTGAGGTTGGGACTGGATCAGGACTTTCAGATCACATTTTCACGCAGCACCATAGGCCAGAGGACATCCATTTTCTAACGTGGCGTCCAACGTGAGGGCCAGTTTCCGTTTACTGAGAAGACAGGAACAGGGCATAGCTGTGACTGCTGACTCCTAGGGCCGCTGGTTCTCAGAATGACTGGTTCTGGTCAGCCATACACTGTTCCTTCTTCCCAAGAACAGGCGGGGTTGCCGGGGGATCTTCCTGTCCTGCGCTGGGGAGCTGCCTCCTTCCTCCTCCCTTCCCACCGACCCCGCGCTCAGGGCCAGGGTCCCTCTGATTCTGGGCCCTTAAATCCCACTGCAGTACCTGTGGAGCCAGACCACACACTGGGCATAGAGACCCCCTTTGACTCCTCTCCCTGCCAAAACTTGGTCTGTGTCCTTTTCTGTCAGAGCCCCAATCTGTGGGGTCATATAAGGCCTAAACCAGCCTTCTCGGGTGGTGCTAGAGGTAAGGAACCTGCCTGCCAATGCAGGAGACATGAGATGTGAGTTCGAAACCTGGGTCGGGAAGATGCTCTGGTGGAGAGCATGCAACCCACTCCTGTATTCTTGCCTGGAGAATCCCATGGACAGAGGAACCTGGCAGGCTACAGTCTACAGGGTTGCACAGAGTCAGACACGACTGAAGTGACTTAGCACGCATATACACATGCAAGGCCTAACCTAGGTAATAACCAGTTTAACATATAACTTATAGACCAAACAAGGACTTTTTTGAGGATAAAAAACAGGATAACAGGTGAAGACACTATGTCCTGGGCAGATTGGGACACTGGAAACTTTGGTCACAGTACCTGCATTTCAATACACTTTACACACTCCCACCCAAGCAACAGTGAATAGAGATCTAAGAACTGAGCAGGCTGATGGGGTAATCTCACTGCTCAACACGATAACCGTCCTGGCCTGCAGACTGCCTGAAAGACCATCATGGGGGGTGGCTTTGTGGCTCCTAGGATCCTTTAGAATAAAAGAGGCAACCTGTGGCCTGTTTAAAAACCAGCTGGTTTTTCACTTATCCATTTTGCACAGACCTTGAGGTGATGGGACCAGGGACAGATATGTTTTGATGTAACAATTGCCTGGAACAGAAAGGCCCCAGAGGGGAGATCCCAGCACAGGACCTGCAGGGGCCTGAAGACAAACATGATTGACTTGACCTTTGACTGAGGCTGGCAGTGCCAAGCTGCATCTTCTCCTAGATGGGCTACTCTTCTCTGTGGTCCTGGCAATCTTGTGCAAGGCTGTTCCCTTGGAAGGGTTCCGAATGGAGCCTACCTCCTCCCTGAGCCTCTGTGATTTGCTCAGACTTGCCTTGTTTCCTGGAAGCCCATTCTGTGCGGACCACTGACCCTGGTAGGTCACTGGCACTGGCAATAGTCACGTACGGACTGGAAATCAAGGGACGGCAGGCCTGTTTGGCCCTTCCTTGCCCTCAAGAGGCCATGGTTCCTAGGGCAGAAGCCAAGCAGTGCCTGAGGGCCCCCGTCCTGGGCTTTTGTGCCCTTAGGCACTCCTGATGGGGGAGATCAAGGTGGGGGCAAAGAATCTCAGAGCTGGAAGGTCCTCTTTGGGTTTCTCCCCAAATAGGAATCCCTGTCACAGCACCTCCATCAAGCAAGGGACCATTAGGTTGTTTGATTACCTCCAGTGATGGGGAGCCTCCTACCTATGATAACTTTGAAACAGCCTTTTTATTTTTTTTTAATTTGATTTTTTTTTTAACGCCAAGAACATTTTGTATTGGAGTATAACCAATTAACAATGCTGTTACAGTTTCAGTGAACAGTGAAGGGACCTGGCCATACATGAAACCAAAGAAGGTGCTTTTAGAAATGTCTCCTTAAATGGAGCTGAAATATGTTTCCTTTATTTATTAAATTATGTTTTCTTCTTGGTTATATTCATTATGACAAAAGCAGGTGTCATTCACTGTATTTGCTTCCTTATCTGCTTATGCCAGGTAATGTTTCACTGAATCCTGTCAAGAAGGCTGAGGATGTGTGTATCATTACCCCACCCTAGAGGTGAGACAATGGAGATTCACAGAGGTTTAACCCTGTGCCAGAGGTCCTGTGGCTCTGACGTATTAGAGCCAGGGTAGGAACAAAGGTCTTTTTGATCTCGAAGCCCTTGCTTTGTACTGACTTTCCACGAATCAGCCTTGTTTTCTGTGTGACCTTGGAGAAGTTACTTAACCACTTGGGTCCTCAGTCCCTTTATCTGTGATATGGGAAAATAGAATTATATGTTCTCAAAAAACCTTTCCGGATTTAAAAAATCTGTCCATATACATTCTACTCTTTCAGGGCATGTGTGTGCATGCTAAGTCTCTTCAGTCATGTTTGACTCTGTGCAGCCCCATGGATAGCCCACCAGGCTCCTCTCTCCATGGGATTCTCCAGGCAAGAGTACTGGAGTGGATTGCCATGACCTCCTCCAGGGGATCTTCCCAACCCAAGGACTGAACTCCCCTCTCTTACGTCTCCTGTATAGGCAAGAGTCTTCTTTACCACTAGCATCACCTGGGAAGCCCCTTTCAGGGCATGAAATGAAAGTTGCTCAGTCATGTCCGACTCATTGTGATCCCATGGACTATACTGTCCATGGAATTCTCCAGGCCAGGATACTGTAGTGGGTAGCCTTTCCCTTCTCCAGGGGATCTTCCCGACCCAGGAATCGAACCGGGGTCTCCCACACTGCAGGTGGATTCTTTACCAGCTGAGCCACAAGGGAAGCCCAAGAATACTGGAGTGGGTAATCTATCCTTTCTCCAGGGGATCTTCCCTACCCAAGAATCGAGCTGGGGTCTCTCTCATTGCAGGCAGATTCTTTATCAACTGAGCTAGTAGGGAAGACCCCCTTTCAGGGCATGTTATGGCAATGGCACCCCACTCCAGTACTCTTGCCTGGAAAATCCCATGGATGGAGGAGCCAGGTAGGCTGCAGTCCATGGGGTCGCTAAGAGTCGGATACGACTGAGCGACTTCACTTTCACTTTTCACTTTCATGCACTGGAGAAGGAAATGGCAACCCACTCCAGTGTTCTTGCCTGGAGAATCCCAGGGACGGGGGAGCCTGGTGGGCTGCCGTCTATGGGGTCGCACAGAGTCGGACACCACTGAAGTGACTTAGCATGTGTTAAATAAAGATACTATCGCCACCTTGCGGCCAATTGATCCTTGACCATTAGGAATGTGATGAAATTGCAATTAGTTGAGCCTGCCTGGAAATAGGGAAGGTAAAGAGTCTAGTTAATTTTCTTCTGCTGCTTAATGAAAGGTCAAGCCAAGTCTCTTTCTGTCCACTTTTCATGGCTACCAATCTTTATGAACATAATATTTTGTATCGGCCTGGTTCCTGGGCAATCCCTGAAGATGTTTTAGTTTTCTTTTTCTTTCTTTCTCACTTTTTTAAAAATGGACTCAACTTACTTCCTTGGTACTCACTCTGCTTTTCCTCCAATCTCTGATTCTAGCGTGCTAGAACTTCTAGGTATGGAAAGGTCTGGTTAGTAGAGGATCTGGGTTAACAGTTGTAGTTAATAAAATATCGCCACGTGAGTCCTATGGTGGGGCAGGACCTCAGAGGTCATTTGGTCCCAATCCCTCGCCCCTGTCCTTGAGGCCCCACGCTCTGGACACTGACCTTGTGAGCGGATGCTCTGGAGGATAAAGTACAGATACTCCCCACAGACGCCGGCCGCCTCCATGAACTCCTCCTGTGTCATGCCGCACAGCTGCAGGCCACTGATGTTGAAATGGCAGAAAGAGATGCAGTTGGCGTCCAGCTTGTACTGGTCACAGCAGAACTGGAGCCATTCCCAGACGTGGCGCTTCGTCCAGTATTCGGGGTGGACGGATGTCCAGTAGGAGTCGCAAGCTGCACCAAGAAGAGACAAGTGAGAGATGACAGCTGGGAGAGGATTAGAAGCCCCCCGGAGGAGGCTCTGATTTTGTTAACATCCTCATCCTCTGTCCAGTGAGTCAACAGGGCCTCCAGTCCTGGGGTGTTTTTCTGGGACCCTAGTAACTTTCTATCCTGCAGTGAAAACCAGAGGCATCCTGTGTGTAGACTTATTGGGAATGAGGGAATGAGAGGAATAAGAAACCTGATTATGGCTTGGGAGTACCTTGAAGGGGGGTCACTATAGGAGAAGGAAAGAAAAAGTCCCTTCAGGTATTTGGTTTCAAACAACATGACATCAAGAGTATAGACTTTAGAGCCTGATAAGCCTGGGTTTTAATCCTGGTTCCATGGCTTTCTACTTGGGCAAGGTCCACAGATATTTAAACCTCAGTTTCCTTATATGCAAAATGGGGATAATATGCTCCACTCACAGGGCTGTTCTGGAGTTTGTGGTTAATGTATATAGACTACATGGCACAGAGAAAATTATTGATCAATATTTATTCAATACCTGTGGTGTTCCAGGCACCATTTGAAGCGGATTTGATTCCCTCTGCTTTTATGGACAGCTGCCCCACACTAGCTACTGGTTTGTATATTGTCTCTGGCCATCTTGGGTTGCTGAGATGTTGCCCAAGTGTTTGGCAGACCATGGATCACCGGAGCAGGCTTCTCTAGGGGATGGGGGAGGTGGAAGTGTTGGTTGTATTGCCGTTCTTGTGTTTTGGCGGTGTTTTGAGGAATTTCTATCCCAAGGTCAGATCCCCTTCACTCCTTCACTGAAGCTCCCTATGCCCCCAGACAGAGGTGGGCACCATCCTGTCCAAGAGACTGAGAGGTGGTTGTGCTGACCCAGGGGCAGAGATGGGTGCTCAACAGACTGTCCCAATGCCAGGAGAAACTAAAAGGTTGATGGATCAGGTGTGGAAGAGCTGAGGGACCAGGTCCTTGATCAGGCACTTTGACAAATCTTGCAATTACCATGGTACTTGTTCATTCATTCAAAAAGCTTCAGTTTTCTCATCAGTAAAATGGGCATAATGACAGCCCCTACATCATAGGGTTGTTCTGTGGATTAAATGAGTTAATATATATAAAAGTACTTAGAAAACAGTCTAGAAGATTTTTAGTGCTATTATTATCATTAAGCACCTTTGATGACAAAGGTCCATATAGTCAAAGCAATGGTGGTTATCCAGTAGTCATGTACAGATGTGAGAGTTGGACCATAAAGAAGACTGAGTACCAAAGAATTGATATTTTTGAACTGTGGTGCTGGAGAAGACTCTTGAGAGTCACTTGAACAGCAAGGAGATCAAACTGGTCAATCCTAAAGGAAATCAACCCTGAATATTCATTGGAAGGACTGATGCTGAAGCTGAAACTCCAATACTTTGGTTACCTGATGTGAATAGCCGACTCATTGGAAAAGACCCTGATGCTGGGAAAGAGGGCAGGAGCAGAAGGCAGTTGACAGAGAATGAGCTGGTAGGATGGCATCATTGACTCAATGGATAAGAGCTTGAGTTAACTCCAGGAGACAGTGAAGGACAGGGAAGCCTGGTGTGCTGCAGTCCATGGGGTTGCCAAGAAATGGACATGACTTAGCAACTTAACAACAACAAAGATTATCCCTGAACACCTACTATGTGTGAAACAACAAGTTGTGAGCTAAGGATTCATCATGAATAGGAGGTTTGGTTTCTGTCCCCCAGGAGGAATCCGAGGTTCACAGAGGACCTGCTGAAGGTCCCACAGCCAGTGGTGGGCAGAGTTGGGATACGAACTCCAGTCTGAACTCGAAAGCCAGTGCTCTTCCCATTCTATCATGCTGGTGTTCAGAGGTCAGTACAGAGAAGAGATGAAATATGGAAGGAGAATTGGACGCCAGCGGAGAGCCAGAGAGAAGGAGAGGGCTGAGGAGAAAGCAGCAGGCAGAGCCAGGAAGAGGTGACTGGCTCAGGCTGTGTGGATGACAGAGTATCTCTCATCAGTTAGACCCCACAGTAAATGGCAGCGAGGCTGTTATGATTCTCTCTTTAAATGCTGAATTTGCTGCCACTATCACCAAATGAACTGTGGCAATTCTAATATCTAGCAGGAGATGGCTTCTCTGCCCCTAAGCATCCATTTGTGTTGGTCAGGCTGCTATGTGCCCTGACCTACACCACCTTTGCGTCCTCAAATCCTCCCACATGGGTAATAGGAAGAAACTGAGGCTCCCTCTAACTCAGAGCCCTTCCAGAAATCTCTTTTCCTACCTTGAAGTGGACTGAGATCAAACTTGAACACTAGGTTTGTTATAGATTCGGGTCCTTGGACTCTTTAATCAATAGAAATTGATAAGAGACCAGACCAGGAATTCAGGCAAGGCTTATGACTTGTGCTGCAGCACGAGGGAATGAGAACAAGAAACAGGTGTCCCTGCTAGATGCTGGGGGAGGGTTAACCTGGTTTCTCAAGTAGGGTGAGGGAGGGCGTGAATTGGTGGGTCAGGCTGGAGGGGTGGTTTAGGTGGTCTGCCCATCCCCTTGGAGGCGCTGAGCCCAGGAATCACGCGCGGTTCCCTGCTTCTGCTCCGGTGCCTCAGAAGTGGTGGTTGGGTTTGGGCCTTTTTGTATTTTAGGGCTTTTTGTATTTTATTGTTCATCATTTAGGGCTTCCCTGGTGGCTCAGGCAGTAAAGCATCTGCCTACAATGCAGGAGACACAGCTTTGATCCCTGGGCCGGGAAGATCCCCTGGAGAAGGGAATGGCTACACACTCTTTCTTGCCTGAAAAATTCCATGGACAGAGGAGCCTGGTGGGCTTGGGCTGCAGTCCATGGGGTCACAAAGAGTCAGACAGGATTGAACAACTTTCACTTTCAGCCATTTGCCCCAAGTATGCATGCCTGCAGTTATTTTTAGTCCCTTAATAGTTTTTTTTTTCTTTTTTGTATTTTATGTTTTTGTATTTTATGTTCGAGATGTTTGTCTGGGTGTAAGCACTACAGCAAAGCATCCCAGATTTTAGGTTTATTTAAATTTAAGTTTTTAATCAGAGTTGATATCTGGCCAGGATGGCAGAGGTTGACGTTGCTGGATGAGGAGGGACCCCTATCAGTCGTGGGGTGGGGCTCCAGGATCTCCTTGGAAAATCTGGGGCCCTTTTCCCATCTGGGCTGTGTTTCCATGTGCTGAGTTCTGGCTGGAGTAAACCCGGGGCCTCCCCCTCCCTGGTATTCCCATGAGACTTTTATGAACCTTGCAATTCTTCCGCCCCAGTCCTGAGCTGAACCCCGCGGGGGGGTATCTATCTGGGCGCTGCCCTTGGAGGACACACTTTCTTTCTTTCCATGGAGAGTGTTCGCCAAGTCTCCAGGCCCCTCCCCGCTCCTCACCTCAACCCCTGTGTTATTTTCTTTGGCTCTGGGAGACGGCCATGGCCGTGTTGTTTCTGGAGGCCAGCGAGGCCTGAAGGATTCAGAGAAGTGTCATAGACACTGGGAAGGCACCGCTGGCTCTGCCTGCTTCCCCTGGGCTCCGAAGCTCCCCACAGAGCGGGCTTTGTGCGCCGCTCCCGCCCCTGGAGGGAGGCCAGGGCCGGGGCCAACATGGCGGCTCTCCTCACCGGCTGAGTGCCTCCCGCGGCCCCCAGAGTGGAGAGAGAAGTGGCTGTTCTCGGCCCTGTGGAGGGCGAAGAGCCAACATGCTGGGCAGACTTTTGGTTGTGGGGTGTTTGCGCCATCCTGTCCTCACAGCGGTGAGGAAGGCCTGCTTCCTCCTCCTCACTCGGTCCGTCCCCACCCCACCCCCAGCATTGCCTCCAGCCCCAGGCACTTCTGGTCACTTAGGATGGCATCAGCCTGTCTTCTACTTCCTGCTCATCCTCAAGAGCACAGCTCACTGCCCCTCTCAGGGAGGCCAGCCCTCCTCACCCCGATTCAGGGGTCCTCCTGTCACCTCCCTCCCCATTCCCCCAGGTGGGCGGGCGCAGCTCCGCTTAGTTCAACCTGAGTGGGCTGGGAGCTGGCCTAGCCCCTTGTGGGTGCTTGGGGAGTGAAATGACCAGCCTGGGGCCCGATAGCTACTATCATAACTTCACAGGGAGGAAACTGAAGGCCCAGGAGGTTACGTGACTCTGCTAAGGCCGCATGGCTGGTCAGTAAGGGAGTTAGGCCCCCACTAACTCTTCCATCTTTGCGGGTGGGAAGTTTGCATCATATTTGCCTCCCTCTTCTTGGTTGACAGGGACCAAACTGGACACACAGCCTAAACAATTTGGATGACCGGTATATACATAGAAGGGGCTTCCCAGGTGGTGCTGTGGTCAAGAATCTGCCCGTCAATGCAGGAGAAGCAAGAGATGCGGGTTCGATCCCTGGGTGGGGAAGATCCCCTGCAGTAGGAAATGGCAACTCCCTCCAGTATTCTTAGGAAATGGCAACTCCCTCCAATATTCTTGCCTAGAAAATTCCATGGACAGAGGAGCCTGGTGGGCTACAGTCCATGGAGTCTCAAAGAGTCAGACACAACTGAGTGACTGAGCATGCATGCACATATATAAAAATATAATTAAATTAAAATATATGTACATAGTTTATATAAATACTTATATAGTACAGTGTATGTATGTATATTTACATATTTTATGTTTCACATATATATTTATATATATAATGTACATATATAACCTAGGTTTGAAAAATCAGAGTAAGGATAGAGAGACTGGTGATAACACTGTTTGAATGACATGAAGACCATCCTACTACTTGGAAGAAATGAACTCAGAGAAAATAAAAGACAGGGTAATTCACCCAGAGAATATATTATCTTCAACAGGTTGTACTGTCTGGAAATGTAAAGTGTTTTCCTCAACATGTCTGCCATTCACAAAATAATCTAGACTTTACAGAGAAACTGTGCCATGAGCCACTTCTGCCTGTGTTTACTAGTTGGGGACAGACGACATCCCATGTGTGGTAGGGTTAATCCAAAGGTCCCCAGGCCATGATTACACAGCGGGCTTGGCCAGCTCCTTTGAAGTTGGAACTAGGTCAGGACACTTGTTTAAAGGGTTAGCTGCACTGGGAAGAAGACTTATGGGGTTAAAGGGAGTTTTCAGCAATTCTGGGGTGATGTTCTCAGAGACGATGCTATACCCTGGGATGCATTCAAATTCAGAGGGAGGGCTTAAGCTTTTAGAGCTGGGCTAGTGCACTCAGATGCCCACAGGGTCAGCAGGTGATGCCCATGTCCGAAAGTGGCTGCTGATGGGGACCGTGAGAATGGGCAAGTTCATGCCAAGTGGACAGTTGTGGCCCAGCTCTGCCAGTCGGCTGTTGCCAGGCAGGAAGGTAGGCCTTGTGTTGCCAGGCCCAGATTGTTATGTGAAATCTCACAATTTTTAAGTGCTGACTTATTTAGTTTTTAAAAATCACTCCGAGGGGCAGTTAAAACTCTTTCCACAGGCTGGCTCCCTCCTGGTGGTCACTTTTGAGGGAGAACTTGACAAGCTTCTGGACAGTTGTCTCCTTCCAGACTATTGTTTAGAGTGGGCATGCTAAGAGTTTATTTATATTTATTGAAGTATAGTTGATTTACAATGCTATGCTAATCTATTAAAGTGAGAGTGTTAGTTGCTCATTGTGGTCTATAACCTCTGTCCATGGGATTCTCCAGGCAAGAATACTGGAGTGGGTTGCCATTCCCTTCTCCAGGGGATCTTCCTGACCCAGGGATCGAACCCAGGTCTCCCTCATTGCAGGCAGATTCTTTACCATCAGCCACCAGGGAAGCCCAAAGTGACTCAGTTTTGCATATATACGCATTCTTTTAAAAATATCCTTTTCCATCTTGGTTTATCCCAGGAGATTGGACATAGTTTCTTGTGCATACAGTACCATCTTGTTGTTTATCCAATCTAAATGTAATAGTCTGGGGAGGGAGAGGGATGGACTGGGAATTTGGGGTTGGTAGAGGCAGAATTTTTATTTTTTATTTTTAGCTGAATAGTATTTTCTTCAAATTGAAGTTTATCTGGAAAAAAGCAGTGCTGCTCTGCTGGGAGTTAAGGGGAAGGTACTAGATGGCTTCTCCTCCTTAACACCACAAGGCTCCTTGAAAAATTACTTTTCTGGAGCTTGTTATTTGAATTCTCCCTTAAAGCTGGAAGTGTGTGTGATCTCACACTTAGGGGGCCTGCCTCCCAGAACTTGTTAGCAAAATGGGAATAATAGGATCTGCCTCTCCAGGCTGTTACAAAGATTAAGTGAATCAATGCATGGAAAGTGCTTGGAACAGGACAGGCAGAGAGTAAGTGCTCATTCAATACCATTAATGTTAAATATTAACATGTACTTGTTAATATTGGGGTCACTCCATACCACTATGTTAATTGCATTTCCTCCACTTGTTAGCTGTGCAATCCTAGTAAAGTTTCCTAACCTCTCTGGACTTCAGCTTCATTCATCTGTAAAACAGGAATAATAATAGTGTCTATCTTTTAGGAAGCTTGCTGTGAAATGGAAGAGAAATGATGCATGGGCTGAGAGAAACTTAGCCCAGTGATCTGGATGACAATTCAGATCAACAATTCCCTGTGTCACTTGTAATTAGTTATTATTTGGGGACAACATTTGTTCTTGGGGAAATGACGCTGTCTCCACCAGGGCCTCAGTCTAACTGAGGGACATGCAGAACAAAGGAACCCAAGGACCCAGCGAGATGGAGGCAGACAGTCTGGGTCGGAGGAGACCTGAGTTAGCCAGCCTGGACTGTAATTAGCATGATTTATTAGCATCGGAACCTGGGAAAGTCTTTTGCCTGCAGCAGTACTGAAGAGGGCCAGTGAATGGACTAGGTAGCACAGGGCACCGTCAATTGTGGTTTGTCACTGAAAGGAAGGACTTTACGAGGAGGGACCTGAAATGATATATGGCTTCTAGGTTTCCCTCCAGAGTTGGTCTAGCCCCATCCAATAGTCTTTCTTGACTTTCCTTCTAAGCCTGTGGAGTGATTTAGACCATGAGATGGAAAAAAAGATAAAAGAGACTGGAGCAGTGTGAGAAACTGGATGGGGAAGAGATGAGAAGGCTGGCTGGGTATCATCCAAAAGCTGAGGCCACGAGCATGTGGTTAGAAAGGACAGAGAGCACCAGGCCCTAAGCCGTCCCAGGCCACAGCTGCCCAAAGGCTCAGACGTGTGCGGGAGAGGCTGGAGGTGGCTGGCAGTGAGGTCTGTCCTTGGGAGTGTGCTGGGGTATGACCACCGCCACGGGGCTCACCTTAGGCTTTCTGATGATTTTATATTTCATTATTTGATTTTGATTTAGAAATTCTGAGACTCTCTTTGATCTCAAAGATCCTATCTCAAAGATTCCTATACCTGGAATAGGAATCTTACTTAAGAAAAGCCCCCCTGGAACCCAGATACCTCTCTCTCTGAGTATCTGGATGTTAATACCCAAGATCAGCATTTTGTACCTTAAAAAAATTTTTTTTTCCGTCAAATAAAATCTCCTTGTGCTTGTGCTCAGTGGCTTAAGTCGTATCTGACTGCTTGCAGCCCCATGGACTGTAGCCCGCCAGGCTTCTCTGTCTATGGGATTTCCCAGGGCAAGAGTACTGGAGTGGGTTTCCATGCCCTCGTCCAGGGGATCTTCCCAACACAGGGACTGAACACAAGTCTGCTGTACCTCCTGCACTGCAGGTGGATTCTTCACTGCTGAGTCACCAGGGAAGCCATAAAATCTCCTATAGCTAACGTATTTGTTGAGCATTTAGTACATGCCAGTTACTCTGCTACACTCTTGAGTTTTCTTATCCCATCCTCAACTCGAGGTCCTGGATCATGTAGCCTATTTTACAAAGTAAATGAAGAAAGAAAGGCAGAGAATGGTGAAAGCCCTTCTTGAGGTCACACAACGAGTAAGTGGCTAAGCAAGGTGAAAAGTGAAAGTGAAAGTCACTCAGCTGTGTCTGGCTCTTTGCGACCCCATGGACTATACAGTCCATGGAATTCCCCAGGCCAGAATACTGGAGTGGGTAGCCCTTCCCTTCTCCAGGGTATCTTCCCATCCCAGAGATCGAACCCAGGTCTTCCACATTGCAAGTGGATTCTTTACCAGATGAGCCACAAGGGAAGCCCAAGGAGGAGGTCATTTAGGTGTAACCCAGCTCCTGCAGCCAAGCCTTGGTAACCACTATACTGCACTGTCTTTGGAATCAAAGTGAGGGTGGGGGTAGAGAGGGGAGCCTAAAGTTTGTCTGTCTCAACTGTCACTCCAGGTCCCCAAGGGACCTCCTAAGAACCCCTAGAGCTGCCCCAACCTAGAAAGCTCTGTTGCAAAGTATAAGCAAGATCCCAAAGCCAAGGTACACTGCACATTGGCCTGGCCATCTTGGCCATCAGGGGAGGGAGGTGTGGGTTTATGGAGGGTCAAGATAGAGTTCCAGGAAGTAGGGGTGAGTCAGGATATTCCATGACTTGTCAGATGCTTGGCTACTGGAACTCGATTGGAGAAATCATCTTTTAAAAACATCACCTGCTAGTGAAATGTACACAGCTCTCCACTATCCACGCTGGATAAAATTTTCCAGTATCTATAATTCTTTATTTTAAAAGAGCTGAAGGGAAGTTCAGGGTGAACTCATGACATTCTAGAGCATTTTGCAATCTGCGACCGTCCACTCGCCAGCCTGCAGGGCAACCTCTAAGTGCTGGTTTTAAGAGAGGCCAGGTCCTGAGCTCTTAACACACGGAGGGTTCAGGTTTGGCTGCCTCTGCTAGAGCTATTTAAGAGGCAGTAAATAGCTGGTTCTCCTGACCATGTTGCTTATTCCTCCCTGCCCTTTTTATTTGTAGACATCATTTATCCAGCAGGCATACCATTTCTCTCTCCCTTTCTCTCCTTTTTGTCTCAAAGTGTCTAAAGTGAAGTCGCTCAGTTGTGTCCGACTCTTTGCAACCCCATGGACTGTAGCCTACCAGGCTCCTCTGTCCATGGGATTTTCCAGGCAATAGTACTGGAGTGGATTGCCATTTCCTTCTCCAGGGGAATCTTCCCAACCCAGGGATCGAACCCAGGTCTCCCTCATTGTAGACAGACGCTTTACTGCCTGAGCCATCAGGGAAGTCCTTCAAAGTGTCTAAGCTGCCAACAATTCTGAATTGGATAGGTTGAGATAGAGACCCGTGTCGCTTTTGTTCAATATGAAAAGTGAGGCGAGGAGAGAGAAAGCTGTTTTTCCATGTGGTGTCTTGGTTGCTGGGCACCTACCAAGTGCCCAGCACTTTGCTAAACACATTATATGTGGAATCTCAGTCAATCCTCCCAACACCGGGAGGCAGATGCTATTTTAGCTGAGGAAAACATATCTCAGAGATGTTAGGGAAAACCTGGCCAAGGTCACGGGGCCAGTCAGTGCCAGCACCAGCCCCGTCACCTTGGACCCAAACAGGAAGCTGCCATTTGGACAACCCTGACTTCAAGCTGGAATTTCCTAGGAGGTGGGCAAGGACTTCAGAAGAGATGGCCACTAAGGTGGCAAGTTGGCAGAGCAGTGTCTGGAGGAGAACTTGGCTATCTCCTGATACATCCCTCTCAGAAGGTTTTTGCACATACTCAGACCCATGTGTCACCTCCTGGGAGACAAAAAGACAGAAGGCCCTGCAGGGCATTCCTCCCACCAGTGGGAGCCTGGTCCTCACTTGGGACTGTTTCACACCCAAACTTGACCTTTATAAGCTCAGAAACACTCGGCTCCTTCTGAAATCCAGAGTGCAAGAGGGAAAGCCCCAAACCTGGCCCCTCCCTTGGTAATGGCAGGGAGCTGGCCCACTCTTGGCCATGCCTGGTTCCAAAGTCTGAGCTCCTGACAACTACAGAAGCTCCTGGAACACTGCATGGGGCAGGCACCTGAGGCTACCCTCTCCCATCCCACTCTGACACCACCTGGTAGAAGAGGCAGGAAGAGGCGGCTCCCAGGATGGCAGGTCTGGGTTATGTGTGGGTGGGGCTGGGCTCCACCATCACGGGACACGCAGGGAAGAGACAAGGACTTGGAAACCTCTGTTTTCCTCCTTCAGATTTAGCCTCTTGACCAAACACAGGGTGGGAGGGTAGGGAGAAATTGAGTACATTTCTCATTGTCTTTTTGGGAATGAGGCGCTCTTTAGGCTTGAAGAACTGTCCTGTGCAGCAGGATGAGCCAGGTGCCCATGCAATGATCTGGACCCTAGGAGAGTGAACCATGTCACAGATACCTATGTGTCACGTGCAGGGTTAGGGGAGGGTGTGGGATTGGTCTGTGTAAGCACGCGCCTCTGGTCTGTCTGTGCAGTGCTGGTTTCTGGCCTGGAGGCAGGCACTCCTTGAGGGGGGCATTTCACAGTGACCTTGGAGACTCACCCTCTCCTGGAAGCCACCTGCTTTCTGACTCCGAGTGTGAGCCCCGCTGGGCCGGAATACACAGGGTCAAGGCTGGGTGGTGAGGCCTGAGGGCTGGATCGGCGCTTGCATCACCCCCACCGCGGGGTGTGTACCTGCTGTGCTAGCAGTCAGCCAGGCTTGCCGTGATGTGCAGTCACCCGGCACCTGGGGACAGAGGCCCTCAGAGGGTTTCTGGGGCAAAGCTCAGCTGGCCTCGCTTTGGCTTATGGCCTGCACAAGGCCCCGTGCTTTCTTCTTAGGTGGAGAGAACTGGACTAGGACAGGAGGAAGCGTGGGGAGGGCGGCCTGGGGGGACAACGAGGGGACCCCTGTTTACTGAGCACTTCCTTGGTTGCCAGGTTATATATTTCACAGTTTGGCTCTCTTGGTCCTTATAAAATTCATCATCCCTGCTCTAGCGATAAGGAAATAAAAGTTCTGAGAATAGCTATAATATTAATACCGATAACCACAGCACTATACAATATGTAAGATGACCATGTAGGATAGTTAAGGGCACAGAGCTCAAGTCAATGTGCATGAGACTTAGTTAACTGTTAGACCTTGGGTGGGTCACGAAACCTCTCTGTGCCTCAGTTTCTTCATCTATAAAGTGGGAATAATTACTAATTTCTCTTAGGGTTTCTGTAAGGATGAAATGGGTGTTTGGCATAGGGTCTGGGGCACGGCTAGTAAGTATTTAGCAAATATTGGCTAAAGCCAGGATGCTCAAGCAATCACAGTGTACTTACTAGGCTTCAGCCTAAGGGTTTCTACTATTTTGTTTAAATTAATTGCTCCAGGACATTGGTGTTATCTCCTTTTTACCCATTAGCAAAATAAGGCTCGGAGAGGTTAGTGGAGTTTCCCAAGGCCACAGAGCCGGGAAGAGGTTGCAGTGAGGATTCTAGGGCTTTCTTCCGTGCAGAAGTGGCTCTTCTTCCTGCCCCGGACTCTGGCAACCCTCTGTCCTGAACGCAGGTGAGAGCTGGCCTTTTCAGGCCGTCATGGCCTTGCTGCCCACCTGAGGCCAGCACCACCTCCTGCCCCACCTGTCCCAGCTCAGATGGGCTTCTCCAGTCATACACACCTGTCTGATGCTCAAAGGCAGGGTAATACTCTTCATTGCTGAACAGGTCAGTCCACGACATCAGGGGGTCGCAGAAGGACGTGTTGGGCAGGAAGGTGCTGTGTGTCACTGAGTCCAACATCACCCTGTAATAGCAGAAGAGGCTGTGAGGAGGCGGCAAGCCACACCACAGGAGACCCCAGCAGGGCAACACTTGTTTTTTGTTTTTTTGACTGTATCACTGGCATAAGGGATCTTAGTTCCCCACCTGGGGACTGAACCCATGCCCCATGTAGTAGAAGCATAGAGTCTTAACCACTGGACTGCCAGGGAAGTCCCTACACTTGGTTTTTAATTATGTCAGCAAACACAAACATGCAGCCTCTCAGGAGCCAGGCACTCCTCTGAGTGCCTTCCACGGTGACATTATTTAATTCTTGCCGCATCCTGTGAGGTTTGTGTGTACATCCCCATTTTATAGATGAGAAAAACTGAGGCAGAGAGGTTGAGACAATTGGTAACAAGGCCAGTAAGTGGCAAAGCTGGGATTTGAGGATGAAGGTTTTAATTATCCTTTACTTTTCCTGGTCTCTCTCACCTGGCCCCTGAACTCTGGATTATAATGTCTAAAAATATACTTCTGAAAACAGGGAAAGAATTATTATAAGTGAATGTGCCCACAAACACTAATCCACAATTCTGAAATCTGAAAGCTCTGAAACTGAAAGTATATTTGGGTGTGTTTGGTGCCAACATATTTCCCAGCAAAAACAGTCCTGAGTTGACTGTTGTAAAACTTTTATATATAATTATATCTATACTTCTATATATGTATGTAAACTAAACCATACATTTATTAAACATATGTAACTATAGTATGCCATACAGTTTTATATCTATAGCTATAGTTTCATTTGTTCTACTTGATGAATATTCATATGATACACTGCAGAAAATATTGATGCATTTAAGCAGTCCAAGCAGGCAATATCTTGAGAGGAGTAATCTGTGCTCTGCAGTATATACCCTGGGTGGCTTCCTGATACTTGAAGAATTCTGAGTTCTGCAGCACGTCCCACCCCAGGGTTTTGGATGAGAGAGTGGGGACTTGTCGCCACTGTAACACACTTGCTTCACTGAGTGCCCTGGGCTGAGCAGTTTATTATTCGTGGTGTCCCCAGAACAACCACTCTGAGTCAGGGTCTGGTAGGCGTTCTGTCTTATAGATAAGGGATGGGAGCTCCGAGATTCCAGATGACACACCCAGGTGGCAGGTGAGGGAGTTTGAGTGACAACTCAGGTTGGTCTATTTAAGAAATCATGATCCCAGTGGCTGTGCACACCAGCGAGTGGGAAGCTTTGGGAAAAGATGTCTGATTGAGGTTGGAGAGGGGATAGAAAAGAAGGGGCAAGCGTTCTTGCCCACACTAGTCTCCTCCTTCAAATTTCCCTTTGCCATTTTCCATATTCCCACAATTCAGAGAAAAAAAAATTCATTCTTGGTGAATTAGAAAAACTTGCAATAATATTGACGAGATACTTGGTTCTACCCCTTCAGCAAAGAGGACACAGCAGCTCAAGATCACACAGCTGGGAAGTGGCAAAGCAAAGACTAGATTCCATGCTTGGATTATTAAGTGCATGGAATTTTAAGATGGTCAAGAACTTATAAGTCATCTAGTCCAGGATTTTCCAAACTTTAGTTATTCGCCTGCCCCATGATAACTTATTTAATTTATTTTAAAAAATCACCCCCGTTATTGTTTAACATAACTGCATTTACTTAAAAGGAAAACTTTATATCACTACTATAAATGGAAAGCCAGGATTTATTTAATATACATAAGAATAAAGATATAAGCTTTGAAATAAAAATTAGTCATTCATGCCTAGATCAGAGGGTCTAGGCACAACTTACAGGCACAGTCTAGTCCACCACCTGTTTTTGAATGGCTCACAGATAAAAATGATTTTACATTTTTAAATGGTTATATAATATGTGCACAATGCACTTGATTTTGCCTTTAGGCCTGCAAATCCTAAAATATTTACTATCTGGTGCTTTAAGAAAATGTCTGCTACCCCTGACTGGATTTATATCACGTATCATGAGTGATCTGGCATGTTGGAAATTACTGTCAGTCCAATCTTTTCCCGCATCCAGACATTTTACAGTTGTGAAAATTAAGGCCCAAGAAATCTGTGTAACTTTGTCAAAGTCATACACCCTACAGTGTAGGGAATTAAGTTTTTTCCAATTTTCAACCCATCTGCTTTCCTTTCTACAAACACTCACAGCCTCATCTGCTCACAGAAACATCCCAGGCTCACTACCAGGACAATCCGGATCTTGATCCCTAGAGGGTCAGGGACTGTGTGATTCCAGAACCAGAGATCAATTATTTGGGGATGTTTGCAAATCTGTCACGATCATCACTATCAGATATGCATGAGAACTCTGCTACAGACAGAGAAATAACCGAATTCAGATTCTCATGTGTAGGCACCCTCTCTGGGCATCACTGGAAAGTTGCCAGACTTCCCTAGGAAGTCTCCTTCCTGATGCCCGGAGAGGGTTAACGTGCCCAGCAGATTATCATGTTCCTGGATCTCCCCTTGGGAGCCATATCAAACAGAGGTCAAGGCTGCCTGGGTCTGGACTCTGATTTTCCCACAGATTGACTGGTTTTATATCCCTGAGCAGGTGGCTGGATGAGGAGGGATGGGGGTGGGAGGTTATGAGGAAGAAAGAGGCTTGGTGGGAGCCCAAAGCCTTTTCTACTTTCTGGACTTGACCCTAGAAAAGTTCTCCTAAGTGACAGTTCAAGGTAAAAATACCCCCTACCCCTCTGGATCGGAGGCTCAGAAAATGGGAGAGGAGGGTGGCAGACCTCTGACATGACCTTCATGAGTGGGCTTGGAGAAAGGAGAGGTGGCTTCCATGTGGAGAACAGTTCCCAGGTCTCTGGTGTTAATTAGAAATCCTCCAGATATAGGATGCAACAGTAGGAACGTGCTTCTTCATCTCTGCCTGACAAAGCTCTCAAAAGTCATTCGGTAAATTGAATTTGATCACAGAAAAATTAGGAATCTCTGTTACCAGTACAATATTTACCTCTTAGAAGGATTTCTTTTTTTTCTCTTTGCACCACCCTACTGGCTGGCACTGTGATTTCTTCAGGGCTGTACCGGGTGATGTCTGTATCTGATTCCCTTTGGGGGTTCCTTCTATGGCAAATTATATCCATTAAGTTTTCTTAAAGGGCTGTTTCCGGTATACAACATGCTGTTTTTCTTCTGTAATTATTTTTTGCTTTGTGGAAAAGTATGTTTTAAAAAAGGCAGCAGCTTTTCTTTTTTCTATTGCAGTGGGAGGAGGGGATATTGTTAAATCTTGGACTCTCCACAAAAGACCTTGGCCACTTAACCAGCAGGCCCTAGGTGTGAAAGTTCAGGAATAATGGCTCCTTTGTATTCAGCAGTCCAGTTTCTTAGGCCTTTACAGTCCTTGCAACAACCGAACATTTTAGCTCTTCAGATTTCTTTAATGTAGGCGGAAGAGGGTGGTGGGCAACAACAGCTTTTGGGTTCCCTCTTCTCAGGGAGGACATTGAGGCCCAGTGATATATAGTTTTAGGCCTGAAGTTAGAATATGTATTCCGACGAGGGGACAGTGACCAAAGAGGGAAAAAATCGGTAAAAAAAATTGGTCTTAAGGGTCAAAAAAATCTTAGCCATCATTGTCCTTTACGACTCTTCAAAGCCCACAGTACATAAGTGATGAATGGTGAATCTGTGATATTAACATTTCATGGAGGGGGTAAGATTAAGAAACAATGATCTAGGGGACTTCCCTGGTGGTTCAGTGGTTAAGACTTCACCTTCCAATGCAGAGGAGAGCGGGTTCAATCCGTGGCTGGGGAGCTAAGACCCCACATGCGGCCGAAAAACCAAAACATTAAACAGAAGCAATCTTGCAACCAATTCAATAAAGACTTTTAAAAATTGTCCACCTTAAAAAATTCTTAAAAAAAAAAGAACAAAAAAGGGGGTGATAGTGGGAAAAAAAGGGAGCAAAGCATTGGGTTAGACTTAGAGTCAGCAGCAGGACAAGTAGGGGAAGCCTAGGGAGGGTCCTAGGCCTGCTGTTGTAACCCCGCATTTTTGGTTTTTGAGAGACTGGCTGACTTGTCCTCATAGAAGGAGCATTGTCGTGATTCTGCCTCTCACTTTTCTTGGAGCCTCAATACTTCATTGGCTGCGTGAACACAACAATGAAATGGACTCTAACACATACCCTAGCTGCGTGATTTTCTTCAGGATCCCACCCGATTTGGCTGACACAGCCATACACGTGCACGCACACACATAGGCATATATGACAGCTATAGTTGGATATTGCGGTCAAGTACGCTCACCAAATTGGAGTACAATTCAATCATACAGAGATGAAAGTTTTAGCTATAAAAAAATTCCCATGATTTTCTCTTCTCCTTTTCCTCCCATACCCACTTTCAGCTGTGACCTCTGGACATTCTTTGCCTGGGTTAGCCAGACCCCTTAAGTATTCTGAACCCTTGCTCACTGCCCGTCTACAGACCCAGTCTCCCCAAAGTGTAATCAACACTTTAGCTGCCTAGTAGGTAGGAAAGAATCAAGCACTTTCAGCACAAGAGGGGAGAATCAAGTGGGTTCTCTTCCAGGCATGAGAAAGGCTGGCTGGACCTTTGGGAATGGCATGGACACTCAGGTCCTTGGTGCCTCCAGGGGCTTCCTATCCTTCTGAGAGTTTGGTTCACTCACCAAGCGTGCACCGGAAGGGTCCACACAGTCAGAGATACAGGCCTGTGGGCTTCTTGCCCTCACACGAGTCAGAGGCGGCAGTCACAGGTGTCGTGTCCATGGCACCTCTGTTCAGCCTTCCAGAGAGAGCGGAAGGCGCAAACCACCCAGCCTTGGCCAGTCTGCCAGACAAGGAAAATTCCTTCCTGACCCTGGCAGAGATCATCAACTTCACTCTGGGCATGTGACCAAAAATTCACCCAATTAAGCACCTACACATTGGCTGTTTATGCACCAAAGCATCACTGCACAGAACGGGCTGTGAAGGTGTAAACCACGGAAAAGGGGGCTCGGGAGGGCCTTCCTTGATCTCACCATCGGGGCCATCTCGCTGGGAAGAATAATGCTTTTCCTCCTCTCAAGTCCCAGTGATACCCCAATGCCCACCAGGTTCCGAGCCCTACGGGCAAGGCAGGGTCTACTTCCTACCTTTTGGACCTCCCTCAGAAGAGACACATGGAGGAAAACCCATTGGTTGAACTATTTCAATGCTTTTTGCTAAAGGCTTGTGGGTTGGGTGCTTGAGTGTTTGCTCTTCTGGGAAAAACCAGAGCAGCTATGAGACTGCTTTGCTGATGTCTTGCCAAGTGATTCCTCATCTTCCTTTGGCTTGTATCAGAAGTTTGCTAGTTTGTTCGTTTTTTAGTTGTTTTTCTAAAGGTGCCGCAAAGACTCATAGGAGTTGTGCCGAATAGTTTACCATGGGCTCCCATACAAGGCTCACTGGGTTTGGGTTAAACCCATGTGTGTGTGCTCAGTTGCTTCAGTCGTGTCCAAACTCTGCAATGCTGGGGACTGGAGCCTGCCAAGCTTCTCTGTCCATGAGATTCTCCAGGCAAGAATACTGGAGTGGGTTTCCATGCCCTTCTCCAGGGGATCTTCCCAACTCGGGGATGGAACCTGCATCTCCTGCAGCTCCTGCATTGCAAGTGGATTCTTTACCCACTGAGCTACCTGGGAAGCTATATTAAATCCATTGGGATTTAAATCCTACCTCTGCCACCCACAAGGAAAGGGATGTGGGACACATTTCTTACTACTCAGCCTGCTGAAATTTTATTCTTTTTTTTTGTTTCATATGAGGTGTGTTGTGTCATAATCCACAACCCTCTTTGAGCTCATCTCTCAAATGGAGATTTTAACATGCAATACTCAGGATAACCCAAAGATTTAACAAAATTAGGTAATATATGTAGATGAGCAGACATAACGTGTATGTCCATTACTGTCCCAGCAGGGGATGGGGGAATCAACTGTCATCAGTATTCTAAAAGGTTGCTACTTAGGTGACTTCTGAGAAAAGCAGACAACCAATCTGTGAAAACTCTTACCAAGAACGCTTTGAATCACCAGAAAACCCTCTCACAGAGAACATAAGGACAAAAGAATTAAGCTTTCGCTCAGAAGGGCAAACAATCTCTTCCCCTGGGTCTTTAGACTAAAACATGAAGCTGTCTCCCTGAATCACTTTACCTTGCTAGGCTTCAGTTTCCTCCTCTGTAAAGACAATTAGGGATCATTGTCCCTAATGATCTCTGACAGCCTTTCCAGTTTGTAAAATTCTCAGCACAGCAGAATGAAGCATATCAGAATGAATGTGGGTCCTCAGCTCCCGCGGGAGAAGGGAGCATGTGCTACACCAGTCTGCCAGCAGGGGGCGAACGCTCAAGAACCTCACATAGTGCAGAGTCTTAGAAAAGGTCTGAGAATACAGTGGAAAAACCCTAACCATTGCTTTTCTGGAAGCATTCTATACTGAGGAGGTGTGAGAGTGCAGAATGGGTTTCCTTTAAGCTGTTATGTTCAGACAATCTCCTGAAAAATTCCCCAAACTGTAATAAGGCAACTATTTTTTTTTTCTGTTTCAAGGGGGTGCTCCATGAGCAGGCCAATGGGAAAAGGAGGCGCTTAGGCAGGAGGAGGTGGGCTTTTCTTGAAGCTGAATATTTTTTGGTGTAAAATCCAGCTTCCCTTCCTCAGGTTAGCTTGAAGAAGGGTAGAGAATGGCGTGCCCGTATGCATTCTCTATCAGTGAGTTCCCCTTGGTTTAATCAAGTGACCCAGAGGGGGCAGGGGTTGCCACGAAGGGGTTGGGTGGCTACACAGCCTGAGGAAGCAAAAACGTCTCTCTCAGGCCAGCAGTTAAATCCCAGTCAAACAGCTCCGGGGAGGTACTGTGACTGATGGACGTGGCAGGAGGCCTGGCCATCTGGAGCTGGGGACGGACCCACAGACCCAGGCCCCCCACCAGAGCCACTAAGCCCTGACGCCCCTTACGATTTATCCAAAAGAGCAAAGAAAAGGTGCTTACGTGAGGACGGCGGTGCTGGGTCCAAAGAGGAGGTTTTCAAGACAAGAGAAGGCAGGCACTCCCAGCACCGGCGTACGGTGGAAATAAAGGCACCTGTAGCCTTGTGATATAAGTAACACCTACAGACAGGTCCGTTTGGTTTTTCAGGTTTATGCACAACCCCTTTGATGACGGTGACATACAGTGTGACACGGCTCCTTGGAGGGGGAACAGTTCTCACACACAGAAAGTTTACCTTTATCCTGCTTTTGTGCCCAGCTCACCCCCCACCCCGGCTCCCCTGCTCCCCACCCGGGGAGTCAGTAAACAAGCTGAGAATTCTCGCCTCTGGGAGCTTTGCTGGATCCTGCGTTTGCTGGGAACTCTCTTTTGGGCAAGCTGGAGGGGAAACAGGAATCTAGCCATGGTGCCCATCTCTGCAGCCCTCCTTCCCTCCCCCGCCCCCAGCAGTAAGGTGGAAGGGTAGGATAGGGCAGTGGTTAAGAACAGACTCTGCAGCTAGACGGTTTTTTGGTTTTTTTTTTTTTGCAGTTAGATGACTGAATTCAAATCTAGGTGCATCATTTTCTAGTCATGTCACCTTGAACCACTTAACTAGTTAGCTAATAACTTAAGTCTCTCTAATGCAAATAACAGGACCTACCCTCATACGAGGTCCTGCGAGTGAAACACTGTGTGAGCTCTTTGTTTGTTCTGATTGTAGCATTTTCTTTGACAGAGCACATTAATCAGAAAGCCCTTCTCCACCACTTCCTCTAAACTCATGCCTTCCCAGCAGATTGAAGGGAACAGCCAGTTTGTAGAACCAATGTTGGGGCCTTGTTTCTACTTTTCACCCAAAGCATAACCAGCCATCGGACACAGTAACTTACTCAACTTCTATCCTCTTGGGACATAATGTGCCATGGGGTTGTTTTCTCTCTTACCTTCCCCTTTACAGATGGGGAAAAGAAGAGGTTTAGGGGCTCAGTCAGGTGACCACAGCTACGAGGCTGGGGTCTGACCTGGATGCCAGCTCTCAGGTGTCTTTGTGAGAACTACCTTCATCCCTATAAGATCAGAAACAGGACCCGACTTAGGCTGAAAACAGAAGTCCCCGGTCACCTGCAGGACAGCACTGATGGCCCCCTGCCTTTTTGCCCTGTGCTTCCAGCTCTCCTGGGCAGCCGAGACCTGTGTCCAAACTGCAGACTCTAAGCTTTAGAGTGAAAGCAGGGACTGGTTTGTTAGGTTTTCTTGGGAGCACCAGGCATGGGTACAAATACAAACACACATACAGTCTGGGGAAACAAAAGGCAGTTCATTAGAGGACTCAAGTGTCATCATGGAAAAATTGTTGAAGGAAGATAAGAGGATTGCTGAGGATTCTGACTTGCTGTGTAACCTCAGACAAGTCAGGTAGCTTCTCTGGGCTTCATATCCCCTGATGGTGAAAGGAGGAGGCTGGGTTAGAATAGCAACTTTCAAACTGTGCTCTAAGGAACCCTGGGGATCCCTGAAGCCCTCATAGGAGCTGCTGGGGGTGGGTGTGTGAGAGAATGGGATCAGAGTGGGTTAGGCTCCAGGCGGCTCCTCCCTGATTCAGTAAGAGCATCTCGGCTTTTATATCAATCTTCAGGATAAGATTTCTCTTGAACAAAAGAATCTGCACTTGAAAAGAGTTTGCAGAGAATGGGATTGGGTGGTCATTGAGATTCCTTTAAGCTTTAAAATTCTGCGATTTGCCTCTTTCTCCTCTGTGTCTAGGGGATCTGGTTGGTCATGCAGACTGGTTCCCACTGTTGGGTTCTTTCCCATCTTGTCACTTGTCTTGGAAAGTCTTCTTATGTTTATATCTACACACATATGTTCTTCTTAGCAGAGAGAGTTTCATGGAAAATATCGTATTCTGATATTGTTTTTAGAAAAGAGTCTTTGGAGAAATTACATTTGTTTCTGTGCTGTCTTGACTCAGCTATTTCAGAGTTTCTGGCAGTAAACGTGTATGACAGCAAACTGTTTGTCTCCTGGTCCTGAGTGTGTAATACAGCATATCTGGGTGCCCGTGTGGGAAATTACAGGCTTCTGGGCTAGCGAATAAAAGGAGTGATTAAGATAAAACCAAAATAAAAGAGGAATTTGACTCTAATTAAATCTAACTATCACATTGAACCTAAATTTGATTGGAGTGGAGATCGTAAATGATATCAAACACTAAGCTCATAAAACCTGTATTTGAATGTCAGAGGTGGACCAAAGGAATGAGGCATTTTAGACTTTCTAGCCCACCCTCCCTCTGCTGTCTCAACCACATAGCAATACAGGTAGAATGAATTAGGCTTACAAGAGCCACAAGTAACTCAGCCTGCATTCTATTTTTTTAAAAGATTTTTTGATGTGGATCATTTTTAAAGTTTTTTTTTTTTTTAATTGAAATTGTTACAATATTGCTTCTGTTTTATGTTTTGGATTTTTGGCCATGAGGCATGTGGGATCTTAGTTCCCCAGCCAAGGATGGACCCATACCCCCTGCATTGGAAGATGAAGTCTTAACCACTGGACTGCCAATGAAATTTCTAAGCCTGGATTCTGCAGAGAGACTTTATAGGTTTGAGTCCTGACTTTGCCATTTTCTGGCTGAGTGAGTCTGGGAAACTTCCTTAAATTCCTTACATCCTAGTTCCCTCATGTGTAAAGTAGGGGGAAAAGAATGCCTCCCGTGTAGGGTGTTGGGTGAATTAAATGAATTAAAAGCTGAGAAGAGGTGAGAGCCCTAGAATGAACTCTGTTATCTACGTGCTGTGTGTGCGTGTGTTCAGTCGTGTCTGACTCTTTGCCACGACTGTAGCCCACCAGGCCCCTCTCTGTCCAAGGGATTCTCCAGGCAGGAATACTGGAGTGGGTTGCCATGCTCTCCTCCAGGGGATCTTCACGACCCATGGATAGAGCTCATGTCTCCTGTGTCTCCTGCATTGCTGGCACTCTTGACCTCTGAGCCACCACAGAAGACCCTATCTACGTGCTGGCCTGTTACATTTGTTAAAGTAATTAAACAAGAAGGCTGTTTGACTGTGGTGCCTTTAATGCTCGGCTAGCCAACACAAGCAAACTGACGCCTCAGCCAAAGTTGATTGTAAATCCACTCAGGTCCGAAAACAAGAAATTCAAAACCACTGATCCCAGACAGCCAACTAGGATTTCCCAGATAAAGCATCTGGTTAAGCGAAAGCCAATCAAATAATTTCCTTGCTTTCTTCCACGTCTGCACTTTAAAAGCCATTCCCGGGACTTCCCTGGCGGTCCAATGGTTAAGACAGGGTGCTTCCACTGCAAGGGGCACAGGTTGGATTCCTGGTCGGGGAACTAAGATCCCTCATGCCACACAGTGTGACCAGAAAGTAGAAGGAAAAAAAAGTCACTCCCCTGGCTCTTGTTGGTGGAGTGCTCCTAAACTCCTAATCACTTGCAGTTTGGTGATGCCGGATTGGAATTGATGTTTGCTCAAATAGACACTTGATAACTTTCATGTGCCTTATCTTTTAATACATTCACTACTTTAAATTCTCATAACTCTCTGATGAGGATGCTACTTAGTATCCCCATTTTACAGATAAAGGAACTGAGGCATAGAGAAGTGAAGTAACTTGCCCCTGGTCACACAGCTAGTAAGTAGCAGAGCAGTATTTTCTGCCTCCAGAGCCCATCCTCTTAACCACCATGCCAACTGGTCCCTGGGTGCTCCTGGGGTGGTTGAGGGGGGACAGGAGGAGGGAATCTACCACATGCCAAGAACTGTTCTAGAACCACTCACCAGTTTTCCCGTGGTTATTTTTCACTGTAATCCTGGGAACTAGCTATGACTACCTTCTTTTAAAGGATGAAGAATCAGAGTTGCCAGGCTTGTTGGGTGTCACCCAGCTGGGCAGTGGCCAAGCCTGGGTTGAACTCAAGGCTGCCCACTGTTAAAACCACAGTGTAGACACGAGAGTTCAAGCTGGTCTCAGAGGGGGGGTATGGTCTCAGAGAGGGTCCTTCCCTCTTGGTTGGTTTAAGATCCCTGAGTTGCATGACTGTTGCATGCACAGTCTGTCTTTCAGAGTAGAATAGAAATTCTGTTACCTCCTTGATTCTCTGGTGTCTAGTATTGTTCTTGGGACAAAGAAGACGCTCATTACATGCATGTATCATGGGAGTGAATTAACAGGCAAACCTCCTAACATAAGGCTGGAGGTTCCTACCCAGTTCCTTTCACTAGATGTAATGGGTTCCCTTCTTCTCCTAGACCCTGACTGTGGTTAACCTAAGCCAGCATTTCTTTAGTCATTTTTCTCTCCCTCAATCTATCACCCTCACTACCCAAGGGGCAGCACAGGCTGAACACAAAAGTGAGTTAAAAAATACATTTAGGTAAATTCAGAGATGAGGCCATTAGCAGGAATAGACTTTCAGGGTGAAGATAAAATATATGAGCTATGGATTAGGATCTCTGTCTCCATTATCTTAAAACCATTTTTTTTAAAGAAAAGAGTCTGTTGGAGAAATTACATTTTCTATGCTCTATTGGCTTAAATATTTAAGAATGAAAAGTTTTCTGTCTGTGGATATGTATGATAACAAGCTCCTGGCACCTGCCACCTGGGAGCCATTAGATGAGGCATCAGACTGCAAGGCTTCAGTTCCCTCATCTGGACATACCTACTCTGATTCCTGGTACACATTAAGGTCTCACTGAATGGTGACTCCAATGGTCTATGGAGAGAAATGTAGATGTTGATTGAGATCACCCACCTTTGAAAATTACCACACCAAGTAGGATAATGTTGCCCTTCTGCAATGAATAATCACAATCGCTACCATTTATCTGGCACTTACTAGTTGCCAGACATTGCCTAGGCATGCTCCATGTATTAAATCATTTAATCTTTGCATCGCTCCTGTGAGGAAGGTATCATTACTATTATCTAAAATTTACTAATGAGGAAACAGGCATAGAAAGTTCAAGGGACTTGCCAAATATCACGCAGCTGGTAGAACATGAAGCAGGGTTTGAGTCTAGGTATGTGGGAGAATCCCAAGAGGAGCCTGGTGGGCTACAGTCCACGGGGTCACAAAGAGTCGGTCACAACTGAGTGACTTAGCATGCGCACACAGGGCACTAGAGTCACAAGCTCCCCCTTTAGGCTATCATTTGGGACCTCTGGAGGAGGCAGAATCTAAGTTGTGGAGACACATTTTTTTTTTTGGCTGGGTCTTTGTTGTGGTTTCTCTTGTTGCAGTACGCAGGCTAGGTTGCCCTGCAGCATGTGGGATCTCAGTTCCCCGACCAGTGATTGAACCTGCATCTTCTGCATTGGAAGGAGGATTCTTAACCACTGGACTACCAGGGAAGTCCTGATATCAGTTTCTTAGGCATCTCAGGTTGCTGGGATCAAAATCAAGGATAAGGATTATAAACCTATTATCCACAGAAACACCCAGGATGGGCTTAAGCACAAATAAGTGCTGAGGCAACTCTTGTTGCTGGTTGTGTATTTGCTTTATTTCCTCTTTGGGTGTCTTTCCCCAGTCTCCTATATCCAGCTCATCCCTTAGCTATTCACGCTGTCCATTCTCCTGGCCAAGAACCCCAACTCAGCAGAGAACAGCAGTGAGGTAGCTCCCTTCATAATCCTTCCATGGCTATGAGCTTCATGGAAGAAATGGATCTTTGTGTGATTTCCATCACAGAAGGCATTGTGGAGGTTAAACAATAGCAAAGACAATGGCTGGCTGAAGCATAATGAAAATGAGGTTAGGTATACTGATTTTGTCATTTTAAGGTTGAATTATGGTAACGTTTATGAAACAGCAGACACAATTGCATAACTGTAGTTTTGGTGTCCTCTCTTTCTGTAGAGATACTGGAGCATGCTGAGTCGCTTCGGAGAAGGCAATGGCACCCCACTCCAGTACTCTTGCCTGGAAAATCCCATGGGCAGAGGAGCCTGGTAGGCTGCCGTCCAAGTCAGACACGACTGAGTGACTTCACTTTCACTTTTCACTTTCACGCATTGGAGAAGGAAATGGCAACACACTCCAGTGTTCTTGCCTGGAGAATCCCAGGGATGGGGGAGCCTGGTGGGTTGCCATTTATGGGGTCGCACAGAGTCAGACACGACTGAAGTGACTTAGCAGCAGCAGCAGCAGCAGCAGTTGAATCTGAAGTCACAATGGCTATACATTGAATGGATCTGAGAGGCCCAGCTAAGGGAAGCTTTCTCAAAGGAATTCTTAAAGAATATTTTCTTTAGCTGTTTTCCTACCAAACTTCAGTACCCTGGAGGGCATGAGCTTGCTTCCTGAGAGAATTGCTGGGGGCTACAATTCGAAGAAGAATGGATGCCATTGACTTCTGTGCCAGTTCATGATATTGGTTCGAGGATGGTGTGGTGCTGACGGTGCTGCCATTGACTAGTATTGAATGGACCAGTCCCTTCAGCTATGGCTCATTCACTTCGTTAATTCAGGAACCACATTAATGACAGGCTATCATTAGATGATCCGTCAGTCAATCATTGAAGACTTAATCTTCCTACAGGTGACTTGACACTTGCTGGCTAAATTTATCTGAACTTCAGTTTCCTCATCCGTCGGTGGGAATGACCACACATGTAGTTTGATATTGCGTGTCTTCACACTGATATCCATGTCTCTGCACCGAACTCTAAAGCATGTCTATGGTCAAGGGACCAGGGGCGATGGTGGCTATGAGGATGGAGGCTGGTGTGAGGAGGGATGCTAGGGGAAATCTGTTGTGGATCCATGTAGATCTACTCTTATTGATCAAGCAAGTCTTACTTCTAAGATGCTGTTGATTATAATAGACAACACTGATTTAGGTAAACTTTGTAGGCAGAAAACATTACATTAAATGTATAGGTAGATGGTAAAGCTTATCCTAATTTCAGAAATGTTAAAATGTGAACTTAGTAAATATAGTAATTAAAAAATATATAATAGGCCAATATTTTCAGGAATATTAAAAAAAAAAAAGCAAGATCTAGTTGCATCCTTCAAGTAACAAACACTTTAGCAGAGAATTCAAAAAGAGACATTTAAAGTGAGTATAGAAGTCCAAGTCTAATTTTGAGTTAGGGACTGTAGGACTTCAGGGAGCAGGAGGTCAATAAGGACTGAAACAGTCAGAAATTGCTTCTTGTGGGATATGGCATGTGAGTTGGGTTCTGAAAAATTGGAATGACTTGCTAAAAATGGTTGCTCATTACGTGCCAAGTACAACAACTATAGGAATTGGGCCTGTTATTATCCCCATTTTACAGAAGGGGAAACTGAGGCTCAAAGAACTTCAGGAATTTGCCCAAGGTCATTCAGCTAACAAGCAGCAGAGCCAGGGTCCCACTGCCTGAGTCAGAGCTCGGGCCATGGGCCACCATGCTCTGTGGTGTCTGAGACTGCCAGAAGGACAGGTCCTTTCAAACAAGAGGAAAGTTGCAGGTGTGCAGAGACAATGAGCATGGGATGGCCCAGGAGCTCAAGTCTAACACATGCCACCTCATGGCAGTCCTGGGACATCAACCGCTATAAACTAGCAGGGATCTGTGGCTAGTTGATGAGGGGTTTTGAGTTTGAGGAGGTCTCAGATCTTGTCTGCTCTTCAGGGTCAGATTTTTGTGGGTCAGCAATGATGCTTGGTGAACAACTTTGATTTTTCTCTAACTCTGTCCATGAGTTTTTCCAGGATTACACTGTCTTTCTTATGGAGGTTACTACTGGGTTTTCTTCTTCCACTCATTTTTAACTAATATTGCTTTCTTAGGTTGTTTCCTTGCAATCTTCTACTACCTCCCACAATTTTATTAGCCTTAAAAAGTACAAAAGTCTGGACTACACACTGAAATTTCCTGAGTTTGGTTTTGTTGGAGACTCACTTAGAGAACCAGTCTCTGTTGTAAACACAGGATGGTGTAAGAACTCAGGCAGTGTGCTTTTACAAAATTTCAGTCTTTCATTGTTATGAACTTTTCTGATTTATCACCTTCTTCTAGAGTGTGTCATCATATGCTAATTGAAATCCAACAATTCTGGTACTTAAGAGTACTTATAAATCTGAGACATGAGCCTTCAAATTTGGGAAGCTGCTTGGCCTCACTGAGAGTTTCACATCAGTGTTGACTGGTTTGTGCCTTGAACTTGCAAACTCAGGGAGGTTCCAATGAAGCATTTGTTACTCCCCAAGGTGTTTGTCTAGGGTCCACATTTGGGGAAGTTATCACTGAGCTGTTGGAGTTAAAGAGAAGACAAGTGTCGTCTTTGGTCGTGGACATCACTTGCCCCCATCTCTTTTCATGAAATGATGTTTTAATTCCTCTCGAAGTACAAAGCAGGTAGGTAGGATTCAGTTTCATTCCGAGTCAATGGTTATCCTTTGGTTCCAAAGAACCAATACGAAATATGGGACTTGGCTGAACATTTTATTTCTTTTCCTTTTTCAATTTTTATTTTGTACTGGAGTATAGTTGATTTACAGTGCTATGTTAGTTTCAGGTGAACAGAAAAGTGATTCAGTTATATATACAGATATATCTATTCCTTTTCAATTCTTTCCCCCTTCAGGTTATTGCAGAATATTGAGTAGAGTTCCCTTTGCTATACTAGAGTCCTTGTTGGTTATCTGTTCTATATATAGTAGTGTGTATAGGTTAATCCTAAACTCCTAATTTATCTCCTCCCTTCCCTTTGTTAACCATAAGTTTGTTTTCTAAGTCTGTTTCTGCTTTGCAAATAAGTTCATTTGTATCATTCTTTTTAGATTCCCCATATAAGCAATATCATCTGATATCTGTCATTCTCTGTCTGACTTACTTCACATAGTATGGTAATCTCTAGGTCTATTCATGTTGCTGCAAATGCTATTATTTCATTCTTTTTATGGCTGAGTAATATTCCACTGGGCTTCTCTGGTGGCTTCCCTGGTGGCAGTAAAGAATCTGCCTGCCAATGCAGGAGACATGGGTTTGATCCTGAGTTGGGAAGATCCTTTGGAGAAGAAAATGGCAACCCACTCTAGTATCTTGCCTGGTAAATCCCATGGACAGAGGAGCCTGGTGGGCTACAGTCAGACACACATCTCAGAGTCAGACAAGACTTAGTGACTAAACAAGAACAATATTTCATTGTATACATGTACCACATCTTCTTTATCCATTCCTCGGTTGATGGACATTTAGATTGCTTCCATGTCTTGGCTATTGTAAATAGTCCTGCAATAAACATTGAGGTGCATGTATCTTTTCAAATTATGTTTTTCTCTAGATATATGTCCAGGTGTGGAATTGCTGGATCATATCATAGCTCTATTTTTGACTTTTAAAGGAACCTCCATACTGTTCTCCATAGTGACTGTACCATTTACATTCCCACCAAGAGTGTAGGAGTGTTCTCTTTTCTCCACACCCTCTCCAGCATTTCTTGTTTGTGGACTTTTTGATGATGGCTATTCTGAGTGAGAACTTCCCTGGTAGCTCAGCTGATAAAGAATCCGCCTGCAATGCTTGAGACCCCAGTTCGATTCCTGGGTTGGGAAGATCCTCTGGAGAAGGGATAGGCTACCCACTCAAGTATTCATGGGCTTCCCTGGTGGCTCAGATGGTAAAGAATTCACCTGCAACAAGGGAAACCTGGATTCAGTCCCTGGGTTAGGAAGATCCCCTGGAGGAGGGCATGGCAATCCACTCCATTATTTTTGCCTGGAGAATCCCCATGGACAGAGGAGACAGGCAGGCTATAGTCCATGTGGTCACAAAGAGTTGGAAATGACTGAGTGACTAGGAACACACATTCTGACTGGTGTGAGGTGATATCTCATTGCAGTTTTGATTTACTTTTCTCTAATAATTAGTGATGTTGACAATCTTTTCATGTGCCTCTTGGTCATCTGTATGTCTTTTTTGGAGAAATGTCTATTTAGGTCTTCTTCCCATTATTTGATAGGGTTGCTTGTTTTTTTTTTTTAAATATTGAGCTGCATGAGCTGTTTGTATATTTTGGAAATTAATCCCTTGTTGGCTGCATCATTTGCAAATATTTTCTCCCAATCTGTGGGTTGCCTTTTCATTTTGTTTATGGTTTCCTTTGCTGTGCAAATTGGCTGAACAGTTTTAAATGATACAGTAGCTAAACAGACAACCATGGTGTTGCTAAAAGCAAAAGCCAGATAAGAAGGTAGCAAAGGAAAAACAAGAACAAGAAAGGGCAGTAGGTTTTTAATCTGATAGATGTAGGTTCAAAGCTTGGTGCTGTCACTCGGTAGCCAGTGACACCTCCCTAAGACACAGTTTCCGCATCTAAAAACCTGGAGAAATAAATTGTTACTTCATAGAGTTTTGGTAAGGATTAAATGAAATAATATAAAACAAGAAGTACTTAGCTCAATGCCTGGCATTTATTAAATACTCAATAAATGATGGTTATACTTCTTACTATATTATTATTTTTGCTGCTGCTGCTGTTGTTATTAAACTTATCCACCTCTCAATTTCCTAATCAGCAAAATGAGAATAATGTTAGCTCTTCACTAGATTAATTGAAATAATACAGGTGTGTGCCCTGGCACTTAGTTGGTATTCATCCATCCATTTGTTCATTTTTCAGTCTCTTACCTGGTGTCTATCAAAAGTGTACTAACCTGGGAAGTTAGGAGAAGGCCAGCATATCTGGCCAACAGTTATTAATTATCTTAAATAGAGTAATACTTTTATAAGATGTCATAATATATACTTTTATACTTATACTTTTTTATACATCTTATACTTTTATAAGATATTCATTCCCTGACCCAAACTTTTTTGTCCTGACTTCCCATGTGCCCTTCTGGGAACAAAGAAGCTTCAAGAATCCCAACAACTCACTTTACAGAGTGGCCAACAGTTCTGCCACCTGGCCATGGCCCACTCTCCATCTTTCTGCACAAGCCCTGTGGGTGGGCTTTGGCAAGTTCACCTTCTGCTGTACCTAGGGGAGAATGGATGCCACCTGCCTTTATAGGAGGGAAACAGGTGCAGCGTCTCTTTGATTTGGGGTTTGTCTTCACCCCAGGCTGCAGCTGTCACTTTGAGTAAAGTTCAGGTGGCATTAAGGCAAATGGCAGATTTTGCACAAGGCTATCTGAGGGAGGAAATAACCAACTGGGGTCAAGTGTTCCAGCCAAAGCAAGCGGTAAGTTGCACGATTGACCAGCAGACCATGGCTGTGCTAAGAGAGGCCGTCCAAGTATTTAAGGCTGTGAGTAGACTTGGGGGTGGGGGGGAAGGGTGGAAATGACCAGGCTGGCTCTGGATCTGGCCCACATGGGGATAGGTGCTCAGCCCTTGCTGTAGCGGGGAACCTAGGCTTGAAGTGTTACCTTACACCAATCTGACCACGGATGTTTGTTTTTGTTGCTTAGTTGCTAAGTCATATCCGCCTCTTTGCAACCCCGTAGACTGCAGCATGCCAGGCTCCTCTGTCCTTCACTGTCTCCCAGAATTTGCTCAAATTCAAGTCCATTGAGTCAATGGTGCTATCTTACCATCTCATCCTCTACTGCCCCCTTCTCCTTTTGCCTTCAATCTTTCCCAGCATCAGTGTCTTTTCCAGTGAATTGGCTCTTCCATCAGGTGGCCAAAGTATTGCACCTTCAGTTTTAGCAACGGTCCTTCAAAGAACATTCAGGGTTGATTTCCTTTAGGAAGCCACTGATGTTTAACCAAGTTTAAATCAGAATTGGAGACTTTCTGGAGGACCTTTAGTGTTGGGCCTTGAGAAGTTCATTTATCCGGCCCAGAGGTGAGTAGAGTCCAGTCAGGCCATACAATATTTAGAAGGAGCAGTACTCTTTCAGGAGCCCTTGCAACTTACAAACTAGTTTAAGGTGATAGACGTTGAAGACAAGCCAAGATAGGTCTGGACATAAGATTTGAAAATGTGGCAGACAGTGGCTAAAGAGGGCACTTGCAGGTAGAATTGGCAATCAGGAGTTCCATGAAAGTGAGAGTCGCTCAGTCGTGTCCGACTCTTTGCAACCCCATGGACTATACAGTCCATGGAATTCTCCAGGTCAGAATACAGGAGTGGGTAGCCCTTCCCTTCTCCAGGGGATCTTCCCAGCCCAGGGATCAAACCCAGGTCCCCTGCATTGCAGGTGGATTCTTACCAACTGAGCCACAAGGGAAGCCCAAGAATATTGGAGTGGGTAGCCTATCCCTTCTCCAAAGGATTTTCCTGATCCAGGAATCGAACTGGAGTCTCCTGCATTACAGGCAGATTCTTTACAAACTGAGCTATCAGGGAAACCTGATAGCTATTGGATAGCTATCAGGAGCTCCAGAGGTCTTAGCTAAATAGAAATAGAGAAAGGTCTATTTTTTTGGGGGAAAAGAGTTATGACAGATTCAACATAGAGGGGAGAACAGGCAAAATTCCGTCGCTTGTACTCCCATCTGGTCATGTACAGTCTTAGACACAACTCCCAGCCACACCCCCTCTTATATCTTCCATGCTCTCCCCTAACACCCTGTCCTCCCCAGCGACCCACCCTGCACAGCACAGATCCTCCCACGCCATGCACAGCCATCAGATAAACACAGTCTCCTTAGGAAGCTGATTAATAAAACTATTTTATCTATAATTACACTTGACTGATAATAATGTCCTCAGAGCCTGAATGGTTAGATTGGCTCAGATGGTAACATCCAGATTAGGACTGAACTCCCTTTGAACTCTGGACACACTGTTGGTCTCTCCAGCTCAGAGATTACAAATGGCTTTAGCTGGATTCGCCCCATGGAACTAGGAGGGTAAGTAGAATTCCAGCTTGCCTTGATTCCTTTTTCTCTCTGAGACTGTACAGATGATATCTCTGAGAACACATGGCCCAAAGTAGGAGGAAGGCCTGAATTCAATTACCTCCTCCAACTCACCACAGCATACTCTGGTGGCTCTACTTCCAAACCAACGTCAGTCTCAGGTTCCTTGGAAGAAGTGACTGTGAATGCTGTCTGGAGGACTGACACTTGAAAATAAACTGTTTAATTCCTGGATCTTAGGCTGTCGGGGATGGGCTCTACTGAGCCATAATTAACTCTTTAAAGTCTTCACGGTGTCCTGAAAATATCTGATTCTTTATGATGTAACGCTGAATGGAGGCAGCGAAGAGGCCTTTTAGGCTAATTACATGTTGGAATGAGGTTAATGACGTGCTGAATATTCTTTGCATGGCTCCTCTGACATTGACAAGTCATTTGGTAACACGCTAGGGCTAAAGACACTGATGGCTTTTAAAGAAGGTGGGGGCTAGAAATTGAGCTAGACAGGCCCCTGATGTCACTCCTTAATTTAGTCCCTCCCCTGGAACTAGACCCCATGTACCCCCCACCCCATTTCCAAGAATTAAGAGATCTTGATTTTCAACTGGCATTCGATGCCATGGGCCTGGAGATGGGGACTGCCATCCGCTTGGGTCTCAGCTCTGTCTTACACATTTTAGAGCAGCTGAATTTAGCTGAGGATGGAAGTAAGAACTTACTATCCGATGGCATGCTTTTCTGCTGAGCAGAAGGCATGTCAGGACGAATAAGCAACATGTGCATCAAAACAAACCACTGGATCACAGGAGAATGCCCAGCACATAGGAATGAGTCCTGATACCAGCCAACTGAAGGGACTTAATATTATGATCCCATTCTGCAGATGCACACTGGCATTTCAAAATTACCCAGGGAGATCCAACAACCACTCCTTTTCCGTCCTTCTACTCAGGGCCAGACATTATTTTAGTCACCTGGAGACCTGTTCCAAGTGCCTACAGCCTCGAATTAGGGGTGCCACATGCTGCTTTTCTGACTCCCCAGCATTTCCTATCTGGATGAAATTGGGTAGAAATGAATCTCACAGCTTAGACTAAAGAGCGAAAGTAACTACAAAAGGCCACCATGCTTCATGAGGATGCTTGTCCTACCCCGAGGCATGGTGATAGTCTGGTTTGCAGGCTCAGTGGAAGTATAGGAACCTCTGAGTTTTCTCAGCACCCCCTTTTCTCACTCTTGGTGGAAGGATTGGAGCAAGGCTAGCCCTGCCCGCGGGCTGTCTCCTCTCCCATCTGGTGCCCCTTCCTCTCCCTGCACCCTCAGACACACAGCACCCACCTCTGCTCGCTTGTCCTGCCAGGCTGGGCCGGGCTCTGGTCCTCCGACGTGGTCATTGCTTGGCCCTGAGAAGGCCCTAGTTGGCTGGGCTCCTCAGCGACAAGGATACCGCATGGCTGCTTCCAGGCCGGCGACAGCCCCTTGGGGTGCCCCAGCCCCGAACAGCTTCCCACGTGCAGCAGGGCCCCAGAATGGCAGCCAGCAGGTGGCCCTCCCACCTCCACAATGCCCAGGTGGGAGCCGGAGGTCAGGCGAGTCTCCTGTTTTGATGGGAGCTACGAAGAAGAGAGACACCTGCCGCCTTGCCCGACGTGGCTGAGGTCTGAGTGAGCAGCAGGGCTGTGTCTGGGGAGGCGAGGCACGGCGTCTGGAGGAGGCACGAAGAAATGTGTCAGACAAAGCTCATCAGCACCTCAGCACCTGGCCAAATAGTAATTACCAGTGCCTCGTGCCACCCAGGAGAGGGAGGGCGATATCTTTATCCCCATTTTATAGAACGGTAAGTGGAGGCCCAAGGAGGTTACACAACTGCTTTTAGCCAGTCAGTCAGAGGCTAATCTTGGCCCTGAGTGAGGCTGAGTCAGAGGTTGCCAATGCACCATGGCAAGCGTGGCCCCAACAGATGTGGGGTCTGGTATCCTGAAACACCTTGCGAAGAAAATGTCTCCAGGCAGCTAATTCAGGACGGATTACTGTTTATATTCCCTGCTTCGGATTTGCGAAGCTCACGAGGGTATATTAAAATCTCTGAGAATCCGTCTAGTAAAGAAACCTCTTTGATTTTGCTTAATCTAGTCTTTCTCAAACTTGAGCAACTTTTTCTAGTAACACCTATTAGCATACCCAGCTAGTGTTCCTCCAGACAGGTTGGGAAATTCTGAAGGAGACAGTCAACTCCCCAAGAGAAGGGACTGCGCCTCTTTCCCTGGGGTGTTCTCTGCACCGCCCGCTTGTGGCAGGCTCAGGAAACTGGGCAGATTTGAGCGGTGGGAGCGTTTTCCATGGAGAAGGCAATGGCAACCCACTCCAGGATTCTTGCCTGGAGAATCCCAGGGACAGAGGAGCCTGGTGGGCTGCCGTCTATGGGGTCACACAGAGTCGGACACGACTGAAGCGACTTAGCAGCAGCAGCAGCAGCGTTTTCCTAGTTCCTCAGGCGGGGAAGCCTGAAGTCATCTTTAACACTCATTCCTCAAAGTCCTTCCCAAGGCTGGCCACCATGTCACACTGACTCCATACCACTGTGACATTTCTCTCCTGTCTATCCCTCTTCCTTTACAGTCAGTGACAAATGACCCACTGCCTCCACAGAGAGGACTTCCTGACCCTCCTTTCTAACAAAGCACCTCATGTCTGGGTGGCTAGGTTGCTCAACCCCAGGGGGCGCCCTCTCCACAGGCTACGACACCAGTGGTGCCTGCTGGAGTATGCACCAGGGCTGCCCTTCACTCTTGATCCCCTTGCTTCACGCTAGTTTTCTTCACAGGACTGTCCAATACTTGACGCTGCGTTTACTTGTATATTTATTTGTTTACTGATTATCTCCAGGATGCCAACTGATGGTTGTGCAGGTGGCTCACTGCCCAAGAAGGCAGGGCTAGGCATTATCTTGTGCTTTTTTTTTTTTTTAATCATTCTTGAATCCACACCTAGCTTACAAAACACGCTGCATGCAATAAGCGAGAGGAGATAAACACCCAGCCTGAGCTCTACCTTCTGAGTGTCCTGTGAGAGCCTGCATCTTCCCACAAAACTGCCTTTATTCAAGTTGTGTCCACCCACAAAGGGATTCTGATTTATACAAAGGTGCCACGTGGGCTTACCTCTTGGTCTCTTCCATAACGTGAGCTCCACGAACTGAGTGGCCATTAGTTTATTATCCAAACCATGGCAATTTTGAGAATAAACATGGCAATAATACTGAAGTGGGTTGTCCCTTTCCTTCTGCAGAGGGTCTTCCTTACCCAGGGATCAAACTCCGGTCTCCTACATTGCAGGCAGATTCATTACCTTCAGGGAAGCCACCAGGGAAGCCCTGAATAAACATGGTACTATTTACTAATTGTATGGGGACAACAGACAAAAGTTGGGACTGTCCTGGACAAACCAGAACATATGGGCACCCTGTCCAGGTGGGTAGACTTTGTTTTGTTTATTGCTTTATGCTTGCTGTCTCGTGTCTGGCACATTCTACTCGTGGCATGTTTGAGAGGATGATTCCTGCTATCATCCCCAAGTAAGGCTCCCTGTTTTAAGCCTCTCTCCTCTCCTAATCCATTCTACCACACTGATCCTCCTAAAATACCATTGCATATGCAGAAACTCCCGTTCCAGCATCTCTAAAGATTCCACAGCTCCATTTTCCAAATTGTCTTCATGTTAACGTAAACACTAAATTCAGTACGCTGCATTTAATGAAAAAAATAAAGAAGAGAAAATAAGAGTGCTATGGGATAATACTTGGAGAATATTTGAATATCCACAAAGACACAGTGTGTGCATGCCAAGTCACTTCAGTCTTGTCTGACTCTATGCAATCCTATGGACTGTAGCTTGCCAGGCTCCTCTGTCCATGGGATTTTCCAACCAAGAATACTGGAGTGGGTTGCCGTATCCTCCTCTAGGAGGGGATCTTCCTGACCCAGGGATTGAATCCACATCTTATCTACTTGTATTGGCAGGCTGGCTCTTTACCACTAGTGCCACCTGGAAAGATACGGTAGACGTGAAAGAAAGAATTGCAGAAAATAACCATGGTCAACTTCGTTTAACTTCAAGAAGTTACCCAGTGATCCAAAAATGCATTCAATCTAGAATTCTCATTTTGGGGACTTCTCTGGTGGTCCAGTGGTTACGACTTCACCTTTCAATGCAGGGCATGCAGGTTCGATCCCTGGTCAGGGAGCTAATATCCCACATGTGTTGGGGCCAAAAAGCCAAAGCATAAAACAGAAGAAATACTGTAATAAATTCAACAAAAACTTTAAAAATGGTCCAGGTCAAAAAAATATTAAAATAAAATCCTGTTTTGACCTAATACATTTGATGGGATTAGATGAGAAACACTTTGGAATACTTTTCCATAGGCCCAAGTCCTTAGTTTGATATCCAAATGCAGTAACAATCAAACCCACATATATCTCCATATGGAGCACCTATAACTTCCCCTACAGGAACCTGTGGTTTACTCATTTATCCAGTAAATATTTTCTGAGTACCTACTGTGTGCCTGGCTCTCTTCTAGTGACTGGGAACACTGAGGTGAATAAGCAAGATCCCTATAGAACTCATGGTCTGGAGGTCCATGAAGAAAAACAAATCCCTGTTTTCGCCGGTCTGATCTGGAAAGACCTCACCCAGGGAGTGGCATTTGAGTTGAATGTCACCTGAACGACGTGGTATTAGCTAAGTGGGTTTGTTCTCCATTTCCAAAATTACCCCTTGTATACTTGTCAGTCCCTGAGCTCTTGATCACTTTCTTCTTGAAGCTGGAATTTTTCTCTCCATGTTTTTTCACTTACCTAAATTCCGTTTTTCCTTCGATGATTCCTTACAGTCTAATTTTCTACAGTAAACTTCTTGAAGCTCTCATGCATCTCCAGCAACATCTAAGTTCCTCCAGCAAGTCAATCCATCACGTGTTTGGCCTTTAGCATGGGCTACCCGGCATTGTCTTGTATCTCTTTTTCTTTGAGGCTTTCCTGAATTCATATCTAGATTGTAAGCCTTTGTGCACATTAGGAAGTCAATAAACATTTGTTGATGATAAAGATATATTCTCCAGCATGGACTAGATGAGGGATGAAAAATGGCTTTTATCTTGCATGCCAAATTGGACTGATGGTTATGACTGCCTGGGGAGTTGTGTTTAGAAGGATCCTGATGCAGTATGTAAAGAGTGCCACAACCTATCAGCAATGTTTTCTGTGTATGTGTATGTGTCGGGGGGTCGGTGGGAGGGTGCTTGGGGTGGTGGGGCAGAGCATAGGCACAACTATTTACTATTCTTGAGCTAGACTCTGCAGAGGTTGAATGTTATTAGCTCAAATGGGATTAAGTGGTGCATAGGACTACAGGAGTTCTCAGGTAGAAGTCTAGGTAATATATCCACTCTCAGGTGCTCAGTGTCTAGATGTGGATCTCATCAGGGTTCCTTGTACCAGGAGGGAGAAGGACAAAATGATAGGAGAGAGCCTTTCTGAACACGTCAGTCTCTGGCTCCATGTTGCTTTTGGTGGCTGCAGAAAAGAAACTGTTGTAAGAGGGGATGGAAAGGGTGCAAGCTCTTTACTTGTTCAGCCTCTTAAGATGGAGCTCAAGCCAAGAAAACTCGACTCTCTCCTTCTGTACTATAATATGGGGCTTTAAGAAGGTCTTAGCATCCTAGATTTAGAGGTACAACTATTTGAATATGGGTAATTTTTTGGGCTCCAAAATCACTGCAGATGGTAATTGCAGCCATGAAATTAAAAGATGCTTACTCCCTGGAAGGAAAGTTATGACTAACCTAGATAGCATATTGAAAAGCAGAGACATTACTTTGCCAACAAAGGTCCGACTATTCAAGGCTATGGTTTTTCCAGTGGTCATGTATGGATGTGAGAGTTGGACTGTGAAGAAAGCTGAGCACCAAAGAATTGATGCTTTTGAACTGTGGTGTTGGAGAAGACTCTTGAGAGTCCTTTGGACTGCAAGGAGATAAAACCAGTCCATTCTAAAGGAAATCAGTCCTGGGTGTTCATTGGAAGGACTGATGCTGAAGCTGAAACTCCAATACTTTGACCACCTCATACGAAGAGTTGACTTATTGGAAAAGACTCTTATGCTGGGAGGGATTGGGGGCAGGAGGAGAAGGGGACGACAGAGGATGAGATGACTGGATGGCATCACTGACTCGATGGACATGAGTTTGGGTAAACTCTGGGAGTTGGTGATGGACAGGGAGGCCTGGTGTGTTGTGATTCATGGGGTCACAAAGAGTCGGACATGACTGAGCGACTGAAAAAAAAAAAAAAGAAAGAAGGAAATAGCTTTTAATGGCATCTGAAAATTATAATAAGAAAAAATAGCAAAGGAACAAATAAAAGGAAAGAAATCATCTATGATTTCTCATCCTGAATGTAGTTCCTACTCTGGGCTGTTTATTCATCCCTTCAACAATATTTACTTTGTGTCCATCATGAATCAGCACCAGGTTCTGGGCTAGAGCAATGCAGAAAGTAGTGAGTGCGTTCAGTTCAGTTTAGTCGCTGAGTTGTGTCTGACTCTCTTTCTGCCCCCATGGACTGCAGCGTGCCAGATTTTCCTGTCTATCACCAGCTCCTGGAGCTTGCTGAAACTCATGTCAATTGAGTCGGTGGTGCCATCCAAACATCTCATCCTCTGTTGTTCCTTTCTCCTCCTGCCTTCAATTTTTCCCAGCATCAGGGTCTTTTCTAATGAGTGGGCTGTTCGCATTAGGTGGCCAGAGTATTAAGAGCTTCAGCTTCAGCATCAGTCCTTCCAATGAATATTCAGAATTGATTTCCTTTTGGATTGACTGGTTTGATCTCTTTGCTGTCTGAGGGACTCTCAAGAGCCTTTTCTTCAGCACCAGTGTTTGAAAGCATCAGTTCTTGGGCACTCAGCCTTTATGGTTTAACGGTTCATCTCTCATATCCGTACATGTTTACTGGAAAAACCATAGGTTTCACTATATGGAACTTTGATGGCCCTTCTATTAATATTTCCTACTATTTAGGAGATGAGATTCCTAGAGAGCCCCAAAGATGTAAGAGATATAGGGGAGTGATCTACCCCACCACCTTTCCTTCTGAAGACAGAGTTCTCACAAGATGGAGTGCATGGACCAGTGGGGCCTACAGGTATGTTTTTGTTTGGTTTGCAAACAAACACACATTTTTATGGCTTGTGTATGAGGTGGTGTTTTGTTTTTTCCTGTGAATTAGTTGCCTTATTTGAAAATCAGGAAATTTATAGGCAAATCCAGATCACCAATTTCTTTTTAAAGTCACATCTGACATCACTAATTTCTCAGTGCTGTGGCAGTAATTTCCTGGACGTGTGTGGAGAAGCATTTGGTCACTGCTTCATGCTGCCTCATACTGTGAACTTTGTTTGTACCCTGTTGTGTTTAGTTTGAGTTTTTTTTTAATTTTTTAAATTGCATTTAAAAAATTGACTGGTTTTGATCTCCTTGCAGTCCAAGGGACTCTCAAGAGTCTTCTCCAACACCACGTATCTAAAAGGAAAACATAAGATTTCTTTTTGTTGATTATAAAGTGTAGTGGACTGGAAGGTAGCTCCTCCCAAATATGTCCACATTGTAATTCCCAGAAGCTGTGACTATTACGTTATACGGTTAAGAGCGAATAAAACATGATTCCGTTCAGAATCTTGACAGTAAGCGTTTATCCTGGATTGTCTATGTATGATCACGTGTATCCTTACAACAGAGAAGGCTTTTAGGGCCAGACACACAGAAGAGGTGAAGGCGAGGAGGTGGAGGCATAGAGTGGGTAGATGTGGACTCAAGATGAGAAACATCAACAGCCACTTGAAGCTGGAAGAAGACTACTTTCCAGGGAGCCTTTGGAAGGAACGTGGTTCTGCCGACAGCTGATTTCAGACTTCTGACTCCTGGAACTGTGAGAAAATAGATTTCTGTTGTGGTAAGCCAGGAAGCTTGTGGTCATTTGTCATGACAGGTCTAGGGACTAAATAAAGAAAGTAATATGTATGCTTTGCAGAAACTGCAGGCAAATCCATAAAAAGGAAATGTTACGGTAATTCCACAGTTAAGTTATTCTGTAGTTAAGGGACACACACACATGAGGATTATTCTGAACCTCTTTCCATGTTTTATTGTTCTTTTTAAGTTGAAGTATCATTTATAATATTATGTCAGTTTCAGGGGTACAACATAGTGATTCAATAGTTTTACAGACTATACTCCATTTAAAGTTATTGCAAAATATTGGGTAGGTCAAAATGTTCGTTTGGGTTTTCTGTAAGATGATGGAAAAATCCAAATGAACTTTTGGGCCAACCCATTAATAAGCTATTTCTCTGTACTGTTCAATGTACCCTTATTGATTCTTTATTTTATACATAGTAGTTTGTGTCTCTTACTCCCATATCCCTAACTTGCCCCTCTGCCGTCCCTCTCCCACGAATAACCACTAGTTTGTTCTCTATGTGAGTCTGTCTTGTTACATACAATCATTTTATTGTTTAGATTCTACATATAAATGATAGCAGAGTATTCATCTTTCTCGGTCTGACATAATACCAAGTCCATCCACATTGTTGCAAATGGCAGAATTTCATTTTTAAATGACTAATATTCCATTGTGTGTACACAGCACATCTTATTATCCATCCATCTGTTGATGAAAACTTAAGTTGCTTCCATATCTTGGCTATTATAAATGATGCTGCTATGAATATTAGAGTGAACATACCTTTATGAATTAGTGTTTTCACTTTCTTCAGAAATACTTCTGGAAGTGGGATTGCTGCCTCATACGGTAGTTCTAGTTTTTGTTTGCTGAGACATCTCCATACTGTTTTCCATAGTGACTGTACCAATTCACATGGCCACCAACAGTGTGTAAGATTACTATATAAATATCTGTTGCTTTTCTATGCACTAATGATGAATTATCAGAAAGAGAAAGCAAGAAGACAATTCTATTTAAAATCACATTAGAAAGAATAAACTACCTAAGAATAAACTTAACCAAGGAAATGAAAGACCTGTACTCTGAAAAGTATAAAAGATTGGTAAAGGAAATTGACAACGATCCAAAGAAATGGAAAAATATTTGTGTTCATGGATTAGAAGAACTAATACTGTTAAAATATCCATACTACCTAAAGCAATCTACAGATTTAATGTAATTCCTATCAAAATGCTCATGACAGTTTTCACAGAATTAGAACAAGCAGTCCCCAAATGTATATGGAACCACAAAAGATCTGGAATTGCCAAAGCAATCTTGAGATAAAAGAATAAACCTGGAAGAATCATACTTTCTGACTTCAGACTATACTACAAAGTACAGTAATTAAAACAGCATAGCTCTGGCACAAAAACAGACACACGAGTCAATGGAACAGAGAGTCCAGAAATAAATCCACCCATTTATGGTCAATTAGTCTATGAGAAGGAAATGGCAACCCACTCCAGTGTTCTTGCCTGGAGAATCCCAGGGGCTGCGGAGTCTGGTGGGCTGCCGTCTATGGGGTCGCACAGAGTCGGACACGACTGACGCCACTTAGCAGCAGCAGCAGCAGTCTATGACAAAGGAGGAAAAAATATGCAATGGAGAAAATACAGTCTTTCAACAAGTGGTTCTTAGAAAAATGCACAGCTACATGTAAAGGAATGAACTCAGAACATCTTCTCATACTGTATATAAAAATAAACTCAAAATAAGACCTGAAACCATAAAACTCCCAAAAGAGAAGATATGCAGAACACTCTTTGATATATATTGTAGCAATGATTTTTTTTTAGATCTGTCTCCTAAAGCCAAAGAAACAAAAGCAGAAATAAACAGATGGGATCTAATTAAACTTAAAAGCTTTTGCATATCTTTTTTTTTTCTTTTAGCAGTATATTAATGACTTCCACCCTAGTCTGTCTAATATGTGTGCTATAATTTATTTAACCAATATCCTCGTGTTCGATGTTTTGGTTATTTCTAGTTTTCCACTGCTACAAATGCCACTGCAGATCTTTTTGATGGTAGCAACTTGGATAGGGCACCTCTCCACTGCCTGAGTGAGCCTCCCAGAGCTGAGCCTGGGAACTGGTGACTGAGAGGTCATTGGTTGGGCTTGGGGTTGGGGCTGGGGATTTGGTGGAGGGCGGTGGTGGGGCAGAACAGGCCAAACTTATTAGCACGAAGGAGTGACTTCAAAACCCGTAACACTTTTCTTCTGAATGACTAGGATTAAGGAAAAATTTATGACCCAGCTGAGAAGAGCAGGAGAGTGTTTTCAACTTTGGATTCAGAGAAAGATATGTGACCGGGTGAATGTAGATTTACGGCTATGCAATAGTGTCGATTGGAGTAAACATTGTTTAGAGGCTGCCTATTGCTTCAGCCCTGCCCCACCCAATGGGATGCAAAGCTAGACAAAACCATTTTCTGCGGGAAACACACCCCTCCTCAAAAGGGCAATGGGTGATGATGAAGACTTCAGAAATTGGAGCCATCACCAAATGTGGCATAAGAAAGAATACATTTGTAATCAGGAGAAAAACTTTTGTGTGTGTGTGTATTTTAATGTAGTCACTGTCTTGTACATTATTGTGTCTCCATGTTTCTATTTTGAGGAGAGGGTGACAGAAATTGAAGGAAGCAACAAGAGATGGACTTGAAATTGAAAAAAAAAAAAAAGTCCAGGGAATGAAATTCAGACACACGCTACAACCATGAAACATGAAGATGAACCTTGAGGATATCATGCTAAGTGAAATCAACTAGTCACAAAAGGACAAATACAGTAGGATTCTACTCATATGAGGTACCTAACCTTGTCAAATTAATAGAAACAGAAAGTAGAACAGTGGTGGCCAGGGGTGGTAAAGAGAGGTGTGAAGGAGGAATTCTTATTTAATGGGTGCTGAGTTTCAGATTGTGAAGATGAAACAGTTCTGGAGATGGATGGTGATAATAGTTGCACGACAATGTGAACAGGCTCAGTGCCACTGAGCTGTACACCTAAAATGGTCAAAATGGGAAATTTTGTTATGTATATTTAAAAGAGCAGGCCCTGATGCTGGGAAAGATTGAAGGCAAAAGGAGAAGAGGGTGGCAGAGGATGAGATGGTGAGATAGCATCACGGGCTCAATGGACATGAGTCCATGGAGTCACAGAGTCGGACACAACTTAGTGACCGAACAACAACAAATGTAGCAGAGCCTGGATTTAAACCCAGGTCTGTCTAGATTTGGAACCCATGTGAGGTTTTTCTCTGGTTTACTGGCTTAGACTACAGCTGGCTTCTGGCAAGTTTCTTATACACTGTTCATTCAGTGTGGCCGTCTGCAGCAACAGGAAGGCGGAGATTATTTGTTGGTTTTCTCTTATACTAAAATTCAATGTTTTAAGATGGTCTCTGACTTGTAGGGTCTCTTTTCCAACTTCTTAGAAGTTGTACAAGTCCAAGCCTGCCTAACTTCATTGCTTTTCTAAGAACTCCTGACATCAAGACAGCTTGTATTTTGAGACATTGTGTTACAATGATTTATTGACTTATCTGTCTTGTCTACCAGGTTCTAAACTCTCAGAGGGTGTGGACTTAGTCTGATTTATCTGTTTCCTCAGTGCCTAGCACTGTGCCTGACTCATAGGAGGGGGCTTATTAAAAATTTGCTGAAAGAATGAAGTCAGACAGACCAATGAAAAAGCTTTAAAAAATGAACTTGTCAAGACTTATCTGGTTCATTAATGATATGATCTATGAAGGACAGTGCTCAGATTAGATCCTCACCTTGATGTCCATCTCTATTTATCTGAGTGATAAAGATTAAGTCTTGGTAGGTTGGCTGGGCAAACAGAAATAAATATGATAAACTCCTATTGTTAAGGAGCTTAGAGTCTGGAAGGGTGGTGCAAAATTACACACAAATCCAGGGAATAGTGGTTACAGGGTAAACAGTGTTGAAGAGGGAAGAGATTTCTGGAGAAGGATGAGAAAAGAGACAGAGTGGAGTTGTTCAGATCCCAAACCTTTGCACAGGGACTGCCTTCACAGGTATATAACTCTAGCACATAATCCTCTAAGACTCAGTTTCCTCATGTAAAAAAAGGGGAGCTATTTTATGGGTTGAACTATGTCCGCAAGGATGTTGAAGTCCTAGCCATCAGTACCTGTGAATGTGACCTTATTTGAAAAAAAACAAAAAACAAAAAACAAACCTTTGCTGATGATCAAGTTAAGATGAGGTTATAATAGTGAGTCCTAAGCCAGTATGACTGATATTCTTATATAAAGGAGAAATTGGGGCACAAAGACAGACACGTCAGGGGGAAGACGATGCGGAGACACAAGAGAGTGCTACCTACATGCCAAGGAATACTGGGGCTACCACAGCCTAGGGGAGAGACATGGGTCAGATTCTTCCTCGTAGCCCTCAGAAGAAACCAACTTAACATCTTGATTTTAGACCTCTAGTCTCCAGAACTGTGAGATAATACATTTCTGTTGTTTAAGCCACACAGTTTGGGGTACTTTGTTGTGGCAGCCCTAGCAAACTAATATAGGGGCAATAATAGTGTTTGTCTCATGGAGATGTGAGAATTAGGGGAGATAAAATAAGCAAAGTGATTAGCATAGTACTTGGTATGTAGCGTGGTGCTGGAGAAGACTGTGGTGTGGGAGAAGACTGTGGTGTGGGATAAGACTCTTGAGAGTCCCTTGGACTGCAAGGAGATCAAACCAGTTAATCCTAAAGGAAGTTAGTACTGAATATTCATTGGAAGGATTAATGTTGAAGCTGAAGCTCTAATACTTTGGCCACCTGATGCGAAGAACTGACTCCTTAGAAAAGATCCTGATGTTGGAAAAGATTGAAGGCAGGAGGAAAAGGGAATGACAGAGGATGAGATGATTGGATGGCATCACCGACTTGATGGACATGAGTTTGAGCAAGCTCTGGGAGCTGGTGATGGACAGGGAAGCTTGGTGTGCTGCAGTCCACGGGGTTGCAAAGAGTCAGACATGACTGAGCGACTGAACTGAACTGAACTGAAATGCTTGATAACTGTGGGTGGGGTGATCTCTCTTGATCTGGTGAAATGACATGAGGCCTCGCAGAGGTGGTGGCATTTGGATTAAGGCAGGCAAGCTGGGTAGGATGTGCACATTGGGAAGAGGTATAGGAGGAGGGGTCCATGAAACTGCCATTTGCAATGAAATCTTGGTCCCAGGAGGACATACACTCAGCCCTTACAGTCCTGCCTTTGGCCCAGGTGCAAGTGGTTGTTGGGTAATGTGGGGATTCTTGTTATTTTTGCCTGGCCAGCCTTTCTTTTCTCTTCCTTGGATAACAGCTACTCAGTTTTCCTTTGGTAAAGTCACCCCTCCCTTGCTCCAATCATGACTCTGCCCTTCCCCAGGCTGGGGGAGTGGGGGGGGATGCAGCGGGCATATGCCCCAATCAGGGCCAATCAGAGTTCTCATTAGGCATAGGTATGGATCCTGAGAAAGGGAGGGTCTCTGTTCCTCTGGGATAAGGAACAGTAAAGACAATACACTTCGTCCTTCTTGGGGCCACTTTTCCTGACTACATGGAAGAAGCCACATTTGGGATGGGGAAGAAGGCTAAGGTGTGAACAGGAATAAACCTGAGAGTTAGAAAGTGATGGAGCTGGATGGATGGATGGAGAGAGAGAGAGAGAGAGTGATCTGAAGGTAGGGAGACAGTGTTTGAACTCCAGGATCTAGTGTTCCTGAATAATCCAGGTGCCCTTGGACTTTAAGTTATGAAAACTGATACGTTTTGTTTCTTACAGATTTTGCATTTGGGTGGATTACATGCATCTAGATGAGTCCTGACCTAGTCGTTATTTTCAGGAGCCTGCCTTTGCCGAAGGGCAGAGAATACTTAGGAGGGTGGAGATGCAGTGGTTGTGGGGAGGTGGTGTCTGTCACAGCTTCTGTCCTCTCAGAGGACAGGAAAGACTCCAGGGTAACCTTGCATCAGGATTGGCTTCTGCTGGCCACTTTCTCTCAGATGTCTACACTGTGTGTTGATTTGGGTCCTTTTTTGACCAAAATCCTCTTTGGGGACTAAGGCTAGCCCAGCAAAGAATTTCAAAAGTTTTAGGAAGGCAGAACCCTTCTCAAATTTATTGAAGAATTCCAGGGGGCTGATCTGGGAGACCCCTAGGACCCTTTGGAACTCCCATGAAGAGGTTCTGGATCCTTGACCCCTTAAAGAGTGGAGGATGCCTTACACAACTGGGGTCCATCTTATCCTGTTTACCACTCTATTCCTAGCATCTGTGACCATGCCTTGACCATAACAGAGACTCTTTGACTCTATTACAACCATAATAGTTTGTTGTAAATAAGATATTACTTAGAAAATATTCTATATTTCTTATTATTTAGCTGGTTTTAGAAAAGGCAGAGGAACCAGAGATCAAATTGCCAACATCCGCTGGATCATGGAAAAAGCAAGAGAGTTCCAGAAAAACATCTATTTCTGCTTTATTGACTATGCCAAAACCTTTGACTGTGTCGATCACAATAAACTGTGGAAAATTCTGAAAGAGATGGGAATACCAGACCACCTGATCTGCCTCTTGAGAAATCTGTATGCAGGTCAGGAAGCAACAGTTAGAACTGGACATGGAACAACAGACTGGTTCCAAATAGGAAAAGGAGTACGTCAAGGCTGTATATTGTCACCCTGCTTATTTAACTTATATGCAGAGTACATCATGAGAAACGCTGGACTGGAAGAAACGCAAGCTGGAATCAAGATTGCCGGGAGAAATATCAATAACCTCACATATGCAGATGACACCACCCTTATGGCAGAAAGTGAAGAGGAACTCAAAAGCCTCTTGATGAAAGTGAAAGCGGAGAGTGAAAAAGTTGGCTTAAAGCTCAACATTCAGAAAACGAAGATCATGGCATCCGGTTCCACCACTTCATGGGAAATAGATGGGGAAACAGGGGAAACAGTGTCAGACTTTATTTTTTGGGGCTCCAAAATCACTGCAGATAGTGATTGCAGCCATGAAATTAAAAGATGCTTACTCCTTGGAAGGAAAGTTATGACTAACCTAGATAGCATATTCAAAAGCAGAGACATTACTTTGCCAACAAAGGTCTGTCTAGTCAAGGCTATGGTTTTTCCTGTGGTCATGTATGGATGTGAGAGTTGGACTGTGAAGAAAGCTGAGCACCGAAGAATTGATGCTTTTAAACTGTGGTGTTGGAGAAGACTCTTGAAAGTCCCTTGGACTGCAAGGAGATCCAACCAGTCCATTCTGAAGGAGATCAGCCCTGGGATTTCTTTGGAGGGAATGATGCTAAAGCTGAAACTCCAGTACTTTGGCCACCTCATGCGAAGAGTTGCCTCATTGGAAAAGACTCTGATGCTGGGAGGGATTGGGGGCAGGAGGAGAAGGGGACGACAGAGGATGAGATGGCTGGATGGCATCACTGACTCGATGGATGTGAGTCTGAGTGAACTCTGGGAGTTGGTGATGGACAGGGAGGCCTGGCGTGCTGTGATTCATGGGGTCGCAAAGAGTCGGACACGACTGAGCGACTGAACTGAGCTGAATGACGTATTATTTCTTTTATTGAGGTATACACTTGGAACTTTGGAAAACAAAGTATCAAGTAAGTAGTGAGCCTAACATTGGTGTTGTGCTGGGCTTCTCAAATTTTGATGTGCATACCAGTTCCCTGCCTGCAGACTGTATTTTTTTCAGATGGCTCAACATGAAATCTCAGTGCACATTCTCTTTTTATAATATAACACTGACATTCTCCCATAGAGATGTGAGTTCTATTTCTCTCCTGTTGAGTCTAGGTGGGACCATTACTATAGTGGAAGCAATTTTTTAAAAAATATTTGCTTTTGGAACTTGGCCAATAGGCTGAAAAGAGACTTAACATCAGGATCCTTCTTGAAGACATTGAAAATAATTTCTTTCTCCTAGATTTGAAGCAAGAAAGGCATAAACCTGGAGCTGCTAAGGGTCCATCATGTGATAGGAGACTGCTCAAGAGTGAAATCCTCACACAAGAAAGCAGAGCTGACCCAGTGAGAAATCAAATCCTGATGACTGTTTGAGCCTCTGGATCCAGCCATGCCTGAACTCCCTTTAGAGATTTCAGTTAGACAAGCCAATAATTTCTTTGGTTTAAAAGCTAGTTCATTTTGGGTTTCTGTTGTCTGTATCAGAGACTGATATTAGACAATATGCATGACAGCACAGAGTTTACAGACCTAGTCTTTGAAAATTCATCGTTACTATCAAAAACCAAGGATATTGGTTATCCTACTTCCCTAAGAATATCCTTGGCGGGAGGTGGGGGCGGGCGCGGATCTTATCCATGCTGCTGCTGCTGCTAAGTCGCTTCAGTCATGTCTGACTCTGTGCAACCCCATAGATGGCAGCCCACCAGGCTCCTCTGTCCCTGGGATTCTCCAGGCAAGAATTCTGGAGTGGGTTGCCATTTCCTTCTCCAATGCATGAAGGTGAAAAGTGAAAGTGAAGTCGCTCAGTCGTGCCCGACTCTTAGCGACCCTATGGACTGCAGCCTACCAGGCTCCTCTGTCCATGGGATTTTCCAGGCAAGAGTACTGGAGTGGGTTGCCATTGCCTTCTCCGGATCTTATCCATACATTAGTATTAATGGAGCACATCCAAAATGCCAATGCTTTGATGATCTAGGCACCTTCACCAGGTATTTATGCCCCCTTCCCTTCATGACCCCTAAAGTTTCCCAGGCTATCCTGACTCAAGGATAAACACCCTACAGCTAGTTGTTCTCAGCATCCCTTGCTGGGGCAGGACTGAGTCAGGAAAACCCCTTGGAGCTCCTGAGTGACTCATCTTGAACAGAGCCCCAGGTTTGCCTGGGAACTTTAGGGGAGTTGTTATGTGAGAAACTCTAGAACACACATGAATAACTAAGATGGGACTCAGTGCCAATTTGGAACGATTAAAGGATCCTGTGAAAGCTGACCCTCTGGAGAGATGTATACGCTTCTATTGTATAATCCTCTAAATTCAAAAGGGCAGAGGAGTAGCCTCTTTTGATCTGAGCACCTGTGCACCCTCACTCTTGCCCCTTGGGTTCTTGGCATGAGCGAAACTCCTCTTATCACGGCGACCAGCCCCAGGCTTTTTCCTATCACCCTGGGAGTGCCTTCTTAAGAATTCCTCCCAAAATCTTGTCCTGGGCTGTGTTGATTACTTTTAGTATGTTTAGACCTGGCGCCCGGGTCTGAACAGCAGGAATGAGTTGCCAGAAGGATAAAATTCTTACTTCAAGACAGATGACTCTTCTTTCTTTTAGTAGGAAGTGATATTGTGGTCTTCCCTCCACACCTCTCGTCATCGTCCAAATCCCCATTTACTCCCAAGGCTGTCAAACACTACCTCATCAGTGAATCCATCTCTGACCCTGCTTCCTCACTCAGGCTGGTGTGATTTCTACAGGTTTAAAGCTTTCGGAACACTCTTCATACACATTTAAGTTCATGAGTTTTCAGCACAGTGCCTGGCACTGGGGTCCTTAAGTATTTGGTGGGGATGCTCCAGGTTTCAGAAGCAGCTTCTTCAACCCCTATTTCTCAAAGATAGCCTCTCAAGACTGCTCGGTGGGACATGTTAGAATCCAGTGTGAGTCTGATGTATGAAGCAGGGCACTCAAAGCCGGTGCTCTGTGATCCCTGGAGGGATCTATTGGGGAGGAAAGAGGGAGGCAGGTTCGGGATGGAAGGGGCACATGTATACCTATGGCTGATTCATATGTATTGCAGAAACCATCACAGTATTGTAATTACCCTCCAATTAAAATAAATTAATTAATTAGAAAAAGAAAAAAATGTTAAAAAAAATCCTATGGGCTCCAACAAATGGGAAGTTAGTGACTCATCTTCCTCCCCTCTGGAGAGCTGTGTGGCTAAACTCAGGAGACAAGAGACCAAGACTGGTAACCTACTCTTTTCCTATCTAGCTGCGTGATCTTGGGCATGTAGCTGAACTTCTTATGACCTGACTCTCCTTATTTGGGCAATAACGACTAGTCTTACTAGTCAGCATTTATGTGAAGATTAAATAAAATGAGCCAGGTACAGCGTTTAGTACAGTACCTGCCACATGTTAGCTGTTATTACTATTATTATTCAATAAAGTTCTGTTGAATATCTAATAGGAGACAGGCCAGACTTAGATTCCAGCCTCTGAACCTCACATGGAATTGACTTCTTGGTGACCTAAAGCAGTGTCAGGGTCTTACTGTGACCCATTGTACTTTATTTTGGTCATTTTATTCATTCACTCAGCAGATATTTCTCATCCATCTCTTACGTGTCTACTCTCTTTAAGGTACAGCCCCCACAGTTGTGTTGCGGGAATCAGGAGTAAGGTCAGGAACATACTTTGCAGTTTTGACTGAACGATGGACTAGCCTTCTAGACTATTGATTTCTTCACTACCTTTTTTTTTTTTTTTTTTTCCTGTTAGCTCCCAGCCCTGTGATGGAGGATAAGAGATCTTTGCTTTACTTTAAAGGAATGCCAAGGGTGAAAATAATACCTCTGTTTCTGCAACAGAGGGGCTGTAAAGAAAGCTTTAGAGAGAAGTGTGTGGGTTCAGACAATGCTTTCTGGCTGGTAAGGAATGAAACCACAAGGATTAGGGGGCTACGCTGCCCTCTTCCCCCCACCTTTTTTTAAAGGAACAAGCAAGGGACTTAACTCTTTATGTTCTGGCTGAAGTTCAGTATTTAAAACAGTCTTTGGCAAGTGGTAACATAGTTTTCAGTAAACACTTTTCTGCTTTTGTGCTCCTTCAGTTACTGTGTTCAGAATACAGAGCTCGGTGGCTGGCTCTGGGTGAAGGGTCACTGGCTGGCTATATGCCACACTTTGCCCCACCATAGAGCAGGATTCTGTAACTAGAACTTTGCTCCTGAAATTCTTTTTGGCCCCAGTGATAAGCATCGTGTAAAACTCTAGTAGGCTGGGGTTCAACATGCAGACGATTCTGTCTGAAACTGGTTCAAGGTTGATTGCATGTAATTTTTTCTCTTTCAAATCTCAGGGCTTTGAGGGGAGGGTAGAAAAGCCATTCTTTTTTGCAGGTTGTCCATTGCATTCCCAGTAAAAGCCAGTCACAACTTCCAGTTATTGCAACTATGGAAAATACCTATCCCAGTTTCCAAAACCTCCTAGGTGCGCTGCACCATCTTCTGTTGTGAACCACAGGATCAGAGAGCATGTAGGTCATCTTATTTGATGATGGTGTGAAGTTGAGCATAGAACTTTCCCTACTAGGCTAAAAGCTCCATGAAACCTAAACAAACCCGTGGTAGGTTTTAGTCTCTATTGTTTTCTGGTGCCTATGACAGGGTTTGACCCTTACTGGATTCTCAAGAGTTATATGCACCCAGCTGATGGAAAGACTGCATAGTATAGCATTCATTTTGCGTAACTTGGTCAAACTGTAAGTGCAGAGTTTTTTTTTTTTTTTTTCTTTTTATAAACGAGGGGGATATTTAATTATTTAACAAAGAGTACTCACACAAGTTCTGACCAGTCAGAACTTACCCTGGAGAGTCTGGGGCCCCCTTGCTAGGACAGCACCCTTTAGTTGCTAGTTGATGGGGCAGTCCAGGGGCTGCCAGGAATATGAGTCAGGGAAGCAGGAACAGTCGAGGACAGTGTCTCTTTGTCAAACAAATTTTAACAGCTAGCGAGGCAATACTAGAGTATACGTTAGAAAAGCATCAGAGTGGCTATTGTGTAGAGTGCAGTATAAAGAACATTTTAAGGATTCCCTGGTAGCTATTCATTGACCAAATATTGTGAAATTTCTTTACAAAAGGTTCTTCTCTGACTTCCAGCCTTTCGCCACTTACTTTTTTCCCCCTGAAGTCTCCCTTGCCTTTGCTCAGGGAACGTTTATATTGTTCAAGAAAAGAATGAGAAAGAACACTGGGATTCACCTCGCATGGCATGGGCGTAACTGAGACAGACGCCTGTTTCTCGGGAAGCTGGCCAAGGTTTACTACGCTCACTAACAATGTCTTCTAAGCCCCTTTGCTCTTCCCATTGAAGCTCTAGCCTTTTCTTCAGGTGAGCCCACTTGATTTCTAGTTTCCAGATGTTGGCTGAGCAAGTGACCTGGTGGGAAGGAAGGGATGGTGAATGGCTGTTTGGATTCCAGGAGATAAGGAGACCCGGATTTGAGTCCCGTCTCTTTCCTTACCAAATGGGAAGCAAAGAAAGAAAAGGCACGTACATGAGCATTGGGTATCTGTGGACACATCACTTAGCCTCCCTCTGTTTCATCAACTATCAAATGGGGGCTCTGCCTTGGCTGCTCTTCTCCCAGCCCAGAATCCTTGAGTCCCATCTGCTCTGACATCTCCAGGCATGGGTGGAAGGTTTGTTCCAGCCCACCGCTGTGGCTGCTGGTCACCTCTTTCCTCGCCTGTGTAACTGGACCCCACCCACAGCAACCTGGGACCCATCTCCTCTGCCGTGGGCCACCAGCCCCGGACCTTAGCTCAGAGGGTCTCCTACATGGAACTACAGCCGTAAGGCCCTTCCTCCTCCAGGTCCACCCCCTTTCTCCTCCCCCACTCTCACTCCCTCAATCTTTCTCTCTCTCCTCCCATCTGCTTCCCTTCTTCAGACTCTCAGCCTTGCTTCCCCCTCAGCTCACCTGCTTCAACTCCAAGGAAACCAGAATGCTAAGGCTTCCATGGGTACAGTAGACTGCTGCTTTCTTATGCCGGGTCCTTGGGAAGTTACTTAACCTCTCCTTGACTTGTTTCTTCATGTGTATATGTAATATTTGCTCCCACCTCATAGGATTGTTGGGATAATTCGATGAGATTATATGTGTGAAACACTACAGCAGAGTCTGGCCAGTGGGAGTTGCCCGGTGTTAGTATTTCTTTTTTTCGCCTGCAGCAAATTGACTTGGCTCATTGAATACATATGGGTGTGATAAAGTCAATTATTAATCTGCCTTGAGAAGTTCGCATTATCTTTCCTTCAAGCATTTAAAATATATGAGCAATTTACTCGCCAAGTTTTTTTCCCCTATTCAGCTGCTATTTTCATTGCTTCCTACAAACATGTGCATGCTTCAGCCTGACTGAACTCTTTGGAGCTCCAAGACTCGCTGGGTTTTCTCATCCTTCCTTGTCTTTGTATTTGTTTACCATGCCCTCTCCTCAATCTATTTTCTTTGTCTCTGCTGCTGGTTGACCTCTTAATAATAAATATTTCAGGAATTGGTTCACATGCCACCTCCTCCGGAAAGACTTCCCTGACTGCTGCCACTCCCCAAGGCAGACTGAAGTGCTTTTATGAGTTTTGTAGACATCATTGTCACAGGGCTTATACCATGCCAATATCATTATTCCTATTTACTTGTCTCTCTTTCTAAACGGGCAAGTCCTTGATGTCAGGGACTGTGCTTCATCCAATTTTTGTCCTCAGCATCCAGCGCAGTTTTTCGGTACCTAACACAGGCTTAGTGCATGTTAAATGAACGAAGAGGATGAGAAAAGATCTCACAAAAGCTCACTAGAAAAGTAGCAAAGTTACTGTACTAAAGATCATTTTATTACAAGGAAAACTTCTCTGTTCTTATTTCTTTCCAGATGTATGTTCCTACTTTGGGCATGATTATAACAAGTTTGAGTTTTAGAAAATCCATAGCTGTTAGAACACATTAGGAGGGGTGAGGAAGAAGCTGTTGGAGATAAATATGTGAAAGGAGAAATGACACTTGACCCTCTTACGGTGATAGAAACAGAAGAAGTGCAGAACACACAACACGGTGCTCATAGATGCACTTGTTCGGAATGTGGGAAAGCAGTTAGACACAGGATGTGTCACAGGGATACGTACACTGTCCGACATTCAAAGGGAATGCCCTAAGTTACTGAAAGTTACAAGTTATACATAACTTATAAATAAGCTATATTATACTTTGCATATTCTGCCTCAAAATACAAAGTTGGAATCTATTGATTGGGTTTTTAATGGTATAAGCTTTAGCCACCTGGAAATGGTCTGGGACTGTTCATTAAGCTGCTCCTTAAATGTTTTATCACAGAAATTTCATTGCTCATCTGGAGACAGTCCCGCAACCTCATAACTACTTCTGGATATGGAGGGCATCTTGCCAATAAACCACAGAACGGTAAATAAAAGATATCTTAGGATACTGCTTTTCAGACGCTTCTCTTTGGAGCTCCAAGGGTTCTTCAGTGTTCTCTCAAATATTGATGCTAGGATGGGGAAGTCAGAGCTACATTATCTTCACCGACCACCCTCAGCCCCTATTTTCTATGCAACAGGTTAGCTGTCAGGGCGGAATTTTGTTTGAAGAAAAGAGCCCTCTGAAAAATGTGAGGGTTTTCTTATGGCAAGTAAAATGGGTATCCGGATATAGATTCTTAGGGGGCAGTGACTGAGAGCCTCATCCAAGGGAGTTCAAGTCCCAGCTCCTGGACTTCATCTCTCTGTACCTCAGTTTACTCATTGGCAAAATGGGGATAATTGTGGTCGTGTGTCAGTGGCCATTGTGAGAATGAAATTAGTTTAAAATATGTAAGGTGCTTAGAAAACTGCTTAGCATATAGCAAATCTATCCAAGTATTTTCTGTCTTCTATACAGGAAGCCGCTTGATCAGGCATGCCTTATGAGGGATGAGGCAAAGCTTTGAAAGCCAGTTCTAGCTAAGCCTTGAAGAATGAGTTGGTGTTTGAGAGGGCCAGGGCATTTCAGTGGGGAGAGTAAGGCAAGGAGGGAAAGATACTATACATTCAGGCCCCTGGTCTGGACCTAACCTAAAGGAGAGGCACCATAAGCGGCAAATGTGTTATTATTCTTTCTTTCTTTTTGACTATGCTGTGCAGCAGGTGGGATCTTAGCCCCCTGACCAGGGACTGAGCTTGCATCGCTGGCTTTGGAAGCGTGAAGTCTTAACCACTGGACCACCAGGGAAGTCCCAGCAAATGTGTTATTATTAATTAGTGTCTCAGGTCAGCCAACGTGGTCAGGATGTATGGGTGAGAGGGAGATGATGGGGAAAAACTGGAATGTGGCCGTCTCCGTGGTGTAGACTTCCCAGCTTGTCCTCCTTGCTAACCAGAACTTTATTTCTGGTGACATCTTTGGATCTGGATTTTAGAAGGATACTCTGGAAGTGCTGTGGAAGATAAAGAAATTAGAAGGATTTCCAATTTACGAAAGGTAAAGTTAATGGCTATTTTAGAGATAAAATTCCCGGAGTGGGGCGTGATCCTGGCAAGAGAGGGAGAGGTCGAAGATGATTCGTTTCCTGGTTTGGGTAACCGGGTGGAGGTGATGCTGTTCATCAAGATAGGGGAGGCAGGAGGAGGAGCAGGTTTGGGTGGGGAAGGTAATGAGTTCACTTCTGGGACAGCTTGAAATTGAAGTGCCTAAGGGAATCGAGGTGGTGATACTCAGTAGCCACTTGGACGGCCGAGTCTGGAGCTCAGGATGACAGGGCAGGGCTCCAGGTACTGATTTGGAGTCACCAATTTACAAATGAGAGTTAAAGCTTTGGGAGTGGCTGAGCTCACTCAGAGAAGGAACTTAAAATGAGAGAAGAATGAGAATGGAATGCTGGGGCACATGGACCCCCGGGGGGCCCACTGAGGAAGGGGTCAGCATGGGAGACAAAAGTCTTTGGCTTCAGCAGACCAGCCTTCAGAGGGACCCTGCCCAGGACTTGCTTGCCCCGATAATTTATCTGAAAAACATGACTGCTCTCAAAGGGCAAGAAGGGATTTATGGTCTTGGAATCGGTGTGCTTTGCAGTTGGAAAGAATCTCAGCGATTTTATGGTCCAGTGGGCTTTTTTTTTTTCAGCAAACTTTTTCTTTCTTTGTTAAAGAAAACTTGTGCCAAATCCCAGTACATGATAGAGTGATAAACACAGAGCTACCATCACTGAAGCTGGGCCTGGATGGCTTCTTTCAAGTGTCTTGGAGCAGTCCACGTGCTCATTCATCCCACAAATATTTATTGGGCACCAAGTGTACAGCAGGCCCTGTGCTCAGCTCCGGATACAACTGTGGACAAAACAGTTTCTGCCCCTGGGGCTCACTGGTTCTCAATTTTGGCTGTACTTTAAAACCACCCTGGGGAGCTTTGAAAAATTCCCAGTACCTGGGCAATGCCCCATACTAATACAATCAGAATCTCTTGGCAGCAGGACCAAGTATCAGCAGTTTTAAAACCTCTCCAGGTGATTTCACCGCGCGGTCGCATTTGAGAACCAGCGACATATAGACCATCCAGGGCACTGCGATCTTACCACTGGACCAACGTGGCAGAGCTCAGGGCCAGCACTCTCCCCATGAATCATCTAGGAGGGGCCAGGAGTTAAGCTGGCCAGGGTGCACGGTGAGGGAGCCGGGCCTGGGCCTCTGTGTTCGTTCTTCTCGACCACTGATCTTTCTCCTCATATACCAAAGTGGCCTCAGTGGGCTCCATGCTGTGCGGCCCTGGGTGGCCTTTCACCTGGTTGGTCACCCGGCTTTGATGTGAAGCAAAAATCTGGTGAATGATGGACATTGTTCTCTCTGTTCACCAGGCCTGTCTGTCTGCTTTCTCTGTGAAAAACCAGTTGAATTCTTTCTCTAAATGGGGTATTCTTCATTCAGAGGACACACAATGGGCTTCTTTCACCAGCAATTCAGTCTCTAGTAACAGAGACCGCGGGGCCTGCCAGCAATCTCCTTGTGAAACTGGCAGGCACCTGGCTTCTGAACATGAGCCATGTTCACTGACTGCTGGAGAAACAGGGACCCCTCCTTGTGTGGGGCTCCCTGAGACCAAGGGACCACCCTCTAAATGGCAGGGAGAGAGCTGTGAGCAAGCTTCCCAGCCTGCATTGGCGTCTCCTGGAGTTGCTCTCCACAGGGGACAGCCAAGCCCTTCCCTCTATGTGGCTGACTAAAAGCCCGAGTCTGAAGACGACCACCATTTAAAGGTAGCTAGCTGTGTGACTTTGGGTTAGTGGCATAACCTCTCTGAACCTTAGTTTCAGGCTGAAATACTAGGGATATAGGATTATTTTGAGGATGAAATGACATAACGGATGTAAAATGTGGGGTACCTGCACAGATGTGCCAAGTGCTGGACTTCACCTCTCTGTGCAAAAGTTAAGGCCCTTTTATACATGATATGTAATTGAACCCAAATAGAATTAAATCAGCACACTAGCTGTTGTAGATTTTTATCTCTAGTTTATAATGAGGATAGCAAAGCCCAGAGAAATGAAAAAACGTGTCCCATGTCACACAGCTATCAAAGAAGCTAGACGGTAAGCCACCAATAGTGGGTTAGCTGTTTTACCAGATGTTGCTTAGTAATTCAGATGAGAGGAGAGAAAAGATGACCTGGAGATAGGGAAGGCTTTTTTAGAAAAATTACTTTGGGGGTTGTATTCATAGCCATGCCATTTAAGCCAGAAGCTGTAGTTTTCTACAGGGAACAAGGGAAAAGGAACCAATTTTTGCTGGCACCAGCTATGTGCTAGGCACTGTGCAAACCCTCTTTGGGTACATTTGTGCATTATTTAGTTCCCAGGAATAATTTGCAAGGGAGGTCTTACGGATTTTCATACCTATTTTGGAAGCGAGGATTCAGAAGCTCAGAGAAGTTAAGCAACATTCCCAATGTCACGGAGTTAAGTGTTGAAGCTGGACTTTGAACCAAGGTCTGTCGGGCTTGAGTGTGGAAGTGTTAGTCGCTCAGTCATGTCCAACTCTTTGTGAGCCTGCCAGGCTCCTCTGTCTATGGAATTCTCCAGGCACTAATACTGCAATGGGTCGCCATTTCCTTCTCCAGGGGATTCTTCCCAACCCAGGGATCGAACCTGGGTCTCCTGTGTTTCAGGAAGATTCTTTACCAGCTGAGCCACCAGGGAAGCCCAGCTTCAGAGGCAACTACTGTCTTGCTTTTGCTTGAACCTTCCCGAATGTGTCCTGCTGACTCTGAGAAATGAGGTCATCCGTGTGTTTTCAGTTCATTCTTTCACTTCTTTGTGGATTTCATCCTTATTTCCTAGGTCCTGCAATAATCAGAAAGGGCCGTTTCCTAGGCACCGTGTTGGGAGGAGAGCAGCACTGACACAATATTAACAATAATTACAACTAACATTATGTTCCAAGGGTTTAATAAGTTCCGGACACTGTTGTAAGAACTCACCAGACCTTATCTCATTTGATCCTCACAACACTCCTATATGGTTGACTTATTACGCTCCCTGTTTTTGCAGATGGAAAACTGGCTCAGATCAGTTCAGCAACTTGCCTAGGGTCACACAGCTAGTCACTGTGGAGCTGGGATTTGAACTGTGCACTTGGGCCCAGATACCACTTGGCAGAACTTTCTGGAAGCAGATGCTGTGGTCTTTGTTCCTCATGACCTGACTTCTGATTGGCAGCCGCCACGGGAAGTGTTCCAATGAGAGGACGTTCTCTGGGAAATGCTTTCTCTTTACTTCATTTTGAGGAAACAGTCATTCCTGGTGGGTGGAGTTTCAGAGCGAATTTGAAACAGCTCTTACTTTTTGCTGCGTGTAGCCTTCCATGGACTTGATGTTTATTTAACTTGGCCCTGACTTGCTTACTCAGTTGGGCTCTCAGGTCTACCAAGCCCTGTCCTGCCCTCCTTCAATGAGGGGGGAGCTCTGTTTACAGGAAGTGGGTCTCCTGTGCTTTCTTGCCTTGTTTCAGGCGACGCCCTTCTCTGCAGGTCACCCCTGTGTCCCTAGACCTTGGATCCAGGTCCAAATCCTGTCTTAGGTGGCTGGTGAACCCTTGGGTGTCTCTGGCCCACCAAGACCACCAGCCCACTCTGGCCTTGGAGAGATTGGCCACAGGAGGTCAGCATTCTGGCACAGGGCTCCACGCTGCGTCATAGTACAACTACGCACCTGGGGTTTCTATTTCAGGGAAGGGATACTCTGGATTTTTCTTTAATTCAATCTTTTCATGTAAAAACTATTTTTTTTATTAAAAAATTTCTTTATTGAAGTATAGTTGATTTTCAATTTTGTGTTAGTTTTAGTTGTATAGCAAAGTATGCATATACACATATCTGTTTTTTTTTTTTTTTAAGATTCATTACCCTTATCCCTGGAGAAGGAAATGGCAACCCACTCCAGTACTCTTGCCTAGAAAATCTCATGGATGGAGGAGCCTGGTGTCCATGGGGTCTCAAAGAGTCGGACACAACTGAGCGACTTCACTTCACTCTTATACAAAATAATGAGAATAGTTATTACAAAATAATGAGAATAGTTCCCTGTGCTATCTAGTAAGCCCTTGTTTGCCTATCTTATACTACATAGGGCGTATATGTTGAGTCTAAGCTCCTAATCTGTCCCCACCCCACCTCCTGCCATCCTTGTTGGCAGCCTTAAGTGTGTTTTCTATGTCTGTGAGTCTATTTCTGTCCTGCAAATAAGTTCATCTGCATCATTTTTTAGAGTCCATATATCATACATTTGTTTTTCTCTGTTTGGCTTACTTCACTTAGTATGATAAGCTCTAGGTCCATCCACTTTTACAAAGGTGCAAATATAGTAGCATTCTTCCTGTGTTCAGTAGTCTCTGTTTAAAAAATGACTACAACAAAAACTCTGCCTTAATAATAATATGAGCAGCAGTGATTTATTGAGCACATACTGTGTGCCAAATACTTTACAAAAAGCATCTCATTTTAATCCTCTTAACAATTTTGAGAGGAAGGCGTGATTATCCTGTTTTTATGGTTGAACAATCTGAGTGTGCAGAGATTAATCTGCTCAAAGGCACACAGTCAGAAGTGGCCAAGCTCGGATTTGAGCCCAGGTCACCCTGACACTGAAATTCTTAGACACTATGCATGTAACCTCCCACTTCTCTCCTTCCCCACCTTTCCCTTTGTTCTTCCTGAAGCCTGAAAACTTCAGGATGGGTGAGAACTTGGACGATTTGGGTGACAAGGGGAGTGAGGCTAATTGCTGTTTTCTCTGTGCCCACTGTGTGCCTGTCATCTCTTCAATCTGAGACCAGGGGGTCTGGTTCAGCGTGTCTGGGGCAGAGTGTAAGCAGTGTCAGTGAGTCACTTGTCTCTTGAAGCTTGACAGGAACAGCTCTGTCACAAGTGAATGTGTGTGTATACGCGTGTGTTCCGCCCTTACCTGCTCCTCCTGACAGATAGCTGGTCCTGTGCCTGAATTTGATTCATTTCTAGTGAAAAACAACCCCGACCTGAAGATAAGAATTCACTCAAGCAAGATTGGAGAGTGAGATAATGTGAAGTTTGCAATGAGTTCATTTTAACTGGTGACTTATTCCACCCAAGAGTTCTCATGTGTGAGAAATGGAGTCCGGATCTAGGGGTGTGTATGAGGGAGGCTGGAAAAGCAGCTAAGTTCTCCAGGACAGCCCAGGCCTTCCCATCACTAGGAGCCCAGACTCTGGGCCAGGAGCAGAAGGTGGGGTGCGGCTGCTAGGAGAGGGCTCTGGGTGCCATCCATTCTGTGGGGGACATATCCCTTGTTTGGCATCTAGCTTTTTTTGGCTTCCTTTCTTAGCCTGGCTCATCATTCTGAGTCTCAATTCCCCAATGCAGGGCTAGATGCCTGCTTTCTTAATCTGCCCGTGCTCCCCCTTTGCAACTGGATGGGTTGTCATGACTTAGGCACCTTCAGTAAGACACCCCCACAGCAGACGTTGATCTTGAAGGGGATCATATGAAAAGATGGCAGTGCCAGAGATCTATTTTCAGGGGCAGCAGTGGTTGGGGTCCTGGCAGAGTCACTTGTGGCCTGGGGTGTGGCCCAGTGAAGTGGTGGCGGTGGAGGTATCTCTGCAGAGGCAGGCTACGGAGGGCCTGGAGTGGTGTTCCTGTTGTGCTTGGTAGCAGAGCTTCTAAGTCCGTTTCTCTGAGCCTCCCTCCAGGAGGTTTGTGAGCTCCTCAACGTCCTTTTCATTTGCTAATGACCCAGAACAAGATCTCTCTTAGTATTTGTTGTTACTGCTTGAATATGCATTCTGCTGTTGCTGGGTGTAGTGTTCTCTAAATGTTGGTTAGACTTCCTTGGTTAATAGTGTTGTTGGGTTTGTCTATATTTTTGATATTCTGTCCACTTGTTCTATTAATTGTTGAGGGGGGTGGTGCTGATGTCTCCAACTACAATTGTTGGATTTGTCTAGTTCTCCTTTCAAGTTTTATCGGTAATTTGCTTCACATATTTTGCATCTCTGTTGATTGGTACATACCCTTTCCTGTGAATTGACACTTTTAAAATCATTGTGTAATGTTCTTCACTGCCTCTGGTAATTTTCTTTGCTGAAGTTTACTTATCAGATTTTAATATAGCCACCTGCTTTCTTTTAATTAAAGTTTGCCTGACATATCCTCTCCCATCTTTTTTGACTTTCAACCTACCTATATGATTGTATTTGAAGTAACATACCATATAGTTGAGCCATGTTTTAAAATCCACTCTGATGATTTTTCTTGCTTAACCTCTATATTTAGATTATTTATACTTAGTATAGTTTTGTCATAATCTTTAAGTATACCAAATTGTTTCTTCTTTTCTGTTCTATGTTTTTTATTAATTTCTCTGTTTTATTTGCCTTCCTGGGGGTTATCTGAATATTTTTTTTTAGAATTGCATTTTGACTTGCCTGTCATGTTTTCGACTATGTCTCTTTAATAGCTTATTTAGTGGCTGCTCTAGATATTATATTATATGTACATAACATCACAGCCTACTGGTATTGACATTCATCAGTTCAAATGAAGCACAGCAACTTATCTCCCTGTAGGTCCCTTTACCCTCCCCTACTTAAAATAAAATTGCCTTGTATATTTCCTCCAGATACATTTAGGACCACATCAGAATATGTTATAATTTTTGCTTCCACCAGCAAACATAATTTTAAAAACCGGAAGGGCAGAAGGACTGTTGTATTTAGCCCCCAGTTTTGCTCTCCCTATATTCTTCCTTCCTTCCTAATGTCTCAGGATTCCTTCTTCTGTCATTTTCTTTCTGTTTAGAGAACTTCTTTCAGCCATTAGTTTTGGATAGGTCTGCCAGTGACAGATTCTCTCAATGTCCTTCATCTGAGAATGTCTTGATTTCTCATTCAGTCCTGAAGGATATTTCTGCTGGATTCTGACTGGACAGATCTTTCCTTTCCACACTTGAATAATACGGTGCCACTCCCTTCTGGTGTCTACAGTTTCTGATGAGAAATCCACTGTGATATAAATTGTTTTTCCTTTTATTGGCAGGGTGTTGTTTCTCTTTAGCTGCTTTAAATATTTTTAAATTTGCCTTTAGTTTTCAGAAGTTGAACTAGGCTATGCCTGGAAAGTCATTTTGGGGGTTTATTCTGGTTGGGGCTTGCTGCTCAGCTTCTTGAATCTGAGGTTTATGTCTTTTGCAAATTTGGGATATTTTCAGCCATTATCTCTTTGAATGCTTTTCCAATCCTGCCCTTTTCTCCTCTACTTCTGGGACTCTGAAGACAGGAATGTTAGATTTTTGTTCCACAGGCCCCTGCGGCTCTACTTATTTTCTTATTTTCATCTATTTCTTTCTGTTTTTCATGCTGGGTTATTTCTATCATTCTATCTTCAAGTTTACTGGTTCTTTTCTTTGTTCCCTCCATTCCACTGTTGAGCTTATCTACTGAGTTTTTAACTTCAGTTACTATATTTTTCAGTTCTGAAATTCCATTTGGTTCTTTTTAATATCTTCTATTTATTTGTTGAAACTTCCCAATTCTTTGATGAAACTTCATTTTTTTCCCACTGATTTCAGGCATGTCCACAATTTTACATTGAATTGTGTATATGATATCTGCTTCAAGACCCTTGTCAGCTAATTCTAATGTCTCTATCATTTTGGTGCTGGCCTTTATTGATTGTACATTCAAGTTGAAATTTTCTTGGTTCTTCGGATGAAGAGTTACAGGCTTTTGAAACTGGACATTTTTTTTATAATGTTATGATACTCTGGATCCTATTCACATCTTCTGTTGTACTGACATGTTTAGACTCTTCTCTGTTAGAGGAAGAGGGAGGCGCTGCCCTGCTCCTGCCAAGGGGGAGTAGAAATCCAAGCCCCCGCTTGGCCTCTGTTGACACCTGAGTGGGGCAGGGATTTCTCATTATTAGGGTGGAGGTGGGAGTTCTGTTTTCCCACTAGGCCTTCGCTGATACCACCCTGGCTGGGAGGGGTAGGAAGGCCTTGTTACTTCTTACCACCCATCCTCCACTGATGTCGCAGTGAAGGGAGGTGACCTGATTATCTCTGGGTAGTGACAAAGTCCTGACTCTTCCCTAGGCCTCCTCTAATACCACCCCGGTGGGGAGGGGAGAGGGTGGATTGATAATTGGAGGGAGGTGGAGGTTCATGCTCACCATGATGGCTCCACTGACACCTACGTGGTGAGTCAGGTGCTTGTTACAATTTGGTAGGATGAAGACCCCAAATCCTTACTTGGGCTTCTCTGACACGATGTGGGCAGAAGTGTTGGGGACCCTCATTACAGCCTGGTGAAGGTGTAAGTATAGGTTCCTCATTTTTGCCTTTGCTGGTCTGGGTGTGAGTAGGCACCATTTTTCTTTTTTTTTTTGGTTATGTTTGACTGGAATAGAGTAGTTATTGTCTAAAAGTTTTCTATCTTGCCATCCTTTCCTGGTTCTTGGCTACAAAGAATAGGTTTTTATTATGGCTTATTTATGTCCCTGCTTATTTACATTTCTTGGTTACAAGTTTCTTCAGCTCCCATTCTCGGATATATGAGACAAAAAGAAAACTCAATAAACTTACCACCATGTCATTCCTTAGTTCCCAGCCTGTCTGCCTTCCTTTCCCCAACTTTCAGAATTTTCTTATGATTATTATATACATAATGTCTATGATTTTTATTTGTACTTAGTGGGAGGAATAAGAAGAAGTACATCAACTCTACCTTCCTAAAAGTGGAAGTCCCAATATCATTTAACAAATGCTCTTTTTGCTGAAACCGGCTCCAGTGGGCTCTGTTGTTTGCCGTGAAGAACCAGATTGGTGCCTTTTGAGAAGGGCGGGACCACAGAAGATCTATCCTCCAAAGGGAGCACACTGTATTTGTCAACAGTTTTTCAGAATTGGCAACTCTTTGTTTTGCCTGCAAGTAGTTTTCCCCGTTTCCTTTAAACACACAGCTTATCTTCTGAATACAACCATTTCCCCCCATTACTTTCTTTTATTAAGTCAGTAATACTTGTTCTTTGTAGAAAATAAAGGTAAGTAAAACAGAGCATCTCCCACCAGAGTATATATAATGTATTAAAAATGAGATTATGCTGTCAATTTTGCTAGGTAATCTGTTTTTTTTTTTTTTCCCTTCATTTAACCAGGTATCTTAATATCTTTCTACCCCCAAAAATATAGTTTAGATCATCATTCTTTGCATCCATGGTGTCACAAAGAGTCAGACGTGACTTAGCAACTGCACAACAACATCAGTTTTTAGTGGTTATGTAATATTTCTTTGCAAGAACATAGTTATTTACATATCTATTGCCTATTGCTGAACATGTAGATGATTTCCAATTTCTTTTCAGTGTAAACAGTTCTGCATGGAACATCTTTGTAGATAATCATTGTGTACTTGCCTAGTTACCTGAAGATAACCCCTGAGAAATGAAATTACTGGGCTGTAAGGGACACATTTTTTTTTTTAAAAGAACTTTTGATAAATATCTTTACATTGCCTTCCCATCCTGCTTGTTGTCCCTTGCTTGGCTCTCATTCTGCTCTAGAGTTTTCTTATTCATAGAGCACTAGCGGCATCCTAGCTTCAGCTCCCCACCGGTCCCCCACCTAGCTTGTGGCCGGATAACATCTGACACATTAATGGATGTGTTGTGACGCCTTCCATACTCAACTTGTTCACACCCTGAAGGCTATCTTACATTCAAGCCACGGTGGAACTTCTGAACTAAGGTGGTGCATACTTAGTTTTAAGTTCACGTGCTGAGGGTTCAGATGGAAGATTTCGGAAGTGGATGTAATCAGTCAGTTCCTTCCCTCACCACTGACCTCTGATATTTGGAGAATAAGAGAGGTAGAGGTGAAGTCAGAGGGATGGACATGAGTGTGAGTGGCCTGTGCCTCTCTCCACTCAGAGAGGTGAATCTTGGCCAGGGGACATAATAGGATCTGCCTTGAAGTGAAGATGGCCTTCACTTCTGTGTCTCAACGAGCAGTGTAAGGAGTCATCAAGCTTCAGATAAGTTTTCTGTTCATCACAGAAAGATGGCCATAGAATAGAAATGGTGGTATATCTAGTGGGGAGAAAAAAGTGTAGACTTAACATTCCGATTTTTGCAAAGCCTTGGAGTCCTGAGGGTTGGGCATCTGAATGTCTCAATGGGATCAGATTGGTGTACAGAGGAGGAGGAAGAGAGAGAGGTGGAAAGGGAGGGAAAGGACGGATACAGAGGGAAGGGGAGGGAAGGGGAGGAGAAAGAAAGAGAGGGGAGAGGAAGACAGAGAAAATAAGAAATGAGATCTGGGAGGCCTATAAGAGCTCCTTGCCTGAATATGTGTGGACCCCAGGGCTGAGGATGGAGGCTAATCTGATACTTCAGATATCTGGAGAGGAGAAAGTTGCATTTCAGAGAATTTGCAAGTGTTGGCTGTAAGGACCAGATGACATGAGTTACATTTGAAACCAGAAGCCAGCATGAGACCAAGCAGAAGCAGACCTAACTAAGCAGAGGTCACTGCCTTCTTACACTGCACACTGGGTGACGTTCCTATCACAATATACCTACACTCTGAGCTGAAAGGGTGGCTGAAAACCCTGATTTTGACTTACTTTACTTTAAAGTAACTAGACTAATAATTTTACATTGATCAGAATACGGATCCCAGGCAGAAAGCACATTCAATTAGAGAAAGTGGGGAAGAAAGAAATTTCTGCAGTTTCATGTTGACTGAAAATTTCTTACCAACTATACATACTTCCTAAACTACCATGGCATAATAAAATATGTTTTCCAGATTTGAGCCCTTGCATATCTCCAAAAGTGAAGAGGAACTGCAGAGCCTCTTGATGAAAGTAAAAGAGGAGAGTGAAAAGGCTGGCTTAAAACTCAACATTAAAAAAATGAAGATCATGGCATCTGGTCCCATGACTTAATGGCAAATAGATGGGGAAACAATGGAAACAGTGACAGACTATTTTCTTAGGCTCCAAAATCACTGCAGATGGTGACTGTAGGCAAGAAATTAAAAGATGCTTGTTCCGTGGAAGAAAAGCTATGACCAAGCTAGACAGCACATTAAAAAGCCGAGACATTATTTTGCCGACAAAGGTCCGTCTAGTCAAAGCTATGGTTTTTCCAGTAGTCATATATGGATATGAGAGTTGGACCATAAAGAAAGCTGAGCACCAAAGAATTGATGCTTTTGAACTGTGGTGTTGGAGAAGACTCTTGAGAGCCCCTTGGACTGCAAGGAGATCCAAGCAGTCAATCCTAAAGGAAATCAGTCCTGAATATTCATTGGAAGGACTGATGCTAAAGCTGAAACTCCAATACTTTGGCCACCTGATGCAAAGAACTGACTCATTTGAAAAGACCCTGATGCTGGGAAATATTGAAGGCAAGAGGAGAAGGGGACGATAGAGGATGAGATGGTTGGATGGCATCACCAGCTCAATGGACTTGAGTTTGAGCAAGCTCTAGGAGTTGGTGATGAACAGGGAAGCCTGGCGGGCTGTAGTCCACGGGGTTGCAAAGAGTCGGACATGACTGAGTGACTGAACTGAACTGACTGATATCTCCAAAAATATCTCCCTTTATTTATTTCTATGTTACATATACACAGTGATTATCAAACTTTTTAATGTACCGTTTTGTTAACATGAAAAGTTTCAAGGATAGCCAATATATAAAGGAAGTATCAGTTGGTGGGATGGGGAGGATGCTTTCCATTAACTCTCTGCAGTTAGTGAAAGGCCTCAGTGGCTGAGGAGTCAACAGATCCAGGATTGCCATGTACAGTTGTGTAGTGTGCACAAAAGTGTTGGCCAAGGCACTTGGGAGTTGACCTTCAGCCCAAGTTCCACTTATCATGGGATCTGGCATAGGGCTCCTTCGCTGACTGTGTGATGACAGGACCATATAACCGAAGAAATGATGGGGTCGTCCTTCCTTGTTTCCTTCTCCAAAGACAAGTATTTACCTCTGGGAAATGCTGTAGGTATGGTCCTACTTTGAGGGGCCACATGGGGTTACTGTTTGGGGAGCCTTCAGTTCAGTCGCTCAGTCGTGTCCGACTCTTTGCGACCCCACGAATTGCAGCATGCCAGGCCTCCCTGTCCATCACCAACTCTGAAATGTGCTATCGTGAGTTGTCAATGAAATGGGCTGTTCTGTCGATGGCTTCTGCAAAACTAAAATGCATCCTCATTCTGCCCTTGTGCTGCATCAGCCTGAGAGTCATGACTGCTTCCTGGGCTGCAACATGGCCACTCCAAACAATAACAATAATAACAACACTAATGATAGTAAGCACAGTCATCAACTCGTTTGGTCCAGGCAGAGACCCTTTGATCTGGAGGTCTCCAAGCATGTTGCCAACGTGATCCAGCAGCTAGTGTCATTATCTCCCTTTTACAGAGAGAAAATGAGGCACAAGATGTTTAAGCTTAGAGGCCCGAGGTCATGCGGGGTGTTGTTACTGGAGACATGTGAGGAACTCTGGTTGTTACGTCTGAAATAAAATCTGTAGGCACTTAACAAGCTTTTGGTGGCAGTGGCTGCTCTTTATGAGGACTGTATATCTTTATAAGTCCTGCCATAAAAGTGAATACCACTCATTAGATTTCATTTCCAGCATGCCTTTCAAAATCTTAAATGCTCTCAGCATGTGGCAGAACTTCCTCTGCTCCAAGCAGTCGTTAGTTGCATACCTGTCCTCTGGAACACTCTGGTGGGTCCCCAGTGGTTCAACTCAAAGGTGGCCTTATGTGATGAAAGGAACTACGGTCAGAGTCTCAGAGGACCTCAAATTTTTTTTCAGCTTTATTGAGGTATAATTGACAAATAAAATTGTATGTATTTAAAGTGTACAATGCGATAATTTGACATATGTATGTATACTTTGTGAAATAGTTATCATAATATTATTAATAGATCCATCATCTCATATGGTAATTTTTTTTGTGGTGATCTACAAGATCTTAAGATCTACTTTCTTAGCCACTTATCATATTATTGTTAGGTAATACATCCATCATTTCATAGGTAATTTTTTGTGGTGAGCCACAAGATCTTAGGATTTCAAATACACAGCACAGTCTTACTAACTCTGCTATAGTTATTAGAGTCATAGTATATTAGATCCCCAGGGCTTATTATACAACTGAAGGCTTGTAACCTTTGATCAACCTCTTCCCATCCCTGCCACATCCCCCGCACCCTGCAACCAGGCCCCTGGTAACCTCCATTCTTCTAAGTTTCTATGTCTGATTTCTCTTTTTTTTAAAGTGAGATCATACATTATTTTTCTCTGTATGACTAATTTCACTTAACATAATGTTCTCTAGGTAAATCCATGTTGCTGCAAATGGGTAGGATTGCCTTCTTTCTCATGGTTGAATAATATTCCATTGTATATGCATATTATATCTTTTTAATCCATTCATCCATTGATTAAATGCTTAACATTGTTTCCTTATCTTGGCTATTGTGAGTAATGCTGCAATGAATAGGGGAGAGCAGATATTTTTTGAGATTCTGATTTCATTTCCTTTAGATATATCCCCAGAAGTAGGAATGCTGGATCATATGATAGTCCTATTTTTAATTTTTTGAGTCATCTTTATATTTTTTCATAATTGCTATAGCAATTAACATCTTCACCCACAGTGCACAAGGGTTTCCTTTCCTCACATCCTTTCCAACACATCTTTTGTTTTCTTGATAAAAGCCATTCTAACTGTTGTGAGGTGATGTATATTGTGGTTTTGAATTGCATTCTCCTGATAATTAGCAATGTCATGCACTGGTTTATATACCTGTTGGCCATGTCTTCTTTGGAAAAATATCTATTCAGGTCCTTTGTGCATTTTTAAAATCAGTGTATTCTGTGTATATGTGTGTGAGCATGTGTGTGTGTGTGTGTGTCTGTATGCATGTGGTTTGTTGTTTTGTTCTGTTCTTATTTCCCTTATTAAGTGATAGGAGTTTATTATGTATTTTGGATATCAATCCTATTAGATACATGATTTGCAAGTATTTCCTCCAATTCCACATGTTGCCATTTCATTTTGCTGATTGTTTTCTTTCCTGTGCAGAAGCTCTTCAGTTTGTTATAGTCTCACCTCTTTGTTTTTGCTTTTGTTGCCTGAACATTTGGTATCCTATCCAGGAAATCATTGCTAATGCCAATGTTAAGGAGTTTTCCTCTATGATTTCATCTAGGGGTTTTATGGTTTCAGGTCTTACATTCAAGATTTTAATCTATTTGGAATTAATTTTTGTGAGTGGTATATAATAGGAATTCATTTACATTCTTCTTCATGTGGATATATAGTTTTCTCAATACCATTTATTGAAGAGTCTATCCTATTCCAACTGTGTATTTTTGGTGCCCCGGTCAAAGAGTAGTTGACTATATATGTGTGGGTATCTATCTGGACTCTCTATTGTGTTCTGCTGGTGTATGTGTCTGTTTTTATGCCGGTACCATACTGTTTTGATTGCTACAGCTTATGATATAATTTGAAATCAGAAAGCGTGATGCTTTAAGCCTTGTTCTTTCTCAAGACTGCATTGGCTCTTTTTGGTCTTTGGTAGTTCCATGAAAATTTTAGCATTGGTCCTTCTCTTTCTTTGGAAAATATCAGTGGAATTTTCACATGAATTGCATTGACTGTATATTGCTTTGCGTAGTATGGACTTATCAGCACTATCAATTCTTCCAATCCATGAACATGAAAGATATTTCCACTTGTGTCTTTCTCAGTTTCTTTCATCGGTGTCTTGTGGTTTCCAGTGTACAGTGTTTTACCTCCTTGGTTAAATTTATTCCTATTCCTTGGTTAAATTCATTGTTTTTGATGTTATTGTAAATGGGATTCTTTCCTTAATTTCTCTTTCTGATAGTTCATTTTTGGTGTACAGAAATGCAATTGATTTTGTAAAATTGCTTTTGTAAAATTGCTTTTTCCGGGACAGATGTGCCATGTAGCTTGTGGAATCTCTGTTCCCTGACCAGGAACTGAACCTGGACTTTGAACTGAACTATGGCAGTGGAAGTGCCAAATCCTACACTAGGCCGCCAGGCAACTCCCCGTATACTGCTTTTGTGTACTGCAATTTTCCTGACTCTATTAGTTCTAACAGATTTTTTTTTTTTTTTTTGGTGGAGTCTTTAGGGTTTTCATTTTTTAAAATTTATTTATTTTTTAATTGAAGGATAATTGCTTTATAGAATTTTGTTGTTTTCTGTCAAACCTCAACATGAATCAGCCATAGGTATACATATATTGTATGTATAAGATCATGCCATCTGCAGAGACAATTTTACTTCTTCCTTTCTGATTTGGATATATTTTATTTCTTTTTCTTGCCTAATTGCTCCAGTTAGGACTTCCAGGGTCACTATGTTGAATGGAAGTGGCAAGAGTGGGCATCTGTAATTTGTTCCAGATCTTAGGGAAAAAGCTTTCAGCTTTTCACTGTTTAGTATGATGTTAACTGTGGGCTTGCTACATATGGCCTCCATTATGTTGAGGTACATTTCTTCTATATCTAATTTGTTAGGGATTTTTTTAATCATGAGGTTTTGAATTTTGTCAAATGCTTTTTCTGCATCTATTGAGATGATTATTTTATTCTTCATTCTTTTAGTGTGAGGTATCATATTTATTGATTTGCATTTGTTGAATTATTCTTGCATCCCAGGGATAAATCCTACTTGATCACGGTGCTGTTTGATTTCTGTGTGCTGGTATTTTGTTGATAATTTTTGCATTTATATTCATCAGTGATATTAGACTCTTAATTTTCATTTCTTACAAAGTCTGTGTCAGGCTTTGGCATCAGGACAATCTGGTCCTATAAAACAAATCAAAAAATGAAAGTGTTGCCTCCTCTTTAGTTTTCCGGAATGGTTTGAGAAAGACTAGTATTAATTCTTTAAATGTTTGGTAGAATTCACCAGTAAATTCATCAAGTTCTGGCTTTCATTTGATGGGACTTTTTGATAACTAATATAATCTTCTTATTCACTATTGGTTTACTCAGATTTTCTATTTCTTCATCATTCAGTTTTGGTAGATTGTATCCTTTGCATTTTCAATTACAATGTGAAGGATTTGCATTAAGTCATGTTTTTAAAATGAAGTCATGGTTTTATGAAAATTCATCCTACCACAAACTCCAAACTTCTGAGATCTTGGAGAATCTACTTTTTCCCTGGTCTGAGCCTTTGGGATGCTCTGCATCATTTTCCTTGCTGCTCTGTTATCTTTTTTTTTGATGGGATTCAAACTGTTTAAAGCAATATACATTCAGTCAGAGTTCAGTGAAGAAAATAGACTGAGAATTTTAAGTAGAAATGGATTCAATTCAGGGGATTAAGAGCTTATAGAACTGTTGTAAAGGATAGAGGAGTGGATGTCTGGTGGGTACCACTGAATTATTTCAAAGTCATCCTACAATAGCTATGATCCAGAGGTTAGAAAGCTGATGCCCCCCTACTTTTACCATAAGTGGTTCTGGCATGCATGCAGCTGGTGATTGGACACTGGAATGAGGAGTCCAGTGGCTGAAATGCCTCTAATCACTCATGTTTCAGTCATATTGCTGCTTCACACAAAGGCATTATTGGAGGAACCTAATTTGCTTCTAGAACCATACCTTCAAGAGTGTCTGGGAAATGCTGATTTCTCTTTTCTAGCTCCTGAGTTACAGGGAATGGGGAGTTAGCACCAACAATTCTATTCAGCACAAATAGTATTCAAATGTCATTTTACTTGATGTATTAGTCAAAATAGGCTTTGCTGTGCTGTAATAATAAATAATGATAACTTTTTTTAAAGAAAAATTTTAATTTTTAATTTATTTATTAACACCAAAAATATTTTGTATTGGAGTATAGCTGAGTGTTGTGGTTAACTTTCACATTCTGATGATTTAATATAATAAATATTAATTTCTCACTCACTAAGTATCTGATGCAGGCTGGTTAGCCCTCCTTTTTCTTCTAGATATACTATCTAGAACAAATGACCTTTAAGACATTGAGATAGGGGAACAGAGAAATGGAGGACACATATCATCCAGTATCTGCTTCAGCTCAGGAGTGACACATGTCAATTAGGCCCATGATCAATGGCCAGAGCTAGTTACATGGCCCCAACCTAGCTGCAAAGCAGGCTAAGAAATGTAGAGTAGGAGGACTTGGAAATTTGATGAATGCTTGCTATCACTCGTGGTAAAAACAGGAAGTGCTTGGCTTCAAAATCAGGGTGAGCCTGCCTTTCAATCTCCCTTTCCCTCTGTGAAAGACCTTGAAGACAAAGATTCCAGGGTTCCTTAAATACCAGGATAAATACATTGCATATGAAAGGATTTAGAACTATACTCTAGTTATCTGTGTGACATTCTTGGGGAATTAGAAGAAGATTTCCTTCTCCATAAATATCTCTCTCACTGACCTAACCAGGCACCTAAAATTTCCACCATTAATATTATTTTTGTGTGTGCTACCTCAAGCATATGCATGTTTTAAATAAGTTAAGGCAATAAGTAATCTTGGATTACACTAGAGTTCTTTCAGGGAGCAGGGATCAAGGTGTAGGAGAATTGGACTGATGCCATGCACAGGAGAAAGAGAGAGGAAAACTGGCATCAGTGAATCCCACAGATCAGCAAGAGGGTCTTGGGGATATAGGGCAGGAAGCTGGGAGGAAGTCAACTGGGCTCCCCAAGGGAGGGTAGAAGGGGGTTTTAGGCAGATTATTCATATCACACCTTTTCCAAGGGCTTGGCCTATTTTGGCCTTCAGGGTGGTCACATCTTCACCCAGCTGCATCCAATAAGGTCACAAAGATGTCTTTGGACCAAGCCTACTTTTGCAAGATAAACTCAGGTGAATCTGCCCAGCTAGACTGTAGTGAAGACAAGTGAGGCTGCAATGGGGTGTTTTCCTCTAAATCTAGAGCTGTTGGGCTTGGCACCCCAAGATTGACTTTAAATCTAAACTCTCTTAACTTATTGTCACTCCTGTGGACTTTTAAAATGCACCTTAAAAAAAAATGCAAGTAGTTATGTTGCAATGGGCTAGTTATGTTTTTGCATCTCTGCTGGCAGGATTAAATGAGGAATGCATGTTAGGCATATAGCAGAGAACCAGTGGATGCAAGCTGTGTTCCCCCTTGTGGGTCACCTTGATCTCTCCATCTGTGAAATAAAGTATGTATCTAATACCTCTCTCTGGAGCTCGAGGTCTCCACAGTCATCTCAAGGATCAGAGGAGGTGAGGAGAAGGCTGAGTCGGGGGAAATCTTCTGGACTTTCCACTCTCATTTTATCTGTTTATTAAAAAAATGCAGAGTACATCATGAGAAATGCTGGGCTGGAGGAAGCACAAGCTGGAATCAAGATTGCTGGGAGAAATATCAATCACCTCAGATATGCAGATGACACCACCCTTATGGCAGAAAGTGATGAAGAACTAAAGAGCCTCTTGATGAAAGTGAAAGAGGAGAGTGAAAAAGTTGGCTTAAAGCTCAACATTCAGAAAACAAAAATCATGGCATCCGGTCCTATCACTTCATGGTAAATAGATGGGGAAACAGTGTCAGACTTTATTTTTCTGGGCTCCAAAATCACTGCAGATGGTGACTGCAGCCATGAAATTAAAAGACGCTTACTCCTTGGAAGGAAAGTTATGACCAACCTAGACAGTATATTCAAAAGCAGAGACATTACTTTGCCAACAAAGGTCTGTCTAGTCAAGGCTATGGTTTTTCCAGTAGTCATGTATGGATGTGAGAGTTGGACCATAAAGAAAGCTGAACGCTGAAGAACTGATGCTTTTGAACTGTGGTGTTGGAAAAGACTCTTGAGAGTCCCTTGGACTGCAAGGAGATCCAACCAGTCCATCCTTAAGGAGATCAGTCCTGGGTGTTTATTGGAAGGACTGATGCTAAAGCTGAAACTCCAATACTTTGGCCACCTGATGCAGAGAGCCGACTCATTTGAAAAGACCCTGATGCTGGGAAAGATTGAGGGCAGGAGGAGAAGGGAATGACAGAGGATAAGATGGTTGGATGGCATAACTGACTCGATGGACATGGGTTTGGGTGGACTCCGGGAGTTGGTGATGGACAGGGAGGCCTGGCATGCTGTGGTTCATGGGGTCACAAAGAGTCGGACATGACTGAGTGAACTGAACTGATTTTTGATGTGGGCCATTGTTAAAGTCTGTATTGGTTTGTTGCAATATTGCTTCTGTTTTATGTTTTGGTTTTGCCCTGAGGCTTGTGGAATCTTAGCTCCCTGATTGCACCTATCCCTTGCATCGGAAGGCAAAAAGTCTTAACCACTGAACCACCAGGAAAGTTTATCCACTCTTATTTTAAGCTAGAGCCATTCTAGGTAAGATTTAGTTTGGAAAAAATATATTCTATTGGTAAAATGAACTCTGAAACTCTGTGGACTGGGGATTCCTGCAATCTCTTCCTTCTAACATGTTATAATTGTAGGAGTAATGTTTCTGAAAATACCTTAAAAATGACAACACACTATACAAACATAATGCTGTATTATTATCAGTGTCTCTTTCCGATTTGATCTCAGTTTGGAATTTGGTTATAATAGATTGCAGTATCAGCTTCCATAACCCCCGTCAGTTCAGTCATTCAGTTGTGTGCAACTCTGCAATCCCATGGACTGCAATGAGCCAGGCTTCCCTGTCCATCACTGACTCCTGGAGTTTACTCAAACTCATGTCCATTGAGTCGGTGATGCCATCCAACCACCTCGTCTTCTGTCGTCCCCTTCTCCTCCTGCATTCAATCTTTCCCAGCATCAGGGTCTTTTCAAATGAGTTAGTTCTTCGTATCAGGTGGCCAAAGTATTGGAGTTCCAGCTTTAGCATCAGTCCTTCTGATGAATATCCAGGACTGATTTCCTTTAGGATGGGCTGGTTGGGTCTCCTTGCAGTCCAAGAGACTCTCAAGAATCTTCTCCAACACCATAGTTCAAAAGCATCAATTCTTTGATGTTCTGCTTTCTTTATAGTCCAACTCTCATATCCATATGTGACTACCAGAAAAACCATAGCTTTGATTAGATGGACCTTTGTTGGCAAAGTAATGTCTCTTCTTTTTAATGTGCTGTCTAGGTTGGTCATAACTTTTCTTCCAAGGAGCAAGCGTCCTTTAATTTCATGGCTGCAGTCACCATCTGCAGTGATTTTGGAGCCCCAAAAAATAAAGTCTGACACTGTTTCCACTGTTTCCCCATCTATTTGCCATAAAGTGATGGGACTTTATGCCAGCAAATTTGGAAAACTCAGCAGTGGCCACAGGACTGGAAAAGGTCAGTTTTCATTTCAATCCCAAAGAAAGGCAATGCCAAAGAATGCTCAAACTACTGCAAATTGCGCTTATCTCACACACTAGTAAAGTAATGCTCAAAATTCTCCAAACCAGGCTTCAGCAATACGTGAACCACGAACTTCCAGATGTTCAAGTTGGATTTAGAAAAGGCAGAGGAATCAGAGATCAAATTGCCAACATCCATTGGATCATTGAAAAAGCAAGTGAGTTCCAGAAAAACATCTAATTCTACTTTATTGACCACACCAAAGACTTTGACTGTGTGGATCACAACAAACTATGGAAAATTCTTAAAGAGATGAGAATACCAGACCATCTGACCTGCCTCCTGAGAAATCTGTATGCAGGTCAAGAAGCAACAGTTAGAACTGGACATGGAACAGATTGGTTCCAAATCAGGGAAGGAGTACGTCAAGGCTGTACGTCAAGGCTTTGATCTCTGATTCCTCTGCCTTTTCTAAATCCAGCTTGAACATCTGGAAGCTCATGGTTCACATACTGTTATAGCCTGGCTTGGAGGATCTTGAGCATTACTTTGCTAGCATGTGAGATGAGTGCAGTTGTGTGGTAGTTTGAGCATTCTTTGGCATTGCCTTTCTTTGGGATTGGAATGAAAACTGACCTTTTCCAATCCTGTGGCCTCTGCTGAGTTTTCCAAATGTGCTGGAATATTGAGTGCAGCACTTTCACAGCATCATCTTTTAGGATTTGAAATAGCTCAACTGGGATGCCATCATCTCCACTAGCTTTGTTTGTAGTGATGCTTCCTAAGGCCCACTTTACTTCGCATTCCAGGATGTCTGCCTCTAGGTGAGTGATCACACCATTGTGGTTATCTGGGTCATGAAGATCTTTTTTGTATAGTGCTTCCGTGTATTATTGCCATCTCTTCTTAATATCTTCTGCCTCTGTTAGTTCCATATGATTTCTGTCCTTTATTGTGCCCATCTTTGCATGAATTGTTCTCTTGGTATCTCTGATTTTCTTGAAGAGAACTCTAGTCTTTCCCATTCTATTGTTTTCCTCTATTTCTTTGCATTGACCACTGAGGAAGTCTTTCTTATCTCTCCTTGCTATTCTTTGGAACTCTGCATTCAAATGGTATATCTTTCCTTTTCTCTTTTGCCTTTAGCTTCTCTTCTTTTCTCAGCTATTTGTAAGGCCTCCTCAGACAGCCATTTTGCCTTTTTGCATTTCTTTTTCTTGGAGATGGTCTTGAGTCGTTTGAAGTGAGATTGCTCAAGATAAAGTGAGATGCTCCTATTTTCTTTTCCTAAGAAGGAGTATATTTTTTCAGTTCAACTTAATGTATTTATTGTTACTGCTATGATATATATGATTAATATATTGGATGCTCCCTCTCTGTTTCTGTCTCTTTCTTTTATCTCAAAAGGTTGGATGGCATCACCGACTCAATGGACGTGAGTTTGAATAAACTCTGGGAGTTAGTGATGGACAGGGAGGCCTGGCATGCTGTGGTCCATGGGGTTGCAAAGAGTTGGACATGACTGAGTGACTGAACTGAACTGATATTTCTGAACAATTTAGAAATGCTTTAATACTTATACAAAGTTTCAAACCATGAAACAAATATCAAATATTCCTAATGGATAACTGAATTGAGCTTCCCAGGTAGCTCAAACAATAAAGAATCTGTCTGCTATGGAGGAGACCTGGGTTCCATCCCTAGTTTGGGAAGATCCCCTGGAGAAGGGCATGCCAACCCACTCCAGTATTCTTGCCTGGAAAATTCCATGGACAGAAGAGCCTGGCAGGCTACAGTCCATGGGGTCGCAAAGAGTCACACACGACTGAGTGACTAACACACACACACACACACACACACGTATACCTGAATTATGGTAAAAGTATAGAACAGGGATGGAAATGATGAATTCTTAATTCAGGAAAATGCTGAAAACAAATCAACAGCTAGAAGCCAGTCATGGCATGGAGCAAGTAGTTGACAAACAATGCTGGATGAATGAATGATTCATTCTCTCTGGGGAGGGTGAGGAGTAAAGGATTAGGGACGGGTGCAGAGACTTCGGTTTTAATATTTTATGTCTTAGCCTGAGTTTTTGCTACCCAAGCATTTGTAATATTACACTACTTCTCTCTGTTGGAAATATTTCATAGTTAAAAAAACTAAATCCAGGTTCTGATGTGTGCTTTCAAAGAGCTCATAGGTTAGAATTAGAATTGTTGCAACTAGCTCACATTCATCACCCCAGCCCCAGCACTTTTTGGCTATGTGTCTTGGGCAAATTATTCACCTTCTCTGAGACACTGTCCTTATCATAAAATAGCGATAGAAGAGTTTCCACCTCACAGAGCCCTTCAGACGAAAGGTGCAATCAATAGCTAGTACTGAGTGCCTGGAATATAGTAAGTGCTCAGAGCTGTGTCCGCATAGCATCTCAGGTCTGCCCAGCAACCCTATGAAGATGCAGAAACAGACTCAGGTAAGAACTGGAAAATGATGTTGCTGGGGTTTGAACCCAAACACCACCCTTCATATTAACCAGTCTGAGTGCTAAAGGCATTGTAAAGTGGAATTTACCTGTCACCTCTATTTCCCTATCTTTTCTCTCCCTGTGTCCTCTGGACATATAGCACAAATGGGATTCTACAGTATTGGTCACCACACTGTAAGCTCCTTGAGTTAGCATAGTTGCTCCAACTCTGTCCTGTGGCCAGTCTGTGTACCTTGCAGCTTTCTGTTGTCAGAAGGGAGCCCTGCTCTCCTCCCAGACCCTGCCACCAAAGCCTGCCTTCCATTCCCAGGATGCCCCTGGGCACCAGAGGCAGAGAACAACCTGCTGTGTCTTGAGCTTGGCAGCCATCTTGGCTGGTGTTAAAGAGTAATTAAGTCATCCACGGAATGACTTAATTCCTCTATCCAGTGGTGGAGGCTGAGGTTGTGGTTCGGAGCAGGCTGGGTCAATGCCAAGGCTACTTTGGCTTCATCTGATTCACATCCCTCACATTCCTCTCTACAAGGATAGGGGCAGGGAGAGGTGAACCAATCCTGGTACGAGAAGGCTTGGCCTGGAGCTTGTCTCCTCCTCTTACTAGCTGTGGAAATTCGGACAAGTAACAACCTCCCTGAGCTGATATTTCCTCATCTTAAAATGATGATAGTAATCTTTTCTTACCTCAGGGTTGTTGAGCAGTGCAAATGATATAATGAATTGAAAACCTCTAATGTGCTTTGCTCTGATGAGTCCGATAGTATTCTATAGTGGGAGGTGGAAGTGGGAAAAGGAGCATACTAGGGGCTAGACTTTGCTAATAGCCCCCCTGGACACCAGCTCCTCTGTTGGCTCAAAGCCATCTCTCAGAGCAAACCAGGTGGATTGTCTTGAACCCTCCACTTTGTCAATATCCTCACCTGTCCCTTGGAGGAGAAAATGGCAGCCAATTCCAGTATTCTTGCTCAAAAAATCCCATGGACAGAGGAGACTGTCGGGCTATAGTTCAAACAGTCACAGAGTCAGATGCGACTAAGCATGTATGCATAACACCTTTCCCTGAATTTAAATTTTGGAACTGGATTGTAATGAACAGGGGAAGGGGTAGTCAGGTGATGTTATGAACTGGTGTTTTAAGAAAATCCAGGGTTCTCTTGGAAGAAGAATCATCATCAAGAGGGATGGATATAGACATGGAAGTGATGTGATTTTTGGTAAGTGGCTTAACCTCTATGAATCTGATTTCCTCAGCTAAAAACCAAGGAACATAATACTTTACTTGTAGGACAGTTATAAGGATCAATTGAGAGCATGTATGGAGATGCAAAATGGCAACCCCCTCCAGTATTCTTGCCTGGAGAATCCCATGGACAGAGGAACATGGTGGGCTACAGTCCATGGGGTCACAAAGAGTCAGACATGACTGAGCAACTGAGCATGTGTACACACACATACACGTGGAGATGCAAATTGGGCCTGGTAGGTATTAAACACTCAATAATAGGAGCTGCTAATAGCTAGTAGTCACTGAACAGTGGGCTGCCTTCTGTGAAAACAGACCCACCATGCTCTGAAGCCATCTCTTTCCATTTCTTTCTTTCTAAGGCTTTTCTGGATGTTCATTTGACCTAAATTTCTGCTGTGCACAAATATTGAGAGTGAGGGCCCCAGTCATGGGATTTGCACAAGATGGCCTTGAGGGGCTGCTGTAAGGGGCTAGTGACTCTCAATGGTCTCTTCAGTGGACTCTCAATGGTGCTCACTCATGAGGGCTGAGGGGAGTGAGTATGTCCGAGAACATCTGATGCCTGGAAGTGCAGAGATCTGCACACAGAATGTCATGCCATTCAAGTTGGAATTAATGTTCTAGACACAGAAGTAGGGACTGCAGGTAAGATAGTGAACATGGCTTGGCTCCCTCCTTATTGAGCTTTCAGTCTTTTAAGTGGAACAGATATGTAAATTCAGTTGGGTGAGGGCTCTGAACTCACAGGCTTGTAGGGGCAACAATTAAGTCAATTCAATAGTCTAAGAGCTCTGATTCAGTAGGTGGGCTGCCCACATATGTGGACTAGTAGGAAGTCTACTGATCCTGGGCATCAGGAATCTTACGGTTTTGGCCCAGGCTCTGCCACTGATATACCCTTGGGCAGATCCCTTCCAGCTTTTGGAAATGAGATGAACTTTATGGGCCCTTATAACACGTACAAAACTTCTTTTATTTTTTTTTTGGTCATGTGGAGATTTTAGAACTGGGGAATAACCAACATTCTGGTTTAAAGTATGAATTGGACAATTTCAATAAAGAAAGAGGTTAAAGAGGACAAACCTGCATCTGTGTAATGTTTTGTGTTTCTTCAAGAAAGTGTAACATCTTTGATTGACAACTCCTTGGCTCAGCCAACGTGGAGACTTTTAGGAAAAATCGCCACTAACTAAAGAAGTGATGAAAATGACTGTGAGAAACCAAAAGGAAAAGAAATCTTCCTCAAAATCCCTGCCCCAAATGGAGAAAGTGTTTCTGCTGATGGAGAAAGTGAATCTGGGCATCCAGGGTGAGCCCAGGGGTCTTAGGAATGGACTGGCTGAGCAATAGGTTGGTTTTTATCTTAATCTACATGTCTACATGGCTTCTCCCAAAGGGGAGCTTCTTCTCTTGGGCATGTCATCTTTCAGCAAGTACTGGTGAAGAAACTGCATTTGAAATCCCATGTGGTCCTTCCAGCAATCCTGGTGGATGGGAAATAAAGGGATGATGGCCAGTAAGAGATGGCAGTGCACCCAGGGACCAAGAAAGGCAAGCAGTCTTTTCCACTCTTGGGTAGATTTCCCCGTGGGCACTGCAACCGCGTGAGAGGGGCTGCCTCATGGAATCTGTGACCATAGCTTGGGGGTTCAGCTATTGCCACAACCCTGGCCAACAGGGAGGGAGTGGAGGAAATTAATTGCTTGTGTTTCTCTCCTCATGCTTCCCAGTCTCCTCTGGGACCTCCCATTGGCCAACTGTAAACTTGAGGCAGAGGACAAAGGAGGCTGGCAATGCAGTCCATGGAGCTCGGCTTCTTGAGGCCCAGCAGGGCCTGGTCTACAGGAGAGAATTCACAGAGCTGGGAAGGACAGCAGAATCTATACCAAACAAGAGGCTCTTCCAACTCTCACAGCCTTGGGACCAATAAACCAGGTCCCCATTGAGCAGTTCACTGACTCAAGGGACATGAGTCTGAGTAAGCTCCGGGAGTTCGTGGTGGACAGGCATGCTGCAGTCTATGCAGTTGCAGAGAATTGGACACGACTCAGTGACTGAACTGAACTGAACAAGCACCTATATTCAATGCCCTCTTTCTCCCACAACAGCAGTGAAATATCCATGGGTCAGGTGGGTTGGTGTTACAGAGGAAGGCCCTTGCTTGAATAAGGAGTAGAGGAGAAACCTGATTTCTTTGACCTGTCTTTCCCAGAAGATGAGGGGCAGACGTGGACCAACCCTCTCCTCTCAAGGCAAATACATCTTTCCATCCATGGTAGGGACAGGATAGACCCACATGTGTTGAATACCAATTACATGTAGGGTACAGAGTTAGTCTTTTTATATGTTGTCTCTTTGAATCCTTTGTTGAGCATCTCATGAAAATCAACAGCTCCAGAGCCAGCTGCCTTGGTGGAGAAGGCAGGCCTGCTCCAGGACACCTGGTGATGAGAACAAAGTTTGACTGCAATACCTTCCCTCTTCTCTGATTCTTACAAGACCCAGCCCAGCCCCATGGGCCCAGCACCTCCCTATCTCTCCTATCAGGAGGATATTAGTCCTGGTAGGAGCGTGATGAAGTTATTCACTCCAGCTGTTAGGAACTTAATGTGTTACCTCTCCCAGGAGAATTTGTGTTTTTCAGCACAGCCAGACAGTGGGTGTGCTCACCCCAAAGGAGTGAATCATTAATGGTGGAATTCCAGTCATCCGGGGAGATCATATTTCTGGGGTGGATTCCTTCCTGACATTGTTCATATTATACAGAGGTGGCAGCCACCTATTGTCCCTTGAAAAAAGATTATCCCCTTGGGTGTGGTGATAGTGAATACGGAGAGACACATCTAGGGTGAAGCCAGAGTCATCTGACTTACAAAACCAAAATGGGCCTTTGAATGAGAGGCACTTAAACATCCATCACCACCCCCCACCCCTCCACCTCCATCAAGATTAGGGGAGAATGCATGCCCTCCTCTCTAAACCTGGGTTCCCTTCACCCGGAACATGGCACTAGTGTTGTGCAATGTCCCTCTTGGCAGAGATGTTTGGGCCCCTTGTTTTCAGCTCTGTGCTGTTTCCAAGAAGGAGTCGTGGCTTTTGAGTAGGACTGGCTACTGAATAGTGGTCCTGATGCCAAATGAAGGAGCCAAGAAGAGCCAAAGGAGAGGAAAGTCCTGACATTTACCCGAAGGTGAGATAGCAATCCTCATGGCAGCCAGATGGCAGCTGTGCTGTCCTGAAGTGGTTTAGGGGTCAGGCTTGGGCCAGAGCTGGGCTGGGGGTAGGAAGAGGACAGACCAGGCCAAGCAGGAGAGCAGGGCAAAGTCTCCAGCAACCATTCGGAAGGATGTAAGAAAAGCGACTTTCATCAGGAGCTGAGGGCTTGATGGAGAATGGTCCTCCACATTTACACCCAGCACCCCATGAATTTGTAAAAGCCAGGCCTGGAAGCTTTGCTTTTTTTTTTATACTCAGTAACATCGTCAAGAACAGTAATCACTACTTCCATTTACTGAGCATCTATTCCAAAACTAGGCTCTTCCCACAAATCATTTATGGGAGCCCTTTGTTGTTTTTCAGTCCTTCAGTCATGTCTGACTCTTTGAGACCCCATGGACTACAGAACGCCAGGCTTCCCTGTCCTTCACAGTCTTCCAGAGTTTGCTCAAACACATGTCCATTGAATCAGTGATGGAGTCCTTACAAAAGTCCTATTCATACACTTATTGAGTTCCTACTTTGAGTCAGGCACTATTCTGGGCACTTATGGCAGATCAAGGGACGGGACAGATGAGACCTCTGTCTCCGCTGCAGGGCTGCTACATGCAGTTAACCAAGCACAACTCCAGGGGGTGCTATATGCATAGGCCACTTTGCCAACAGGGTGCCCTGGCATTGAGCATCCTGGCAGTCCTGCCATTAGTGGAGGTAATAGAATACCAGTGAAGTGTTATCATCCTTCTATTTCAGTTGATTAAGTAACCTGCTGAGTTTTTCAGCCAAAAATGACTGAGCTATGATTTATACCAGAGTTGACCTGACCTAAAGTACTTACAATTCACCCATGCTGGGTATGTGCCAGCAGGTATAGGGATGAAGGGGTAACCAGGCTGGGAAGGGCAGGGCTAGGTTGGACGGCCCAGTAGAGGAAACATGTCCTGAGTGGGTGGACTAGGATCGGCTCAGGGGTTACAGAGTGTCCCTAGATGAGGCTTATTTAGCTATAAGGCTTGATAAGATCAGCTGCCTCCACGGAATGGTTGAGAGGAACAGCCTTTATCCTCACCAGCTAGGGACTTACTCAGAAAGATCTAACCCTGGGTGGACCATGCAGCCTGAAAGACCCAGAGGCAACTATTGATTCATCCATTTATTCATCACTTACTAGATGTCTTAGCTTATCTTGGACAGCAGAGAGGTAGGTCCAGGGACCTAGAGGTTTGTAAGGGCAGCCTCTAAACTCCTTTGGTTCAGAATGGGGAGGGTAAAGTACCATCCAGGACCCTTGGTTCACTTTTCCTGAGTAAAGTGAGCATGCGTGGCAAGATCAGAGATGGTGCTCTCCCCCCATGAGTTCACTCTGCTACCTGGATCTAGTTTTCATAGCTATGAGCTTGAGTCTCACCTTGGGACCTGACTTGGTGCTACCCTGGACATGAAAAGGAGAAAGCCTTGTCTAAGTTCTGCTGCCTTTTGTCCAAGCTTTTTCCCTGATGAAGGAAGAAAGATGGCCCCCACCTCTCCTGCTGTGTCTCCCTTCTCCCATCCCCAGTGGCTTCTGAGGCCTGAACAGGGCTGCCAGAGACCCAGTGCCAGCTGCTCTGAAATAACAATATTGGCAGTTGGAGGAAGAAGAGAGGTTTTGAGGGGTATCTCTCTATGTAGGACGAAGTCAACTGAAACACAAGTTTGACTTGTGTTTGGATGGCTGCTATCTTTGTTTTGGCTACAGAGTTTATTCTTGTTCCATTCTTTGAGTCTCTTCTGTTCTTCCATCTTTATTGACACCAGGAACCCAGGTCCGGTGGAGGGGAGAGAAAAGACTGTTTAGATGAATTAGCTGTAACTTCTAGGAGAAAGGCAATAAACCCAGAACAAAAGACCACTTGTGAGAGTTGGACTATAAAGAAAGCTGAGCACCAAAGAATTGATGCTTTTGAACTGTGGTGTTGGAGAAGGCTCTTGAGAGTCCCTTGGACAGCAAGATCCAACCAGTCCATCCTAAAGGAAATCAGTCCTGAATATTCATTGGAAGGACTGATGCTGAAGCTGAAACTCCAATACTTTGGCCACCTGATGTGAAAAGCTGACTCATTTGAAAAGACCCTGAAGCTGGGAAAGATTGAAGGCGGGAGGAGAAGGGAACAACAGAGGATGAGATGGTTGGATGGCATCACCGACTCAATGGACATGAGTTTGAGTAAACTCTGGGAGTTGGTGATGGACAGGGAGGCCTGGTGAGCTGCAGTCCGTGGGGTTACAAAGGGTTGGACACGACTGAGCGACTGAACTGAACTGAATTGATGTCTATCTAGCTTCCCAGGTGGCGCTAGTGGTAAAGAACCCTCCTGCTAATGCAGGATACATAAGAGATGTGGGTTTGATCTGTGGGTTGGGAAGATCCCCTGGAGGAGGGCATGGCAAGGCAACCACTGTTCTTTCCTGGAGAATCCCATGTTCAGAGGAGCCTGATGGGCTACAGCCCATAGGGTTGCAAAGAGTCAGACACGACTGCCTTCTCTCTGGGTCCAATGTGATGGACCCAGGCTTCTCTGGATCATGGGATTCTCCACTCAGTGCCTCCAGATTTTGTGAGAGAGATCTTTGTCTTTTTGGTTGTAACAGAGGAAGAAAGTCAGAGTTAGGGCTGGTAGGATCAGGCAGTGGAAACATGAATTCCTCCTTTCTTCAGATTCAGGGATTTCCTTCTAATGGAGCCATCACCACCGACAGGAGTAAGCAGAATTCTTCTTCCCAGCTCCTCCTGCTGACTAGTGGTCCCAGTTCCCTCTCATCAGCTCCTTTGAAGGACATTTTGATTTCTTTTGTAATGTGAATCCTTTTAATTGTTTGTCATGAGCTCCCTGAAGAAAATGGAGGGTCTGACACATTAGTGAAAGAACAGAAAGTTATCAGGGTGGTTGGAGACTGGGAGAAGGGAAATGTCAAAGGGAAGCTTGGTTTGTTAAAAGCAAATTTCATCTTCCTCTTGATTTCGCCTGTGGCTGGTATTGCCTGGGCAACTTCTTCTTTTTTTTTTTTCCAGAAAAGTAATTCTCAAGAGAGTTGGGGCTACAGCTGGCAAATGCCTGGTACAGTCACTGACGTTGCCTACTCCCCATGCCTTAGCACAGACACCACTTGACCGGCTCACTGGGACAGGAGCCCCAGATCCTTCTTGGTGCAGTGTTCTATGCAGTCTCTGCCAATCAAAGCTGACATCTGAGATGAAGCCCACTCCCTATGCCTGTTCCAAGCTTTGGCTGTGAATTCTTTATCGTGACTTGTCTTCCAGGCATCCTATTATATTGTTGTGACTTCCACAGCACTTGGAGATTCAGAGGACAATTTGGTGTTGATTCACAGAATACCCTCTGGATCAATGGTGTTCAGTGTACGCTAAACTTGACTGACTCACTGGTATCTGTTTGTCTCCTCTACCAACCAAGCTGGTTCTCTAGGCTCCGCAGGAGTTCTGGCTGAGACCTCTCATTGCCCCATATTCTCGCTATTACTAATGAGGCGTTGTTCCTTAATTACTGGTTGCTGGATACCAGAATTGCTTTCCTTTGTTTCCGTGGATTTAGCAAAGGGCTCATGAATATTTCTTGTGCTTGAGACAAACTGCCAGATTTTTCATTTCCAGGATTGCAAAGGTCATGGAGCTGGCTATCGGGAAATTAAAGTTAGCTGCGAATTGGAGTGAATGGGAATCAACGTGAAGTGAGACTAAGAGATGCCTAGAACATAGAATGAAATTCACCTTCTTTGTTGAAGCTTTTCAGACCCTTTGATGTAAGTCCACTGGATAGTCTATTACCTTTTTTAAAACGAAAAACAACCAGAATGTGGGAGGAATAGCCACTCCAGGTAACTCAGTATTCTAAGTGATGAAAATGATTGAAATTATAATATTAAACAGCTAGTAGCCCTTGTTGTAAAAAACGGTTCCAACATAGATGAGTCTAAATTTCCTACCTCAGGGTGTCCCTCCTCTTGAGCATAACTAAGTCCTTAATGATTCAGTTTCAAGGCCTCAGGGTCCTAATCCTGAGAAGCAGAGGGTGGAGGAAGTTTACTGAAATTTGTTGGCTAGCTATGGGATCCATCAAGAGGTTGTCTTTTTTGGATTAAATCCAGGAGGATTTTTTTCAAACCAATTGTTTCTTTCTCATGAAAGCTGAAAAGTTAAGGTAGGTGGAGGCTAGCTGGAATTCCAAAATAATGGATGGGTTTTTTCTCTATGGCTTAGAGGAGCTTAGATCTGAGGACAAAATGAGTGTCTAGACCTAGTGACCTTGTGTTGGTCACATTCTCTGTCAATGGCTTGAGGTTGCAAAGGTCATTACCATCAAAACCATTTCCGCAAACACACTTTGTGATCTGAGAAGTTACCCACCTCGACAAGCCTCAGATTCCTCCTCTGTAAAATGGGCACTCAGTCAAGGCAAGACATTTAACCTAGGAAAGTGTATTATTATTATTGCCTTGAAAAGCTCTGTAGAAAGATATTAGGTATGCTTTATGCAATCTCATGTTGAAATTTTTTTTTTTTTTAAATAAGGTATATTGGATTTTTCCATGGTCAACTAGGTATATTCCTCGTATGCATTTAAAGAATACAAAAAGTCCTAAATGAGGAAAAAAAAAAAAACCCATGTAAAATTGTCCCACTCAAATACAGCTTCTCTTAATTTTTTCTTTATTTCCTTCTAGGCATATTTTTGTGTCTTTAAAAATTGTGGTAAAATACACATATCAAATTTACCTTTCTAACCATTTTTAAGTGTACAATTCAGTGGCATTAAGTATATTCACATTATTATGCAACTGTCACCACCATCCATCTTCAGAACTTTTCTTTAACCAAATTGAAACTTTGTACCCCCTAACCCACAACTCCCCATTATCCCCTTCCTCAGCCCCTGATAACCACTAGTTCTGTATCTATGAATTGGACTATTCCAGGTGCCTCATATAAGTGGGATCATTTCTAGCCATTTTTGTGAATAAGTCTTCGTAAAAATAAATAGATTGACCCTAAAGAGTACAGAATTCAGCAACCTGATTTCTTAACACTTGTACCTTGTAAGGATCTTTTCATATTGCTCCATTGTCTGTATGAACATATTTTAATGGCTGAATATTATCCAACTGAGTGGATGTATTGTCTATTATCATCCCCCCATAGTTTCCAGTCATTTGTTCTCTTAAAGAATGTTATGCAGAACTTTTATCATATTGAAGGTAGCTTCCTTTGTGCAGATCCAAGAAATTAATAACTGGGTTAAGAGGAACGAGAACAGTTTTATGTTCATGGTATCTATTACCGAATGGCCAGGAAATCTTTCCAGATGGTCCCATTCGGACCCAAGGCAGGCTTTCTCTGGGGACTGTGAGGTCCTGTTCTCTAAGGATGTTGACCATTTGTAGGGTCTGTTCAAGCATTAACTGTCTGGGAGGGTGGGATGGGCAAGGGTGCTTTCAAAATTCCTCGACAGGAGGTGCTTCGGGATGTGGATCTCTTCAGAAGGGGTGACAGGTGTTCCCTGGAGCAGCCTGTGCAGAGCAAGCCCTGTTTTCTCTTTGGATTGTGTATTTACTTCCGGGCAACCTGAAGGCTTGTTGATGGGGATTACGGAGCATCTAAAGCTCCCCTCCACCCCATATCATCCCTTGGCTCCTTCACCTGGATGAAGGTACACTAGTCACATTTTCATCCTCTCCCATCTCTGAATTTTTGTGACTCCGGGGCTCGGCCACTGTAGAGTCCACCATTTGGGCCCAACAACCTCACCTTTCTCACGTCATCCTGGCTCCTCCATAACCTCTTTGGTTCTGTCTCAAATGTCCTGGGGAGGTGGACCGGATGGGTCCACCTCCTCTCTCTTCCCAGGAAAGCCTGTGTCACAACAAGCATGTCTGTGCTTCTCCCCCACAGCTTTCTCGGTAGCACAATCTGATGACAGGGCCCCAGATGCCCTCAGCGGCTCTCCAACAAGACGTCACAGCCGCGAGAGATCCCAATCAGCCCATTCTCTCCCTGCAGCACTGTGTCCTTTGGCTGCCGGGCCAGAAAGCCAAGCCTATTTTTACCTATCATTTTGATACTTATCTTGGGGTGTAATTGGAATGAGCCCTCAGTGTGGAAACTCTTACTCAGAACACAAAGGATCGAAGAGGGCTTGGAGTCTGAACTCTGGAAGGACTCTTGCCTGAGGCCTCTTGGCAGGGATGGCTCTGGTTTCTTGGAGCACTGGTGAGGCCAGCAGGTGGGTGTTCCCTTCCGGAGTGACTTCCCGCTCTTTCAGGAGCTATGCGCCATGGTGAACACTGCCATTGCCTGCCTTCTCTGCATTATTTGATGAACACGTGGGCGAGCTGCTCTGTGGCTTAATACCAACGGCAGAGTGGTCACCATCTGTTGGTTCTTCTTGTCCCTCTGGGAACAGCGGCTTGCATCTCACTGTATGTCCCTTGAGATATCACCTGGGATCCTTCAAACTGTTTGCTCTGCCTCTGAGTGATGATTTCCAGATTCCAACCAGATTCTGTGTCAACTGTCTGTGTGTGAAATGTCCTAATGTTGTCACCCACACCAATAACATCAGCTGAAAAGTGTTTTGCAAGGACTCATTTCTTTCTTTTTTTTTTTTTCAAACTTCAAACTTTTTATGTTGTATTGGGATATAGCTGATTAACAATATTGTGGTAGTTTCAGGTGAACAGTGAAGGGACTCAGCCATACATATGTGGATGGTGTTAGTCACTCAGTTGTGTCCGACTTTTTGCGACCCCACGGACTGTAGCCCACCAGGCTTCTCTGTCCATGGAATTAATATGCATGTATCCATTCTCCCCCAAACTCCCCTCCCATCCAGGCTGGCACGTAACATTGAGTAGAGTTCCATGTGCTATACAATATGTCCTTGTTGGTTATCCATTTTGAATATAACAGTATGTATATGACCTTCCCAAACTCCCTAACTATCCCATGCCCCTGGCAATCATAAATTCATTATACTAAGTCTGTGAGTCTCTTTCCATTTCCAAGGACTCCTTTCGATGATAATGAAGTTTGTTTGTTTTCTGACTTTTTCCCCATACAGCTAATGCAGTGTTTTTTTTTTTTAAGCCTCTTTTTCCCCTCTTAATTGTATCCTCATGTGAGGTTGATTCTAGCACAATAGCAAACAATGAATGCATATTTATTAGAAAAAAATCATGATTTTATGAAGATATGAAAGGGCATATAATAATTTCTGTGAACTCCAGCACTTGATCATTCTTCTCCTTTCCCAACTGAGATGTTGAATCTGACAGTGCTCAATAGAAAAAATCAAGTTGTAAGTCTTTTTAAAGTGGGCTTCCCTGATAGCTCAGTTGATAAAGAATCGACCTGCAATGTGGGAGACCTGGGTTTGATCCCTGAGTTGGGAAGATTCCCCTGGAGAAGGGAAAGGCTACCGACTCCAGTATTCTGGCCTGGAGAATTTCAGGGACTGTATAAAGATATTAAATTTGACAGTGCTCAATAGGAAAAAAAATCAAGTTGTAACTTAAAAAAAAGAAAAACATTTAAACTATTTATTATGAAACTAAAACAGAAGTTGGCAGATCTCATATACTCTAGATATCTATCTCCACGCTTCAGTAGTGATCAGCTCTTGGCCAGTTCTGTCTCTTCTGATCCCCATTCATTCCCCGACTCCAGATTATTTTGAAGCATGTGTCATTTTACACCCAGGAATTGTATCATCTATCTCTGAAAGGTAAACATTCCTTTTAAAAGTGTACATCTACTTTTTAAGTGAAGAAAAATTTGGGACATTTTCAAAGAAGACTTAGAAAGGTATGAAATGATAGCTCTTTAATTAAAATATTTATTAGACAACTAATCCTATATCTCTTTAATTAAAGCATTTATTAGACAACTAATCCATGTTTATTGTTTCTAAAACAGGTACATTAGTAATAGAAGCTCAGTTTGTACGATAAACAAAGAGGCGCCATTAAAGAGGGTATGTCCTCGTTTTTAGTCACTTGTTGAAATCAAACTTTAATTCTGCAGGATGCAACTATTATCATGATTCAGAATTGTACACACTGGATGTATTTCCTCAGAGGTACGCTCAGGTCCAGTTGATTTAGTTTTCTATTTACCTAGCTATGTGGCTAATTAGCCCATGTCAGTTTTGTTCAAATGGGTGATCTCTAAGCTTTTTGGACTACATACTTCTATCAGTAAAAAATTCAGCGTGTATCCAGAGATGAATTATTTATTTATAAATTGTATACATACTCTATTATGGTGGTAAATTAAGTATGTTATGGAACACATAAAATAGAAACTAAATGATGAAATGACAACTAAAAATGAATAGCAGGTCTAACGTTTTTCTGCCACTCTCGGTGGGTATTTTTTGTAGGTACCCCAATGTGAAGACCGCTGGGAAGGCTGTGGGAGGCAATATACAGCATAGGGTGGTAAAGCTGGAAACCCTGGGTTCATATTCAGGGCCAAATCCAGTGGCTCCACCACTCCTTAGACATGGGATCTTGGACACATCACTTAATCTCTCTAAATCTATCTTCTCAGTAGGATGAGGCATTAATACCTCATAGGGTTTTGTAAGGTTTAATCCTTACACAGTGTCTGGGACATGGTAAACATCAGATTCATTTTAGCTAATAGTAACAATAGTGATCGTGCAGTCCTAGAGGACTGGCCTGGGTCAGTTTTTTCTTGCTCTTTTTGCAGAGTACCACAGCACGATGGGTACATTGACATTTTTTATCCAAGGGTTGCGGTGCTGATGATGGTGCCAGTGGGGATGCTGTGATAATCCTGACACGGATGATCATGTTGGGTGTGATCAGCAGTGTACAGGCCGCCACTCATTCAGTTATTTTTTATTTATTTGTTTTTGGCTGTGCTGGGTTTTCATTGTTCAGATTTTTCTGTAGTTGTGGCGAGTGGGGGCGACTCTTTAGTTGCAGCACGCTCATTGTGATGGCTTCTCTTGTTGTGGAGTACGGGCTCCAGGGCGTGTGGGCTTCAGCAGCTGTGGCATGTAGACTTAGTAGCTGTGGTCCATGGGCTTAGTTTCCCCACAACATGTGGGATCTTCCCAGAGTTGGGGATCGAACCCATGTCTCCTGCATTGGCAGGTGAGTTCTTTATCACTAAGCCACCAGGGAAGCCCCATTCATTGTTTATTTGTATTAAAGATGATGGTGATGATGGGATAATGGTGATGGGATGATGATGGTTACAGGGATAGTCACTGGGGGTGATGAATTGGACCAGAGAGGAAGCCTTTTTTGCAGTCTCTTCTGGAATAACATCATCAATACTTGCATTTGTCTTTCCTAAGAGCCCTTCCCTTATCCATCTGACAAATATGCTGACTAACTTGTTTCGCTGTGCCTCCCTTCCCAGCCTCTCTGCCTTGTTGATGTTTTGCTGCTGTGTCCTACTCTTGTGTACCTGTCGATGTTTCTGTCAAGCCTTGCTGTGCTTGCCTGCATGGGAGATGGGCCAGAGCTCTGCCACACCTCCTCCAGTGGCTACTTGGTACTCATCTCATGGAATCTGCCTCTCAACCTGTGAAGAGGGTGATCAGAGAACTGGAAACCTCCAGTGTGGCGCTTTCTGGACTTGATTAAGATGTGCCCATGACTTTCCCGTCCTGAGAGAGGGCAGATGTGATAGGAAGCAAACTCGTGTACTGGTGCAAATCTGGGTCCAGTGCCCTCACCTGATCAGGCAGGGGTGCGGGGAATCCGCCTGCCCAGGGAATCTGCCTCCAGCCCTGCGGCCTCTGCTTCTCATGTGATCTGAGAGGTCTCCCAGGAAGGGCTGAAACTCCCCTGGCTCAGAATCCTGAGAAAGCTGGCAGAGGAAATCAGAACAAAGGAAGGTCAGTATTATGTCCAGTGGTGCCAAAGTATAAGGCCAAGTTGAAATAAGAATTTGCCTTGAACTCTTTTTTTCTGGGTGCTTGTGGTGTTTTTTTTTTTTTTCATTACCTGATCAACTGGGCATTAGGGAAGTATGCCCCACCTTTTCCAGGAGTGGTTCTGACTTTATAGTTTTAAGAAATTCAAGAGTCTGAGGTTGACACTTCAATATAAGCACACTGAATGCTATTGTTCTAGATATTGACTTAGGAATTAATCTCTTTGGCAAATTCCATTGCAGTAGCACCACATAACCTTTTATTTTAATTTTCTTTCTCTATAGGCTATTTTATATACACCTAAGATATTCTGAAAATGAGCCATGACACCTAAGAATATACATTTATTACTTTGCATTAATTCTCCAACTGGGGTGTTGCCCATGTTTTAGAATTACCTGGCTCCAGTTCTAAGGAATAGAATATATGATTCAGTAGAATGAGAGTATATGTTCTTATGTGATCCCCTGGGGAAAGAGATGGCAACCCACTCCAGTATTCTTGCCTGGGAAATCCCATGGACAGAGGAGATTGGCGGGCTACAGTCCATGGAATCTCAACGGAGTCAGACATGACTTAGTGACTAAACAACAAACAAAATGTTAACTATCTATGCATTCTTGTATGCAGAAATATTATTCTATGTATTTGAAATACTTTATCAGTTTTATACTTACTTCTAAAAATTCTTGGAATTAAGACACACTTATCTAATTATCAAACAGCCACACAACCCCAAACAATTTGGGACTGCCTTCCCAAACACTTTTTTGGGAATTTCCTCAGCTGGCTGAGAGATCCTAGGCCAGGAAAGAGGAAAGCATTTCTACCTGTGACTCTGATGGGATGGACTACAACCTTTTGATGGTTGTTCTAACAAGGACTGGTCACAGAGCTTAGTTTTTAAATAAGAGGTGAAAATGAAAGCCAAGCTTATGTCTGGTTGATGGAATGGAACTTGCATCATGCTTAGGACCATTCTTTTGTCTAAACACGGCACCACTCACATTTATCATCTGCCTTTCCCAATTCTCATCCCCCTCTGATGGGAAATAAATAAAACAGCATATATCCGTCAATCGTTGAATATGTACAATGGGATATTATTAAAAGACATATAAAAAGGACTAAAAGAATGAAGGAATAAAAAGGAATACAATGCTCTTGTAAGCTACAACATGGAGCCTTGAAAATGTCGTGCTAAATGAAAAAGACCAGTCACAAAATGCCACATACTGTTTGATTCTGTTTGTTTAAAAAAATTCCAAACAAGTGAATCCATAGAGAGGAAAGCAGGTTGGTCGTGGCTAGGAGGAAGGAGGAGTAGGGAGTGACTACTTAATGGGCACAGGCTTTCCTCTAAGAGTGATGAAATGTTTTGGAACTAGAGAGAGCTGATGGCCGGACACCATTGTGAATGTACTAGTCGCCATTGGACTGTACACTTTACAGTGGTTTAAATGAATTTTTTATTATAAGAATTTTACTTCCACTTAAAAAAAGGGATAGTGTAAAACAAAGAGAAAGGGGGAAGAGGAGATATCATTGGACAAGACGATTCAACAAATTTTAGAAAATTGAAAACATTTGGAGAAATGGAAATTGACTTACCAGAGCAGAGGAAGTGAAAACCTGAGTGGTTTCGAGGGAATGAGGAATGCGGGTGGGGTAACCAATGGAGAAAGAAGCTACTTTACTGGTCAGACACTATAGAAAGGCTGAGGCTTAGAGATAACAGGTGCTATGATAAGTAGTAATAAATTAATAAATTCTGGCTGAAATTCAGAATATAGAGAATTTGGATGTCAAGGTCTTTTTTTCTCCCCATGCCAAACAGTCAGGAGACTTTACAGCCTGTCCCCTTGCTCTGCCCTGGGAGACCTAGAGATGGTGGAGTTCAGGGTGAAATCCCATCCTGAAAATGAGGAAGAAAGGAAAGACTATTCCTGAGATCTTGGCTTCTTCTAGGATGCTTGCAGCCAGGATTAGATCAGCACTTGCAGCCTGCCCGCAGGTAGAAGACTGGGAGATTTCTTTCCGGAGAAACTGAGTCATCCAAGAGAACACCCAGATCCTTATTTCTGAGAGCGCCCCAGTAAAAGAGCAGCTCACTATTGGATCAGTTTCCAGGGTAGCCACCAGTTAGGCCTGACCTTTAATACAGAACTTCTAAACAATTGTCACAGTAATTTGGTTTTAATTATGGAAAGAGAGGATTACTTTTGATGAAACTTTCAACATGAGTGACAGCATAAAATAACTAAAAGAGAAAAAAAAAAAAAAAAAACCTGGTAATGTAAAGAGCAGAGAAACACCAAGGAAAAGAAAATAAGTTTTAAAATAAAAGCCTTCATATGATTATTGTCCTTTGGAAAGATATATTGGGTTGGCCAAAAAGTTAGTTTGGATTTTTCTGTACCATCATCACACAGAAAAACTCAAATGAACTTTTTGGCCAATCCAAATATCTCTGAAAGAAGTACAGGTTGCCATGGAAACATTAATCGGAGAAGAGGAAAGAATTCCTAGAAATCTAAAACATAAATGACAAAATAAAAACAAAAACTTAAACAGAAGGTTAGAAGATCATGTTTAACCAATAAAACTTTAGATTTCAAAAACAACAGTGGAGAATCAACCCAGAAGGTTGTGAATGACCAAAAGAAGTTTCAGAAGGAGAATAGAGAAAAAGAAAGGCGAAACATTTTAAGGAAAGAGTCTAGAACAAAAGGCTGTGGGTTTCTAGATTGAAAAGACTCACCCTGTACCCAGGAAAATGGATAAAAATTTTGGGAAAAACCACATTGAAACCCATCCTTAGGAAATTTTAGGGCAAGAGGGTCCTAAAGACTTCCAGAGTGAGAAGTGGATCACATTCAATAAACTTGGAATGGCATCAGCTTTTTCTATAGAAATCTGACACTGGGAGGTAGCAATTCCTTAAATTTCTAAGAGAAAAATTATTTTTACCTGGAATTCTATATCCAGTTCAACCAACAGCCTGATGTGAGGGAGGAATTAGAATACTATCAGACAAATAAAGATGAAAATTTTGCCTCCTATGCACACAGTCTCACAAAGTATTAGAAGTCATACTCCATCAGAACAAGGACATGAATCAAAAAAGAGGAAGAAATGGGTTCTGAGAAACAGGACTTCCCTGTATTCACAGCACACGGTACAGGGAACAGCCAAAGGGTCCTGATTACACGTGAGGCTGGCAAGGATGGGCGGCTCCAGAAGGACAGCACCAAGGGAGGGAATGAAAGGAATATCTGATCAGCTTACGCATTCAGAAGTAGTATTTAAAATGTGTGTAACAAAGATGTTGGAACATTTGTGAAAAGAATGAAAAGTACAAAGAAAATAAAGCAAATGAAGCGTAAAGAAGGCAATGCTTAATTCCTGGAAAACAACAACTAAAAACCTTTCAAGACAGGAAATGCAATCATGATGTATTACTTGACTAATGGGTGAAAAATGAATACATGTGTAGTCATTAAAATGCAGATGATGGTTGTTGTTTAACCTGAAGTTTGGAGGAAGGGGGAGGGACAATAAGGTATAAGAGAGCTAACTGTTTATTGACCATTATATTAAAATCGACATGTCAAAGAATACTGGCATAAGGACATTATTTAGGAAAATGGACACAAATATCAAAAGAAAAACGAATAGAGGCAGAAGTGTTTGCTTCTGGGCATAGGACTTGGGAGATGAACAGGAAGGAGCTTGCTGCTCTTTGTTGTTGCTGTTGCTGTTTTTGTAAGCCTGTTATGTTAGTATCATTATCTAAAATGCTGAAAATAAAAAATAAATATTAGTTAAAAATATTCGCCAACGTGGAGTGTATCAATGGCATGCGTGACAAGACTGATCGGTTGCGGGGACTTTCCTATATTCATACCACAAATAGTGCAGATAGTTAAAATTGTTGGCATTTATTGGACATTTACATCAGTCACTCAGCATCATCTCAATTAATCTACACAACATCCCTCTGATGGAGGCTCTTCTATTCTCCTCTTTATAGATAAGTTAACCCAGAGGAGGCAGTCTTTGCCCAGGGTCCTGCAGCTCGTAGGTGTGGAACTAGAATTCAACCCAGGTCTGGGAGACTCGGCAGCTCACGGATTTAACTTTGCAGGTTTATTACCTTTCCTCTGCATCTTCATTAGGTATTTTTAGTATCTAATTCCCCATGCCCTGTACCGGGTGCTGTAAAGGAGAATTACATGGGCACCAAGTGCTTTGTGACTCCTACTGATGGCAACATGTCAGAAATGAACCACATACACACACATTACCCACTGACTCAGTGCTAGGATGGTGGGGGGGGGGGTGACATGGAGAGGACTCTAGGCCCTGTAATTTGGGGGACCTGAATGCTAGAAGGATGCCAGGTTGGGATGCTGGTGGATGGGAATGTGGGAGAAAGGAAGAGGCTGTTCTGGACCAAACATATCCTCATGCACTAACCCATCACCATGTGGAAATTCATCACCAAAGGGCAATCTCCTTTCCCTTCTACAGATTCTCTCCAGGCCGTGCTTTCCAATTCCTCTTCCTGTTCAAGTCTGATACTCTGTTTTAGGTTTTGGAAAGTTGATTTGAATCATGAGATTGGGACTAACATATACACAGTACTATATATAAAATAAATAACTAATAACCTGCTGTATAGCACAGGGAACTCTACTCAATGCTCTGTAAGGGACTATCTAGGAAAAGAGTCTAAAAAAGAATGGGTATATATCTGTGTGTAACTGATCCACTTTGTTGTACAGCAGAAACTAAGACAACATTGTAAATCAACTCTACTCCAATAAAAAATTTTAAAAAGTTGATTTTATTTTCCTGCAATATAAAATGCAAAGATGGACAAGTTTTGTTCTCTACTCCAATAAAAATTTTTAAAAAGTTGATTTTATTTTCCTGTAATATCAAATGCAAAGATGGACAAGTTTTGTTCTCTACTCCAATAAAAAATTTTAAAAAGTTGATTTTATTTTCCTGCAATATAAAATGCAAAGATGGACAAGTTTTGCTTTTTTTTTTCAAGTTGGGAAAGACAGAAAAATAGAAATAAATCCATCAAGCACTGCTTTCCACATTGCCTCCTTTTTCCCACAGTTGAGCTACATTATGCGTTAGGAGCATATATTCTTTCTTTTACTAGACCTCATCCACCTCCCTCACCCTGGAGTTCACAATTACCTCATTTTCCCTCTGATTGCCTTTCTAACCACCAACTTTCCCCCCAATTCTTTTCTCCTACTCGTCTCTCAACAAGATCCTCCCACCAGAGAGTCTGTCAGCTCTACCTTTTCCTCTGCAAGACCCTTCTCGCAGTCCCCTCCACCCGGCTCAGGAGGCCCTTCCTGCTGGCTCTCCCAGCCTCCCCTCCTTCCGTCTTCCCAGGTACAACAATCTTTCATTTCCGGAGTAGGATCACCTGTGTCCTGAACTTCCTGTCTGTTTCTTGGGTTTACTCATTTGCTTTGTTTGAACTCACAACCTATGAATTTCCCAAGAAAGATACCTTTTTTTGAGTTCTGAGCTGAATTTTAACAAATTAACATTTTTTTTTTTTTTTAGTATTTGTTGCTGTTTAATTGCTAAGTCATGTCCGACTCTTTGTGATCCCATGGACTGTAGCCCACCAGGCTCCTCCATCCATGGGATTTTCTAGGCAAGAATACTGGAGTGGGTTGCCAAGTCCTGGGCTGAATTTTGAAGTCACCAGCCTGGAAGCATCCTCATGCCTCTATGTGTACACCAGGATTCTCCTTGCACTTCCCAACCATTAAACAGCCCCCTTTCTGTCTATATCTCCTAGATCTTGGTGAACCCATCACCCAGGACAATAGTACAAGTGTCCTGGTCTGGCACGGAGCCACAGCCCATGCCCAGCAAGTGCCAATCAACAGCACTTGCCTTAATAATAGCTTAGCCTCAATAACCAAAGTTTAAGTTGTATTAATCACCTAATAAATAAATCTTCACAAGTGCTAATTACTAGCCTAGTCTGCTGCCTGGGCCCACTTAAAGAGTGCTATTTTAGAAGCTGTAGTTCTTATAGTCACTCAACAAACATTTATTAAGTGTGTCCTATATACAGGACACCATGGGAGAGCTTTATTGTGAGTTATCTAACTTCATGCTCGTGACAGTCCTATGAAGTGGGCATTATTGCCATTTGTAAATGAAGAAACAATTTCAAAGAATAAAGCTCCTCCAGCTGTTTGTTCAAGACATTTACTGAGAACTTACCATTCGTTAGCTGATGAGGATACTGGGGAGTGGTGGTGGGGGAGGACACACACATGTCCTGACTGCTTCAAGCTTCTAGTCTGTCTGAGGAAGACAGACAACAAACAAATACTTTTACAAGTAGTTCATTCAATGCATTTGAGATAAGGGCCATGAAGAAGACACGTGAGACGGTGCATCCGGAGAACCAGAGCTGGTTTTCCAGAGGCAGTGCATGAGTTCTATAAGCTGGTAAGAGTGAACTGGATGAAATGAGCTGTGAGGATGGGAGACGGGGAGGGAAGAGCCCAGGCAAGACTTGGAGACTAGAATGGGCTTGAGTAAGTGAGGAGCGGGGGCTTCCCTGGCAGCTCAGCTGGTAAAGAATCCATCTGCAATGCAGGAGACCCTGGTTCGATTCCTGGGTTGAGAAGCTCCACTGGAGAAGGGATAGGCTACTGAGACGCCAGTGTGCCCAGAGCAAAGAATGGAATGGTGTGAATGGTGTGGCCAAAAGTACCCCGAGGACCAGTGCAGGGAACAGATGGTGAAGGGTGCGTGTGTTCTGTAAAGGAATCTACACATTATCTTTGAGGACACAGGGAGACAATGAAGAGCCATGGAATGAAATGAGATTTGTGTCAAAACTCCTTCTGGTTATTGTGAGAACACTGCATTGGAGGGGATGGGAGTGGACCTGGGGAGAGCCAAGAGAAGGCTGAATTAGACATCACAGCCTAAGGGACGGTTGCTTGTATTAAAGGGTGCTAGTGGAGAGGTGGAAGTATTTGGGAAGTTTTTCCAAGGTCACACAGAGCAGAGCCAGGCTCTGAATCCAGCTCTTCTGTGGACAAGGCCTGTGTTCTTTCTGATGCATGAAAGCTATTTTTCCCTCCGTGCAAGTGTGAGCAGGGACCCCGCACCCTCCCTGTCCCAGTGCAGTGGTTGAGGATGCTAAGTTATCACCAGTAGTTACAAGGAGTCCCTTTCTCCCTTGTGTAGTGTTAGAGCTCCTACACTATCCTGTGTAATCTGTCATTTGGGGAGTTAAGAGGAAAACATAGTCCCTGCCTCTAAGAGCACACACATCCTGAGACAGGCCATAGGAATGTAAACAGAGTCCCCAAACAAAATTATAAGGCGGTTATAGAAGCTCTAGAATCTCCCACAGTTCTTAGGGTGCTAATTCCAGAGCTACAACTCTTGACTGTTTGACTACACTATACCCAGAAATAGCTTTAGTGATCCTGGAACTGGGGTGCACTTTTTCCAAATAGACTTGCCACTTCTCTTAGACTGGCTTGATCCTCTGTCCTGGCCAGAAATTGTCTTCCTCAGGAACAACAGTAATACATTCGAAATTATTTAATTTTTTTTGAAGTCCAAGTATTCTCTTAAATAATTGATCTGCATGGATTGATTGGTCAATGTTTTAAAACTGTCTCAAGAGTGAACTCCTTTGTCATAGGGCTAGAAGCTATGCAGTCCAAGAATATGACCATAAGACCTAACTTTCCTATAATATTCTTAATTTTCATGTGTAACTGACATTTTCAGAACATGTATTCAATTTTGGTTTGAAAATAGGGTTTTCCCAGGAGTATGTAGGAACTTGAGAATGTACGTTTCCATTGGAATGTTTGGGGTTCAACTAAGAAAGTACAGGACCCTGCGGAGCTCATGGCTTCTAGATTAGCCAGTTCCTTATGGATGCCTTGGGCAGATGGGCTGTGTACCTCAGGGATCTTCTCTGAGCTGCCGTATGGTACATGACTTATTCTCAAAAGTTGTAAAACTGAGTGTTACCAGGCCCAGGCTTTAACAAAATAGTTTAAAGTACAGGAAGAACTGGTGTTCTGTGGTGTGTTGATAAATGCTTATTGATATAAACAATAAGCAAACATAATTTACAAACTGCAAATGATATAATACTCTTTATTGTAAGTTTCTTATGAGTGTTTGTTAGTCACTCAGTTGGGTCCGACTCTTGTGACCCCATCAACTGTAGACTCCCAGGCTCCTCTGTACTTGGGATTTTCCAGGCCAGATTACTGGAGCGGGTTGCCATTCCCTTCTCCAGGGGATCTTCCTGACCCAGGGATCGAACCTGGGTCTCCTGCATGGCAGGCAGATTCTTTGTCATCTGAGCCACCAGGGAAGCCAAATTTCTTATAGCCAATGGATTTCCCTAAAATGCCTTTGTTGATTTTTTCTCTAGGCTCTTGTCTCCAGAATGTACCCGATCTATTGTTTCAGTCGATGAACAAATGCAATTCCTACATGAATGGGGGTTGATTTCTCCTTTGTGTAACAAGTAAGTAGAAAGGGAAACAGCATGGCTGTTATGTTGGACCATCAATCATTGGTCAATGACACAGGTAACTTTGCTGAATTGGATGATAGTTTTTAAATACTGCAAGAATATTTTCTCAATTTTTTTGTGTTTCATAATGTATTGGCTATGCACACAATTAAAAATTTAATCTTCATATTTAACATTTCTCTATCCCTTTTTTATGGGTATACTATTTTATTAATATTTAAATTTTGCCAGCAGTTCAAGGATATGCTAGCCTTAGTTCAGATTTTTTTGAAACAAAGATAAAATGTACAAACAGATTTAAGGGAGCAGTGTATTGAATGCTGCACAATATATTAACCAAGTAGACAAGCTAGAGTCAGAGTAAGTATGTACTTAGCACATGTATGGGGACAAGTTCTGGAACTGGAAGAAAAACCTGCCATTCAGGACTGAACAGAGGTCCTTGATTGCTGACAGAACCCCCCCCTTGACTTCAGACATGAGACAAACCGAGAGAGCCTGTCAGTGTACAAAACCCACTGAATTCAGGACAAGCAATAACAGGATAGATTGTGCTCTGCTGTGCTTAGCTGCTCAGTCATGTCCAGCTCTTTGTGACCCCATCAACTGTAGCCCACCAAGGCTCTTCTGTCCGCTGGGATTCCCCAGACACGAATACTGGAGTGGGTTGCCATGCCTCCCTCCAGGGGACCTTTCCAACCCAGGGATCAAACCCAGGTCTCCCGCATTACAGGTGGATTCTTTACCATGTGAACCACCAGGGAAGCCCAACAGGATAGATTGGCCAGAGCTGATTCAGATTGTGAGGGACAGTCTAAAGTGATCAGGGAGGGGGCGGCTGGAGACTGGGAAATACTGCAGCTGAAGTCGACAGAATCTGTAGATGTGAGCAGACATCTTCTAAAAATCGCTGATTTCCAAACAAGTTCTTTAGATTCTTTCCCCAAATGAGGTCTCCATCCCTTTCTAAAAAGTCTTTAAAAAATATTTTTACTTTATAAATAACAGACAATTGACAATTTCAAGAGGACAGCAAAGGGACTCAGCCATACATATACATGTATCCATTTCCTCCCAGACTCCTCTCCCATCCAGATTGCCACATAGCATTGAGCAGAGTTCCCTATGCTGTACAGTGGAATCTTATTGGTTATTCATTTCAAATACAATAGTGTGTACGTGTTGATTCCAAACTCCCTAACTATCCTTTCCCCTGATTCTTCCCCTCTGTGAATCTGTTTCTGCTTTGTAAGTAAGTTCATTTGTATAATTTCTTTTTAGATTCTGCATATAAGGGATATCATATGGTATTTCTCCTCTGTTTGGCTTAGTTCATTCAGCATGACCATCTCTAGGTTCATCCGTGTTGTTTCAAATGGCATTATTTCATTCTTTTTAGGGGCTGAGTAATATTCCATTGTATTTCCTTGATCAGGGATCAGTAAACCATGGTCTGTGGGCCACATCTGGCCCCCTAACCTATTTTTTTAGTTGAAATTTATTTATTTACTTATGGCTGCTCCAGGTCTTTTTTTTGCGGCACACAGGCTCTTTTTTGCTGTGGGTGGGCTTTCTCTAGCTGCGGTGAGCAGGGGGTACTCTTTGCTGTGGTCAGGCTCTGGACTGATGGCGTTAATGAATGAACCAGAGGGAAAAGGCATTTGTGTTTCCACCTCTATTTACTCAGTATCTTGTATGTTCTAGATTTTGTCTAGGCACTGGGCTCCATGCTTCATGGGATAAAATGAAGCATGTTCCTATTTCCCTACATTTTTAGCAGATGGTGGCAGCAAGGGAGTGATGGTTGGAGGGCAGGTTAGAGAGGAGAGTGGAACAATATTATGTAGCAACCATGAGAGAAAGGTGGAAATACCTTAGAAGGTTTGGAGCAATGATAGTTCCGATGTACACTTTAAAAGGACAACTCTGGTTGCTGTGTATGGAGACCAGGTACAAAGCCACTGCACTAGTCCAGGTGAAGGTGGCTGCATAGCAATAAAAGTGGTGAGAAGTAGCAGATTCTCGATGTTCTGTGAAGACAGATGAGCCATGGGTTCTGAGGCAGAGAGGAATCCAGGGAAGACTCCGAAGGTTTCCGACTGAGAAACTGAGAAACGTGGGATTCCCATTTGCTGCAACAGAAAAGACTGTGAAAGGAGAGTGGAGGGGTTAAAGGCAACCGGAAGTTTGGATGTGGACATGCTGGTTTTGATGTGTTAGACGTTGCAGTGTTGAGTAGACAGCTGCACCCATGAGGCTGGAATATAGCGGGAGAGGCTAGGCTTGTGGGTATAAATTTAGAGATTATCAGCGTATAGGTGGCATTTAAAGGCATGTGATGAGATTATTCCACTCAGAGAGGGAGACCAGACACAGAACACAAGTGGTTTGAAGGCTGAGCTTTGGGTCCCAATGTTTAGAGGAGACAACACAGTAGGGGAGAGACTGTATTTATAAGGCACAAAGAACCCTCATTGTCAGGGATTTACAATAGGGTTCCTTGAAATGGTTTAGGTGGTGAATGGGTAAAAAGCCCTCCTGACAGTCCCATGGACCCCAGTTGGCAGCCTAAGGGATGGTGAGTGGTTCTGCTATGTCGCTCATTCAGGGGAGAGACTGTGACATTTGCAACATTTCTCAAAGTCCTTTTAAATGTTTATATATTTGGCTATGCTGGGTCCCAGTTGTGGCACACAGGATCTTTTATTGTGGCATGTGAACTCCTAGTTGCGGCATGTGGGATCTAGTTGCATGACCAGAGATCGAACCCTATGTTGGGACTATGGAGTCTTAGCCCCCCCAGGGAAGTCCCTCAAAGTCAGGTTGAGATGAAAGCGTATGTCCTAGGATTTTGCAGTGTGCTCCTCAGTCAAGTAAATAACAACAGGATGTGGTGGTAGCCATAAGAAGACTGGGTGCTCCTGCAGTGGTCAAGCCAGATGCACACCGTCTTGCTATTTGCCAAGTGGAGGAGCCGTGGACAGCAGAGTTGGAAGCGTGCACCTCTCCTGCCCCACTGCAGGTTAAATATTGTTTCCTCCTTTCTTTCAAGTCCCAGTGCTGCCATTGGTAGCTGTGTGACCACTGGAAAATCACTTAACTTCTCTAAACCTCTATTTTCTCCTCAGTAATAACTTATTACGACAACCATAGGCTGCTTGTGAAGATTAAATCATTTAAATAGACTGAATGATGTGTATGCGCATGTAGCGAACTGCAAGGTGATGGGGAAGTATAAGAGAAGGAAATAGTTGTGCCTATAATGTTGTTGTTGTTATGTTCAGTCCCTAAGTTGTGTCCAACTCTTTTGTGACCCCATGGACTGTAGCCCACCAGGCTCCTCTGTCCGTGGGATTTCCCAGGCAAGAATACTGGAGTGGGGTGCCATTTCCTACTCCAGGGGATCTTCCAAACCCAGGGATCAAACCCCCATCTCTTGCATTGGCAGATGAATTTCTTTAACCACTGAGCCACCAGGGGAGCCTCTTGTCTGTAATAAGATGGTTCAATTCGCACAGTGATGGCTTTTCACACTGTGTAAATAATGAGGTTTTCTGTACTCACCTCACTGAACATACTGTCTTCAGAAAGCAAATATTCCAAGCAGACATGAAAACATCCCCCACTGTTATGGCTTATATTTGTTCCTGGCCCAGTTAAGAGAATGAGCTGATTAATCTAGCCCCATTGCAGTCAATAACTTCTGAGTCAGAAATATAAAACAGAGTTCTCAGATCCTGAACGTCCCTGTGATGCCTGAGCTGCCTTCTCTGCATGCCAGGGGCAGCTCCTCTGGTCTTCCTCTTCCGCCTCCATAACGTTGATAAGAAGTAAGAGGGGACATGAAGGATGAAAATGATCCTGTGTTAGTAAGTCATTTTGGGTGGGCTACAGCCCAGGGGATCACAAAGACTCGGATATGACTGAGCGACCAACACAACACGAGGCTTCCCAGGTGGCGCTAGTGGTAAAGAATCTGCCTGTAATGGAGGAGACGTACCTGGGTTTGATCCCTGGGTTGGGATGATCCCCTGGAGGAGGGCATGGCAACCCACTCCAGTATTCTTATCTGGAGAATCCCCATGGACAAAGGAGTCTGAGGGGCTACAGCCCATGGGGTCACAAAGAATCCGACAGGACTAAGCACAGCGTACCGCAGCTGATCAGTCTTTGTCTGGTTATTTTAATATCATTCCACCAGGTGGCGATGTTTCCTCAATCCCAAATTTTCACTTGAGAAGAAGCCGGGTTACAATTCGTTGCTAGCTTTTTCTGCCTTGAACATACTAAAAAAGAATGATTCTCTAAAGCTGTGGCGGAAAGAAGGACATTTTCTTCTGAACACCTTGGCAGTTTATGCTGGAAACAGACAAGCCCTTTATTCAGGGATTTCTCCTCTTTGCAAGTTCTGGGAATTCTGATTGGAATTTTGTCTTCTGAGGATGCATATGGTGGGAACTGGGAGATGTTGGAACTGGGTGGCTCCTAGGGAGGCTTTTTTTTTGAAAGTCGTCCAGTCGTGTCTGACTCTTTGTGACCCCATGGGCTATACAGTCCATGGAATTCTCCAGGCCAGAATACTGGAGTGGGTAGCCTTTCCCTTCTCCAGGGGATCTTCCCAACCCAGGGATCAAATGCAAGCCTCCAGGCTTAGCGGGGAGTGAAGATACACCCTAGCAGTGGGCTGGGCTTGTGTGAGTCCTTAGCCCAGAGAAGGGCATCAGATGCCGTTTTCCTGTGCCGTGAGGGACTGCTGCTGCTGCTGCTGCGGCTAAGTCACTTCAGTCGTGTCTGACTCTGTGACCCCATAGACAGAAGCCCACCAGGCTCCCCCACTCCTGGGATTCTCCAGGCAAGAACACTGAAGTGGATTGCCGTTTCCTGCTCCAATGCATGAAAGTGAAAAGTGAAAGTGAAATCGTTCAGTCGTGTCTGACTCTTAGCGACCCCATGAAGGACTAGAAGTTGCCAGATGCAGTAGCAGCTAGGATGATCCTTACAGAGTCAGGGTGCTTTATTTAGGAATGTCAGAGGTGCAAGAAAGCAGCATACAGTCCAGACCCCTTCTTGTGCCATTAGGGAAACAGGCCTCGAGTTCTCCTGTTCTACCTGCTTGCCAAATTACCTTTTATTTTAGCATTTCAAATAGACCTTTCAAATGTCCCTTCTTGTACACTCAGCTAAAATTGCTGTTTAAATCTGCTGTCCTCCCACCTGCCTAGCCCCTGCACCTCTGCATGCCAGGCACACAGCACTGAACAAGATTCCAGCCACAGACTGACTTGTTCAAAGACATCAAAGAGCAGACTGACTGATTCAGGAGGGGAGATAAGTTGTTTAAGATAGTTATTTATGAACCTAAAAAACAAATCTCATAGTAGGATTTTTTTTTTGCATTTAATAATAATAAAATAATAACAAGCAATTATTTGTTCATTCCTTCCTATGCACCAGGCTCTGTGTTAAGCACTTGACGTCATTGTATTGTATAGTGATCTCCTTAACAAAGCTGTAGGGTAGTTATTACTATCTACTTGTTATAGAGGCTCAAAGGAGAAGTTGAGTAACTGCCCCAGGTCAGACACCTGGAAGCAGCAAACCAACATTCCCACTCTGCTTGTCTCTGGGTTTTGATCTCTAAGCCTCCATGTTTTGCTTCATGATATTGTCTTTTACAGGATCTGATACAGAAACTAGTGGGGTTTCTTACCTGAGCACTAGTCAGTATCTCATCATTTTCCTGTTGTGACATGAAGGCTCGGTGATAGTCGGCTCAGGGCTTAGGGACTTGGTGATAAAATGTCACACCTATTGGACACTCAGAATGTGGATGCCTGGGTTGATGAGGGATGCTCCTGAAGATAGTTGTTGGCACCAGAATCCAAGAAATAATTAGAATCCGTGTGTTTGGAAGGTTTTCCACCACCTGCAAAGGCAAGGATAGCCGGCACTCCTGGGGCCTGAGGAAGCACACAGCGATGAAGGCCGCCAAGGGCCCCTTCTGCGCATGCTCGGAGCCAAGCGTGTTGCACGCGTGGCCGCATCTGGTCTCTTGACAGTCTGTTGACACCAAGACTGCTCTGTCCCCACCTCCCTGGAGACAATGTCTCAAATCCAGGAAGCTGTCCTAAAGAAACTGATGCTAGATACAAAAGGCCTTCATAAGTCAAGGTTCCTGTTTCCTGCAAAGAGTGTGAAGTTAAAATATATTATTAAAATGTAGATGAATAACCGTGCCCAGAGCTAGAGTTACTGTCAGAAAAAGAGGGAAGAATTTCCCGTTTCCACAGATGTGGAATCCACAGATATGGATTCCTGGCTCAATACCACCACCTTGGAACTATGGGACTGTGGGCAAATTACCTAACCTCTTCTGAGTCTCAACTTCCTCATCTTCAAAAAGAAGATGATATAATATACACCCCAATTGTTGTTGTTGTTTAGTCGCTTTGGGACCCCATGGCCTGTAGCCCTCCAGGCCCCTTTGTCCATAGTATTTCCCAGGCAAGAAGAATACTGGGTGGGTAGCAATTTCCTTTTCCAGGGGACTTTTCTGACCCAGGGGTTGAACCCGTGTCTCCTGCATTGGCAGGCACATCCTTTACTGCTGAACCACCAGGGAAGCCCCATATATCCCAGGGTTGCCATGAATTTTAAATGAGATGATGTATGTAAAGTGTGTGGCATAATTTCTACAACACAGTACGTGTTCCATAAATACCAATGATGCCGATAAAGGTGGTTTTGCTATTAATGCCCTTCCAACGAGCTGCCACCCTTATTCCAGAAACTTCTTCATGATCATTGTGAGACACTTTTAGAATCTCTGAATCCAGGTAAAGCCCATTTATCCCAACATTTCTGCATGTCGATAGCTCTTTGCCTCTGGAATGACCTTCATCCTCCACATCCCCATTTCGTGTTTTGCCAGGCCTCGGAATTTAGGAAGTGAAATCCCAGGGCTTCAGGGGCTGTGGTCTGTGATGAAATTACTGCCCATGCCCAATAAATGTTCAATGAATAAATGAGAGCCAATAAAACTATAAAAACCAAGAGTAAAAATAAGTATCCTTACATATGTTTTAGATCTTAAAAGGCCTTTATGTTCAGGCTGGTCAGAGTGAAATGTGTGTCTAATAAAGATTTTACAAAGAGCCTGGAGTAGCGTGACCAAAAGGAGAGAGAGGTTCCAGTGCCCGGCCCTGGGAGACCGGGTGGACAGCCACCTGGGGCGAGGCCAGAGACCTTGCAGCCTCAGGGCTGATAAAGTCCATGAAAGATGCTCAGATCAAAACACGTTTCCTATCAGAGAAAGGAGAACAGAAATGGAAGCATAAGAAAGAAGGAGGCTTCACAAGGGAGCTCCCTCCAGGAATAGAGATTGTGAATCTGCAACAGAAAGGCTTTTAAACAGTGATATCAGAATACTGAGTAGAATTCCTGTGCTCTACTGTAGGTCCTTGTTGGTTATTTTATATATAGTAGTATATGTATGTAAATATATATATATATATATATATATATATATATATATATATATATGGGTTTCCCAGGAGGCTCAGTGGTAGAGAATCCGTCTGCAAGTGGAGAGATGCAGGAGACCCAGGTTTGATCCTTGGGTCAGGAAGATCCCCTGGAGAAAGAAATGAAAACCCACTCCTGGGAAATCCCATGGACAGAGGAGCCTGGCAGGCTACTGTCCATGGGGTCTCAGAAGAATCATACATGACTTAGTGACTAAGGAACAGCAACAGCAAAGTGTATATATATTAATCTAAATTCCTAATTTATCCTTCCCTCCCACATTCTCCTTTGGTAACCATAAATGGGAAAAGAATCTGAAAGAGAATAGATAATATGTGTATGTATAACCTAATCACTTTTCTGTACACCTGAACTGAACAGAACATTGTATATCAACTATACTCCAATATAAAATAAAAACATAAACTAAAAAATGTGGTATCAGGTGCCTTGATAATGTTCTAGTAGCTAAACAGAGCCATAATAAAGGCCACAGTAGCCCACCTGCACCCACCTGCCACATTGCCTGATATGCCACCACCAGGATGTCTTCCTTTTTGGTTAACAAACAAGTCAGAATAAGGTCTGGAAAGTTCTTATTTTATACCCTCAAATTTTGGATTGCCTCTTCTTGATTTTAAACACACACAAAAACCTAATAACTTCTTATGGGTTTTTTTTTTTTTTTACTCTCTTATTACAAAAGAGATCTGTATTCATCATAGAATATTTGAAAAAAAGAGGTAAGGAATATAGGAAAATAAATTCAGCCAATAATGTAGTCATGCTATTATTAACATTTAGGCATTCTGTTTGGCCATACAAAACTTTTTTTTTTCTTGTGAAATTGAATAGAACACAATTTAACTATCTTTTCATTCATAATTGGTAGCTTCTTATTTAGAAAATCGATTACTGAATTATGAAAAATCCACCCATATTTTCTTCTAAAAGCTTTATACAGCATAGCCTTTCAAGTAAGATTGGAAATTCACCTGGAATTGATTTCCGTGTGTAGTGTGAGGTAAGGACAAGTTCCCAAATGGATATGCAGTTGTTCCAAGACCATTCTTTCTTTACTACTCTGCAATTTCACTTTGTGTGAAAAAAAATCAGTTGTCTACACGTAGACAGTTTCTGGGTGCCCTTGTGTTCCACTGGTCTGTCTGTATGTTGCATAAGATAAGAAGGGCCGTGCTCTGTTTTGGTAACAGACAAGCCCAACATCTCATGGCTTAACATACTGAAGTTATGACTCCTTCACCAGCAGGCCACAGGTGATGCAGAAGATGCATCAGGGCAGCCATCTGCATGATGTGAAGTGGTTGCTCCACTGAAAGCACTCTCCATACAGAGAAGAGACACTGAGGCTTCCTGTTGAGTTTTTCACTGACTCAGCATAAAAACATCACCCATCATTTACTTCCTCTTGCAGCTCATTTGCCAGAACCAGAGAGTTCTACCTGTAAGGGGCCCTGAAGAGCTGTCTGCCAGGTGCCTGGAGAAGGGGAACACCCAGATATTAAAAACACTAGTGACGTCTTCCTCCCTCCATATCCTAGAATGAAGATGACAGTCTGAATTACTCCGCTGCGGTAGTAAGGCTCAGTACCTGGTAGAGCAAGTCCTTCAACCCTGGGCTTCCTCTTCCAGAAGGTCGTGACTAGTCTGGGACTTTAGCAATTCCATGTAAGTTTAGGAAGTGTTTGATAAGTTCTTTAAAATCCTGTTGGAATTTTTTACTGAAGCCATAGCTCAATTTAGGAAGAACTGACATTTAAAATTTTGAGTGTTCCAATTCAGTAACAAAATTTCGCTCCTTTAACCCAGGTCTTCTTTAACTTTTTTCAATAATGGATGTTTTGCACAGAGGTCTTGCACATGCTTTGTTAGATTTTTAGATTTTTGATATTTTTTAATGCTAATGTAAATGTTACATTTAAATTTTTTTTTCAGTTTACCAAAAATTGTGGTCAGTGAATAGAAATTTAATTCATTTTTCTGGGTTGACTTTATATCCAGTGACCTTGAGGAATTAAATTTCTTAAAGTCTAAAAGTGATGTGCAGATTCCCATCAATTTTCAATATAGATGATAATCTAATCCATAAATAATAACAATTTTATTTCTTCCTTATGTCTTTTAATTTTTTTTCTTGCTTTGCTGCGTAAGACTCCAGGAAATGTCACGATAATAAGCATCCTTGCTTCTTCATAACCTTCAGAAGATTATTCTCCAAGTTTCATTATATTTTCATTTTAAAATATATTAGTTGATATAGTTTTCATATCAAAGAGTTTTGTAGATACTTTACCAGATAAGTTCAGTGGCCTCCTTTTTCTAGTTTCTAAGATCTTGAATAATAAATGGATGCTGAATTTTAGTGAATGCCTTTATCTGCATATACTGAGATGACTGTGATTCCCCCCTTCCTTTTTTTAAATTGAAGTATAGTTGATTTACAATATTGTACTAGTTTCAGGTGTACAGAAAAGTGACTCAGTTATATATATTTCAGATTATCTTTCATTATAGATTATTCCAAGATACTGAATAGAGTTTCCCATGTCATACTGTAAGTCCTTGTTGTGTCTGTATTTCACGCTTAGTAGTTTTTACTTGTTAATCTTGTACTCCTAACTCGTCTCTCCTTCCCTCCCTTCCCACTTCGGTGACCATGAGTTTCTTTCCTATGTCCGAGTCTGTTTCTGTTTTGTATATTGATTTATTTGTATTTTTTTTTTTAGATTCCACATATAAATGATAGCATAAAGTCTTTGTCTTTCTCTGACTTACTTCACTAAGTATAATATTCTCTAGGTCCATCCATATTGCTGCAAATGGCAATATTTCATTCTTTTTAATGGCTGAGTAGAATTCCATTGTATATATGTGCCACATCTTCTGCTGACCAGCACTTGGGTTGTTTCCATTTCTCTTTCATCGGTTAAGGTGGCAAATTATATTGGTTTTCTGATACTAAAGCAGCATTTACTCTAGCACCCAAGAATAAGCAAAAGGTGGACAGGATTTTATTCCTTTTTACATATACATTGCTGGCTTCAGCTTGTTAATATTTCATTTAGGATTTTTTCACATGCTCATGAGTAAAACCGGCCAGTAATTTTCTTTCTCATACTATTCTTGTTTTTTTTTTTTAATCAAGATTAACCTGACCTGCCTCTTGAGAAACCTATATGCAGTCAGGAAGCAACAGTTAGAACTGGACATGGAACAACAGACTGGTTCCAAATAGGAAAAGGAGTACGTCAAGGCTGTGTATTGTCACCCTGATTATTTAACTTATATGCAGAGTTTGTCATGAGAAACGCTGGGCTGGAAGAAGCACAAGCTGAAATTAAGATTGCCAGGAGAAATATCAATAACCTCAGTTATGCAGTTGACACCACCCTTATGGCAGAAAGTGAAGAGGAACTCAAAAGCCTCTTGATGAAAGTGAAGGTGGAGAGTGAAAAAGTTGGCTTAAAGCTCAACATTCAGAAAACGAAGATCATGGCATCTGGTCCCATCACTTCATGACAAATAGATGGGGAAACAGTGGAAACAGTGTCAGGCTTTATTTTTCTGGGCTCCAAAATCACTGCAGACGGTGATTGTAGCCATGAAATTAAAAGACGCTTACTCCTTGGAAAGGACGTTATGACCAACGTAGATAGCATATTCAAAAGCAGAGATATTACTTTGCCAACAAAGTTCCATCTAGTCAAGGCTATGGTTTTTCCAGTGGTCATGTATGGATGTGAGAGTGGGACTGTGAAGAAAGCTGAGTGCCGAAGAATTGATGCTTTTGAACTGTGGTGTTGGAGAAGCCTCTTGAGAGTCCGTTGGACTGCAAGGAGATCCAACCAGTCCATTCTGAAGGAGATCAGCCCTGGGATTTCTTTGGAAGGAATGATGCTAAAGCTGAAGCTCCAGTACTTTGGCCACCTCATTCGAAGAGTTGACTCATTGGAAAAGACTCTGATGCTGGGAGGGATTGGGGGCAGGAGAAGAAGGGGACGACAGAGGATGAGATGGCTGGATGGCATCACCGACTCGATGCACATGGGTTTGGGTGAACTCCGGGAGTTGGTGATGGACAGGGAGGCCTGGTGTGCTGCGATTCATGGGGTCGCAAAGAGTCGGACATGACTGAGCGACTGAACTGAACTGAACCTCACAAAGTAAAATGGAAAGTGTTCTCACTTTATTTTCTGGAAGAGTTTGTATATAGTTTGCACTATACCTTCTTTAAATAGTTCATCAAGTTTGCTTGAAGCCATCAGAGACATTTTATTTATAAGTTTATTTTTAATTAAAAATCCATTATTTTAATAGTTCCACAATTATTCAGACTTTTAAATTTCTTCTTTCATTCGTTTTGGTAAGTAGTGTTTTCCTAGGATTTTGTCTAGCTCATTTCAAATTTATTCATACAGAGTTGTTCATCAGTTCAGTTCAGTCGCTCAGTTGTGTCAGACTCTTTGCGACCCCATGAGTCGCAGCACACCGGGCCTCCCTGTCCATCACCAACTCCCAGAGTTCACTCAAACTCACGTCCATCGAGTCAGTGATGCCATCCAGCCATCTCATCCTCTGTCGTCCCCTTCTCCTCCTGTCCCCCAAATCCCCCCCAGCATCAGTCTTTTCCAATGAGTCAACTCTTCGCATAATCTCCTCTTAATTTCTTGCTAATGTCTCCAGTATAGATAATGATGTTCTCTTTTTCAAAGCTGATGCTATTGATTTGTGCCTTTTTTCCCCTTTTTTGTCTTGATCTGTCCCAGCAAAATTTTATCAATTTTATTGGTCATTTCAAAGAACCAACTTTTGAGCTTTTTCTTTCAATTTATTTTAATTTTCCCATTTCATTAATTTTTACTCTTTTTTCCCTTTTCTTCCATATTTTTAGGACATTATTCTGCTATTCTTTTTCTAACTTCTCCTAGTATTCCTGAAAAAATGTTTTCTGCTTACTATATTCTTCTCATCTTTGTACTTGCTATCATTTTATCTCTTTCTGCTTCCTTCTGGGTAATTTCTTCTGATCTACCTTTCAATTCACTAATTCTCTCTATATCTACCTGTATTGAATTTGCAGTTAATCCCATCTGTTGAGTTTTTTCCCTTTGTTATTTAGTTTTTAAGTATTAGCATTCTGGGATTTCTATTTGATTGTAAATTTGATTTCTCAAATTTACAATGGTATTATTCTAGTTAATGCTGACATGTCTTCAGTTCTCTTTGTTGTCTCTTTGAGCACAGTGGGCACCATTGTTTTATGTCTTTATGTAACTGTCATTTCTTTCATTAATTGCTCCAAGTTTCTGGTGGTGAGAGTGACTATGAGAGACAAAGACTCTCTCTTTCAGGCTCCTATACTTTTTACCACACTTCTTTTATGACATCTATTATTTTCTTTTCTCATTATTTAGATATTTTATCCCCTACTAGACGAATGGATGGTTCAAGGATCATCAGAGACAAATTCTCTGTCTTGTTCAACTTTATGTCTATCTTAGTACCTAGCATTATTCCACCCAAGATAGGACGATATTATGAAAAGTGAATGAATTTAGTCTTATCTACCTACCTACCTGCTTAACTACCTATGTATCAGTTATTTTTTGCTTTTTGGCTTCTTCTAAACTTCCCCAAGCCGCACTTGCCTCTGGGCTGGTCCTAAATAAGGAAACATGCTCCAGCTTCAGGATTTTTGCACCTGCTCTTTGGTTCGTCTGGAATGCTCTTGCCCCAGATATCCATTTGTCTATTCTATCATCTCATTCACACTTCTTATCAGACGTCACTTCTGCAGAGAGATCGTCTCTGACCATCTCATCAATAACAGCATTGGCTCTCCCCTCTGCCACTCTCTTACCACTTCCTCCTGCTTTATTTCCCTTCACAGCACTTACTGCCAAGCTATGTGCTGTGCTTAGTCACTCAGTCATATCTGACTCTTTGTGACTCCGTGGGCTGTAGCCTGCCAGGTTCCTCCGTTCATGGGATTCTCCAGGCAAGAATACTGGAGTGGATTGCCATGCCCTCCTCCAGGGGATCTTTCTGACCCAGGAATCAAACCGGGGTCTCCCATATTACAGGCAGATTCTTTACCAGTTGAGCTACCAGGGAAGCCCATTGTCAAGCTGTGGTATATTGTAAATATATCTGCTTGTTTATTTTCTGCCTCTGCCACTAGTTTATAAGCTCTATGAGGTCAGGGACTGTTTTTTGTTTACTACAATTGTTTCTAGGGCCTTGAACAGTGTCTGACATGTAGAAGGCACTCAAGAAATATTTGTTGAATTAGGTGCTGTGATAACTGCTTCATAAACAATTAAAATAATGTTTTTCCTTCAGCAGTTCCAAAAGTTTAATATGCTTTAATTGTGTTCATTTTACTGATGAGTAAACTGAGGCTCAGAGAATTTATTGAACACGTCCAAGAGGATACAGTTAGCAAGTGATTGGTCTTGGATCTGAACTCACACCTTTGCTTTCCAAAGCTAAGCTGTCCTGTTTTCAGGACAGCCTCACATACATAAAAATGTTTACTGAGATGTATATGTAAAATTGAGCAGGTAAGCTGGGGTACAACAGCTCTTGGAAGGATAAAAAGAGAACACTGAAGCTGTGGGGGAGCATCAGACATTTTCTTATGGGTCAGAAGCCCTCTTTGCACTCTTTGTATGATCATCCTGATCTGGGAATCCCCAGCCCTGCTCTGCCTCACTCAGTCTCCATCTGGCAGTTTTGTTAGCCTGTCTGATCCAAATAGCTGTGTCAACAGAATGGTGACCAGACATGTAAAGCAATGTATTAGGAAAGAAAAAAAAAAAAGCAGCTCAGATGATATAAGATTATCCAGATGTCAAGTATCCTGTGCTTGTACACTTGCCCATTCATGTTATTAATTTTTTAAACATTTGTGATAAGAACAACAGTTGGGCTGCTTCCCCAGGGGCCTCTGTGGATAGATTAATGCAGACATCTGCTGCTTTAGGCTTGGTTTCCTACTGGTTTGGGGCAGAACCAGAAGCTTCTGAGCCAAGTTCAGGGGTAGAAGAGCCTCTGGGAAAATTTGAGAAGGAAAATCAAGAGACCGCTGGGCATGTCACCTGCCAGAATCCCTTCCTATAACCTGGTGGTTTAGAAGGGCAGGTGTGAAGGGGGGTTGGATGCCATCCATCTGCCTTCTTTGCAGCTACACTGATGCCTCATTCAGGAACAAGCAGTAAGAAACCCAGATCCGATGGAGAGTATCCTATGCCCCCTACAGAGCCAGTTCATTGTATAATTGTTGCCATGATCATTCGGAGATGAAGCGGGCTCCATTCTGGGAAGGGTAACATGGCCAGACAAGTGCCCAACTTGGGAATTGTGCAGAACTTAATTGAAATCTGTCTCATAGTTGGGTGACCCAGTGGCAGTTATTTAATCTATGTTCAGATTTCTCATGTGGGAAATAGGAACCATGACAGCTACTTCATAGGGTTGCTGTGAAGAGTAATTGGAACCATACCCAGGCAGTGTCTGAGACTAAGTCAGACACAATGTAGGGTATCATAAGTGGTGTCTCTTAGCCAGGATGGAAGCTTGAGGGGCTGGGTCTTGATTAGATTGGCCACAAAGCAGTCCTGTCCTTGCCTTACTGATTCCTCCTTCTTCTCTGTGGACAATGACAACTTTTTTTCTGTCTCATGGAACAGCTGCCCCTTGAAACTTACTTTTCATCAGCATCACCTGGAATATTAGATGAAAATACACTTTCCCAGTACCTTTCCCCAGATTTTCTATTTCAATGGGAGGGAGGGCAGGAATCTGAGTTTTTAAAGAAATACCCCACTTCTCCATATAATTCTGTCTTTGAGAAACACTGTTCTAGGATTTACAGAATGCCGACAAAGCCTGGATGACATAAATGCAAAATATTCTTATAAAGACCAAAATAGAAATGAATACTCCCTTGAACTCCTTTGGGTGTGCAGTTTGCATAGTTACAGCACCTTTTCATCAAGTGCAAATGAGACCCAAATGAATCCTTATTTTGACCCCTGAAGAATTCTTCTGGTGTAAGAGTTGGAGAGAGAGACAAGGGCCTGAGAGCCATAGGGAAATTAACACTAGCTCGTAGATATCTGGATTCTAGCTTCAGCTCTGTAGTTCACTAGTTGTGCAAACTTGACATATCACCTTAGCATCTCTTGGTCTGTTCTCTCTTCTGTAAAATGAGTCCCTGCCCTGTCCACGTCTCAGGGATTCTGTGGGCTTAAGTGAGATGAACAGGTTGTAAAAAGGACAAACTCCTTGATGCACGTGGAAGACAAAGAATTATGAAATTTGGTGGAAAGGCGAGGCTAGTTACCTCCTGATTCAGTTAGGATCTAAACAGGAAAATAGAAACTCAGATGTTTTCAATAGAGAGAATTTAATGTAGGGAATGCGTCACCCCAATGTTGGAAGATCTTTGACGTCAAATAGGAGATGGTAAGGTAGATATAGGTCAGTAAGAGCAGAAGTTCACTGGTACATATAGGCTGAAAACAGAAAGGGAGGCTGAAAAAAAGAACCCCTGATGGGCTGGTCTGCAGGGAGCTGGAGCCACGGAGGAAATGAGGTGGCCTCTGGAAACATGCCCAGGACAGAGGGTAGGGAAGAAATACCCTGGCTTCTCACTTCTTCCCTCCTGTCTCCTGCTGGCGCCCCCTCTGGCTGACCCAAGTGAAGCTGGCTGACATAGGAGCCTGAGAAATTCTTGCACCCTCAGGTATCAGACCCAGGGAAGAGAGCAGAAGGGGAGGGGTGCTGAGAAGACAAAGGACTAGGGGATGGATCTGAGGGCCATCAGGACAGAACAAGGGCATCTGATCTTCCACCTGGGCCCAGGTCTACCCACAGATATGTGTTAACTGAATGTGTCTTGGAGCTACAAAAGCCACCTTGCTCCAGCCTGTACCTCGTCTGCTGTCGTTTCAGTTGTGTCTGACTCTGCAACCTCATGGACTATAGCCCACCAGGCTCCTCTGTCCATGGGATTTTCCAGGCAAGAATACTGGAGTAGATTGCCATTTCCTCCTCTTGGGGGTCTTTCCAACCCAGAGATCGAACCCAGGTCTTCTGCATTGCAGGCAGATTCTTTACCACTGAACCAGCTGGGAAGCCCTATCCTGTACCTCATCAGCACTTAATAATACAATTCAAAAGTTAGAAAAGACCCAAAGGCAAAGATTTTAGGTCAGATTGGGGCCTCCACAATGGCCAAAATTCATGAGAAGAGAGATGGCACAGAATCAAGGTTTTATTTGAACCTTTAGTCAATATTATTTTCCCTTGTCCACAGAGGCAGGGAAGTACATGTAGGAAATTTGGCCAACCTTTGCCTGAACCCTATCCAGTTTAACAGCTGTCAAATAATTAATCAGATATTCTGGGTTTTACAGTTTTGATATCTGCCATGTACGTATTGACTTTTCAAGCCGCTAGAATCCAATTGTCTGCGTTTCAACCCGGAAATAGTCTCTAAACATAACTTAATGCTTCTTTGATGAAAATGCTTTGGGAGCTCATGGGGACCACATGGGGATTTAAGGAGCCAGAAGTGGCAATAACAGAATTCTGGTTAAAGGAATGCTGTTGAATGTAGAGGTAGTGCTATGGGCTCTTTGGAAAACTGTGCTTAGTTACTCAGCAATGTGCCCCTCTAGAGACAGAATCACTGAAGTGAAGAATGGAAGGTGAAATGGAGCCATCCTCTGGTTTGGCTTTCTTATTTCACTTGAGAGGACTGAACTCTAAAAAATTCCACCTAAACCCTTTCCTTCTGATCCTCCCAACCCAGGCAATGCAGGACTAGAATGTGACGAACAACAAGGGTCCACATATAGCCCACCTAGTTTTATAATTCAGCTTTGAATCTAACCTCAGGATGAATGACCAGATACACACTGGCTCAAAGACCACATGCAGTGGCATCACACACAGAACTCGCAAAAATCTCTCCTCCTTGAACCTCTCCCATATCTAAGACTCAGACTCTGAGGATGAGGCCAGGAATCTTGCCTTTTAAACAAGCTTCCCAGGTGATTTTCACTCATATTGATAAAAACTCTTGCAAATTTGTGAAATGCAAAAGGAAGGGAAGAGTCAATGAAGCAATGAATGTGGATGCTGCTGCAATTTATTCATCCATTTTCCCACTGAAGCACATCGAGGGCTTTCCAATCAGTCATTTTACAAATAGTGATGCAATGAATCTCTTTGTCCCACCATCTTGTGACTATGTGCTAAAGTTTCCCAGCAGTCATGTCTGGATGTGGATTTACCAGGTCACGGGCATGTGTATCTTCTTCTTGACTAGAATTGGGAAACAGCTCTCCGAAGTGTTTACAACAATCCCCAGTCCTGAACTAGCAGTGGCTTACAACGCCTTCCTTGTTACCTCCTGGCCAACATTTATTATCATCAGACTTTTTAGTTTTGCTAGTTCGAAGGATGTGAGTGGCCTTTTCTGTGTTGGTTTATGCTTCTCTGATGATCAGTGAGATTGAACCTCCTTTCCTGCCTTTAAGGATGATCCTTCCCTTTTTTTTTTTTAAGTTAAGCTTTTGGCTTTATATTTCTGGTCAAGGACACACACAATTTTTATTTATTTATTTAGGCTGCACTGCACAGCTTGTGAGATCTTAGTTCCTTGACCAGAGATTGAACCCGGGCCTTTAGCAGTGAGAGCATGGAGTCATAACCACTGACTACCAGGGAATTCCCTAATGAAGTTCATTTTTAAATTGGCTTTGGTATATTTTTTGGGGGGCTTCCCATGTGTAAAGAATCCGCCTGCAATGCGGGAGACCTGGGTTCAATCCCTGGATTGGGAAGATCCCCTGGAGAAAGGAAAGTCTACCCACTCCAGTATTCTGGCCGGGAGCATTCCGTGGACTGTATAGTCCCTGGGGTCACAAAGAGTCGGACATGACTGAGTGACTTTCACTTTCACTTTCTATGTTTTTTAGCAGTGAATTAAATTGTATGAATATATATTTCTTTCAACCCTGGACTTCCCTCAATAAAGTCACTTTTATTTGAATGAAAAAGACAGTAAGCTGTATTTTGCTGTTGCAAAAATGGCAAACTCACCCTGGAAAAGACAAATGGCATGTGGCAAACTGAAGGTGCAGGTGGGGAAATTCTTAGAGAGGTTCCTGCTCTACCTTAGAAATGGTGGGTCACATCTGAAAGTCAAAGAAATCCACTCAGTCCAACTTTTTTCTGCTGTGGGTTTCCAGGATTGATCTGCCTTGTTCTTTTCTTTTGCTGCCATCTGGTTTTCTTCCTCCAGTTCTTGCTGTTGCCCAGGGACTTTGTGACCCAGGGTCTTTGCCCTACTTCCAATCTTGGGATTCCCCCAGGAATTATTGGTAGCTGCCCCCAGAAGCCAAACGTGGAGGAGAAACAAGGAAATGGAGAGCCTTTGGCTGATGGTGTCATCAAAAACACACGGAATACGTGAGCCAGCAGCGCACACCTCTCTCCCGGCTGGCATCACTAACGTATCAGTCATACTTCTTCTGAAATTATTCTCTCCCAGTCCCCTGACACTCCCCTTCTCTCTTTGAATTCCCAGAGCTGGTGCTCATGAACTTTCTTCTCTTTCCCAAGGGGACTTGTCCTCTTTCACAAACCAGCCACCAAAGCGAGAGTCATCATCTCTCACAGGAAATACCAGACAGATGTGTTGTCATCTCTTATCACAAGGGGAGGTCGCCTGGGGTTGGTTTCTGATGGAACCTCCTGGCTGGTTCCTTCTATTCCTGTCTTGACGCAAACACAGGGGAAGGGCAGTTTCCAGATATAATCCACTCCCATTTCTGTTGCTTGTCCATTCTAGCCAACTCTCATCCTGTGACATGTTTTCCCCTGAATCAGCCAAGAGCCTCGAACAGTGATAGGACAAGCAGAATGGACAGGGAGGGCCTTTGAGGACTAGAGGTGGGCAGCTGCACAGGAAGAACAGTAGGGAAGGAAGGCGGGGGAGCGGGCTGCAACCCTCAGGTGTCTATGGAGTGGTCTTTGGTGGGTTGTAACACAACAACATTGTCCGGAAGGATCTGTCTGTTGCCAACCATCTTCCTCTCAGAAGAGCCCCACACTGGGGTCCTCTGCTCTAGGGCATGGTGGTTAATTGAACTCAGGCTCTGTGTGGTTGATTGTGTAATTTAGTCACTTAGCAAATATTTACTGAATTCCTACTATGTGCCATCTACCATGTTAGACAGCTTGGATGAGGGTAGAAGTAATACAGAGAAAAAATTTCACTTCTGCTATTGCTTAGCAGACAGCAGGACTTAAAGAGAATAAGAGGGCAAGCAAGTTTTGATCTCTGCAGAGAGAAATGTCTGGAACAGGAAATGTTATGAGGAAGGGGCAGGACTGGGTGTCTTCATGACAGATAGAGGACTGGGCGGTCAGGCAATAGGTGCCCAGAAGAAGCATAGAGTTTGAAGATGAAGGCTTTCTGACCAAAGATTATGCCTCTACCTGAAGTTTTGTTTGGAGCTAAGAAATAAAGTAGGGTGGCGCTAGTAGTAAAGAACCCATCTGCCAATGCAGGAGACATAAGAGACATGGGTTTGATCCCTGAGTCAGAAAGATTCCCTGAGGAGGGCGTGGTAATCCACTCCAATATTCTTGCTTGGAGAATCCAAAGGACAGTGGAGCCTGGCGGGCTACAGTCCATGGGGTTGCAAAGAGTCAGACACAACTGAAGTGACTTAGTACACATGCATGTAGCTCAGTTGGTAAAGAATCTGTCTGCAATTCAGGAGACCCAGGTTCAATCCCTGGGACCGGAAGATCTGCTGGAGAAGGGATAGGTTACCCACTCCAGTATTCTTGGGCTTCCCTGGTGGCTCAGCTGGTAAAGAATCTACCTGCAATTCGGAAGACCTGGGTTTGATTCCTGGGTTGGGAAGATCTCCTGGAGAAGGGAACGGCTACCCACTCCAGTATTCTGGCCTGGAGAATTCCATGGATTTTATAGTCCATGGTGTCGCAAAGAGTCAGACATGACTGAGCAATTTCACTTTCATTTTCATACAAGAAATAAAGTAAGTAAAGCACTAAACACACTGTGTGGTATGCAGTAGGTGCTCAATAAAATGCTTTGCTTTTCTCCTTATTGTTTCTATTTTCCTTTCTCTTTACTCTTTTATTTTTATTTTTTTCCCCTTCCTTCACCCTTTCCCATATGTAACTGGATTCCACGTCTACCTCTAACAGGGGTTGGCAAATTTCTTCTGTAGAGGCCCAGGCAGTAGATATTTTGGACTTAGCCAGCCAGACCCTCTCTGTTACAACTACTCAGCTTTGCTGTTACAATGTGAGGGCAGCCTCAGAGAATATATAAATGGATAACTGTGACTGTGTCCCAGTATAATTTCAGTGATGGGCACTGAAATCTGAACTGTATATGTTTTTCACATGCTATTGAATCTTATTCTCCTTTTGATTTTTTTTTTTTTTTTGGTCATTTAAAAATGTAAAAAACGTTTTATCTTGAAGACAGTACAAAGATAGTGGACAGGATGTGGCTCAAGGGCTACATTATGTTGAGTTCTGATTTAGAGCCCTGCTGCTGCTGCTGTTGCAAAGTCGCTTCAGTCGTGTCCAACTCCATGCGACCCCATAGACGGCAGCCCACCAGGCTCCGCTATCCCTGGGATTCTCCAGGCAAGGACACTGGAGTGGGTTGCCATTTCCTTCTCCAATGCATGAAAGTGAAAAGTGAAAGTGAAGTCGCTCAGTCGTGTCTGACTTTTGCGACCCCATGGACTGCAGCCCACCAGGCTCCCCTGTCCAAGGGATTTCCCAGGCAAGAGTACTGGAGTGGGGTGCCATTGCCTTCTCCTTAGGGCCCTAGTTTTATATTATTACTTTTTTATTTATTGGGATATTGTTGCTTTACAGCATTGTGCTATTTTCTGCTGTACAACGAAGTGAATCACTATATGTATACATATATCCAGTCAATCAAATCAGTCAGTCCTAAAGGAAATCCACACTGAATATTCATTGGAAGGACTGATGCTGACGCTCCAATACTTTGTCCATCTGATGCAAAGAACTGACTTATTGGAAAAGACCCTGATCCTGGGAAAGATTGAAGGCAGGAGGAGAAGGGGAAGACAGACGATGAGATGGTTGATTGGCATCACCAACTCGAAGGATCTGCGTTTGAGCAAGCTCTGGGAGTTGGTGATGGACAGGGAAGCCTGGCGTGCTGCAGTGCATAGGGTCGCAAAGAGGTGGATACGACTGAGCAACTGAACCGAACTGACACATATATCCCCTCCTTTTTGGGTGTCCCTCCCATGCCTCCCCCATCCCACCCCTCCAGGTTATCACAGAGCACAGAGTTTAGCTCCCTGTGCTGTACAGCAACTTCCCACTAGCTCTCTATTTTCATATGTGGTTCTGTATATATGTCAATCCCAATCTCCTAATCCATACTCTTCTCTTTCACCCTACACCCTACCCCTGTTCCACAAGTCCGTTCTCTGGATCTGCGTCTTAGTTTTTAAACTTGGGAGTTTAAAACCAACCCCTCTGAGAACCCAAAGAGAGCTCCACAGACATTCATTCTTCCTATAAATGTTTTGAATCCTAACTGCTCTGCCAGCCACTGGAGCTATGACAGGAGCCCCACAAACTTCTGCCCTTGGGGAGCTTACATTCTAGACAGTAAATTAAGACTAGATAAATAAGCAAAGCAAGACCTAGCACGTGCAGTGAAAACATAAACAGGGTGCTGTGGGGAACTGGGAGGGGGGCATCGAGGGTGATGCTGATTCAGCCCTGAGGGCAGAACACTGGAGCTGAACTTGAACTATGAGAAGGGGCAGCTGTAGAAGTGTTGGAAGAAATCTCAAGGCAGAGAGAGGGAACAGCAATGGCAAAGGCCAGGGGCCTGGGCAAAGAAGGCGCTGCTGCTGCTGCTGCTGCTAAGTCACTTCAGTTGTGTCTGACTCTGTGCGACCCCATAGACAGCAGCCCACCAGGCTCCCCTGTCCCTGGGATTCTCCAGGCAAGAACACTGGAGTGTGTTGCCATTTCCTTCTCCAATGCTTGAAAGTAAAAAGTGAAAGTGAAGTCTCTCAGTCGAATCCAACTCTTAGCGACCTTATGCACTGCAGCCTACCAGGCTCTTCTGTCCATGGGTTTTTCCAGGCAAGAGTACTGGAGTGGGGTGCCATTGCGCTAGAGGGGCCCAAATGCCATGATCCCCGCCCAGAGCCAAAGAAGAGGGTAACAGAGGGCAGAATGGGCCGTCCATGTCATAAGGGTTTGCTACCCTCTCCTCCCCTGTAAAAGCAATGGAATAAACAGGAAGTAACTCAAGGGTTTTAGGGTGAAACATAGTTATATCACTTTGGCTGAATGGAGAAGTCCATTCCCAGAAAACCGTACTTTGATGCCTATTCCCAATTGTTTGCTGATTGTGTGATTTGGGGGTTGGCATTCATAGGTCTCCAGAAAGTCTCTCTATGGAAGTCCAAACCTCAAATCAAAAATCGTGGTGTTAAAGAAAAGAAAAGTGGGAGGAGAGACTGACATTCTGAATGAAAAGGTCTTTGTGTCTCCTGGAGAGTTCTAGATGACACTCCTCCAAGCCGCTTGCTTCCACCTGGTCTCCTTGGTGGGCCACCTCAGGGAGGGGTTGCTGGAGAAAGGTGAGAGGTGCCTGTTCCAGCTTATAGGAAAGTGAAAGTGTTAGTTGCTCAGTCGTGTCTGACTCTTTGTGGCCCCATGGACTGTAGCCTGCCAGGCTCTTCTGTCCCTGGAATTTCCAGGCACGAATACTGGAGTGGGTTGCCATGCCCTTCTCCAGGGGATCTTCCCAATCCAGGCATCTAATCCAGGTCTCCTGCATTGCGGATGGATTCTTTACCGTCTGTGCCACTAAGGAAGCCCTCCAGCCCCCTCTGGCTCCTAAGCTGGAGGCTGTCTGTTAAGGTAGCTTTTATCTGATGAAGCTTTATGGATCAGGGTTTGTACAGAAACGTCCTGGGGGTGGGCGGAGGCGGGAGTGGTGAGAGTGAAGCCTCTTTCTCCCAGGTCCTGGTTTTATCCCTCCAGACACCTCCCCCATGCACACCTCCCCCCCACCCCCCTGCCCCCCCGCCCCCCACTCTTCTCTCTGTCTCTCTTCCAAGGAACCAGCACTCGGGGACACGCCTCAAGTGCCCTTCCCAGCAAACCTTGAAAGTTAGCACAGCGCCAGCGGCAGCACCCCCACAAGGCTGTGCCTCTGGGTTCTCTCCGTCTAGCAGAGAGAACTGGGGCCTGAGTCAGGCTCTCCTGCTCCAACCCAGTGGCCACCTGTGCTCCTGGGGGAGCTTTGGAGGCTGGGAAACCTTCAAAGAGCAGTTAATCACTAACTAGCAAGATAAGAGAGAGAGAACGAAACAATGGGGCCAATGCCCAACCCAGAGCTTAGAGCTTCCTTGCCTGCACACGCCAGGACCTCTCCCATGCCAGGGAGCTGGGATCAAACTGAGGTTGTTCACCAGAAAGAAACCACACACCAGTTCTGGATGTGCTGTAGAGCCCAGAGACTGAGGGTCTGGGGGTGGCCACAGTGCTTCCCCACCAGACCCTGTTCCTTCAGCCAAGCCTCAGCCCCAAGGACGAATGAGGGCAGGCACCCAGGAGGGCTCCCTTTATCTCTAAGGTCAGGGTCTGGAATTCAGATGGGCCCCTTTATGATGCCAGCCCTGTGTGGGACACAAAGATCGGAGATAAATCGGACGAGGTCCCTGCCCTCAATGAGCTCACAGTGGAGAGCAGGGCAAGGATACACACAAAGAAATGAATGCCTCCAGTGGTCTAGCTGCTGAGTGCAAGTGGAGGAGGACACAGGCTGGGACCGAGGGGGTAGGCTCAGTCCAGCCTGGGGAGGTCAGGCAGGGCGCTCATAACCACAAGGGGGTCATAAACACAACCACTAATTGAGGAGTTGCCAGTGTTTGGGATTACCCTTGGTGCGTCCTATACATTATCTCTAATCCCATGTTGCTTTGCACAGGAGGTGCTGGCCCTATTTTACAGATGAGGAACTCAGTGACTCGTCCAAGCTGGTAAATGTTAGGACCGGGATTCTAACTTAGGGTTTCCCGACCTTGAAGCCACATCAGTTTCTACCTAGCTGCCCTTTCCCCATGACTGATGTCTAAGATGTTTCTTAGTGGGATATTTTCTCCTTAGCTAAAGATGTGGATCTTGGGGAAAACAAAAGTTTCAGACTTCATTCCAGCTGCTGACAGCCGTTCATGCCTCAGTATGAACAATAGGGTGGGAGGCACATGCTAATGGGGGGCAGGAATGTTACAGTTTGCAGGGTGGGGGGCGGTGGGTGGGTTGCTGAGAATAGAGAAAAACAATCTTCCAACCAGGAAAAAAAGAGAAGCCAAACTTTGGGCACCTGGTTCTGAGTTTTTTTCTAGTTTTTCTTAAGACCTTGCTGACCTGCCAGCCCCAAAGGACTGTTAATTTATGTCTTCTGAAAACTCCCTGATAGGCATGCCTGCCTTCTTTCCGATGATATCAGTGGGATTCAGCAGTTACTGCATGGATCTTTATTATCTCCTGGCTCTTTAGGATCTTGCAGATAAAAGCTCTTTGCCTCCTGAAAGATCTGAGAGGCTTTTAGAGAAAACAGACCTAAACGCCTGCCAGCTGGAACTCGAGTTCTGCAAGGCAGAATTCTGTTCTTTCTGCCTGTGGCACCTTCTAATCCATTCCACTCACACAGCTGTGTGACATCCAGGTTGGGGGTGGCAGAAGGGGTGGGGAAGAGCCCTGTGCTGCTCAGACCATCATCTCGGTGAGACGGATTCAGCCTTTTTGGAATCAGGGCTGTTCAAGAGTGGTTTGGACCAAGGCTGGTTGGATGCTGCAGAGGAAGATACTGAGTCCCCTGGTGGTGCGGCCAGGACAGTAGGGAGTGGGGGGAGGGTGGTTGCCCTACTATAAAGAAGGTTCTCCTTGTACCTTGTGATAACAACCAATGTTTTTTGAGCACCTAATATGTGCCAGGCACTGGGCAAAGTGCTTAACACATATTAACTCATTAACCTTGCCACTGACTCTATAAAGCAAGTCCTCTTACAGTAAGTCACCCATCTGCCTTGACAGGTGAGAAAACCCAGGCACAGTAACTGGCTCAAGGCTGCACAGCTGGTAAGCAGCAGAGTTGGGCTTCAAATCCAGGCAGCCTGGCTCCAGAGGGTGCTCTATACAGTTCAAGTTACGGTCTGGGGTGGGCAGCCTGCTAGGAACACAGAACCCGCAGCTCATCCCAGACTCCCTGGATCGGCATCTGGCATATACATTTGAACGTGGTCCCCGCAGCTCATCCCAGACTCCCTGGATCGGCATCTGGCATATGCATTTGAACGTGGTCCCCAGGTGATTCACATGCACGCTGGAGTCTGAGAAGCGCTGCCCTCGCTGTGTTATACTGTCTACTCCCAGTAGGAGACTAGCTTTCAAACTGTTCATTCATTCCACTTGCGTAGAATTCCCATGCTCTGGCCATTATGCCAGAGATGCAGGCTGGGAGAAAAGCATTCTCAGGACCCTGTTGGCCTGCCCTTCATGCAGGCAGGGAGCGGAGTGGGAAGAAATGGTACAAATCAGGGTGCCAGGGCTGCCACTTGCTGGCGGTGATGGTGGCTGCGTCACTTCACCTTCCAGGATTCGAGGTTTCTCATCTGCAAAACAAGGCAGGTGAAGCAGAAGACAGCTGTTCTGTGGTGGATTCTCTATACCAAGCATGGACACCCCGCAGACCCTCAGTGAGGATTTGCTGAAAGAGGGGAGGAAGGAATGAATGAGAGTGCTGATCTCCATGTGGATTTCCTGTTTGTAACCTCAAACAGGTGAAGAAAGAAGTGGAGGCAACAGGAGCGCCCACTCTGTCGGTGAAGAGGCAGGGCCTTCCTGACCCCCTCATCCATAATATGGGGTCCTAGGTTGCCTTTCTTGGTTGTCCACCGTCCACTCAGTTGATTGCTCCTGGGGAAGTTCTGCCTCGCATCTGTGGATCTCTTGGTAACTTCGGCCCCACGTCCAGGGGAATGACTGAGAATCCTGGCCTCTGGCTTCAGGGACGCCAAGGATTTGAAGAGAAAGGGGCAGATAATATCTGGATGGTGTGGATCGTTTGGGCTCTGCTTCCTCCTCTCACTCGTCTCCTTCCTTCTCCCCTCTTGCTGACCACTCTGAGTCCCTTTAGGTGGCCAGGGTTAAAAACAGTCCTAACAATGCCAGCCAGTAAGTCTCCATTAGCTCTTACTCTCGGTCAGTCCCTGTATCATGCAATTTATATACACTAGGTCACAGAATCCTCCAACAACCAGAGGATGCATCGGAGCCACTGTTACCCCCTTTTCTAGCCAAGGTGACTGAGGCTCAGAGTGGGTAAGACACTTGCCTGAGAAAGCTCAGCCACTTCCTTGTGGAGATTTGAATCCAGGTCTGCTCAACTCCAAAGCCCAAGCACCTGCGCTTGCTGCCTTGATAATGCAACTGTGGGTCATTCTTTGGCCACACAGGAAGCCCACCGAGCAGGCCTTTCAAACCAAGAACTTCCTGACCCACAGATCCAAATGAAACAGGAGGAGAGGGGGCAGGGCACAGCTTTGAAAGAATGACACGGCCGTAGGACACGGCATAAACTGGGTCCAAGATGGGTCCAAATGTGTCCAAGACGGCAGACGAGTCAACTTCCACTAGACCTTGAGCCCTCAGTACATGCTCAGGGTAACACATCAGCAAGCTAAATGACACACCCGTTAGTCCAAGACAGTTCCAAGGCCAACCATAAAGACCAAAAAGTGGGCAGTGGCCCGATTCCTGGAAATCCCAGCCCCTTCCCCCAAATAGTTGAAAAACTCCTCCCATAGATTAGCCTATGAAATTACCCAGCCTATAAAAACTAACCACACCATATTTCAAGGCCACTCTTGCCTTCTGGCATGGCCCATACTCTGTCTGCGGAGTGTGTTTCTCCCAAGGCCTCTATCCTTCTGAGATCACCCTCACTCCATCTGTGGAGTCTGTTTCTCCCTAAATAAATCCTTTTCTTACCTATCACTTTGTCTCTCAATGAACTCTTTCTGTGATGAGACATTAAGAACCTGAGCTTCCTTGAGTCCTGAAACAAGGTGTGTGAACTCAGTTAAAAGCATGTGGGCTCAAGTCCCAATCTGAGTTACATGGTTTCACGAACACAGTTGGCAGGGTCACAGAATGCAGTCTTCCAGGCCCCATCTTGCAATGACTTTGACTCAGCGAGTCTGCGCAGGGCCCAGGGCCCTTAATGTTCTGGTAATTCTCCTCCGGTGCCTCTGACACCGAGCCAGGGCGAAGCCGTGGATCTAGAGATAAATGGGATTCGGTGGGGGCGGCAGGCAGTTAGTTCTCTGTCATCCAGAGCAGGAGGAGCCTAGCTTCTGTGAAGAAGGGCCATTGGTGTGGATGGAGCGTCCTGAGAATGACCTTTGCCCTCAGTGAAAGTGTGGGGATTGAGATAAGGCAGAGAGATTACTGGCGGCAGAGGGCGGGCGGGCAGGGTGTTTGCTGTCTGGCTCCAGACTCAGCTGCTGTGGCCTCTCTGCTGGAGACAGCGTGGGGCCAACACAGTGGAGATCGGAGAGTACAGGAGTGAGGGAGACGGGCGTGGGATTCATTTAAGCATGAAGCACTGAAGCTACCCCGACTGGTTCTTTGAACCCCCCCCCCGCCGCCCAAGTAGGTAACATGACCGTGTCTCAGTCTCGAGATGCAGAAGTGCTTTCAGTCACACCGCCTGGTTCAAGGCTCCCCAAACCCAGTGCTTTGCTCTAGCCACTGGTCAGCTGTCCTATGGCTAGCCTCTGATAGCCTTCTTTAAAATGACTCCCTGATCAGAGAATTTACGTTTATTTAGAAAGCGACTCTATCTACCTTCGATGGAAAATCAACATCACTGGCCACAGATACACGTTACCTGTTACTTAAGTGTTAGTCCCTCAGTCGTGTCCGACTCTGCGACCCCATGGACTATGGCCCACCAGGCTCCTCTGTTCATGAAATTCTTCAGGCAAGAGTACTGGAGTGGGTTGCCATTGCCTTCTCCAGGGGATCTTCCTGACCCAGAGATTGAACCTGAGTTTCCTGCATTGCAGGCAAATTCTTTACCTTCTGAGCCATCAGGGAAGCCCTTTACTAAATAGGGTGAAAATCCAGCAATGGGATAAACTTCTCACTGGCTCCTGCCACCTTGCCCTTTTTGTTAAAAGGGGCTATCAGCAGACTGAGACCTCCTTTAAAGTGTGTGAAAAGAAAAAAGAATTTGAAAGGTACACTTTTCTCATGATGTGACCCAGTGCGGTTGAATTCCAGACCCCCGTATCATTTAAGATCATGTCATGTGTCCATTTGCTATGTCTGCATCTCTATTCCTGCCCCGGAAATAGGTTGATCAGTACCATTTTTTTTTAGATTCTACATATGTGCATTAATATATATTCGTTTTTCTCTTTCTGACATACTTTACTCTGTATAACAGATTCTTGGACCATCCATGTCTCTACAAATGACTCTATTTCATTCCATTTAGTGGCTGAGTAATGTTCCACTGCATACACACACCACATCTTCTTTATCTGTTATCCATCCATGGACATTCACATTGCTTCCATGGCTGTTGTAAACAGTGCTGCAGTGAACACTGGGGTACATGTGTCCTTTCAAATCATGGATTGACATGTATGCACTACCGTATGTGACGTAGGTAGGTAGCAGAAACCGCTATAAAGCACAGGAAGCTCAGCTCGGTGCTTTATGATGACCTGGTGGGGTGGGATGGTGTAGGGTGGGAGGGAGGAGATATACGTATCCATAGAGTTGATTTACTTCATTGTACAGCAGAAACTAACATGACACTGTAAGGCAATTATACGCCAATAAAAAATAAAATCATGTCACTTGTAGCCACTAATAAATGCTTCAGTATGAGAATGTAAGCTCCATGAGGGCAGGATTTATGTTTTTAAAATCTGTTTTAGTTGTTTTTCTATTCCTAGTTTTCTGACAGTGTGGAACAGTGCCTGGACCATAGTAGGTGCCCAGATAGTTACTGAAAGTGTGGACTCGGGGGCCTGTGGACAGTGGGGCACATGGCCTGGGCTGTTCCATCTCTCTCTTCTTTCAGAACTGAGAAGCAGAATATCAAAACCAGAGGGCTTCAGACTGGCAACCAAACGTCTTGGCTCCTTAATTCCCAGCTCTTTGCTTAGGGCTGAGACCTCTGGGAGCCAGAGCCAAAGCCTGCTCAGCCCAGCTCCTTCCCAAGCCTGGAGGGGTTATGAGGAGCCAGCGAGATGCTGGGTGGCTAGGACCTTGTGTGCCCAGGGCAGGGCTAGGTTGATTGCAAACAGCAGGTGCCGGATTGTGACCCCGATGCTTTTGTGCATCCAAGGTCTGATCTTACAGTGTTTTCTTTGCCCTCTCTTGAGAGAGCCTGCTTGCTTTCCTTCTCCTCGCCCTGGGCACTCATGCTGGCCTGAGGGATGCCCCCAGACCTCATGATGTGGAGACCTGCTTCCATGTCCTGAGTGCTGGGAGGTTATGACGCCATCCTCCCTGTGAGTGCTTATCTTTCATGGAACCATTACTACACAGCTAAGAATATTAATAAAATACCCTTCTACTGATAATCCAAGGAGGCACCCTCTTGTCTGCCACTGAGCCAGTCTGGCCTGGAGGCAGGGGAGTGGACTCCGGACCTCGTGAGCCTGGTCACAGCCCTCTGCTTCTATCAGCACTTTGCACACCTGGGGGTGTCCTGTTTCCCCCACTAAAGAATGGTGGTTAGAACCTGCCAGAGATTTCTCAGCACATCTCCCAGTAGTTACTGCCCTTTGTAACATACTTTATTCAAAGCTTTAGATTTGCCAGACAAAGGCAGAGAGGAACTTTCCCTGTGGATGAAGGCAGCAAGCAAGATTCCTGTGACACCTGCCAGGGATGCAAGGCAAAGTTCCATCGTTGAGGTCTGATACCTGTCACCTATGGTGGGTATCAGACTGGCAACCACCATACTATGACATCCCTCATTCATTAACTATGTTCTCAGGGATTCCTGTCGGAGAAGGCAATGGCACCCCACTCCAGTACTCTTGCCTGGAAAATCCCATGGACAGAGGAGCCTGGTAGGTTGCAGTCCACAGGGTCGCTAAGAGTCGGACACGACTGAGCGACTTCACTTTCACTTTTCACTTTCATGCATTGGAGAAGGAAACGGCAACCCACTCCAGTGTTCTTGCCTGGAGAATCCCAGGGACGGGGGAGCCTGGTGGGCTGCCATCTATGCAGTCACACAGAGCTGGACACGACTGAAGCGATTTAGTAGCAGCCATAGGGATTCCTATAGCACACCTGCCTCTGAGCTAGTCTAGCCAAGGAGAGAGACAAGTGACGAAGCCATTGTAAAGCAGTGTAGTGCTAGAGGGAGGAAGACCCAAGGAGAGAGAGGCAACTACTCGGGGGTGATGGGGGAAGGGATGATGTCAGGGCCATCTATCAGTAAATTTCCCCAGACAATGTTCTGTTTGGGCTGAGACTTGAAGCTTGGGTAGCAGTTGGCTTGGAGAAACTGGGGCAGTGAGTATTCCCTGGTATATGAGATAGATTGGAGAAGACAGAGATGGAGAGAGGAGAGGAGTCTGGCTGACTGGAGCCAGTATGTAGAATCAGTTCAGTTCAGTCGCTCAGTAGTGTCCAACGCTTTGCAACCCCATGAACTGCAGCACGCCAGGCTTCCCTGTCCATCACCAACTCCCAGAGTCTACCCAAACTCATGCCCATTGAGTTGGTGATGCCATCCAACCACCTCATCCTCTGTTGTCCCCTTCTCCTCCTGCCTTCAATCTTTCCCAGCAGTTCTTCTCATGAGGTGACCAAAGTATTGGAGCCTCAGCTTCAGCATCAGTCCTTCCAGTGAATATTCAGGGTTGATTTCCTTTAGGATGGACTGGTTTGATCTCCTTGCTGTCCAAGGGACTCTCAAGAGTCTTCTCCAACACTACAGTTCAAAAGCATCAATTCTTTGGCACTCAGCTTTCTCTATAGTCCAACTCTCACATCCATACATGACCACTGGAAAAACCATAGCTTTGACTAGACGGACCTTTGTCGGCAAAGTAATGTCTCTGCTTTTTAATATGCTGTCTGGGTTGGTCATAAGAATGTCCAGTGGGAAATAACTGGAGATGAGCTTGAAGAGTAGGTGCCAGATCACAAAAGGCCTGGTGAATCAGGTGATGGAGGTTAAGGTTACTCCAAAGGGCATGGGAGCCACAGGAGCGTGTTAAACTAGCAGATGAACATTATAGAAAGGCCTCTGAAATGGCTTCTTCCACTGGAGGCTCTGAGGACAGACCCCTAAGGGCCTTCTGGGCAGAAGTTCCTGTGACATACCTTAGATGGGAGCCACCTCACTACCACACGGAGGCTGAGGCTCTGCTCTCATACAGACGAGAGCAAGATGGTGACAAATGACTCAGCCCCCAGATGATGAAGCAGCTATGGGAAGGAGGCACATGTTAGGGTCTTGCTGGCTTCCTGATGCGTGCGTGCTTGTGTGCTAAGTCACTTCAGTTATGTTTGACCCTTTGCAACCCTGTGGACTGTAGCCCACCAGGCTCCCCTGTCCATGGGGATTCTCCAGATAAGAATGCTGGAGTGGGTTACCATGCCCTCCTCCAGGGGATCTTCCCGACCCAGGGATCAAACCCATGTCTCTTATGTCTCTTGCTTTGGCAGGCAGATTCTTTACCACTAGCACCATCTGGGAAACCCTGATGGCCTACACATTTAATTACTAAACATTCCAACATGCTCTTGTCCTTCTCAACCCCTTTTGAATCTCTGTTCTCCACCAAGCTCCTCACCTTTCCCCACTCTGCTCTTTTTCCCTCTTCCCTCAGCTTTCTTAGCCATGCCTGGGTATCCTAGTTTTTACCTTGGACCAGAGAAGATCTGAGGCAGCATCACTTGATCCTGGCCTTGGAGGAACACTGCAGGCCTTGGCTGGGAGGGCTGGGAAGGTGCCTGGCACTGGAGCAGGAAAACCTAGGTTTCTTATCCTGCTGTGCCAACCACCCTTAGACATGGGGCAGAATCACTTTTCCTCTCTGAGACTCTGTTTTCTCATTTGTAAAATGGGGACAGTCTCACAGGGATGGTGTGAAATTTTGATATTACTTTATCTGTGAAAGTGCTTTGTAAACAGCAAGATCAGATCAGATCAGTCGCTCAGTCATGTCCGACTCTTTGCGACCCCATGAATCACAGCACGCCAGGCCTCCCTGTCCATCACCAACTCCCGGAGTTTACTGAGACTCACATCCATCAAGTCAGCGATGCCATCCAGCCATCTCATCCTCTGTCGTTCCCTTCTCCTCCTGCCCCCAATCCCTCCCAGCACCAGAGTCTTTTCCAATGAGTCAGCTCTTCGCATGAGGTGGCCAAAGTACTGGAGCTTCAGCTTTAGCATCATTCCTTCCAAAGAAATCCCAGGGCTGATCTCCTTCAGGATCTCCTTGCAGTCCAACGGACTCTCAAGAGTCTTCTCCAACACCACAGTTCAAAAACATCAATTCTTCGGCGCTCAGCCTTCTTCACAGTCCAACTCTCACATCCATACATGACCACAGGAAAAACCATAGCCTTGACTAGATGAACCTTTGTTGGCAAAGTAATGTCTCTGCTTTTGAATATGCTATCTAGGTTGGTCATAACTTTCCTTCCAAGGAGTAAGTGTCTTTTAATTTCATGGCTGCAGTTACCATCTGTAGTGATTTTGGAGCCCAGAAAAATAAAGTCTGACACTGTTTCCACTGTTTCCCCATCTATTTTCCATGAAGTGGTGGGACCGGATGCCATGATCTTCGTTTTCTGAATGTTGAGCTTTAAGCCAACTTTTTCACTCTCCACTTTCAATTTCCTCAAGAGGCTTTTGAGTTCCTCTTCACTTTCTGCCATAAGGGTGGTGTCATCTGCATATGTGAGGTTATTGATATTTCTCCCAGCAATCTTGATTCCAGCTTGTGTTTCTTCCAGTTGGCTCTGGATAAATGTTTATTTGGGGTTATTATGCACTGCTGGAGGATTCTGCAATAAAGATGTCAGGGATAAAAATGGAGGGATCTACTGCTTTGGGATATTTTCATCATATAGATATAAATAGATAAATATATACCTGTCATGAAATGTAAACAAAGAAGAATGGGAAATTTCCTCCCAGTCCCACCCGCCCCCACCTCCCAGCAGCAACTATTAACACGGTCAGTGTATTCTCTCTCAGTCATACGCAAAGTACAAACATTTAAACCAAAAAACACAACAGGTTTGTAAGTCTTGCTTTTTAGCTTTTTTCACTGTATGTGAACATTTTTTAATGTCATAGTATACAGTCCATGGGGTCGCAAAGAGTCGGACATGACTTAGTGACTGAACAACAATAACAACATACAGACCTAACACTGTCTTCCTAATAATACTTCATAGTGTAGACGGACCACAGTTTATTTTGTTTTTGCAATATTTAATTTCTTTGTTTATTTGGCTGTATTGGGTCTCAGGTGACGTATGCGGGATCTAGTGCCCTGACCAGGGATCAAACCTGGGCCCCCTGCATGGGGAGCACCAGGCCTTAGCCACTAGACCATCCAAGAAGTCTCCATAGTTTGTTTTAGCTTTCTCTTGTTGGTGAACATTAATATCATTTCCAAATTTTCATCATGTATTTCTGTGGTCTTTTGTGCATATACCAATGCAAGAAATTCTGAGGAATGGGGTTGCCGGGTCAGAGGATAGGAGCGTTCACATTTCGGTAGATAACACCAAATTGCCCTCTATAAAGACTGTACAAACACACCCTCCCACAAACAGTGTTCCTCCCTCCACATGCTTGAACCAACGGTGGGTGTTAACAGTAACAGTTCGGCTGGCGCTTTTAAAACTCTCAGATCACCCCCCGCCCCTCCCACACACCTTGCACTGGCCGCGTGGGCCACTGACCAGGTTTATCCCACTGCTCCTCTGCCTGACAAGCTGAGTGCCACATGACAGCAATGGGCAGGGGCCATCTGAAAAATGGTTACCCAAGGAAATGGTAGGAACCAGGCCCAGGACTATCTGGAAAGCTTTGAGGGTTCAGATCAGATCAGATCAGTCGCTCAGTCGTGTCCGACTCTTTGCGACCCCATGAATCGCAGCACGCCAGGCCTCCCTGTCCATCACCAACTCCTGGAGTTCAGCGGAGTCTTAACATTTCCAAACATAAAATCTCGAAGTAACAGAGTCATCTAATTTAAGCACTGTGCTTGACACAAAATAGCATTATTTTTTATTGGATTTGTTATTTTAGAAAATTCTAACACATAGATCTTTGTTGTGTTTGGAGAGATGGTAGTGAGAGAGAGGAGGAAGATGTGGACAGGTTGAGATGTGAGTTTAAAAAAAAAAGTGTGACTTTGTCATTGTCAGGCTGTGGCTGGTCACATGTCCTGGTTGCATTCCAGGCTTTTGGTGTTACAAGATGCAAATCACCAGGTAACCAAAGAACATTTCCATGGAAAGAGCCCGTGACCTCCCGGTGCTGTGTGCAGGTGACGTAGTCAGTGCTACGGAAAGAAGAGAAGGATGAGAGTGGGGAGGGGTAGACGGTGGCCTTGCCAGCCTTTTCAACCGAAGCAAGGAGCCGTTGGAAAGTTCCAGACCCAATTACTGACAACATGGGGCCCACCTGTGTTAATCAAACACAGCCAACTTGGGCTGGGTTACCAATTCAACTGGCCTCATTCTAAAATTCCTTTAAGCAGGGACAGGGAGTCAAGTCCAGTGGACTGTGGGGAGGTGGAGATCAGTGAAAACTGTGAGAGACAGAAGTGTGAGGACTGGAGGAAGAAGAGGCAGAATTCAGGACAGGAACAATGCATCAAGTAACTGGCAGAAGTAGCCCTTTACGTGTATTTCTTAATTGAATTCCTTTAATTATCCTACAGAGTTAGTACTGTGATGGTGCACATCTAATACATGAGGAAGTAGAGGCTCAGAGAGGTCAAGTCACTTGGCCAAGGTCACATAGCCACAAGTGACAGATCTGGAACAGAAACTGACGTCTCTCTGACCCGAAACTCCAGTGCTGAGGAGAACTTCTATCATGACCTGGCAGGACTCACCTGTATCTCTGGATATGGTAGTAGGAGGGGTTTTTTTTTGTTGTTTTTTTACGTTGATGGAATGTATTTTTTGACCATTTTTTGACCAGGTGGCCGATTTTTGTATATTTGACAATTCTACCACACGCCAATGGTACAGTATACTCCTCACACTCTTTGAGAATTTGGGGTTGGATGGAGCCATCCCCAGAGGCTTAGGCATGGGCTTATGAAGGCCGGCAAGGCATGAGGGTATGAGGTGCGGTAGTTGGGATGAGGGGTAGGACTTCTGGGCTTCTGTTTTAGAAATTCTAGTTGGGTGCCCAGTGGCCTGGTGGAGCTTTTAGACCTCAAAGGCACTGAGGTAGTGATTCATCAGTGTGTAAATCAGCCAGTCCTCGGTCTTTGTGCCGCCTTTCCAGCCTGTAATTAGCCTCAGCCCAGGTTGCCGCCTGGCTTTGTTCTGTAGCGGGAGGCTCTTTCCTTGGTCCTCTCCATTCCTGAGTCACTGTCACGCTCACAGGTGCCTATCCAGGCTGGCCCATTGCTCACTACCACCTTGGAGGGCAGTCCAGTTAGGAAGGAAGAGGTGCCCCGGTGAAGAGGGTACTTCCACCCTGAGCCCCTCTCTTGACTTTCCAGGTACTGGTAAGGAGTGCGGGCTGAGATTTGGGGACCAGAGGATGCTACGACAGGGTGACCTTTGAGGTGGGCATGTTCGCATGTGCCATCTCATTGAAATCTTAACAGTACTTATTACAAGAGGCAGTACATGGGGGGATGAGGCAGAGGGGCAGAGGGCAATAATCTTGTGTCGAGCCATCTGGGTTTCAGATCCTGCTCTGCCTCTTACTAGATCTATGACTGGTCAAATTTCCTAACTTTTCTGAGACTATTTCCTCAACTGTAAAACAGAGATAAAAATAGTAACTGCATCAAAGAGCTTTTGAGAGGATTTAATGCAAAGATACAAGTAAGTGTTTAGCATACCTGTAAGTTCTCCATGAGGGGTGATGATGATGATACTGGGACAAACTTTATGCCCATTTTACAGATGGGAACACTGAGCCTCAAGTTGTCCAAAGTGGCATAGCTCATCAGCGGTGAAGTTGGGATGAAAACTTGTTTCCAAGTCAACAGCCCTGTCCTCTGTACTGGACAGTCTATAGGAATAAGTCTACCTATAAGACTGTCATGGCCTGAAAAATAATATATCCAAACAACAAAGGTCTGCCATCATGGGTTGGTTCTATGTTTTCTGCAGTCTCAAGCTGGAGATCAATGTAACAAGATTATGTAAATATTTACTCAGGGTTCTGGGAAATCCAGTAGGGTTGCAGGATAAACCATCACCTCCCAGCAAGCAAGGGCTCGCCTGTTAATTCCCCTTCTCCACGAGGCTGATAGGATTGCCCAGTTTCTTCTATTGTAGGGGAGGAAAGTGATCAGCTCCCACCCAAGAGGATGTTTTTCACATAGGTTAGAGGTGGTTAGGGATGGAGGCTCTGAGGTCAGGTGGTTGTGGTTTCTCTCTGTCCTTCCCAGCAGTGTGACCTCAGGCAAATTACTAAATCCCCCTCAGCCTCATCATTAAAATGGAGGATTATAATACTACCTGGGGGGCTGTTGTGAGGATTAAATAAGAAATTGTATGTAAATAAAGTACTCAGTTTCTGGCACACAATACGCACTTAATAAAAATAATTAGGCCAGAAATGGGTGGATTGGGCCATTGATTTACAGCACTTTGCTAGCAAATCTCTTGTTTCTTGCCAGTCGGAGGCCCTGGGGAGACTATGTCCTTGTGGCCACGTGATCCTTTGCACTGCTGCTGCTGCTGCTAAGTCGCTTCAGTCGTGTCCGACTCTGTGCAGCCCCATAGACAGCTTCCCACCAGGCTCCCCCGTCCCTGGGATTCTCCAGGCAAGAACACTGGAGTGGGTTGCCATTTCCTTCTCCAATGCATGAAAGTGGAAAGTGAAAGTGAAGTTGCTCGTGTCCAACTCTTAGCGACCCCATGGACTGCAGCCTACCAGGCTCTTCTGTCCATGGGATTTTCTAGGCAAGAGTACTGGAGTGGGGTGCCATCGCCTTCTCCAGATCCTTTGTACAGCCACCTCTAAAAGAGCCACTCGGCAAGTATTAACCAGCTCAATCAGTTCAGTTCAGTCACTCAGTCGTGTCCCACTCTTTTCGACCCCATGGACTGCAGCTCGCCAGGCCTCTCTGTCCATCACCAACTCCCAGAGTTTACTCAAACTCATGTCCATTGGGTTGGTGATGCCATTCAACCATTTCATCCTCTGTTGTCCCCTTCTTTTCCTGCCTTCGATCTTTCCTAACATCAGGGTCTTTTCAAATGAGTCAGTTCTTCACATCAGGTGGCCAAAGTATTGGAGTTTCAGTTTCAGCATCAGTCCTTCCAATGAATATTCAGGACTGATTTCCTTTAGGAGGACTGGTTGGATCTCCTTTTAGTCCAAGAGACCAGCTTATAGGACCTTGGGTTCAACTCCAGGTTTCAGTCCAGCCTCCAAAGGTTAATACCAGCCACCATTTATGGTGCACTGGCATGCTTCCTAAACATATAATACCTCTTTAATCTTCTCCAGTGCTGGGGGATGGCATATCTCCATTTGCCAATGAGAGCATGGGGACTCAGAGGTGATAGGTAAGTGCCCAAGGACCCACAGCTGTTAGAGAAGATCAGACTGGTGGATTGACCAACCTTCTTGGTTTACCAGAAATTTCCTGGACCATGGCCTTTCCTGGGAGGTGGGGCATTCATTGCTAAAACCAGGGAAGTCTGGCATGACCTGGGTTCTCTATATGCTACCTCCCTGACAAGATCGGGCAGTGATTCTGAAAAACAGTTGGACTGAGAAAGAGGAGAGGAGGGTGATACAGAGACAGAGCAGCAGGAATAACTTAGCACTGCTTCTTTCTGGGAAGACGGCTGTGGCTACTTCCTCTCCTGACCATGTTCTTGGGCACCCTCCTCTTTCCTGAGATCACTACAGAGTCTTGAGGTGGGATGGTGCTCCTTCTGTGGGTTTGATTCCCATAGGGAATTAGAGCTGTCTGTGCCTGGAGGTGCCTCCCCTGAGGCTGGAGGAGAGGGTGCAGGACCCAGAGGACCCGCTGGGAACCATGCATGTGACCTCAGACCCCTGTCCACCATACAGTCACTGAATGACCTCCAGATAGATGCCAAACCAAGCGGGGAGGTGTATCATTTCAACCATCTTGTATGCATCACACTTCCCAGGGATATTGGGAGCATCTAAGGAGATACACAGAGCAAACAGTTTCTAAAGCATCATAGACACACAGGGTGTGTGGGTTATGCTGCTGCTTCTAGACACCCGAGCCCCAGCTTTGGAGTTTCACCAACTCAGTGCCCTGATACTTGAGAGAAGTGTGTTAAGCCTTTCCAGGGATAGGCAACATAGACCCTGTCTGCCTGGGTTACCTAGGCTGGCTGGGGAAATGCAGAACCCCAAATGGCCCCACATGGCAGACTAGGAAATGTACTGAAGTCTTGCTTCATTAGAATCTGTGTTCCATGATAGCAGGAATTTTTATCTTTTTTTTTTTTTTTCCTCCTGTGGCTAAATCCCCATTTCCTGGTACAGTGCCTGGCCCATGGCAGAAATTTGGTAAACATTTGTTGACTACTGAATGGTTCCAAGTACAAACAAATCATTTGGGAACACAGATTCTAATGAAGCAACTGGGGGAGACTGAGTGGAGAAAATGGGTTGGGTTCTGCTGGGCAAAGATGCAGAAAGGTCCACGTGGTGGGTTGGCAGGAAGCAGAGAAGCACGTGGCACCTGTGCAGAAGCCATGTGGGTCCACCGTGTCTGGGATGTATATCAGAGGTGCAGCTGGAGACTATAGAACTGAGGACATAGGTGGAGGCCAAGGGATGGGGGCCAGTAACGGTGTGCCCTCAGAGAGTTGGGACTGTCTGCCTTTGAGCCTTTATTTTACAAATTTTAATCACTCCAATTTTATTAACTCTATTTTTCGCTATGTCTACATACCTGTTTATATTATTTGCTTAATAACTTTCATTTTGACTTGCACTGACTCTCTTTTACTTTACTAAGTTAGTTTTCATGTGAAAACATATAATTGTTAAAATAGAAATTATTATTTGTGCTTAAAAATCATCTTGTCATCTTTTGAGGGACACAGCTCCAGGGAACGGGGAAACTGGTAAAGACTTTTTTTGTCTGCCCTTGGTCTTCACTGCTGTACGTGGGCTTTCTCTAGCTGTGGTGAACAGGGTCTGTCCTCTAGCTGGGGTGCATGGGCTTCTCATTGTGGAGCATGGGATCCAGGTGGGGGAACTCAGGAGTTGGGGTGTCCAGGTTGAGTTACTGGGTAGAATATGGAATCTTCCCAGGATTGAACCCATGTCCCCTGTGTTGGCAGGCAGATTCTTAACAACTGGATCACCAGGGAAATCCTGGTAAAGATTTTTGAGCAGGAGAATGATCTGGTTGCTTTTTGAGAAGATGGCAAACATGAAGAATGGTGGTGTGTACGTACAATTCTGGTTCATTTGTGACTAGAATGGTAAGGAAAATGACCAAGGTGAGTTCTGTGGGGCAAGTCAGTTTCTCCAAGGGCTTCAGAATGAAGCACACAGTAACTGCTCTCTTTCCTTTTTGGTCTCAGTTTACCCTCTTTCCCAGCAACTCTGCCCTACTACCTACTGCTTGCTGCCAACAGGTCTGAGGAGTGGAGATGGGTTAGAACAAAGAGTTGTCTACTGGAGGTCAGGCCATGGGATGGGCATGATCCATGGTGGGTCTTGATGACCAACAATTAAGTCCATGGCAGCATAGTGCTATGGCTTCCTAGGCTCGTCTTACCTGGCTGTTCAAAGAATGTTACCCCCAGCCAAGGCTCATGTTCCCAGAGGCTTGACCCATCCCCTAACAAGCCTATTTTTCCCAGCTGTGCATTTAGCGTCCAAGTTAAGGTGACCTGCCAACTGAAAAGAAAATGGATTGGCAAAAATCAGAAATTTGCCAGGGGCTCCCTTCCTCCAGCACAACCACATACGATTGTGAGAGCTAAGGTTGGATTCCTTGAGGTTTTCTGCTCTAGTGAGTCTGGCAACTCCTGGAGAACCACAAACAGGTGAACTTGAGGATGATAAACCCTGGTCAGACTTTGAAGTCTTTTGGTGCTGATGGAGAAAGTCCCTGAACCATCTGGTTTTGGTGTTGATGGAGAATGTCTATGGCAAGCTGACCATGTCCTTTTTGGATGCTTACCTGGTCAGGTTGCTCTGTCCCCTGCCCTCCGTCTCTCATTCTTTCCAGCAGAACAGAGTTCGAGGGCCTCCAGGCTTTCCACTGTAAGGAAGTGGGCAGACTGTGGCCAATCTCTTTCGCTTGGGGCTGTCCTCCAGAAAGAAGTTTTCAGATGAACTGACTCTGCAGATTTTTGGTTCAGTTTACAGAGGAGTTCCTTATTTCAGTTTTACTGTATACCCACCTACACAATTATCTTTTGGTTCTCAGAATTTCAGAGCTATTAACCTCCAACCTTAAATCAGGATTCTCATAAAACTTTCCTGGCTCACAGTCATAAAAGAAACCAGGTCTCAAAATAGTATTTGGTATACTGTCCTTCTCCAGGAAGACAAATTGACTAATTCCAAACCCTGTACTCAACATGCGGTTGCTAAGAATAGAGTTGGGGTGGGGTGAGAAAGGGGAGAAAAATCATAGACATGCCATGATACATGTGGGGAGATTTCATTTGGATTTCCCCCAAATATAGAATTATTCATAAATAATTCCAAGGGCTTCTTTCTTGACATTCCACCAACGTGCAGGTGCATATGTTTTGAATGGATTAAATGAATAACTTATTTATGCAAATGAGGTTATTTGTATAGTCCCAGTGGTTGTGCTTGTCAACGATCAGATATCATTTCCAGGAGGTTTCTAGGTGCATTCTTTCCAGAGGCATGAGCAAGTCTAGAATTTCTAGTTTCTATCTGGAAGGCATTTAGGAGCAGAATCTGATTGATTAGTATTTTACATTTTCTTGAGACACTCTCAGTTGCTTAAGAAGAATGGAATTGAGAAACTGATGACAACCCCCGCCTCTAATGAAGTTCCACTGCTTCCCTCAACTGTCGTTAGTAATACTTTGATCATCACTCCAACTCTTGACTATTCTTCTGCCATTTCTGCATCTAGAGGCTGTGGGACTTAGCCTGCCTAGGGCTATTAGGCTGGGTGGGTGGCAGGGTGACCTTTGTGTCAAGAGACTCATGAATTCCCAGGCAAGACCAAGTCACAGCTTTTTCCAATGGGTTTCCCCTCAATTATTATTCTGTGCAGTTGGCTTTTTAAATATTTGGTATGGAAGGACAGGGGTTGAAGACTGTCCTAGAAGATCCAGATCTGTTTGCCTGTCTTATACTTTTTTTTCATTTCAACTTTACAATCTCGCTCTTACAAGAAACATTCACATCTCCAATTGTCTTCCAGAATTGAGCTTGGCTTTGCCTGTCCCTGTAAGATATTATGGACTTCCCCAGGAGCTTAGATGGTAAAGAATCCCCCTGCAATGTGGGAGACCTGGGTTTGATCCCTGGGTTGGGAAGATCCTTTGGAGAAAGGAATGGCTACCCACTCCGTATTCTGGCCTGGAGAACTCCATGGACTGTTTAATCCATGGGGTCTCAAAGAGTTGGACACGATTGAATGACTTTCTGTAATCCAAAATTCAACACACTGTTGAGCTTCTCTTTGTTGAAGATGGTTGTGATTGACTTGTTTTGGAATGACACCGGCTTTGTCTGAGCTCCAGAAACTTGCTTTACTGTGCGGCCTTGGCCAAGTTACTTCTCAGGCTTAGGAGGCTCAGCTCCCACCTCTGCAAAGTAAGAAGAGTCTTAGTCTCTTTCTGATGGAGTTTTGTGAGGATTAAATGAAGTGATGCAAGTTAAATTCTAGTGACTGGGACATGGTTAAAAATGAGTAAATGTAAAGAGTCACTATTATGCTTCCATTTTCCTGTAACTTGTCCAGTGTCACTCCTCCCCTCCCCTACTTTGTCCTTTGAAATGTGGAGAATTAGTTCTCTCATCACCCTTACGTTCACTCTTGCCATTTCCTGCTTGACCACGTCCAGCTGACCTTGATTCATGAACCTAACATTCCAGGTTCCTATGCAGTATGGTTCTTTACAGCATCGGACTTTACTTTCACCACCAGACACATCCACAACAGACCACTGTTTCTGCTTTGGTCCAGCAGCTTCGTTCTTTCTGGAGCTATTAGTAATTGCCTTCTGTTCTTTCCCAGTAGCATCTTGGACACCTTTCAATCTGGGGGGGTTCATCCTTTGGTGTCACATCTTTCTGTCGTTTAATACTGTTGATGGGGTTCTTGCAGTGAGAATACAGGAGTGGTTTGCCATTCCTTCCTCCAGTGGGCCACTTCTTGTCAGAACTCTTCACTATGACCCGTCTGTCTTGGGTGGCCCTGCATGGCATGGCTTTTAGCTTCATGGAGTTACACATGCCCCTTTGCCATGACAAGGCAGTGATCCATGAAGGGTGGCAGAGGATGAGATGGTTGGATAGCATCACCAATTCAATGGACTTGAACTTGGGCAAACTCCGGGAGATGGCGGCAAATGGTGAGGGACAGAGAGGACCGGCGTGTTGCAGTCCAGACACAGTCAGTCACAACTTAGCGACTGAACAACAACAGCACCCTTATGTAACTTCATACATTCCTAAGGGGATCTCTTGAGATTTAAGCTCCATACTTTGAGGCGAGAGTAAGCATTTCCTGAGAGCCCACCAAACGCCAGACACTCTGCTAGTGCTGTGTACATTTCTAATTTAAATATCTAAATAGCTCACTGAAAGTATTTATATACCCAACAAACAGATGGGAAAGTTGAGAGCTAAAGAGTAAGTAACTACAACAAGGTCATCTTGGTCAGTCTGACTCCAACATCTCTGTCGTATTCACTGGACCAGCTGCTTCTGAAAAAGCTGAGTTGTCTTTTTTTTTTTTTTTTGAGGATGAGGGAATAGGTTCCGAGCACCCTCATCTTGCAACACCACAGGTTCTCCCTAGTCATTAGACATTTAGATTGTGATTTTACATATTTTCTACTTGGGTCTGAGAGTTTGCTTTTGCTCATGACCCCTGGCTGAAAGAGACTGAGGGACTGAAAACTTCTCTCAAGTTCAGCCCCATTATAATGAACCTCTTGGACAGTAGGAACCTAGTCTTCTGATTTATCATTAGTGGAATAATACAGGAGCCCACAAAATATAAATAGATGGTAATGAATGCAATATTAATTATTGTCTCTGCTGTCACTCACCTTTGGAGGTGTCAATTTGGTCAGTGTAGGCAGGAGCCCCTGAGTTGTATGGACGATCCTGATGCTGCATTAGGGCAGAGCAAGGATACATGGGTCAGAAAAGGCTGAGTGCCTGCAGGGGCAGGGATGGGTGACCGATCTGGGCAGGCTGCCGTGCCTCACCTCTGATGCATCTTCAGCAGCATCTCCTTATTCTGTTTTAAAGTTGGGGGTTCCATGATAGTGGAAAAAGTTCTCACAGTTAAGTAATACATTAAAATAACCTCTATAATTGTAAGAAGCTCTTGCCCACACAAAAAAGAAGAAAATATAGGCTGCAAGAAGGTGGTCTGGAAGTGGAGAACTTTTGCCTTGTCTGTTCTGTTGTGAGACGGAGGAACGAGCCTTCCTGAAGACCCTGATGGAAATGTTGTTTAGACGCTCAAAGCAGTTTGATTCAAGAAGCAAAGTGCTTATGCCAACAGTGGAGTTGGCGTTAAGTCAGGGCACCATGTAAAGTTGTCTGGGAGGAGAGATAAGGCCAGAAAGAGAGTAATAAGATATAGGTGAAGCAGAAGGAACGGGTCAGGAGTGCGTTTAAAAAGGCAAGAATCGCGATGTCTTGGAGAATAATTAAAATATGAGAGGAAAGTTCAGAACACTTATCTTTGGTGCATTGGTGATGCATCCAGATGCCTGAGGTGTATTTGTGGGTGTGTGTGCACATATGTATACATGCATTGGGTCATTTTTTTCCCCAGAAATGGTGAACTACCCGCCACTACTCCAGCACCAAGTTTATCCCCACCTCAGCAGGCAAGTAGGACGTTCCATTGGCAGAGAATATTCTCAGTGTGTAGGCACAAATGTGACGGCAAAAGACATGGTCAAAAAGTGCTTACACGGCTGTTAAGACAGCTGTCAGTGTCAGACCTTCCAAATGGAACTCAAGTGCTACCTTCAGAGCCCAGGAAGCTGCCTCCCAGAGGATTTGTAGACCCTTGAGAAGTAGATCTAAGAAAGATGGAAAGATTTTGGAAGCACAGCTCTTAGGAGGGAGTAGGGTGTGAGGCAAGATGATATTTATTAATCCTAGTTCCTTATTTAATTCTAGGCAGCCCCTTAGCCAGATAATTCTTTACATCAGCCCCCTCCTCTCACCAGAGTTTCTTGTTCCTGTCAATTCTAGAGTAATATTCTTGTGTGGCTCTCACTAAATTGCCACATTCTGCCCTGGAGGTAATTCCATGTCATCAAGAGGGGATGATAGACAGAAACATATATAAACACACATTTGCTTTCAAAAATAAATATAGGGCCTCTAGTTAAAAGGTGCTGTGTAAAGTAAGCCAGCATCCTTTTTTTTTTTTTTTTTTCCCCACAGCAAGCACGGTGCTCTCATTAACCTTGTAACCACAGCCTGTGTTGGTATTAAGACTCGACCCCTTAGGGCTTGATACTTGGCTCAGACAGATTCTTTGCCTTGGCCTTGGTGTAGGAATTAAGGTCCCTGGGGTTCACTGATTCTGAGATGTGGATCTCCTGGTAGACTTTTCAACTGAACCCAGGGTCCCCAGGTCACTGCACACAATCTGGCTTGGTTTGCTCTGCCCCACTCTTTCTTTTATGGGAACTAGCATTGCAACTTGACCCAAGGCCTCTGTGTCTTTGCACAGGTCTGAGACAGTGTTACAGACTTGAAACCAGGAAGGTTTCTCTTCAGAGTAATTGACTTTGCAGAGTTGGTTCCAGTTCTCGGTATTATCTCAATCTTGACCTGAGGGCAGGCTGCTTTGCCTCTCTGTTTTATGTCTTCGCATCCTTAAAACCTAGGCAGTCAGCTTTTTCTCATCACCTTATTGCCTCCCTTGGTCTTTATCAGTCTCCAGGAGATCCTGGGAGCATAGAGCAAATGGAACCTATACTGGGTTAGAACTCTGATGGAATAATGAGACTCTTGCCTGATTTCTCCTCGAGAAGGTTATGACTTTCGAGAAATTAACAATGTGTTCATAAACAGACTGGTATGTTTAATGGTTTTGTGGTTAAACTGTTAAACTTACCCATGAATGACATGCTTGATATGTTTAATGCTCTTGCAGTTGAAGGTCTCATCATCAAATCCAACTTCTGGCATTTTCAGTTAAAAATCAAGTAAGTAAGTAAGTAAGTGAGTGTTAGTCACTCAGTCGTGTCTGACTCTTTGTGACCCCATGGACGGCAGCCTACCAGGCTCCTTTGTCCGTGAGATTTTCCAGGCAAGGATACTGGAGTGGGTTGCCATTTCCTTCTCCAGGGTATCTTCCCAACCCAGGGATCGAACCCAGGTCTCCTGCACTGCAAGCAGATTCTTTACTGACTGAGCTACAAGGAAAGCTCTTGTAGCTTGATTGTAAAAATCAAGCTTGTCTTGATTGTAAAAATCAAGACTGCCATCCATTCTATCATCTCTATCTATCTATCCATCAATCTAATTTGATATAAGTGCTGTCTCTTTTACCATAGAGTAAAAGATCTCATACTTTAAAGGAATTTCTCTATGGATGTGATATCCATTGATTCATCTGTCTGTCTATCTTTGTAACCATCCATCTGTCTAATTTGATGTAAGTGGTGTCATATTGAAGTTAACCATAGGGTAAAACACCTCATACTCTGAAGGGATTTCTCTATGGATGTAGCAGGCCTAAAAATCTAGCTTTTTTTTTTTTTTTTTTGATGGAGGAGGAAGATGTTTTTGCTTTTAAGGGAGGTTTAGCTAAGTTTCAAGTAAAGAAAAGAAATAATACTTAATAAGAACCCATTAAGCACCAGATACATTGTTAGGTACTTTGTATATCGGAATGGGTGAATTTAACTCAGATGACCATTATATCTACTACTGCGGGCAGGAATCCCTCAGAAGAAATGGAGTGGCCATCATGGCCAACAAAAGAGTCTGAAATGCAGTACTTGGATGCAATCTCAAAAACGACAGAATGATCTCTGTTCGTTTCCAAGGCAAACCATTCAATATCACAGTAATCCAAGTCTATACCCCAACCAGTAATGCTGAAGAAGCTGAAGTTGAACGGTTCTATAAAGACCTACAAGACTTTTTAGAACTAACACCCAAAAAAGATGTCCTTTTCATTATAGGGGACTGGAATGCAAAAGTAAGAAGTCAAGAAACACCTGGAGTAACAGGCAAATTTGGCCTTGGAATATGGAATGAAGCAGGGCAAAGACTAATAGAGTTTTGCCAAGAAAATGCACTGGTCATAACAAACACCCTCTTCCAACAACACAAGAGAAGACTCTATACATGGACCTCACCAGAGGGTCAACACTGAAATCAGATTGATTATATTCTTTGCAGCCAAAGATGGAGAAGCTCTATACAGTCAGCAAAAACAAGACCAGGAGCTGACTGTGGCTCAGACCGTGAACTCCTTATTGCCAAATTCAGACTTAAATTGAAGAAAGTAGGGAAAACCACTAGACCATTCAGGTATGACCTAAATCAAATCCCTTACGATTATACAGTGGAAGTGAGAAATAGATTTAAGGGCCTAGATCTGGTAAATAGAGTGCCTGATGAACATGGAATGAGGTTCGTGACATTGTACAGGAGACAGGGATCAAGACCATTCCCATGGAAAAGAAATGCAAAAAAGCAAAATGGCTGTCTGGGGAGGCCTTACAAATAGCTGTGAAAAGAAGAGAAGTGAAAAGCAAAGGAGAAAAGGAAAGATAGAAACATCTGAATGCAGAGTTCCAAAGAATAGCAAGAAGAGATAAGAAAGCCTTCTTCAGCGATCAATGCAAAGAAATAGAGGAAAACAACAGAATGGGAAAGACTAGGGATCTCTTCAAGAAAATCAGAGATACCAAAGGAACATTTCATGCAAAGATGAGCTCGATAAAGGACAGAAATGGTATGGACCTAACAGAAGCAGAAGATATTAAGAATAGATGGCAAGAATACACAGAAGAACTGTACAAAAAAGATCTTCACAACCCAGATAGTCACGATGGTGTGATCACTGACCTAGAGCCAGACATCCTGGAATGTGAAGTCAAGTGGGCCTTAGAAAGCATCACTACGAACAAAGCTAGTGGAGGTGATGGAATTCCAGTTGAGCTATTTCAAATCCTGAAAGATGATGCTGTGAAAGTGCTGCACTCAATATGCCAGAAAATTTGGAAAACTCAGCAGTGGCCACAGGACTGGAAAAGGTCAGTTTTCATTCCAATCCCAAAGAAAGGCAATGCCAAAGAATGCTCAAACTACCGCACAATTGCACTCATCTCACACGCTAGTAAAGTAATGCTCAAAATTCTCCAAGCCAGGCTTCAGCAATATGTGAACCGTGAACTTCCTGATGTTCAAGCTGGTTTTAGAAAAGGCAGAGGAACCAGAGATCAAATTGCCAACATCCGCTGGATCATGGAAAAAGCAAGAGAGTTCCAGAAAAACATCTCTTTCTGCTTTATTGACTGTGACAAAGCCTTTGACTGTGTGGATCACAATAAACTGTGGAAAATTCTGAAAGAGATGGGAATACCAGACCACCTGATCTGCCTCTTGAGAAATTCGTATGCAGGTCAGGAAGCAACAGTTAGAACTGGACATGGAACAACAGACTGGTTCCAAATAGGAAAAGGAGTTTGTCAAGGCTGTATATTGTCACCCTGCTTATTTAACTTATATGCAGAGTACATCATGAGAAACGTTGGACTGGAAGAAACACAAACTGGAATCAAGATTGCCAGGAGAAATCTCAATAACCTCATATATGCAGATGACACCACCCTTATGGCAGAAAGTGAAGAGGAACTCAAAAGCCTCTTGATGAAAGTGAAAGTGGAGAGTGAAAAAGTTGGCTTAAAGCTCAACATTCAGAAAACGAAGATCATGGCATCCAGTCCCACCACTTCATGACAAATAGATGGGGAAACAGTGGAAACAGTGTCAGACTTTATTTTTCTGGGCTCCAAAATCACTACAGATGGTGACTGCAGCCATGAAATTAAAAGACGCTTACTCCTTGGAAGGAAAGTTATGACCAACCTAGATAGCATATTCAAAAGCAGAGACATTACTTTGCCAACAAAGGTTCATCTAGTCAAGGCTATGGTTTTTCCTATGGTCACGTATGGATGTGAGAGTTGGACTGTGAAGAAGGCTGAGTGCCGAAGAATTGATGCTTTGAACTGTGGCGTTGGAGAAGACTCTTGAGAGTCCCTTGGACTGCAAGGAGATCCAACCAGTCCATTCTGAAGGAGACCAGCCCTGGGATTTCTTTGGAAGGAATGATGCTAAAGCTGAAACTCCAGTACTTTGGCCACCTCCTGTGAAGAGTTGACTCATTGGAAAAGACTCTGATCTGGGAGGGATTGGGGGCAGGAGGAGAAGGGGACGACAGAGGATGAGATGGTTGGATGGCATCACTGACTTGATGGATGTGAGTCTGAGTGAACTCTGGGAGTTGGTGATGGACAGGGAGGCCTGGCGTGCTGTGATTCATGGGGTTGCAAAGAGTCGGACACAACTGAGCAACTGATCTGATCTGATCTGATATATACATAAAGACTCCACAAATAAAGTGGTTTATGAGAATGGGGTGACATCGTTCCTTCCCCTTTCATCATTTCCATCCTCAAATGTCTCTTTTCAGGAATGCCTTTAATGAAGTAGTCCTCTGATAGAAAATGAGCAGGGTAAGAGTGGATGAAGACATTGGAGATATAACTGGAACTCTTCAACTAGAAATATTAATAAAAGAGCCTGCAATTAAAAGTGGCTGGGACTAGACCTGAGAATCACATCACTTTTGGAGTTGTTTTTGAAGTTAACCACTTCTTGATTACACACCCCCTACCTCCCACATATGCCCCTGGTTAATATCAGGCAAAACTGTAAAGAAGATCAAGTTTGCTTCCTGGCGTTACACTGGTACTCATAACACCCCACCACCCCTTCCCACAAACACACACACACACGCACACCTGCACACACACGTGCACACATACACACGGCACCCCCCTGAAGTGGGTGGGGCTGCTAGTTCAGATTGCTCATGATTCATCCTTTAAGCAAAACCCAGTCTGCTCCCTGAGGGCCTTGCTCTCAGATCTGGAGCTGATAGACTAATTAGGGCTAATGTGATAATGGGCAATAATGACATTTACTATGTGTATCAGATATTTGTGTTTTAACAAGGCCTTTGGAAAACACGCAGGTTGAAGGTAGGGAATGGTGGGAATGTTTAGTGAAAGCCAGGGAGATAGACGCGTTTTTCAGAGCCCCCTTAAACTGTACTTCCAAAACCTTCAAAATCTTCAGGACCTGCCTGAGTTCTGAGACCCTCCTGGACCTTCCCTCCCACCAAGTCTTTGACACCTTCCAGAACCTCAGCAAACACGGTGCCCACACTAGGACAACCAGCAAAAAAAGACTGCTACCGTCCACTTACTAGTCCATCTCCTGTTGGGCAATGGCTTACTTTTTGTTCTATTCAGTCGTTGCCCATATACGGACTTTCCTTTTTTGTACAAGGAACTTCTTGGTTTTGATCACAAAATCTTTGTCTCTTTGCCAAAACCCAAATTCCCTTTCCCCTCCCATAGAGGGGAGGCCTGGTGAGTTAAAGAAATCCGCTTAGACACTTAGCTCATGCCAGGCCGGTGTCCAAGGAGACCCAAGAGAGAAAGTTCATAGTATTTTTCCTTGCCAGGAGCTGACACTCACCTAAATTGGAGGAGGGGCGTCTGTGAGCCAGTAAAGCAGGCCCTTGGCCAGGGGGGTGGGAATTGTGTGGATATTTGAAATCCATGGATCCTCCCTCAAATTCCATCTTCTTGCCCAAAGTGTGTTGTTATATTTCTAGTTTCAGCATCTTGGTTTTTCTCTCTCGAGCTCCTATAGGGAGGGTTGATTTATAGTTAAAAAACAAAAGACCATGGAAGTGTCAAGAGGAAGAATCTGGCTAAGCAGACAACCAGATAGTCAGGCTTTTGCGTTGTTGACAGCTGACTCTTCTACTTTGTCAACTCAGGGTAGACTCTCCCTCCCAGGACCCTTCCTTCAAATTTTCCAAAGCTCACTACTGGGACCAGGGCGATGGGCTTTTCAAAGTCCACTGAAATTACCAAGGGTCCATGTCAAGGAGGTAATCATGGTGCCTGGAGAAAGAACTTATGCTTCCAGCAACCTGGCCGGGAGCCCTATAAAAATTTGCTGTCTGTGTGGCAGGGAAAAGATCTTGATGATGAACCAGAGTGGACTGAACACAAATTAGTATATGAAGACAGAGGTTTAAGAGAGCCCCTGAATCCCCTATACCACCATCTCCTCCAGATTTGAGCTTCTGCTCACATCGCATTTACATTCTCCCCTCCTGGTGGTGTCTTTGGGGAGCAAGCCTGGTGTTTTTCACCTGAAACACCCTTTAAGCTGAAAAGAACAGTCACCACCAAATCAATTCCTCATCCATTAACAGGTTGTCTCTCTGTTCTCGAGACACAGGCATAACCTGGTTAGACCTGTTTTGTTTGAACACTAACGTGTGAGTTGGCCAAATGCAAATGAGCAAATGTTTGTAATCCTTTATTTTATTTTTTTAAAGGGCCCGGCAGCCAATCAGAAGAGGGGGAAGTGACTTAGGGAATTCCCGGTTGGTGGCTTATTGCTTAACATCCTACAAAATGATTTAAAATTATTGTCATGTGCATTGATCTTCACTCTGATGAGGGCTCAGACGTGATAACACTCCCGGTTCCCTGTCCCCGTTCAAGCTGGCGTGAGTGCTTCTAGCAGTCTTCCCTCCATTCGCCACAGCTATTGGATTTCCCACCCAGAATCTTTAGGTAGATGAGGTAAGTCCTTACTTTTAAACCTTCTTTGGAGTCTGGAATTTAAATACCTGAGTGGAAAGAGAAACCTGCCTTGAATCAGACAGAGGTAAATAAGAGACTCCCGGAGGCAGCTGGCAGGAAGTGAACGTGCCTCAGCTCTGTTCACCTCCCTGGGTCGTCTTAGGATTTGATTTTGGAGGGCGGCAGGCTGATTTTGAGTGCTATCTGAACTCCCTGCATGGAGTCTGGGCTTCCAATCACTGAATTTAAAAGTCCCCTGGTTTCCCTCTCTTTTTGTGACAAAGCCATTTCCCTGGATTGAATTGTGAAATTCTGAAAGCTGGGACAGGTTCTTCTCAGTGACGAACTGGTTGGCTAAATTGCTGTTGGGGCTCAGAACACACATTCTCATTTTCTAGAGATGTCTTCTGTTGGTGATTTTCCTGACTCATTCTATTAGTTGTAGGCAAAGGCAGATTCATCTTCAGTATATTCTGGTGTTGGAAAATGGCTGGAAACAGGCAAAGGTGTATGCACTCAAATTAGAAAAAGTGTTCAGGCAGCGTGGGTAGGCAAGGGTATTGGGGAGCGTGGCACACCTCTGTCCAGAAAACAATAACAATTTTGGCAAAGAGTTTTGCCATATCATAAGGGGACAGACCAGCCCTTTGTTCCATGACGGGACACTGTGACCAGACAGGCAGACGTGAGTCAGCGGCACCAAATGTCTTCTAAGACAGGGGTTCTTTTGATTTTGTTTGGTCACAATGGAGAAGTATTGGCCTCCATGTGGATAGAACTGGAAACGGTGGGTAGACCATCTTTTTGTTGGTAATGGCGATGCCGATTCAGAAAGTGACATTTTCACCATCTGTCTTTGGCAAGATTTAGCATATTGCTGGGATGGTGGGCGCATGATCTTGTTACAATGAAGCGTAAGCTGCTGGGCCTAAGTTCACAGGTGTCTCGTGACACTGACCTTAATAACAGGGATAAAGGGAGTGAATGTTTGGACTGGAGAACTTTTCAATGGAATGTCTAGTTCAGGAGTTTGTTCTGTAGGCATGATTGTGAGGATGTGTTTAGATAGAGCTTTTCATTGCATAAAAGTGTAGTTGGGGCTCATGAGTGGCCATGTGCTAATTCCACTGAAGTCAAGGGAAGAGTTGATTTCCAACAGGAGAGATGAAGTTGTGTTATTAGGAAGAATTTTAGGGGTAAGGGATACTACCAGGAAAGGCTCTTAAGAGATTTTAAGAATGATTTTATGTAGCCCTATAAAAGTGAATAATCTTTAATTCTAAAAAAAAGGAGAATGACTTTAAAAGCTGCATTTGGATTTTGTAGAAGGCTGCATTTAATCTTCTTTTTGAGGACTTGAGTCCAAAGACTATGAAATAACTCATCAGATTCATCTTTTTATAACCTGAAATTGTGTAGGATTACATTATTTCTGCACCATCACTAATGGCTTATGTGGACAGACTTTAAAAAACAGTGGAACATGAAATGAAGGTCGTTTGAAAATGTGTGATCACATTTGAAAGAATAATAAATATAATGGAGATAATCCTCCATATTTCCAAACTATTTTATAGAGGCACTTTAGAAGAAAGAAACATTGAGGGAACAACTGTGCTTTCAGTTCTCGTGCGTTACTGTTCAAGATGGTGGCATTATTTGGAAACTTTTTAGGGTGATTGTGGGGAGTGTGATGCCTTAGATCCAGGCCTTGTACATATGAAAAATCTCAAATTCAATTATATTTTTTCTTTTGAGTTAAAAAGCATCTATTTGTTAAATTCAAACAATGCCTTTTTGATTTTTTTTTTTGCTTTTTTAAAAAAAATATACTGTGAGTGCCCCCAGATGGAAATGCCTTGGGTCTTTCTGGACCTCTGAGAAGTCTTGTGTTCACACTCATGATTCCACATTTGTGCTCCCTTTAACTCACTAACTTTATGCAGATCCTCTTTCAGTACCTTTTTGATGATTTCAAAGGCCGAGACAAAATGGAAACTGAGAGGCTAAACTATTTACTCAACTGCATTCAGTTAGCTAACCAGAAACTAGAAGGGACTCATATCAGGTCCTAGGCCAGAATGTGAGAGCTGTGGGTCAAAGTTCACTTCTAGGAAGTAGAATTTAGTGTTGTGGATTCTTGTAAGGTTTTATTTCTTCCTTATCCCACCTACTCCCCACCCCTAAATTAAGGTTAGCCCTGAATTGTGTTCTTTAGACCATCTTGCTTTTTGAAAACTCAGTGTAGGAACCCTGTTTAATGTTCAAGCATTAAGCCCAGTCGCAGAGGTTTACATGAATCATTCCAAAGTGGTTCAGTCTTTGCCTCGCTTCCTGCAGTTAGAGTCCTCCCGAAGTGCTTTGGAACAGATGGGATTTTCAAAGACCTCTGGGAGATGGGTGGGGTGGATACTGAGAACGCCGTGGTAGAAACTGCTAACACAGTTGAGAAGCAATGCCACGGTTTGGAGGAATCAAATACAAAGTCGGAACGTGATTTTCGGTGATAACCTTTTTCTGCCGTTTCAGACCATTTCTCTTGTTAAGATCCCTCTCTGGTAGAATTGAAGTGACAATCATTTCTGTTGTGGGTGAGGCCCCAGTTGGGAGGCTTCAGCTCCATGCAGCTTTGGTGTTGGGGACCTGGCTTCTCACCCTGGTTGTGTTACCGGGTAACCGACCGTGCTGAGGTCTTAGCCGGGGTGAGGCACGCCAGCAGTGCGCGGCGGGTGGTCGTCTGAAGACTTAGGCAGGACGGCAGCCCTGTCATGTTGGGGTTCTCTTAAATCTGTTGCACAATCACTGAAGCGACAGGGAAGATAATAAACTTTATTTAATATGCTCTTATCTAATTTTTCATAATAGGATTTTAAATCATATGATTTGTTTTGAGGAGCAGCAATTGTGCTCTTATTAGATATGTGTGACTATTATGTTTATTTAAATCAGACAGGGCTTTAGAGCCCCAGGCTATTAAGCTGTGCAGGAAATACGGTGCAGTGAGGGAGACTGGGTCATGTTCAGATGGAACGTATATTCAAGCCAAGTGGCTTTGACGTCAGGAAGCTAAGATGTGCCAGAGTAGAAGTTTTCATGGATCCCTCAGAGTTATTTGATTAAAGAATTATTGGACTTCAGAAGGAAAAAAAAAATGTCTTTACGAATTCTCCTTGAAGAATTCCAGACTCATGTTTTTGAGTGATGGGAGCACAGGGTAGACAAGGCAGGGTGTAGGACAGTCCCGGACTGGCAGTGAGGAGACCTGGTTTTTGTAGTCCCAGCAAAACTATGTGCCCATAGCAACACACACCACCTCTCTGGGCTTTTGATCCCTCATTTTGAAACCTGATCATCCTGAAGATACACTTCGGTCCTCAGAACCTGGTGACTGGGGAAAGCTAGCTACGTCTAGAGGTCAGCAGGTTTAACTTGAGGCTGTGAAAGCTGAGAATGGGATGAGAGATGCCCTCCTAAGGATGAGACAGGAAAGAAGACCAGTCGGAACTCTTAAATGGCTTCCTTGGGGTCTTCAGAATTTTGGCCCAGGGATATGCCTGGTGGAGGTACTGCAGACGGATACTGGGCGACTTTCCTAGGGGTGCTTGAGTCAGTTCCCATGACAATATCCCGTCTTTATCAATTGTCTCATTTATCCGGAGTCAGTGTGAGTATAGAAGCAGATGCAGCTGACTGTTTTGTGACCACTGGAAGCCGCTGGTGTACCCGGGTAGGCACTCTAATGCCCTCTTCTGTAAAACCCCAAAGCAGCTGGCTGAAAGGTGGATATTCAGGCCCCCATGGAGGCCACTCAGACTGTGTGGTGCTGGTCAGCTCACTTGACTGATTGTCCATGAATTACTGGGTAGATTGGATGGGTGTGGGCTCACCTCCTACAGAGGAAGACCTGAGGGGTCATCAGAAGAGGAACATGGCTGGCCCAGCCACTGAGCAGCCCACCTGGAGAGTCCAGTCTTTACAGAGGCCCTCGGCCTGAGTCTGGAAAAATCAGAGCTTGTAATAGAGTCAAGCAGGATGGCCCATTTAAAGAGGATCCCAGGGCTTTAATTGGCCTTGTTTTAAAAGAGATACCCTGTAAAATACTCCTTTGAAAATTGATTTCACTAGCACCTAACCACATTCTGTCTTTGGTCTGTTTTACGGGGCTGAGCCCCTTGTTCTGGTTCATTGGATTCATATTATGTCTTCTCTTCCAATTTTCCCCAACACCCTGGCCCTAAGAGTTTCCTTCCTGTCCTTTTTCAGCAGCATCTTCGTTATTATTAAGGGTATCTGTCTATTTTAAATATGACCAGCATTTTAAACATGCTTCATACATTCCAAACATGCCTCTGATGAAAACCAAGTCCCAAATCAAAAGGAGCCAACAGGCCTACTATAATATTTTGATTACTGGACTATTCGACTACCGCACGAACCCCACTATTATAATAACTACTTATTTTTACTTTTGTAGGTCCTTGTCCAGATGCACACTTTTTTTTTTTTGATGTTGTGATTGTGGTGAGTTTAAAAGTTCCTATTTAGCCACGTACCCCTCACTCTGTATCATAGTCACCACACAAATGGCCCTGGGGGTTAGGGCTTTATGGGCGTGATTGTGGGGAATTTAGAAGTTCCTCTTCAGCCACATACCCCTCACTCTATGTCATAGACACCACATAAAGGGCCTCTGGGGCTAGACCTTTATTGGTCCCATTGTGGATCTGAGAAATTTCAGCTCACCTGCCATCCCTTTCTTGACCTGATGCAGACTTCTTCCCAAAGTCTATCAAGTTTCTGTTGGAATATGAAAGAGGTCTTCTATTTCTAAATATGACAATGGGACTTGGAGCATATGACTGTCCCAAAGGGATTTTTGGGGGATCCCTTTGAGGAACCTTTAAAAAAATTCTCTCATAAGGACTAATGATATATTCTATTGGAGGAGGTAAGTGGGGCCTGAAAGGTGAAGATTACGTCAGCCTGTCTCCATGGGTATCTACTGACAAGACTTGTTTTCTTCGCAGCTGGACTTGAGATTTGGCCTCAATTCAGCCTCTGCCTCAATCATGTCCACTGAGAAAATCAGAGGACACCTAGCTTACATTTCTAACGCCCTTGACCAGAGGCTGTGGCTTGAGGAACATGGGTGAAATGCAGACTTTGGCTGCTTCTGTCTCTCAAGAGGCAGGAGGCTCTGGGTTTTTGTTGCCTGGAAGCAGTTGGAATGTGGTAGAAAGAACACGAGGTTAAAGTTAGAACACCTGGGTTCACATTCGACTCTGTCACTGAGCAGCTGAATGACACTGGATGAATTATCTAAGCTCCAGAATATAAGTTTCCTCACCTGGAAAATGGGGGTAATAACATCTGCACAGGCTGTTATAAGGATTAAATTAGACAAAGAATCTGAAAGCATCCGGACCCATGCTTGTGAGTAAACAATTAGTAATTGTGGAATGAGTTGGAGGATCAGTCCTCAACCTGGGTGTTTTCAGTGAGTCTCTCTTGAGAAGGAGTGGCTGGATAATTCTGGGATTTTGTTTGTCAAAATGATCGACGTTGGCTCTGTGCTGTGACCTTGGGGAAGAAAGGCAGCGGGGTTTTCAGTGGGGAAGGTGGGCAGCAAGGAGGTAGGATGAGCTCTGTGGAGGGGGGTCTCTTAGTGGAGCCTTGTATTGAGCTGGCTGCAAACCACCACCCACGGGAGCCTCAAGGAAGACTTGGGATAGGTACATAGCACGTTTTTTTTTTATTCTGTCTTGATGTCTGGCATGTAGAGGCCTCCAGAAGAAACTGATCTCCTTCCCGGCAGTCCACATGACTAGTCACAACTTTATATATGTTGCCCACCCCTTAAATTCTTGAGAGTCTCCAGATACCTACTGGCCACGGCAGTTAAGGCATTAATTACTCTGGGTATTCTAGAGGCTTTGAAAAAAATTCCTACTTATTTTGGCAAGGCAGTATGGGATCTACCTCCTGTAAATTGTTCAAATGAGGCTTCTGGCCATGTAGAGGTGGTAGCTAGAGGCTCTTTGAATTAAACAAGCAGCCCTTGCTACAAAAACAGGAAAGGTTTCTAACCCGGGATCCAAGGATCTCTTAGTGTCCATGGGAGAAATCAGAGGCTTTGTGGACTTGGATGTGAAAACAAATAAAATTTTTACTTTCAGTAATTTAAAATTTAATATTCAATGTGAATTCGATTCAATTTCAGTACGAGTGTGGCATACTAAACTCTTCAGTAGCAATAGCTGTAACTGATTATCATGCAGAGAAATTACAGATATTTTTATATCACATTGCACTTGCTACAGATGTCTTAAAATATCAATATTCATCACTACTTTGATGTCATGGAAGTTGTTGAACCTGCACTAGCTATTCTTGCTTAATGTACTAAGAAAGAAGCTTAGTACATTAGTACACTATCGCTAACTCAATGGGCATGAGTTTCGGCGAACTCCGGGAGACGGTGAAGGGCAGGGAAGCCTGGAGTGCGGCAGTCCATCAGGTTGCAAAGAGTCAGACACGACTGAGTGACTGAACAACAGCAGAGAAGCACATATATTTTTATGTTATCACACATTTATTTCTAAAAGTATTTTGAAAATTGTATTTCAATATAAACTTCCTTTCTAATCTTAGTATTTTACTTTGTCATTTCAAAAGTGTTATTTTGAGGAGTCCATAATCCTCAGTGGACTGCAAGATGGGTGCACAGTATAAAGAGAAGGCTAAGAGTCCCTAACTTATAGCACTCTCTCACACACGACTGATGAACAGCAGTAGCTAATAAATAGTTTCTATCAGAGTGGGGTGTGTTTTCTTCCCACCCATCGTTCTTGTCTATGGATAGCTTTGGAGTTGTCAAAGGACCCTGGCATCATGAAGATAATAACAATAATAATAATCATGCTAATAATAGCTAACCTTTGTTGAGTGCTGCCGTAAGCCAGGTGCTATTACAGGCATGTTCCATGTCATATTTTGCTTGATTCTCCTAACTCCTTTAGGAGCTTTAGACAGCAAAGTGTCTCCCTGCCTTCCATGATGAAAGAGCAAGGGCATGGATAAAGGCAAGAGTTGGGACTGACCCCTGGGACAGGGCTGGGGTCAGCGAAATACAGCCACCTCGGTCATACAGGATCCAACACCTAGAAAGCACCTGTGCTTGGCTTAGCACTCTGTTTTTGCTGTCTTGAAGTTCTTAACACATTTGGGACAAGGGGCTCTGGATTTTCCTTTTGCACTGAGTCCTGCCAGTCACGTAGCTGGATATGATGAAATTATTCAAATGTGTGACAACTCCTGATGCTGGGACTCTGCAGGGAGAACCCCGGCTCCTCCTTATCATGCTCATCTAGCTGACCTTGGCTGTTTTGATTTGATCATTTTGAGTGTCAGAGATGTCCACTGAAGCAAGGGGAGGAATACCTGAATAATCAGCTGGAAGGGATTTGATCCCTGGGAAAACCTTTCTGATTGGAAGTCGCTTGCCTTGCTGAGGAGTATTTTCATGTGTTACTTTCCAGAGGGCTTACTTTACAGGTCAGGGAGCTAGAGGAAGCAGAATGAAGTGTGTTCTGGAAGGGAAAATGAGATCTGGTATGCCTAGAGTCTATAGGTCTTGCAGCGAGTCTCTAGAAAGGAATACGACTTTTTGTTTATGGTTGTTTAATGATTGTCTGTACAAAGAGAAAACCCTACTTCTTCTAAAGAGGAGATGCTCTAACAACATGAGAAAATTCATGTATTATTTGTTTCTTAAGTTGCAAAGATGATGCTGGAATGAGTCTAGTGAAGTCCTATCTGTTTTATGGCTATGTTTTTACAAACAGTTGCAGGGTCATGGGTATGATGGAGGTCGGGGAGAACTTTCCTAGACTTCTCAGAGGGATGGAATGCAGGCTCCCAGAGCCCTCCCCTCATTGGCATGATGTCCATAACACAGTGGGTCTGACATCAGGACTCGTGTGTGATGGCTTAGTCGTCAGATGCTTTTCCAAAGGAGGCCTAATTTCCCTTTAATTTTTCAATTTCCTTGTGATTATTACTGCTCTTTTATCATGGCTAATAAGTCTGAGGTGACTTCAAGCAGCCAAACCCAATCGTTGAGTCAATCTGGGGCTTTCAACTGGAAGCCAGGCTGAAGTTTTGACAGATGGGTTTGGGTGGACATGAACGGGTGTTTCTGTAGCATCCACACAGATGCACACTAAAATAACTTTAACTAAGGGCACAAGGATGCTTAGTATGCTTCACGCTCACATTTGGGGAACAAAAAATTATACAGCTGTACTTAAAGGAGCTCAGTTTCAAAAATAAAATGTGCAATCCTAAAAGACAATCACCTTGTCTTTGGAAATACAAGAGTCCATTTTCAAAGCTACGAAAAGTTATATGGCACTCCCTCCACACCCCAATGCATTTGTTATTATACATCCAACCATTTACTAGCTTTGTGTCTTTGAGTAAGTTACTCAAGTTCTCTGTGCCTCCTTTTCTGTAAAAATGGAGATAATATTAGTATCCACGTCTGGGGTTTTTGCAAGGAGTGAATGAGACAATTCCTGTAAAGCCTAGCTCAATGCCTAGCGCATCATAAACACTCAATAAATATAAACTGTCATCCTTGTCATAATTTTGACTGCTGTTTTGTAATTATATGATCTGGAGATCCCAAACTGGTGGCTGTTGATCTTTCCCTGATTGGGGCATTTCAGTCTTTCTCTGGGAAGAAACTTTAATCTCGACCTGGTCAAATCCATTGTCCCAGTCCATCCCAACCCTCCCTGGCTCCGATTCCAGCCTCTTAACCTCCCTCCACCCTTCCCGCATTCCTGCGTCCTGGGTCTTATTTATTTTTCAGTCAACTGAGGGTGTTGTTAAATCTTTTATTTTTCTGGCTGCCCAATTTGGTTCCGAGGCAGTCCACTCCCTGCCCTGCTCATGACAAGAATGCTTGGGAATGCTCAGCCAGCCGTATCCCTCCTCTGTCAGAACACCCTGTTCTTAACGCTCCTTGAGAAGAGGCGTTTCGGAGGCTTCCCCCCACTGCTGTGACCTCCCCTCCCCATTAAGCCAATGGTGTGGTGATAATGAAAGCCCAGTGGCTGAGAGAAAGCTGCGGGGAGGTGGTAATCTTGGGGAACATCACGCATTGCCCGCATGTCCCAGGTTTTCTGCTCAAGGCTTAAAAAAGAGATATTAAGAGGCTTCACCTGACAGTGTGTGTTGAAGTCTGGGTGATGATGCCACCGCTTAATTAGTGTTGTCATGATCTCCCTTTGAGTGATTTATTTAGCTCTTTGTAGCCCTTTCTGGCTTGAGCACATCATGTGATATTGACAAACTGTTGGGAAATGAGAGCGCGGTGATGCTTGAATTAACGCGGGCATCATACAGTGAACATCTTAGGTCCTTTCGACAGGACACCTGGGATCTCAAGTCACTTGGCAGGACATGAGTGAGTCTACACAGCTTGCCTTGGAGGTAGGTATGGCTAACCTCCTTTCCCCATTGGGAAAGCTACGGTCCAGGGACTGGGGGTTTTCAAATTATGCTCATCGCCCAGGGCTGGATGAAAGAAGCCTTTGGGAGAGCCACGCTGAGTTTCTGCTCAGGGAGGTAACCCAGAGACCACACCTACTCCCCGAACTTACTGACTTTCGGAAATCAACCATTTGGAAGAGTGTGGTTTGGGTTATGATCATACCCTGGCAGCCCCTTCTCTGGCCTTGTTAATCTGATTCAGGATCTTAACCTGGGCTGGCTGGAGGCTGGCCATGTCATTCTACAGATCTCAGATACCCCTCAGCGCCCTCGTAGAACCAGCCAATGGAAAAGTACAGTGTCTTCTGGCTCCTGGGCCCTGCCAGCTCTGGCTGGTCTCTTCGATACCACCTTTTCTTCTTAGGGAGTGGGAGGACAGCATTCAAACTGAAAGCGCAGGTTTTTCTTTGGTTTTTATAGGAAAAACAAATTGGCATGAATGCTCTGTCAAACCAGCTCAGGCTGTTTGGGCAGATGCCTTTCTTTGCTTTTTTCTGTTTATTTTCCAACAAATCAATGCTTAACTGCGTTGTTATTGGAGCAGAGCAACAGGTGCAAAAAAATAACTCTGCTGCCAACTCAAATGAAAAGGTAGGGCTTATACCCTCTGGGAGGTATTCAGAAGATAACAGAAGCCCCTGCCAGCAACTGAATTAACAGCTCTGTTTACGGTGGGTTTTATGTTAACCTGCCCCTAACCCTCTGACACATAAACACACTATTGTCTCAGGGAGAGACATGCAGCCATCCAGACAACCAGCTGCTTTATTCTGTCCTGCGTGGAGATTGGTTTTGGCTGAGGCTGCTTTGTGAAACTCATGGCTGCCAACTCCAGGTCTTGGTGAGGGTTTCCCATGAAGGCAAGGGCTTGGGGTTGTTGGAGAAAGGAGGACCAGTCCTGGTTTTCCTTTTTTAATTAATTAATTAATTAATTAATTTTTGATTGGATGATAATTGATTTACAATGTTGTATTGGTTTCTGCTGTACAAAGAAGTGAACCAGTTGTATGTAGACATATATTCCCGCCCTCTTGAGCCTCCCTCCCAATCCCCCGTCCCTCCCATCTAGGTCATCACAAGGCATCAAAGCTGTTTATTTTACACACAGTAGTATATGCGTATGTCAACGCTACTCTCTCAATTTGTTCTATCTTCTCCTTCCTCCACTGTGTCCACAAGTCTCTTCTCTACATCTGCATCTCTATTCTTGCCCTAACCCTGTTTTTTAAGGGAGTTGAAGTTCTTTCCAAGCTTGGTCATTTCCAAATGCCAAAGCAGGTCACCTGGCTCTCCCTGCTCTTGTTCTACTGTAACCCCAGCAGGAGATGGCCAATGAGGCCAGATGACCTTGGAAAAAGCTATTACATCATTTTCAGAAGTGGTGACCTTACTGGACAGTCCAACTGAGCAGGGCAGCTTCTGTGTTTTGTTCACTGTTATGCCCCCAGCACCTAGCACAGTGCCAACGTTTAGTAGCTCATCAATGAATATCTATTAATTGGAAGGGATCAATATACTAGCAGGGCAAACATTTCTTGATGATTGTTTCTCTCCATTGAAGGCTAAGATACCAGGTTTCTTTGGTATGAGGTCTAAAAGCCAGGGTGGTTAAGTAATCTTTGGAAGAGCTGTGGTGGGGGTGGGATGGAATAAGGGGTGACTCAGCCAGCTATGAAATCCCCTTGATGAAAACAATCATTACAAAAGTCCTCCACAATGCTGTGTTCTGAGGACTTTGTTTGGCCTTCACAGACTCATACTTGTTAAGTTGCGGAGCACTGTTGCATTGAACATGGTGGTACTGGATGTTAGGAACTGCTGTACTTCAAGTTAGGCAATAAGACAGGGAGAGAATCTCCACAGATGAACTGAAGCTTGAGTTCTTCGGATTGAAATGTATTGCCTCTGACTTTACGAGGACTTCCTGGTGTTTATGGATGTTTATTTTAGGGCCAATATCTGCTGGAGTTCGTTATCTTGTTTTGGGAACTTGAAAAAACTCAAGTAGATGAGTCTTTAACCAGAAGCTCTTAATGGCAAGGGTGCTTAAGGATTGGTGAAGGTGGGGTCTTAAAAGCATAGATTCTGATTCACAGGTCTGGGTGGGACCTCAGGAAACTCCTAGTTTAACTTCTTCTTCGGTGCTGATGATACAAGTGGCCCATAGACCAGTCATGTGGCCTCTTCAGCCAAGTAGGAAAATAAGCATTGTAAACGGAATCTCCCAGTTTCCATACCTACGCCTTTCCAAAGCCCTACGGAGACCTCGGTTGTAAAAGTAGGCTGCGTTTTTTTTGTTTGTTTGTTTGTTTTTGCTTTTATTTTTTGCTATGTGTTGCTTATGGCTACTTTGTTTTAGAAGAGAGATCAAGGATTGGTCAGGAGAGAAATACTGAGGTTCAGGGTGGTAGGGTATACGGTGAATTTTTTACTACATTGCCGAACAGAGGTCCAGAATGACTGTCCTGGACGCAGCATGGTTCCTCCTTCAGCTGCTGATAGAGAGGGAAAGGGGAGGCCCTTTCTGCTGCCATTGTAGGAAAACTATGCCACACTCATGTCAAGTAAGAGCAAGAATAAAAACTCTCAGGGCTTCTCTCAGAGGTCAGGGTAGACTTTCTTCTGACCCTGACTCCATTACAAGTTTTCTTTTCATTTCAATCCTACATGAGTGCAACAGAGATTTTGATTTAAAGATCCACGGTGTCAATAGATTTATAGGGGTCAGTGGATAGTCTTTGGAGGGCCTTTTGCACAAAATATGTGCAAAGCTTGGTGTGAGTGTGAAGTCTGGGGAGGAGAGAACCATAGTTTCTCTTGAGGTCTGAAAAGACTCCGTGACATTCATGTTTCAAAGCTTGCTCTATTTTTAGTTTGTCATAGCTGAACACGATTGATAAAGGCCTCTGAGGTCATGTAAGGGAATCTTGTTTTTTGATCAATTTTGGTTCCTGTCTCCTGTCAGTGTCTGTTTCTTGTCTGAACTGTCACTGAGACTGATAAAAATCAGCATAAGATGTGTATTTTCAACTGGCTTATAGTTAGTAAAGTGTATCTGTAATGAATCAACTCTCGGGCTCCCACTATGGCATCATTGCTCATGTAGACACTTGAAAGCCCAGGAATAATGCTTCTGATGTTGCCCCTGGGAACATGAAATGTCTGTCTTGAAACACATTATGAGGGCATGAAATTACCTGTGATGTAATCCTGAGAGGATCAAATACATTCCCCAAGCTTGATTCATATTTTGATTCATTTGGAAAACATGAATTATCATCTTTGTTACATTCAGTTAGATTTCACACGTACTTGAATTTTCTTTTCTCCTCACTGGGAGTAGTTCTCTTGAAATGGCAGTCATATTGAAACAGGAAGTCAGTAAGCTATTGCAACATCCTTCGGGCAAATGCTGTGAATTCACCTGCTGGTAACTTTGATTAAGGATCAAGAATGGTCTGGATAGTGCTGTCATTGCAAAAGTGATTATTTAAAATGCCTAATTGCTCCTTGGGCTTGAGGAGTAAAAATACCCACATGAGACAGTATTCTGAGGCAGTTTGGGGATGATGTGGTTGAATGAATCAAGGATCTGGGAAGAAGGCAGATTGTGGCTTTGACTCTCAGTCCCCTAGGGCTGGGAGCAGGGAATGCAAGCGAAGCCCTGCTTATGATCTGCTCTGTGGCCCTGGTGGCTTCCAGTGTATCTTCACCCTCCCAACAGAAGAAAACACTACTTTTTGAACTAATTCAGTTCTAATCCAGATGAAGCACAAAGCACTGTGGATTGGTTTATTTCTAAAATATAAACTAAAAATTGTTTTATTGAATCATACAAGGAATATTCATATGTGTATGCAAATATATTCATGTATTTGCATGTATAGATTAATATATTTGCTTGAATATATAAATACTCCTTTTATGATGCCTGGGTTTGATCCCTCGATCGGGGAAGATACCCTGGAGGAGGGTACAGCAACCCACTCCAGTATACTTGCCTGGAGGATCCTAGGGACAGAGGAGCCTGGCGGGCTACACTCCATAGGATCACAAAGAGTTGGACACAACTGAAGCAACTTAGCACACATAAATCTATTTTAATGGCTAAAAGAGTATATCATAGATAAAACTGGCCCTAAATATTCCTACCTGAATATACTGTAGGTATGGAAAAATGATAACGGACTTCTCCCCTTTATTCTAAAAAGAATTCTTAAATATATTGAGAAGAGAGATGACTTCAGGTTGCTCTGGCAAAAAAGAAACATGTTTCAATCAGGGTCCCTACATGATTGAATGGACGCAGAGAACTTTGAAATCCAGGAGAAACTGGTAAAGGTGTGAGGCCCCAGGTGGCACAGGGAGAATGCTGTGACGATGTATAGGATGGGGCTGGGGCTGAGGATGAGCTGAGGGCATCTTCCTCTGTGGCAAAGCACCCCATCTCAGCAGAAAGTGCCCAGGGTTTGTTGCTAGACACTCAGAGTTTGAATTCTCTGCTAGTTTCAGTTCTTTCAAAACTGTGTGAGCTTGAACAAGTGACACAACCTCTTGGAGCCGCAGATGAACCATCTGCTAAATGACATAATGCCTTACAGAGCAGTTGTGAGTATTGACTGAGATAATGGATTTAAAACTATGAGAAAAGAGGCAGCACATTTTAAATGTTCAATAAGCCCTAGCTACTATAGTATATAGCTACTATTAGTAGTAGCAGTACAGCACTTGGTCTTAGGTCTCAGTAGCCCCACCACAGAGCAAAAGGCACACCTTGCTCCAGATGAGCGAGCCCAAGCTGGGCTGTGTCTGTCTCTGCCGGCAGGTCCTCTCTGTGTGTTTAAGAGAGACCAGTGGAGCAGGGCTTGGCCTTGTTAGGAGTCCTGAGGCTGGGCAGAGCCTCCTGGGCTCTGGAAGGCCTGGCTCAGGTCCTTTGCCAAAGTTCCAAGGGCACCTCCTTCTGCTCACTTTTCTGTCCTTAACACGTCAAATCCCAGACCCCTTTTTTCTAGTAATTGATCAATTCGTGTGCTAAGGGACCCTGTAGGATAGAGATCCGCAGGCTGTCTTCCGCCAGGAGCTCCCATCTTAGACAGGCTGCTCGTCTGTGCACCCGCAAACCAGCCATGGTGTGTAGGAGCAAAATGCTGGGGCACTAACCCAGGGCCTACAGAGGTGTGCCCTCCCACTGCTGCTGGCAGCCTCAGGCAGCGTGTGTCTGGTGGCACGAAGGGGAGGAGGAAGTGGGTGGAGGGGCAGAGCACGGCTTCTGTGAGCAGAGGCTCAGAGATGCTGTCCATCGCTCAGCCTAATGGCGTGTCACCCAGCAGAGCAGGATGGGGCTGGGGAGCCCGAGTCCAGCCCTAGGCTAGAGTGTGCCAGCTCACTGGGACTGCTGAACATAATGTAGATGGTAGAAATTAGAAGCCTTGCTTGAAATTAACTTAACCCTCAATTTTCACCTTGGAGACTCAATGAAATAATAAGTCACAACACAACAAATAAAAGATAATAATAATTAGGGACTTCCCTCGTGGCTCAGATGGTCAAGAATCTGCCTGCAATTCAGGAGACTTGGGTTCAATCCCTGGGTCGGGGAGATCCCCTGGAGAAGGGAATGGCAATCTACTCCAGTATTCTTGCCTGGAGAATTCCATGGACAGAGGAGCCTGGCGGGCTACAGTCCATGGGGTTGCAAAGAGTCAGACACGACTGAGCGACTGACACTTATTAGCTTGTATTCACCAAGTACTTAATACGTGTATTATGATATGTGTAATATGTACCAAGCATTCTACTGGTATCACTTCATTTTGTCTTTCAACAACCATTTTCATATCATCCCCATTCTATCAATGAGGAAACTGAGACCCAAAGAAGTTGAATCACTTGTCCAAGTTGGCCTGGTTGGCAAAACCAGGCATTGAACCATGGCCATTTGACTGCATAGCCTGGTGCTTCCCACCATTGTACCATCCTGCCTCTGAAGAGTCTCCCTCAACCTTAAGAATATTGCCCAAGCCAACCAACACAGTTCAGAGAGAAGCTTCTGGGCAGACCCCATGGTGACAGCTAACATTTCCTGACATATTGTGTGAGAATTTTACAAACATTCTCATTTGATCCACACATCAACTCCATTTCTCCCACTTTTCATCATGGGGGAAAGTGAAACTTTAAACAGGATGGTACTTCCCCAGGGTCAACACAGCCTGCCAAGGAGCAGAATCAAGACTTCAATCCTCACCATCTGAGTCACCATGAGAACTGCCCTCCAGAAGCATAGCAACATTGGGCTGGGTTTGAAGCTCCTCACACCTTGAGTGTGTCCTTTCAACCCAGATGTTAATGAGATTCTGTCTCTGTGGCTGGTCTCACCCACTCCCATTTGAGCTGCTGCTGCTGCTAAGTCACTTCAGTTGTGTCTGACTCTGTGCGACCCCATAGTCGGCAACCCACCAGGCTGTCCTGTCCCTAGGATTTTCCAGGCAAGAACACTGGAGTGGATTGCCATTTCCTTCTCCAATGAATGAAAGTGAAAAGTGAAAGTGAAGTCGCTCAGTCGTGTCCGACTCCCAGCAACCCCATGGACTGCAGCCTACCAGGCTCCTCCATCCATGGAATTTTCCAGGCAAGAGTACTGGAGTGGGGTGCCATTGCCTTCTGAGTAACAGTTAAAATGTGAGACTCTTAAACTTTAGGGTCAGGCTAGGTGTTCTGCTGGCCCCCTCCCCAATCCATTGCTCTTCCCTGTGCATGGTGGTCAAGCTGGTGCTGGAAGGGAATCCACCCTTGAGGAAGGTCTGGTAGGGTGGGTACAGACGTACTGGGATGTCTCTATATGTGGGTGGCCCAGAAGTAGTCTGAGTCTGTAGCAACTTAGGGCCCTGTGGGTGCTTGTGTTTAATCCCAAGGGGCCCCTTAACCAAGTGGGGAATAAAGAGTGATTCTGGCCACCCCAGCACAGCACAGTGCCGCCTCTCTGCCAAATTGAATTTGGATTGGCCAAACCCTAGTGGCCCAGGGAGTTGCTGCCTAGGATAGAAGAGTGTCCGACTGCAAGGCTGGCACGAGGGACCATCTGCTGTCATTGATTGGATCCCACCCATGGTTCCTCCTCTTGAAATAAAGAGCAGACTTCTGTCATCCAAAGTGTCAGTCTTAGAATTGTGGTGCAAAGGGTGACATGTGGAGGAATCAGTGAAGAGAATGCAGATGGAAAAACCTTGTATATCTCAGTGCATTTCGATATTTCAGTTTGAATTAAAACTTACTTTTTTCTTTTTTTGATGGGCATTTTTCAATACCCCAAGTAACAATTTATGCTGTGTTCCCAGAATACATACTATGTGAGAATAGACAAAGGGGGGTCCAATAGTCAGTGCGTTTTCATAAACTTCCACCTGGGAGGCACTTACCGCGTATGGGTATGATGAGGCATTGTGCCAGGGGCCCCATGGTCCTGAATCTCCTTCAGTCCTCCAGCAAGCCTAGGTGGCAGTTTCCCAGGACAGGATATAGCAGCTCAGAAAGGCTAGTCCAAAGTCGCCACACCAGCAAGAGCAAAATCTGAGCTGTTGTTTCCACAGGCTCTGATTTGATGGGTGCTCATGACTAGGCGTGATCTGGCTCCGGGGCTTTTTTCCCAGGGTTGGTGCATGAATGCTGCTAGAATCTAGTGGGAAGAGGCTAGGGATACAGCTAGGCATCCTGTAGTGTGCGAGATAGCCCTCCCAGCAAGTACCATCCTGGACCAAAATGCCAGTCACGCCAAGGCTGAGAAACTACTTTTCACCCTAGAATTCTCTCTCTAGCTTGAAATGGGGTGAAGCGGATCCTTTTCCAGCTTGCTTTTAGCTCAAAGGGTGGAACTGTTTTTCCTTAGGCTCTGAATTTACTGCTTCCAATCTTGGAAGAAGTAAAATGTGTTAGAGAAATATCTTGAAAACTGATGTTTAAGAAAAGGAAAAGAAACATTTTGAAAGAGCGTGTGTGCTGGTACTGTACACTGTCCTGTGCTTAGTAGCTCAGTTGTGTCCCACTCTTTGTGACCCCATGGACACTAGCCCACCAGGCTCCTCTGTCCATGGGATTCTCCAGGCAAGAATACTGGAGTGAGTTGCCATGCTGTTCTCCAGGGAATCTTCCTGACTCAGGGATTGAACCCAGGCCTCCCACATTGCAGGTGGATTCTTTACCATCTGAGCCACCAGGGAAGCCCAGGGATCTTTAACTTCATAGCATTACTTATCCTTCCAAATAGCCCTTAAGCTTGGAGGACATCCACGGTCCCCTGACTCCCTCTTTGGAATCAGTAAAGATGTTGAGCTCGGAAGGAGTAACACACTCAAGGTCACATAGCTCAAATACAAAGATGGGGGGTCTGGGTTCCAACCTAGCCCTCAAAGTCTCCAAAGTCTCAACCTCCCATAATTGATACTTTTTTTTTAAAGAAAATAATAAAAGTTATGCTGAAGGTAAAGTAAAAAGATTAACGAGAAGCATTCTGCTGCTGCTGCTAAGTCACTTCAGTCGTGTCCGACTTTGTGCGACCCCATAGACGGCAGCCCACCAGGCTCCCCCGTCCCTGGGATTCTCCAGGCAAGAACACTGGAGTGGGTTGCCATTTCCTTCTCCAATGAGAAGCATTAAATACTTCTAAATTAAAAGGATTGCTTTTCATACTCCATCAGGTAATCACCTGGGCTTCCCTGGTAGCTCGGCTGGTAAAGAATCTGCCTGAGATGCAGGAGAACCCAGTTCAATTCCTGGGTCAGGAAGTTTCCCTGGAGAAGGGATAGGCTACCCACTCCAGTATTCTTGGGCTTCCCTGGTGGCTCAGACAGTAAAGGATCCACGTGAACTGTGGGAGACCTGGGTTTGATCCCTGGGTTGGGAATTCCGAGCCGCTGGAGGAGGGCATGACAACCCACTCCAGTATTCTTACCTGGATCCCATGGACAGAGGAGCCTGGCAGACTACAGTCCACGGGTCACAAAAAGTTGGATACACAACTGAGCAACTAAGCACAGCAGAAGGTAATCACCATGTACCATGGAAAATCTACATTTGTATATGGGAGTGTGGGTGAGTTGGTTATGATAATGCTTTTTCTTTCTTTCTTTCTTTTTTTTTTTTTTACCATTCTCAAGGCACATTTATTATCTATTATCTCATTTGATCTTCTCAACAATCTTGTGAGGCTGTTGGGGGGCAAATGTCCTTATTTCACACTTGAAAAGCTGGTTCTCCAAGGGATTAGAACTTGGTGAAAGGCCTTCAGCCGTGCTGGCCCCAGGGGCCTTCCGTGCCCACCCTGAGGGCATGGTCCCTGCCGCCCCAAGCTGGGTTGAGAACACTGACCTTCTCTCCTCAGCAGCCTGGGTGAGCTCAGTGAACTCTGACTCACTAAGGAATAAGCCACATAAACTCTTTTATGGGTGCTAACCATTTACTGGGCCCCGTAAAAAAGGGCCCCTCGTTGTGCTGGCTGCTTTCCCTTGGAAAGGGGGTGCCAGCAGGGAGTGCGCTCAGCCTCCTGGGGGCCCAGATGGCAATGGGGCAGCTGTGACCTTGTAATCCTCAGGACTTCTCTCTGGCTGAGAGTAGTTCTGGATGCCTCATGGTGAGGAATGATGTCCGCCTGGAGGATTGGGGCTTGTGGGGCATTTAGTCATAAGAGGAAGTCTGGCCCATGTGTTCCCGCGACATTTATTGAATTCTTAGTACCTGCTGAGCTTTCTGTGTGCACAAGCTCATTTGATGCCCACAGCCCTTTGAGTTTGGGTTGTTCCCATTTTACAAGCGGGGAAAGTGAGGATCAGAAAGATTCAGGTTGGACAGACTTGAACTTGTTTCAAGGTCACCCACGGGGAACAGGAGAACTAGGATCTGAGCCCACCTCTCCCCAACTCCAAAGCTGGGTGCTCGGTCCTCACCCTACTCTTCCTTCTAGATTTTGGGGAATTGGTGAAGAGAAGCCCTGAGCCAGCCGGCTGAGGAAGTAGGTCATAGTTGGCCCCAGCAGATCTGACTTCCACTGAAATAGCCACTTTGAAACAGCCCTGCAGGCAAACCCTTGTGAAAGAATTTCAGGGAAGCCTCCCCTGCACACCCAACCCTACCCCCAGCCTGGAGGGCACACGGACTGGGTTCTGAGCTTCAGCCCTTTCAGGGTTAAACAGTAACCTTTCTACTGCTTGTAGTTGAGCAAATGCTGGCAAGGAACAAGCCTAGCCTTGAGCAAACAGGAGCTGGTGCCATGCCCTCTCCCTCTCCCAGCCAACCCTCTGGGGACCTGGAAGATTTCTTTTGCCTTCAAGTCCCCCATCTGATTTCTTAGCTTAGGGCTATTGCTCTAGAAAGCTCAATGGGAAAAGAAAAGAAAGTTTGACTTGGGTTGGTTTTCTCTGAGAGTGAGAATCCAAGACATTTCTGGAAATGAACTTCAAAAGCAATTTACTAGCTCTTCAATTTCTGCCCGGGGAAACTGAGGCCCACGGTTACTTCTGGTTCAGGTAGTCCATAGGCATAGTGCCCCTCCTCATCATAACATACCTGCTATGCAGTTATGTCCTATTTGGTGCCAAGTGCTCGAGGTATGGAGACTAACTTAAGCCCCAACCAATACATACGGTGGGTACAATGGTCTGTATTTTACATAAAAGGAAACAGGTTCAGAGAGGCTAATAACTTGTTTGACTTAGTACAAACCAGCTAAGAACTTAGCTGGTATTAAGTGGTGGAACTTGGGATAAACTCCAGCTCTTTCTGATGTCGAAACTCATCTCTATGGCATCACCTCATAAAACTCAGCTCTGCTACCTCTCCTCCTGGTGGTCTGTTACAGAGCTCATCATTGCCACCCCATCTTGCCCTCTCCTACCTTCTACTCAGGCTGGATTCAGGCCTAATTATTTGCCGAACAACCAGGATGATGATGTTAATGATCATCATAAATGTTTCTGTTTAGCCTAATTCAACTCTTAATCACTGCTCTACTCCCTGTTCCTAGAACTGTGCCCAACCCATTGCAAGGCTAATAAATATCTGTTGAATGAATGAATACATGAATGAATTTTTATGTCTTTTCCAGACCCCTTTTCTCCCCTCTTAAGCCCTACATTGACCTAAAAGAGCAGTAGTTAAATTAGAGGAAGGGGTTTTGAGAGAGTGGAATGGCTCTGGTTGGGCAATTTCCATCCTGGGGATGTTGGTGACACATGAAGATGCAAGTTTTCACCCAAACAGGCAGAGAATTTTCCATGATCTTCTACTGTAATTCTAGCTTCTCCCCAGTCCAACATTTAGAAAGAGCAAGTTACCCTTAGAGGTCCCGGGTAAGGCTCAGTCACCTTCTGGAAACAGGCTGTTTATCCTTTGAATGACTGAATGCACTTCTGAGGCTTTGAGTCTGGCATGAGGGTAAGAACATTGTAAGTGCTGGAGGACCGAGGTGAATATTTCTAAAACATAAAATTTTCATACAGTTCAAAAAAATCCAAAAACAGGCTCACTGAAGAAAGGCTCTTCTCCTTGATCCTTTACTGAGAAAATGAGCCTCATACTGAGAAAGTCCCGTTCAGGTCAGCTGTGAAGCCTGCAGTATCCTCCAGGTGGATGGCATCATCGACTCAATGGACATGAGTTTGAGCAAACTCCGGGAGATGGTGAAGGACAGGGAGGCCTGGTATGCTGCAGTCTGTGGCGTTGCAGAGAGTCAGATATTGACTGAGGGTGACAACTAAAAGGAAAGGGAATGTGAGGATGAACTTTTTACCGAGAAGGAAGGGTCAGTGTCTTGTTGGAGAAACCCGTTGATTTATAACCTTATCACAGAGCTAAGTGCTTGAAAAGCTCTAGGTCAAATATGGCTGAGGTCCCCCGAGACCAGCCCATCTCTTGGCAGATATCCTCACCGAGGAAATTTACTGGATGCTGAGGTGTGGGCTGCTCAGGTGTGTCAGAACTCGTACATGTCTGATTTCAAGTCAGGGTTCCCACACAGGTGCTGGGTCTGTTCTGCTACCCATTTGGGATTTTACCGAATGGCAATTCCACTTTAAACAAAATCTCTCTGACATTTTCACTTTTGTAAAAAAAAAAAAAAAGTTGGCCGCTAGCCAGACTCACCCGGTGAGCAGGTATTACATTTCCTCCTGTTTCATTCCCGATCAGAGATTATTCATTTATGAATGGGTGGCTGTAAAAACTTGCCTCATGCATATGAAAATTGAACCTGGAAATTTTTAATTGCCAGTCAGTTTTGCTTTTGCTGAAAGGGCTGTGGCAACATGCTTGGCAGGCAGTGGACGGGAGGACACGTTCTTTCTTCCTTCCTAAATTTGCTCTATGATCCATACTCTGAAATGACGTTTGTCCCAGAGGCACTGACGGAACGGCCTTTTTGATCCCCTTACAGATCATGATTCTGGAAGGAAGTGGTGTAATGAATCTCAACCCCAGCAACAATCTTCTCCACCAGCAGCCGACCTGGACAGACAGCTACTCCACGTGCAATGGTAAGGGAGCTACGCATGTCCCTCCTCATGCAGCTTCTTCCAGCTTCTTCCTTTGCTCTGATTAGACTTCATTCCCCAACTTCATGAAGTATACAGGGGGTGTGGGAGCCAGGAGGCCTGTGGGAAATACAGGGGATGTGGGAGCTGGGGGGACTGGAGAAAACTCTTCAAGCAGGAGATCCCCACAGGTCCTCGGAGCCCCAGCCAGAAGCCCACTCGAGATATTCCATGGTTTCCTCTCAATATTCAAAGTTCCAGGTTGGCAAGCTGACAGAGAGGGTGAGAGAAGAGCTACCCCAAAGTAAGGCCATTTGAATAGTGCTGGCTGGGATATGAAGATGGATAGGAGAGAAAACTCTGTGTGTGTGTGTTTGTGTGTGTGTCTATGTGTCACGTAGAAGCATGGACATTAAGGAGAAGAGAGTTAGAGCAGCTTCATCCTTCTGTTTCATCTTCCAGTGACTTCCCTCTGTAAGGGGCGGGTAGATTTGTTAGGAGACCATGTGCCTGCCTGTGGCGCTTTAATCTAAGATTGGTGGATTAGAAGAGGGAGGGCTTAGTCTGGCGCCTACAGAGGGTGGATCCAGCCCATGGCTTACTGTAGAAGCCAGGCTGAATACAGTGGTTGCTAATCAGCGCCGTGCACCTCGTTGTGAAGGCAGTCAGCTGGGGCAAACTCCTTTGCGCTGAACCACAGTGGGCCTTCTCCCACCTGCTGCTCTTGCTTCCCTTGAACCACATGGAAGTGGCTCTTGGTGAACAATGTCTGGGAGGCAGGAGTGGGATGCTAATGCAAGGGTTGCATTCTCCAAGAAGCAGCCCATTCCTGGGCAGCTTCACCTTTCAATTTGGAATCCCCAGACACACAGCGTGGAAAACAGGAAGGGGAGACCTTCTCTTATTTGATCATTTATCCTCCTGAACTGCTGTCTTTTCTGGGCATGAGCTTCCCTGTGGGGACCTTGAAGGATAATTCTAAACAGGGAACAGTTCTTCAGGGTGGAAAGTCTTTTGCATCCCAAGCCCTTGGACTCTCCATTATGGCAGCATTCCTCTTGTTTGCTGCGCAGGGTGTAGAATCCATTCATCACTGTTACATTCTCACTTCCAGAAGCTCCTGGTCTTGATTGATGGGACTGGGGAGACCAGTTGAATGCCAGAGAGGAGCTGAACTCATAGGCTTTTCAATGCTTCTCCCCAAACTTCTGGAGGCTACTGGGGAGTCTGCTCCATTCAACTTCAGACAAAATTCTCTGGTTCTGCCAAGTTCTAATAGGCTGCACTATCAGGAACCCTCCTCTCTTCTGAATCATGTGACATTGAAAGAAGAAAGTACTGTGGGCCTGGTGTGGGGTTATTGAGAGTTGTTGTCTCTTGTTTGCAAACTCAGAGTTGCACAATTAGCAAAACAATTAATTTAAAAATAAAAGAACAGAGACTTGGGGGAGCTGCACAAAATATAGCCCACTCTTCAACAGCTGTATTGGTTGGTGAGACACCAAAAAAAAAGTGGGAGAAATGAGAGACATCCCATTTAGGCTCAGTCTGTTAGTATATTTGGGAATATTTCTATGTATTTAAATTTGGGGACTAGATTCCTCCAATCCTTATAGCTTCCCCCTTCACTGTTGGCTTCCCCTTTAGGACACCAGCTGAGGGTTCAGGCCTGCTTTTGTGTGGTTATGAGATATGAGGCGTATGGCACCTAATGTGAGCGGCAGGTATGACCCAGGACAGTATCTCTGTGGCCACGTCATCTTGACCTCCTGCTCTCAGCAATCCTTAAGTCTGCGAGCAGTGGATGAAGTCCAAGAGGGTGAGCAAAAACGGGAGTGGGTTGGAAGCATTCACCCTTCAGCTTCTCTTCTGGGAGTGTTGAGGGCCAGGCTGTGGGTATTATGGGGGATCAGACCTTTTGGAGCTCTGTATCTCCTTGCCACGCAAACTGTGTCCACTGACAAACATCATCATCATCCCCATTCCTGGGACACTCACCAGGAATGCAGAATCTCAGGCCTCACCCCAAGTCTATGGAATCAGAATCTGCATTTGAACAACATTCCCTGGTGATTCATAATCGCTTTAGAGTTTAGAGAAGTACTGATCTGGCAGGACCTTGAAGAAAAAGTTAGGGACTATTTTCTTGCGCTACATTTTCCTTTATTGGTCCATCCTTGAGTTGGTGGGAATATCTGTGTGTCATGCTCAGTTAGATTTCTCCTTCTTCAGCTTGGTGGGCTATAATAGGGTCTCCTCCTTGTCCCTACCCCTCACCTCTTCCAAAAGAGTGCTCCCTCCCTTGGTCCCTGCTTTAGAAGGGATTGTAAGAGCTCTCAGTCTGGTCACATGCCAACAGGAGCTGGCTCTTTCTTCTTCATCCCTTCAGGACTCTGGGTTGATTTAGTGATGCTCTCTTAAGTGAGTATGAGAGTCACATACATAGATGGTTAGTCCATAGTGAGCTCAATAATATTTATTGGCTTGGAGGAACTCCTCTTCTTCACTGGTACTTGAATTAGCCATCTTGTGAATGGATCTCATAGGCTCTTCCAGGTTCCAATGTTATTTCTTCTTCAACAATAAATTTACTGAAGAAATGGAGAGAAAGTACCTATAATGGCAAAATCTCTAAGTAGTTTTTATGGGACATACAAGGATGGGTAAGATGGATATGCTGCTGCTGCTGCTGCTAAGTCGCTTCAGTCATGTCCGACTCTGTGCGACCCCATAGACAGCAGCCCAACAGGCTCCCCTGTCCCTGGGATTCTCCATGCAAGAACACTGGAGTGGGTTGCCATTTCCTTCTCCAATGCATGAAAGTGAAAAGTGAAAGTGAAGTCGCTAAATTGAGCATACAGTTTACAAAGAAGAATAGGACTGTAAAGACCCATCAAAAAAGGCAAAACAGGACAGAAGTCATGAGGAGAAATGGGAAGTATGTTTCCTGGAGATTTAAAGACAGCAGCCCTCAGCAGTTGGTCGGGGGAGTCTCTGATGGCTTTATGGGTGGTCGGAGTCAGTGAGTTGGGCAGGAATTCAATAGGGAGCCACAGGTAGACCTCAAACTGTCCTAAAGGACAATATAGAAAAAAGGCAAAGGGTCACTTGAGGAATAGTGAAGAGCCTCAGTGCCTGGCTTGGAAGTTTTGGACCTAATTTCACTGGATAAAGGGAAGTTGCTGAAGGTAACTGGGTAGGGAAGTGACGTCATAGTGGTTGTAATAACCAGTACTGGGCAGGGGACATCAGCATAGCGAGCAGATGAATCATCTGGACCACTCTGGGGAGAAACAAAGGCATCATAAAGAAGAGAACCTGAGTCTCAGGCTTCTGGTTGAAAATGATTTGAATTGGGGGTATATGTGTGTATATAGGTGTGTGTGAGAGAGAGAGGGAAAAAAAAAAAAAAAAACAAAACATGGGAACTATGTGGGTGTGGGCAGGAAGCCAATACATTGCTGAAACTGTAGCAATGCATTAGCTCTCATGGTACTTTGTGGGAGATGGGGAAGAAGCTCATGATCTCAGAGTGTTTTAAGTCTTGTGTCCTTATCCAGAGCCCAGGGGTGAGTATATAAGGAACAACAGGAAGATGTAGGGAGGCTGAATGACTGGCTCCTACCACAACTAGGGAAGGAATTGCATTTCCCAGAGCCTCCTCTCCAAATCCAACCTCTGCTGATGCGTGCATACCTTGGCTGTGATCCCTGTGACTTCTGGCGGTGCACCTTCCTGTCTGGGATCATGCTCAGAAACAAACACGGCTCACTCACAGGGCTGCCTCCTCTTTTGCAGTTTCCAGTGGGTTTTTCGGAGGCCAGTGGCATGAAATCCATCCTCAGTACTGGACCAAGTACCAGGTGTGGGAGTGGCTCCAGCATCTCCTGGACACCAACCAGCTGGATGCCAGCTGCATCCCTTTCCAGGAGTTTGACGTCAACGGCGAGCACCTCTGCAGCATGAGTCTGCAGGAGTTCACCCGGGCGGCAGGGACGGCCGGGCAGCTTCTTTACAGCAACCTGCAGCATCTCAAGTGGAATGGTGACTCTCTTTCACTCTCTCTACCCTGTTGGGAGCCAGCTGGGAAGGGCAGAGACTCCACGACTGGCAGGGTTCCTGTTTAGGGACATCTGAGGATGGTCTTACCTCCAAATGACTGTTTCCCAAGACAGGGAAGTAGAAGGGAGGTGAGAGGGGATAGGCTTGAAGCCTAGGGTACAAGGTGTGCCAAATCCCATACAAATCTAGGGTAATGTAATTCTCTCCTTATGGTTAATTTCCAAGGAGACAAGGGTTAGCTGGGTAGTTACAGAATACTTGGTGCTCTCAGAAAACCACTTCTTTCTCTTACAAATGGGGTTTGATTGTTTCATTCCCAATCACTTGCTGGTTAAGATCGCCATGGCTATTTTAAAAAATATTTCTATACTTAGGTTCTTACAATGAGACGTAAGTATGGTAAAAAAAAAAAAAAGGTGAAATTACTTCTAGTTTGTTTTGGGGGAGGAGAGAAAGCTTATGTTATTACAACAGATTCTTAAAAGGTCCTAAATGAAAAAGGGTTAGAACAAATGGTCTGGACAGGTTTGGTATGTTTCTGCAGTTTCTGGGATTGGGGCTATACTACAGCCCCAGATGTCTCTTCTGACGCTCCACCCAGCGCATAGACAGGAAGCATTCAAAGGCTATCCATCAGTGATATTTGATTCACACATGCATGCATGCTACACTGGCTTGGAAGGCTTGGTAGGGGAGACAACTATCTTGCAGAATGCCCTTGACACTGGCCTGAAGTTCTTATGATAATGGTTATTTAAAAAACTAGCTTCTCTGAGAACCCTTTTGGGAAGCAGTGATGTGTATGAATAGTGGGCTAGCCTATCTACTTTGGAGCAGGCACATCTATCCAAGCAGAACCTGTGTTTGGACATGGAGCTGGGGCTGTGGGAAGCATGAGCTCCAGGGCTATGGACCAGATTCAGATCCCTACAGCTGCCATCAACACTGAAGAGACCCAATGTCTGGCCACTGAGCTGGCAGCATGGTGGCCGTTTGAGATGACCTCATTCAGCTCTGGGGCACTCCCTGCTTCCCGCCCACCTCAGAGGTGGTTGCTCATTTTTCTTTTACTAGAACCAAACCAAACAAGGCTCTAAAAATAACATCCAGGAGTCTTCAGAAAGAGCAGACTTATACTTGAAGAATTAAAAATATTTACCTCCCCACCTCCAATTAAATCCACTCCTTTAAAGCTTTGCTCTGATTGAAGCTTAAGACAGGGAGGCGTGGGATGGGATGTGGTCACCCTTGACTTCCCAGCTCTGGCCTTCCATCTTTGGCCTTCCATGACTTGTCTGGTCCCACTGTGTACAGCCGGTGCCTCTGACTGCCTCCTGGCCAGATTTCTCACCTTGTTTTTGTCATTTGCCTTTTTGTAAACGTTCTACTAACTTACATTTATTGAGTATTTACTTATACAAGGACTCCAAGTGAATAGATTCATTTGGTGACCTTATGAGAAAATAAACATCACAGCCATTTGATAGGGGAAGTTTTCATCTGGGAAAACTGAAGGTCAGAGACGTTAAAGCGTGACCTCTGCTCCTGAGATATTTGTAATCTGGCTGGGGAGGACAAACATACAAAGAGAATTTACATGTATATATGTGCTTTAATGGGGCTTTCCAAGTGGTGCTAGTTTGTAAAGAACCCTCCTGCTAATGCAGGAGACATTAGAGACATGTGTTCGATCCCTGCATCAGGAAGATCCCCTGGAGAAGGGAATGGCAGACTACTCCAGTATTCTTGCCTGGAGAATCCCATGGACAGAGGAGCCTGGCGGGCTACAATCCATAGGGCTGGACACATCTGAAGCTACTTTGCACACACGCATGCATGTGCTTTTATATATGATACATCTGAAGAGAAGTTGTAAGGCATACGTAAGAGAAGAATCACTGCACGTATCTAGACGTGCCTCACAGATCAGATCTAACCAAAAGGAGTTACATTTAAGATCAGAAAAGGATTAAGATGGCTTTGTGTTTTGTTTGCATTTTGTGTCAGATCTTAGTATGGGAAAGCACCTTAGAGGCTATCTAATGACTTTATCTAGTTTAATCCCCTAAATTTACAGTTGAGGAAACCAAGACCGAGAAAGCTGAAGTGACTTGCAGCTATTAGTGGAGAAACTGGGCTTCTAACATCTAAACTTCTAGTTCCCTTATACTGGATGTCTTCTCTTTGAAAGGCTAAATAATTCCATTTGAGGTGGGTGCCCCAGCTACTGATTTTCTGGGCCAAGGACCCCAGGCTTGAGATTACAGATGCAGAGAGGGAAGCCCCCTCTCAGAAGCAAAGGGTAATGATCAGGCAGTGGGCTTAGCAGAAACTCTTGCATGAAGCCAGCTTTGTCCTTAGCCAAGCAACACATTTTGGCTCCATGTGGGCCCACTCTGACTTTCCCAATCTGCCCTTCACAGGCCAGTGCAGCAGTGACCTGTTCCAGTCCACGCACAACGTCATTGTCAAAACTGAACAAACCGGTGAGTCGTGGTAGATAAAGGGAGCCAACGTGGGAAGCAAAGGTCTGGGGAACACAAGTTGGGAGGGAGTGTGAGGGAGAGTGTGGGAGCAGGATGGAGCCGGTGTTCGGGCAGGAAATCCAGGGATGCCTCTTCCCTGGCTGTCTCCAATGGGCCACCCACCCTGCCACAAATCTCATTCCTTGTCCTTGGGACCATGACCGCCAACTCTTTCTGACTTCTAGACTGGTGGTGAGCCTAATTCCTCCCACACGTCTCTGCTTCCCGTGGTTGGTCAGGGGCGCATCCAGGCTCTGATCCAGGAGCCCAGAAAAATGCAGAGTCTAAGTGGGCATCCTCCTCACTGCAGAGAGTCAGGGGGTTGGACTTGGCCAAGTCAGGAGAAGCAAGAGGAGAGAAGAGGAAGCATCAGTGTCTCCTCTCCCTCTTCTCCCTTGAAAGGAGTGTGTTTCATCAAGAAGAGGAAGCACCGGCCTGGGTGTCGTAGTTACTCTATGACAGACAACAACAGGTGTACGAGGTAACCCAGCAAGGAGAGAAGGTGTTACCCCAAGAGGCTGGGCTTGAGGAGAGATTGGGGACCTTGGAGTTTCTGTAAGGATGTCCAAGCAGCTGTGGAACCAACTCCTGCTTTAAGAGCATTTTCAGACAAAAGCTGATGTTCTGAGCTCCGAGTAGAGTTTGCGGCCCCAGAGCCATTACTTTCATTTTGTACTCCTCCTTCTGCCCGATCATCCCTCCTTTCTCTGTCCTGAACTCTCTCTCCTGGGGACTTTCTGTCTCCCCACCTCCCCTCCAGGGGACCTGCAGAGAACAGTAACTACCTCCAGAAGTTGTATCCCAGAGCCTGGTATCAATCAGAGTTTTCTGGCATATTGCCCTTCTATGACCTCTTAGTCTAGAGAACTCTGCAAGTCGCCCAAGTCCACAGGAACTGCCCCCGCCCCAGGGTCCCTCCCCATGCCCACATCAGCGAGAATATGGGCCACATGGGCCAACCACAGTCGGCCACAGGCCTCCCTGAGGCTTGCGTGCCAGTCACCAAGGACAGAATTTGACCTGGGGTGATTTGTGAGTCACTAGGGGCAGAAACTGGCCCCATGCAGTTATTTACTCTTGTATAAGGGGGCTGGTCTACCATTATTAAAGAAAAAACAATAGCTGCTAAGCATGTTAATTAGGTTTTCCAGCCCTGCCCTTCCCCCTCCACCCCCCCTCTCCACACCACCCCAGAGACCAGGGGTTGAGTTACCCTGATGGTTTGTGCTTTATGGGCCTGACTGCCTTAGAGGCAGGAATAGAACTTGGCCAAGAGGATGGTGCCCCCTCACCTCTAACCCCCGCTATTGACCAGAGAGATAGCCCCAGTGCAAGAGCCAGGAGGTGGTACCAGAGAGGTCCCAAGTACTTGACAATTCCTCCTCGACCATCCAGACATTCTTGTGGTGCCAGTTCAGGAAAGCTGAGCTGAAGGGTGGGGAAGAAGGTGCACCCTGGGAGGAGGGGAGAGGAGGCTCATGCAGGGGCCAACACCCCCAAACCTCTTTTGGTTCAGTTTGTTTTCAGAGACAACAACAGGTGTACGAGGCAACCCAATGAGGAGAGAGGGTGTAACCCCAGGAGACTGGGCTTGGGGTGCCCAAGCACGTAGCTATTAGTTCAAATACCAGCTAAATCCCTATGTCGTAAACAAGAGGACTTAGCCAGTGAGTCAGGTTTTACACCATTTATGCTATAAAAACAAAATGAAATTCGGCCAGTGGCTTACCACCCCAGCCCTGAAATTCAGATGCTGGGCAGGAGGGAGCTGAGGGCATCTCCATCTGTGAGGAGGGGAGAGCAGGAAGTTCCTGGTGAGGATGAGGTGACAGCTCCTGCCAGATTGCTCAGCTCTTGCCCGGCCAGGAAAAAAAGAGATCTTCTGTTGGAGATCAGCCCAGATGTGGGGGGTGTGTAGGAGTTGGGCTGCTTTTGGGGTAGGTGGAGGGGAGTTTCCTTCGAGTCTGAAATCTAAAGAGTCAAGAGATGTGCTTATCCAGTACTCTGAAGAAAGAAAGAACTTCTTTTCCAAGATGAGGCAATGAAGCCCTACTCTTTTTTTTTTTTTTTAACTTTTTATTTGGTATTGGGACAGAGCCGATGAACCATGTGATAGTTTCAGGTGGACAGTGAAGGGACTCGGCCACACATACATATGTGTCCCTTCTCTCCCAGACCCTATTTCCATCCAGGCTGCAACGCAACACTGAGCAGAGTTCCATGCGCTATACAATAAGTCCCTGTTAACTACCCATTTTAAATACAGCAATGTGTACATGACCTTCCCAAACTCTCTAACTATCCCATCCACTCCTGGCAACTATAAATTCATTTTCTAAGTTTGTGAGTCTCTTTCTGTTTTGTAAACTCATTTCAGATTCCACATATAAGGGATGTCATACGGCATTTCTCCTTCTCTGTCTGCCTTACTTCACTCAGTATGACACTCTCTAGGACCATCTGTGTCGCTGCAAGGGGCACTATTTCATTCTTTTCAATGGCTGAGTAATAGTCCATTGTATATATGTACTGCATCTTCTTTATCCATTCTAATGAGGTTCTACTCTTAAAATCTGTTTATTTGATTCGGTTACAATCTCCTCGTCTTCTCTTCAGTTTTATTTTGAAAATTTTATGTCCACCCCTTAAGACTATTGGAGATGTCCTGGAGGGAGGGAGCTGTCACCCAACTTAAGAGTTTCACTCTGGATTTTAGCAATAAAGATTCTATGATAAGACTGAGCAGATTTTTTATGAAAGAAACATAATTAATTCTCCCAGGAAGATATTATTTGGAAAAGATGCTCATTCATCATGAAACTTTTTGTCCTTACCATTTTTTTAAACTAGTATAAAAGTATTCCGGTGACAGTACAGTAGAATGTATGACAATGCCAGGCCCCTGAGCTCCCCCACCCCCACGTGCAGACTGGAAACATCCCCAGGAAAGCACTGGTCTAGGAGGGGATCCCACTGTTGCAACTGCTCTCATGTCCCTCAAAATGCAACAGGTGTAGAACACCTGGATGAGGCTGTAACAAAGTCCATCTCCCCCAGGGCGCTGGAAGAAAAACTGGGCTAACATTATTGTAAATCAATACGTGACTGAAGTAGAATCTGATCTCTTCTCTCTGAAAGCCACCTTCTTGTCCCACACCTTTTTGATAAAGAACAGTGAGTAAAAACAGGCAAACTCCCCACTTGGGGAAGGTGACTGCTGACATTTCCATTTTCTGTCCTTTGTAGACCCTTCCATCATGAACACCTGGAAAGAAGAAAACTATTTATACGACACCAACTATGGTAGCACAGTAGGTAACTAACTCCCCAGCACTTAAGACCCCCTTTACATTCTGATTCTGTTTTTCTCAAAGCCAAAACTTTATGTTGTAAGGAGGGGGATCTTAATGTCCCTTATGTTTTCACTGCCACAGATTTGCTGGACAGCAAAACTTTCTGCCGGGCCCAGATCTCCATGACAACCACTGGTCACCTTCCCATTGGTAAGTTGTCCTGACACCCAAGGCTGAGTGTACCTCATACAAGCGCTTACTGAGAATTAACGAGAATTACCAATGTTATACATTTCCAGCTTTGCTGGGGTCCTTCCCAGTGAAGGTCTGGGAAAGGTTTATAAAATAACTGCTTTTGAGACCATATTTATCTATTGAAAATGATCATCAAAGATGCCTCTAGAAAAAGTGTTTTCCTCCTGTGAATCCAAATCACTCTCTTGTGACAAGAAAAACCCTCTTTTCAATAAAAACTTGCTTTTGTGAAATCATGTGATAAAATTATTAAGTGGGTATATTAGGGGAGAAGGCTCTATTTAATTTTCAACAAGCTGTCTTTGGCTTTAGAAAAAGAATGTCTCACAGTGGAATCCAGAAGTCAGTGAACTTAGGAAGATGGTCTCTGGGTTGAAGGTGCAGGAAAACTTCTGCACCTTCACTGAAAACTGAAGTGAGTTTCACTTCTGCTGAAAACTTCTAGAACCTTGGGAATCATGGGTCAGTTTTAAAGTCTGTGCTTGAAGGCTCATCAGGACTCTCTAATCAGTCAGACCACATGCACATTATGAGTTATGTTCATATTAGTTGTGTTCGAGATTGGATGTGTCTGGAGGCTATCCGTGACTCAGTCAAAGTCAAAATGAGTGAGAGGGTTGGTCTGTTGGGAGTCTGGGAGAGGGGCTTTCAGATTATTACTCTTCATCCACTTACAAATAGATCCATTGGTAGGAATGAGCGCACTGGGAAGGTGAAGAGATGGTTTCATGCCAACTCTTGATCTCATTGCAAACTTGTGGCTCTGTCTGGCTCTGTAAAATAGAGCTTAGACCTGTTACAAGTGACTCTATCTTTTCCTGGAACTTAATTTGGGGCAGCTTCAGAACTGGGATTTAAAAAGAGTGTTTGTGAAAGGCAAGAGTCAAACAACAACCCCTTCTCTCTCTCTCTCTCTCTTTTTTTTTTTTTTTGGCTTTTGTTGAGTGTGTTTTTGAGAACTGAAAAAACGAAAGCTTTCAGTTTGAGGTTTTGTTCAGTTCAAGCCCCTTGAATGAGACAGGGCTGGGAGCCAGGGTAAGTGCTTCTGGAATCGAGGTGAAGAGCGAAGGTTGATTCATTTTTTGATTTCCCCCTCCGGAGCCCCGGTGGCCCATCCCATTGTCTGTCACTCTAAATATCTGCTGAAATTAGGGAACTAGATCAAACACTGGAAGCGTTCTGTGGTGGATTTGCCATTCTGGAGGAATTGAGCCAGTCAGGGTAAAATTTTGTTGTCACTCAGTTAAGACTAAGGTTTTCAGAACTGAAGAGACCACCCTCATCACCCTCTGACTTCCTGCCATGCTTCCTAAGGTACTGATCCCATGTCCTGAGTCTTTGGCTTAGGGCAGAAGATTGCAACTAAGAATGAACTTAAACCAGCCACTTCCCGAGCCTCAGGGGTAGTTAGATCTCGAGGCACCGGGGGAACCAAGAGCAGTCCTCACAGCTCTGCTGCCCTCACGCCGGGTGACCCGGCTCTCTTTTGCATCCTGACTTACCTGCTAGAATCTCAGAATCAATAGGGACCGATGTCTGTTTTCATGTTTGTGGGCTTCCCTGGTGGCTCGGGGATAAAGAATTCACCTGCAGTGCAGGAGGTGGAGGAGACATGAGTTTGATCCCTGGGTGGGGAAGATCCCGTGGAGGTAACGGGGAACTCACTGCCTTCTGAGTTCACTTACTCAACTTTTGAATAGTCCTTAAAATGAGCTTTATAAATCTACTCTCCTTCACATCCCTTCATTTTTAAAAAAAAATTTTTTTTAAGTTGATATGTTGTATTTTCATTTTTATTCAGTTCAAGAAATTTCCTTTCTTTTTTTCTGATATTGGTCATGTGGGGATCTTACTTCCCTGACCAGGAATTGAACCCATGCCCCCTGCAGTGGAAGTACAGAGACATAACCACTGAACCGCCAGGGAAGTCCCTTCATTGATTCTTAATCTCTTTATCCTGGATTCCTATCCTGAAATTGTAACAGGCTGAAAAAAGAGATAAGCCATTCAGGAGCTCTATCAGAATGATCACTTAATCAATTCAGTGTCTGGGTTGGTAAATTCTTTGGGGTAACAAGCCCTCCAGGTAGAATAGTTAATTACAGCCTTGTAAGGATCAATCCCTTTCAGAATAGTTTAGTCTCTACTCAATGGGACCAGGACCCCCTCACCCTGCCGCAACCCCCGAGCCCTGCCCCAAAGACCTGTCATTCGTCCGAGTCTTCAAATTTCCAGCTCCCATGAAATGGAGGGCAGTTAAGTATCTTTATGTGTTTTAATGCAAGTTACAAGCCACACTGAGGCGAGGCCACACATAAACTGATGCCCTCACTGATAAACACAGGTGGGGAAGCGGCCGTGTTTTGATTTCTCTGTCATCTGCTCATTTCATAAAATGGCTGCCGCCAGTGTTCCTGATCTGCCCGATAGTCCTCAAGCCAATCATGCCAACGCAGGCTTGATGTGTTTATTCACCGACTCGCTGAGCCTAGAGCGAGGGTGGCATGGTCTATTATAACACTGAAATTTGTATATCCCGTAAAGAAATGGCTCACAGCTGAATCATATGCAAATGTTTCTAATCTTTGCTTCTTGCGAAGCAACTTAGCTGAAGTCATGCTCTGGAGCTCTTCATAAACTTGTGCCTTGGTGCTGCCCCGGTCCAGACTGGACCTTGGCCTGAGGTGCCTGGAAGCAGAGCAGGAGAAAACCAAGCTGGACAACTTCCTCAGAGCAAACTATTATTTTATAAGGATGAGTCACTTAACCACACGGCTAACTTCAAAGGTTCTGACTTTTATTTGAGGGCCAGGGGAAGAGCCAGGGGGAGAGGCCATCATATTAAGGTGAAGTTTCAGATCAAAAGACTTTAGTGCTGAGGCAGGTGGGTGATTCTACAGCTTGCCCCCCACACACTGGGGACTAGAAGAGGCTGGAAGAAATTCGAGTTTTTTTGCCTGTGGCTGCATATTCTTCCATACGATGATGGTCACATTTCTATTGAGGGCTTTCTTTTTGGCTGAAGTTCTTCCTTAAGATGGATGGAAGTCTAGCTTGGGTAAATGGTTGACATCTTAAAGAGAACATTTCCTCTTGGTGTAGCTGGTCTGGGGGTTCTTAATCTGGAATCCATGGACAGCTAAATGACCCACAAACTCCTGAAACTGTTACAGAATTTCATGAGTGTACACACACATATGTGCCTTTTTCTGGGGAGAGGGTCCAAGGTTTCCAGTTTATTCATAAAGTACTTCAATCTCCCAAAGTAATTGATTCTTGCATTACATGTGCTTGCAACCCCTAAGTAAGGATTGAGGCCAATAAGCTGAGAGACACTTACACTTGGGTTTTTCTGACTTCAACCCTGGCTCTGAAATAATGGCCCTGCACCACTCCTGGATGCCATTTGAAAATAAGCTTTGCTTGTGGCCTGCTGGGTAAATGCCACTCTTTGTCTACAGAACAACGTGGCCCTGTCAGAGTGATGCATCACTTGGAAACCGGGGTGGGTGCCAACCTGTCGCAATATTGTCACATCCTGATGGGATGTCGCAACCTCACTGCGAAACCTACAGAGAGAGAGAGTGGAGTCTCCTTGCATTTTCTGTGAATTTGTTTTTCCAGGTTTCAGAGAAATCTGAGTCAGGTGCAAACCCTCCTGCTGACATTGTTGTAGTGGGGAGGGAGTCGGGGGTGAGTGGAGGGTGGCGGTGCATTTAACCACCAGAAAAAGAGGTTTCTCTTCTAACCAGATCTTATTAAAACTCTTTCATCCATCGCACCACGACTTTCAAGCTGCTGGGAGCTCTGAGTTGTGACAGTCTGGGTACTCAGATAGGTGAATGTGTCTATGCACGTTGGGAAATACAGAATCATCAAATTGGAATGACTTCTCCCCACTGACTAGAGTGTTGCAGAACTGAACCTGATTCTTGGCAGGGAAGGCATTTATGAAATCTGTTATGTGGCACCATCTTTGTAAATGGCATAGAATAGTGCTTATGAGTAAAACCTCTGGATCCTGCTAGCACTTTCCTCATAGGGTTATTGTGTGAATCACATAAGGTGCTTCATGTAAAGTACTGATCACAGTGCCTGGTACATAGTAAGTGCTAAAGAAACAAGAGTTAGTCTTTACCATTTTCATTAGGATCTAATGATGTTCAAACCTTATTGAACAATGGACCACTCTTGACAATCTCGAATGCTTGGATCCTCTTCCTTTGCCAGCAGTGTCGGTCTGATGAAAATGCTCTTGAAAGCCACACGTGGGTCAGCAAACCCTAAGTGAGGGAACTCTGATGTAATGCCCACAGAAGAGATGTGATATACTGGTCCAATTTCTTATCGGGATTGGCTACCACTTACAAGCAGCTCTGTATTCAAGTTGGCAGATTTTTGATGGTGGGATTTTTTTTTTTGGTAAGATCTGCTTTAGTTCTCCTGATACTGGACATGCCCACTGACACAAACACACACACACACACACACACACAGAGGCATACACACAGACACACACACACTGCTAAGTCATTTAGTTTTCTTTTTAACAAGTTTTATTTCACAAATTTGCCTCTGTAATTTTCTCTTGTTGATAATCTCAAGGGTCACCATAATGAGTCATTTGTTAAACTAATTTGTGTTTCCACAGTCCACTGTGGCTCTCTGTGCTGAGCTCAGGCCAGTCAATGGCACCTTTGTCTGGCTGATTAAAATGTAACTTTGCATGCCAAAAAAGGCACTCCTTTGGCTTAAAAGTCATCTTTCTTTGTTTTAAATGTTTACATTTTGGTATTTCATTAAAAAAAAAAAAAACTGATGACATAAATCCTTCAATGGCTTCTTATCTCTCACAGAATAAAAACTAAAATCCTCATAATATCCTATCAGGCCTTAGTGATCTGAACGCCACTGTTTCCCCTCTGCCCCTTGCTCACAGCCACACTGGCTTCCTTCTATTCTGTGCACATCAGCCTCAGGGTCTTTGAACTTCCTATTCTCAGGCACAGCAGGTTCTTCCACAAGTTCTCTGTGTGACTGTCTCCCTCACACCCTTCTGGTCCCCTTATCAGTTCTTCTGTGACCACCCTATATTTAATTGCGAATTATTCCCATTCCCACATGTCTACCCTTTTTTGCTTATCCTGAAATGTTTTCTCTGGAGCACTTATCATCTCTGCTCTGTTTTGATCATGACGAACTACATGAGCAGTGCCAGGCATGTAGTAGGTGTTTAATAAATCCTGATGAAATGAATGGACGAATGGAGATGACAATTGCAGGAAGCAGGGAAATGAAGCAGTTCTCGTTGTCTTCTCTTTAGCAGAGTCACCTGATACGAAAAAGGAGCAAGACCACCCGACCAAGCCCCACACCAAAAAGCACAGTAAGTTGGCTGGCTTTCAGTTGCCTCCTGGCCGTTCCTTTCGTTCAAGTGGAGGGTTGCTGGAGGCCACCAGTTTTAAGGCAAACACTGCCTCTTCCTGCTGCCTGCATTTCTTCACCTCAGACTGGGTGGGGTGTGAAAAGAGAGGCATCACTTGCTGGCCAAGCAACCCCTCTGCAGTGGTTTCTCAAAGTAGAATTTCAATGGATATTTCCTCCTCACTCTGTTCTATTTGTTCTAACACTGAGACCTCTGTGAATGGGAACTTCTTACAGGCATGCGGTGGGCTATCTCCCTTTCTACAGAAAATAAAAAAAAAAAAGGGATGGGGTGAGGAGAAAGGTGGGAAGAAACAGCTGAGGTATATTCTTTTTTTCTTTTGCTGAATGTTGGCTTCTTTCTTTTGTTGAGTTACTGTTCCAAGAAATATTGTTTATTCTTAAGCATCAGCAGTGCTTTTGTGGAGCTATATTTCCCCCAATAATAAAATCTTATGAAAGTGTATGAAATACCAGAGATGTGGAGTTGATGGGGAAAAGAGATCGAGGTGGTATAATCTGGAAATTGTAGTGGTTGGACATCTTTGCTATCTGCTACTCCACGTCATCCTGAAGGACTGAAGGAACACAGCCTCGCTAATTGGGGCTTGGGGAGGGAGTTGTGTGTCACAAATCCAATGGGGACAGAATTGAATTTGGTTGCTAATGTCATTACAGTTGCTGTTTTATTTTCAGATTGACTCCCTCAACCCCCGTGAGACCCCACCGCAATATATTCTAGGCCTAGGAGTTCTAGAACCCTGTGCATTTGGCTGACACACAATTGTTGGGTTGCAGCCGTCAAATTGGTTGAGGTCCTATTAATAAATAAAAGCGGTTGAGCATTGTTCTCCTGGGAAGTAACAAGTTGAAATGAGTCCCCAGCAATCTGTCAACCATATTTTGAAGGTACTCCCACTAGCCTAGGTGATCTAGGACTGATTTTTTACATTTGTTTTTTTTATTGAAATTGATTTACAATGTTGTGTTAATTTCTGCTGTACAGCAAGGTGATTCAGTTATACATATATATGTATGTATACACACACATTCTTTTTTATTATTTTATTTACTTTTTACCAGAGGATATTGCTTTATAATATTGTGGTGGTCTCTGCTGTACATCAACAGGAATCAGTCATATCTATATCTATATATATATATCCCCTCCCTCTGCATCCTTTTTAAAAATATTTTTTCCATTGTGGTTTATTTATAGGATATCGAATATAGGTCCCCGTCCCATACAGTAGGACCTTGTTGTTTATTCACTTTATCTATAACAGCTTACATCTGCTAACCCCAACCTCCCACTCCATCCATCCCCAACCCCTTCCCCTTGACAACCACAAATCTGTTCTCTAGGTAAGACCTATTCTTTTGTCTTGGCTTTGCCGCTAATTTGCTTGTGTGACTTTGGTCAAGTCAGTTAAGTTCTCCATGCTTCAGCTTTCTGACTTGTAAAATTAAAAAATTCTGCTAGTTCATTCTTAAATACTCAGTACTGGAGATGCTGTGACATGGTGTCATAGGTGGGTAGCAAGCTATTGAGTATTTCTTACTTGATGGAAGATGTTTCAACTCTAGGCTTCCTCGAGCTGTTCTTCGCTGTGACTTAAGCTGTGAATAAACTCTTCTTTTCCACTTGGCCTCAGATCCGAGAGGGACTCACTTATGGGAATTCATCCGCGACATCCTGCTAAACCCAGACAAGAATCCAGGGTTAATCAAGTGGGAAGACCGGTCTGAGGGCATCTTCAGGTTCTTGAAATCAGAGGCTGTGGCCCAGCTATGGGGGAAAAAGAAAAACAACAGCAGCATGACCTACGAAAAACTCAGCCGAGCCATGAGGTTAGGAGTTTCACGTCTCCGAACATGATAAGACCACGTGACCATTTGTTCCCGCAGCCATCTTAATTAGACCAGGCCCCTTACGCAATGTCTTTTGTTACAGATATTACTACAAAAGAGAAATTCTGGAACGTGTGGATGGACGAAGACTGGTATATAAATTTGGCAAGAATGCACGTGGATGGAGGGAAAATGAAAACTGAAGCTGCTGACACCTTTGAACATAAAGCTAAATAACCCCCGAAATGACAACCAACCATGAAGTTCCCGGACGTAAATATTTCAAAGACTACTTGTTTTCTGATATTTATGTACCACGAGGGGGAAAAAATACATCTACTTCTAACAGGAAGAAGGAACATGACAGTTGATAAAATGATTTTGTTACTTTTGAAGTATGTCCTATATGGGGAACAAACGTACACAGTTTTCTGTGAAATATGACGCTGTGTCTGGTTGTAATTTTTGACTCTATTGTGAACTTTTTTTCTGCTGCAAGAAGGACAGAGTCTTGTGCTTCTTGTTAAGAGAAAGAAAAATAATCAGAGGGCATTAAATGTTTTTATATGCAAAATGATTTAGGAAAAGGTGACGTGTCCTCCACACGTAAGCATTCATGTGGCCTCCTCAAGTGAGGTGGATGTGGTCGCCAGGATGAACTTCAGGGTCTCAGATTGATGGGATGAACCAGAAGGATGCATGGGATGTTTACCTTGACCTTCAGGCGTGAGCGAGTGGAGACTGAGGACTTCCACAGTCCAGGGTGGACTGTAATCACTGCATAATCACATAACTCTCCTGTTTAAATCAGAGAAGAATAATGGTGCAAGGGGCTTTATACTCATTCAGGAATGATTTACCTGGGGTGAAGTCTATCTTCCCTCCTCCTTCTCGACTCATTGGTGAAAAACTTCAATTGCCACCTCTGCTTACTTTTGGTTATTTAAGAGAAGGTGTGGCCTTGGTTATTTTTATATTAATTGCTTAAAAAATAAGTGGGAAAAGGAGATGATGAGTTTTCTCTTGTATTCCCATTGTCTGTGGTTTCAAAATTGGCACAACTGACATTTTTTGGCTGAATTCTTCTTCGTTGTGTATTATTTTGGCTGTAGTGTGTGTTTTGAGATGTTTAGCATATCTATGACCTATACCTTCTGTATGCCAATAGCACTGTGGTCATCAAAGTTGCGACAACCAAAAATGTCTCTAGACATTGCCAAATGTCCCGCAGGTTGGTTAGGTGGGAGGATTGCCCTTGACTGAGAACCACTGGTTTAGCCAGTCAAGATGAAGATGGTGATTTACTCTCAGAACAACAACAACAAAAATCCCTGGAGTGAAGACTTTAAAGTCAACTTATTTTTCATTTTTAAAATGTTGTGACAGTGAATTTAAATCGCTAGAGGGACTTCTTTTCAGAACCCCAGATGAAAGCTAGAATCAGATAACTTAAACAAGAGCTAACAATACAACACATTTTCAGTAGAATGACAAAACAGAGAAAAAATAATATTGTGGAAGGGAACACAGAGGAGAGAGAGGGAGACCGACAGAGAGAGGTTAGTGCCAGGGAGACACATTCGCAGATATTGCTTCTTATAATCTTTCCTCTTTGGGATAACCTTCCTGTTGCATTTTAACTCATTCCAAAGTGAATGCTGTCTTGCCTAGATTTGGATCTAGAGGAATGTTAAAACAAACAAAAAAAGACTTCCTTAGAAATAAAGGAAGAAGAAAGAAAGGATGGAAGAGGAAAACGGAGGATGGAAAGGAAGGAAGATGGAAGAGAAAGAAAGATGGAAGAGAAAAACAGAAAACTCAGTTCAGGAGCTGTGGCCAGGAAGGAGTTAGAGACTTTCCTCAGTATCTGTACTTTGACAATGCTGAGTAGCACCTCTGGAGGTGACCAAGTCATGCAGAAAGAAAAACAACTCAGTTGTACCTTCAGAAGGTCATTCATCTCACTAAGCTGTGTTCCAAGGTCACTGGCCATCATGACTCTCATTAGAAGGACGATGAGCAGCACAAATCTGAGACATTCCCACAAGAAAGACAAACCTTGCTCTCCAAGCAAGGCTATAGAACTGAGGCTTTCCCAGCAGTTGACCATACTTTCCACAGAAGAGATTAAACTTCCAGATATTTGAATTAATGTAAACATGTGAATGTTTGCATGTCTGTGTGTAGTTATTAAGAGACATCTGCTAATTTGCTCTCTGCTGTCCTCTGGCTTGGCCTATTCATCATCTAAGCTGCCTGGATCATTCTCTGAGCTCTCCCTTCCTCAAAACTGTAAGTTTCTCCTGTTCCTCCAAATTGGTCTTGGCTGTTTCTTCACCCTCTCTGTTGAAGAGCAACCCCTGCTAGGTAGTAAGTCTGGGATGTACTGACTGGAACACTGCAGATAATTAGCAGATTGTGTTATTTGTTGAAAGTGACGGTTTCTTGGCACCTGGTTCCTACTTAAATAGGTTGGCGTATTAAGTTCTCAGCATATATCTCTATTGTCTTGGCTTGAGTTTGATGCATTTTCTATGTGCTATTCGTGACTTGGAGAACTCAAGGTAATTGAGCCATGCCAACCTGGGGTGTGAACAGAATCTTTCCCACCCCAGTGTTGCAAGGGAGAGCAAAATCTCAGCAACAAGCCAGCCCCCTTCTTTTGGCAACTCACAGCTTCTCACTTGAGAAGCCCCCTTCTTTTGGCAACTCACAGCTTCTCACTTGAGAAGCTCTCATCTGAGCCAACACTCCTAAGATCACTACACATGGCCTCCTTAAACCCCTCTTACACTAAAGGCTTGGGCTCTTATTTTATTTTTGCATGGGAACCTGAGGAAGGAAATGTATTGCTAAGACTTTACTAGATTCAGATCATCTGGGGCCTCTAGATAATTGACTTGATGAAACGAGCAAAGCCCTGACCCCCAGCAACGTGCCTACAACTTCTGGAAGTTGCTTTCTGAGCAGCACAGACCAGGGCAGTGAGTTTTTCTTTGAAATGTGCTTGTTCTTTTTCAAACTCTTCTCTCGCTAGACTGTAAGCTCTGTGAGGGCAGGGATGATATCTTAGCAATACTGTTTTTTCAATACCTACATGAGATAGGTCCTTAGTAACTATATGATGAGGTAATGAATAAATGTCTTCTGGAAGACTCCTTGGATTGGGAGCCCATATCCATAATTGTGATATAAATTGTTTCTTTACTGGACAAAGAGCACAACAGCCAAAACTTCAAGGACTTACTATCTGTCAGATGAACATTTTACTGTGAGGTTCTTTACTTTGCCTTCCTACCTGTGCTGAAATAAAACCAAAACAGGTTATTTGGTTCTGCAAATCAGCCTATGTTGTGTGAGAATTCTGTCACCTCACTGGGAACTGTGAGAATTACCCGGTATATGAGAAGCCAGTCATGAACCTTGAACCTGTCTTAAACGATGAAGATCATGAATGTTTATATGATGTAAATTTCTATTTAAGTGTAAAGCAGTTCTAAGTTTTAGTATTTTGGGGTTGGTTTGTATTTTTTTTTCTTTTTGAAAAATATTGAGGGATCTTTTGATAAGGTTAGTCATGCATGTTAGATTTTAGTTTTCAAGTGTGTTGTTTTTCAAATGTATAAAATATAGGAGAAGTTAAAATAGTAAGAGAAAAAGGCAGTTATATTATTCTTCTATAGTTAAAAAAAAAAGTTTGTTGAGTGCCTACCTGTGTGCACAGCATGGAATCATCTTCGGGAGGAGTTTATCTAACTATATGGGGTGTAAGAGAAACTCCAGAGGAGCCCATGGAATGGCTACTTCCTGTGTGAAAGAAAGTACGTGAGCTGAATTAGCCTCAGCATTGCTTCTCAGGATTCCATTTCTGGAATAAGAGAGAGAACATTGAATAAAAACGTGTTGAGACTGGGTGTCGCAAACCACTGAAATGTGTAAGCCTTCATGAGTTTAGCTTAATTGGGATTAATCTTTCTGTAACTGTCTACCTATTTCTTGCTTTTCTTCCCATCTGGCTTCTGGGTTGACATTTTTTGGGGAAGCAACCCTACTGCCGCTATTTTTTTTAACAATCAGAAACCTTGCCCTTGAAACTGCATTAAATTAAAACTGAGTATTTCTGTTTTATGAAAGAATTATTTTTTTCAAAATACAGGTTTTTTTTTTTTGTTTGTTTGTTTGATGGGTCCCAGAAAACACTAATAAAAATTACAGAGACCAGCCTGTAACCGTGTGTTTGATGCTTCAACAAGCCATCCAAAACCAGGCTTAGAGGAATGCACTTAGTCTGTAGCAACACAACGTAGGCAGTTTCTGCATGTGTTTACTCAATAATCATCTACTGAGCATCTACTCCTACGGGCCGGGCATTGTCCTAGGCGCTGAATTACGGCAGAGAATGAAAGAGACAAAAAAATTCTGCTCTCGTGACATTTATGTTCTATTGGATGGAAACAGACAAGAAACAAGATATTGATAAACACAACATGGAGTATCAGAAGTGTAGTCAAGAGATGTAGAGCAAGGAGTGGAGTAGAGTGTGCTGGAGTATGGGGGGGTGCTTGCAACTTTTGGCAGGGTTAGGAAAGATGGAAGGAAAGGAACCGTGGAGATAGCTGGGGCTGGCGGGGGTGGGGGAAGGGGATGGCACCCTATTGGAGGCACCTCAAATGCAAAGTTCCTGAGGTTCTTGACACCTGTTCCTGAGATATCCAAAGAAAAGGAGGGTAGTCTGTTTGCAAGATAGACTCAGCAATAGTAGGAAATAATGTTAGAGCTTGGAGGCCATGCTGAAGGCTCTAGTTTGAGTGAGATGGGGAGCCAGAGAGGAATGCCGTGCTCCATTGCTGGTTTGAAAGGGTCCTTCTAGCTGTTCTGTTAAGAATAAATTGCAGGAAGCCATTCAATGCTGAGTGTACATTCTTGGTGAAGGATGAACAAAGGGAGGCGGGAAAGACCACTGTCACATCCAGCTTTCCAATACCACACTTAAAAATATTTCCAGGCAGGACATGCATTCTACCAGTTCATAGCATATTTCTCCTGGGGGTGCGGAGTCTGCAGTCCTTCAGTCACTTAAGTTCATAAGTCACAATGAAAATAACTTGGGGAAGAAGCAGTTGATCCCAGGAACTGGGATGTGTTCTTTGTATACATGATTGCATTTAATCTACATGCAATCTACATTGCATTTAATCTACTTGGCCCGCTTTATATAATTTCCATTTTTTTCCTGTTATATATAAATATTATCTTCAATTTTCAACTGAAGGAAATGAAGGTCAGAAAGGTTAAGTGGCTTTATTAAGGTCACATAGTTAGTAGTAATTGGTAGAACTGGTATTGTTCACTCAGCTCTCTTTTTCCAAAAGTCCACGTTCTTTTTTTTTTTGGCTGTACCAGGCAACTTGCAGGATCTTAGCTCCCTGACCAGGGACGTAACAGGGGCTGTGGCAGTGACAGCACCGAGTCCTTACCACTGGGCCACCAGGGCATTCCCCCAAAGTCCATACTCATAACCCTAACATTTCTCTAGTGTGTCAGAACACTAATGTCTTGTCTTACACACACACACACACACACACACAGAGTTTCATGGTTAAAGACATTGAGGAAATAGTACTGAGTCAAATGATGTATTACAGAGTTATTTATTGTGGGATTTTCCAGAGCCTTTGTGTTATGACGTGCATTGTGAATCTGTAAGAGAGGTAAAAAAGTGTTCCCAATTCTCCAAGCTTATTTGACAATGGAACTTTTTCATCAAAGAAGACTTCACGAAATCAGCACCCTTTGGAACACTATTAGGGAAATGATGATCTTTTGAGATTACCTCTCTGAGCTACAAGAAGCAGTATGTTCATTTTCAGGCCAAATTAGTATGCTGATAATATTCAAGCACATCAAACTCGGCCCACTTTATATAAATTCCATTTTTCTCCAAGGAAGAGAAATTCCCTCATTGCCTTGGGAGTTATTTGCACTGACACATTTCTCAGTAATCATGAAGATCTTGCAGAGTGTATCCTCTTTGGGAAACAGGAACTCTCCTGAATTTTAATCTTTAGAAATATCTGTCTGTCCAAAACTATAGGTGCTACCCACATGTGGTGATTAACATTTAAGTTAGTTAAAATTATGTAAATGAAAATGTAGCTTGTTAATTGCACTACCATATGTGTAGTCACATATGGTTAAAGGTTTCTCTATTGGATAAACAGATATAGAACATTTCTATAATCAAAGAAAGTCCCAATGGACAGCACTGCTCTAGAATCTGACTTGGGAGGATGGGGTAAGGGTGGAAAGGGGAAAGGGTAGTGAGCAAAAATAATCAACAGTGAAATAAGATCCACTAAGCCTTAGAAACCAGAGGTGACCCTGAATTCTAGAGAACAAAAAATTAATAAAGATCCAAAGCAAATATCTCTGTGCTTGCTGGAATGGTGACAGTTATCTACGAGTGCAAACAAGTTCCATGCTGTCAGTGGAGTCTTGGAGTGGGAGGAATTGAGTATGCTTATCTCCAAGTCCCACAAATATTTTATAGTTCAGTTCAGTTCAGTTCAGTCACTCAGTTGTGTCTGACTCTTTGTGACCCCATGAACCGTAGCACGCTAGGCCTCCCTGTCCAACACCAACTCCCGGAGTTCACTCAAACCCACGTCCATCAAGTTGGCGATGCCATACAACCATCTCATCCTCTGTTGTCCCCTTCTGCTCCTGCCCTCAATCTTTCCCAACATCAGGGGCTTTTCAAATGAGTCAGCTCTTTGCATGAGGTGACAAAGTATTGGAGTTTCAGCTTCAACATCAGTCCTTCCAATGAACACCCAGGACTGATCTCCTTTAGGATGAACTGGTTGGATCTCCTTGCAGTCCAAGGGACTCTCAAGAGTCTTCTCCAACACCACAGTTCAAAAGCATCAATTCTTTGGTGCTCAGCTTTCTTTATAGTCCAAATCTCACATCCATACATGACCACTGGAAAAACCATAGCCTTGACTATACGGACCTTTGTTGACAAAGTAATGTCTCTGCTTTTTAATATGCTGTCTAGGTTGGCCATAACTTTCCTTCAAAGGAGAAAGCGTCTTTTAATTTCATGGCTGCAATCACCATCTGCAGTGATTTTGGAGCCCAGAGAAATAAAGTCAGCCACTGTTTCCCCATCTATAATGTGAATGTTCCAAGAATGTGGCTCTCTGGTTGAAAATTTTGGTAGTGAGGAGATATCACTGAAATGGGAAGGGAAATGAAACGTCCAAAATAGGAATAGCTGATACTGCCACTGTCAGCTATAAATGCCATGAATACCATTTTCTTCCTACTTTTCAAGACCAACTTCTTGAGTGAGTAGTTGACCAATGGTGGTGGTGGTTTAGTCACTCAGTTGTGACCCCACGCACTGTAGCCCGCCAGGCTCTTCTGTCCGTAGGATTTCCCAGGCAAGAATACTGGAGTGGGTTGCCATTTCCTTCTCCAGGAGATCTTCCTGATCCAGGGATTGAACCTGTGTTTCTTGCCTTAGCAGGTGGATTCTTAACTGTTGAGCCGCTAGGGAAGCCCAGTTGACCTATAGACTCTATCTCCTTATGTGTCAATTCTCTTCTGTTAACCCATAATCTGGCCCCTGTTCAAGTCACTGAAAATGCCCCCTGAAGGTCATAGTCAAACTCATCTATACCTCTGGGACTTGGTTTCAGTTGTTCCCTTCACCTAAAATACACTTTTGACGGCCTTGTGGTTGGTAGATTCCTAAAGCCACCTTTGTTAATCACTTGAGCTTTAGGTCCTCACCCACCTTCTCCATGACTTGCTATTGTACTATCCTTATTTTATCTTCTTTTTAGAACTATCACTGCTTGAAATTATATTTTTAGGACATTAGGTTACTCTTACAGTATTTATATTCCCTGCTAGAATGGAAGCTTCAAGAGAGCAGGTATCTTGTCCACCACATTCACCAACATATTCCTAGCGTTAGGATGTGCCTAACATATGTATCTGGCTCAATGAATATTTGTTGAATAAATGAAGGACTTTTTTTGTTTTCGAATTCCAAGACCTTTCTTTTGACTTCATGGTTTTTGATATTGTGGACCTCCCTCTCTACTTTGGAAAAGATGCATTTCCTTTGCTGCAACAGTTTTCTTCTCTTGCTTTCCTCATTCTTCAGTTCTTACCCTTCCCATCCTTCTAACGACATGTGTTCCCCAAGATAAGATCCTTAGCCCTTACCCTCGTCTCTTTACATTCTCACCCTCAAAGCTTAAGCTCTTGAAAGCTCAGTTTAGAGACTTTGTGATGATATGAGGGATGAACAGGCTATTTTCTTTCTGGTCCTGGCTTCAACTCTAACTGGCTGGAGACTGTGGTCATGTCATTTAACTTCTCCATTTTTTAGTTTCTTACTCTCCTAAATGGAAATACACACTTAATTCACAGCAGTGCTGTGGGAATGGAGTGGACAGAGTCTAATATTTATGGAGGGTTTATACAGATGGGCACTGTGCTAAACACTTTGCATTTGTTTATTTATTTGTTTCTTTAAATCTTTGCCCATGAGATAGGTTCACTGTTATTTCCATCTCATAGTTGAGGAAACTGAGGCTTAGAGAGGCAAAGAATCTTACCTGACTTCACCCTGCCGGTGTGTGGCAGAGCTGAGATTTGAACCTCTGCCTGAGTGGTAAAGAACCCACCTGCTAATGCAGGCAGATGTAAGAGATGCCAGTTTGATCCCTGGGTCAGAAAGATGCCCTGGAGTAGGAAATGGCAATCCACTCCAGTTTTCTTGCCTGGAGAATCCCATGGACAGAAGAAGCTGGCATGCTGCAGTTCATAGGGTCATGAAGAGTGGGACGCAGCTGAAGCCACCCAGCATGCATGCACACACTGGCTGAGTCCAGAGTTGGTGTCTCAATCTGATGCTCTATTGCCTCTCTTGGAGAGTGCTGTGAAAAGAATTAACCACTAAGAAATGTAAACGAATTATTACTAAATTTGTGACGACTCTAAGATAGGTATTTAAGGTCTTTAGTCTGGGAACCCAATGATCTCTAACCAACACGGTTGTTTTCAAGCCATTTTACCTTGTGTTAAAGTCATACTTGATCATTCCTAGCCAGAGATGATGATTCAAAGAGTATTCAGTGTCTGATCTGCCTTAAGATCTCAGTCCCAGAGATGCTTGGAGCTGGAAGATCATTTGGTTCAAACTGCCATCAGAAACCCCGGAGGAGGAAATGGCAACCCACTGCAGCACTCTTGCCTAGAAAACCCCATGGAAAAAGGAGCCTGGCAGGCTACAGTCCATGGGGTTGCAAAGTATTGGACATGACAGAGCAACTGAGCATGCGAGCACACACACCATAATACAAGTGCAGAGAACTTAATATACAGACCCAAGGTGGTCACCCAGCCTCAACTAAGAGCAGAAGCCAGTTTCCCAATTTTTCTGTTCACGAATCTTTTCATGCAAATGTGAGCTTTCCTGATTGTGGATTCCACCATCCTCCGCAACATGGAGATATCCTTTACAAAGTTTTTTCTCCTGACCTCCATGGTAATGCCATGTGACCTTCTTATGCTGACCCTTTGAATCTTACACTGGTTCTTCAACATCACCTCCCCTCTGGGTCCCAGACAGGCTCAGTAGGATAAATTGCACATCTTGGATGTCAGTAGAAGAGCAGACGTGGAACCAAAGGAACAAAGTCAGAGCTGCTAAAATGTGATGAATGCAGAGATCCCTAGCACTGGGAAGGAAGGAATATAAGAGATTATGAAATCTGGTAAAAATTCCATTAATCACCAGCTCTCTGACTTCACATCTTGGCATCACTGTGTGTGTGTGTGTGCGTGTGTGCTGAGGCACGTGTGGGCACGTATATGAGCCTACCCTCCTCTCTCTCACTCTCTGTATTGCTTTCAGAGTCCCTGTTTCTTTCCCATACCTTCCCTTCCTCTTGCTCACCAATCCCTTTCAGACTCCTTCCCTCTCCAAACCTGTCTTTCCAGGTTGCTGAAAGACGGGGAACTGACAAGACGACAGTTCCAGTCCAGGGCCCAGAATGGTGCCATGTCTCTGAAAGCCTCAGTGGTGACAATAACAAATGGTATTTACCCAAGAGTTATTAACACATCAACTGTTCTCCCCTTGACTATTTAGTCTTGTCATTCAGCACTAATGGACTTTTCCAATGGCAAACAGAGAGACAAAAAGGAAAGCAAACAGTGGATTCACACTTGATAGAGCCGGTGATCCCTGCTGAAGCTGTGAAAACAGAGGCGATCTCTTCATTTTGACCTGAGGACACGCCTCACCTGAGTGGGGAGGGAGACACAGGATTCCGGGCTTGTGATGGACTCTCCACTGAGGTGTCCTGTGAGAGGGAAAACAAGAAGTAAAGAACGTGGTGGCTATGTGGTACTGGGGGAAAAGGGCTTCCCACAGTCAACAATTTTCAGCTCCATATGGATCTCCATGGCATCCCGGGTGCCATGCACTGCACTAGAGGCTGCCACAGTCTTGCTGCTTAAGACACAGTACAAGGCAAGGTCAAATGACTGGTCCAAGTTCACACAGCAGGTTAGTGTATGAGCCCCTTGACTTCCTGTTATTACACCACTGTTCTGCATCCACCATTGATGTTCCTTCTTTCTTGAGAAAGGAGATACCTTTAAGTCACTGAGACTGGAAAACAGGCTAGTAGAATAAAAAGTACAGGCTTCTGAATGGGAATAATCCAAGTTCCAAATCTCATACCTTCACTGGCCAGCTGGGTGACCTCGGTGACCAATGACTTAAGCTCTAAACCTCCGCTTCCTCATGAACAAGCAGGTGTTCTAAGCTGGTGCTTATAATTTCTGGGGGAGACAGCCAATTAACCAGCGTATTACATGGCAAAGCAATCCATAATAGGGACTTGCAGGAAGATGGGACCTGGGTTCCAGGCATGGCTAACTGGCCATGGGCCTTTAGGCAAGTTTCTTAAATGCTCTTGCTTTGGTTTCTTCATTTGTAAGTCAACAGGTTGAACTAGATCATGTCTGAGGTTGTCCCAAATAGAAAGTTTCAAGAATTTATGAAATTAAGTTTGAATGTAATCTGAAATATATTTAAGTATTTATGATTCTGCCCTGGGAAGCATTGGTGAACTAAGGTAAACGTGAAATTATCTCTGATGGTTTTGTAAGGCTGTGGAAGTGAGGGGAGTCGAGACAAAAGCTGCAGAGCCTGGATCCTTGGACACATGTGGTCAACTCCAGGGAAAGCTGCCCTTCAGGATCTAAGAACCATATCTCCATCTGGGAAAGCAGCTCCTGGGAATATGACTCAAGGGTAACAGTGAGGGCTGATATTTATGGAGTGCTTACTCTGATAGGGAGCGTACCATACACTTTACTTATATGATCTCATTTAACTCTATGAAGTAGGTAAATAGCATTGTTACCATCTTTCCCTTGGGAGGAGGAAGTGGAGACTTAGTATGATTAAACAGTTTGCCCGGATAGCAGAATTGGAACTTGAACACAGCTCCCAAGCAATGACATTTCTATTGCATGAACCCTTAAGCTGCTAGAGGAAGAATGTCCTGAAATTTAAACAGCTGAGCAAAGTCCCTTCTTTTGTTGAGTAGGCTTTCTTAGAAACAGGAAGTCAAATTTTGCCAAAAATGCAAAAATAAACAGCTTCCTGGGGCATTGAGTGTAATTTGAAACTCAAAACTCATGATAGATATCATCTTTTCTTGAGGTTAGTTGGTCCCTGTAATGCTAACGATAGAAAATTCTGAAAGAGATGGGAATACCAGACCACCTGACCTGCCTCTTGAGAAACCTATATGCAGGTCAGGAAGCAACAGTTAGAACTGGATATGGAACAACAGACTGGTTCCAAATTGGGAAAGGAGTACGTCAAGGCTGTATATTGTCACCCTGCTTATTTAACTTATATGCAGAGTACATCATGAGAAATGCTGGGCTGGATGAAGCACAAGCTGGAATCAAGATTGCCGGGAGAAATATCAATAACCTCATATATGCAGAAGACACCACCCTTATGGCAGAAAGCAAAGAGGAACTAAAGAGCCTCTTGATGGTGAAAGAGGAGAGTGAAAAAGCTGACTTAAAACTCAACATCCAGAAAACTAAAATCATGGCATCCGGTCCCATCACTTCATGGCAATTAAATGGGGAAAAAATGGAAATAGTAACAGACTTTACTTTCTTGGGCTCCAAAATCACTACAGATGGTGACTGCAACCATGAAATTGTTGCTTGCTCCTTGGAAGAAAAGCTATAACAAACCTAGACAGCATAAAAAGCAAAGACATTACTTTGTCAACAAAGGTCTGTCTAGTCAAGGCTATGGTTTTTCCAGTGGTCATGTATGGATGTGAGAGTTGGACTATAAAGAAAGCTGAGTGCCAAAGAATTGATGCTTTTGAACTGTGATGTTGGAGAAGACTCTTGAGAGTCCCTTGGAGGGCAAGGAGATCCAACCAGTTCATCCTAAAGGAGATCAGTCCTGGGTGTTCATTGGAAGGACTGATGTTGAAGCCCAACCTCCAATATTTTGGCCGCCTGATGCAAAGAGCTGACTCATTTGAAAAGCCCCTGATACTGGAAAAGATTGAGGGCAGGAGGAGAAGGGGATGACAGAGGATGAGATGGTTAGATGGAATCACTGACTCAATGAACATGAGTTTGGGTAAACTCTAGGAGTTGGTGATGGACAGGGAGGCCTGGCGTGCTGCGGTTCATGGGGTTGCAAAGAGTCGGACACGACTGAACGACTGAACTGAACTGAACTCAATGCTAATGGTGGAACCACAGATTGGACTTCCAGGGAGCTGCTACAGCAGGAATGCATTGCATGTCTACAAATAGCATCGGTCTCAGAGAGTATATATATAACGTGCGAGTGCTGCAGAGTAAGGGATATGGATGATGGAGAAGAAAGAAATAATTTCTGGTCCTGACAGTCAGCAAAGTCTTCACACAACAGTGGAATTTAAACTATATCTGATCACTATTTGAAAAAAGAAGTATGGAAAAACATGAAGAAAAAAAAATCCTACCACTCCAAATAATCATGTACACATTTGGTGGATGTCATTCCAGGCTTCTAGACTAATAAAAAGATAGATGAATTAAGGGCTGGGACTTGGGAGGTTGGAGGATTTTGGTGAAAGCATGATTTCACACTGTGAAACCTTACATATAAATTTTATTAATGGACGAGCTATTCAGTAAAAAAAAAAAAAAAGGATAGGTTATATAGATGGAATTATTTTATATTATTTTTATAATTTTAGTTATTTTTTGGCTACACCAAGACAAATACTGAAAGGAATTCTTCGGGGACAAAAAAATTATTTCAGTCTTGAAAGAGCTGAAAAGTCTAGTCCTTTGCTCTGTCTCTGGGAACACAAAACTCCCTGCTTTTAAGTAGTTTGGAGCCCAAAGATAATCCAGGTAATGTCTGCACATTGCATAGAGTGAGCACTCAATAAATACAATGAAGGGTTGCATGGTCACTATATTTTATCTAAAATATTTGCCTTTCTGGTCTCACTGGACGAAGAATAGTAGAAAAATGTGTTTGTTCTGGTACATAAAGTCTTGGAATTCTACCATATCTAAGTTGGGAGGGTGATGGACGGTTCACTGCTTTGGTGTTTTTCCTGCTCTGACAAGAACCAGAGGAGGGATTCCCAGGATTCAGGACGTCAAGCTGCTGCATTGTCAGCATTCGCCACACTGGGACGACTTTGGAAATTTCGCCTCTGTGTGTGTGTGGTTGTGCATACACTGCACTGTAAGATCTTCCGGGGCAGACGCTAGTCGTACCCCTTGTTCCATCTTGGTACCACACAGTTCTGGGCACGTGGCAAACGTTGAATGAAGGCAAGGATGTGGATTTTAAACATATTATTTATGTATTTATTTGGCTGCCCTGGGTCTTAGTGGTGGCACACTGGGTCTTCGACCTTCATTGAGGCATGCCGGGTTTTTAGTTGAGGCATTCTGGATCTCTCCGCAGCAGCATGCGAACTCTTGGTGCAGCTCTCAGAATCTATTTCCCTGACAAAGAGTCGAACCTGGGTGCCCTGTGTTGGGAAGTCTTGGCCACTGGACCACTAGGGAAGTCTCAGGATGTGCATTTTTTCAGGTTTTGTGATTATATATGCTTTTTTAAAAGGTATATTTTCTTTATTCATTTTAACCCATAAAAATTTATTCTTCCTTTCATGAAAATAAAAGAAGCAAAACCTGATTGGTGATCCAAGAGCTAACAGTTGTTTCCTTTCTTTTCTGTGTCTTTTACTGTTTGAGGCCATTTTCACCAATTGTTCCATTTTCTGTCAACAACCTTCTCAGGTTGGGATCAGAGCTCCATTTTCCGTGGGACAAAACATGCTAAGAAGCATGATTTTCCTTGCTCAAATCAGACATAGGTTAAGGAAGAGAGATGAGAACCTAGTTCTATCTGATTTCAAAGCCCCACACACTTTGCACTGCCCATATTGTCTCCATCCATGTACAGAGGGCATGGTCCTTTGTTCCCCAAATGCATGGCCTCCTTTCCCACATTAAGAGGTGCACATATCAGAGTTCCTTGGAGGAGGTGAGGCTCTGGCCCTTCCATTCATTTTCAACAGAGTGGTTTCACTTTTGTTGACTTCACACTTCAGACTTTCCTATAAAATTTCATTTGAGCAAAGTGTTCCAAAGCAAAATCAAACCAAGTCAAACTGGAACAGACAAACCAGTCTACTGACCTTGAGATCAGGAAACCTCTAAGGTTTCTCCTAGAAAAACCCAGTTCATTTCTCTCCTTAGCCACCAGTCTTCAGTCTCAGAGAGGCTCCTGCAATGCAGAGGAGGGAGCCAGCCGGCAGGGCATTTGTTTCCCTCCTGCTGTGCTGTTTAGGGCTCAGCACAATTTCCCCTGTGAAAGAGGGAACTCTGGCAACATTACACTGAGACTATCCAGTGACTCACAACTTTCACTAGCTGACCTATGAGCTACTATGTCCTAATGGTTAAAAGCACAGGCTTTGGACTCAGATATATCGACTTTAAATCCTGATTTCTACTGATGGTCAGCTTTTTGTCTGTGACCAAGTTCCTTTATCCACTAAGCCTCCATATCCTCAATGGTAGTGTTAGTCACTCAGTCATGTCCGACTCTTTGCAATCCCATAGACTGTAGCCCACAAGGCTCCTCTGTCCATGGAATTTTCCAGGCAAGAATGCTAGAGTGGATTGCCATTCCCTTCTCCAGGGGATCTTCCCAACCCAGGGATCATACCTGAGTCTCCCACATTGCAAGCAGATTCTTTACTGTCTGAGCCACCAGGAAAGCCCAGAGAGTTTGATAATAAGCAATTTATAAAGTCATTGGAAAGATGAAAGGGGACTGTATATAAAGTGCCCAAAGCTACCATTAATTGAACACTTACTATAGACCACTTGCTCTGGCCAGTGTTGTAGACAGTACCTTATTGCGTCTCCACAACAACCTTGTTAAGGGACATGTTTGACCTGTGACTGGCTACACAGGAAGCAGTCAGTAAGTGGGAGCTGTCGTTGTATGGCTGTTGCTGTTACAGTGAGAGGGTCCTGGGTCAGCAGTGCCAGGTGACTGCAGGGAGCACCCACATGTGACGATTCTGGGCTGGACCCTCCCACGTGCCGCCTCTACCTGGTTCACTGGCTGCGGAGGAGGACAGCAGCACAGAGCTCAGGGCTTTTCTCAGTGAGCTCTGCCTGTTGGATTTTCTCCTCTCTCGGCCCTAAGAATTTGTGCTCCCCTCCTCAACTTTGGTTCTGACTAGGCCTCCACCAGTTGGCATTGACTGGCAAGAAGGCAAAAAGAATCTTCAGAAAAATGCATTTGATTTTATTTTTGTAAGTAATTATTTTCCACATTGCATGGCATCTGGGATCGTAGTTCCCCAACCAGGGATCAAACCCAAACCCTTGCATTAGAAACACAGAGTTTCAACCACTAGACCACCAGGGAAATTCCTTGATTTTAAAACAGGCAACTAACTAGACTCGAGTCCCAGTTCTCCCACTTTCCAGGCAGAAAATGGAGGTCTGTCATTCATTCACCATTGATGTGGGAGACCTTTGGCAAATCATAGAATCTCTCCTAGCCTAAATTTCCACAGAATGGATAAGGAATGAAACATTCATTGAGCACTTCCTATATGCCAGAAGATTCATGTAAACTCTCTGAATTATCTCAACACCCTGGAATTACTGCCACCAGCTTACAGATGACAAAACTGACACTCAGGGAAATTAAGAGACTCACCCAAGATCATACCATCATTAGGTGAGAGAAGCAGAACTTGAATGCAGGCTTTCTGAAACCAAGTCATGAGTTTTCTCTGCTATACCAACCAAGAGTTCCAAAGGCTGTCCAAGAACCCCTTCTCTGGGCGCATCAAAGACAATATCTCTTCTTCAGTCTTTTCATAGGGAAACATCTCTCTGCCAGCTACCCAAGACACCTGGGGACAGGTGCGTGCAGCCTTTCAGTGGAATTTCAAGAGCTGTCCTATCTCGACCTGCAGGCCACCTATCACTCTGCCTTTTGCAGGTAATTTGGAATAATATGAGCTTCTGGTTTTTTCCTGAGATTTTTTTTCTTCTCTGAATCTACAAGCTTGGGACAAATGTAGCTTTGGTCTCTGTAAACAAACAGTGACACAGCTATATGACTCACTTACCAGTCATTTCCAGTGGCTTTCCACATCATGGGCATGGCATGGCCCTGACCACCTGTTCTCATCTCCTGGGAAACTGGCTCCAGGACACGTCTGGGAGGACTAGTCTAGTTCACGCATGAGGCAGATGGGCTGTGCCATCCTGGTAGAAGAGGTCTGAAGAGGTGAGGCACAAAGTCTGAGAGTGAGGGGAAATTTATGGCTTTGCTAGGAAGGGAAGAGGTCTTCTTTTTGCTAGAAGAAATTGATCACTGGGCAACCAATTGATTTAACATCTGCCAAGAGCCAGGTGCCTGGAATATAAAAAGGGATGAGTTCACAGGATCTTAGAGGTAAAACCAAGGTTGGAGCACAGTGCCTGACCAGTACAAGTGGTAGAACATTCAATAGTAGGACTGCTTAGGAAAATCTGGAATCCTGCCAGAGGTTTATGGACATGAAGCTCTGCTGGTAAGCCTATGGTCTTTTGGTAAAAGAAAATGAAGGTGTTGCAGTTGAAAGGTCCTTCTTTCCAAATCTCCTTTCCCAAAAATTGGCCTCCTAAAATTCCACCTTGATTTTTTCTTTTTTGTCTTTACCTGAAGTTTTGACCTAGTGATCAAATATGTTAATAGTTAATGTATAAATATCCTGGGGAGGAATAATGCATGAGACCGAAGACAGGCTTTACCAGTTTGTGCTATTTCAATTGATTAGAAGGAAAGAGCTGGACTATTGTTATAAGGCTTGTAAATATCAGGTATTAATAGAATTCAGGGCGAGAATCACAGGAGGCTTTGTTTAATCAGCAATGTCCTCAGGCTAGAATAAGTGGTGAACTGATGCTTCGTAGCCACATTGAGGGTGCATTTGTTTCCTCATTCAATGGTGGTACCCAAGTATGAAAAAAGCACCTAGGAATAAATCATAAAAGTAATCAAATACCTTTTTCCCATTAAAATTAATTTTATAGAGAAGTTAGGAAGCCAGGAAAATACAAAAGGAAAAAAAAGAAAAAATAACCCATTGTTTTACCTTCCAAATGTGTGTTATATATGTTAACACTTATGTGAAAATTTTGATATATTTCTTTGCAGTATTTTTCCTACACATTACTTAAAAAATATATAGTTGAGATTATAGTAATGTTATCTCTTGCTTTTTCATTACATTATACCATGAGTACACACTATATTATTACCAACTTTTGGAGATTCCCTGGTGGCTCAGATGGTAAAGAATCTGCCAGCAATGCAGGAGACCCAAGTTCAATCCCTGGGTCAGGAAGATCCTCTAGAGAAGGCAATACTATTCCAGTATTCTTGCTGAAGAATTCCATGGACAGAAGAGCCTGGCTGGCTATAGTCCATGGCATCACAAAGAATCAGACATGACTGAGCATGCTAACTCTGTGAACACATTCTATATTCTTACAAACTTTTCATTCATCCTAAAATTTCTAATATATTTTAAGTATCAATGGCCTGTATGTACTAGTTCATTTCAGTTCAGTTGCTTGTCGTGTCCTACTCTTTGCAACCCCATGAACTGCAGCACGCCAGGTTTCCCTGTCCATCACCAACTCCCAGAACTTGCTCAAATTCATGTCCATTGAGTTGGTGATGCCATCCAACCATCTCATCCTCTGTTGTCCCCTTCTCCTCCTGCCTTCAATCTTTCCCAGCATCAGGGTCTTTTCAAATGAGTCAGTTCTTTGCATGAGGTGACCAAAGTATTGGAGCTTTAGCTTCAGCATCAGTCCTTCCAATGAATATTCAGGGTTGATTTCCTTTAGGATTGACTGGTTTGATCTCCTTGCTGTCCAAGGGACTCTCAAGAGTCTTCTCCAACATCACAGTTCAAAAGCATCAATTCTTTGGCACTCAGCTTTCCTTATAGTCCAACTCTCACATCCATACATGACCACTGGAAAAACCATAGCCTTGACTAGATGGACCTTTGTTGACAAAGTAATGTCTCTGCTTTTTATGCTATCTAGGTTTGTAACAGCTTTTCTTCCAAGGAGCAAGCAACAGTTTCACGGCTGCAGTCACCATCTGTAGTAATTTTGGAGCCCAAGAAAGTAAAGTCTGTCACGATTTCCATTTTTTCCCCATCTATTTGCCATGAAGTGATGGGACCGGATGCCATGATCTTAGTTTTCTGAATGTTGAGTTTTAAGTCAGCTTTTTCACTCTCCTCTTTCACCATCAAGAGGCTCTTTAGTTCCTCTTTGCTTTCTGCCATAAGGGTGGTGTCTTCTGCATATATGAGGTTATTGATATTTCTCCCGGCAATCTTGATTCCAGCTTGTGTTTCATCCAGCCCAGCATTTCTCATGATGTACTCTGCATGTAAGTTAAATAAGCAGGGTGACAATATACAGCCTTGACGTACTCCTTTCCCAATTTGGAACCAGTCCATTGTTTCATTATGTTCTAGACACCATGCTAAACACTGTGTTTTCTTCTCGTTTAATCTCTACACAGACTTCTCAGTGGATCCTATTACTGTTTTCTTATTACAAATGCTGACACTGAGGCTTAGAGAGGTTAGTTCATGTGTTCACAGACACATAGCTAGAAGTAGAAGGGTTGGGACATACACCCCAGCTTTCCAGACTGCTGTATTGTTTTTTTAAGGACTCCATTATGTCATAGTTAAATTGACGGTGTTTTTCTTACTTAATAATACATAAAATAATGGAGTATTAACACAGTTAACACAGATGAAATTAAGTAGTGCTATGCCAATTACTTATGACCCCTCTACAAATCTCTATGCCCTCATCCAACCAGTTTTGAAAAAATATTTTTCCCTGCATGACCTCCCACTGTCAGCAAAAACCATTCTGAATTCTTAAAGAATTGGTAGAGGTGTGGAATTTGTTAAATAATGCTTGCAATGCAGATGAGACAAATCACCAGAGATTCCAGCCAGAACAACTCACCGGGAGAAACTGAGCTCTGCTTGTGGATCTGTGTTTCCAGCCACAATGCACCTCCTTAGTGCTCATTCTTCCTCTTCTACTTTAATATAATTTTCTTGAGTCTATAATAATCTATCAAATGGGAAACATCATTGGCTTAGCTATTCCCCTATTTGGGGGGCATTTTTGTTATTTCAACCTTTTTACCATTTAAATAAGGTTGTTATTATTGTTTAGTCACTAAGTCATGTCTAACTCTTTTCTAACCCATTGATTGCAGCACGCCAGGCTCCTCTGTCCTTCTCTATCTCCTAGAGTTTGCTCACACTCATGTCCATTGAGTTGACGATGCTATGTAACCATCTCATCCTCTGCTGCCTCCCTCTCCTTTTGCCTTGAATCTTTCCTATCATCAAGGTCTTTCCCAATGATTCAGCTCTTCACAGTATGTGTCCAAAATATTGGAGCTTCAACTTCAGCAACAGCAACAGAATATTCAGGGTTGATTTCCTTTAGGATTGTGAATGAAGTGAGTGAAGTGAAAATCACTCAGTTGTGTCCAGCTCTTTGTGACCCCACAGATTATAGCCCACCAAGCTCCTCTGTCCAAGGAATTCTCCAGGCAAGAATACTTAAGTGGGTAGCCATTCCCTTCTCTAGGGGATCTTCCCACCCAAGAGTTTGAACCTGAGTCTCCTGTACTCCTGGCAGATTCTTTAGTGTCTGAGCTTCCAAGGAAGCCCAGCAAATCTTTAGGATTATTCTTATTTAATTAAAGTAGGAAAAGTATTAAAAGATGATGGGGGAGAAATTCTAGAGATGGGAGAGAAAAGAGTGCAAAGGAAAGGTTCATTTTCTTTGTTGGTACTTTTTTCTTCTACAAAATCATAAAATCTAAAAACTTAGATAAATGTAAGTAATAAACAGTTTATTGATACTGCAAAAGATAGATAGGCTCACATTTCTGTCACTTACTATCCAAAGTGCTGATGAAGATGGCAATACCCTAATGCAGTTCCATCAATTCCCACACATGCATCTGTGATGCATTGCCTCTGGTAATTTGTGCTTAGATTTTTATTGAATAAACTGTTCCATTAATATACTTCTAGAAGAAGACATCTAAGATCTTTTATCCATAAAAAAAAAAAAAAAGATGTTAGTCACTCAGTCAGTAAAGAATCTGCCTGCAGTGCAGGAGACCCAGGTTTGATCCCTGGGTTGGGAAGATCCCCTGGAGAAGGAAATGGCAACCCACTCCAGTGTCCTTGCCTGGAAAATCTCATGGACAGAGGAGCCTGGTGGGCTACAGTCCATGGGGTCGCAAAGAGTTAGACACGACTGAGTGACTAACACTTACTTACTTACTTACACTCTTTGTTATGCTGTAATACATCCTATATGATTGCTTTTATTATGGTCTGCCTGGCTTAAATAGGAGCATCTGTATAATGAGTGTATCTTCTCTGCTGGATAGCACGTGAATTCCTTAATACATATATAATTTCTTTAATGTTTGTAGAATCTTTTTCCATATGAGAGTATGAGCATTTACAGGGCAAGTGTATCTTCAGTTGCAGAGTTAATCACATTCTTCAGTTTATGGGACATAATTATTAGTGGCCTTTCAAGGGTTTCTTTTGTACTTGACTTACTTACTCACTGTCTTTTTTTTTCATACCCACTTCCATGAACAACCATTCTATTCTATCTATGTGTTTTTGTGGTGGTTCACATTCATTTTTTTAAAAAAACACGTGTTCTTCAAATATATACTGTATGTGTACTATTTCAATTTTATGTAAATTATGTTTGATTATATAGTACGGCTTCCCTGGTGTCTCAAACAGTGAAGAATCTGCCCACAATGAGGGACACCTGGGTTCAATCCTTGGGTTGGGAAGATCCCCTGGAGAAGGAGAGGGCAACTCACTTTAGTATCCTTGCCTGGAGAAGTCCATGGACAGAGGCTATAGTCTATGGGATCATAGAGTCAGACACAACTGAGCGACTAACACTATGTATATTATTTCTATTTTATGTCAATTATGTTTGATTATATACCTCATTCAATTTTTTATTTTTTACATTAGGTATGAAAATGAAGTGAAAGTGAAAGTCACTCAGTCGTGTGGGACTCTTTGTGACCCAATGGATTATACAGTCCATAGAATTCTCCAGGCCAGAATACTGGAGTGGGTAGCCTTTCCCTGCTCCAGGGGATATTCCCAATCCAGGGATTGAACCCAAGTCTCCGACATTTCAGGCTGATTCTTTACCAGTGGAGCCCAATAATACTGGAGTGGGTAGCATAGTTATAATAGTGCTTTAAATTCTCTCCATATTCTACAGTTTATTCTATTAACTTTATAGTTTTAGCGCTCACATTTAGGTTTTTCAGTTCAGTTCAGTCACTCAGTCGTGTCTGACTCTTTGTGACCCCATGGACTGCAGCATGCCAGGCCTCACTATCCATCACCAACTCCCAGAGTTCACTCAAACTCATGTCCATTGAGTCGGTGATGCCATCCAGCCGTCTCATCCTCTCTCGTCCCCTTCTCCTGCTTTCAATCTTTCCCAGCATCAGGGTCTTTTCCAATGAGTCAGTTCTTCGAATGAGGTAGCCAAAGTATTGGAGTTTCAGCTTCAGCATCAGTCCTTTCAATGAATGTTCAGGACTGGTCTCCTTTAGGCTGGACTAGTTGGATCTCTTTGCAATCCAAGGGACTCTCAAGAGTCTCCTCCAACACCAAGTTCAAAAGTATCAGTTCTTCGGCACTCAGCTTTCTTTATAGTCCAACTCTCACATCCATACATGACCATTGGAAAAACCATAGCCTTGACTAGACGGACCTTTGTTGGCAAAGTAATGTCTCTGCTTTTTAATATGCCGTTTAGGTTTGTCATAGCTTTTCTTCCAAGGAGCAAGCGTCTTTTAATTTCATGGCTGCAATCACCATTTGCAGTGATTTGGGAGCCCAGAGAAATAAAGTCTGACACTGTTTCCACTGTTTCCCCATCTATTTCCCATGAAGTGATGAGACCAGATGCCATGATCTTCGTTTTCTGAATGTTGAGTTTTAAGCCAACTTTTTCACTCTCCCCTTTCACTTTCATCAAGAGGGTCTTTAGTTCTTCTTCATGTTCTGCCATAAGGTTGGTGTCATCTGCACATCTGAGGTTTTTATCTGTCTAAAATCTACCCTTATTAATGGGGTTAGTAATCTAGCTTCAGAATTTTTTCCTATAATAGTCAATTTTCTAGTTTCTCAATGTTATTTATTAAGCAAGTGTCTCAATAAATCTTTCAGACTATCTATCTATCTGTCTTTATATGACATACTTTCTTCTCTTTCACTGACTGATTTGTCTGTTTCTGTTGAATACCATACAGTTTCTATTATTGGTCTTCTAATGTGTCTTAAAATTAGTAATGTCTTAATTAGTTTTGAGCTAACGTAAGTGTTAAATGATAAAGTTCCTGAAAAACAATCTGACTGGAATTTTTATTGGGACTGCATTACTCTTACAGTCTTCACCTGAAACCCAAGGCATCTTCTTTGGCAGCTGTGACCTCATCACTGTGGGCAATGGGCCGGATGCAGCGCTAGGTGCTGGGGAGGGTTGGTGATTCTCCCACATCTGGCGAAGCCAGTACTTGAAGGCACTCCTCAGGCTCCTGGAAATCTTCACCAACAGGTGACTCATGGTTTCGTGAAAAGCTGCTGATCTCATTAGTTTCAGAAATGATTTCAAGGCTGGGCAGGGCCTCTCAGGTAGAAGCGGTGCTGACTGGGTGTCTCAGAGCAACACCTCTCACCTCTCCTGAGATGGTGAAATAGCCAGAAACTGGTTCTCGTCCAAACCCTGGAAACCACCATGGGTGAGGCCATTCTGCACATGCCACGACCTTTGTGAGGTTACCATCTGCATGGCCCAGAAAAACCCTTTTCCACCAAGCATTCCAGAAAACTGATGGGGAAAAAAAATGTCTCCAATTGTGTTGTCATAGTTACTATTAAGAAATATGTGTAGTATCACACATACACACATATATACATATGTTACATCACACATACACACACGTATATGTATGTGTGTATATATATAGATACACACACACACACACACATACATATGCTCATATACACATCCAAAATATTCAGGTTGGAGAAAAGCCTAGTTATTTAATATTCAGGAAAAAAAAAGAATTTCCTTCTTTGAACAACAATGAAAACAAGAAATTCTAAAACAACAATAAAATAAATTCATATACTCAGAGAGAAGCACTGTCAATTCCTTGATTTTACTTTTCCTTCTAAATTTTTAAGTCACTGAAATATTTCAAATATAAAGAAGCATATAGGCTTTTTCTATTTGAGAAATAAAGAATTACATGGACAGATACAAATGGAATCCCCTGGGTACCTACCCCATATTCTATTAGCTTCTTTCTCTTCTGAAAGATAACCACTCTCCTTAATTCTCATGCTGAATTTAATACTTTTGCTATCTATGTATCCGTCTCTAAGCTGCAAGTAGCGAATTTTGCACAATTTAAAATTTTATATAGATGGCTTTATGCTGTCTGTATCATTCTGTAATTGATATTTTACATATATATATATTTTGAATTTTGAATATATATTTTGAAAATTTTGAATTTTCATGAATATGAGGGATGTGAAACTATATCTCATTTTTGTTATAATTTGCATTCCACAAATGTTAATGAGGTTGAGTACATTTTCATATATTTATTATTATTCAAGTTTTCTTTCCTGTGAATTGTCAGTTCATTTGAACATACTTCATTGCATTGATAATTTTTCTTATTGATTTGTAAGCATTTTAAATAACATGCTGGATAGAAACCATTTGTGGGTTTAACTTTGCAAGTATCTATGTATCTATAATCAGTATATGCTTTTTTTGTTTTTTAAAAAGACAATATTTTTAGAGCAGTTTTAGGTTCACAGCAAAATTGAGAGGGCAGTACAGAGATTTTCCATATATTTCCTGCTCCTACACATGTACAGCTTCCCCTGTTATCAACAATCCCCTCCAGAGTGGTACATTTGTTATACCTGATGAGCCTATATTGATGCATCATAATCACTCAAAGTCTATCATTTACCTTCAGATTCACTCTTGGTGCTGTACATTCTATGGGTTTGGACAAACGTATAATAACATATATTCATGATATTCATTATCATACAGAGCATTTTCACGACCTTAAAAGTCCCTTGCTTGCCTATTCATTCCTCTCCCTCACTTTAATCTTGGCCAACTTTTTTTCAAACATTTTTTTATTGGCGTATAATTGCTTCACAATGTTCTGTTAGTGTCTGCTGTATGATAATGTGGATCAGCTCTACATATGGAAACTCCTGTTGCTCCATAGCCTCGTCAGCGTCTGGTGGTGTCAGTGTTCTGGATGTTGGCCATTCCAACAGATATGTAGTGACATCTCATTGTTTCGGTTTGCGTTCTCCTAATGTCATATTATGTAGAGCATCTTTTCATAGGTTTAGTTGTCATTTGTGTGTCTTCTTTGGTGAGATGCTTGTTAAGATCTTTGATTTACTTTAAAATCAGGTTATTCATGTTGATGTATGGCAAAACCAATACAGTATTGTAAAGTAATTAACCTCCAATTAAAACAAATAAATTTATATTAAAAAAATCAGGTTATTTGTTGTTAAGAGTTCTGTGTATATTTTGGATAACAGTCCTTTATCAGAAATGTCTTTTACGAATGTTTTCTCCCAATGTCTGTCTTGTCTTTATAGTCTCTTGACACTGGTTTTCTTTTTTTTTCAGAGCAGAAGTTTTAAATTTTAATGAAGTCCAACTTATTATTTCTTTCACAAATCAGGTCCTTGATCTTGCATTTAAAAAGTCATTACCACACCCAAGGTTGTCTAGGTTTTCTTCTACATTATCTTCAAGGAATTTTACAGTTTTGTGTTTTACATTTAGTTCTGTGACACATTTTGAGTTAATTTGGGGGAAGGATGTTTATGTCCGTTAAATTTGAATTTCAGATAGCAATGAGTAATTTTTTAGTGTAAGCATGTCATAAATATTGTATGGGACATATACTAAAATTTGTAGATTATTTTTCTGAAGATCAAATTTAATGGGCTAGCCTGCAATTTATCTGGCAATGCCAGTTTGAAAGTAGAGGGAAAAGAAGTCATGGAGTACACAATGGTTCTGAAAGATTCCGGAAGTAATGTATAGTATTACCAAATACATTGCAATGGTCAAAGAAGTCTAATGACCAAGCCTAATGTCAGTAATTCAGAGAAATATTATTATTTTAAAGGTAGGGAAATCTCACAAGAAGCAAAAACTTTGTTGAATAGAATTACAACTTGCCATACAAACACAACTGTGAATTTTTTCTGACAGTCCAAAGTTTATCAATGCCTTATATGTCTGCTTTTTCATACACAAGACTCAGAACTAAGCATGCCTTAAGTTTATCCACTGCATAGTCCTCATCTTGTTTGTGTTGTGTGAAGTTTTATTTTTACCTTCTAAAATAAGAAAAATACAATTTTAAAATAAAAGTTATTAGTTAATTAAATTTATTGACATATTTTATAAGTTTTGTGTTTGTCAATGACCTTCTTTCTATGGGTTTGCTTTTCTTTTTGATGAAACATATCTTTTAATAGTTCTTGAGGTTGGTGAGGTAGTTTCTCTTGGTACTTTTGTGTCTAAAAATGTCTTAATTTAGCTTTCACTCAACTAATTGTTAACTGTTTATAAAATTTTAAATTAATGGTATTTTTCCTTATTAGTGGGAAGAAATTACCCTTTTGTTTCTGGAAATCAATATTGCTGTAGACTGGTTTTTTTCAGTAGCTTTTAATATTCTTAGTTATCATTAATGTTATACAGTTTTACTACATTTTGCCTACAGGGTAGATTTATCTTTATTTATCCTGCTTGACATTCAAATCTCAAATGTGAAGATTCAGTTTCTTCTCCAATCATAGAAAATTCTTAGCTCTTATTCTTTCAAATATTGCTTCTCTACTATTACCTCTTTCTCTCTCCTCTTTGGAGGCTTGACAACCTATCTTTCGTGTCTCTTATCTCCTCTCTTAATTTTTCAGATCTTTGTCTCTTTATGCTATGTTTTCGATGAGCTTCCCAGCACAGTATAGTTAACTGATACTCTCTTTGTGTTAACTTAGAGTTGATTCTATCTTTTGCATTTCTTTCCTTTGTGACTGTATTTATTTTTTATATTCAATATTTCTAACTACAGTTGACCCTGAACAACTCAGGGATTAGGAGCACTGATTTCCTACACAGTGGAAAATCCACATTTAATTCTACAGTCGACTTTCTTTATCCCAAGTTCTGTATCCTTGGATTCAACCATCTGTGGATTATGCAGTACTGTGATACTTATTAGATGAAACTTTTTGCTCCTTTTACCTCCCAGGAACAGACTCAGCTGTTACTATGTGCTTCAGGATCCAAACCAAGTTCATCTTTGACTTTAACCAACACTCATAACTTTACATTTGTTGTTTCTAGTACATCTTATTGTTGAATTTTACAGTGTCTTTCCAATACTTACTTTTATATGGAAAGTCATTGTTCTGGTCTTGAATCAGACAGTTCCATCAAACATATGGAAGTCACTGAGATTCTTTTCTGTTTGTACACATTTATATATTTTCCCCTTTAAGAGATACTCTTTATGGCCTGATATTTTCCTCCAGTCTCTTTGCCAATGTACTTCTATGTAAATGGACACATTTCTATAGCATCGTGGGTTTTTTTTTTTCTGGAATAAATCACATATAGTCATAATATACTGTCTTTTTTATATATTGCTGAATTCAATCTGCTAGAATTTTGTTGAAGATTTTTCATCTATGTTCACAAGAAATACTTATCTGTTGCTTTTGCTCTCTTTTCCTCTTTGAAATAGCTGTTTGAAATTACAGTACTGCTGGCTTCATAAAATGAATTGAGAAGTAGTTTCTCCTCATCTGTTTTCTGAAACATGTTTATGAATTAATGTGTTAGTCACTCAGTCATGTTGACTCTTTGCAACTTCATGGACTGTAGCCCATCAGGTTCCTCTGTCCATGGAATTTCTCAGGCAAGAATACTGGAGTGGGTTTCCATTTCCTTCTCCAGGGGATCTTCCCGATCCAAGGACTGAACCTGGGTATCCCACATCGCAGGCAAATTCTTTACCATCTGAGCCACCAGGGAAGCCCTTCTGAAACATGCTTTTTGGTTGATATACTTTCTTAATTAAATGTTGGAATATAGCAATGAAGTCATCTGGGCCTGGATTTTAAATGTGGGTACATTTTAAATTATAAAGTAATCTTATTTGATAGTTACAGGACTGTAAAGATTTTAAACTTTCTTCTTGAGATGCTTTTGGTAGCTTTAGATTTGTTTAAAATTTATTGTTACAGTTGGTTATTATATGAACTTGTTATATTTTTAATGTCTGTAGGAGTTGCAGTGATATCCATCTTGCATTCTTGATATTGATAATCTATACTTTTTCTCTTTTGCCTTGATCAGTACAGATTTGCCAAATTTATTAATCTTTTCAAAAGACTCAGATTTTGGTTTCATGATGTTCTCTATTGTTTGTCATTTTTCTATTTCGTTGATTTTTGTCTTATTGTTATTATTTCCTTCCTTCTTGCTATTTTGGGTTTAATTTACTCTTATTCTCTAGCTTCTTAATTTGAAAACTTAGACAAATAGCAGGTCTTTCTCCTTTTTATGTAAGCATTTAATAATGTAAATTTCATTTTAGTGAAAGTGAAAGTGTTAGTCACTCAGTCAAGTCTAACTCTTTGGAACCCTATGGACTGTAGCCCACCAGGCTCCTCTGTCCATGGAATTTTCCAGGCAAGAATACTGGAGTGGGTTGCCATTCTCTTCTCCAGGGTTATCTTCCCCACCCAGAGATTAAACCCAGGTATCCTGCACTGCAGGCAGATTCTTTATCTTCTGAGACACCAAAATTTCATTTTAAGCATTACTTTCATTCTATCTTACAGGTCTTAATATATTTTGTTGTCATTTTTACTCAGTTAAACATTTTCCAATTTCCTTTATGATAGCTTATTTGACCCATCAATTATTTAAAATATATTTTAAAATTTCCAAATGCTTTATTTCCAAACTTGGAGTTATCCATATATTTTTATTATGATTTTCAATTTAACTCCATTTTGTTCAAAAACAACCTCTGTATAATTTCAATGCTTTAAAATAAATGAAGCAGATTTCTGACCAGGAATGTGGTCTAGTGAATGTTTCATGAATATTTTTTTAAAAAAGTATATTTTGCTGTTGTTCTATAAATCCCAGTTAGTTCAGGTTAGTTTGATAGCATTATTTAGGTCTTCTAGGAAGTCAGTCCTGAATATTCACTGGAAAGACTGATGCTAAAGCTGAAACTCCAATACTTTGGCCACCTGATATGAAGAACAACTGACTCATTGGAAAAGACCCTGATTCTGGGAAAGATTGAAGGCAGAAAGAGAAGGGGACGGCAGAGGATAAGATGGTTGGATGGCATCACCGACTTGATGGACATGAGTTTGAGTGATCTCTGGGAGTTGGTGATGGACAAGTAAGCCTGACTTGCTACAGTCCATGGAGTGGCAAAGAGACACGACTGAGTGACTGAACTGAACTGAACTCTGATGATTTCCAGCTTTCCTGCTAGGTCAGCTGGTAAAAAATCCACCTGCAATGCAGGAGACCCCAGTTCAATTTCTGGGTTGGGAAAATCCACTGGAGAAGGGATAGGCTACCCATTCCAGTATTCCTGGTCTTCCCTCGTGGCTCAGCTGGTAAAGAATCTGCCTGCAGTTCTGGAGACCTGGGTTCCATCTCTGGGTTGGGAAGATCCCCTGGAGAAGGGAACAGCTACACACTCCAGTATTCTGGCCTGGAGAATTCCATGGACTGTATAGTCCGTGGGGTTGCAAAGACTCGGACACAAATGGGCGGCTTTCATTTTCTGATGATCTAATCAATTTTATAAAATAATTCCTATTTGTGCCTGGTAATATTCCTTTTCATACTGTTCATGGGGTTCTCAAGGCAAGAATATTGAAGTGGTTTGCCATTCCCTTTTCCAGTGGACCACTTTTTATCAGAACTCTCTGCCATGACCCGTCCAACTTCTGTGACCCAAGCCATACACAGCATAGCTCATAGTTTCATTAGGCTAGACAAGGCTGTGGTCCATATGATCGGTTTGGTTAGTTTTCCGTGATTGTGGTTTTCATTCTGTCTGCCCTCTGATAGATAGGGATAAGAGGGTTATGGAAGCTTCCTGATCACTATCATCTTGCATATTGGTTTACTTTAGTGGTCAAAACCAGGTGTATTGTGAACTGCGGTTTTGTTCACTAATGAAGATGGGTGATTTCCATCCAATTCTTTCTCTTCAGTTATTACTGGTTCTTTTAAATTATCTTTTTTTTAATTTGCATAAACAGCACTTTTGTCTTTTATAACTTCAGGTTCCTTTTCTAACTTAGAATGCTGAGACTTTGCAAACAGCTTTTGAGAAACATCAAGAGCCTCTTGTTGCAAGCATGCAACTTAATCGCAACTGTCTTCTAGTACTGCTACAGATGAATCAGAATCAGGTTTTGAGGTGGTGGCGTTCTAGATCTTCTTTTTCTGTTAGAGGACTTCCTTCATTGACTCTTCTTTTTCATAAAGCTGCTCAGAGTTACTGCATTCTTGGCAACTTTGCAGGTATTTCAGCCCTACTATCAGTAACCTGAGGAACTTCAATTAATGGTGGTCTCAGGGGTATTGTCTGTTTGAATGGAGGACTCAGGACCTCTTCAAGAAACTCATTAAAGTTGTCTTCATTGACAAATAACCCTTCCTCCAAACAATCTTTGTTTAAGCACTCATCTCACATGCCAGCAAAGTAATGCTCAAAATTCTCCAAGCCAGGCTTCAACAGTATGTGACTTATGAACTTCCAGATGTTCAAGCTGGATTTAGAAAAAGCAGAGGAACCAGAGATCAAATTGTCAATATCCGTTGGATCATCAAAAACGCAAGAGAGTTCTAGAAAAACTGCTGCTGCTGCTGCTGCTAAGTCACTTCAGTTGTGTCCGACTCTGTGTGACCCCATAGATGGCAGCCCACCAGACTCTCTTGTCCCTGGGATTCTCCAGGCAAAAATACTGGAGTGGGTTGCCATTTCCTTCTCCAATGCATGAAAGTGAAAAGTGAAAGTGAAGTTGCTCAGTCATGTCAGACTCTACTTTTGCTTTATTGACACCAAAGCCTTTGACTGTGTGGATCACAGCAAACTGGAAAATTTTTTAAGAGATGGGAATACCAGCCACCTGACCTGCCTCCTGAGAAATCTGTATGCAGGTCAAGAAGCAACAGTTAGAACTGGACATGGAACAACAGACAGGTTCCAAATCAGGAAAGGAGTACATCAAGGCTGTATATTGTCACCCTGCTTATTTAACTTATATATATAATACAACATGAGAAATGCTGGACTGTATGAAGCACAAGCTGGAATCAAGATTGCTGGGAGAAATATCAATAATCTCAGATATGGAGGTGACACCACACTTACGGCAGAAAACGAAGAACTAAAGAGCCTCTTGATGAAAGTCAAAGAGGAGAGTGAAAAAGTTGGCTTAAAGCTCAACATTCAGAAAACTAAGATCATGGCATCTGGTCCCATCACTTCATGGCAAATAGATGGAGGAAACAACGAAAACGGTGAGAGACTTAATTTTTGAGGCTCCAAAATCACTGCAGATGGTGACTGCAGCCATGAAATTAAAAGACGCTTGCTCCTTGGAAGAGAAGCTATGACCAACCTAGACAGCATACTAAAAAACAGAGACATTACTTTGCCAACAAAAGTCCATGTGGTCAAAACTATGGTTTTTCCAGTAGTCATGTATGGATGTGAGAGTTGGACTGTAAAGAAAGCTGAGCGCCAAAGAATTGATGCTTTTGAACTGTGGTGTTGGAGAAGACTCTTGAGAGTCCCTTGGACTGCAAGGAGATCCAACCAGTCGATCCTAAAGGAAATCAGTCCTGAATATTCATTGGAAGGACTGATGCTGAAGCTGAAACTCCAATACTTTGATCACCTGATGCGAAGAATCAATTCATTGGAAAAGACCCTGATGCTGGGAAAGATTGAAGAGGGGAGGAGAAGGGGACAACAGAGGATGAAATGGTTGGATGGGATCACTTACATGATGGACGTGAGTTTGAGTAGCCTCTGGGAGTTGGTGATGGACAGGGAAGCCTAGTGTGCTGAAGTCCATGGGGTTACAAAGAGTTGGACATGACTGAGCCACTGAACTGACTGAATATTCCTTATTGCAAATTCTGTTTTGTTTGATAAAAATATAGCCATTCCAGATATCTTTTGCTTGGTACTTCATGATGTACCACTTTCTGGCATTTTACTTTTAATTTACCTGTGTCTTTTTATCTAAATTATGTTTCTTTAGACATAGTTTAGTTATGTCTTACCTTCTTATATATTTTGAAAGACTCTGATTTTAAGTCAAGTGATTAGACCAGTTACACTTAGTATCATTATCAATTTGATACATTTAAATCTCTTATCCTGTGATTTGTATTTATGCCCTGTGTCTTTGTTCCTCTTTTTCTCTTTCCCTTATCTTGCCTTATTTTGGGTTAAATGATTTTTTTTTAGGATTCAATTTTATCACTAATACTGTCTTATTGGAGAAGGAAAGGGCAACCCACTCCAGTGTTCTTGCTTGGAGAATCCCAGGGATGGGGGAGCCTGGTGGGCTGCCGTCTATGGGGTCACACAGAGTTGGACACGACTGAAGCGACTTAGCAGCAAATACTGTTTTACTTCTTGGACTTTAGTTTTAGTTTTCATTTCTCTTCATTCTTTAAAGTAGAGCCAACTTTTCTTCTAGTTGCAATGTCCTTCCACTTGATAAACTTCCTGTATCAATTCTTATAGTGTAGATAGATATCATGGCAATAACAGCTTTGGTTTGCATATAGGTGATATTGAAATTCATAAAACTGAATGAGATCATCTGAGGTGTTAATGTAAATATAGAAGATATTTTAAGATACACTGGTCATGGTTTTACCAGTGTCTCCAACCTTGAAGTGTTGGAAACTGCCTTCCTCTTTGTTACCACTGTTAGTACCAAGACCATAGTCACTTTCTATGGTACTGACCCTTAGTTGCAAGTAAGAGGGGTTCCTGATGCAGGCCCTACCCTTTGGAAGACTTTACTCTGGCCCTTGTCTGGCTAGGGCACCTGGTCCATGAAACCAAAGAAAGGCACTCACCTGAAGCCTATATCCTTCCTTCAAGACCATGCTTCTTAGACCTAGTAATTCCCTGTTCAAGAGGTCTTGAACTTGCTTCTGGGATTGCCCAGCCTTCTTCCCTAGTAAGGACTGTTCCTGAGGATAAACTCTGCCCCTGGGAGAGTTAGTCAATGGGCACCACTTTGTGAGAAGTATGGTGCAGCTTGAATGCATGGGCTAGGATATTTACATTTATGTGTATGCAAGACACTCCTGGTGTAGGATGCAGTTAGGGGAGGAGGGTTCCTGGAAAACAGTAGGGACTGCTTTTTCTTGAGCACCATGTTGCAAAGCGCTGGAGAATTCCACACTTGCACCTAGTCTGCTACGTTGTTCTCAGGGTTTATTTGTCAAGGTAGGAGGATGGAACATGTTTCAATTAACTGTGTATGATTATAATTTAAAAATTTAAAGTATTTAAAAATATGGTGTGTTGGTCTTCATTTTAAATTTTGCTTTGATTTTACCTAAGTGTACACCCACCCAAGATACCTTGCCCTCCAACCCAGCATGGTTGGGGCAGATAGCACTTGGAATCTATTCCTTATGGAAGGAGCAGGGAAAAGTTAACCATTTCACACTAACTCTTTGCCTGCAGAGCTGAATAGTTGGTATTATTCAACATGACCAAATCAAGTTACATAGTTCGGGGGTTTTTTTATTTCATGCCAGATCAGTGGGTTCATAGTGCTAAGGAAGCTTGAAAAGGTCTTGGTCTTGGCTACCTGTCCAAAACGCTGTGAACTTGTGGTTTGGCATGGTTGGTTTTTAAAAAAACTCTTCTCTTGGTAAACCAGTTTGAAGTTCTTTTCTGACGTTATTGCGGTTTCTGGTCTGGCACAATCTGGTTATAACCTTGCCACAAAAGTAAACTGTGGCCAAATTGAGATTTTACCAAGCACAAATCCATCAAGCTGAATAAAACATATTGCTTGCCCTCACGTAGTTTGCATACATAGATAACTGAATTATAAGATAAACACCATAATTGGAGATACCAAGTGGGAACAAGGAGCAGTAAAACATTTCCAGACCAAGGGAGGCCTCAGGAACAAAACCTTTGGGAAAGAAGTAGGATCCTGATATGTTGACAGATAGAGGTGGAGGGGGATAAATGAGTGATAAGGACAGATGAGGCAGAGGGAACAAGTTGAGCCCAGATATTACTGTGGAGCTGTTCAGGGAACAAGGATTGGTCCTTTGCTGCTGTTGCAGAGCCAGTGAGAGGTAGCAGTGGAAATATTCACCAGGTGCTTTCTTGTTTCAGAGCCTTCCCATCTGGGATGCTCTTCCCACATGCGCATCACATTTCATTATCTTGTAGGGCTCTTATCTCTCCTTCTAACATTTATCACAATGTAATTAAGTATCATGTAATTACTTGTTAATATTTTCTCCCCTTTGCTACATTTTCCACAAAGACTGAGATCATGAAGATATTCCCACTTTTGGGCATGGAGTCTTGCCTATAATAGGCACTCAAAAAGTACTTGTATAATGAATAAATGTATGAATGAATGAGTTAATAGAGAATCGATGCACTCATTAATAATGCATTAATTGAATAATAAGGCTGGAAGAGTGGGTTGCAGTTAGATCATGGAGGTACCCGAATGACATGCTGATGAGCTTGGACTTCATTTGCTAAATAAAGATATTTATTTCTTTATTCACACTCAAATAAATATCCATTCAAGTGTTTATTTTGTGTCCAGCATTGTGTTAAATACTGAATGTAAAATGATCATTAAAACACTCTGCCAGGATCTTGCAGAACAGTAGGAGGAAGCAGATAAGCAAACCACCATAATAAAAAATGTGGGAGATCTTTATTAGACATATATTCCAAGTATTTGAGAACACAGACAATGGGCTCATTTATTCTGCTTTTGGAGGGGAGGGGGAAAGAGAGAGAGAGTGAATATTACCCAGAAGAGATGACATCTCAGTGAGAAATTTAAGGATAAGTGAGGGTTCTCCATCTGAGAAGGAGATGGGAATATGTTATGGAGATTTCTATTTCCAGAAATATAGAGGACTGGGTAGTATAAAATCCTTCTGACCAAAAAAAAAAAAAGAAAGAAAGAAAGAAAAAGAAAGGAGGGGAAAAATGAGAAATGCTAGATAAAAGGTAAAGTAAAAAATTTAAAGCAATCTAGCAGATTTTTTCAAGAAAAGAATCCCTCAGAGGCTAAATCCAAAGTTGCAATACAGTCCCAGAGAGTTAAGCACTAAATCTGGCGGCTTCTCCAACAACTTATAACCTAAAGTGTTTTGTTTGTTCTTGACAACTATCCTTGTAACACATGAGGAGGAAGTCAGAATAGAGATTGCTGTATAAAATCAGGACCCCAAGAGGGCCTCTCCCTCAAAGAAACAATATCTAGGAAAACAAGATCTACCCAGTAAGCAGGTTGGCAAGGAGCAAGGTATGTTTCAGCTATGACTCTGAGTAAAGAGAAAAACTGCTTCCTCCAAGAGTTTCTATTCATAAGTCATCATATGAACTTGGATTCAAATTCATACTACCTGTGTGTTTACAAAAACACTTCAAACCAAATATCAAAAGTAGTTCCTGAGTTCATTCTCTCAAGTAACTGGCAGGAGAAAATGCTAGTCTTCTGTGGTGGATTGCCATTTAAACCCAAACACAAAGAACAGCCATAGGTAATGTTTTAATATCGTGTAAATAAAACTTCCTATATACATGAGAGAACAAGCCACAATAAATGAGAAACAGATCCATACTTGGCTCATACTGAATAAAAATTAAATATTAAAAACATGATGAATGGTAAAGACAAACTTATTTGCGAAGCAGAAATAGAGTCACAGATAAAGAGAACAAGCTTACAGATACTAAGAGGGGAAGGGGGGTGGGATAAATTAGGAATTGGGACTGACTTACACACACTACTATATATAAAATAGATAACTAATGAAACCTACTCTTTAGCACAGTGAACTCTACTCAGTGCTGTGCAGTGACCTAAAAGGGAAGGAAATCTAAATCAGAGTGGATATATATGTATGTATAACTGATTCACTTGGCTGTACAGCAGAAACTAATACAACATTGTAAAGCAACTATAAAAATTAATTAAAATATTTTAAAACGTGATGAATGAATATGATGAGCAGGCAGATTTGGATAATAATAAAATAGAACTTCTAGAAATTAAGGAAATAGCAATGAGTCAAAATCCTTATAGAATTAAAGACAGATCTAAAGAAATTATCTTAACACATTATTAACTGAGGGATTTTTTTCAGAAATGATTGCCTTTGGTTGGCAATTTACTATGTAGGTGAATATTGAAATGTCTCTGGTCAACAAAGTTTGGGTAACAAAGGACATATTAATACACCTCTGGTCACTAAGTTGTAAACAGCCTGTGGAGATCAAGATGTGGAAAATATGAAAAAAGTATAGAGACACAAAAGGATGAAAGGGGAAACTGGGTTAGTGATACATTGGCAAAAGCTAACATATCTAACAGTAGTTGCTGTACCAGAGAATAGAAAGATTTGTAGAAAGCAATATTAAGAAGATATTGAGAATTAAAATTTTTCCATATTTTAAGAAATAAACCAATTAGATTCAGAGACTTCAATTTCAATAAATTACAAGCAGGATAGATATAAAGAAATTAATAGCTAAAATTGCTGTCAGTTCAGTTCAGTCACTCAGTCGTGTCCAACTCTTTGCGACCCCATGAATCGCAGCACGCCAAGCCTCCCTGTCCATCACCAACTCTCGGAGTTCACCCAAATTCATGTTCATCGAGTCAGTGATGCCATCCAGACATCTCATCCTCTGTCGTCCCCTTCTCCTCCTGCCCCCAATCCCTCCCAGCATCAGAGTCTTTTCCAATGAGTCAACTCTTTGCATGAGGTGGCCAAAGTATTGGAGCTTCAGCTTTAGTATCAGTCCTTCCAAAGAAATCCCAGGGCTGATCTCCTTCAGAATGGACTGGTTGGATCTCCTTGCAGTCCAAGGGACTCTCAAGAGTCTTCTCCAACACCACAGTTCAAAAGCATTAATTCTTTGGCGCTCAGCCTTCTTCACAGTCCAACTCTCACATCCATACATGACCACTGGAAAAACCATAGCCTTGACTAGACAGACCTTTGTTGAGAAAATAATGTCTCTGCTTTTCAATATGGTAGCTAGGTTGCTCATAACTTTCCTTCCAAGGAGTAAGTGTCTTTTAATTTCATGGCTGCAATCACCATCTACAGTGATTTTGGAGCCCCCAAAAATAAAGTCTGACACTGTTTCCACTGTTTCCCCATCTATTTGCCATGAACTGATGGGACCAGATGCCATGATCTTTGTTTTCTGAATGTTGAGCTTTAAGCCAACTTTTTCACTCTCCTCTTTCACTTTCATCAAGAGGCTTTTTAGTTCCTCTTCACTTTCTGCCATAAGGGTGGTGTCATCTGCATATCTTAGATTATTGATATTTCTCCCAGCAATCTTGATTCCAGCTTGTGCTTCTTCCAGTCCAGCATTTCTCATGATGTACTCTGCATATAAGTTAAATAAGCAGGCTGTAGTAAACTTCAAAGAATCCAGGAGTTAGAAAAGACAACAGGGATTTAAAAAAAAATAAGGAAGAAGACCTTAAAAAAAGTTAGAAATAACTTTTTTCAAACTGAGATGCAGCAAAAACTATGATGATGATAAGACAAAGTTGAAATTGTAGACAGAATGGACCAAAATTATAAATACCAAAGAATACAGATCAACAAAATCATTTATGAAGAAATTACAGATCATAACTGCTCTGTGACCATTAATGATAACAAATCAGGAGTTAAAATTTTACCCCCCCCCAAAAAAAAATTTTTTTTGATACAGATGGTTTTACAAGAAATTCTATCAAACATATTCAAGGAACCCATCATTTTAGTTCTTATGTAAATGGTGACCCACTCCAGTACTCTTGCCTGGAAAATCCCATGGGCGGTGGAGCCTGGTAGGCTGAAGTCCATGGGGTCGCTAAGAGTTGGACACGACTGAGCAATTTCACTTTCACTCTTCACTTTCATGTATTGGAGAAGGCAATGGCAACCCACTCCAGTGTTCTTGCCTGGAGAATCCCAGGGATGGAGAAGCCTGGTGGGCTGCCGTCTATGGGGTCACACAGAGTCAGACACGACTGAAGCGACTTAGCAGCAAACTCTTTTAGAGGGTAGGCTAAGACGTAATACCCATCAATTGATTTTATGAAGCTAGTATAACAATTAATACCAAAACCAGGTACATACAGTATGAGAAAGAGAAGTACAACTAATTTCACTCAGTGTGGAGGCAGTATTTTAGTAAATCACATGAATAAGAATGACATGACTCTATACCATGAATGCAAAGCTGATTTAACGTTAGGAAAACAATATAACTCACCACATTAAAAGATTAAAAAAAAACATATCTTTAATAGATACTGAACAAGAATAGGTAAAATTTAACACATAGTCATGTAAAAATATCTTATTAAATTTAGTCCACAAGCAAATTTCTTATCCTAAAAAAAGTTTATCAAATTAAATCTACAACCTAGATCCTATATAATGGTAAAATCAAGAGCAAGACAAGGCAGCCCATCATCACCACTTCTAATGAACCTTCTGCTGGAGGTCCTTACAAGATGGTAGGTCAGGAAAAGCAAATTTAAAAAATATATAAGTATTGAAAGACAGAAACACAAATATTACTACTAGTCAATGATATGATTGTCTGGGCTTCCCTGGTGACTCAGCAGTAAAGAACCTGCCTGCCAAGAAGGAGATGTGGGAGACACAGGTTCAATCTCTGGATTTTGAAGATCTCCTGGAGAAGGAAATGGCAACCCACTACAGTATTCTTGCCTGGGAAACTTGTGGACAGAGGAGCCTGTTGGGCTACAGTCTATGGAGTCGAAAAAGAGTTGGACACAATTTAGTGATGGAACAACAACAACAAAATCTGACTCCCAGAAGACCCAAAAACATTTACTAATAAGTTACTAAAATTAATGAGAACACTAAAAAGCGTTGCTGTTTTTAAGTATTTAAAAAATTTTAAGATAACATATAAATAATATTATATAATTTCAGAGTAGCAGAGAATGTCTTAAATAAGACACAAAAAGCAAAACCCTTTAAAATATATTAATTTAATATATTAAAAGTAAAATATGTTCACTGAAGGGCATAATAGAGTGAAATGCCAGCCACAAAAATGAGAAAAAAATATATGTTATATATATAATCCACAAAGAATTGGTAGCCAGATTATCTCATATATAAAGAGCTTGCACAAATCAAGAAAATAGATGACCCAACAGTAAAATTGGAAACTATGCATAGGGGTTTTACTGAAGAGGCAACACGATGGCCAAAATCCATGAAAAGTCGCTCAATCTTATCAGTCTTCAGGAAAATACAGATGAAAACCACACTGAGACATCATTTTACTCTACTAGGCTGGGGAAAATAAAACTTTCACAAAGCTAACTTTTGAGTAGAAAGTAGAGCGAGCAATTTTTCTCTCTTTTTTTTCACAGTCTCTCAGGGTAGCTATCTCAGTTGATACCACTTTACCTAGTAAAGATGAAAATGCCCTTCACTAGAGGAAACACAAATGTTGCTTCTAGATGTATAACATGGAGAAAGTCTTGCTCCTCAGTTCAGTTCAGTTGCTCAGTCGTGTCTGACTCTGCGACCCCATGAACTGCAGCACGCCAGGCCTCCCTGTCCATCACCGACTCCTGGAGTTCACCCAAACCCATATCCATTGAGTCAGTGATGCCATCCAACCATCTCATCCTCTGTCGTCCCCTTCTTCTCCGGCCCTCAAGCTTTCCCAGCATCAGGGTCTTTTCCAATGAGTCAGCTCTTTGCATGAGGTGGCCAAAATATTGGAGTTTCAGCTTCAACATCAGTCTTTCCAATGAACACCCAGGACTGATTTCCTTTAGGATGGACTGGTTGGATCTCCTTGCAGTCCAAGGGACTCTCAAGAGTCTTCCAACACCACAGTTCAAAAGCATCAACTCTTCGGTGCTCAGCTTTCTTTATAGTCCAACTCTCACATCCATACATGACTCCTGGAAAAACCATAGCCTTGACTAGATGGGCCTTTGTTGGCAAAGTAATGTCTCTGCTTTTGAATATGTTATTTAGGTTGGTCATAACTTTCCTTCCAAGGAGTAAGCATCTTTTAATTTCATGGTTGCAATCACCATCTGCAGTGATTTTGGAGCCCAGAAAAATAAAGTCAGCCACTTTTTCCACTGTTTCCCCATCTATTTGCCATGAAGTGATGGGACTGGATGCCATGATCTTGCTCATGGGCCCCACTAAAACATGGATAGAAGTATTTATAAGTAAAAGTGGCTTCTAATGGTTTAGCTTTCATAGAAATTTGAGAACAGATAGTTTTTTTAAAAAGGAAAAAGATACCAACTGATAGCTTTTGTGTACTGATGACAATGCCTCTTACATGGGCTTTAAGGACTGGCAGACTGGGCTTGAATCCTGGCCCTCCTGTTTGCCGCGTGCTCGGGTCCGACTCTTTGTGACCCCGTGGACTGCAGCCTGCCAGGCTCTTCTGTCCATGGGATTCTCCAGGCAAGAATACTGGAGTGGGTTTCCATTTTCTTCTTCAGGGGATCTTTCTGACCCAGGGATCAAACATGCCTCGCTTACACCTCCTGCATCAGCAGGTGAGTTCTTTAACATGAGTGCTACTTGGTAAGCTGTTTTGACCTTGGGCAAGCTGTTTATACTCTGGAAGCCTTGGTCTGTGCCTCTATAGATTGAGGATATGAGACCTATTTTAAAGATTGTGGTGAGAATTAGATATACTACAGACAAAACACCCAGCACATAAGAATGCTCCATGGATGTCAACTACTATTATTATTCCTCCATTGAACAAATTGGACATGACCTACTAAAAGGGAAAGGAGAAGAAAGGAGACAGCTGCTTACAGAATACTCCCAATGTCTCAGTCATTCTCTAAGAGGAGGACAGATAAAATCTTTAGGACTAGGAAAATTGAACTTAGAAAAGAGATTCTCTCCAGGTAAAATGTGAAGTGTAGCCATGAGGATGTGGCGGAAAAGCACAGACTTAGGGACTCAGGACCTGCATCTGAATCCTGTCTCCACCATGTATTGGATCTGTCATTTAAGCTTCTAGATCTTAGTTTATTCTACTAAAAGGAAATAATAAAAAGAAATTCTAAAAAGGAAATAATTCTAGAAAGGAAATATTAATAATAATGTACCAGACTCCTGTGAGGATTTGGAGAGAAAATATGCACAAAGGCTCCAATCTAAAGGGTTATACAGAAGTCTTTTGCTTTGTTTTAAATTTTATTTTTAATTGTAGGACAATTGATTTACAATGTTGTATTGGTTTCTGCTGTACAACAACGAGAATCAACTGTAAGTATATAAATATGTCCCCTCTCCTTGAACCTCCTTCCCACCCCTCACCTCCATATACAAAAGTCTTAATAGAATTAGCAATACATGTTTCTATTTTTCATCCTTCTCTTTATAGGATTCTCCTCTCTGAACCTTTTGGGCACCAAGCATTCTTGCTGTTCTATTGTTGCTGCTTCCTTGAGCTCTTCTTCCCATTCATTAAAAGTTACAGACCCCAAGTCCCATCTGTCAGGGTCATGGTGGAAAACTGGCTCATCTGATGAACCAATTTTATTTATCTATCAATAGATAGGGACTTCCTAGGTGGCGCTAGTGATAAAGAACTCGCTTGCCAATGCAAGAAACATAAGAGACGCAGGTTCGATCCCTGGGTTGGGAAGGTCCCCTGGAGGAGGGCATGGCAACTCACTCCAGTATTCTTGCCTAGAGAATCCCATGGACAGAGAACCCTGGCAGGCTACAGTCAACAAGGTCTCAAAGAGTTGGACTCGACTAAACATGAACGCATCAGTAGATAAACATGGATTCTCCCACTTCTCCTCCATCTTGTTCTTAAAGATGAACATTTTAAAGATGAACCTTCAAGAAGGAAAATCCTTTAATGAAAACACCGATAAGTGCTCAAAATTTTAGGTGCTCATGGCAGACAGTTGGGTGAGATTCAATGGATCAAATAAAACTTCACATAATACCCCTGAGGCATCTTCTTCTTCATTCATCATGTCAAACTTAAAGACGTCTCAATCTCCAAGTAAAGGTTGATAAAGCTTCTGGAGTAAATAGGTACAGTTTCAGACGCTGATATTAAAGATCAGTGACAAAGATGGTATCCTATGAGCGTTTTATGCTGCATGAAGAACTTTTGTATCTGCTGTCCCATTTGGTCTTGATATCAGTCCTCAGAGAAGGGAAGTAAGATGGGGCTTTTGACCCCATTTTGTAGATGAAGAAGGTGAAGTGCAGAAGTTTAAGGAAATAACTCGCACCAGATCCTATATGTCTTTAGTGGCTGAGTTTAACCACACCTTTCTTGGGCTCCACCTCCCTGTCTGGTCTCTGGAGTACTTGGTCACACCTACCACCTGGGCCATCCAAAAAAGGACGGTGGGTGTGAGTTGCTAGGACCAGTTCCTCCTGTTAGTGTTTGGTATTCCTAATTCCTGGGAGAACTAATTTCCAGGGAGAATGGTGGTGAAAAGCCAAATCAGAAGTCTAGAAAACTCATTGCAGACTGCTGGTCCTCATACATCCTAATACATACCAACATGGTACCACAATCTGGTTACTCTGGATGCAGAAAGACCAATTTTCCATCACAGGCTGAGAGCAAGTGGTGAGGGCTACACTTGTATCCCTTCCATCTTCCCATCCCATAGCCTTCTCAAAGTTTTTCCCATGGAGTGCAATAGGTAGTTGCCCCTTCCACTAGCAACTTTTGAAATAATAATTAGCCAGTCCTCCTAATGACTTAATAATCATGCCTTGCATGTCAAAGAACCTGGTGTTTTCAGGTCCCTTTCATAGTCATTAATTAATTCTTCACCCAGCTGCCTGGAGCTGTAGGTCACCTCAATCACCTCCAGGGTGTGGCTTAGTCACCAAGACAGGCCATGGATCTGCCAAAGGTCAGATCTGCAGTGTCTGCAGCTCAGTCACCCCACCAGCCAGTGGAAATCAAGTTTATGAAGTCAGCCCTGCTCTCGTACCTTCCTCCCCAGGGCCCAGTGCTCTCCTACTGTCTAGTTCCCCTTTCCAGTTATCCTGGTAAAGCCTTCCATTCAAACTTCTGTGTCCTGATGCCTTGAGGGCCATGAAGCTGTCCAATGCAATAATTTACATGAATGCATTACTGGTTAATAAGCCTTACATTATTCCCCCACAGGTATGTGCATCTTATTTTATTTATTTACTGAGGCCTGTGGGGCATGTGGGGATCTTAGTTCCCCTCCCAGGGATTGAACCTGTGCTTTCTGCATTGGGAGTGTGAAGTCTTAACCACGGGACTGCCAGGGAAGTCCCAGTATGTGCATTTTAACAGATACATTCTGCTACTCCGAAGCTTTCATCCACAGGGATGAAGTTCTAAGGGTAGAATTCCAGGCATCTGTCAGCATCAGTAGACAAACCACGCTAGCAATGGAGCTCTCTGGGCAGAAGTTCCTCACACAGTCCCACAGGCCATGTAAACATGCATTTCATCCTGTTGCGGCCTCACGCCCCGTGTCTTGCTTGGACTTGGTCTTGGGTCTCAGTGGAGCAACACACTTGGATGCAAGTGCAACACATTAATTAAGAGCTGGAAACTGGGTCTCCCTTAACCTTTATTAATTCCACCTGAATCTATATCCCTCAGACAGCCAAGCTTTGTGCCAAGCCAACCTCTACCTGGTATGATCTGGACCAGCCCAGCGTGAGGTGCCACATTTTGGGAGACTCAGACACATGATTTACAGTGGCTCAGTGTGTGCATTTGTGTGTGTGTCTTTGTGTGTGCTCATGCACACATGCACGTGTATCTGTGTGTGAGGCAGGGCAGCAAGGGTGACACCTGCCCAAGTCTTTCTAGCCAGGAGGCCTGTGGGAACCCAACAAATGAAATCTAATGAACTGCGGATGGATGACAATGATAGGTGAATTTCATTTAAATCTGTTCTCAACTTTGTGTTCTAACGAGAAGCTTAGGAGGTGCAAGGCCTCAATTGTTAATTCCACAGCATTTACAAGGGGTTGAGGGGGAACTGAGTTGTTGCTGGAAGATCTATTATTTGTGCTGAAGTTATTAATATCAAAAAGGAATTGACCAAAGCTAGAAGTCAAGAGAACCAGGCAAAAGTGGAGGTGACTACAGTTTGGAAAAGCCATCTTGAATAGTTGTGATTTTCTTGCAGATCCTTCTCTGAATGGAAGGTTTGGAGCAATTAATCTGGGTGGAAAAAATTGGTTATGAATTAGTGTGGCTGATGAAAGAAGATTCTGAAGCAAACTGTCTTATCCTAGACTAAAAAAATCTCCTGTGGAATATTTGCTCTCTCTTCTTTTTCATCTTTTAGGGAAGCACTGACTTTGGGTTGTGGATCAAATAAATTTGGGTTTTTATAAATTTACTCCTTCCAACTTATATAGGTTGATTACATGACAATTCTCCAAGCCTCTGTTTTTTATGTAATAATTTGGCAGAGTTTCTGTAATGATTAAGCAAGACAATAATAGTTATGATTCTTGTTTATGATATGATCATTGTTAATATGTATTGACTATGTTTATATTTGTAGTACTAGTTTACAAATACCCTTGAGTTACAGAGCAGGAACTAGGGTTCAGGAGGTGACATACAGGTGCTTAATAAATATTCATGTTCTCAAGATAACATATGCAAAGTCATTCTATTTTGGTAAAAATGAAAAGTATTTGTGTGGAAATAAAATGGAAAGGATATTGTAAAATATTGTGATTTATCTAGGAGGTAAGTTAGTACATAAATTTTTTCTTGTTTAGTAAACTGTATCTTCTAAGATGATTATTTATTACCTTGTTAGGATGAAAACGGAGAAGGCAATGGTACCCCACTCCAGTACTCTTGCCTGGAAAATCCCATGGATGGAGGAGCCTGGAAGGCTGCAGTCCATGGGGTCGCTAAGAGTCGGGCACGACTGAGCGACTGCACTTTCACTTTTCACTTTCACACATTGGAGAAGGAAATGGCAACCCACTCCAGTGTTCTTGCCTGGAGAATCCCAGGGACGGGGAAGCCTGGGGGGCTGCCGTCTATGGGGTCGCACAGAGTCGGACACGACTGAAGCGACTTAGCACTAGCACTAGGATGAAAAAAGTCATCCTTCACCAAGGGGCAGAGGGTGTGGGTGGCAAGGATTAAAGGCTTTGCTCTCACCTGCCGCCTGCATCATCTGGGGCAGTTTGGGCTCAAAACCCTGTTCTGTTCATTTAGCAAACCACCACCACCACCACCACATATGAGCTATAGCCTTGCAGAAAAAATTCAGAATTTGGCACTCACTGTTAATTCTGCTACATGTGTTTTCCCTCTTTCACTTGCTTTTTAGCTTAGAATTACAAAGTGTATTAAAATCAATAATTCTGCAAAGTACATTTGCTCTCTTTACGTACACATACATACATACATACACAAAGCCTATTTATTCTTTCCCCACTTCTCTGAAGGTGGGTTCTCAACATTTGACCAGAGTTCAATTATTTGTGACATCTCTGTCTGTATTTAGGGCCCAGAATTTTTAGACTGAGAAAAGATCTGGACACATCAAGCTCACTGCCTTGGATCATAGAAGAATGAATTGGTAAAAGTATCTGGGCATTGAAGAGGTGCCTGAGACCCCTTTGAGGATATGGGAACATGATTTCGTTTGAGGTTTGGTCTTGGTACCATCTTTTTGTCCATCGTGGTTAACCATAGTATCAGGGCAAGTTCAGAACATACAAAGAGAGTTTTTGTAGAAGCAGGCTCTCTCCTTAAGGTACAGTAAGCACATCTGATGAGTGGGAAAGTCATCCATGCAACCCATGGGGCTGGCTTGAGAGGTAGGAGAGGAGGCTGGGAAGAATTCTCCTGCAGCCCACCTGTCTGGTTCCTTCAGACTCTGCCCTTCAGGGCAGGTGACCCAACCACAGCCAGGAAAGACATGGCTGGTAATATTAACAATGGTACCTTTTATTAAATTTTAAACACCTTAAATGTTATCATAAATAAACCTCTGAACAACCCTATGAAATAGGCATTATTGTTCGCAGCTTCTTTTCACAGTTTAGGAGTTGAAGTTCACAGAGGTTAAGTCACTTTGCTCATTATCAAACAGCTAAGTGGTAGAGTTGAGCCTCAAACCCAGGTCTGTCTAATTTCACAGGCCCCATGCACTTTATCTAGCAAGTCAGCCAGTCAAGTCTGCTTCACCTTCCTGTCCTGCCTTGTGTCTCCTGAGGCATCACTCCCTTACTGCAGGGACCCATTTTTGGTTCCTTGAACACAACAGGCACAGACTCACTGTTCCCTTTGTGTGTGTTTGACCCTCAGCCTGGAATCCACCACCACAAAATATATTAAGTTATAATTAAATATATATACATGTACATATGCATATATATACAATTTATATTTATGTATATATAGTTTTTAAAACTCCCTATGGGAAGCAGAAAAATAGTCCTCCAAGGACATCCATGCCCTCTTCCTTGGAACCACCGAATAAGACACCTTGCAAGGCAAAAGGGACTCTGTAGATACAGTTACAAAGAAAGACTTTGAGATGTGGTGATTGTCCTGAGTTATCTGGGTCATCTCCATGTGATCACCGTGTCTTTAAAAACGGAAGAGTGAGTGTAAGGGATAGTTAGGGAGTTTAGGCTGGACATGTACACACTGCTCTTTTTAAAATGGATGACCAACAAGGACCTACTGTAGAACACAAAGAACACTCCTCAATATTATGTAACAACCTAAATGGGAAAAGAATCTGAAAAAGAATAGGTGTATGTAGAGGTATCACCAGGGGTCTATCCAGGTGGCTTGGTGGGTAAAGAATCTACCTGTAATGCAGGAGATGTAGGAGACACTGGTTTGATCTCTGGATCGGGACGATCCCCTGGAGGAGGGCCGGCAACCCACTCCAGTATTCTTGCCTGGAGAATCCCACTGAAGGAGGAGCCTGGCAGGCTATAGTTCATGGCATCACACAGAGTTAGACATGACTGAAGCAACTGAGCATGCACACACACAGGTATAACTGAATCACTCTGCTGTACGTCTGAAATGATCATAACATTGTTAATCAACTATCCTGCAAGATAAAACAAAAAGTTTTTAAAAAATGTAGAAGAGAAAATCAGGAAAGTGGGATGTAGAGACGCAAAACAAGAAGGACTAGACCCACCACTTTGCTGGCTTTAAAGATGGAGGAAGGGGCCTATGAGCCAAAGAATGTAGAAGCCTCCAGAAACTGCAAAGAGTCCTCAGCTGACAGCCAACAAAAGATGGTACGGCAGTTCTACAGCCCCAAGGAACTAAATTCTGTCAGCCAACTGAATAAGCAGGAAATGAACTCAAGATCGTCCAGAAAGGAATGCATCCTGCCAACCCCTTGGTTTCAGTTTAGTGAGACCTGTGTTAGAAGTCTGACCTACAGAACTGCAAACTAACACATTTGTGCTATTTTAAGCTGCTGAATGTGTTGTTATAGCAGCCATGGAAAACTAATGCACTTTCCTAAGGTGTTGTGATTTTGTTAGAGCATGTGTGCACCATACCTCTGTAATTGCTTGAGCATGTGTATTTTCTCTCACTAATCTTTTATTAAATTGGCAGTCTTATCCATTTTTATGTTTTTCTCCAGAGCCTCAAAGAGCACCTGAATGCTATTGCATTGCATTATCTTCTGTACTACCTGAGTGACCACATGTGCCAAGCACCACCCCAAGTTTAGAGACTCTCTTTAAGTTGTCAGCAGGTGAATCAGCGGGGTACTCCACAGATACCCTGGATGCTACCTCCTTCCAGACACATGGGAAGATTGCATCTTTCTGCCTCCTAAAAGTTCAGAGTGGCCAAGCAGTCTGAGCAAACACTTTGTCCCTCTCTGTTTTCCCTTCATGTGCTACCTGGTAATGTTCAAGATGGCAGTGGTCTGGCAGCTTGCACCCCTTAGAGATTTTGATGTTTAGAGCCAGCCAAGCCCACAATGGACATGCCACAGAAGCAAAAAAATAACCTTGCTGTTTCAGCATCTGAGATTTTGAAGTGGTTACCACTGCATGATTTAGCATTCTAACGGGTAAAATCAGTTTCTGCCTTTCAGATTGTTACTATTTGTTGGGGGGGAAATAAATATTTGCACAAGTCACTATTATACTATATTACATAGTATGAACAAATGCTATTATACCATTCACTCATGATGGGATTAACTGTATATATTAGTAGTTCAGTGTGTGTTCTTTCAGACTTACACATACATTCTCTCACAAAACACTTGCAAGCAAGTCTACAAAAAGAAATGCCTATTTTTAAGAGAGTAAGATCATGCTCTACATATTATTTTGTCATTTGACTCTTTGGCATTTTGAGAAAGGGCACTTCTTAGTTCCCTTTCATGACAATTTAGAAGGTAGGCATTGTCCCTTTTTAATAGATTAAGAAACTGAGCCTGAGAGATTAAGCCAAGTTTTCCAGGTCACACAGGTGGAACCGAAACTGGAAGCCAAGTCTCTCTGGCTCCAAAATCATTGAATAGCATCATATATTCACTAAAGCAGGGCACACAAACACCTTATATGTATGAGACAGCACATGCTGAGTCACACCAGTGCCATGATTGCACGTGTTCCAAGTATTTTGAGTGAAGAGTTCGTTCTGAGGCCCAGGGCAATGGAGGAAAGGCTTCACAGAGATGGTGGGACTGGAGCCCGACCTTGGAGGAAGGGCAGGACTTAACTAGATGAAGGGGAAGGTATTCACTCATCCACTCATGGTGCATTCACTTACCCAACAACTCTTTATTATCTCCTCAGTGTCAGGCAATCTAGGTGGCAGACACAGTGGGGACACAGCCTGAGATGTGGGAATGATGAACAAAAGACAGCTTGGGCTTGAAGACTGAGGTGGAGACACATGGGTGATAAGGCAGAACAGGTGGATAAGGAAACAGCCAGAGGAGATCTTGGTGCCCTCCTCCGCCGCTGCCCGAGAATGACCTCAAGCACTGGAAGAATGTTTAATATGACCACAGGCATTTAGGAACACAACTCCTACTCCAAGATTGCTGAGAGACAATGGAGCAGAGAACGGAGCGAGGCGGAAGATTAGAAGTTACGATTTTCCCTAAACCTTATTTCACTAGCCCAGAACTTCAGTTTCTCTCATCCACGATGCTCTGGTCCATTGCTGGGCACTCCGTGGGACCCAAAGGAAGAGACGCGTAGCTCCTGACATGGCTAAAAACAATAGCGTCACCCACAAAGATGTATATGGTTGCTGCCAGAATGGGGGCTCCCAACCAAAAGCCAGAATGGTGGAAAAGCAGCCTTTTATATGAGAAGTCCACAGACCTAATTCAAATCCTGGCTCTGTTCCTTCATGGGAAGGGCAGACAAATCACCGATTTCAATTTCTGCTGTTGAGAAAATAGATATAATAACATCTGGCATGCATAACGATAACAAGTGGGAAACAATGTGTACAGAAAGTTTAGCAAGGTGTCTGGTGCATAGTGGAGCAGGCAATGGCACCCCATTCCAGTACTCTTGCCTGAAAAATCCCATGGACAGAGGAGCCTGGTAGGCTGCAGTCCATGGGGTCGCTAGGAGTCGGAAACAACTGAGCGACTTCACTTTCACTTTTCACTTTCATGCATTGGAGAAGGAAATGGTGACCCACTCCAGTATTCTTGCCTGGAGAATCCCAGGGACGGGGGAGGCTGGTGGGTTGCCATCTATGGGGTCGTACAGAGTCGACTGAAGCGACTTAGCAGCAGCAGCAGCTGGTGCATAGTAAGTGATCTACAGCTGACAGTGATGGTCAGTGTCTTGCCCTGAGAATGAGCAGTTAATTTTGGGCAGATAGTGCCACGTTTCAAGGATGTGAGCATGGCTGTACCTAAGCCATAAGCTAATTGGAGGCATGTGAAATGCAGCTCGGGACTGTGGGGTGGTTTCCAGAATCTGCCCTAAGGAAAAGCTTTGTCTACCAGATCAGCACCTCTGTATGGGCTCTTGATGGGAGACGACCTCTCTCTGACCTCCCGGCTTGATGCTTGGATGCTTCTTGCAACAGCACAAAACAAGCCCTGACTCACCAACTTACGTGGGTGGCTGGGACCCTTGCGGCCACAGCCAACAGTTAACCTCCAGGCCACCTGCAGCCAGGTGTGCTCAAGCCTGTGCTACAGAAACCATAGACTGCAGGAGTGAGGGATGCACAGAGGAAGCTGCTGGGAAATCGTGCCTCTGGGGAAAGCGTCTTTCAAGGTTTACCCTTGGCTTGCTGAAGCCCTTCCTTTCTTTTTCATCCTAGATATTTAAAATACCTTTTGGTGGATGTTTTTTAATTGCAGAGCAAAACATTGTGGAAAATAGAGCTAAGCCAAAAAAAAAAAAGAAAGAAAGAAAGAAAAAAGCCCAACCAACCTTTACTCCACCAACCCAGAGATAACTGCTCTTAACTCCTGATATATTCTTTATCAATATTTTTGAAATATATGTAGTTATATACACACACATATGTATTCATGTACATATACATATATAAAAATAGTATATGTCAGAAATATCTTTCTACATCAAGGGACACATTTCTCTTACATAATTTTTAATGGCTGAATGGTATTTCATGGAGTGAAGGCACTGCCCCAATTTTTAATTGGGGAAATATGTAGGCTATTTTGAACAGTATTAATTTTCTAGCAGTATTTCAGTAAATATCTTTAAGATTCTATCTTTTCTCACGTCTTTCATTATATCATCGTTTCTAACAGTGATACTTCATCTCATTTATTACTTCCTAGGGATAAATTCTGGAGTAATGCTGTTGGGTCAGAAAGGGAATGTATTTTTTAAGCACAATGGCCCTTATTTCGGTTGGATCCCTTTCTTGTAGTTTTACTTAATGATAATGAAAAATACCCTGGGAAGCAAAGCAGATGTGAGCATTCTATCTTAATGTTACTGAGTTCCTAGCACAGGGTTAGCGTCCCAAATAGCTACTTGAAAGCAGAATTTCCCTTCTGGCTTTATAAGCAAAATAAAAACAATTATTATCGTTGTTGTCATTGTTGTTATTGCTGTAATGCTATCTTCTGTACTGTTTTCCTGCTCTGAGGTCCCCTCCAGTTGGTCTCACGAGGGGGGAGTGGGCCGTTTCTGGGAGCTCTACTGACTTCCCTTGGAGCATAGCACAGAGGTTCTGGTACATTCTTTGTGTGAGCAGGTGAGGTAAGCTTTTCCTGAGCCTTCAGAGCCCCTCAACTTTAGACAATAGGTCTTCTATGCTGTTTGCCCGGTGACACCTGCAAGACTCCAGTATTCATTGCTGTGCCCTTCTCTTGGCAGACTCATCTATTGAGTTTGGCGTCTGCTGACTAAAGTAAGGGAAGCTGACCTAGTTGAGGAGAATAGCTTGAAAGAAAAGTCTTAGTGTTGCTATATGGCCTGAGGCCTCCATGTGAACCTGTCAAAATAAATACACATGAATTAATCATCCCAAACCAAAACAAGTTCCAGCATTGAGCGCAATACATGGCACACGGTGCAGGCACTTTTCCACAAGTGTTTGCTAGTGACAATGGGTGAAGGACAGGGTTAATTATCTCTTGCCTTGTCTTGCAACAGATGGCGTGTCATGTACGCAGAGTCAGATATTTATGTCTCCAGGAATCCTTTCACAAGAGAGGTGGAGGATCATGCCTCATATGTGGAGTTAAATACACACCTATTTTTCAACTTTTGGGCAAAGAGCAAAATACTTGGATCTAACAAGTGCCATCAAATTTACAGCAAGGAAAATGATTGATCTGCCAACTATAAATTGTGTGAGCATATAGTAAAAATATTTTCAGATATGCATGTTCTCGAAAAGTCACTTTCCAAGCTTATTTCTTTGGGAAGCTACAGGAGGATGTGTTTCACTGAAAAGGGGCAGTAAATTAAGACATAGAATCTCCAGGGATCCAGGGATCCAGTCGAGAAGGGAGTTCAGAGGATTCTTGTAGTAATAGAAGTGTTAGTTGCTTAGTGGTGTCTGACTCTTTGTGATCCCACAGACCGTAGCCCACCAGGCTTCTCTGTCCATGGAATTCTCCAGGTAAGAATATTGGAGTAGATTGCCATTTCCTTCTCCAGCGGATCTTCCTGACCCAGGGATTGAGCCCAGGTCTCTTGTGTTGCAACCAGATTCTTTACCGTTTGAGCTACAGGGAAGCCTCAGAGGATTCTTGGGATGATGATAAAACAAAGACTGAAATGATGGAAAAAGCAGCCAATCCAGAGGGGAGCGGGACCAAGCAGACGGAAAAAGCAGCCAATCCAGAGGGGAGCGGGACCAAGCAGACGGAAAAAGCAGCCAATCCAGAGCGGAGCGGGACCAAGGGTCTCTGTAAGGGATGCGTTCCCAACAAAAGAACTCTGAACCTTTTAGATGACTTTGATTTCATCGCGAGAAATTTTAAATTCTACGTGAGAACACAAAACCACAAAGGAAAATGAGTCAATAGGTAACTATAGGAAGAAATATACAAGAGAAAAAATAAATCGTGGTACATTATGTGACTCATCTGTGAACAATGTTTTTATAGATGTGATCAAGTAAATAGTTGATATTAGATTAAGGAAAAACTGGTGCCATTCTATGTGAATGAATAGGGGAGGGCAAGTGTGTTGTGGAGGGACGTGGGAGGAGCTAAAGAAAAGTGCTGTAAAGAGCTGGATGCTTATCTTTAATCAGAGAAAGTCAAAGATAAATGTCTGAGATTGAAAAATCAAGAATCAGCAGTATAAGCATGTCATTTCAAGGTAAAGAGGTAAATTCCAAAGAAACAGCTAGAAAGGTTAAAAGTCATTGCCTTTGGGGAGAACAACTCAAGGGCAAGAAGAAGTAGAGTGGAAACTGCTGTTTTCCATTTTAAGACTGACTTTTAAAAAAACTAGGTACACAAATGATTTTCAAAAATTAAATAAATTAATATAAAAGTGCCCGAGGATGAGTAACTGAGGGAGTTAATGCAAACTTCTTTTCTTTGAAGCTTTTGACAGCTAAGCCTGTATTTTTTTTTTTTTTTAACATAATGTTCCAACAGTTGCTTCAGGGACAGTCACAGAGGGAAAGGAAAGGCTGAGAAGGTACAGCTCTTCAACACTTTTTTTGGTTTAATGTATTGGGATTCCGTGTGAGATTTTACTTATTTTAAAAGGTCAATTATTTTAAAAACTTTTTTTTTTTAAGTTTGAAAGCACAGACCTAGACACAACTTTCTAGGGACTAGATTTTTTGATTGTCCTGTGGGTCCTTGTGTCAAGCCCAGGGGCTCCCTGATCAGGTGCAGGAGAAGGACCTCTCTCTCACCACTATGACCTGGAGTGTGTTGTGTTTTTTTTTCCCAGTAGAAGAAAGATTCATGATGCCCTGTTTACATTCTCTTATTTATTTATTCCCTTCTGGGACCAAAGACCTCTGTCTGTGAGATGAATGTTTTGGGATTGAGAATGTGGTATGATTCCAAAAAGAGATAGAACTAACAGGCAGACATAAGGCCCTGAGCTTACCGTCAGCCTCGGTGTCCCACTGCCATACCTGGCTGACCCAAGCCACTGAGAATTCAGACCTGGGAGCACAATGATGTTGCTCTTACAGCAAAAAAGCAAGCAATCGTTGCCTCTTTGTAACTTGCTAGGCACTGTTCTAATCCCTTCACGTTACTGACGCCTTTAATCATCCACAACTAAAGGTACTACCACTCTTCACATTTTACAGATGAGGAAACTGAGGCCCAAAGAGGATAAGTTAGTTGCAAGGGCCAGGGAGAGGATTTAAACCCAGAGCTCCTGCTGTTAGTAGCTTCACTCATCTGACCCTCTAATTCACACACTTTAATATTCTTTTCCTCTCGAGCACCCATATATCCTTTCATAGAGACTTTTAGTGACTCTCTCAACCATCTAACTTGTTTTTAATTAAGCTGGAGTTTTGGCAAACATCAGACTCACACAAAACCAAATCCGGGAGAGAAATCCTTCATTGACAAAAAATGCCTGGCACTCACAAGCAAACCATTTGAAGTCATCAGCAGCAATCGGATACCCATGTTGTAATGGTTTGGAATTAAGAGTTTAAGTCTCACACCCAAGGGCTGACACTCAGAGAATCGTTCACTAATCTCTGTGTTTGGGGCTGCAGTGGGGAGGTGGAGAGCTGGCTTTCTCCTGGGGAGGCCATGTGGAGCTCTCAAAAGGTCCTTCTCACAACAGGAATCACTTTCCAATCCAGACCCAGATCGTCTTGAATTGGATGTACCTAGGCACTTATAGCTGGGGGAGAGAGGCAGCAGGAAGTCGGCTGGAGGTGGGCCCTGCCTCCATGACCTCTTGGTGCACCCTCCATATCCCTGTATCTCATTCCAGACTTAATGAGACTTCTTTGCATTTCTCCAACCTGCCAGACCTGCACCTACCTCTGAGCCTTTGCACCTGCTATCCCTATGTCTGAGATGCTTTCCCCTGCCTCTTTCTCCCGTGTAGGTCTCATTTCAATGTTACCTCTTCAGAGAAGCCAACCTGTCCACCTAAATTTAAAATGGCCACTTATTTCCTATGCTCATTGATTTCCCATATCTTGTTTTTGAGAGAAAAAAAGGACTTCATAGCACTTATCACAAGCTGAATTTGTTTTTATCTTACCTATATATTTATTTTATGCCTTTTCCTCTGTGTGAAAACAAGGACCTTGTCTTGTGTAAATTTCATTACCACCAGAGCCTTAGAACACTGCTAATATACAGTAGAAATCTAATGACAATTTCTGACATAAATGAATGAGTAAATGAATGAATGATGTCCACAAACTAGATAGGGGGAAGGCCCAGTCTTGAGTCTATGTTTTTGGAGGGAGAGCAAGGACTTTCCAACTGAGGAATTATCCTTCTCATTGGCTTTAGCAAGTCATCTCTGTTTCCATCCTCTCTCCTACCTACCCAGCATTGAAGGTCTTGCTTCCATGCTCAGGGAGAGAGCATAAAACCTTCCTGTTAGGAATCCTATGACTCTTAATCCTGGTTAAGGTTAGGATTGTGTCAAGACAAAGAGAGGTCTCAGTCCTTTTTAGCCCTATTGTTAGAAAGTATTTTGTAGGGGGTCATGAAGGGGAAAGGGCATCCTTCACCATGCCTCCCTAATCCCAAGCCTGTGACATGTCTATGCCATGACAACATGGCTTCTGTCATTGATCTTGGGCTGTGTTCCAGTCAGTGTTTTCCTGACGCCCGTTCCTCTCCTCTGAGTTCTTTGGCTAAGGACATCTCTAAGCTGACAAGCAAGGCCAGGCATCTCTTGAATTAGCAGCTGTAACTTACATCTGAAGATGTTCCTTTTTCTTTCTTTGTTCTGATCACCACAGCGAGAATACTCATCCCTAAGACCTTCCTGCCCAGCCAGGATTATGGGGACCACGATAGTCGGGGAGTAAAACCCAGCTTCAGTGGGACTTTCAGCTTAAGCCTTTTCCCTCCCTCCGCTCCAGCCCCACCCCAGTATGGTGCAACCTCATCCTAATAGGTCACCAGACTGGTGAAACCTGAACAGTTGGAGGCCAAAAGAAGCACTTGATGACAAGAGGGTGGGGAGGAGAAAGAATGAAGGAGCAGCGGGGGGCTTATGAGGGGGGCCTGGGAGAGGCACCAGGGCTGTTTCTTTTCAAACAGAGATGGATTTTCTATTTCAACCTCATTGTTTTTATCATAGTGAAATCTTATGAGGTTGATGTGAACGGAGCCCTGTATGCATTGTTATGCTATTTGGTTTTGATCAAAAGTGGCATTGTACACGATGTTCCTTGGCCACGTAAAATCTCGCTGCATAGGTGATGGTGGCACAAAGCCACACCACAAGTTGTGCAACGCGGTGGCAGGGAAAACAGAGCTGCTTCTCAGGGATTAACGCTGGTATTTCAATTTGAACTTTAAAAAAGAGACTGACAGTACAGAAGCAACAGCAAGAGATAAAAAAAAGAGAGAGAGAGGGGGGAATGAAAGGCAGGCATAATGGAAGGAAGGATTATAAGGAGGAATGAAAAAGCAAAGGCGAGAAAAAGAAAGCAATACAGACATTTAATGGGGGAAGAATTTTTTGTAATATGGGAGAGAGCTGATAGGTTCTGAAAGAGATGACATTTTGGTTTTTGCTCTTTTTACTACTCTCGTTCCTACCTGTGTTCCAGCACATTGCTGTATCTGTAAGTTTATTTTTTTCCCTCCTTCTTTCCATGAAAGAATAGGAGTCAGAACTCCAAGGTGCTTCTCTTAGTTTCATACATTTAGGATAGTCTAGCACTGCTCCTTCATTAGCTCCAAAGCCCAGCCTTTATTCCTCACTTAAATCTCAACCTGGAGCTGTGGGTATTTGTCAGTGGCCTCACTGTATAAGAAGAGAAGGAGACCACTGTCTTCTCATTACCTTCCTTTTATTTTTGCTCCTTAGAAGCCAAATGCTAAGACATACCCAAGGTTCTACAAGAAGACCCTTCAGAGGCAAGGCAGTCAAGTGGGATGAGTATGTTTTGGAGTATGCAGAGCGCTGACAAAGTTAGAAAGCAGCTAGTACAATTTAGGTGTTAGACGACTTTTGGTTTCCTTATTGACAATTCACCTCGTCTCACCAGAACATTGTGGATCATTGCCCTGTTAAAAACAAATCTATTTTTTAATCTGTAACTCCTATCCTTCCACTTGAGCAACTAGCAGAGAGTAAAAAATATGACCCCATTTCTAAGAAAAACTCCACCACAGTGTTGGAATTCAAACAAATGGCTTTCACCTGTTGCTGTCTCTAACAATGATGATCTGACATAGAAAGAAATCAATCCAATTGGTGTTGAGTGCCTGGAAAACCACGTCCAGATTCATCATGTGCAACAGAGCTATGACCTGTCAAGGTCAGTGGTTGGCAGTTGAGTTGGGCCATAGTTGAGTTTCCCTGCTGTTGTCATCAACAATTGTGCAGCATCTGATGTCCTTCCTTTTGAACAGAACTGCTTTGGCTTAAAGAAAACATGTCTAGGACTTCCAGCTCCTTCTCTCACTGGATCCTCCACACTGGACCCTCCACTCTTACCACCCTGACCCACTCGTGTTTCCAGATTATGCAGGACTACTGTACGTACCCGGGTCTTTGCACACACTGCTCCTTCTGCATGCAGGTCCCTTCTTTACCACTTCTACCTGGTGAATACCTCCTCATCTTTTATGATTCGAGGCCAGCCTCCACTCCTCTGTGCAGCCTTCCTGACCACCCCCGGAAGAATCCACCACATCCTTCTTTGGACCTCTAATGTACCCTGAATGGACTTCTCTCACAATCCCTGTGCCTCCTTCCAGTTACCTGGATGATTTTTGAGCTTAATGACAACATCTGATTCATATCGTATCTGTATGACCTAGCACTATGCTTGGCACATAGAGGGGTCAAAATTTGTCAAATGAATCAATGAATGAGTGAAGTAAATGATAATTTTACGCACTGAAGACAATTCCAATCTACTGATACATCTGAAAAAGCAAGAGGTCAGTTTTAGCATTCTGAGCTATTTTACCTTTGTAATAATTACAAATTTATTTAAACTTTCTTCTAATGAATAGCCAGTACTTTTACCATGTATCAGTACTTGTGACAGACAAATATACAGGTTCAAGACCACATGTGCTTTCTAAATAAAGGGAGCAAGAATGTGAGTTCTTAAAATTCTGTAGAAATCTGTTCTGCTAATATGTGTGAAAATCATTCAGTTGTGTCTGACTCCTTGCAACCCCATGGACTATAGCCTGCCAGGCTCCTCTGTCCATGGAATTCTCCAGGCCAGAATACTGGAGTGCGTAGCCATTCACTTCTCCAGGGGATCTTCCCAACCAATGGATCGAACGGGGGTCTCCTGCATTGCAGGTGGATTCTTTTCCAGTTGAACTACCAGGGAAGCCCCTTACACTAATAGAGAGGGAGGGGAAAAGAAAGAATAGAAGAAGAGAGGAAAGAAGATTAAATCTTTGGGCTAGAAACTATAAGGAGCTTTTACACACAAAGTTTCATTCACTCAACAAAAGCCTGTTGAAGTGGATATTATTATCCCATTTTATGCATAAGAAATTCTGCCCCAGAGAATGTTTATACCTGGGAGATATTGAAAGTTGATCAAAACATGTCTGCCTCTTCATCCCAAGGGTTGTAGAATTCTAGAAGTTGGGATGTGAAAGGTTTAGCATATTATCTAGTCTTACTTCTTGAATTGACAGATGAGAAAACTAAAGCTTGGGGACATAGGAATCTGGCCTCAGGTCATCAGTTGGTGGAAGAAGTAGGATTCAACCTCATGTCTCTAAAGCACAAACATATGAGGCTGTAGAACAATTGTTCCTGAACAGGGCAACAGTCTAAGCCCATTCCACTATGGTTTCTGGGTTAGATTTAGGTACCTGGAATAGCTAACATCAGAGTTTGGAGACAAAAACAATCTCAGAAATGTCAGAAATCAAGCAACTTTAGGTTGATTCTAGGAAAAGGGAGAGAATAGCCTGCGTATTTGAGTGGCACGAGTTGTTTTTTCTTCCACCCTCTTAAAATAAGTATCTATTTATACACAGCCAGAAGATATTATGGATTTCCCTGGTGGCTCAGACAGTAAAGAATCTGCCTGCAATGCAGGAGACCTGGGTTTGATCCCTGGGTCGGAAAGATACCCTGGACAAAGGAATGGCAATGCACTCCAGTATTCTTGCTTGGAGCATCCCATGGACAGAGAAAGAGGAGCCTGATGGGCTACAGTCCATGGGGTCACAAAGAGTTGGACATGAAGATTCAGTTCAGTTCAGTTGCTCAGTCGTGTCCGACTCTGTGACCCCATGAATCACAGCACGCCAGGCCTCCCTGTCCATCACCAACTCCCGGAGTTCACTCAGGCTCACGTCCACCGAGTCAGTGATGCCATCCAGCCATCTCATCCTCTGTCGTCCCCTTCTCCTCCTGCCCCTAATTCCCCCCAGCATCAGAGTCTTTTCCAATGAGTCAACTCTTCGCATGAGGTAGCCAAAGTATTGGAGTTTCAGCTTCAGCATCAGTCCTTCCAATGAACACCCAGGATTGATCTCCTTTAGAATGGACTGGTTGGATCTCCTTGAAGTCCAAGGGACTCTCAAGAGTCTTCTCCAACACCACAGTTCAAATGCATCAATTCTTCAGTGCTCAGCTTTCTTCACAGTCCAACTCTCACATCCATACATGACCACAGGAAAAACCATAGCCTTGACTAGACAGACCTTTGTTGGCAAAGTAATGTCTCTGCTTTTGAATATGCTATCTAAGTTGGTCATAACTTTTCTTCCAAGGAGTAAGCGTCTTTTAATTTCATGGCTGCAATCACCATCTGCAGTGATTTTGGAGCCCCCCAAAATAAAGTCTGACACTGTTTCCACTGTTTCCCCATCGATTTCCCATGAAGTGATGGGATCAGATGCCATGATCTTAGTTTTCTGAATGTTGAGCTTTAGGCCAACTTTTTCATTCTCCTCTTTCATAGGTTAAATTGCCATTTTAACCCATTACCTGTCTCTATCTTTCACTTTGATATGAGCTGGTCTTGTCATGGTACATTAGAAGATTTGCAATTATTTCAGTGAATTTAACATTTCCTGCATCATTTTCCATTAAATGATAAATATCAAATTTTAGGAATGCAAGAAGAAATTTCCTTTTTTTTAATCCAGAGTTTTGCAGAATCCTTTTTGGTTTTCAGAGATGTGCACACTTGAATGAGCTGACTTGGCAAGAAGATCAAATGCTCATCTGGGCTGACTCTCCTAGGTGATGTTCCAAGTGCCTTATTAGTTAATTTAATGGTAATAAGAACCCATGAGGGCTTCCCAGGCGGCCCTGGTGTTTAAGAACCTGCCTGCCAATGCAGGAGTCATAGAGATGCAGGTTTGATCCCTGGGTTGGGAAGATTCCCTGGAGGAGAGCAAGGCAACTGAATTCAGTATTCTTGCCTAGAGAATCCATGGACAGAGGAGCCAGGGCTACAGTCCATAGGGTTGCAAAGAGTGGGGCATGAGTGAAGCGACTTAGCACGCATGCACACGTAAGAACCCATGAACTATTTATTTTTCTTAAGTCAGTTTTATAGAGCTATAATTCAAATACAGTAGGGGTCACATTTTAGGTGTATAATTTGATTAATTTCAACAAATATATACACAGATGTAGCCACACCATAACCAAAATATCAAGTATTTCCATTACTCCAAAGAGTGAATCTATGTTCCTTAATGGTCAGTCCTGTCCCCTCACCCCCCAAGCATCTACTGATCTGTTTTTTGTTGTTTTCCAAAATGTCGTATAAATGGAATCATATAGTATGTAGCTTTTTGTTTTGGCTTCTTTCACTTACCGTAATGCTTGTAAGATTCATCCAGGCTATCAATTACTTACTTTTATTGTCCGACTTGGAGAAGGCAATGGCACCCCACTCCAGTACTCTTGCCTGGAAAATCCCATGGACGGAGAAACCTGGTGGGCTGCAGTCCATGGGGTCGCTAAGAGTCGGGCACAACTGAGCGACTTCACTTTCACTTTTCACTCTCATGCATTGGAGAAGGAAATGGCAACCCACTCCAGTGTTCTTGCCTGGAGAATCCCAGGGACAGAGGAGCCTAGTGGGCTGCCGTCATTGGGGTCGCAGAGAGTCGGACATGACTGAAGTGACTTAGCAGCAGTAGCAGCAGCAGCATTGTCCTACTTTACATATGAGGAAACTAAATTTCAGGCTGATTTAATGACCCACTCGAGCTTCTAAGTGGAGGCAGATCTCAAACCCAGCCAGCCTGATCCCAGTGCCTGTGCTTTTACTCACCTCTCTATTCCTCTGCACTAAGTCAGGGTCCCTTGCCTTAGCCTTGATCATGTCATAACACACTTTGTGGTCTGGGCCAAAATGCCTCACTTGTTTGGGGTTTCCTCCACTGTATAATTATGATGCTGGTTTTACTCATGGACCCCCAGATGTTGTGCAAAGAGCACAAGTTGCTGCTGCTTCCTTTTCTTTCCTTTTTGTTTTTTCATTTTCAGGTTTGAGCAGAAAATGTTTCCATATAAAGCTAGAGCAGAACAACCTGATGAAGAAAAATGAACTATTTGCCTACACCCTAAGGAGATGTCTGTTCTCTGCCCTCTGAACCCCAGTTCTTAGCCCTGGCTGCCATGCAGTTAGAATTGAATGAGTGTTTACTGAATGGTGAATACTATCCCTATTCCATCATAAGCTAGTTCAGCCACTTGCTAGCTGGGGGATATTGAGCATGTAATGGCCTCTTGGAGCCTCAGTCTTACCTGTAATATGGGGCCCAAAGGCTGTATTAAATGTTATGTGATACCATGCTTATAAAGCACAGGTCCGAAGTCTAGCAATACCTCCATCAGCATTAGGTTCTTCTTGTTTTCTCTCTGTCACAATTACCTCTTGAACTGAATTCAAGTCCAAGTGTGATGACATGTGTAAACAACTATGAAAACAGAAGATGTGATGTGTAAATTCACTCAACAAACATTACCCACCACTTATTATGTGCTTGACCCTGGGCTAACCTATGCATGCAGCAGTGGACAGGCTCATTCTATTAAAGGAGATGATTATACTGCTGTCTTGAATTACTTATGACCACGAAAGACCCCCAGCATATTAATTTTGTCAAATATATATCAACCATGAGGGTCATAATTGCTAACATTTATCAAGTCCTTTCTGGGTGCCAACTATGATGCTTAGAGCTCCTTGCATACATGTTATTTTATTTAATCCTCCCAATAATCCTTAGAGGCTCCAAGATTTCTGTTTTCCAAGTGAGAAAAAAGAAGCTGAAAGCCCTGAATGGCATTACAGGCAACTGGCTGAGCTGGATTTGGAACCAAAGTCTAAGTTTTAAATTGATGTATTCAATGGTTTTTAATTATCTCTTATTCACTAGAAATTGAATAGTGAGAGCTGCCAGCAGGGCTGCTGTGATGCACAACATCCAGGACATACCATTGCCTTCACTATCTGTGTGACTCATATTTCTGGAGTGATGCAGGGCGTGGCTGAGCCTATGGGAAGCCCTGGCTGCCAAGAAGAAGGCGAGGGCTACTCTTGGCAAACCAGTCAGGAAGGAGGTGCTTGACACCTGGTAGGTCCCTAATAAATAGTTGTTGAATTTTTAAAAAATGAACTTGGCTTTCTGCTGGTTTAAGCACTCACACACAAGTTTACAGTCTGAAATAAAGATACCAACACTAGAGAGTTAGAAGAGCATATAATTACTGAAGCACAGAGGTCACCAATACCACCTGAGTTCACCAGCTCTCAATCCTGCCAAGGCACAGAGCTCTTGTTCCTGGAGTTTGAGAAGGTAAGGAGAAAGATACAAAATGATGTGGAAAATTCTTAAAAAGATGGGAATACCAAATCACTTCACCTGTCTGCTGAGAAACCTGTATGCTCCAGCTCAAGAAGTAAAAATTAGAACCAGACATGGAACAACAGACTGGTTCCAAATCAGGAAAGGAGTACTTCAAGGCTATGTATTGTCACCCTGCTTATTTAACTTATATGCAGAGCACATCATGAGAAATGTCAGGCTGGATGAAGCACAGGCTGGAATTAAGATTGCCGGGAGAAATATCAGATATGCAGATGACACCACCCTAATGGCAGAAGCAAAAAGGAACTAAAGAGTCTCTTGATGAGGACAAAAGTGGAGAGAGAAAGTGTTGGCTTAAAACTCAGCATTCAAAAAATTAAGATCATGGCATCCAGTCCCATCACTTCATGACAAATAGATGGGGAAACAATGGAAACAGTGACAGACTTTATTTTCTTGGACTCCAAAATCACTGCAGATGGTGACTGCAGCCATGAAATTAAAAAACCTTTGCTCCTTAGAAGAAAAGCTATGAAAAACCTAGACTGTGTATTAAAAAGCAGAGGTATCACTTTGCTGACAAAGGTCAATATAGTCAAAGTTATGGTTTTTCCAGTAGTCATGTACAGATGTGAGAATTGGACCATAAAGAAGACTGACCACCAAAGAATTGATGCTTTCGAACTGTGGTGCTGGAAAAGAGCCTTGAGAGTTCCTTGGACAGCAAGGAGATCAAACCAGTCAATCCTGAAGGAAATCAACCCTGAATATTCATTGGAAGGACTGATGTTGAAGCTGAAGCTCCAGTACTTTGGCCACCTGATGTGAAGAGCCAACTCTTTGGAAAAGGCCTTGATGCCTGGAAAGATTGAGGGCAAAAGGAGGCAGTGACAGAGGATGAGGTGGTTAGACAGCATCAGTGACTCAATGGACATGAATTTGAATAAACTCCAGGAGACAGTGGAGGACAGGGAAGGCATGCTGCAGCCCATGGGGTCATAAAGAGCTGGACACAACTTAACAACTAAACAATGGCTTTCTATTTTCTGCCTATGCGCCCCTGACCCAAACAGATCCAGAATCCTTATAGGAACTGATATGGATGCTGAATGAGGGACTCCATCCTAAGGAAGACATAAACTTGGGGCTACCAGTAGCCATATTTCCCTCTTTCAGAGAGGGCTTACCTGAACAGTTTGGTAGGGTAGAGAGATGGGGGGAAGAGGGGTGGGAGGGGAAGAGGGGAGAGAAAGACTGATGAAATAATTCTAACATTCTGGATCTGACTCTTAAATCTATCTAGGGGTTACTTAAGCTAATAACATTTCTGTTTTTATTCAACTCAGTTTAAGCTAGTCCATACTAAGCTGGTTTGAGTTGGGTTCCTGTCATTTGCAGTTGGAAGGGTCTTGACAAATGGGCTACAACCCGGAAGCAGAAAAACTCATCAGGAGATTCTCTTCACATTCTCTCCTCATATCTGGCTACAGGCTGGGCCTTCATGGGCTTCAAGGCTACCTTCCCTGGCTGCTGGGGAGAGAAAGCACTTTTCTGGAGATTTCCATCATCCCCACCTTAATCTTCATGCTCAACCTGAGAGAGGCATTGATTCTCACCCAGCTGGCTGGATGGCACCCACTTCCTGTCCTGTGAATGTCGGCTGCCTTCCCAGGCTGTTATCTGACTCCACTATCAGCCAGCGGCATCCAGGAACACGTTGGACTTCTAGGAAAAGTGATGTTCTACAAGAGCAAATGCATGCAGCCAGACCTGATGGTAACTCTAGCAGATGTGCACACAATGAAGTTCTGGACATTGTTCATGGCCTCTTGTGTTTGGGAGCATGGCATGAGCTCCAGCAGGCAAGATAACCAGTACATTGATAGGCATTTCTGAGCTGGTAATGCAAATCTTTGGAGGCTGTAGGAGCTGATCAAGGTAGGACATATCACTGCTTGCAAGGAGTTTCTCCTGAAGATTTTAGCATGTGTTATGTCCCAAACCAGCCACCTACTAGCTGAGAAAGTTACTTCACCTCTCAAGAGTGTCTGCTTCTTCCGTTTTAAGTAGGCATGATAACAGTAGTTGTTAACATATATTGAGTACAACTGTGTCCCAGGCATGCTAAGCACTGTACATGCAGTCACCTCTCTCTGCAAAGGCTGACATATTTTGAGATTTTTTTTCCCCCCAAACTTAACATTTTGAGATTTTAATCTGGATTGGTCATTGTTATTGTTATCTGTGATAAGCATAGGGACCATCAACTTCAATTTGATCTTTTAATAAATAAGGAAATTGGCACCAAGGAGCAGTGGAATGACTTGCCTAAACTCATAGAGCATAATCAGTGACAGAGTAACTTTAGAACCCAAGTTTCAACCTAATTGTTACACGTGCCAAAGCAACAAAGATTATAGGTATCTATAAATGAACATGGAATACATGTGACTTCCATGCAGAAACATTTTAAGTTCTATAGAAAAACATAAAACCTGACCTGAATATGTGGCGATTTGAGATATTTTACACTCTTCAGTGGGTGTTTTGAGATTATATTGGTAACAATTATTCCCAGATTAATCCATACATTTAATGTGATCAGATACCAGTTGGGCTTTTGGAGGACATTGAAAACAAGTGTTTTGTTCATTTGCTTTGGCCGACAGTACGGCATGCAGGATCTTAGTTCCGCAACCAGGACTGAACCTGAGTCCCTGCCCTGAAAGCATGGCATCTTTACACTGGACCGGCAAGGAAGTCTCAAAAAATGGTTTTTAAAATGTCTTTGGAGGAAGAGAGACCCACTAAGTCAACTTTAAGTTCAGTTCAGTCATTCAGTCATGTCCAGCTCTTTGCGACCCCATGAATCAAAGCATGCCAGGCCTCCCTGTCCATCACCAACTCCTGGAGTTTACCCAAACTCATGCCCATCCAGTTGGTGATGCCATCCAGCCATCTTATCCTCTGTTGTCCCCTTCTCCTCCTGCCCCCTATCCCTCCCAGCTTCAGGGTCTTTTCCAATGAGTCAACTCTTCGCATGAGGTGGCCAAAGTATTGGAGTTTCAGCTTTACCATCAGTCCTTCCAATAAACACCCAGGACTGATCTCCTTTAGAATGGACTGGCTGGATCTTCTTGCAGTCCAAGGGACTCTCAAGAATCTTCTCCAACACCACAGTTTAAAAGCATCAGTTCTTCGGCACTCAGCTTTCTTCACAGTCCAACTCTCACACCCATACATGACCACAGTCCAACTCTCACATCCATACATGACCACAGGAAAAACCATAGCCTTGACTAGACAGACCTTTGTTGGCAAAGTAATATCTCTGCTTTTTAACATGCTATCTATGTTGGTCATAACTTTCCTTCCAAGGAGTAAGCGTCTTTTAATTTTATGGCTGCAATCACCATCTGCAGTGATTTTGGAGCCCAGAAAAAGTATGACACTGTTTCCACTGTTTCCCCATCTATTTCCCACAAAGTGATGGGACTAGATGCTATGATCTTAGTTTTCTGAATGTTGAGCTTTAAGCCAAGTTTTTCACTCTCCTCTTTCACTTTCATCAAGAGGCTTTTGAGTTCCTCTTCACTTTCTGCCATAAGGGTGGTGTCATCTGCATACCTGAGGTTCTTGATATTTCTCCCGGAAATCTTGATTCCAGCTTGTGCTTCTTCCAGCCCAGCGTTTCTCATGATGTACTCTGCATAGAAGTTAAATAAGCAGGGTGACAATATGCAGCATTGACGTACTCCTTTTCCTATTTGGAACCAGTCTGTTATTCCATGTCCAGTTCTAACTGTTGCTTCCTGACCTGCATATAGGTTTCTCAAGAGGCAAGTCATGTGGTCTGGTATTCCCATCTCTTGAAGAATCTTCCACAGTTTATTGTGATCCACATAGTCAAAGGCTTTGGCATAGTCAATAAAGCAGAAATAGATGTTTTTCTGGAACTCTCTTGCTTTTTCCATGATCCAGCAGATGTTGGCAATTTGATCTCTGGTTCCTCTGCCTTTTCTAAAACCAGCTTGAACACCTGGAAGTTCACGGTTGACGTATTGCTGAAGCCTGGCTTGGAGAATTTTGAGCATTACTTTACTAGCATGTGAGATGAGTGCAATTGTGCGGTAGTTTGAGCATTGTTTGGCATTGCCTTTCTTTGGGATTGGAATGAAAACTGACCGTTTCCAGTCCTGTGGCCACTGCTGAGTTTTCCAAATTTGCTGGCATATTGAGTGCGGCACTTTCACAGCATCATCTCCCAGGATTTCAAATAGCTCACCTGGAATTCCTCACCTCCACTAGCTTTGTTCGTAGTGATGCTTTCTAAGACCCACTTGACTTCACATTCCAGGATAGAATATAAGGGAAGGATTGCCTTGTCAGTCATTGAGATGCATCACAGGGTGACAGTAATAAAATACAGTTTGGAATTGTTTAAAAATGGACAAATAGGTCTATGAGACATCCAGAGAGGCAAGAGTCAGACCCATGTGTGTATGGAGCATCGTATACGGCATAGAAAGGCATCGAAGTTCTGTGGAAGAAAGGCCAGATTGTTTAGTAGAAGGAGTACAGGAATGCACTTCACCATTTGGGGAAAAATAAAACAGGATCCCTACCTAAAGAGGTCTCAGATGAATAAAGCATTTAAATGTGAAAGATAAAACATCAAATGTCAGGGAACAAAGCAAAACATGTTTGTAATCTCAGGGTAGGAAAAGATTTCTAAGCAAAAATAAAGATCTCTTTCAACGAAGGACATTATGGACAAATTTATTTGACAAATGACAGGGAAGATAAAGATTTTCACACTATCTAAAATTGAAAAGGTATTTATACATGGCATGTCTCAGAGATATTGCAGGTTTGGTTCCAGAACACTGCAATAAAGTAAATATATCAGGAAAGTGGATCACACAAATGTTTTGGTTTCTCAGTACATATAAAAGTTATGTTTACACTGAACTGTAGTGTATTAAGTGTGCAATAGCATTATGTTTAAAAACATATATACCTTAATTTAAAAATAAGGTATTGTTATAAAATGCTAACCATCATCTAAGAGTACCACAGAGTCCATCACTGATAAAACATGGCACACACCATAGGATATTAAGAAATCACAGTATGCAAAAGATTACACACTCACATGAAAACATGGCTGGACTCAAGAATAGTGTTTAGTGAAAATACTAAGAAATAAATTCATATATATAACCAATTAGCATAAAAACACAAAACTACAACTGTTTATTTTGCAGTAATGCTGCTAAGTCACTTCAGTCATTTCTGACTCTGTGTGACCCCATTGATGGCAGCCCACCAGGCTCCCCTGTCCCTAGGATTCTCCAGGCAAGAACACTGGAGTGGGTTGCCATTTCCTTCTCCAATGCATGAAAGTGAAAAGTGAAAGTGAAGTCGCTCAGTCGTGTCCAACCCTCAGCGACCCTATGGACCGCAGCCTTCCAGGCTCCTCTGCCCATGGGATTTTCCAGGCAAAAGTACTGGAATGGGGTGCCATTGCCTTCTCCGACAATAATACATACCTATAAAAAGATTAAGACAGTGGCAGGATTTTCTAGCGGATGAGAGAGGTATGAGAGTGAGATATGGAGATGAATTGAATTTTTAAATGTCCAGTCATTTTAAAATGTAAAGAGTAATTTGAAAAAAAGAAAAGGAAAAAGGAGCTATAGCTCTGATGACGTGATGACGTTTGGTGCTTTTTGTTCCATACTTCACTGACTGTTGTATTAGTCATATTCCCAGAGTAACAATAATGCTTTAAATAATAAATTGCTTAATATGTTTTAATTACAGTATTTCCTCTGATCTCCAGAAGAACTCTGTAAAATGAGGAGGCCAGATATCATAATTCTCTTTTAACACATTTTTAAATGGGGCTGGGTGTCCACTGGTTTTGCTAGTAAGAGATTAATAATAGCTCACCCTGACATAGTGCACAGTAGGTGACAGGTACTCTTCTGAGCATTTTATAGAAATTAACACATTGAAATCTCATAATCCCAAGGGTAGGTCCTTTTATTATCATTATCTCCTTTTTACAGCAGAGGAAACTGAGGCACAATGGAGTGACTTGCTATAAAAATGGTATGTAGTCAGTATGGGATTTAAGTCTAGATAGTCTTGACTCTAGAGTTAGGGTGACTACATATTTTAAAGTCCCAATTGGAACAGTTTTAAGAATTAAAAAAAGGTGCTAATAAGAATTACTTTGGGGATACATCCATACAGTAAGCTATCTCGGGGAAAAAATAGGACATATGGCATGAGGCCAAATCCAAGCTTCTCGACACTCTGCTATGCTGCCTCTCAAAAGGAAACCCAGGCTCCCAAGTCCTTCAGCCATTGTCCTTTCCATCACAGCAGAACTGTTTAAAATCAGATCTTGCCAATTCCCTGCAAAAATAACAACAGAAATTGGCTCCATAGATATTTAGAAAATGGAAATGGGAAATGTGATCTGGTTTCAGAGCTGAAAAGCAGTTGAATTGGGTCCTTGGGGACTTGGGAGGGGGCTGTCATTAGCAGGAGGATAAAGCCTCATTCGAGTTTTGTCTCCAAGCCAAAGAAAAAAGGCTAAAGAATCCGGAGACGTGAGCTCTTGCTCCTGATCTGGAACTAAATCGGCTGGTTGATGGGAATCACTTATCTCTAACACGTGCACTCCGCCCCTGTAAAATGGAGCTATGTCTACTCCTTCCCCACCTGACCACCTCAGGAAGAACGAATGATTACACTGTGATAGCTACTTTCTCTCACTGCTTTACATCCACGATCTCCACTTATCATCTCACTTATGCTATGCATGTGTGCTAGAGCATGGGCTATAACACAGATAGACCTGGATTTATTACAAAATATATAGCTTTCAGCAAGCAATCGAGTGTCTTTTGGCCTTAGTTTCCTCATCTGTAAAATGGATATCATAATAACAATAATACCTGTTTCATATGATAAATGGGGCTTCCCTAGTGACTCAGGGGTAAAGAATCCACCCGCAGTGCAGGAACCCAGGAGACATGGATTCAATCCCTGGTTGGGAAGATCCCCTGAATGAGGTCATGGCAACCCACTCCAGTATTCTTGCCAGAGAATCCCATGGACAGAGGAGCCTGGCAGGTTACAGTTCATGGGGTCGCAAAGAGTTGGATACAACTGAAGCGACTTAGCATGCACACACTGTAACTCATCTATCGATAGTGGTGGTTCCAAAGATTAGCTAATTTCCCACTCAGTTTTAGGAAAATCAATGCACTTTCAGACTTGAAATCGAAGATGTGTTGATTTGGAATGGAAACAAATATCAAGAGAACCTCTTGGACTAATTTTTTAGTACAGAAAGAATTGGGGATGAATAAAGTTACAGAAAAGGGAAGTCTCCTCTGAGAAAGGAAGAAAGGAAGGTACCAGGATGTAGAGGCATTGAGTCACCTTAACTGGCATAACATTAATGCTCCATGCTGGTGAGAAAACTTCTGCACAACGCGAAGCTGTTGACTGCAGCATCTCAGAGCCCCTTGGGCATCCTTATGTAATCATTCAAATTAAGAACAGCTTTTCATTGGCAGGTCCAAGGAATCTCACACAACTCCAGTTGACTTCTGAAGCTCAACAGTCTTTATTATTTTGTCTTTGTGGTTCAGACAGTAAAGAATCTGCCTCCAATGCAGGAGACCCAGGTTTGATCCCTACGTCATGAAGATCCCATGGAGAAGGTCATGGCAACCCACTCTAGTATTCTTGCCTGGAGAATTTCATGGACAGAGGAGCCTGGCAGACTACAGTTCATGGGGTTGCAAATGGTAGAACACAGCCAAGTGACTAAAACAACACACTTGGCTTCTGAAGATGGATAAATATTAAAGGACTTGGTGTTTAAAGCACCTCAGACAAATAATCCTAATAATTCATGTGGAACCACAACAGACCTTGAGTTACCAAAGTAGTCTTAAGAGATTGGAAAGTATAAAGCTGGAAGTATAACCCTATCAGACTTCAGACTATAGTTATCAAAATAACGTGATGGTGGTAGTTTAGTTGCTAAGTCGTGTCTGACTCTTGCAACCCTGTGGACCATAGCCCACCAGGCTCCTCTGTCCATGGGAATCTTCAGGCAAGAATATTGGAGTGGGTTGCCATTTCCTTCTCCAAAATAACATGATACTGGCACAAAAATAGACACATAGAACATCAGAACAAAATAGAGAGCCCAGAAATAAATCCTCACATTTATGTCCAGTTAATCTATGACAAAAGAGGCAAGAATATACAATGGAGAAAAGACAATCTCTTCAGTAAGTGGTGCTAGGAAAGCTGCTATGTGTAAAAAAAAAAAAAATGAGGTTAGAACATTTACTCACACTATATATAAAAATAAACTCATAATGGATAAAGACCTAAAAGTAAGACCTGAATCCTTAAAACTCCTAGAAGATAACATAAGCAGAACATTCTTTGACATAAACTATAGTAATATTTTTTGGGGGAATCAGTCTTTGAGGGCAAAAGAAATCAAAGCAAAAATAAGCAAATAGAACCTATTTAAAAACTTTTGCTTAGCAAAGGAAACCATGTACAATATGAAAAGACAATCTACAGAATGGGAGAAAATATTTGTAAATGATGTTACAGACAAGGAATTAATATCTAAAATGTACAAACAGCTCAAACAATTCAATAACAACAACAAAAAGTAACCCAATCAAAATATGGGCAGAAGACCTGAATAGACATTTTTCTAAATAAGATATTAGAATGCTAACAGGCATGTGAAAAGATGCTCCATATCACTAATTATTAGAGAAATGCAAATCAAAACAATGATATATCACCTCATACATTTCAGACTGGCCATCATAAAAAGTACAAATAACAAATATTGGAGAGGATATGAAGAAAGGGACACCCTTGTACACTATTGGTGGGAACGCAAATTGGGGCAGCCACTATGGGAAACGGTATTGCAGTTCCTCAAAAAACTAAAAATAGAACTACAATATGATCCAGAAATTCCACTCCTGGGCATATATTAACGGAAAAAAATGAAAACACTAATTCAAAAAGATACATAGCCAAGTAGCCAAGACACAGAAGCAACTCAAGTGCTCATCAACAAACAATATAATTAAGATGATGTGACATATACATATTTTCTTAATTATGAAGATATGATACATATAAGATATTATATATATATATATATCATAGACTATTGCTCAGCTATAAAAAAGAATGAAATCTTGCCACTTGCAGCAATGTGAGTGAACCTAGAAAGTATTATGCTTAGTGAAGTCAGTCAAAGATAAATACTATATAACTTATATGTGGAATCCAAAAAAATTTAAATAAAACCACCAAATGAATGTATACATAAAACAAAAACAGACTCACAGACATAGAAAACAAGTTTGTGGTTAACAAAGGGGAGATGAAAGGGAGAGAGGGACAAATTAGGGGTATGGGATTAACAGATATGTATTTTAATGTATCAAATGGGTAAGCAATATGAATATACTTTAAAACACAGGGAATGCCATTATTTGGTAATAACCCATATTTTGTTATTAGTTGTTAAGTCGTGTCCAATTCTTTGCAACCACGTGGACTGTAAAGACTGCCAGGCTCCTCTGTCCATGGGATTTCCTAGGCAAGAATGCTGGAGTGGGTTGCCATTTTCTCCTCCAGGATATATTTCCGACCTAGGCATTTCCCTCTTGGCAGGCAGATTCTTTACCACTGAACCACCAGGGAAGCCCATAATAACCTATAATGAAGTATAATTTGCAAAAAATACTGAATCTCTATGGTGTACATCCGAAACTAATACTGTCTATCAGCTATACATCAATAAAATTTTGTTTAATTTTAAAAGCACATTAAGGTCTATTTTTCAGTGTCAGACAGTGAGGATCTCCTTCCCTCACAGAGGTTGCATCTAGGATAATCCAAAGGGACCCCATGTTCCCGTGCTTGTGTGAGTCATATTGCAGCATGAGAAAATGACATTTACTCGTCTGCTTTGCAACCAGGATACACCTTACAGACCTTCCAATCTCAACTCTTCATTTGTCTCATTATTTATTTTTTTACCTTAAATTCAGATCTTAAAATCTGAGACATGGAGAGAGCTACAGTTGACTTAGTTCTGTCTCCCTCATCAACTACAGCTGAATGATATAGACTCTTCGTAACTTGTTTCCTTGTCTTGCTTCAATAGGAGAAAAAAATGAGATTTTTTAAAGTTTAAAACAATTTAATTTTAAAAAATCAGAGAAAATCACTTTGAGAATCCTTTAGCTGCTTTGGGGCAAATACGATTAGCTTCCTAATAGCAATTTTTGGCACAATTCCCTCAGCCAAATTAACTAAACTGAATAAAAAGCTAACTGATGTGGTAATGTGAGGGTAAAGTGCTGGTGGCTAAGAAAACTATTTGGCAGCTGCCCAAGAAAACCACACAAATTTACAAAGGCAGTGCTGACCCTAAACCTTATATTAATAGGCAGAACAAAATTATTATTCCTTTTCATGCAGGTTAACTTCCATAACACTCTTTAGTGTTGGGAAATTAGCTTGGCAAATGTCCAAGAAAACAGAACACCAGAACTAGCTTTTAAGATATTAGAATTTCCAAAAGGTAGAAAAGACAAAGTGTTAGATGCCAGGGGCAGAAGTACCTCAGCAGAAATGCTGCATCACTGACGCATATACACCAAGGCAAGAGGGTTCCTTCTCTCTAAATCACTTGTTTAACGTCATGTTTCTGAAGAAGAGGCCACTGGAAAGCCATTGGTATTCAATTGGTTAGGACTTTACTGATTGGAGGAAATTCCCCCAAGGCACAAGCATCCTACCTTCTGTTTTCTTCTCCCTTTGAATATTAATACACCCAGAGCACAAGAGGAATCTAAATATCAAGTCTCAAATTCTATGGAAGTAGCAAGATAATATTTTTAAATGCACTGTGATTTCTTATTTCTACTTGCCCAAGCAAAAGTGATCCCTTGTCTGAAGAGGATTGGGCAAAAATGGCAGAAAAAGCAAAAGCTTTATATATATGTATATAAAATATACATATATATATATATTCAATCAGTGCTTTTAAAAAATTATTTATTTGGCTGCACTGGGTCTTAGGACTTAGGACTTTCAGTTGAGGCAGGTGGGATCTAGTTTCCTGACCAGGCATTGAACCTGGGCTCCCAGCATTGGGAGTATGGAATCTTAGCCCCTACACCACAAGGAAAGAGTCTTTCTTAAGCCCCTGGCAATATTCTGACCACTTTATACCTTTGTTGTTTAGTTCCTAAGTCATGTCCAACTTTTGTGACCCCATGGAATGTAGCCCTTCAGGCTCATCTGTACTGGAGTGGGTTGCCATTTTCTTCTCCAGGGGATCTTCTGGACCCAGAAATTGAGCCCACATCTCCCTAGAAAACTTGTGAGATGAGCACTATTATCTCCATTTTGTTGATGAGGAAATTGAGACACTGAAAATTTAAATAAATTATCCAGGCTCAAAGAGCTAGGAAATTCAATGTTCAGTTTTAGAAACTAGTCAGACATGACTTAGTGACTAAATAGCAGCAGCAGCAGTTCACTTAGGAAATGCAGGGAACATGACTAGAGAGGTGAGGAGATGATAAAAGGAAGGGTAGGTAGCCAACAAGGAGCTACTCAGGTGATATGCAAACGCATTCTAGTCCTTCTGGATTTCCCCACAGTGAGGAACATACTGCTTGGAACTCATCAGGGAGCCACAAAATGGGGAGGCAGACATTAGTGCAGGGGAAATTATCTGACACCTCAAGAATGTCAGTTGATCTAGCAAACAAATCAATCTCCTTATGGAGCTGGAAAGGACTTGAGAGTCCCTTGGACTGCAAGGAGATCAAAGCAGTCAATCCTAAAGGAAGTCAATCCTGAATATTCACTGTAAGGACTGATACTGAAGCTGAAGCTCCAGTACTTTGGCCACCTGATGCGAAGAGCCGACTCTTTGGAAAGACCCTGATGCTGGGAATGATCGAAGACAAAAGGAGAAGGGGGCAACCAAGGATGAGTTGGTTGGATGGCATCAACAACTCAATGGACATGAATTTGAGCAAACTCCCGGAGACAGTGGACAGGGAAGCCTGGCTTGCTGCAGTCCATGGGGTCGCAGAGAGGTGAATATGACTTAGCAACTGAACAACAATGACTCTACAATCTAACATACCATTTTGTTGACTTGTTTGTTTTTTTCTAACTTCTTTTAGATGTTCTTTCTTCTCTTATTTTCCTCCTTGTGGGTCATGATTATCATGGCTCATATAAGTTGAAATATTTGCCCTAGCTATGAAAATAGCCAGATAAGTAGCCATGATCAGCAATAATAAGAAAGACAGAAGAGCAATAAAATGGTGGTAATGACCAGGGGTGGAGTTTGCATTCCTCAAATCCCTCTGTGACTAATCTGCTTTGAGCTGGATGCCTCAGGACGCTGGGCTTCCATTTGCTTATTTACCTTAGGTACAGTAGCTTGCACCTTGCACGGTTACATTTGCTAAATGTTTGATTAATAGTCTATAAATGTCATTCTGAAGACAAGGTTGAAATACCAGTCCATTTCTATTTCCAGGGTCCTTCTTCCAAAATGTTTCTTTGGTCTTCTATTCTCAAACATGTTTGAGGAAAACTTACTTCTTTCTTCTTTCCTTCCTTCCTTTCATAGGGAAGTGGGTATGGAGCTTAAGCTTTAAGAATTAACAGTAAAGTAAAACTCAGAATCAGCATCTATAAAAGAAGGTCATATCACTTCAATGGTTTCCAGCTTGGGTACTCTGAATTCTTAGGGTTCCATAAATTTAAAAATAATGATAATCATTGAACTTTGGTGGCTGTTATCTATTGGAAATTGTAATAAAACAGCACAGCTTAGTAGAAATATCTCTTTATTTAGGGAACAGGAAACTGCAAGTGATAGAAACCTAATTCAACTTGCAAAAGCAAAGAAGTTAATTTATTTGTTCTTATGATTAAGCAGTACAAAGATAAGCTGTCTTCAGACCCACGAGTGTTAAAATGATATCATCAGGGCTCCATCCCAGGGTGACTGACCATTCTGGTTTAGTCAGGGACAATGAAAGTTTTCCGTCTTGGGAAACTCCTCTGTCTTGGGAAAACTAGGGCATTTGGTCATCATTTCCCTTTCTTCATTCATCTGTGTAGTTCATTGGTTTTATTCTCAGGTAGATTCTGACACGGTAGCAAAAATGACCACTGGCAGCTTTTAACTTGCACGATCCTTACAACTAGTAACTCCAGGAAAGAAAGACTACCTGTATCCTAATAGTTTCAGTGAGTTTCTGGGGGTCATTCTGATTGGCCTGCCTTGAGTTAAATGATATCTTCAAAACCAATTATTGGGCCACAGTAAGCAAATGCTCAGCTGGACAGCCTGGGTCATGTGGTCACCCTGCCATATATATATATATATATATATATATATATATATATAACTTGTAAATATATAGATATATATTTACCACCTATCATATCAGATCAGATCAGTCGCTCAGTCATGTCTGACTCTTTGCGACCCCATGAATCACAGCACGCCAGGCCTCCCTGTCCATCACCAACTCCCGGAGTTCACCCAGACTCACGTCCATCGAATCAGTGATGCCATCCAGCCATCTCATCCTCTGTCGTCCCCTTCTTCTCCTGCCCCCAATCCCTTCTAGCATCAGAGTCTTTTCCAATGAGTCAACTTCACATGAGGTGGGCAAAGTACTGGGGTTTCAGCTTTAGCGTCATTCCTTCCAAAGAACACCCAGGGCTGATCTCCTTCAGAATGGACTGGTTGGATCTCTTTGCAGTCCAAGGGACTCTCAAGAGTCTTCTCCAACACCACAGTTCAAAAGCATCAATTCTTCGGCACTCAGCCTTCCTCACAGTCCAACTCTCACATCCATACATGACCACAGGAAAAACCATAGCCTTGACTAGATGAACCCTTGTTGGCAAAGTAATGTCTCTGTTTTTGAATATGCTAACTAGGTTGGTAATAACTTTCCTTCCAAGGAGTAAGCGTCTTTTAATTTCATGGCTGCAGTCACCATCTGCAGTGATTTTGGAGCCCAGAAAAATAAGGTCAGCCACTGTTTCCACTGTTTCCCCATCTATTTCCCATGAAGTGATGGGACCGGATGCCATGATCATTTTCTGAATGTTGAGCTTTAAGCCAATTTTTTCACTCTCCTCTTTCACTTTCATCAAGAGGCTTTTTAGTTCCTCTTCACTTTCTGCCATAAGGGTGGTGTCATCTGCATATCTGAGGTTATTGACATTTCTCCCGGCAATCTTGATTCCAGCTTGTGTTTCTTCCAGTCCAGCATTTCTCATGATGTACTCTGCATATAAGTTAAATAAACAGGGTGACAATATACAGCCTTGACGTACTCCTTTCCCAATTTGGAACCAGTCTGTTGTTCCATGTCCAGTTCTAACTGTTGCTTCCTGACCTGCATACAGATTTCTCAAGAGGCAGATCAGGTGGTCTGGTATTCCCATCTCTTTCAGAATTTTCCACAGTTTATTGTGATCCACACAGTCAAAGGCTTTGGCATAGTCAATAAAGCATAGGGTAATTCCCAAATATAAAGGTGCTGGAAAAACAAAAAGAGTTAGCCATGATATTGGGTTATTTCTTGAGTATTTATTCCATGCCAGGAGTTTGTAATATCACTATTATTAAATAAATGCTTGACAGGGTAAATCTTTAAAATAATGGAGAATGGGGAAACATTTAAAGAATTCTTATTGGTGGAAAGTTGGAGAAGAACTGAACTTGACCCTGATGCACAGAGCTGTAGGAGAAACCAAGAAGTGAATTTTGCAAAGTACCATTCAGGACGTTTATGGACAAGGGGACTTTCGGCACTTCTGTTCTGCCCAGCTCACACACAAAGTATCAGGGTACTTGTGGCCTTCCCATGTATCATCATAGGGAAACTATCACATCATGCAAATCAGAGAAAGCAAGATACTTGTGTGACCCATCACATGGAAAGAATTTCAAAGCTTCCCAAGGGTCACTTGTCTTAAGTACTTTTCTCTCTTGTTTCTTGGCTCCTTGATGATTAAAATCCCATTTGCAGAATTAGAAATAAGTCTTAAAACACTGTTAGCTTTAAGGGAGAGGAGGTCCTTAGATTGAAAAATCAAACTAACATGATGCATGGCTGATATTATATCTCTCAAAGCTGATTGGGCTTTGGTGGAGCAGTGAGGTGGTGTTGGAGAGGAGATAGCTGAGAGACTTGGGGAAGCTATCTGGAGGAACTTGGAAAACAACAGCCTGGGTTTATGCTGGACAAAATGGCAGAGGCCAAGTTATGATCAGGTCACAGGTTCAGGGGCTGAGACTCTCCTGAATTCTTGGAAGGCCTGGTCCCTGTGTTCTTTTTTTTCACACGTGGAGATTCTGAATATTAGCATTCAGATCAATTCTATCAATAAGAAATTCAAATTCTTGGAAATAGGGCAATTTAAAAAAGAAAGAAAAGCATGTTATGATTCATCTGGGGAAGGATAGTCCGGAGAAAACCCCTCCAGATGCCCATGATACCAATGTACCCTCAGAAGCACACTGCTCATTCCCCCAAGTAGCATGAAAAATCAACAGCACTTGGATCTACCACAGAATGAGACCAGTGACTACATGGGTGACTTCAGCCTTAGCTCACTTGTACCTGACCAAGGTTCAGTCATTTACAAAATGTAGAGTTTCACACAGATTTACTGGTGGCTTAGGGGGTTAGTACAAGGTTTAGTAAAAACCAAATAGAACACCCAACAGCAACCCTGACTTATTAAATGTGAGCTTTCCTTCAAGCTTTTGGCCAAATGACAGATTCTCAGTGAGACATTCACTAAATGCCTGATTGAAAGTTGCAGCACCCTAAACCCAACTCTCTCTATCCCTTTGCCCAGGTTAATTTCAGCTGTGTAATGTACCATATAGTAATAGTGTTAGTTGCTCAGTCGTGTCCAGCTCTTTGCAACCCTGTGGACTGTAGCCCACCAGGCTCCTCTGTCTGTGGGATTCTCCAGGCAAGAATACTGGAGTGGATTGCTATTCCCTACTCCGGGGGATCTTCCCGACCCAGGGATTGAACAGAGGTCTCCTGCATTGCAGGCAGAGTCTTTACCATCTGAGCTATAGGGAAGTCCTAAGGTACTATATAATCTGCATATTTATGTGTTTATTGACTTCCCCAAGGATTGTAAGGTCCATGAGGGCAGGGATATTTGAGGGCTTTATTTGTTGCTCTATGCCCAGAACTTAGAACAATGCCTGGCCAAGGATTACATGGTTAAGGATTTCTTAAATGAGTGAATGAATTAATACATAAAGGATTTAGAAAAATATGCAGCACACATTCAGCATTCACGAATGTTAGCTTTTACTATTTTCTTTGTAATGTTGGAATTTCAACAAAGTAGGAATATTTGTTATGAGTCCCTAATATTAAAGTAACAGAAAATGAAAAGTCTGTTTCATGATATTTAAAAAATAAGGTCAATACTCTGTCCTTAACACTTTCTGATGTTTGTACCTGTATTTCTTCTGGGTCCAGATCACTTTGATCTTATATTGCCTTGATCTCTGTTGCATACTGTCATCAGGGAGAGGATGTGTTTATATAACTATATAAAGAAACCTCATCAGTTCAGTTCAGTTCAGTCACTCAGTTGTGTCCGACTCTTTGCCACCCCATGAATCACAGCACGCCAGGCCTCCCTGTCCATCACCAACTCCTGGAGTTCACTCAGACTCACATCCATCGAATCAGTGATGCCATCCAGCCATCTCATCCTCTGTCATCCCCTTCTCCTCCTGCCCCCAATCCCTCCCAGCATCAGGGTCTTTTCCAATGAGTCAGCTCTTCACATGAGGTGGCCAAAGTACTGGAGTTTCAGCTTTAGCATCATTCCTTCCAAAGAACACCCAGGGCTGATCTCCTTCAGAATGGACTGGTTGGATCCCCTTGCAGTCCAAGGGACTCTCAAGAGTCTTCTCCAACACCACAGTTCAAAAGCATCAATTCTTTGGTGCTCAGCTTTCTTCACAGTCCAACTCTCACATCCATACATGACCACAGGAAAAACCATAGCCTTGACTAGACGGACCTTTTTTTGGCAAAGTAATGTCTCTGCTTTTTAATATGCTATCTAGGTTGGTCGTAACTTTCCTTCCAAGGAGTAAGCGTCTTTTAATTTCATGGCTTCAATCACCATCTACAGTGATTTTGGAGCCCAGAAAAATAAAGTCTGACACTGTTTCCATTGTTTCCCCATCGATTTCCCATGAAGTGATGGGACCAGATGCCATGATCTTAGTTTTCTGAATGTTGAGCTTTAAGCCAACTTTTTTACTCTCCTCTTTCACTTTCATCAAGAGGCTTTTTAGTTCCTCTTCACTTTCTGCCATAAGGGTGGTGTCATCTGCATATCTGAGGTTATTGATATTTCTCCCAGCAATCTTGATTCCAGCTTGTGCTTCTTCCAGCCCAGTGTTTCTCATGATGTATTCTGCATATAAGTTAAATAATCAGGGTGACAATATACAGCCTTGACGTACTCCTTTTCCTATTTGGAACCAGTCTGTTGTTCCATGTCCAGTTCTAACTGTTGCTTCCTGATCCACACAGTCAAAGGCTTTGGCATAGTCAATGAAGCAGAAATAGATGTTTTTCTGGAACTCTCTTGGTTTTTCGATGATCCAGCAGATGTTGGCAATTTGATCTCTGGTTCCTTTGCCTTTTCTAAAACCATCTTGAACATCTGGAAGTTCACGGTTCGCGTATTGTTGAAGCCTGGCTTGGAGAATTTTGAGCATTACTTTACTAGCGTGTGAGATGAGTGCAATTGTGAGAAATAGATTTAAGGGACTAGATCTGATAGATAGAGTGCCTGATGAACTATGGACAGAGGTTCGTGACATTGTACAGGAGACAGGGATCAAGACCATCCCCATGGAAAAGAAATGCAAAAAAAGCAAAATGGCTGTCTGGGGGGGGGGCCTTACAAATAGCTGTGAAAAGAAGAGAAGTAAAAAGCAAAGGAGAAAAGGAAAGATATAAGAATCTGAATGCAGAGTTCCAAAGAGTAGCAAGAAGAGATAAGAATGCCTTCCTCAGCGATCAATGCAAAGAAATAGAGGAAAACAACAGAATGGGAAAGACTAGAGATCTCTTCAAGAAAATTAGAGATACCAAGGGAACATTTCATGCAAAGATGGGCTAGATAAAGGACAGAAATGGTATGGACCTAACAGAAGCAGAAGATAGTAAGAAGAGGTAGCAAGAATACACAGAAGAACTGTACAAAAAACATCTTCATGACCCAGATAATCACGATGGTGTGATCACTCACCTAGAGCCAGACATCCTGGAATGTGAAGTCAAGTGGGCCTTAGAAAGCATCACTATGAACAAAGCTAGTGGAGGTGATGGAATTCCAGTTGAGCTATTTCAATACCTGAAAGATGATGCTGTGAAAGTGCTGCACTCCATATGCCAGCAAATTTGGAAAACTCAGCAGTGGGCACAGGACTGGAAAAGGTCAGTTTTCATTCCAATCCCAAAGAAAGGCAATGCCAAAGAAACCTCATAAAGCCAATAATTACTTTTTTTTTTTTGAGAATAATACAGTTCAATAAGGAGAATGGTTCCAGATTTTGTTTGTGCCCTAGATGCTTGCCAACCTGAGGCATATTAGGAACCAGAGAGTAAAATGGAGCCCTGCACTCTATGTCAAATGAATGTGATCCCTTTCTGCTTCTAAGCTGTACCTTTCTGGTTGGTCAGCGGTTGCCAGGCACCATGAGAATCCTGCTTCAGATACCAAGGGGCTCTTTAGAGGCTTGAAGTGATCCTTTCTTTCACTGTGAACTCCTCCCTCAAGAGTAAACATGGTGAGAAATCAGGTTGTCAAAGCTTTGCTCTCACCCACCCTTTTTAAGAGTTATCAAACTGATTCACAGATGTGATCTTTGCCAGGTCACTTAGAAGTAGATGGGGACAGGGGGTGAGGTACAAAGGGAGGGGTCCAAAGGCCTTTAAAATTGATCAAAGAAGTTGCCTAATAGGTAATCAGACTGTCTGGGAGAGGTTCCTAGTGTGGAGGAAGTGCCCAAGACTCAGGGATGGGGTGGAGAGTGTTGTGGCAGGTGATAGCCACTAAGAAGAAAGAACTGCTTCTCTGAAGCAGAACTGGGGAAGATGGTACAGAGTGGGACACAGTGAACAGCATCATGGGGCCCCTTGGGGCAGGAGTCTCACTGACTCCCCTCATGATCATTTCATATCACGTTAGTAGGAGTCTCAAGGGTGGAACTGAAGTCAGCCTCTATTTGTCTTGTACTTATTTGTGCTATTTGGACTGCTGTCCATTTCCTGTAGACACAGGAGGCCTCCTCTATGGGAGCTATGCCTTGGTCCAGGAATAAGAAGGGACAGTTCTCATCCTGATCAGGATTACTTTGTAGAGCCAGTGCTCCATTGTGGAGGTAAAGAAGGTGAGAAGTGACTTAATTACTCATTCATTTGTTTGCACATATTTACAGGGCACTGGGCTAGGTGCTGCAGATAACAATAACAGTAATAAAATGATGACTGCATGTGCTAAGACTATATCAAGTGGCTTCCTTGATTAGTTTATTTGTCACAATAATCCTATGAGATAGGTACATTGTTCATATTACCCAACAGAGAATATTGAGGTATGGGAGGTCAAGTAACTAGCCCAAAGTCAAATGTCTAGTGAAGGTAGAAATAAGGTTGAAATCTAAGTCTGTCTGACTCCAGATGCTCTGCTTTTAACCACTGTAAAGTCTTGGGTGGATCTCACACTCATGAGGTTCACATTCTAGGGAGAAAGTCAGACAAACAAACATGCCAGAGATGTGGTAACTCCTAAAGTGTTGATTAATTTCAGCTACAGTGAAGTAATTCCCATAGCACAGAAATTACTATCTGAAGCTTTTCATTATAGCTAAATATTAAAAAGCAGAGACATTCAGTTCAGTTCAGTCGCTCAGTCATGTCCGACTCTTTGCGCCCCCATGAATCGCAGCATGCCAGGCCTCCCTGTCCATCACCAACTCCCGGAGTTCACCCAGACTCACGTCCATTGAGTTGGTGATGCCATCCAGCCATTTCATCCTCTGTTGTCCCCTTCTCCTCCTGCCCCCAATCCCTCCCAGCATCAGAGTCTTTTCCAATGAGTCAACTCTTCGCATGAGGTGGCCAAAGTACTGGAGTTTCAGCTTTAGCATCATTCCTTCCAAAGAACACCCAGGGCTGATCTCCTTCAGAATGGACTGGTTGGATCTCCTTGCAGTCCAAAGGACTCTCAAGAGTCTTCTCCAACACCACAGTTCAAAAGCATCAATTCTTTGGCGCTCAGCCTTCTTCACCGTCCAACTCTCACATCCATACATGACCACAGGAAAAACCATAGCCTTGACTAGACGAACCTTTGTTGGCAAAGTAATATCTCTGTTTTTGAACATGCTATCTAGGTTGGTCATAACTTTTCTTCCAAGGAGTAAGCGTCTTTTAATTTCATGGCTGCAGTCACCATCTGCAGTGATTTTGGAGCCCCCCAAAATAAAGTCTGACACTGTTTCCCCATCTATTTCCCATGAAGTGATGGGACCGGATGCCATGATCTTCGTTTTCTGAATGTTGAGCTTACTTTGCCAATAAAAGTCTGTCTAGTCAAGGCTACGGTTTTTCCAGTGGTCATGTATGGATGTGAGAGTTGGACTGTGAAGAAAGCTGAGCACCAAAGAATTGATGCTTTTGAACTGTGGTGTTGGAGAAGACTCTTGAGAGTCCCTTGGACTGCAAGGAGATCCAACCAGTCCATCCTAAAGGAGATCAGCCCTGGGTGTTCATTGGAAGGACTGATGCTAAAGCTGAAACTCCAATACTTTGGCCACCTCATGCAAAGAGCTGACTCATTGGAAAAGACCCTGATGCTGGGAGGGATTGGGGGCAAGAGAAGAAGGGGACAACAGAGGATGAGATGGCTGGATGGCATCACCGACTCGATGGACATGAGTTTGAGTGAACTCTGGGAGTTGGTGATGGACAGGGAGGCCTGGCGTGCTGCGATTCATGGGGTTGCAAAGAGTCGGATACGACTGAGTGACTGAACTGAACTGAAATACCATTTATATCCTTTACAACAGGGGTTCTAAATCTCAGCACTTTCGACATTTTGGGCTACATAATTCTTTGTCGTAGAGGTTGTCCTGTACACTGTAAAGTGTTTAGCAGAATCTTTAGCCGCTACCCACTAGATGCCAGTACCACGGACCCCCTAGTTGTGACAACCAATAACGTCTACAGTTCAGTTCAATTCAGTTCAGTTGCTCAGTCGTGTCCGACTCTTTGTGACCCCATGAATCGCAGCACTCCAGGCCTCCCTGTCCATCACCAATTCCCGGAGTTCACTCAAACTCATGTCCATCGAGTCGGTGATGCCATCCAGCCATCTCATCCTCTGTTGTCCCCTTCTCCTCCTGCCCCCAATCCCTCCCAGCATCAGGCTCTTTTCCAGTGAGTCAACTCTTCGCATGAGGTGGCCAAAGTATTGGCATTTCAGCTTTAGCATCAGTCCTTCCAATGAACACCCAGGACTGGTTTCCTTTACCAAATGTCCCCTTGGGGACAAAATTGCCCAAAGTTAAGAACTACTGTTCATCTAGATTTAAGCATTTAGAGGGCAAAATTATGCCTTATTCATTATTTTATACCACTTCATTACTTTGCCGACAAAAGTCACCTAGTCAAAGCTATGGTTTTTCCAATAATCATGTATGGATGTGAGAGTTGGACTATAAAGAAAGCTGAGCATTGAAGAATTGATGCTTTTTAACTGTGGTTTTGGAGAAGACTCTTGAGAGTCCTTTGGAGTGTAAGGAGATTCAACCAGTCCATCCTAAAGGAAATAAGTCCTGAGTGTTCATTGGAAGAACTGATGTTGAAACTCCAATACTTTGGCCACTTAATGCAAAGAACTGGTCAACTTGAAAAGAACCTGTTGCTGGGAATGATTGAAGGCAGGAGGAAAAGGGGATGACAGAGGATGAGATGGTTGGATGGCATCACTGACTCAATGGAAATGAATTTGAATAAACTCCGGGAGTTGGTGATGGACAGGAAAGTCTGGTGTGCTGCATTCCATGGGGTCACAAAGATTTGGACACAACTAAGCTACTGAACTGAACTGAACTGATTCCACTTCAACATATACTCATTTATAGAACATTCCACTCAACAGTGGAATACACATTCTTTTCAAGCACCCATGAAACATTCCACATGGATAGACCATATTCTAAATCATTAAAAAGTTCCAATAAATATATAAAAATTGAAACAACAGCATGTATGTGCTCTGGACCACAATTTAACTAAATTAAAAATCAACAACAGAAAGAAATATTGGAAATTTCCAATCATCTGGAAAGTAATACATTCATAAATATCCCGTGGTACAAGAAGAAATCACAAAGGAAATTGGAAAATATCTGAACTGAAAGAAAATGTAAACACAGCATATAAAAGTTTGTATATGCAGCTACAGCAGTGCCTTAAACACTTACATGCTAAAGAAAAAAGATTAAAATTCAGTAATCTGAGCTTCTATCCCAAGAAATGAAGGAGAGCAGATAAAATTTACAATAAACAGAAGAAAAATAAAGATCAGAGTGGAAATCAAAATAAAAACAATCAAAAATTAATCCACCAGAAGTTAATAATTTGTAAGGATTAATAAAATTAATAAACGTTAAGATAGGTTTATGAAGAAAAAGGGACAACAGAAAGTAATAAAATCATGAATAAAACCACTATACTATAATCATTATTAAACCTACAGAAATTAAAATGTTATAAGGAAGATTATTAAGAACTTTATGGCAATAAGTTCAATAACTTAGAAGAAATGGACAAATTCTTAGAAAGACATAAATTATCAAAACTGACTCAAGAAGAAATACTAAATCAAAATACTAGCAATGAACACTCCAAAAAAAATGATTAATAAAATAATTCAATTCATATTAGCATCAGACAGAATAAATACTTCGGAACACTTTAACATTAGCAGTGAAAGATACTCAAGCCAACAAAATATTGCTGAGAGAAATTAGAGATCTAAATAAGTGAAAATCCATTTTTGTAGATTACAGGATTCAGTATTGTTAAAATAGTAATTCTTCTCAAATTAATTTCTAGATTCAACACAGAATCGTACAAAATCCCTGAAGGCTTGTATGAATAAATTGAGAAGTGTATTCAAAATTGATATGAAAATACAAAGGACATAGAATAGCCAAGAGACTTTTGAAAAAGGACTATGTTGGGAGATTTCTATTACTTAACTTGAAGACTGAGTAACTGTGAACCTAAAACACTCAAGGCAGTGCAGTATTGGCATAAGGGTAGACATATAAAGCATGGAACAGAATAGAGAATCCAGAAATAAATTCATATAATTTTGTTCCATTGGTTTTCAACAAAGATACCAAGATAATTCAATGGGAAGGGGCGGATATAGTTTTTTTTAAAAAATGAAGCTGAAATAATTGGATATCCATGTGAAAAAATGAACTAAGATTCTGCCTCCCTTTACACATAAACTTTTAAATAAAAATAGAGTGTAGACCTTAACTTTAGAGCTAAAAGGATAAAATTTCCAGAAGAAAACATAGGAAAAGGTGTTTGTGACCTTGGGTTAGGCAAATAGTTCTTAGATGTGACATCAAAACTACAATCTGTAACAACTAAAAACATTTGCTAATTGAACTTCATAAAAAAAAAACCTTTTACATCTCAAAAATGCATCACTAAGAAAGTAAAAAGGCAAGTATGTCTTATAATGCAGATATGTCTAGAATATATAGAAAACTTCTACACTCAATAATAAGATGACAAACAACCCAATTAAAAATGGGTAATGGGACTTAGACGCGGCTGGCATTGTTGGGTTCCTGTGTCGTCTTGGAGGTGACTCGGCGTGATTGAATTTGCGGCATCTTCGCATTCACTCACAGGTCAAAATGCAAAAAAAAAAAAAAAATGGGTAATGGATTTGAAAGAGATACTTTACTGAAGAAGATACGTGGACTACAATAAACACAGGAAAAGCTGACCATCATATTTCATTAGGGAAAAACAATACCACAAGAAGATATGACCACTTATAAACCAGAATAATGAAGGGCTTCCCTGGTGGCTCAGATGGTTAAGAATCTGTCTGCAATGAGAGAGACCTAGGTTCGATCCCTGGGTTGGGAAGGTCCCCTGGAGGAGGGCATGGCAACCCATTCCAGTATTCTGGCTTGGAGAATCCCCATGCACAGAGGTGCCTGGCAGGCTACAGTCCATGGAGTTGCAAAGAGTTGGACATGACCGAGCAACTAAGCACATCCAGAATGACAAAAATTTAAAAGACCAACAGTACTATGAGCTGATGAGGAAATGGATTGACTGAAACTTCCATACACCACCGGTGACAATGCAAAATGGTGCAGCTGCGTTGGAAAACAGTTTAGCAATTTCTCAAAAAATTAAGCATAAACTTACCATATTATCCAGAAATTCCACTCCTAGGATTTGGCTCAAGATAAGTGGGTAAAAAATGTCCACACAATGACTTGCACACAGGTGTTTATAGGAGTATTTTTCTTAATAAAAACTGTGTATATTTAGGGTGTACAACATGATTTGATAGACAAGAACAGAGTGAAATATTAATTTACCACAGTCAACCTAATTAATATATCATCTCCCCACAGTTAAACTTTCTGCGTGTGTGTGAGATGAAAGCACTTGAAATCTACTCTCTCATAAAATTTCCAGTATTTAAACAGGATTCTTAACCATAGTCATCATGTACATTAGATCTCTAGACTTATTCATTCAACACAACTGCTAATTTTGTACCCTTTGACCAACATCTCCCCATTTCCCCTCACTCCCCAACCCTGATAACCTTATTCTACTCTCTGCTTCCATGCTTTCTACTTTTTTAGATTCCACATACAAGTGAGATCAAGCATCATATTTTTGTAATAGCAAAAAAAAAAAAATCCATTTATATGTTGATAAATAAATTATGTTGTATTTTCATACAGTGGAATCCTACTAGCAATGAAAAAAAGTATAACACAGGCAACATCATGGATGTATCTCAAACATATTATGCTAAGTGAAAGGAGCCAGGTACAAGGACTACAGGAGTCCATTAATAGGAAATTTCTACAAAAGGAAAAGTTATAGAGACACAAGGGTCAGTGGTTACTTGCAGCTGTGGCTGGGAGCAAGGATTGAACGCAAATAAGTACAAGAGAACTTTTGGCTGATTGAAATATTTTAAACTGGATCATGGTAGACAATTTTGTGAATTTACAGAAATACATTGCAACATTCACTTACGAAAATACATTTTATGGTATATATATTGTACCTCAGTAAAAGTGTTAAAATTTTTAAATGGTTCAATTAAGTCCTGAGTGAGTGTAAGTCGCTCAGTCGTGTCTGACTCTTTGCGACCCCATGGACTATACAGTCCATGATATTCTCCAGGCCAGAATACTGGAGTGGGTAGCCTTTCCCTTCTCCAGGGGATCTTTCCAACCCAGGGATCGAACCCAGGCCTCCCACATTGCAGGAAGATTCTTTAGCAACTGAGTTATCAGGGAAGCCCAATTAAATCCTAAAAACAAATTATAATACTTGAGTTCAGGGCTATTATTTTCTGTTTGCTCCACTTCTGAGAATAAATGTTTTCTCTATCATACTAATTCTATGAGAGAAGAGATAGGTCAGAGAAAAAGTCTTTGAGATGTGTGTTAATAATTTCTATCTCACCTTTTTACCGCTTATCATTAAGAGGCAAAAAATAAGGGAAGTTTCCTTGAAGTTCAATACCTTATGTTTTGAGCTTACTTTTAAATCATAAATAGGGAAAAGATAATTAAATAATGATGTGCTAACCAAATTATACATAATATAGATGATATTCAAGACTACTGAAATGACTTTGGATCTGTAAAAAAGTGTTTAAAAGATAACTTGTGATATAGACTACCTGTGCAGAGTTGCAGCGACCTGCCACTGACTAGGTATGAGGCTTGAATGAAGTCCTTCATCTCTTGGTTGGTCTGCTTTTAGGTGTATTTCAAAGTGTGATCTCTGGACCACCTGCATCTGAGTCATCTAAAGACCAGCTCCTGTCTTTAAATCTGCCAGCAAAAGACAGATTCCAGAATTTCATGCCAGAATTCATGAATTATGTATTAACTGATTTGTGATCTCTGGTAGGGGTTTAGGAATAATATCCAGTATTTACATTTTTAACAAGCTCCTTGGGCATTTTTAATGAACATTAAATTTGAACAACTCTTGACCTAGGTCTTTCATCATTTGTGAAATGGAGGGATTGAACTAGAATTATTTCTAAAATTGTTTTTTAACTTCATGAAGTTGTGTCTTTTCCTTTTATCCATATATTTTACCTGTTTTTTTAAACTCCTACTTTTCTTCTGATCAAATTTTTTAAATTTCATACATTTACTTGTAAAGAAAGGACTGGGACTTCCTTTCAATGCATTCATCCTGTACTCTGAGAAGCCCACATTTAATCATTGTCAATGCACTGTTGATTAGTATGTGCTTTCAGCCTTTCTAGGTGTCTCTCAAGTTTTCCACTATTTAGGCAGAAGGATGAGCTTAGTACTTAGCAATCAGTACTTCGCCATCTAGCTCCCTCAAAGGGGCCTAGTGAAGGGGTAGAGGATGGCTGCTAGGGATTTGGGACCTTTGCTCCCCTTATCCTGGCTCAGACAAGCTCCTCGACCTTTCTGTTGCTGTTCCTCCTCTCTGAAATGAAGATAAGAGTATCCTTACCTCATAGGATCTTTATGAGGATTGGATTAATACTTGTAAAACACTTGCAATTGTACCTGGCCTACAGTAAGGGCTATGTAATTGTTTGTTAAATAAATGTTCTAGTGTGAGTTGGTTTCAGGCATGTGTTTCCTGTGGGACAGTGCTGAGGTGTCAGGGCGGGGCTCTGGCACACGTGTCAGGTATAGAGCTTTGCTTTTGGGTTTCAGTGTTTGGGGGGCTCTTAACCCAGCCAGATAGGCATCTCCAGAGCCACATTCCAAGGAGACCCAGAATTCCATAGTGTGTGTTCATACGTGTGTGCGTGTGTGCGAATGTGTATATTTGGTGGGAGAGGACAGAGAGTAAACAAGTCATGTGCGATGAACAAGATGACCTCAGATATTAGTGTCAAGAAGCGAACAAAACGGAGTAGTGTGGTGACCAGCATAATTCTGGTCTTGCTGAATTGTTCCTTTGTTTCTGCCTCTGTCCCCTCCTTCCCTGATCCTACCTAACCCCAACCTCCCACCTCACCCATCCCAAGATTGGCCAGCCAGGGCCAATCTTGGGCCTGACACGTGGAGTCCACACTGGCACACTCAGTTTGGTCTGCCCCCAAGGGTCAAATGGGCCAATTTCCCACATCCTGTGCTTCCCTTTATTTAAAAGCCCCAAATGACTGTTCCAATGACAACCTTGTGAAAAATTTTCCTTGAACTTTGGGCTAAAACCTTCCTTTATTTAATTTCACCTTAATTGCATCAATTAGGCTGCTTTCATGTTTGCTCAACAAACTCTTTTGTTTATTTCACTCAGCTCTGAGCAACAGCTGCCAAATGGAGCCTTTGTTCTGAGGACTTTTTCTAATAGTTTTCACACCAATTCTGTTTGCTTTCCTCAGTGGCAGCTCCTACCCAACCTGAAAAAAGTGTGACCATTAAGCCTCTCAGGACAAGCTCAGTTGCCAGCTGCCATTTACCCCCCATTCAGTTCCTGGAATGGAAAACGATGCCTTTCTCCTCTCATTTTGAAAGGAGATATTTTTGGTTGTATGGGGGTGTCAGAAGCCCTCAGAGAACTTGAAGTTTCCTCAGAGTCTCACTATACGAAACCGGTGTCCAATGCCCAGCCTTTATCCCTCCACCCCCAGATCACTTTTGCTCTTTAAGTCTAGAGTTCTGGATCATAGCTCACTTCACCTCCCTGCCTCCCATCCCATCCCACTCTGCCCTGTTCTTCATAGCTGTAAGAGGTGGATGATTCCAAAATGAAATCCATCATTCCATAGTCTTACCGCCATGCCACTGCTTCAGCCTTCCCATGGCTTCTCACAGAGCTCAGGGTAATCACTCTGTAGTTTGCTTCTCCAAGTCCTTCAGGCTCAATTCTCTCAGTTCCAATTTCTTCAGCCCCTGGGACCCACTGAGGAAGCTTTTCTTCAAGATGGTACCTGTAAAATTTCTTTCGTCCTATAGCCAAGCCACTCCCCACTAAGTAAAAGGGCTATTTCTCCCCTTCTCTTGAATCTGGGCTGGCTATAGTGACTTGCTTGCTCATTAAAATACAGTGAAAGTATGTTCTGGAACCTTCAGAGTCAGATTGTAAGCAGATTTTGCTTTCACTTGGGCCTCTTGAAATATTCACTCTTGGAATATTTGCTCTGGGGAAAGCTGACTGCCATGGTAGAAGCCCAAGTATCCTGAGCTGGCCGTGTCATGAGCAGCCCAGACCATGTGGAATGGCCATGGAAAATGAGATGCCATGTGGAGAAGGAGAGAAGCTGAGAAAAACAAGGCACCAAGATGTCGATGAAGAAGCCATCTTGTAGGTGGACCATCAGCCCCAGATGCCCCAGCTGATGCCAAATGAACGAGAGACTTACCATCCAGCCAAGCCATTCCATACCCTTTGCTTATAAAATTACAGTGAAAGCAAATGATTGTCTTAAGCCTCTAAATTTGGGGGTAATTTGTTATGTAGCAATGGACAGCTGGAAAATTACTTCTTCAGACAATTCATTCAGACCTTTATGAAGTCCGCTCAAGACTTTGATTCATACTCCCATTCACTGTCCTTGAACCTGCTCCATTCTCTGTCTGAAAGACCCTTCCCTCTCCTCTCTGCATGGCTCACTCTTGCTTTATCCTTGAAAACCTAAGTAGGTAGACTTACTTCTTAGTCTTCTAGTCTGATGCTAAAGCTGAAACTCCAATACTTTGGCCACCTCAAGCGAAGAGTTGACTCATTGGAAAAGACTCTGATGCTGGGAGGAATTGGGGGCAGAAAGAGAAGGGGACGACAGAGGATGAGATGGCTGGATGGCATCACCGACTCGATGGACGTGAGTCTGAGTGAACCCCGGGAGTTGGTGATGAACAGGGAGGCCTGGCGTGCTGCGATTCATGGGGTCACAAAGAGTCAGACACGACTGAGCGACTGATCTGATCTGATGTGTCAGACACTGAGGATTCAATAGTGAAGCAGGCTGTCGGGATGCTGTGTGTATCCCTCTGACGTCAAGAACTCTGCGTTCTGTTTGAAATGGCTTCTACTTTTGTCCAACAGTGAGCTCCCTCCAGGCAGAGGTGCTGTGTGTCTCTCACCACATTCCGAGGACCTAGCACCAGCACAGTGTTGGTATCTAGCGGGTGCTTGATAGAACTCAACCTAAGGAGCCAACAAATTGTGACTTTATTTTGCGTTTGTATGAGCTGTTGACTTTAGTTTTGGCTGAGTCAGTTCAAGCTGATTTTGGCCAAGTCCAGCTTCCTCAAGTGGAAACATTATCCAAACTCTGAAATGACAGTGGTGGGAATAAAGCCTATAGCAAATTCCCTGATTTGGGTATCCTTCAAATGCAAGTCACCAATACAACAACATTAAGAATCCAATGATAGAAACCCTATGGAAAGAACTGGGAAATGAAATGCACGAGGAAATCTTCTATTTTGAAGGTGAGATGGACAGTCAGGAAGATTAGTACCATTCTTGTCACTCTGAATGGTAGGTATATCACGGAACCTTTAAACCCAGTTCCTCTGTCTCTTCTGCTTTAGGGTAAAACAAATTAGAGGATGAGAAGAGCCTAAATTCTGAAGGTTTTTTGTTTTGTTTTGCCTTGAATATACCAAGCAGCTGAGCAAGAGAACTAGCTCAGAAAGTCAGAGTCATATGCTCTTGCCTGAGGGTGGATTCAAAGGAAAGATTTATCAGGACTGAAAAACAAGATCTGCTGTTAGGTGGTTCTGTCTTTTGGTGCTCATCGGTGTGTTAATAGCCTCCCAGACAAGGCTGCAGCTGTTTGTCAGTACAGTACAGAGAAACAGCAAGCAGTTTGCTTGTCATCTCAACTAGGGATGATATTACCTTCTTGACCCCAGGATACTTGGCAAGGACTGGAGACGTCGTTGTTGGTCATCCCAACAATTGTTGGGTGAGAATGGAAGCTCCTGGAATCTAGTGGTTGGAGGCCAGGAGTGCTGTTAAACATCCTACCACACACTGGACAGCCCCTTTATAGAATCATTGAGCCCAAATTGTCAACAATGTCGAGGCTGCAAATGCTAGCATTGGCTTCACACTTTAGTGCACATCAGAATCACAAAAGCCTGTGAAAATACAGTTTCCTAATTTGGTAGCTCTGGAGTAGGATCTGAGAATTTCCATTCTGACATTCCTAGAGGTGACCGATGCTGCTCTTGGGACCATACTTTGAGATCCATTGGTCTAAAACTTTCCTTCCCTGTGTGGCAGAAGCTCAGAGAGGGTGCATGATGGGAGAACCCAGGAAGGAAGTCTCCATGCAGGTCTTTTTGGGAACCTCTCGGATCTCACCATGGCTCAGAGACCTTCCTTCTAGTTCAGTCCAAACACCTACTTTGGGTTGGAACTGAACAAACAATGCATAACACAGCAAAAACAAATAACAACAACTTTCCTAAAAAAGAGAAAAAGCACCCTGAACAGAAGAAGGAAACCAGCTATCACTCAGTCAAGTTTTTGACACATTCCATGGAAGGACTCTTGCAGCAGATAACAAAAGCTCCAGTTCTCTAGAAGGGCAGCCAGACCAACAAAAGTTCAATTAGTAAGTCTTGGCAAATAGACACAACAAACAGTTTGGCAATAATAAATTAAGGCCATGCTTGGCTGACACCCGGGCTCGATACTGTATCCCTGCCAGGCTTTGTGAAAGGGTGGCTTTGAAAGGTTCTGAAAAAGGTCCATTTCTCAAACAATCCCAGCTTTTGTTTATGGCCACCTTGTTCTTCTCTTCGCTCCTTTCTTCACTTATGGTGAAGGGCACAGGCATGAGAGGTAGGCTTCTGCCATTCAAGACTTTGTCAGGTCCCTCCCTTGCTTCCCAAGTTGGTACCAGGATTCCATTGCCCACCTCCGCTGTCACCGTGGGAGACACCAATGGATGGGACCTAGGGGATGGGAGACTCAAAGAAATGAGCTTTCCAGTTTAAAAAAAATTCCATTTCCAAGAAAAAAGAGAACAAAGCCTGCTTGCACTTAGGAACACTGTTTCCATTTTGAGTCTGTGTTTAAGGGGTAGAAAAGGAAATAATTTAGTGAACTTGGTAAACACCTTAAGCCTTGAAGACTAATGCCGAATCCACATTTCTCAAAGTTATCTGCAACCTGTAAGATGCTGTTAATGACATTAATGTTGATAATGACATTATCTAATATTTACTGAGATTTTGCTATTGCTTGACATAATTCAAAGTGTTTTACATTTTTTAATTTTTTTGAAAAATCAAGATAGACATCTTATTATTCTCATCTTACAGATGAGCAAATAGAGGCAGAGAAAAATTAAGTCATAGAGCTAGAAAGTGAATAGTATCTCTGAGATGGAGATAAAGATTTTATTTCCCTGTGGAAAAATGCAGTCTGACTCTTGTCAGTTTTGTAACTATTTGTGTTAGGTGGCTATTCTACACTCCATAGAGGGCCCTTATAGCAACAGATATCCCTGCTTCAGGCAAATATGGAGCTGGACACCAACTCTTAGCACCATCGGGTGAGGTCTTGCTGGCAGGAACTTGGCATTACAACTGTGCCCTGGCTGCTGGCACTGATAGCTTAGGACAGGAGTCATGTAGGGTTGTGCTTAGGATGCACTGAATGCACAGGGAAGAGAACGCAAAAAGGCAAAAGGGCCTGCCAACCAAAAGGAAACGGCAGAACTAGTTTATTACTTAAAGTCGAACATAGTGACTTTAAGTTTGATGTTAGTGATCATCAAGGTCACCTCTCACCCCTCATCCCAGTGTCCCCACGGGGCAATGGGGGCTCAGGTGGTGAACCTACACAACGATACACAGTGAATGGTAGAAGGAAGACCAGAATCTGAGACAACCAAGTCTGATGCCTGAGCTCCTGCCATTACCCCACTCAGCCTCCTACTGTTGGTAGATCAGTGGCATGAGCTGCGTGGAATTTCTGTATCTGGCAGGTGTGGTAAGATTCCCAGAATCTTAGCGTTCAGGGAAATTTCACCTTGATGTCCTGCCTTCTATGAAGCTGAAGTGAGAGAGGCAGCGACATTGAAAGGAGGCTCCTGGGCCTGCAGTTAGAGGTATGAGCTCCATCTGGCAAACATGCTCCAGGCCACTGACATCCAGGACTGCCGTGAGTTAAGCAAGGCACTGCTGTCGAGGCAGTGGTCCCACAGGACCCTAAGATCAATGAGACTGCATTGTCAGCTCCCAGAGAGCATCAGGAAGACACAGGAAACAAACATGAGGAAAGAAATCTGAGACTGAATTGCGAGGGGTCTCAAATGTCTGACTAGGCAGGCTTGACTTCCCTCTGAAGACAACGGGAGACTTCCTGAGTAGATTTTGACAATGGAGAGTTCCACTTTGGGAAAAGGTATATATATGGCTTGATGCCAGAAAATGAGGGCTGACAGCAGGTGGCAGGCATGGTAGCTAGGAGAAATCTGCAGCCATCCAGAGAAAAACTAATGTGAAGACTCAGAAATTTTACATTTAGGATTATCAAATAGAAACGAAAACATAGGTCCATCAAAAGGTTGTACAAAAATGTTCACAGTAGTTTTATTCACAGTGGCCTAAAATAGAAACAACCCAAATAAATATCCACAATAGTAGAACGGATAAGCACATTTATTCAACCAATGGACTGCTACTCATCGCTATTTAAAAATGGACTACTGGTGAATGAAAGTAAGTGGAAGAATCTTACAGACATTATCCTCAGTGGAAAAAGCTGCCACAAATGAGTACAGAGTGTATGATTCCATTTATATACATTTCTAAAACAGCCGAACTAATCTAAGAACAGTAAATCACAACGGTGGTGACTTTGGGAGAGGGGAGAGATTGAGTAGAGACAAAGAAACTGGGAGATAAAAATATTCTGGATCATAATAGAAGCCTGCGTTAAATAGATGTCTCCATTTGACAAACCTGTACAGCAAAGATTTGGACTGTGTAAAATTTGCTTTACTTAGAAAATAATTATAATAATTGATCAAGGAATAGAAGATGGCATAATATTGGTAACTGTGGAAACCGAGTGATAGTTACGTAGACTTTCATCCTGTTTTTTTGTAGGTATTTGAGACTTTCCATAATGAAGTATTGAAAGTAAATAAGGGGCTTAGATCCTCCTCTCAGTGGAGAGGAGGATGAAAGATATTGTAGAGGTGGATTCAAAGCATCTTGGCAACTACCTGGACGCGGGGCAGTTTTCAGAGGTGAGTGTTGAAAATGATGGTTCAGTGGCAGTATCTTTAACGAAGTGAGGAACAGGTTTCAGAGGGAGGGTGGTAGGTAGGTTCAGTGTGAGATATGTGCATGCTCAGTAGTGTCCGTGCAATCCCACATTGGACCCAGAGAGAAGTCAATTGTGTCTGACTCTGCAACCTCATGGACTACAGCCCTCCGGGCTCCTCTGTCCATGGAATTCTCCAGGCAAGAATACGGGAATGGGTTGCCATTTTCTCCTCCAGGGGATCTTCCCGACAAAGGGGTGGTTGAACCTGATTTTCCTGTGTCTCCTGCATTGCAGGCAGATTCTTTATCTGCTGAGCCATCGGGGAAGTCCATTGTGAGATATATCGGTTTTGAAATGCTGATGAGCAGATGGAGATGGAAAATGGAAAAGAAGGAGGATGGTGATCTGCCAGGAGCACCCCTGTTTATTATGTAAAAAGAAAAAGTGGTAACTTACTACACACATTTTAAAATAAAGCAAAGGAGGGGAAAATAACTTATGACTAGGAGTTCACAGAATAGACCACGTACTTTTAACAGAGAAGGAAAGCAAGTTTGGGAAAACTCATCACCTCTTTAAGATTGCATAGCTTTTAAACAATTTCAGTGGATTTCTTAGAATTCTGAGCTGTTTGATTCCAACTCAGGCGTCATGAGCTAGGTTTCTTTGTCTTTAATTCAGTGCTATTTCTGTGACACTCCTCCAACTCTACCATATTTACCATCATTGGAAACACTTGCTCATTCCCTGAGACTGCTTTTCCACCCCCTTTCGATGTAATGAACTCTGGCTACAAGGTCCTCAGAGTGGACAGAGGCCATTGCTGCCGGTAGTGTGAGCCCAATGCAATACATATGAAAGTCAACCTTAGAAAAATGGCACCAGTAACTTGCTATAGAAAGGCAATCTCCGCATCAATTAGGCCCTTTACATAATCTCTGATTTGTGATTACACACATTTTAAAAACACAATTAGTTATGGGCCAGAGCTATAGAAGTCTTTGATGCATAATTTGCTCTTTGTTTCCATAAAATTGAGCAAGGAAACAGTAATATTCAGTTGGCTCTACAAGCCCCCTTGCAAACACATGCCCTAATCTCTGCAGCTATCAAGCTGGAATCAAGATTGCCGGGAGAAATATCAATAACCTCAGATATGCAGATGACACCACCCTTATGGCAGAAAGTGAAGAGGAATTAAAGAACTTCTTGATGAAAGTGAAACAGGAGAGTGAAAAAGTTGGTTTAAAACTCAACATTCAGAAAACTAAGATCATGGAATCCGATCCCATCACTTCATGGCAAATAGATGGGGAAATGATGGAAACAGTGACAGAGTTTATTTTGGGGGGCTTCCAAATAAATCACTGCAGATGGTGACTGAGCCATGAAATTAAAAGATGCTTGCTCCTTGAAAGAAAAGCTATGACAAACCTAAAAAGCATATTAAAAAGCAGAGACATTACTTTGTCAACAAAGATCTGTCTAGTCAAAGCTATGGCTTTTCCCAGTAGTCATGCATGGATGTGAGAGTTGGACTATAAAGAAAGCTGAGAGTGGAAGAATTGATGCTTTTTAACCGTGGTGTTGGAGAAGACTCTTGAGAGTCCCATGGGCTTCAAGGAGATCCAACCAGTCCATCCTAAAGGAAATCAGTCCTGAATATTCATCGGAAGGACTGATGCTGAAGCTGAAACTCCAATACTTTGGCCACCTGATGTGAAAGAACTGACTCATTGGTAAAGACCCTGATGCTTGGAAAGACGGAAGGCAGGATGAGAAGGGGATGACAGAGGAAGAGATGATTGGATGGCATTGCCGATTTGATGAACATGAGTTTGAGTAAGCTCTGGGAGTTGGTGATGGACAGGGAAGGCTGGCACGCCTCAGTCCATAGGATCACAAAGAGTCAGACACAACTGAGCAACTGAACTGAACTGATCCAGGATTAAAGGGCTTTGTGTTGAGTGGTCCCCTACTTTCCTGTCCAACCCTGAGTTTTTCTAAATGTGTATGGGATGATGTCATTTCCTGGCTCTCAACCCCTCAGAAGTTCCTCCATTGTACTTGGGACAATGTCCCAACTCCTTGGCACAGCCTATGAACCTCTTCATGCTCTGGCCTCTGTTTCCAAACTTATCATGTCCTGGAAACCCTGGCCTTTCAGATCATGGAATCTCAGTAGCACAGCTCATTAACAAACCTATATTCATTCATCTATTCTTTGGTTCATTCACTAATTCTTTCTGTGAATATTCTGTGTGACTTTATTAGGTGTCAGCCTTGGTACTAGGCACTGAGGATTAAGTTAGAAACTGGGGAGTCAAGGATCTTTCATTCTCAGAGGAAGACATTAGTCAAATCATCACACATCTACATAATGACAAATTGTGGACACAGAGACTTGGAGAAAGGACATTCCAGGCAAAGGAAACAGCTGGGAAGCAGAAGAGTTTGGCATAATTGAGGAAATGACAGCAACATCACAGTGAAGGAGGAAGAGGTTGGAGAAATAGCAAAGGACCAAATCATGCAGTGTTTTGTAAGGCAAGGTAAGGAGTTTGAATTTTCTTCAGAAGGTAGATCTTTAAGTAGAGAGGATGACCAAATAACACGTGATGTCAAGGGATTGCTGCTGGCTACTGGGTGGAGAAAGAATTACAGACCAGCAAACAAGGGACATGGGAGACTTGTTAGGAGACTCCTGGAGAAGACTGGGTTAATGGAGAGATCAACCATCCTGGTTTGCCTGTAGCAGAGGGATTCCATGGGGGTGGAACTTGCAGCACTAAAACCTGAAAAGTCTCAGGCAAACCAAGAAAAATTAGTCACCCTCCAGGTAAGACATGATGATGTCCTGAATCATAGGATGTCACCAAGTGGAAGGACATGCACGATCTAGAGACAGAAGACTCTTGTTGAGGAACAGGACAAAAGGGGTAGTGGGGGAAATAGACACATTCTGGCTTTTTTAACCAGTTGGTAGAAACTGCTATTGAGAAAGAAAAGAGGAACCATCAGGCTCCTCTGCCCATGGGGATTCTCCAGGCAATGATATTGGATTGGGTTGTCATTTCCTTCTACAGGGGATCTTCCCAACCCAGGGATTGAACCCAGGTCTCCCACATTGCAGGCAGATTCTTTACCATCTGACCCACCAGGGAAGCCCAAGAAAAGTGGAGTGGGTAGCTTATCCCTTCACCAGGGGAACTTCCCATTCCCAGGAATTGAACCAGGCTCTCCTGCATCTCTGGCAGATTCTTTACCAGCTCATATACCTGGGAAGCTCTTTCTCTGTCTACCTCAGGGCTTTTTTGAGCAGAAAGCAAGCTAACCTAGAAGAATAGCAAAATACAAACCATCTCTTCATTGTGTAGTAACTTCCAGAACTTCAGGCAAATAAACAATGTCTTGCACTAGGGTCAAAGCCATGGTCAATGAGGAGTTCACATGGTGTCTTGTTTTCAAAGAGATCAAAGCAATCTACAAACTTTTAAGATAATCTTAAAATCCCATGTGGCACCAATGAAGAGATAGGCAAAGAGACAAACTGAAGGAGATCAAGTTATCATCATTATTGCTGGTAAAGCCAGTGCTTCGCTATGCTCCCCGGATAACTGATAGCAGATGAGGATGCATCTTCTCGCAGAGAGCTGCTTCCTCCCCAGGGAGCACTGTGCGGTGCAATGAGCACAAGTTTTGGGCTCCAATCCACCCTCAGTCACTTACCAGCTGTGTGACCTTGGGCAATTTACCTAACCCCATGAGCCTCTATTTTCTTGCCTATAAAAGGATAATTACCTACGTTGCAAGGTTATGATGAAAATTAGAGATAAGGTATGCTGTGTAATAGGTTTTCCATAATGGTACCTTTCATTACCTCTGTACCTCATCTATCAAAGAAGGATGATCTCGCTTGTATCTACCTTATAGAATCTTTGTGAGCATTGAATGAGATTATCCACGTTCAGTGCTTAACACAGGTCCTGGCACACAGAGGGAACGAAGTGTTATCAGCGATTTAACTACTGTTACTAGTGGGAAGAGGTGCTGCTGGTCTCCTCACTCTCCATTCACTTTTACTCATGATTGATACTAGGCGTGTGTGGATTAACGGAATCCTCACCCTGCACAGAAGTCATTTTCCAAAGGTAATATGCAAGTTGAAAGTCACAAGTATTCAAAATTCCCCTTGAAAATACTTTCCAATTCCCCCAAAGTACTATCTCCCTGGTGGCTCAGACAGTAAAGCGTCTACCTACAATGCAGGAGACCTGGGTTAAATCCCTGAGTTGGGAAGATTCCCTGGAGAAGGAAATGGCAACCCACTCCAGTACTCTTGCCTGGAAAATCCCATGGACAGAGGAGCCTCGTAGGCTACAGTCCACGGGGTCACAAAGAGTCAGACACGACTGAGCGACTTCACTTTCTTTCACTTTCACCATGTACTTGGTTTTGTACTTATGATTCTGTAAATTAATATTTACATATAAATGTATAATGCATTCAGCATCTTACAGTACAAAATAAATATTTTATATGCAAAATTTCCTTCTGCAATGTCACACAGTATTTTAATATTTTTGTCAGTATGAATAGTTGAATTCTTATGGGTTAAATCACACATAATGTGATTCTACCATAATCATCAAGGGTTTTTTTTGTTTTGCTTTGCAAAACTAGTGCTTTTCTCTCCAAAACTATATACAATGTATGCTGAGTCACTTCAGTAGTGTCCGACTCTGTGTGACTCTATGGGCTGTAGCCCAAGAAGCTCCTCTGTCCATGGGATTTTCCAGGTAAGAATACTCGAGTGGGTTGTCATGCCCTCCCCCAGGAGATCTTCCCAACCCAAGGATCAAACCACATCCCCTGCGTCTCCTGCATTGCAGGTGGGTTCTTTACCACTGAGCCATGGGGGAAGCCCCAGAGACAATAGCTATAGTATTTCCTGATGTATTTCCATTGTGTCTCAGATGCTTAGTCATGTCTGACCCTTTGCAACCTCATGGACTGTAGCCCGCCAGGCTCCTCTGTCAGTGGGATTCTCCTGGAAATAATACTGGAGTGAGGTGCCATTTCCTCCTCCAGGGGATCTTCCCGAAAGGGATCGAACTCGTGTGTCTTCTGTCTCTTGCGTTAGCAGGCAGATTCTTTTACCAGTAGCGCCACCTGGGAAGTTCAATGCTGCCATAGTCATACCATTTTACAATTAAAATGTAAATAAGCACATTAAGTCTATTCAGCTAACTACAAAAAAACAGCTATATCCATCAGCATTTATTAAGCAACATTTATTGAGATGTAATGAAACTCCAGTACTTTGGCCACCTCATGCGAAGAGTTGACTCATTGGAAAAGACTCTGATACTGGGAGGGATTGGGGGCAGGAGGAGAAGGGGATGACAGAGGATGAGATGGCTGGATGGCATCACTGACTTGATGGACGTGAGTCTGAGTGAACTCCGGGAGTTGGTGATGGACAGAGAGGCCTGGCGTGTTGCGATTCATGGGGTTGCAAAGAGTCGGACATGACTGAGCAACTGAACTGAACTGAACTGAATAAATCAGTATGTACTATAATACATGTTGCTGCTGCTGCTGCTGCTAAGTCACTTCAGTCGTGTCTGACTCTGTGCAACCCCATAGACGGCAGCCCGCCAGGCTCCCCCATCCCTGGGATTCTCCAGGCAAGAACACTGGAGTGGGTTGCCATTTCCTTCTCCAATGCATGAAAGTAAAAAGTCAAAGTGAAGTCGTTCAGTTAGACACTGCTAAATGCTTTACCTGTGTTTGTGAGAAGCAGCAAAGCTCTATGACTGATATTCTTGAATTAATTACTTGGGATCCAATCCTGGCTCCACTATTTTCTGGCTGTGTTTGAACAGGTGGTTATCTCATCTGAACTTCAATTTTCTAATCTGCAGAATGGGGATAATAACAGCATATGATTCATCAGGTTGTTATAATGAATTAGTAATTAATGAAAGTGTCTTAAATAATGTTTATAGAAGGCACTCAAATATTGGCTTCTGTTTTCAGTACTTTGTACATTAAAACTATGAGGTAGGAACTATTCCTAGTTTATACACAAGATTGTTAGGACAGAAAGTTTATATAATAGTGTTTAGTTAGTATTTACTATAAACCCAAGATAGTTGGAGTGCTTTATATAGATTCCCCTAATGAATTCTTACAGCAACCCCAGGATGTAGGTGCTGTATCAATCCCACTTTTCAGATGAAGACACCAAGACTCAGAGGAATCATAATGAAATCTAAGGAAGGACTTAGAGGGAAGCCCACCTGAATTTCTAAACAAGGGGCTAGAATCTCTGCTTATTCTGTGAGTAGCCATTTTCAGTATCCCTTCATTCTGAATCAGAAGAGATTATTTTCTTTTTAAAAGTGTTCTGTCCCCTCACCTCTATCGTTCTTTGCCTGACTGCTATATGTGTAGAGTGGTGAAATCAGCGGCTTATTCATTCTTTCAACAAGTTTACTGCAAGCCTGCTGTGCCAACTGCTGGGGACACTGCAATCAAAGATCTGTTCCCTGTCTACGCTTGCACCAGCACATTAGGAAACTGAAAGAGATTAACAATTTCCCATAAAGCAGTTATCCACACATAATCTCTTGAGATGCCGGCTGGGAGAGGTTTCCGGGCTATGCATAACCCAGCCCCCAGATGTTGACCACGTGAGGTCTTCCTAACTGCTCACTGCTCAACAGGTGTTGATTAGCTCTCCAACCAAGAGAAAGCAGCCTGATGATAGGACATTTCAACCAGGGAAAACGCAGATAAGCCTGACGTGTTAGAACTTGTGGTGAAAGCTCAATCATTTGATCTGTCTCTACTTCTGCAGAATGATTTTTTTTTTAACGTCTTCAGATTAAACTGGTTCACCTGAGTTGCCCTGATCTGCATCAATGCTTCCAGGTTATTGACAAACAAACAAATTGGGAGAGCAATATAGGGTTCTGGTCAACCCAGAAGTGTCAGCAAAATATCTGAGTTTTTACAGAAATGGTATTAGTATTTCCCCCAAATCTATACATTGTGATTATAGCATGAGACAAGAAGCATGGAAAGAAGATGAAGTCTTGCTTTGCCTTGAAAAATTATGTGACCTTAAGTGGGCCATTTATCTCTAGCAGCCTCAGTTTGGTTTTTTCCCATTAGAGTCAGTCAACTGTTGGGTCCCTCTCAAGACTTCTATTATCAATATGATTCTTGGATTTGATTTGTAAGTATGGTTTAGTCCCCTGGAAACCCCCACCCATGTGGATTAACTTTGTATATTACTGACAGAACTAGACTTCTGTGCCCCAGTAGCTAGGAAGAAAAATATGGAAAGTACTCTAAAGCTAGAAAAACTGCACATAAATTCATCATTGGCTGGTAAGAAAGAAGTGTTGTTTTTTTTCTATGCTGGGTTACAGTGGTGGCTATTTTTATTTGCCTCATCATAAGATGTTCTAGGAATACCCGTGAGTCCAAACAGGTAGAAAAGTGAAAGCATTTTCTTAACATTGGCAACCCAACCTACCACTTGGTGCCAGAGGACATGGGCACTTTGACCAAGAGGTATGAGACTAGTTAGGTAGCCAAGGCTTTTCCCGTCAGGTTCTTCTTCCTCACCTGCTTCACTCTCCTAAACCTAATCAGTAACCACAAGAGCATGGCAAAGGTGTTAAATAGGTATTTTAGAGCCCAGGACTCTAAGAACGGTACCAAGCCTCTACCAGGACTGTTTTCAGAGCCAAACCAAGAGGAAATGACTTTTTCTGTTTCCACTCCACCAAAAAAAAAAAAGAAAGAAAAGAAAAATTTCTAAACCTGGTAATGCCGAAGAAAAGGCACATGGCTGAAAGAGAAAGCAATAAAACTGAAACCACTCCCCCTGCCCCTGTAACACACATACACATGCGCACATTCTCTCTCTCTCTGCTGCTTCTGCTGTTGCTCCATTTCTTCCCTAAGTTTGGCCAATGGACAGTTATATCAGTATTAATCTCAGAAAAGAAAAATTGAGAACTCTTAGAATTTCCCTCAGATGAGGCTCTAAAGCATAGCAAATAATTTCATTCATTACCACTGAACTCTGGAAAAGGACACTCTTAAATTCCACCAAAGAAAACAACAAATCTCTTCTCCCCAACTCTCTTAATCTCGTGCCAAATAAAACAGTCACTGTTTTTCCTAAACTCTAAACACAAACCTGTTTGCGATGATGAGGTTAACAATTTGTAAATTTGAATTTCAAGTGGAATTTGAATTCATGAATCAGTGGAAACAGAACTTGATAAACTGATTGTTCTGCTTCTAGATGACATTGAGTACCTTGGTCCATGGGGATGTTATGATCTAAACAACATAGGGAATTGAATATATTAAGTGAAATTCATATTAGAGCCATTACTTTTCCATCACTCCCCTTGCCAACAGACTATATGTTTTTTAAAGTAAAACAGCAATTATTGGCTATAAATAAATGTCAGCCGAAAAATAATTAAAAATTATACCTGTGATGCCAATCTTTTTATAAGAAATATTAACTTTAGGATAGAAGGCAGTGCTAAATGTCTAAAAGACTGGAATATTCAAAATCTCAGTAGCAGAGCCAGCTCTGCAAAAATCAGTAGCGTGACTTCAGCTAAAATATAACTTGTCTGCATTTTCTTTGACCTTTCAGTCAGTTCAGTTCAGTCGCTTAGTCATGCCCAACTCTTTGTGACCCCATGGACTGCAGCACACCAGCCTTCCCTGTCCATCACCAGCTCCCAGAGCTTGCTCAAACTCATGTCCATCGAGTTGGTGATGCCATCCAACCATCTAATCCCCTGTCATCCCCTTCTCCTCCTGCCTTCAATCTTTTCAAGCATCAGGGTCTTTTCCAATGAGTCAGTTTTTCACATTAGGTGACCAAAGTATTGGAGGTTCAGCTTCAGCTTCCAATGAATATTCAGGACTGATTTCCTTTACAATTGACTGATTTGATCTCCTTGTGTTCCAAGTGTATTTGACTTTATTCTTCTGTAAATAAAAGATTTGGGATGGAAGGTTTCTAAGTTTATTTTAAAAATCTAGATTTCAGTGACTATTTTAATTATAATTAGGGCTTCTCTTGCTGCCTTTTACCATCAGTAACTGTCACTTAGACTAATCCCGAACTTATACCAGGATTAAAATTCTTTTTTGATTAAAATTCTTTTTCGCTAACACATATTTTATTATGTAATAACAATGGGATAAAATTTTGGGACTTCAGGTCAGCTTAACATGAAAAGTCCTTCCCCATGACACCCCCTCCATGTCTGACAGTTTCTAACAATTTCTAGGTAAGGTCTTTTTGTGTAAGCAATCATTCCTTTATCTGCTCTCACTCATGGACTGTTACTGAAACGTGTGCAGAGGAGTTTCAGGTCCTTGCTGGCTCCTCCTACCCCCAACTGCAGGGCTGTAGGAGAGACAGAGAGAGACAGAGAAAGAGGAAAAATCCATAGACACAGGAGAAATTGTTCTGCACTGCAAAACTCTGTGACAACATTTCTAATCATAAGTGGTAAATTCTACTCCTTTTTAATAAATACCTACTATCAGCTTTTCAATATGTCTTAAACTGGGAGGTGTTGGTCAGGTGTTAAATGAAATGAATACATTGGATGTCTCATAGAATATGCTTTTAATCTACCATTTTAAAAACCTTACGAATAACAGAATATTTCCTAGGAGCTACTCTTAAAAGGAAATTGTACCTTCTGTTGCAAAACATTTAAATATACTAAACACATTTTTTAATGTTAAAAGTAATTTATACTCATTATAGAAAAGTCATAAAATACAGAACAGTCTGAAGAAGGAAAACTAAAATTACATGTACCCAGTATGGAATTGACTTCCCTGGTGGCTCAGATGGTAAAAGTGTCTGCCTACAGTGTGGGAGACCCAGGTTCGATCCCTGGGTCAGGAAGATCCCCTGGAGAAGGAAATGGCAACCCACTCCAGTACTCTTGCCTGGGAAATGCCATGGATGGAGAAACCTGGTAGGCTACAGTCCATGGGGTCACAAAGAGTTGGACATGACTGAGAGACTTCAGGTCACTTCACTTTCACAGTATGGAATTAATAGGTACATACCACTATATATAAAATAGATAAACAATAAGGATTTACTGTATAGAACAGGGAGCTATATTAATGTCTTATAATAACCTATAATAGAAAATAATCTGAAAAGAATATATATGTATTACGTACGCTAGAATTCTGGGATTTTTTTCCTTAATTCGGTATGTGTATGCAAATACCTGTATATGCAGTATATTTACCTGTATTTTCATAGTTAAGATCATGCTGAGGCTATAGTTCTCAGTGATTCAGTGATGACACATTCACCCATTTCTTCAAAACGTATAAAGCAAGGCTTGCTGCAGACGCGTTAAGGCTAAGAGAGTGAGGACCATTGTCCAGAGTCAGCCGTCCCTGGGGAACTTTCTTGTCCCAGGTGCTTTGCATTCCATTGATTATACTTATCACACATCATAATTTTCCATGCTTCCAGGAGAGGTGTGATGTAACCCAGACTCCTTCAAAGAAACGTCCCTAAACAAAGACTGCATTTATATCTGCTTAATCCAGGACTACCTTTGAATGTATGCATGCTCAGTGGCTTCAGTCATGTTCGACTCTTTGTGACCTTGTGGACCATAGCCTGCCAGGCTCCTCTGTCCATGGGATTCTCCAGGCAAGAATATTGGAGTGAGTTGCCATGCCTTCCTCCAGGAAGATCTTCCTGACCCAGGGATCGAACACACATCTCCTATGTTGCAGGTGGGTTTTTCACCCACTGAGCTACCTGGGAAATGCAAATGTTTTCAAATCTTTTCTCAAGTAGGTTCTTGATGATTTTGCAAGTATAGTAGTAGTATAACACCTTGTGTCTAGCCAGTCAAAAAGATGGATCTTTCCAATTCTTCTACTCAATTTACATTCAAAATTACTCATAAATCTGTATCATATGAAATAGCAATTCATTCCAACTTTGATGTAGCAGGTGGGGGAAGGTCTATGAACTCACTGAATTGAATTCCATGTTTCCTTATCACAAACTGCTAGAAGGCACGTGCAATTTGCCTGCTTGCTGACAGCATTCTCCTTAGCATCCAGCACCAATCCTCAGAAAGGATGGTTGAATTGATCTTAATGTGCTCACGAAGGAAAGAATGGCTAATGCTATCACCAAATATCCTACAGTCACTGTTTGCTTCCATCTTGGGAAACAGTTTCAAGGGAGGTGGAAGTGCCAGTGTAGTATGAGATGGGTGAAGAAACCCTGGAGAAGAAAGAACTTGTCTTAGAATCACAGCAGGAGGCTAGGGTTAGAATGCAGGACTTGGGGTCACTACTTCATCTCATCCAGTCACTGTGACTTTTGCTGCATTTAACCTTTTGGACATCCTAAAGAGTTCTGTTCCCTTTTCTGTTTTGTTTATGGAACTTTTCAATTTGGTTATTTCATCAATTTCAGAAACATTTATTGAGGACCTAGAATGTGTACAGTATATGAAAAGTAGTTCATATAGTATGTAGCTCTGACATATATCCAGTATAATTTAGGCAGAACTGAATTCAAACCTCAGCTCTACCTTTTACTAATTTATTAGTTTAGGCAAGAGAATCTCTGTGCCTCAGTTTCCTCATATGTAAAATGAGGATGTAGCAGTATATAACCCTCAGCATTGTTACAAGATTAAACTGTTATTATCATTATTTTTTGTATTATGGCTCGTTCTAGACATCATGAATGGTACCAGAAAATTCAACCATCAATCTCAGAAGAATATACATCTCCTGAACTAAAAGAAATTAAAAACCAAATGGGCTTGTTTGTGCTGTTTTAATTCAGAGAAAGGAGAGTAAACAAAGGCTTGGGTAATCAAAAAAAAGATTTCATGGAGAAGAAAAAACTTCAATTTTGTCATAGAAAAGAATGTACGTGATTTGGTTGAGAAATTAAGCTTGGAGGATGTAAGAGTGGATATGGCAAGGAATGTTTGAAGCCAGAATGGGGAAAGGTTGACTATCCAATTAATGATTTTCCATTTGTTAATTCATTCACTTATTCACCAAGTATTTATTGAGTAGACATCGTTGCCTTGATGATACAATCGTACGCAAGGCACAGTCCATTTCTTTTTATAGATAAAATGAAAAAAGCAGAGGCTATTTATTCTGAGCTTGCCATAGCAAGGGAGTCAGCTACATTTTGGGCTTCTCTGGTGGCCCTGGTGGCTCAGCTGGTAAAGAATCTGCCAGCAATGTGGGAGACCTGGGGTCGAATCCTGGGTTGGGAAGATCCCTGGGGAAGAGAAAGGTTACCCACTCCAGTTCAACTAAATGAAGAGAATTCTGGCCTGGAGAATTCCATGAACTGTACAGTCCTTGGGGTTGCAGAGAGTCAGATACGATTGAGCGACTTTCACTTCACTTCAGGCGGCGCCAGTGGTAAAAACCTGCCTGTCAATTCAGGAGATACAAGAGACGCAGATTCAATCCCTGGGTCGGGAAGATCCTTTGGAGGAGGGCAGGGCAACCCACTCTAGTATTCTTACCTGGAGAATCCCATGGATAGCGGAGCCTGGCGGGCTATGGTCCATAGTGTTGCACAGAGTTGGGACATGACTGAAGAAGCTTAGCAGGCAGGTAGGCAGATGCATTTTGGCAGAAACTCAAAGGCTAATAGGGGAGTGGGAAAGCTTTACAGTGGAAAGAAAGAAAGACTTCAGTATGGCCTGATTGGAGGCTGTTAGCATAGGGAAGCTATAGGCATCCATACTAGAAGCAGGGCATCCTATATAATCGATTAGGGATGCATATTTTACTTCCTTTGATTTAGTCTTAAATTGGAAGGAACCTACAAATTAGAGTTATTAATCAACTCTTAGCATTTGGGGCTGATTGTCACAGAAATATTTTTTAGCTCTCTAGATTGTCATTGGAGATAGAAATCTGGCTTCCTGCAAGTCTGACTTAAAGCAGGCTGGCTTCCTGGGTTGTTTATTAGAGATAAAGGGATTGGTTTACTGGGCAGTCTGCTGTAGGTTGTGAGTCAAAATTCTATTTTCATACATGGTGTGGCTATTGTCCATGTGTACATTCAGTCTAGTAGAGAAATAAACTAAAAAAGATTTTAGGAACAGAAGCAAAACAAGAGATTAGACTTATAAAATCAATGACTTATATAAGGAATTAGGGAATGACTTTTAAATAAAGTAGTTAGGGAAGGCATTACATGAGGTTGTGGCAACTATGCAGAGATCTTAAAGGTCAGAGAGAACCAGGCATTTGAGGAGCAGATGGAGGAGCTTCCAGGCAAAGGGGCAGAGAAAATAGTCTGAGCCAAAAAGAGCATGTGATATTCAAAGAAATGAAAGATCAGTGCAGCCAGACAAGAGTAAGCAAGTGGAGAGTACATGAAATGAGGTTTGAGAAATAGGCAAGATTCAGGTCAGATAAAACTTTGTATGCCATGATGAATAATAGATTCCATGCACGCAGGGGCTTAAGCAGAGAAAATTAAGGAAGTCATTTCAGTAGTCCAAGTAAAAGATGTTAGTCATGGTCTAGATTGAGGAAGCAGAGATGAAAAGAAGCAGTCAGTTCCTTGAGATGTCTTGAAGAAAGGACAAAGAGAACTTGCTGATACCCCAAAGATGGAAGCAACAGGGGATGGAGATAAAGGGAAGAAAGAAAGAGAATTCCAATGATTGTGACACTTACTGAGGTGGGAATACTGGATAAAGACAAAAAAAGTATTTTAGAGGAGAGTGAAATCAAGTTTAATTTAGATACTGAGATACTGAGAAAGGCATTAGTGTAACAAATGGCATCTAAAGAGACGGGATGCTGGATGGATTCAAGGGCCAGAGGTCTCTGGGTTGGACTTCTGTTGACAGTGTGTACTTTATTTAGTTGAGCAAATGATGCCCAAATAAAGGACAGGGAAGAAAGACAGATGGACAAGAGCTATAAAACTGAAGCTGAAGATGAACTCCAGCTGGGAATATCTGGCTCCAAAGTTTCTGGTCAGTTCAAATAAAAAGCAAATCAACAAGAACAACAAAAAAAATGGAATTGCTTAACACGATGTGGTCCAATTAGCTGATGTATTGGCTGCACTTGGAGTATCACTTGCTGCTGCTGCTGCTAAGTCGCTTCAGTCCTGTCCGACTCAGTGCGACCCCACAGACAGCAGCCCACCAGGCTTCCCCATCCCTCGGATTCTCCAGGCAAGAACACTGGAGTGGGTTGCCATTTTCTTCTCCAATGCGTGAAAGTAAAAAGTGAAAGTGAAGTCGCTCAGTCATGTCTGACTCTTAGCGACCGCATGGACTGCAGCCTACCAGGCTCCTCTGTCCATGGATTTTCCAGGCAAGAGTACTGGAGTGGGGTGCCTTTGCCTTCTCCGGGAGTATCACTTGGTGATAGTCAAATGCAAGGCACGGTGCATTGCTGCTTGTAGTTTAGTGAAGATGAGAAGAAACAGCAATTTAGGTGAGCTGGTAGTCATTAATAGTGAAAGCTCTCTCAGCTGTTGACCTTGATTTCTACTCACAGAGAAAACAAAAGCAATCAGAAGAAAATGCCCAGATGCCCACCACAGCATCTACCAACTGCTGGCATTGAGACCCACATATTGGGCCCTCCCTGCTGTTATAAGGGCTTCCCCGGTGGCACAAAGGGTAAAGAATCTGCCTGCAATGCAGGAGACCCAGGTTCAGTCCCTGGGTAGGGAAGATCCCCTGGAGATGGGAATGGCTACCAACTCCCGTATTCTTGCCTGGAGAATTCCATGGACAGAGGGGCCTGGCCAGCTACAGTCCACGGGGTCACAAAGTCGGACACGACGAGTGACTAATACTTTCACTTTTACTTTCCCACTGTAAAGAATATTGCCCATGCTCCTTTCTGAAACCAGTTTGTCCACCTGGGCTCAACAATTCAGGGACTCTGCTCCTTCAATTCTCTTCTCTCACTATTGGACTATTCTCATCAATGAACAAGCTCAGTGCTCTTGTTCCCTTGTCAAAAAATGATTGTAAAATAAAATGTTAACGCTTCACTTCACATTGACTTTACTTCCCCTGCCAGCAAATGTCCCATTTCATCTCTCATTTTCAGCGCGACTCCTTGAGAGACTTGCCTCTTTTTTGGTGTCTGCAATTCCTCTCTTACTATTCTCTTTATTTTTCCTTTGCTCAAGTATATTGAAATATAATTTACATACTGTAAAATTCACCCTTTTGAAGTATACATTTCCATGAGTTTCAACAAATGTAATAAATAGTCACGTAGCCACCATTACAATCTAAAATACATAAAGTATCCATTACTTCAAAAAGTTTCCTTGTCCTCCTTCACATTCAACACCTTCTCCCCATCCGCATCCTTAGTGACCACTGTTCTGATATTTGTCCCTATCTTTTCACCTTTTCCAGCACGTCAAATAAATGGATTCCTACAGTCCTACAATCTTATGCATGTGGCAAGTTTCTCTTGTGTGCTAAGTAGCTTCAGGCATGTCCAGCTATTTGTGACCCGATGGACTCTAGCCCCCCAGGCTTCTCTGTCCATGGGATTCTCCAGGCAAGACACCAGAGTAGATTGCAATGTCCTCCTCCAGGGAATCTTCCCGACCCAGGGATCAAAGCCCTGTCTCTTCTGTCTCCTGCATTGGCAGGTGGGTTCTTTACCACTAGCGCCACCTGGGAAGCCCCCTACCTGGGACATTTCTTCTAGCATAATGTTTTTGAGACATCACACTTGTCTTTAGTTCGTTCATTTACATTGCTGAGTAGTATTTAAGTGTGTGCATGTACCAAAATTTGTTTATCCATTAACCAGTAAATAGATATTTGAATTGTTTCTTATTTTTGGTGATTATGAAGAAAGCCTACACAAACATTTACACTTGCAGTTCTTTGCAAATATTTCCTCTAGTCTATGGCCTGCATTTTTATTAGCATTCTCTTTCAAAAAGAAAAAACTTCTAATTAAATTAAATTTGATTAGAAACTTTTTTTTTAATATCCTATCTAGGAAATCTTTGTGTAACTCAGTATCTCCAAGATCTTTTACATTTTATTCTAAAATTTTTATTGTTTCAACTGAAATGTATGTCTCTGATTCACTCAAAATTAATTTTGTGTATATGACTAAAAAAAAAGTTCAACATTTTTGCCTATGGATGTCCAATAGTTTCTGCACCATTGACTGAAAAGGCTATTCTTTCCCCACAAATTACCTTGGCATCTTTGTCAAAAATTAATTTTCCTTAAATACATGAGTCTATTTCTGAATTTTTATCCCTATGTTTATCTTTACACCCAGAAGAAATTGCTTTAATTATTATAGTTTAATAGTTAAGTGTTGAAATGTGAGTCCTCCAGTTTTGCTCTTCATTCTAAAACACAACTGAGCAACTGAGCATGTGTGCTTGGTAAGTTATAGAGACAACAGAATCACTTCATGGAGAATGGAGAAAGGCAAAATCACTCATATCTAACAAGCTTAGCATAATTGCTGTGAGCTTTTTAGTATAATTCCTTCCAGTCTTCCCTCCACTCCATCAAGTCCTCTGCATAACCTTTTAAGATTCTGGCAGGTGGGTATGAAGATCTACTCGTCTTGCAGCATCTCAAACCAAGCCATGCACTTAAGTCTCCTTGCTTATTAAACCTGCCACCTGCCCATCTAAAGTGGTCTGCCTCCCTCTTCCTTCTCTCTTTGTGCTTCTTGTATGGAGGCCAGTTTCAAATTTTATTCAGGAAACTTCTGAGGTTGTGAACCAACAGTCATGAATACTCAGACTATGACAAAGTCAAAATACTTTTCATGTAGAAACATATTTGTAAGTTTAATGTCCACCAAGTGACCATATCATAGTTTGCTTGATCATTTCTCCTACTTCGGAACATTTCTCTTGTTTTTAAATTTGCACGTTTATAAGCAAGGTGTGATAAGTATCTTTGAACACAAAGTTTTTCTGTGGTTAGGATTATTTCCCAGAAGCATAGATACAAGGTCAGAGATAAGAACATGTACTTGGCGCTGGATCCCATTACACAGTGGTTTTCCAAACTGGCCCACTTTCTCTCAGTAGCCAGAAACTTCCTGCGTGCTTGTGTGCTAAGTCACTTCAGTTGTGTTTGATTCTTTGCAACCCTGTGGACTGTAGCCTGCCAGGCTCCTCTGTCCATGGGATTCTCCAGGCAAGAATACGGGAGTGGATTGCCATGCCCTCTTCCAGGGGATCTTCCTAACCAGGGATCGAACTTCTGCATTGGCTGGTGGGTTCTCTACCACTAGCACCACCTGGGAAGCCCAGCAGCTTCCTGACTCAGCCCTGGATGCTGAGTGGCTCCCAACAAGCTCTATTTTTACCAGCCCTTCTGGCCATTCTGATGTTGTTTTGGAAATGTTTGGCTTATCCGAGTGTCTTCCTTTTCTCCATAAACATTCTAGGGTGTTGGATGAGTTCATTCTTTGTCACCACCTTCAGGAACAAATCCATGAAAGTAACTCCAATTAAATAGAAGTGGTTGTAAGTACTAATTCATTCAACAAATTCACTGAACATATACGGATGTTGATTGAGGTGCCAGACATAACAGTGATATAAGACAGTTCTTGCTCTCATGAGGGTTACATCAGGGTATGATTTGGCAGATAGTATACAAGAAAACAAATCGGTTTTTTTTAGATGATTTCAGAGAGTGATTTATGTTGCAAAGGTAGCGAATGTGATAGAGCATGCTGTGGAAGTGCAGAGGTTACTTTACCTAGGATGGTCAGAGGTGAGACTGTGAAATGATGGATGAGTAGATGTGCAGAAAGTATTCCAGGCAGGAGAAGCTGCAAACCTGAAGTATTTGAGCAACAGAAGAAAGAGGCCAGCAGGGGTAGAAAGGGGCCCGTGAAAGGACGAGTGATGAGGAGAGGAGAGGGAGGCAAGGACGGGAGGATGCAGGGCTCAGAGGCCTAGGTAAGGAGCGAGTGTGGTTACATTTGGGACATCACTGAGGGGACTGAAGCAGAGGAATGACATGTTGTGATGCATACGTTAAAAACAAAAACATCACTGAAGTTACTGTGTGTCGAGGAAGTGAAGAGGGGAGGGGAGCAACTGAGAGACTCCTTAGGAAGCTCCTGAAATTCCAGGCAAGAGATGATGGTGGGTTGGCCTAGACTATGGTCACAGAGATGCAGAGAAGTGAATAGATGACAGCTGTATTTGGAGCAGAGGGATGGGAACACTCCACAGAAGAGCTTTTGTTAGGAGCAGACATGAAAAGTAACCCCCTTAAGGAGTGAACTGAAGCAGAGAGTCTTGGATTCTATTTTAGTGCTCTCATCACCCAGCCCTGTGACCTTGAACAAGTCACTTTATCAGCTCAAGCCTCCCTTTCCAGGGTTGAAGTAAACATGTAAGATCATTTCTAGTTCCAGTATTTTCTTATCGATTTTTGATGTAATATCCTCTGCTTCCTTTATTCGACAAATATTTAATGAATGCTTACTAAGTGCCAGCACTGAACAGACATGCCTTGCTTTACTGTACTTCACTTTATTGTACTTTGCAGATACTATGTTTTATTACAAATTGAAGGTTTATGACAACTCTGAATTGAGCAAGTCTATCAGTACCTTTTTTCCAACACCATTTGCTCACTTTGTGTCCCTGGGTCACATTTTGGTAATTCTCTCAGAATTTAAAACTTTTTCATTATTATCATCTTTATTATGGTGATCTGTGATCAGTGATTTTTAACATTACTACTATAATTCGCTGAAGGCTCAGACAATGGTTAGCCTTTTGGGGCAATAAATTATTTTTAAATTAATGTAGGTACAGAGCTTTTCTTAGACATAAGGCTATATTGCACATTTAATAGATGCAATATAGTATAAACAGAACTTGTATTTGCACTGGGAAACCAGAAGTCTCATGTGGCTAGCTTTGTTGTGATACCTGCTTTATTGCGGTGGTCGGGACCTGAACATGCACTATCTCTGAGTACTGCTGGATCCATCAGACACTCATCTTCCCTGTGGAGCTGACAGCTTTGGCGAAGGGACTTGTATTAAATGTATAATTGGACAGGGAATTATAAGCGCTGCAGTGGAGAATCACAGGGGACGTAACCCAGACTGAGGGTAATGGAAGAACTTCCCTGGAGAAGGGGCAGGACTTCCCTGGTAGTTCAGTGATTAAGACTCTGTGCTTCCAACACAAGCGTTGTGGGTTCAATCCCTGGGTGGGGAACTAAGAGCCCACATACTGTATGATGTGGCCAAGACAAAAAAAGAAGAGGCATTTTTACTGTGGTGCCTGGTGAGGACAGAGTCTGCCTGCTAGGCTCCTCTGTCCGTGGTATTTTATAGGCAAGAACACCGGAGCGGATTTCCTACTTCACCCTATAGGGCTTCCCAGGTGTCACTAATGATTAAAAAATAAATAAATAAACCTGCCCACCAATGCAAGAGACATAAGAGACTCGGGTTTGATCACTGAATTGGGAAGATCCGCTGGAGGCGGACATGGCAATCCACTCTAGTGAAGAGACTTAGCACACGTGCACTCCACCCTGTGAACCAAAGCTCAATAGGCTCCTTTGTCCATGGGATTTTCCAGGCAAGAGTACTGGAACAGGTTGCCATTCCTACTCCAGGACCCAGGGATTGAACCCACATCTCATGTGTCTCCCGCATTGACAGGCGGATACTTTACCACTCTGCCACCGGGGAATCCCACAGTCTAAGACAAATTGGAAACCTTATAGGCTGTGTTTTGTGAGCTTTGACCCCACAAGCCCAGTCACCTTTAGAGTCAGCTGCTCATGAGACTGAAGTGAGTCCAGTTCAGGCCTGCTGCAAGGGCCAAGCAGTCCCGGGGACATTCTCTACTGAGGTCAGCCAGTTCTAGTTTGATAAAGCCAAACATTTTTCCTAGAACTGAATGTCATCAGAAGGCATATTCTGTGACCTGATGTCATGATACCCCAGAGCTAAGGAGGCCTCTGGCAACACACTGGCTACCTCAGTCTCTCTCTGCCTCCACCCGGGGGTCTGGGACAGAATGCCAATTGCTGAGCCTCTTCAGGCCAGATTTGGCCTGTCCATTTGGGGAAAAGGCACACTGCCCATTTTCTATTTTGAGGATTATATCAGAAATGAATTTCTCCAGGACAAGATAAGAGAAAAGCATGTCAAGAGGCTCTGTTCATTTGGAAACTGACTGATTACTCCAGTTGCTCCATCCAACCCCCTCTCCCCACCCAACCATCACATGAAGCCACTGAAACCAGGATGTTTATGGAGCTAGAGTTTCCAGGGCCTTGGGACTGATGTTGACTTTAGTAGCAGGAGAAAGAGAATGATTACAATGTTTTCTTCCTTTTTGGAGGATTCCAGGCAAACTGACTCCATGTGAGATCACCCACTGGCCAGGTCTAGGGTGTTAGCAAGCCTGGCAACACTGTACATGGAAAACAACCCCTTTTTCAGGAGCTGGAGAGCCTAAGAGGACAGCAACTGGATCTGTCCCCAGGCCCTTGTCCTAGGGTACCAAGGAAGGCACACAGCCCATGAAGAGAGTGCCCGATTCACCAACTGGTTTTCTAATCAGGAATGCTGAGAGCACTTTAAAATCCATCTTTGTGGAATATTTCCATAACTCTGAATAAAAGCCCATATCAAGGCAGCATGGTGCCATGACTAGGTAAGCAGATTCAGCAGCCAGACTGCTTGGGTTCGAATTTTAGATCTTGTGACTTCAGATGAATCGTCCTCTAAGCTTTACTTTCCATGTCTTCATATGAAACTGGTAAGAGCACACCTACCATAGGTTGTTGATTTTTTAATTGAGATATAATTGACATATACCATTATATTAGGTTCAAGTAAACCTATTGTAGGTTTTTTTAAAAGTTTTTAGTTTTTAAATTATGAAAGCATGATAACACATTTATAGGAGACTTGTAAAACACAGAACAAAGTTACATATAGTTCCACTAATATTACAAGTATGTTTTAAGTCAATAAATTAAGATTTTTAGTTGGATTTTCAGTATCAAAATCTCAAAAATTAATAGAATAAATAGAAAGGTAGAAGGATATAGTAGACCTGAAAAACACTATGAACCAACTCAACATAACTAAGATTTGTACAATTTTCACCTACCAGCAGGGTACAAATTCTAGTCAAGTTCCCATAGACTATAAACCAGGAGATACTGGAACATATCCAGGTATGTAAAACACGGTGCAAAAATTTCATGGTCTAAAGGTATTGAAATCATACAAAGTCTGTTCTCTTATCACTGTGGAATTATGTTAGAAATCAATATCAAAAGATACTTGAAAATAACCCATATATTTTCAAGTGCAATGTGACATTTACCAAGAGAAATCTCGGACTTAGCTTCAAGAAGGTTAAAAGACTGCAAAAGCACAGAGAATGATTGCAAAGAAGAAAACATTTAAATGAGACATAGATTTGTTTGTTTTAGGCTTTTAATTTGAAGAAAGAAATGAAGCGATGCAGGTAATGTATAAAGCACAAGGTCTGAGCTCCATCACTGAGGTCATGCTCCCTGCTGTTGCCACAGTTGCTGAGGGATGGTCTAGTCACTAGCTACTGAACCCAGGTGGTCACATGGTCACTGGAAAGCTTTCCAGACCGGAAGCGGGAGATCCGTTACCAAGTCTCCCTGTAACCTTGGCCAAGACACTACATTTGACAAGGAAAAGAATGAAAGAAAAAGGACTCTAATTTTTTTTTTTACTTTATAAGGTTGCACTGGATCTTAGCTGCAGTAAGGGGAATCCTCAATCGTGATTGCAGCACGTGGGACCTGTAGTTGTGCCATGCAAGCTCTAGTTGCTGGAGTGCACATGTGCGCTGCTGTGTCTGACTCTTTGCAACCACGTGGACTGTTGCCCACCAGGCTCCTCTGTGCATGGAATTTTCCAGGCAAGAATACTAGAGTGGGTTGCCATTTCCTACTCCAGGGGATCTTTCCTACCTAGGGATCAAACCCATGTCTCTTTTGTCTCCTGCGTTGCAGATGGGTTCGAGATCTAATTCCCTGACCAGGGATTGAATACAGGCCCCCGTGCATTTCGAGCTTGGAGTGTTAGCCACTGGACCACCAGAGAAGCCCCAGGACTCTGAGATTCTAATTAGCACTTTATCATTTTCTAAGAGAACTCGAGTGAATCAATGATAGAAAGATAGAAGTTTCAAATTGATGTCATTTTTAAGTTCTCCTTTTCCCTTTCAGCAACTTCATCCCACAGGACCATTCCCATGCCCGAGGCTTCCCCAGGTGCCCCTGTCCATGGCAGAATGTTCTCTACTGAACATTAGTACTATGGGTGACTCTGGAGGTCATCTGTCCTGGCTTTCTCTTTGCAGGTGAGGAAACCAAGGTCCAAAGACATGAAGGGATGGACCGACCACCACACAACTACTGTGCCCAGAACCCAGACGGGAACCTGCCTGCTCTAAGTTTGCCACACCCCTGCTTCTCCTCTTCCACCCAAACAAAATTAGCAGCAAGGGCCCGAGGAAAGACTGACGCCTGCCTCCTTGTGTGAGGAGCCTTGGGTGGGAGCAGAATCTCCCTCAAAGAGGCCAAAGCAAGAATTGGGAGGCCTGTGCCTGTGTTGCCTCCAGTTCTGGGCCAAGCTCCTGTGTGTTTTGAGTCAACTACCTAACTCCTCTGGTTAGGTAGTTGACTCACCTGACCATTTTGTAGGCCCAGTAAAACCAGATGGATGATTTGGCAGGATAAAACTCCTGTGGGTCTTTTTCCTCACCTCAACCCCAGCTGCTCTTCAAGCATGGCTTTCCCTCCCCTTACCAATCATTACATGAAAAGGCCCTAAGGTGATCGAAACTTGTATCAGATCTGAAGCAGCTCAAAGGGATTATTCAGCCCCTGACTCCTGAGGGAATCTGTTTGAAGCTTAAAGCCTGGTTCCCAGGGCTCGGCTTTGGAGCTTTCTCTTCCAGTGAGTGAACAAAGCCCATTTAGAAACCTAAACCTGCCCTCCAGCCCCTGGGGTCCAGGCCCAGCTCCTGGATTTGTGCGGCCCAGAGAGGAAAGCTCCTGCCGCCAGCTTGAATGGGCCCATTATGCACGGCTAATTCCACCGCAGAACACAGTGTCTCCGAGGGCCTAGCAGCAACTGGTCCTACCTGTTTAGAGTCAGTACATTCTGTTTGCTGGAGGGATGAAGGGAGCACAGCACACACCACCTCTCACCATCATAAATGCCCTTTCGGGTTAATGATTACCAGGTACAGTGGTACTGTAGTCAGACTGCACACACTGAGCGCCCTTCCCATGGAAGCCGGCGGGCAGCGCATAAAGGGGGTCATTGTGTGTGCCGGTGGGGAGGGAGGGGTGCCTACGCGTGCCAAGTGTGGTCTCATAGCTCACACACGCGGGAGGGGGAGGTTGGGACACCATGCACGTATGGTCTCATTTTATAAGACAATCTATTTACACCCACTGTTGACACTGGGGTACTGTTACTGAAACTGGAATTTGTGTCATTCAATAAAATGCCCGATCAGACTAACCCGACATTACAGGACATCAACTCGATCCTACCCACACACACACAAAAACCAAAAGTTCCCATCTTTGGCCAGAACTGGCTCTTTTGTAGCCAGAGCCATCATCCTCCTGCTGGGGAGCCGTGTGGACCTGCCTGCAGACTGACAGTTGAGGGGTGTTTCTCATCACCTGAATGACTAAAGTTGATGACTGCCAGGCCCCAACCAGCCTCTTCTGCCTGCCGGAGAGAAAGCAAGAATGTTCCCCTCCTGAGGTCTCAGTTTACAGGCTTTTCACACTGTCGTAGGCAGGATTTGCCACCTGCACTCCTATTTAAGGGTTCCTCCCAAGAGAGTCCTGACATTGCCTTGAATCACCCAGCCCTGACTCTACCTGTTTCTACTGCCACCTACAGAAAGAGGGGATTGCTTTAGGGCTAGAAGGCTGTGACCTTGGCCAGTTTTGTAGGTCAGTAAAACCAGGTGGATGATTTGGCAGGACAAAGGAGATCCTTTGGTCCTGGGGGGTGGAAATCCCCCACTGACTGAAATTGCACCTTTAATATACAATTATTTTGTATCAAGTATTGTCCTCTCTTGAAATTCTCACTTCAAGTCCAAGGAACTTTGAGATAATAGGAATACAAACGTTTAGCCTTGAAATACATTTGTCAGACTGGAAAAGACAGCATGAAAATCTTAAGTGTTGGAAGTTGAGGGGTGCAGTGAAATTGGAGAAAGGGAGTCCAAGGAGCTTGAAACAGATTGAGTGCCAAAGAAGAGCTGAGGGATCTAAGACACTTGAGGAGGTTTCCTGAGTGGCCAGAGTTACAGGTTCTTGTATCTTGTATCTTTTACAGATACAAAACCAAAAACACAGGTTTTCACGTATATGAATTCATAATGACTGTAGCAGACACTGTTGTTTGCCCATTAAGCAAACAATATTACCCTTTATTTTGGGAAATTTCTTTCTGGGCTTTATGTGGTTCAGGTGAAGCTGACTTCATCCCCAGGCTATAAGCATCATTTAGGCCTGGTCCATCAGCTCACAGCATCCCACAGGCTCGTTGGCCACAGTCATTATTACATAGATAGGCAGGCCCGTGGCCTGAGCTAAGCCAGTGAAGTTCAAATGTAAAAATTTTGGTAAAACTATTGGAAAAGGGGACTTGCCTGTCTGCTCGTAGTTCTCAGCTGATTAAATGTGGGCCTAGACCACCCAGTGGTCTTCTTATCGTGGCATGTGAAGAACCTGCCTGGGAGTGAAACCAATTCACAGGAGCACAGAACTAAAATTTTCAGAGCCATTATTTGTATGACAGCATTCAAACCTCTAGCTCCAACTATATCTGCAGCCAGCATAACCGCAGACATTTTAGTTACATGGGCCAAAAAACGTCCCCCTCTTCCTTAGGCCAGCTTGAGTTTCTGATAAAACAGAACAAGTTCCAGTGTTACCCTCATTCTGCTATACAGTTCATGATGGTGCATGTCCCCAGCTGCTGGCAGCATTCTTCTCTACTGATCCTGCCAAATTCCAGAGAACTTGGCTCAAACCTGGGCCTCGGTGTACCCATCAGCTAACTGGGGGTAATAATGAGGTTCACAGGAGGGAAAGAGAATTATTGAAGTGGGAAAATTATTCTCTCTTTGAAAGAAATCCACTGCAGAAATTCAAAGTCTCATGTTGACAAAAGTAGACTTCACATTTTGTCCTTGAGAGAACTCTGGAGCTTTGCCACTCAAAGTGAGGTCGCTGGACCAGCATCAGCCATCCCCTGGAGTTTGTTAGAACTGCAGAGCCTCATCTTTATTCCAGACCTACAAATCAGCTTCTGCATTTGCATAGGGGCATAGAGTGGTGTGTGTACACATGAAAGGTAGAAAACATGGCTTACAAGACCTCAGGAAGACAAGACTCCAAGAATACTTCTATTTTATATGCTGGGGTACCATGTATGATCTCAGTTAAAAGTGCGTTCCCCTTGCCGTCTATTAGTTTGAAAAAAATACTATCATTTCAGTCTCCACATTTCACAGAGAGAGAAACTAAGGCTGAGAAAGGATGAGTGACCCATCTAAGATGAGAATCAGCTGCTCAGTCAACATGAAAAGCTGGTATTCTGAACTTTGTGACCTTGAGTAAAGATTTCTTAAATATGATATCAAAAGCATGATCCATTACATTTTTTTGGATAAATTGGACTACATCCAAACTTAAAATTGCTGCTCTACAAAAGATACTGTTAAGAAAATAAAAAGACATGTCATAGTCTGGAAGAAAATATTTGCAAAGCAAAATAATATTTGCAAATATTTATTTGGTAAAGGACTTTTATCCTCTCAAATTCAAATATTTTTAAAAAACAATTAAAAATGGGGAAATATTTGATTAGATACTTCACAGAAAAAAGTTATATAGATGGCAAATAACCACAAAAAAGATGTTGAACATATTTAGTCATTAGGAAAATGGAAGTAAAACCACAATGAAATGTCTATAAATAGATACTATTGGCAAAAACAAAAACACGCCAAGTACGGTGGGAAAGATGTGAAACACCACTTAAAATTTTCATTTATTGCTGGCAAGAATACAAAGATAGAACAGCCACTTTGAAAACAAAATTTGGTAACTTTGTGCAAATGTAAACCTAAGCTTATCACGTGACTCAGGAATCCCACCGTTAGGTATTGGTCCACATGCAAAAAAAAGTGCTATATGTGAATATTAATGGACAATTTAGTCACAATACCTTAAACCTTGAAATAATCTAAATATGCTTCAACTGGTGAATGGATAAATAAAACTATGGTACATCCATAAAATGGAATCCTATCCTCCTCGGCAATGAAAAAGAATGGAAAAAAAAAAAGGGATGTGGATGAATCTTAAAAGCACTGTACTGAATGGAAATAGACTCCAAAGGCTACATATTATATAATCCCACTTACACAACATTCTGAAAAAAAGCAAAACTATAGACACAAAAATCAGATCAGTGCCTGCCAGGGGCCGAGGTGGGGGCAGGTGGTGGACTGCAAAGGGGCAGTATTCGTTTGCTGATAACAAACTAATACAAAGGGTTGCCACAACAAAGTGCTTCAAACTGAATGGTTTACGGGATAAAAATGATCCAGTGTTTCTCAAAGTCCGAAATCAAACTGTTGGCAATGTGGGTTCCTGCTGAAGGCTCGGAGGAAAGGACCCGGTCCAGGCCCATCTCCTTGATTTGTAGGCGGACACCTTCATGTTCACGTGGCATCCTGTGCGTGCATACACACGTGTCCAAATAGCTCCTTTGCACACCAGTCATATTGCATTAGGGCCCACTCTAATGGACCTCATTTTTGACTTGATTTCTTTTGTGAAGACTCTGCCTCTAAATAAGCCAGCCCCTATTCTGAGGTACTGAGAGTTACGAGTTCACCATATGAATTTTGCAGGAACACAATTCAAACCCAAAAAAGGGGCACAAGGAAACTTCCTGGGTCTATAGAACTGTTATATATATATTTAATGTGGACTATTTTTAAAGCTTTTGTTGCAGTTGTTACAATATTGCTTCTATTTTATATTTTGCATTTTTGGCTGCAAGACATGGGGGATCTTAGCTTCCCAACCAGGGATCGAACTCATACCCTCTGCATTGGGAGACGAAGTCTTAACCACTGGACCACCTGGGAAGTCTGTGTTCTAGATCTTAATCGAGGTGGTGGGTCCGTGTATGTATACATTTGTCAAAACTCATAAAACTATACCCTAAAAAGGGTGCATTTTATCCCATGTGAGATAAATTTTAAACTCAAAAAACCAGGTATATCTCCTCAATTTTCCTTCAAATGATTATTGCTCTTCCCAATCTACTGTGCTGTCCTGATTATACTGTGTGTTCCAGCCATCTGTAAAGGTAAGGGATTATTTCTCAGAACCCCAAGTAGCTCACACTTTCGCAGAAAAAGCTATTTTTCTGCCACGTGAGTAAATCTAAAGCAACACGCCTCCAAAGCATGAAGGTTCCATCTCATCAAATGGCACATTTAATAAATTGCCTGTCTTGAGTAGGATGAAGAAATACAAAGGGAGGGCCAGCTGGGACAATCTGGTTTGGGACCTGCCGAGGTTAGCTGGAGCTGGGCTCCCCCTCCCAACAGGTAGGAGCTGAACACTTTACCCACAAGTCTGTGGCATCTCACCTGGAGCCACGCAGAAGCCACCTGCAGGAGAGGGAGACAGGAGATCAAACCGCCTGCCAGCTATACTCAGACACACAGGAAAGAACTCAGGAGGTGACTTCATCTTTGCGGGAGGAGAATGGGTGGATGGACCTGCTCCACCCACTTCATTTGAGCTGGGGTGGGGGTGGGGGTTGGGGTTAGATAATACAGACGTTGCTTCATAACAGAGGAAAAATGTTCAAAGGGGCCAGAGATAACAAACCTTGGAGCTCTCCCCCCAGTCTACCCCTCTGCTTTCTTATCTGTCTTATTCTGCCACCATCTGACTCTGAGCCATCCTGCAGGTCCCTGAGTGAACTTGGTCAGTTCAGATGGAATTGCTTGACGAGTAGTGGAGGCAGGAAATTTTTGTTCCTTTCTCTTTTGCTGTGTGCAAGTGTGCGTGTGTGTGTGTGCACGCGCGTGCATGCACATGTGTGTGTGTAACCTAAGTCAAGGTGTACAGGGATGACTGGAGAAGAGGAACCATGTTTCTGGAAGGATCCAGGATGTGCTACAGCATACGCTGATTGCCCAGCCTTCAGCTTTCAGGAGAGGGGCTCGCTTTGTAGACAGTGCTTTCTGAACACTTCATCCCTCTGCAGAGGAAGGTGTGGCTGAGGCCAACTGCAGCCAACAGGGAGTCAACTGGAAAAAAGGGAGCACAGAGTGAATCTTCTCAAGGGGCTTGATGGGAACAGCCCTCAAACACGGCTGAGCATGGTTAGGGGTGTGGAGCCTCGCGGCAGTGCTCAGGGAGGGGCAATATGGGAGACTGCTGTTGGCATCGGAGAAGGCAGTGGCACCCCACTCCAGTACTCTTGCCTGGAAAATCCCATGGATGGAGGAGCCTGGTAGGCTGCAGTCCATGGGGTCGCTAAGAGTCGGACACGGCTGAGCGACTTCACTTTCACTTTTCACTTTCATGTATTGGAGAAGGAAATGGTAACCCACTCCAGTGTTCTTGCCTGGAAAATCTCAGGGACAGGGGAGCCTGGTGGGCTGCCATCTATGGGGTCGCACAGGGTCGGACACGACTGAAGCGACTTAGCAGCAGCTGCAGCTGTTGGCATGCTGGCAGCTTCCCAGCCAGCCTCTGAGGAGTATGACAACATGGCTTGTTCTTTCCGGTTACCTGTCAGAAATGAGTTCACTGTTTTGTTAACCTTCTCAACCTTCCCATTTTCATGGATGCTCTGTCTAGCTTCTATTTAGTCTGGCCCTGCTGTTTTGTCTCTGTGTTTTTATTTCAGATGCTTTCCTTTGACCTCTTAAGTTTTATTTTTCCTAATTTAATTTCCTAAACTGAAACCAAAAAACCTTCCATTTCCATGGCCTTAGTTTTCTTATCTGTAAAATGAGTCTAGAGGAAGTATGCTTCTTTCAGCCAGTTCTGTGTCCAAAGAGCCAGAGATTCAGACTCAGAGAGTCTGTGTTTCCAAGGTTTTATCTCCAACATATTTATAAAGACTACAAGGGATGATGTGCTCCCTCCCCTTTAGTCTTTATAATATCACAACAAGGTACTATTATTATCCTCATGTAGAAGGTAACTGAGATGCAGAATTTAACAGACTGCCACATCACGTAACTATTCCAAGGTGCAGGCAGGCAGGATTTGAACACCAGGTAACACTTTTTTTTTTCAGCTTTGTTGCGAGATAATCGATATTTAACAATGTACTTCATCCAAGGTATACTAGGTGATGATTTGGTATATGTATATATTGTGAAATGATTGCCACAATAAGGTTGGTTAACACATCCATTACCTCACATAGTTACAATTTTGTGTGTAACTAAAAGTTTAATAGTTCAAATATACAATATAGCATTGTTAGCTGTAGTCCCCATGCTGTACATTGAAGAGTTATCTGCACTCCTCATGTTTATTGAAGCATTATTCGCAAGAGCCAAGATATGGAAGTGACCTAAGTGTCCACTGATGAATGAATGGATAAGAAAATAAGGTATGTATGTACAGTGGAATATTATTCAGCCATAAAAAGAAGGAACTCTTGACAAATGGGACAACATGGATGTTTCTTGAGGGCATTATGGTACATGAAATAGGTCAGGCAGAGAAAGGCAAGTACTGTATGATCTCACTTATCTGTGGAATCTCAAATAAATGAACTCATAGAAAACAGAGAACAATTGGTTGTTTCCAGAGGTGGGATGTGCAGGGGTGAGAAAATGGGCAAAGGTGGTGAAAATGCACACGCTCTCAGGGTTCACGCTCTTAAACACTCCATTCCACGATTTCAAGGCCAGTTTTACATCTTTTGTTGTTGTTGTTGTGTCATAGCTGGTGCATCATTTGGACTCTCCGAGCTAAACTTTCTACTTTTCTTATTTGGCAAGGGGAGAAAATTATGATTCTTGTCTGAAATAACAAGCAGGTGGTTGTTAAAACTGACTAAAGTCCCCACAGTGTCAGCCGTCCATAAGAGCAGTCTTTTAAGTTATGTATTATTTCTTTACTTATTCATATATTTTTGGCTGCACTGGGTCTTCATTGCGACACATGGGCTCTTCATTGCGGCACACGGACTTTCCCTAGTTGCGGTGAGAAGGGGCTACTTTCTAGACGTGATGCATGGCTTCTCACTATGGTGGCTTCTCTTGTTGCAGAGTACAGACTCTAGCTGGTAGGGCTCAGCAGTTGTGACGAATGGGCTTAGTTGTTCTGCAGTATGTGGAATCTTCCTGGAGAAGGGATCGAACCTGTGTCCCCGGCATTGACAGGCAGATTCTTAACTACTGGACCACCAGGGAAGTCCCTATATGAAATTTTGTATATGCACATTCAGATACGTAAAAATGTGGGGAAGAAAATAAGCTGGTTGATTGCTCATAGCCTGTGGTCTATTTTTGAGTAAAAAATAGGTTGAAAATACTGCCTCTGCTGTGTTTAAATGTCAGCTCTTCACTTTCAAATACCAGTTTAGCACTTTGCATTGCTCTGGGCAAAGAAACTCCTCAGTAAATTAGTGGCAGAGTTTCTTCCAGCCTCTGTTTCCCATTAGGTTCCCACCAAGGACCTGAGTTACCCACATTCTGGAAAGGAATGAGGTAGAGTCAGCACAATGGCCCAAGTCAGCAACATAATGGGTTCTAGGGGGCTCACAGACTCACACTGCCAGGAAGTTCAGAGGTGGCGGACAGGAGCTATCAAGTAACTGAGCAGTGAGAATCAGGGCCTAGCTCAGGCAGGGCCCAGCCCACGACATGAGATGGATGAATCCGGTGTCAAAGCCTGGCCAGCCTTCCCATAGAGGTGCTGGCCTATCTCCCTACCGCCTTCTCATCTCCTGGCACTTTTTCACTAACAACAAACCAGTAAGGCTTTCCTCCCTATCAATTAACTTCTTTAAGATATTTAACTGTGAATAGATTTCATAGCTGATGGTATTTGAATTTTAATAGAGGATTTCTGCAGACCCCAAAGAATTAATCACTGAAATAAGGCTTCCTGGAGTTGGAAGGATTAACCTGACACACAGGCAAAGGTTTACAGATTCACATGTCTCCAGGGGCAGGAAGTAATTGCAGATGTCTGAAGCTGGCACTAGGCGATAGGGAGTGGTGAAAGATAGTGGCAGAAGGTAGAATCATTCCTATCTAAAGGCTTCCAAATTTCCCTCTTAAAAACATTCTTCAGGCAAAACAGCAGAAATACAAACAAAGAAAAACAGCTACACCCTAAATGCAACATGATATCCTTGGTCCACAGAGTCAAAGCTATGGTTTTTCCAATAGTCATGTATGGATGTGAGAGTTGGACTATAAAGAAAGCTGAGAGCCAAATAATTGATGTTTTTGAACTGTGGTGTTGGAGAAGACTCTTGAGAGTTCCTTGGACTTCAAGGAGATCAAAGCAGTCCATCCTAAAGGAAATCAGTCCTGAATATTCATTGGAAGGACTGATGTTGAAGCTGAAGCTCCAATACTTTGGCCACCTGATGAGAAGAACTGACTTTTTAGAAAAGACCCTGATGCTGGGAAATATTGAAGGCAGGAGGAGAAGGGGACAACAGAGGGTGAGATGGTTGGATGGCATCACCAACTAGATGGACATGAGTTTGAGCAAGCTCTGGGGGTTGGTGATGGACAGGGAAGCCTGGAGGGCTACAGTCCATGGGGTCACAAAGAGTTGGACATGACTGAAACGACTTAGCATGCCTGCATGCACCACCTCACACCCACCTCAAATCATTAGGATAGCTGCTACCAAAAGAAAAGGAAAGGAAAAGGAAAGGGAAAGGGAAGGAACAGAATGAAACAAAATGAGAAAAGGAAAAAATTTGTTGGCAAGGATGAGAAATTGGACCCCTTGTGCTCTGTTGACAGGAATGTAAAATGGTGTAGGCACTATGGAAATCAATATGACATTCCCTCAGGAAACTAAAAATAAAATTATCAAGGATTCAGCAATTCCACTTCTAGGTGTTGAAAAGAATGGAAAGCAGGATCTCAAATAGATGCTTGCACAGCCATGTTTATAGTAGTCAATCCTAAAGGAAATCAGCCCTGAATATCCATTGGAAGGACTGATGCAAAAGCTGAAGCTCCAATACTTTGGCCACCTGGAGCTAGCTCCCTGGAAAAGACCCTGATGGGAAAGACTGAAGGCAAAAAGAAAACGGGATGGCAGAGGATGAAATGGTTAGATAGCATCACTGATTCAATGGACATGAATTTGAGTAAACTCAGGGAGATAGTGAAGGACAGGAAAGCCTGGCGTGCTACAGTCCATGGGGTTGCAAAGAGGCGGACACAGTTAGTGACTGAACAGCAACATTCCCAATAACTAAAAGATGGAAGAAACTCAAGTATCCATGGATGGATGAATGGATAAGCAAAATGTGGTATATACATACAATGAAATATTACTCAATCTTAAAAAGGATGGAAATTCCTATACATACCACAATATAGACGAAGCTTGAGGACATTATGTTAAGTGAAATAAGCTAGTCACCAAACTGCAAATGTTGTAAGATTCCTCTTACATGAAGCATCTAGAGTTGCAAATTTATAGAGAAGGAAAGTATATTGGTGGTGGTCAGGGGCTGGGGGAGGAGGGAACGGGGAGTTACTGTTTAGTGGCTATAGTGTTTCAGTTTGGGAAGATGAATGGTGGTGGTGGATCCACAACAAAGTGAGGGTACTTAATACCACTGTACTTCACGCTAAAATGGAGAAGGCAGTGGCACCCCACTCCAGTTCTCTCGCCTAGAAAATCCCATGGATGGAGGAGCCTGGTGGGCTGCAGTCCATGAGGTCGCTAAGAGTCGGACACGACTGAGCGGCTTCACTTTCACTTTTCACTTTCATGCATTAGAGAAGGAAATGGCAACCTACTCCAGTGCTCTTGCCTGGAGAATCTCAGGGACGGGGGAACCTGGTGGGCTGCCGTCTATGGGATCGCACAGAGTCGGACACGACTGAAGCGACTTAGCAGCAGCAGCAGCACACTAAAATACAGTTAGGATCATTAATTTTATGTTAGATGTGTTTTACTACAATTAAATATAAAATAAAATTTAAAAAATTAAGGAGCCCTAAAATTTTCAGTCATCAAGATAAATAATATTCTAATGCAATATTTTTTATTTTCTAGTATCTTTTCTTTTTAAATTTTTAATTTGGAAAGAGGGCATGTGTGCAGCCTGTGGGCTCTTAGTTCCCTGACCAGGGATAGAACCCATGACACCTGCATTGGAAGTACAGAGCCCTAACCACTGGACATTCAGGGAAGTCTCCTAATGCAGTATTTTAAACAAACAAATTAATGCCAAAAAATCCACAAGGAAAAAAATTCCAAAATTTAAAAATAAAACAAGATAAGGGACAATGTCATATCAAATTATATTGGAGTTTGAGGCAAGAGGAAAACTGGCGACTCTGATCCTGAAGGACACACCTCCCTGAGTGCATATGGGAGTCTTAGGGCTAATGGAGCATGGGATACACATTGAAAAAAACTCCTTACATGACCCTGATATTCAGCGTCCCATGTCCCACCCTCCACTCCCAAAAAAACAGAGAAAAGAAACTTTTCAGCATTGACTAGAAGAAACGGAGATCCAAAGTGGTTAACTTTCACTTATTGGAGGTCCTCGCTGGTTAGCAAATGAATTCATGGTGGAATGCCTGGGAGCTCAGTAGCCCGAGAAGGGGCATCCGATGCCTCATTCCAGGGCAGTGCTGCCTCAGGGACCCTGTGACTCCAGCTTTGAGGTGCTCGGTCGGACACCATGCCTACATGTGTGTGGCCAGATCTTTTGGACATGTTGTCCACCAGCTCCAGGCTGATTTTAAAATGTGTTTCAGATCGCACCACCCAGAACCCTGTACCCCTTGCCAACTCCCTTGGGAGTTACAGGTGGGGAGGCAACATCGGACAAGTTTCTGCAGCAACACCTGGAACCACAATTAGCAATGCAAATGTCAGGGAGTGTCAGCTGATTTATTTAATGGAGCCCTTGGCATGGTCCTCTTGCCCCACTCAGTTCATCAGTCATCCCCTCGTCAACCCTGCGAGCTGGGCTCATGGGCTGCATGTGCTAACCCAGCTCAATTACCATTGTCTCAGGGCTCTGGATTTACAGAGGCTTATTCTTAATATTTGGACCCTAGTGATTACAGTCATGAGATCCTGTGAGTAGCCTGGTAGGCTCTCACCTTCTCTTTCTCTGCAATTTTGTTTTCTTTACCAAGGGTTTTATGTTTTCTTTCTTTACCAATTTTATGTTTTCTTTCTCAGGTTTCAGGGTCTGGCCCCATCCGCCAGTCCCTCCAACCACAATGCTTTCTCACCCTGGGGTCTTTGGAGGTGTGGCTCCTTCGATCTGACTTGCCTTTCCCCTTTCTGCCCTCTCCCTTCCCCAAACACCTGGACTATTCCGGTTGTTCAGTGGTTCTCAGTTGGAAGTGATTTTGTCCTCCTGAGGACATTTGGCAATGTCCAGAGATATTGAGATTATCACAACCAAAATGTTGGGGCTGGTGCTACTAACATCTAGTGAATAGAGATCATTACTGCTAAAGGTTGTGAGGTGCACAGGACAGCCAGCCCCCACCCCCAGAAGGGTGTCTCCTCTCCTTGCCCTACAGGGAGCCCCTCTCTTGGGGGCCCTTTCTAATCACACAGAAGCCCCACACCCATGGGCCCCTGGATCCCTAACTCCTTCCACTGTCCTCCTCATCCCAGCTTTTCCCTTCCGTGGCCTGTAAGCTGACTTTCAGTGTTGTGTTGTTCTCCCAGGCTGGAGAAGGAGAGGACTTAGGATAGTGGGGAGGTAAACCTGACCCAGGGGACTGCCTCCTACAGCCACTCCTGTAGTTATTCAAGGTTGCCTCAGTCTCTTACCCACCTGTAGGTCCTTTTGACAGAAGTCCCCTCTCATTAGCCTTCCTGCTGTGTGCCCCCCTCAGAAGGAGAAGCTCCCACCTCAGCTCTGTCCTAGAACAGCTTCCCCACACCCAATTTCAGGGACCACTGAGGACTCCAGCTAAGAGTTGAGCATATGGTGAATTTGATGTAGCCAGGTGAAGAGTGGAAAGGCTTTCCAGGCAGAGGGCATAGGACATGCAAAGGTCAGGCTGTAGGGCCAACATAACATTCCAGGCATATGCCGTATAGGTACTGGCTCTAGTGTAGCAATCTAATATACACTCAGTAAACACTGCGCAGCAGATAAACCCATTTTCCTCCTGCAGTACCTGAAAAAAGCTTTCCAATCTCTGTTGATTTGTTGGTCAGGTTCTTCTTATCTTTTTCAGCTGTTGTCCTGGCTCATATTTCCACCTCCTCCCCACCTCCCTAGATCTTTATGGAAAATGTTCCTTTTCACCAGCAGACATTTTTTGTTGTGTTCCTGAGACTCTGTCTTGTTTTCACTCCTTGGAAGCTGAATGGATGTTGTACAGCGGGGGCTTCTGCTGAGATGTTGGGTGAATGAAAGCAGCCATCTTGAGTGAGCAGGGTTTTTCAGGGACTTTGATCAATTTTAGAAAGACTGAGCCCATCTGCTTCCTCCATCCTTCTCAAACATGGTTTCCAGGGAACTCTGGTGTCAGCTTAGCTCATTAAGAGAGATTTGCCTTCTATTGGTCCCCCAATTTCAGTTGCCAGGACACCTGGGAGGGAGAGAGAGTTATTTGTGTCTTCAGTCTCTCCAGCTTCGTGTTGCTACGGCTTCTCCACACCTCTGAACTTCTCCAGTTCCCCTTCTCAACTTACTCCAGTCTCCTCTCCCTCCTCCTGCCTTCCCCATCCCCACACACCTTGTAACCTATACTCAGAAAATTAAGTGTTGCAGGCTTCAGTAGAAGCAGGAATTTCTAAGGGTGGGATTTTACTATCAGAGTTCCAGGTGATCTTTCCAAGCATTTTCTGGGCCAGTGGTCTTCTCAGAGGGCTTCCCTGGTGGCTCAGATGGTAAAGAATCTGCCTGCAATGCAGGAGACCCAGGTTTGATGGTTTGATCCCTGGGTTGGAAAGATCTCCTGGAGAAGGTAATGGCTACTCACTCCAGTATTCTTGCCTGAAGAATTCCATGGACAGAGGAGCCTGGTGGGCTACAGTCCTCAGAAACCCCAGAAATCATAGCAGCCTGTTAAAAAGGTGGTACTCTATAGAGTCAGGAACATGGGCTCTGCCCTCAGACAAACCTGAGTTCCAACCTGTGCTCTGCTGTTTCCTGGATGGGTATTCTCAAACAAGTGACTAAAACTCTGTAAGCTTCTGTATTCTTGTCTGGAAAGCAGGGATGATAAAAGTTCCACATCAGTAAGATATAGGTGGTTGAGATGAGAACATATATGCAAAGTGCTTGGCATGGAAACCATCATTATAGCACCTCTTGCCAGCTTCTTGGCAGCTTTTGCTCATACATTGATTCTTTTAACAAATGTTGAATGCCTGCTGTGCATCAGATGCTATACTAGGCCCTGAGAACACAAGAGTGAATATGATAAAGTGACCATCAATTGTGATCACATGATCACAATGCATGAAGACACTGGGAACAGGCATCTTTGCCTCTGTGGCTAAACTGCTCCTAAGGGGTAGTACCCCTATTCTGTGCATAAGCAGAAAGCTTGCCATCAGTCACTCTCCCAGTCTGACCTGGCTTCCTCCTGAGAGTTTCAACATTTTATTAAATAGATTTTGGATTTAAGAAAAGCATCCTAAATAAGTTCAGTTGGGTAGAACCACTGATTCCTGTGTTCTTGGGTGTCTTGTAAAATTGAGGAACACGCTTCTTGGAATTCAGGAAAATGCAGGATGATCATTTAGGCAGAAGAATCTCTGATCTAACTGAATGTATATTCACCTGGCATAACCATAACTAAATACATTTAAAAATTATTCTTGCATTTTATGATTATAATATCATATACGTTCATGGTAGAAAGGCTTAAAAATACAGAAGACAAAGAACAATGTATAAAATGATTTGTACTAACATTGATTTAATGCAATGTTCTCAAAGCATGGTCCAAAGACCCTCTGGGTTCCCTTTAAATTCTTTTAGGGGGTCCACAGAGCCAGAATTCTTTTACTACTAATACCAAGCCTTTGTTTGTGTGGTTTACTCTTATTGTCTCTTGGGTGTACGGTGGAGCTTTCCTGAAGTTACAGGACATGTGAGTGCATCATCACTCTAAAAGCTTATGTGCAGCTGCATACCTATGTTTTTAAATTTTCAAATTTTAATTTTTGAATGTAGTAACTATCCATAGATATAACTCACACAAGCAAAAGTTCTTTGTGATCATTTTCAAAAGGATAAAGGAGACCTGAGAGCAAAATGTTTGTGGTTTAATGGTTTATTTCTTTTCCAGGCTTTGACCTATGAATATCTAATCATAAAAAAGCTGGCACCATATTATATGTACTTTGTATCCCACTTTTTCACTTATCTAATACATAAATATTTACACAAGACATTAATATACCTTTATGTTGTACCTCCTAAACAATAATAATAGCTCTTCTATGAGTCGGGCACTGTTTTAAGCACTTCACATAGCAACCCTTTGAGATAGGACCTGTTATAATCTCCCTTTTAAGAAAAGTAATTAATGTTAATTAACTCTCCCAGGGTTATAGAGCTAGGGAAAGAAAGAACTGGAATTCAAACTCAGGCAATCCTGATATACAATAGTTCATCATCTAAATGTTCCAAGATTTGTGTACTCATTCCATAATTTTTGGACATTTAAGTTTTCAACTGTTTTCAATTTTTCACTAACATAAAACAATACCATTTGAATGTCTTTGAACATAGTTTATTTTGGTTCACTGATTATTTCCTTGTAATCAGTTATTCGACATGGAATTATTAGGTTGGGGGAGGGAGATATCAATATTTTTTTCCAGAATTTTGATACATATTGTCAAATTATCTTCCAAAAAGCCTGTGCCCATTCACACTTCCACCCTAGAGACTTGAAGAGTATTTATCTCACTTCATCCTCACATGATAGGCAAAGGAATGATAACTCTTTGATTTACTAGATGTGTTTTTAATCTCTAGGGAAGCCGAATGGCATTTAAAATCTTTTTTTGGCCATATGTATTTCTTCTAGTGTAAATTGTCCATTTCATAATCTATTTTTATATAATGAGGGTAACCTGATTTTCGTTCACACATTCTTGTGTTTATGCCTCCAAGTAAGTGCTGTCAACATCAGAGTAATCACTCAGACTCTTATTCTAATGATAATACCACTTGATATAAAGTATTTGGAGTCCTTTATAGACCTTGATGCAGAGTAGTTTATAAAGATCAAAGGAAAACAGGAAATTCTTTGTATAGAGCATTATTATCACCTTTAAAATGTGATGGAATTCCTGCTTCAGAGCTTTCTGTGGGGCCAGACTGATGCTAGTTTTCATCTGAGAACATATCCTTACTTCTCTGTTATCCTCTTGCCCCACTCTGCTTCCCTCACTTCCCTTCTCCTGTGAGCACTTTTTCAATGAAAAATCCCCACCTCAGGCTCCGCTTTTAGGGAATTCTACCTAAGATGGTACCAATCACAGCCGTGCGAAATAGACTCTAAGAATTTTGGAGGTGTATCAGTCACAGGCTGCATGGCAATGAGGATCCCTCCTGTCAGTAGGTGGGCTATTTAGTTTCTGGCTTGCTACAGCAGTGCGGTGGCTAAGAATTGCACTTTTGGTGAGCAGGGGGATATAGGAAATAATGGCCCAGGCATTTGACAGTATGGAGCTAAATCAAACACTGTGCAATTGGGAGGCTGCTGCTAAGTGCTGTAGATTCAGTGAAGAGAGAAAATGCAAGGCTCATACGTGTTAATCAGTGACTTAAAGCTGAGGTCCTCTTTGATGGCACTTAGAGACAGTACTTCTTTGCAGCCAGAAGGCAAAAAGAGCTGAAGGGCAAGCACAGACCCTAATGGCAGGGACAGCACAAATTTATAGACGCAGGGCTATGTCTATGTCCATCCTCTCTATTGAGTGTAGTCCAAAGAGACTGAAACGATCTGACGATTATGCAGAATACTGCTGGGACTTGATCCACCGTATGATATCATTTTGTCAGTGATGAAAGTGAAAGTGTTAGTTGTTCAGTCGTGTCCAACACTTTTGTGACTCCATGGACTGTAGCCTGCCAGGCTCCTCTGTCCATGGGATTCTCCAGGCAAGAATACTGGAGTGGGTTGCTCTTTCCTCCTCCAGAGGATCTTCGTGATCCAGGGATTGAACCTGAGTCTCCTGCATTGGCAGGCAGATTCTTTACCACTGCGCCACCTGGGAAGCCCGTATCAGTGATGAGAGGTGGCATATTCTCTGGATGCCTTGGCAACATTCATGTGCTTCAAGGAGAAGGAAGTAAGAGATAAACACTACAAAGATTCAGTGACTCGCTACTATGGTGAAGTTTTTAGGGATCCAGTGATCTGGGCATGCTGGATTATCCTATCTAAAATCAAAGTCAAATGTTTGTACTTTGTGTTTTATGCAATTAAGAATAGGCCTTTTTGGGTTTAGGAGAAAGCATATTCTACCCCAAAATTGGTCTGTTTATTGGTTGACACAGAAGGATCCTTGATCGAGTGGGGTCTATAACATTCTTCCAGTGAATCTCTTTACTAGAATTCCCATCTCAGGCTCTGCTTCCAGGGAACATGACATGAGACAGATGCTTCAAATAAGGCCAAGCTGTTCAAAGCCAGAAAACAAGACACTTGGGTCTTAGTTCTACTGAGTTTTCTTCTAGCTGAGTGATCCAGGCATGTTATTTTGCCCCTCAGGCCTCCACGTTCTCATATGTAAAATATGGGATTTATGTTGGTTCAGGATTTCTTCATCTTATTTCATCAGATAACAGACATGACAGAAAATATTTACATGCATGACACACTCTCAAGGGTGTGCCCCTCAGCACCCATAAAAGAAGCTGCAGGTTATGTGCAATTCCCAGCAAGCTGGCTGTATAACTCCATCCTCTCTCTCATTGAATAATCCAAATTGGAATGCAGGGTAAGATTATTTTCCACCCCCAAACTTTTAGATTCTGAAAATGAGTCCAAAAAAACCTAGAGTTCCAAAACCTTTCTATTAATACATTGCAGCCTCTCTGATACTTGAAGTAAGAGCACTCATTTGTATATAAAAATTTGACTATAATTTGAACGTACATTTGGTAGTAGCTTCACCTATTGTGACACCTATATGGAGTCACACTCCATATTTACCAATTGCTTACTCCTGTGCCATTTCTAAGAGTCTGAAAACCTGAGTTGTGATGACCTGATTAAAATTTACCCTTTGGAGTAACATTTCAAAAAGTGCAGATTGATAAGTATTGGTGGTTTAGTCGCTAAGTCACGTCCGACTCTTGCAACCCCATGGACCATAGCCCGCCAGGCTCCTCTGCCCATGGGATTCTCCAGGCAAGAATACGGGAGTGGGTTGCTATTTCCTACTCCAAGGGACCTTCCCAACCTAGGAATCAAACCTGGGTCTCCTGCATTGCAGGCAGATTCTTTACCAACTGAGCTATGAGGGAAGCCCAAGTGAAAGTTGCTCAGTTGTGTCTGACTCTTTGTGACCCCATGGGCTCTACAGTCCATAGAATTCTCCAGGCCAGAATACTGGAGTGGGTAACTGTTCCCTTCTCCAGGGGATCTCCCCAACCCAGGGATCGAACCCAGGTCTCCTGTGTTATAGGCAAATTCTTTACCAGCTGAGCCGCCCGACAATATTGGAGTGAGTAACCTATCCCTCCTTCTCCAGTAGATCTTCCCAACCCAGGAATTGAACCAGGGTCTCCTGCATTGCAGGTGGATTTTTTACCAACTGAGCTATCAGGGAAGCCCAAAATAAGTATTAAAAAGTGAAAATTAATAAGTATTAAGAGAGAAAGGGGTTCTGTGATCAGAGAATTTTGGGTCAACTAGAGATAATAAGATATCTTTACTGAAGAACCCCACAAGAGCTTTAATCTAATCTGTTAATATATCTTGTGAATCTCCAGGAGTGAAATTCAGTTTGCAGTGTTTCCCAAAGATTTTGAACATGAAACTCCATAGAACAGATGTTTCCAGAAACACATTTTGAAAAAGTCTGTTCTACAGGCAAACCAGGTTTCAATGGCTTCCAAGTAATCTGAGATAATTTTCCAGGGATACCTTTCATGCTGGCTTACACACCATCAATAGAATGATACTCCTGAGTAATGTACAGTGCTGTCTACTAAATGTGCTTCACTCCCCTTCCATACTTTCTTCCTCATCTGTAGTCCAGATTCCATAGAGCTAACAGTGGATCCATCCTAGAAGGTGTATTGCTACTCCTCTCAGGTACTGACAGACATCTGTGGGGTAATATGCGTGAGTGCTCAGTTGCTAAGTCGTGTCTGACTCTTTGTGACCCCACGGACTATAACCCACCAGGCTTCTCTGTTCATGAACTTTCCAGGCAAGAATACTGGAGTGGGTTGCCATTTCCTAATCCAGGGCATCTTCCAGACCCAGGGATGGAACCAGCTTCTCCTGCATTGGCAGGTGGATTACTTACCATTGTACCATCTGGGAAGCCCTGATGGGTAATGTACCAGTGGTCAAAGCACTCAGTTCTGGACCTTGCTCTGGTACCCAGTAGAAAGGTAACCAGGGATGAGAGACTAAGAATGAATGAGATACAATAATTAAAATGTGCGGTTTTGTTTGTGAAATGAGTTGTTTTTTTTTTGAATGTTGTTGCATAGATGTATTTTTTAAAAATAAAATGAAGTATCTACTGCATTTTCAGGCATATATTCTATGAAGAGCTTGAAGCTAAGAACCTGGAAAGTACTATTATTAAAGTTTCCATTTATGGAACACTTTATGCTTGAATTATGCTAAATAATTTATAATCAGGTCTTCACTCATATGACCTCCTCAGAGAAGCCTTCCCTGACTGTCCCATATCAAATAGTTTCCCTGTCACTGTCCATACCTTAATCATACTTTATAGAATTGATCTCTGTCCAGCATTATATTATTTGTGCTTATTGTTTATTTCCCCAGATGGAATTTAAGCTCCATGAGAATAAAGGATTGGATATTTTGTTCTCTGCTGTATCTCCAACATCTAAAACTGCTTCAAACATTATAGTCCCTGAATAAAGTATTTATACAAGGAAGGTATAAATGAATGATCTCGTGGAATTCTAACCACAACCCTATGAGCTAAGTCTTATTATTATCTCCACTTAGTAATTGAGGAGACTGGGCCATAAAGACCATTAAGCCACTTGCTTAAGGACATAGTAAGTGGTAGAGCCTGTATTCAGATCTAAGTGTGACTCATGGCTTCAACCACCAGGCTATACAGCCTTTTAATAAACACAGTGTTGCTTCTCAGAAGGTGGTATCGGGCCTCTGTGGGGACTCATTAAATTGTAGATTATTGGGGTTCATTATGACATCCTGAAATAGAGTGAGGGAGGGAGGGCTGGGTGGGGGGGAGGGGATAAAGGGTAGGAAAAGGGGAAAGGTGGAGAGAAAAAAAGTACATCTGTTTCAGGTATCTGTTCCCATCCCTTGGGTCTCTTATCTGAACCCTCCCAGAAAGAGGCAAGAAGGAACTGTTTTCACAGGGACTATGTGACACCGTGGATGCTTTGCTGCTCAGGTAAAAAGATACTAACAATTTGGCCCCTCTTGGGTTAGCAACTCTGGCAGTGCCATGAGACACAACCTTGGCCCAGATGTCAGGTTTGCATGGAGCCTATGGAGGGAATCTTAGGAACTGGACATCAATGGAGAGACAGAATGGAAAGCAAGAACTGTGTGCAGATGCCAATGGAACATCCCCTGGGGGCTTCCAGAAGAGCTTAAAAGGCGAGCAGAATTTGCCTGAATCTGGGTTTCTGTGTTTAAATAAGAGTGGACAAGTGCTAGCTACTGATGACTGAATTGTAGTTGCTACAGTGATTCCATCAGTACTTACAAATACTATTTTTCCTCTTCCATGGTCCCTGTTTTCCTTTGTCTGGCTGGGCCTGGGGGCTTCTACTCCTTTGGGTCATTCTGGTCTATGGGGCTTTCACTCTGATGTGAACCACAGGACATGACAGAAATTTATCACTGGTCCCAGGGAATAGAAACAACAGAAAATTCAGAATCAGCTGTGGAGCCCACGTCCTGATGTCTCATCTCTATGGAATGGGTGAACCCCAGAGATAAAAAGAGGCCTCTTATTCTCTCCTTAGTCTAGGCCCACTGAACTTGCAGAGCCCGAATTCCATAGGGTCACAGGATCTGAGTCAAGTTGCCCTTGATTTCTAGTAGCTGAGCTTTCTCGAGAAGTCCCTCCAGCATTGAGCTGTTAACTCACCACTCCTTTATTTACATATTAGGTAGATGAAGTACGCCCACTCAGATTATGAAACACCATTCATTGTTTTTGGCGAGTTGCTCTTAGGTGTTGTCAAGAAGTCTTATTCTGAGGGTTTCAAAAGTGTTTCATAGCAATGTCAACTCTGTAGTTATAGCCCTCAGTAAAAACCTTGACCTAAGAAATGAGAAAAACTCCCAATCGGTGAGGTAAGTAATTAAGCAAGGGACTGCATTTTACTGTGTAAATTATAGTACATTTACTGTAAAGCTAAACCTCCAATAACCCTTATAAAGTCCTCACAGGTAATGACTTAACCATGAATAGTAAGTTCCAGGGCTGCAGAACAGAACACATTTGTCCTTTAAATACTATTGGGAAAGGGAAACTAGATTAAAATTGAAAAGAGCAGTTTTCCCAGGTTCCAGTCATTGAAGGTTTGGCTTGGGTTCAGTGGTGGAATCCTGGTTTTCCCCCTAAACCTCCCCAGTACTGTATGCAAATCTTAGGTGTAGCAAGAGTTGGGCATGAAATCAACTGCAGCTCTGGAATGTTTGAAACATACATGCAACTTGGTAGAATATTCTCTCTTCTCCTGGGCCATTTTGCTTCTTGTTTCTCTGGAAATTAAAGGCCTATGACCCATTGCTTTCAGACCCACAAAGTTGCCCAACTCCAGGGGGGACACTGTAACTCTACGTGCAAATTGCCCCTAGAGTTTTGCAAAATGCCAACCCCGATTCCTTTATAATGGAGTCATTCATAGCACCACCTGTAAAAATGATGTTCATTCCAGCTGGATATCCCATCCCAGTGTTCTTTCCCCACAGCCTGGTTCAGGTTCAAGGAAGTTTTTAGCCTCAGTCTATTTTTCACCTTTTTCTGTGCATCGTTCAAAGACGGGACCTCTTTTCCAAACTGAGGGATGTGATACACAACATCTGCCACAAGGGGGATGAAAAAAAAAGAAAAGGGTCTAAATTGCTCCAAAGAACCTGAAAAAGCTATGGGAATTTGTCCTGGAAAAGGCATAAGAATCGACTCTGTGATGGAAGATAATAATTTCAATTCCAGATCTTGTATCTGGTACTGAGTGTTAATAGACTTTGACATGAAATGAGGGCATGGTGTTCTTGGCAGATGATGAGAAAAGCAATGTGTCCTGCTTACCCCCACCTTCCAGCCGAAAGACATTTTCTGTTCTTCTTGCAACAGGTCTTTACTTACAAAAACAGCTGGTTCCCTTAGGAAGTATGTATCTAACTAATCCTCCACATAAATACTTGGCTTCAACAGAGAAAATAAGTTTGTCATATTCAGCATAAAACTTGATTGCACTTGCCTCCAGGCCTTTGAACAAGCTGGGCCGTTTTGCCCATTGGGCACCATAGGCATAGTGCCTAGGCTGGGGCCCAAGAACATTTCAAGAGCTGATTAAAATACCTGAGACCAGGAGAAAAAAAAAGAAAGAAAGAAATGTTTTGCTTCCAAAATATGGAAATTGTGAAATCAAAATTTTAAAATGTTTAGTGACATTACTGAAAATTATATATCAGCTTCGATAATTAAATTTGATATTCATAAATATCTCATTACAATGAAAAATAATTTGTGGATTAGCTTTTACGACTTAAAATGTCTCGTGGGTACCCAACGATGACTGAGAAATCACAACCAAGTGGGACTCAAAGGAGCTACTCACAGCAAATTTCAAAAGCCAAATTGGAAAATATCTTTCAAGTTCTTTCCCCCAAGTTATGGTAGACATAGGTCTCTTTGAAGGTTTGATAAGATATGTGTGCAGCTGCCTAGGACTTAAGGAGGATCCTAAAGTGGCCCTGTATAGGGGTCATTTCCCCTGCGTGGGATACCTTCAATTGTCTCAACAATCCTTGTTCTTTCTCAAATTTAAATCTTTAAAGAAGATACCCTCAAGAATTTTTTTGTTGTTGTTCAGCTCCACTGGTCTCTTTGACTATTTCTTTAACAATTACAGGTATAAGGACTTTGTACTTACTTGTGTTATGGACAACTTCTATATCTTTATTTTTATTTTGAGGGTTTTCTTAAATTTATTTTACATATTGATGTTATATTTCAACTAAAGTGAGAATCTTGGACAGGAAAATATGTATTCATTCAGTTGTTCATTCAATGAAGCCACCATATATTGGGTGCTTGGGAGACAAAGTTATGTAAAGAACAATATCTGGCCCTTTCCTTCAAGGCATCAGTCTAGGAAAGAAGACTGCTACTGCTGCTAAGTCACTTCAGTCATGTCCGACTCTGTGCGACCCCATAGACGGCAGCTCACCAGGCTCCCCCGTCCCTGGGATTCTCCAGGCAAGAACACTGGAGTGGGTTGCCATTTCCTTCTCCAATGAATGAAAGTGAAAAGTGAAAGTGAAGTCGCTCAGTTGTGTCCGACCCTCAGCGACCCCATGGACTGCAGCCTTCCAGGCTCCTCCTTCCATGGGATTTTCCAGTACTGGAGTGGGGTGCCATTGTCTTCTCCGGAAAGAAGACAGGGAAGCAGATAAATGATAGCACAATGGCTTCCTGGAGGTTTTCTCTTTGTTGCTTAGACTGGGACTGGATTCAGTATGTTTTCATTTATATAATAATCATTTTCTTTGTGTCAGATACTGTTCTCAACGCAGGTCTGTTTAACACTTTAACAAATGCTGCACTATTTAATTCTTAAAGCAATTCTATGATGCATTTTTGTTATCCCCACTTTACAGATGAAGACATTAGAGCACAGAGAAGTGAAATAATTTGCTCAAGGTCAGTTGCAAACATCAAATAAGTAGCCAAACCAGGATCCCAACCCAGACAGCCTGGTTCTAGAGTCCACGTTAACTGTCTAGGATATGAACTGAACCATATGATCAGTACCAGAGTGGTTTGTAGAAAATGCTACATAACTAATCACACACAGGAAAGATGAAACTGGCAGGGAATTCTTCACAAAGGAGATGATATCTGAATTGCTTTGTATGAAACAGGAATTTGCCCATCAGATAAATTTGGAATACAGGATTGAGAAACGCTTTCCAAATAAAAAGAAGAGCCTATTCATCATCTATATGTGTGTATATAAATAAAAAAACCAAACAAATGTGAAGACTTGTTTTGGGAAATGCAATTAGCTTATTTGGCTGGAACTTGATGTGTGTGGGGAGAGTCGATAGAGATGGGGCTCGAGAAGGAAGTAAAGATAACACAGATGTGTAGGCTATTGGAGGAGTTTGGCTTTCGGTCAGTTTTGACTTTGGTCAGTTAAATATTGATGGCCTCTCCCCACTTCCACCCATTCAAAATGAAAGAAAAACTTGATAAGTTCAATTATGCAAAAGAAGAAAAAATTAATATGCTTGGGAAAAAGATGACACAAAGTAAAAAAATCAAACAACAAACTAGAATAAAATATTTGTACTGCATAGTCCAATTTTCCTTAATGTACTAAGTGTGTTTACGAATCAGGGAACTGTGTGTGGTGACGGATGTTAACCAGACTTACTGTGGTGATCATTTTGCAATATACACAAATATCGAGTCATGATGTTGTACACCTGAAACTAATATAATGTTATGTGTCAATTATACCTCGATGGAAAAAAATAAGGAAAAACAGAGACCAACGCCCCAAGAGACAAGGACATGAATAGACAGTTTCAGGAAAAGATATCTAAACATTTGTAAAGGTGCTCTGTCCAGTAATAAGAAAAAAGCAAATGAAATTGAGTAAGATATAATCGTCATTTTGATTTGGCAAAAATCAAAAAATTTGTTAACACATGGCCCTTCCAGGTTTTGGGGAAATAGCCTGTCTCATTCATTGTTGGTAGGAAGATAAATTGGCACAATTTCTCAACTTCTCTGATGATAATTGGTCAGCATCTACCCAAATTACACGTGTGTAATTATCTGACTGTTCTACTCCAAGGAATTTCTTCTGCAGGTATATTTACACATGGATATGATGTTGTGCATACAAGGCACATATCTTACCATATTGTCTATAAAAGCAAAAGATTGGGAGGAAAAAACCTGAATATCCTTCCCTAAGGAACTGGTTAAGTCCATTATGATACATCCATACCATAGAATTCTTTTATGTCTTTAAAAAGAGCGAGGCTGTCCTGTATGTATTGATGTGAATCTCCAACATACAGCATAAAACAAAAACAAAACAAAATAAGGTACAGAGGAGTGGGTTAGGTTTTTTACCATTTGTATGTGCATGCATGTTGAAGGTTTTATATATATATGTACCTACTATATATATGACTATATATATGACTTGAATATGTACTAAATACTTACAGAAGAATTGAAAGCAATTCTAAAACACCAGAGGAAACTGTAGCTGGGGAGAGAGGAAAGATGAACACCTTTTTTTGTATAATTGTGGTGTCTTTGGCATTTTTTTGGTTATATGTTTCTTGTTTTCAGTGGGGTTTTTTGCATATATTATCTGGTTTTTAAAATGAAATTTTAAAATTTTGGTTGATCAACTCTCATCCTTCCTCACTGCATTGTTTTGCATAATGTAGGACAATCGATTGAGATATATGTTCCATAGTTTAATTTTCATTAAAACTCCAAACTACGTTGTCTCCTTGCGGGAGGGAACAGAGGGGAGAACTTGGCTGCAGTAAGGTGGGGCTGCAGGTTGAAGATAGCGTGGGGAGGTGGCTGTTTTCTGTCCACTTGGTGCGAGGACAGAGCTGCCCTGCAGGTGGGGCCACGGGGAGAGCCCGGGTGTTTAGAGGTGTTGAGGGGGATGGTGTGCACCGGAATTCACTAGGAGTCTTCGGTTTAAACACCTTTCCAAACCCTGGCTTTCTGGTTAGTTAAACCCAGAGACAAAGGTTATGAAACTCCTGTCTGGCTTCAGTTTTGGTTACAACCCTGGATATGTGTTCACTGACACATTGGGCATGGATATAATCTTCACTGACCTTAATTGGAGCAAAGCTTACTTTTGCTGAAAGGGATGAATTTATTTGTCTATTTTTAGTGAAGTATCTGATATCAGTCTGCTTTGTTTCACTTATGTAACCTCACCAAAGGACTGATTTCCTCAGCAAAGTCGAATGACTACACAAGACCTAAGTGCCCAGAGACTGTGTTCAGACGTCTCAAGGTATAATTAATAAAGAGAATAAAGGATCAGAGAGGTTTTTCAACTGACAAGGCCAGGCCCTTCTAATTAGTGAAGACTGCCCAACTGCCTTGCATTATTTTCTTTGCCAGGAGACAACTGATCTCCTAAATGTTTAAGCGACTTCTTGTTGATCTGGTTTCGGAGGATTAAGCTCAGTGTAATTTCATCTTTTCCAGGTGTGAGACACTTGTATGTGCAGTAATCTGATTCTATACTCTCAGGGAAAACAGCGTGTCTTTGTCAGCACCGTTTGACAGAGTCAAACCCCTGAATCACGACCTCGCTCTCAACAGGCATAAATCCTGTGTAGTTATCACTTGCCCAGCCACTGAGTGCCGTGAGGCTTTGGCTTCTGGCTCTTGGTCATGCTGATCAGTGGGGCAGAGATGGTGTGCCAGCAGCCAAGATGGACTTCAGAAAGCATTTCCTTTCTGATTCCTTTGGATTCAGTGTTTAAGGACTAAGCCATACTATCTCTACTTTCATCAAGGGTTAAAGCAAAATGCACAGTAATTAATTTGTGTTTGGGTTAATTAGTAGAGATGTCAATTATTTTTCTGATTATTTGGGTAATGCTCTCAGTTTTATGATTTCCTGCTGGATGTTTCCATTTTTGATATATAGTATGCACTCTAGTAGAAGAAGTATTAGCTACCACTTAATAATAATTGCTAACTCGTAGTGAGTTTTAAGATGTACTGTTCCGTGTGCATACTTGGATTATTGGTTTGATGCTCACGACTGTGATTATTAAATCTATTTTACAGATTGGAAAGTGAAATACAGGGACAGTTAAGTAACCTGAGCAAGTGCTCAAGGCTGGAAAGTGGTGGATGTGTAATTAGAACCCTGAAGTCCTGAGTTTAGCATTTTAGCACATAACCACAAAGTTATCTACCACCATTTATTTTATGCCAGGCACATGACAACTCTGAGAGGGGATGATTGTCATCCCCATTTTACAGATGGGCAAATAGAGTCTCAGAAAGTTGAAATAAGTTATCCAGGTCACAGGGATAGTAAATGGTTAGTGCTAATTAACTGAGATCCAGATCTGAGCTCTTAACTCACAAATCATGTGACGAAAACAGGTAAATCTCTTCTGGTCTGGGTCCACGTGGAACCTAACACATGCAATGGGCAGACAGGGATCAGAAATGGGAGACAATTGTATGCTGAGCTGGGGAATATAGAAATTTGTTATTCTGAGTTTGGCCATCTTACAGGAGCAAGGAATAAGAAGAGTCTTAAAGGGACGGGACCTTAAATATCACAGGTCAAACCCCACACTTTCACAAATGAGGAACAATTGCTTCAGAGACAGAAAGCAATGTATACCAAGTCACAGAGGAAATGTCAATGGCCTTGCTGGTGTTAAAATCAAAGTCTGGTGACACTCAGCCTAGGGGTCTTTCTTTCATATCTTTTTGTTTTCACAGAGGTTTCCTGATTCTTGTCCTACAAAAATAATGTATGGGCATGGTTCCTCATTGTGTGGTTTAAAGTCAGTGTGTTCCTCAATACTGCACATTGAAGTTCCTTATCTGAAATCTCTATATAGTTAGCCCAATTCATATAAATTTCCTGCTTTTATAGTTAGAAAAGACTGAATTTAGTCAACTTATTAAGATTCTACTTGATGGCTTTTCATTTAGGAAGTAGCAACTAGCCTAGTCTGCCTTGAACTTAGTACATCAAGAAATCATGTTCTCTTATTGAGTTACTTCTTTGTCCAATGGCATCACCTAAACCTATGTGGATATTTTCTAGTTTTTATTCTCCATCCAGAAAGAAACATGGAACAACTTGAAGAGAGGAAAATCCTCATACCTAAGACTCGGCCAAGGCTACCACATGTGATGAGCTATTAATGGTCTCTATATTCTTTCTTGGCATTTAAATTTTAAGATCTTCCTTCCTGCTACCATCATGGCCACCAAACCAGATCAAGCTTCTTGATCGTGTATTCTCACAGACCATAGCCCTGTTTAGAAGCACTGTACTCTTCTGTCTCCTTGGGCTATGCTCTAACTAATTCCTTCCAGCTCCATGAGGGTAGGAACCTCATTGGTTTTGCTCATTCTGCACCTCCAGCATTTAGTACAGTGCCCAGCGCATAGAAGGTTCTCAACAAATACACATTGAAAAATGTGTAAACAAAAATAAAGCCATACTGCTTTGTTTTAATTTCTGTCCTCATCATCCAACAACCTAATGTTAGAGTGGTTTTACTTAAATTTAATCCAACAAACTGAAGTATATGCATACCATGTTATATTATTCAGCCATAAAAATGAATGGAGTTGAGTCAGTCGTAGTGAGGTGGATGAACCTAGAGACCGTTACACAGAGTGAAGTAAGTCAGAAAGGGAACAACAAATATAATGTATTAAAGTATATGTATGGAATCTAGAAAATGGAAAACAATACAGATGAACCTATTTGTAGGAAAGGAATGGAGACACAGACATCGGGAACAGACTTGTGGACACAGATGGGGAAGGAGAGGGTGGGACGAATGGGGAAGTAGCATTGACATACATATACCGCCACGTGTGAAACAGAGAGCTGGTAGGAAGGTGCCGTGTAACACGGGGAGCCCAGCCTGGCACTCTGTGATGAACTAGAGAGGCAGGATGGGGGGCAGGGAGTGGGCGGGGGATCGAGAGGAAGGGGATATATGTACACATATATATACTATGGCTGATTTGCAATGCTGTATGGCAGAAATCAATACAACATTGTAAAGCAATTATCCTCCAATTAAAAATAAAAAACAAGCAAACAAAAACCAAAACTGATGAATTCTGAAAGACATACTTTCCCTACATGTTTGTATACAGAGCAGAAAATACTATCCATAAAATAAAACATTATCTTAATAATCTGCAAAAAACTTAAATCCAACAGTGGAAATCTGTAGGAAGATCCCATCTTATACCTTTGAGAGGCTCCTTTTTCCCATGCCAGCCAATGACCTATGTCAGGAATCAATGTACTCAGAAGGCAGCCCTGGAAAGGACACCCCTTGAAGTTTCTTTGTATGGCCATGAGGCTAGTGTGTAGATTAAAATTTGGATCTCGACCAGCGAGTGGGCGGGGGTGGCCGCTGCTGCCTTGGGAACCGAGCTGCTTCGACCCAGCTACCCAAAGCTGGGTGAAGAGGCTCCGTCTGAAAAATTAAAAAAAATAATAAAATAAAATAAAATTTGGATCTCAAGCCTTAAAGGGTTTTAAAGCCCATCAGCCAGACAGCATCATAAACATTTGGTCACCATGCTTTCTGAGCACCGGAGCGAATATTCTGGCAGCCCCTGTCACCACACTGACTGGCACATATGCACACACAGCAGGTCAAAGGCAGACCCTTTGGTAAATCCGGCCATGGAGACATAGGCTGGTAGCCACTCCAGCAAAAAAAGGGCAGGAGCTGGAAGTGAGAGGAGCAGAAATGGAATGTCCATTCTCTGCCAGTTCATTAAAGTCAGAGTTAGAACCAATTGCTGGGTAGTGGCAGATGCTCTGGAATAGATTTGGGGTGGGAGCCAAACCACAGCCTTCATCCTCCATTACTGACTCTCCCTTCCTCAAGAAAATGATCTTATCCTCGAGTTAATCCACAGCCTGTCAGTGATTTAGAAGCCAAATCCACACCGATGACCTAGATGCTGCTGTACCTGCATCCCAGAGTAGGACCTGACCTGACATCTGGTGTCAATGCAGAGACTTTTAGTGACTGTTTATTTGCCTAAGCTAATACATCAAAAGAATGATCTTTCCCCAGTTGGGATGAGGGCACTCTGACCTGGCACCTTAACTACTTTTAACTGCCTTGTAATCTTCTAGTCAAGATCATTATCTGCAGACTGGGCATACTAGAAAGTAGAGTTTTTCCACTGACATCTCAGCAGAGATTATGATCCTCTCTGTTTCTGGAACATGAGAAAGCCAAGCCCTGGGAATCAGACAGATTGCTTGCTTGAGAAGCCAACTCATCAAACAGAACTTGGTTTAAGTAGTTGACCTAAGTTCAGGTTGCATTTGACAGCAGCAGAGCCAGAATTCTCCGTCTCTGTCTTTTCACCACCAAACTTCTCCAATTAATGGTCTACACCTGCTTCCAAGGTCTTCTCCTTGATCCTCTGACATCTGCCTTCTATTTCTCAGTCTTCCCCAAGCTTGGCCATCTCCTCTTTTGGATCCCAGTTCGTTGGTGCTTTCTACACTTGCCTCTGATATTTCTCTTTTTGATTCCTTGTTACTATCCCTGCCTCCAATGTCCAAGTAAGGGCAAAAGAAAAATGTCTTGTAGCCTTCTAAATTGAGGTGAGTCTGATGCTTGATTTATTCATATGCTACACTGACTATGAGAGTCCAATTTAGCCACAAGTTCTGAGTTGTGAGGTATACTTCGCTTAAATTTCCAGTGGTGTGAGCACATCCCCAAAGTTAAAAGCCTGAGGCATCTGAGCACTCAATGGGGGCCCTAAATAGTTATTACAAGTGTCCTCTTTATTGCTCTTCTTCCTATGTCTGATCAAAAGGGCCCATAGTGGAAGCTTCACGCTCTGAATTACATAGACACTGGAAGGGTTTATGAGGGAGAGCATACCGAATTTTGAAGTTTAAGGACTTCGGGCAAATTTCCTAGAATGCACCAATTCTTCTTTTTGTGAAATTCAAAGGTGCCCCCCCAAAAAGCAAAATAAAAAACCAAACTTCTGTTTGTTAAGCAGTATACTTGACACTTGTCGTAATTGATCTCTTATCTCCCAATCAAAGTCATATCACCAGTACATGGTGGAGGTAGGACTCAAAGTTACATATTTCGAGACTAGAGTCCATGTTTTAAATGCCATCTACACTTTTTTAGCAGGAGATATTTGACCTTTTCTCTCCCTTTGCCATCCTCATATCTTAAACAAAATGCTATGCTCTTCTGCTTTTCTATCTACTTCCTCTTTTTCTATTTCCTTTGCTAGCTTCTCTTTTCTCTTTTACGCTCTAGAATGTGCCTTGTTGTCAACTATTTCTCCACACCCTTGGGAGGATCATCTATACTCATGGCTTCAATGAATACTTTCAGGATCCCATCAGAGTCTACATATAGGTATAATAGAGGCCAGATCTGTCTTTTCGCTGGAAATGTTGAGCATACGGCAGAGTGCGTGACACACAGTAAATGTTCAGTAAATACTATTGAATAAATGAATGGATGAATGGATGTAAGAATTCACTGGTCTGCTGAAAATTCTCAGATACTCTTTTTCCTGGTGTTCAGATGCATATCTCCAGCTACCTACTGAATATTTTCGGCCGTTTCCTGCCGTTGCTATGAAATGACAGTAAGAGTTTGGTGGAATCATTGAGGGTTTGACCAATTTTCTGGGGCAGTCACACCAGTTGGATTCTCTCATGGTTTACCATTGGAGGCAGCTGTATTACCGTAGTGGATTATAGACTTTCTGCAGAGGAGAATAGAAGCTTGGTTCCTTTCAATGATGTGGGTTTGGGCTCCTTTGGGAGGACCCCAAGGCAGCTACTGGGTGGAGTCCTTTCTAAGTAGACACGGATGGAGAAAGATTGCTGGTAGAGGCCACTGGTAGTCATTTAAGGATAACACTACACTCATGGGATAAATGCATCTTTGTGTTGAGTGCCCAAGGAGACTTAATGCCAGGTCAAGTCCAGGCATGGAAGAACAATGAGCTCATAGCCATGAAATAGTCATCCTATCAGGGCCTCCAGATCTGACCCTTGGTTGGCTCCTGCTTCTGTGAGTCCTCAAATATTACCATAAAACTTGGCTGTGAGTGCCAGAGTTGGTGGCTGTCCTTAGTTATGACGGATGTGATCTACTGCAGGTTTGTTTAGTCTGAAATAATTAATCAGATGACTTGTGGGAGGTGCTATCAGAGAGACTTAGAGGCTGGATGGCATGTACCGACTGAGTCAGCCTGTCCACTTCATTGTCTCATGCCAGTTCTACAGTATATGCTCTGCGGTTGGCATCAACATGTGATTCAAAGAGCTTCATACTTTGTGCTGCTGTCATAGGTTTCTACTCATGGTTCTACCTCAGACCAATTCAATCCCAGTTTTCCAATCTTTCTGCTTCCAGACACATGAGCAGCCAGCCTGGTCATGTGCCATTGCCAGTGAGTCTATGTATATTTCAGCCTTGAGCCACTTCTTTGGTCCATGCAAAGTGGGTGACCAGATTCATCACCTGACACTCACCTCCCTGGAAGCATTTTGCCTCACTACTGTTTTTCTAGATCACCCCTGGGTGGGGATATAGTTTAGTTTGTGGCAAGTTTCTGGCTTGCAAGCACATGCTGAGTTAACCACCCATAAATCAAGCCCAGGCTTTTCCTCCTCTGTCAGCTGATTAAGGAACTCACCATGTGACCATTCGTATGAAATAAAGGAGAAGTGCTTGTGAACAGCGAATGGGTAAAATCCTGAGCTCTCTGCTATTGTAACTGCCTTGTGACCTCTGGCCCAACTCATGCTTGATTCCAAGGGGACCACTGCCATCTTAGGAATTGTGGATCCACCTTAGTGATGACGTGGTAGGTCTGACAAAACCTAGCTCATGATGATGTTGGATGTTCTGGATTATGATCACTTGGAGTATTAGGGTTCTCCAGAGACAGAGAACCAACAGAACATACGTGTGTGTATATATATATATATATATTATATATATATATATACACACACATTCACACACAGGTGTATACATGCACACACATACATATATACACACATACATTTGAAGATGGAGAGAGATTTATTTAAGGAATTGGCTCACATGATTGTGAGGGCTGGCAAGTCCAAAACCTGCAGTGCAGGGAATTCCCTGGTGGTCCAGTGGTTAAAACTCTTATGCTTCCACTGCAGGGGATGTGGCTTTAATCCATTGTCAGGGAACTAAGATCCCACATGCTGGGTGACTTGGCCAAAAAAATTTTTTTTAATTTAAAAATTTGAAAAACAAAATCTTTGTGGTGCGGGCCAGTCAGCTGGAAATACCAGAAAAAGTCAGTGTTGCAATCCAAAGCTGTCTGGAGGCAGAATTTCTCTTTAAAGTACTTCAGTCTTTCCCCTTAAGGCCTTCAACTGATTGGATGAGGCCCACCCTTTTATGGAAGGTAATCTGCTTTACTCAAAATCTACTGATTTAAATGTTAATCACATCTAAAAGTACCTTTACAGCAACATTTAGACTGGTGTTTGACCAGCACCATAGCCTAAGCAAGTTACCACATAAATTAACCATCATCCTTGGTGTTTCATAGGCTCAGGGGTACATTGGTTTTACAAAAGGCAAATAATCCTTCATTTCAGAAGCCTGGGACCTGCATAGTGATTCTTCCCCTGGGAGATGGTGTAAACTACACATGATAGCTTTTCCCACAAGTGATTCTCAAATATCACAGGGTCTTATGGGTCCTATGGCCCCCAAGGAGCAAGGCTGCTTCCACCACAAGCTGTAACTGCTACAGAATCCTTTCCTGCACTGGGTGTCACTCAGAGGTGGCAGCCTTCCAAGACAACCACTGTATACGTTGCAGCAGTATTCCCAAGTGTGGAATATTTTGCCTCCAGAACCCAAAGATATCTATGAGGCATTGGGCTTCCTTCTTCCTAGTGGGATGTATAAGATGTAACAATTTGTCTTTCATTTTTGGATGGAATATACTAGCATGCCTTTGACTGTCAGATATTTAGCATTTTTCCTCATGTGTTAAGCTCCTGAATCTTCATTAGATTTATCTTGTACTGCTCAAGCAGACGTTAGCTAGTTCTTGCTCACCTGGCTCATTTAGCATAATGTCATCAATGTAGTGGGCCAATACAATCATCGATGAGGTATACGGAAAGTCCAAATCTCTCTGGACACTATTTTGAGACAGCACTAACACAGCCCTGGGTGGTGGTGGGGGTGCTGGAATTATTGCCTGTGTCACATAAAGGTGAACTGTTTGTGATCCTCTTTTCTGATCTAGAAATTGCTGGCTCTACAACATGTATCTGAGGCCATGTTAATCTCTAGCAAAAACGCCATATCTGTCATGGAGGCAGCAGTTGGGTTTATGGTAGTCTATTGTCATTCTCCAGGACATCTGACTGATTTCTACAGGGGTCCCAGTGGGTAAATTAGGTGGAGATGAAATGGGGATCTCTACCATCACTGCAGATGGTGATTGCAGCCATGAAATTAAAAGACGCTTACTCCTTGGAAGGAAAGTTATGACCAACATAGATAGCATATTCAAAAGCAGAGACATTACTTTGCCAACAAAGGTCCGTCTAGTCAAGGCTATGGTTTTTCCAGTGGTCATGTATGGATGTGAGAGTTGGACCATAAAGAAAGCTGAGCACTGAAGAATTGATGCTTTTGAACTGTGGTGTTGGAAAAGACACTTGAGAGTCCCTTGGACTGCAAGGAGATCCAACCAGTCCATCCTAAAGGAGATCAGTCCTGGGTGTTCATTGGAAGGACTGAGCTGAAGCTGAAACTCCAATATTTTGGCCACCTCATGTGAAGAGTTGACTCATTGGAAAAGACTCTGATGCTGGGAGGGATTGGGGGCAGGAGGAGAAGGGGATGACAGAGGATGAGATGGCTGGATGGCATCACCGACTCGATGGACATGAGTTTGAGTGAACTCCGGGAGTTGGTGATGGACAGGGACGCCTGGCGTGCTGTGATTCATGGGGTCACAAAGAGTCGGACACGACTGAGTGACTGAACTGAACTGAACTGAACCAACAATAAACTGTGGAAAATTCTGAAAGAGATGAGAATACCAGACCACCTGACCTGCCTCTTGAGAAACCTATATGCAGATCAGGAAGCAAAAGTTAGAACTGGACATGGAATAACAGACTGGTTCCAAATAGGAAAAGGAGTATGTCAAGGCTCCTTTTGTCACCCTGCTTATTTAACTTAGATGCAGAGTACATCATGAGAAACACTGGGCTGGATGAAGCACAAGCTGGAATCAAGATTGCCGGGAGAAATATCAATAACCTCAGATATGCAGATGACACCATCCTTATGGCAGAAAGTGAAGAGGAACTAAAAAGCCTCTTGATGAAAGTGAAAGAGGAGAATAAAAAAGTTGGCTTAAAGCTCAACATTCAGAAAACTAAGATCATGGCATCTGGTCCCATCACCTCATGGCAAATAGATGGGGAAACAGTGGAAACAGTGTCAGACTTGATTTTGGGGCTCTACCATCACTGCAGATGGTGATTGCAGCCATGAAATTAAAAGATGCTTACTCCTTGGAAGGAAAGTTATGACCAACCTAGATAGCATATTAAAAAGCAGAGACATTACTTTGCCAAAAAAGGTCTGTCTAGTCAAGGCTATGGTTTTACCAGTGGTCATGTATGGATGTGAGAGTTGGACTGCGGTCATGTATGGATGTGAGAGTTGGACTGTGAAGAAAGCAGAGCACCAAAGAATTGATGTTTTTGAACTGTGGTGTTGGAGAAGACTCTTGAGAGTCCCTTGAACTGAAAGGAGGTCCAACCAGTCCATCCTAAAGGGTATCAGTTTTGGGTGTTCATTGGAAGGACTGATGCCAAAGCTGAAACTCCAATTCTTTGGTGACCTCACGCGAAGAGTCGACTCATTGGAAAAGATCCTGATGCTGGGAGGGATTGGGGACGACAGAGGATGAAATGGCTGGATGGCATCACTGACTCGATAGACACGAGTTTGAGTAGACTCCGGGAGTTGATGATGGACAGGGAGGCTTGGCATGCTGTGATTCATGGGGTTGCAAAGAGTCAGACACTACTGAGTGACTGAACTGAACTGAACCAACTCCTTTATATCCTTAAAGGTGGCATTAATTTCTGTCATCTCTTTGAGGATACAAATTTGTTTCTAGTTTAGTATCTTGGCTGGGAGCAGGGTGGAGGTATTAGCACTTTTAAAGGCTTCTCTTGGTCTCCTCTACAAAAATTTGATAGACAATTTTTACTCCACGGGCCAAAAATCCAAAGTGAGGGTTGCATCATCTCCCAACGATGTCTATTCCAACCATACATCGGAAATATACAATGGGCCCACAGTCAGCTAGAACCAGATCAACAATCTGTTTGTAGCCTGGCTGCTTCTGAATCCACTGTAACAGGGAGGCCATGATACTTTGGGTCTTCAACTACCAATGTCACTTCAGACCCTGTGTCCAACAGTGGTTAAACATTTAAATAGACCCCTTTCCCCTCCAAAAATAAACCAAGTCTCCCATAACCAGTCTTACATACCAATTTTCTTTGTCAAGCACTGTTGGAATTCATTCCCACAAAACTCCCCTATCTTCTGCTAGTATCTGTAGCTAGGTTGCAGCTCCTCGGGGGTCTGTTTCCTCTCTTTCCTGGCCTAACACAAACCCCAACTGGGTTATTCTGTGACTTAACCCAACTTATGTGCCTCGTGGCCAAGAGGGGAGTATGAACAGATCCTGCAGGAGGCTGCCTTGAGTGAGGAAAGGCAAAGGAGGGGTGCCAGCTCCTAATCATTCCTGCAGGCTCAGAAAATTCAGGGAATCTGGAAATTAAAGATTTTCAGAAACACGAATACTGATGACTCCATTGACTGTGTCATGGTCCCATTCTTTCCTAGCAAGACCCTTGATCTTGTCATGGCAGACTGGTCTTATTTTTACATTGAACATTCTTTGAATGTCAGATACTCTGATCATTAAAACCTGGACCTGTTCTTTAGCTTTCTTTACTTTGCTACTGCAGGAGAGGAGCATCTCCTGGCTACCAGGGAAACCCTCTGGCTTTCGCTGTTGTCTTTCAATTGCCTGTTAACCACTGTCAGGCTCTTGTTATCTTTTACTGATGCAATAATCACAGTAGCCACCCAATCCCACTGTCGCTATGGTGACCATTTCCTCCCTAATTTTCAAATGCCTGATATATTGTGTCCGCCAGGGTTTTCTCTTCCTTGGTGTACAATCTTAACCATTGGTGAAAGTTCACAATTGAACTGTCCCCTTGTGTCAGAGGTATTTTCTCCACCTACTGATCAATAGGGTCTGCAATACCAACCTAGTGGTAAGAGATTCAGCTCTAAAACTCCATCTTATACCTATTTTCTCAGATCACTCTAACTGCTGTCACTCACTGAGTACCCCAGGAAGCAGATTCTGAGTCCAAGTTTAGTGTATAGGATGCTTATTAGGTGGTATCTTTGGGATCAACACACATGGTTGAGGTGACCAATTCATCCTGGTTTTCCTGGAACATTTTTGGTTTTAGCACTGAAAATACAGCATCCTGAGAACTGCCCTCAGTCCTTGGAAAACTGGGAGTGTTGGTGACCCTATCTGTGGTAGACAGAGGGCAGAAGCAGGGTTGAATGAAGGGAAAAGCCAAGCTGTAATCCAGGCCTGATGACCTCAGCTAAGAGAAAGAGAAAGAATTGCCCCTTTAGACGTAACCAGCACCAGGCTGAAATGGCCAGACCTTTACATTCCTATTGCTTCAAACACTGGATATGGGCTTCCGTGGGGAGGGCAAGGCTTTGGGTGGGAACCTCTGGATAGGCTGACAGCTAAGGGCTATCTGCTGGCAGCACTTCTAGGGTCACAAACCTTTCCATGAAAAGGGATCCAGGTGTATCCTTGTGTCTAATACAGATGGATATAGATATATTCTTCCATTTGCACAGACTATCTGTGGAGGATTGCAGAAGAAAATGGTATCAATGCCTCCAAAGAGAGGATATAGGTGACCATGAGAGCAGAGAAGGAAGAGGAAATGCTCTATGGAGATAGTCCTTTGTACAGTTTGAATTTTTCTATTATGGTAAATGTATACGTACATTGCAAACTAACATGAACTTGAGTTAAAATATCAGTAAATAAAGATAAAAATAAGATTATAAGGAATACTGAGGTCTGAGGATCGTGCATCATGAGTACGAAAGCAGCAAAATTCAATCTTGGAAATGGCCTGAATTCTTCAACAGACAAATTGTGAAGATAAGGGATGGAAAAAGGAATAACCTTTGGATTCAAGGAAATTTAAAGGCTATGACAATTTTTTTTTAATGGGGAACACTTTAGGGTCTAAGGTATACACTTGGGCAATATATTATTTTAAAATGCAGAGAAACAATTACTGTAAAAGTCAGGATAATAGCTACATTTGGTGGGATGGAAATGTTGTAGCTGGGATGGGACATAGGAGAAGCTTCTGAGGTGCTTGAAAGTGAAAGTCTCTCAGTCGTGTCTGACTCTTTGCTACCCCATGGACTATACAGTCCATGGAATTCTCCAGGCCAGAATACTGGAGTGGGTAGCCGTTCCCTTCTCCAGGGGTTCTTCCCAACCCAGGGATCAAACCCAGGTCTCCTGCATTGCAGGTGGATTCTTTACCAGCTGAGCCACCAGGGAAGCCCAAGAATACTGAGAATATGCCTGCAATGCAGGACACCTGGGTTTGATCCCTGGGTTGGGAAGATCCCCTGGGGAAGGAAAAGGCTACCCACTCCAGTATTCTGGCCTGGAGAATTCCATGGACTGTATCTGAGGTGCTTGGTAAAGTTCTATTTCTTGACTTGGGTAGGATTTCATGAGTGTTCACCTTGTAATCGGAGAAGACAATGGCACCCCACTCCAGTTCTCTTGCCTGGAAAATCCCATGGATGGAGGAGCCTGGTAGGCTGCAGTCCATGGGGTCGCTGAGGGTCGGACACGACTGAGCAACTTCACTTTCACTTTCATGCATTGGAGAAGGAAATGGTAACCCACTCCAGTGTTCTTGCCTGGAGAATCCCAGGGACGGGGGAGGCTGGTGGGCTGCAGTCTATGGGGTCGCACAGAGTCGAACACGACTGAAGTGACTTAGCACCTTGTAATAATTCATTAAGCTATATATTTTTATTTAATTTTCTATATCTAATTTTAGAATAAAAATAGTTTTAAAAGAAAAAATAAATTAAGAACTAATTCAGAACCTAAGAAAATAAAATGGTTTGTTTTTAATTACTTTCACTTGGCAGATATTTATAGAATATCCATTACACACCAGAGTCCTAGAGATCCAAGAGTGAAATACAAACAAAAATCCTGTTCTTATGGATCTAAAAATCTACCATATCCTTAGTGAATCAAGTGGGTAAAATGTTTAATTCTACTAAGTTTATATTCTTATTTTTCAATCTAAACCAACATAGCCATTTGGGTTATGTGAGATGAATAGTAATAAATGGTTATGGAATTGCCACTGGTTTTACACAAAATCCAAAGAGTGTATACATAACATTCAGCCTTACAACTTCATTTTGCTTTAGCCTTAACATTGCCCTTTGATGATAATGCCTGTGTTTCTATTTCTTTCTTTCCTTTTCTGTCCCTCCAAATCATCTTATTGTGTAAAATTTTATATGGTCCTCAATCCTTTTCAGAAATAGTGTGGGTATATATAAATGAAATATAAATGTTCTAATACCATATTTATGCTCTATGTTGTGTTGACTATAATAAAGCATATAGAATCAACAAGGCTGAAGCAGACCACTAAAATGTATCATACCATGAACCAGAACACCAATAAAAGCAATACTTCTACTAATAAAAATGCTGGCAGTTAGCTCTCTCCAGTATTTGCACCAAGCATCACTGTTAGTTAACTATTTACTTCCTTATAATCCCATAGGGTTGCTCTTCTTTGAGATGTAGGCCTTAGAGAGCATTTGCTTCTGAAAGACTCTATTTTCATCAAATTTAGAAATCTGATTCAGTCTAAAGCCTTCTTCATTAACCTATTTTTTTTATACAGATAGAAAGAAACCACTGTTTAACAGTGTTAAACACAGTTTTTATACAGGTAGAAACACAGTTTAACAGGTAGAAACACCAAGGGCTTATGAAGCTACTAAATCAGCTCCCCCCCTGCCTTTTTTTGCAATAAAGAATGAACATGTGTCCATTTTCAGCTTTTCTCCTGAAGCTTTCATATAATTCTAAAGTTTTCTTGTTAATTATGAGAGCTTGCCCTGGTTGCTTTAAACATTGTGCTGGGAAAAAAAAAAGCTATGTACAAACCAACACAAATTTCATGTTATAGCAATATACCAACATCATTTCTCTGTTTACCAGTTCTGTAGAAAGTAATGTGCATGAAAAACTCTGGTCCCATTCACATTAATGTGAGTTAGTCTTTTCATTTCATACAATTGCATAGCATCTACTCTTAGGTTTTGCATCAGTTAAGACTCTGTTAAGAAAGAATTTATCTCAAAATAACTCAGGTTAAAAAACTAAATAAAAAATAAATCTGCTCATTCCTTCTGACTTAAAGGTTGAGGTGAATCCCAAGGCAGGGCTGAAATGAGGTAATGAAACTCACGGTTTCAGTGGATAGTTCTTCATTAGAACTTTCCATTTCTATATCCGCTTTTAGTGCTTCTCTTTGTGTGTTGGTTTCACTCTCTTCAATCAAAGATATCTTTCTTCTTTGAGGCAGGGAAGATGCACCCTGGCAGCATTCCTTGAGTCAGGAACCTCATACTGAAACCACCACTGTGGGCAGGGGGATGGTGCCAATGACTGGCCAGACCTGGTCATGTGTTGAAGCCTATAGCCAAAGGCAGGTAGGACATTGTGACTGATAAGTCATTCCAAAATTTCGTGGAATGGCCAGGATGTGGAACTGGGTCCAATGAATCAAGGAAACTGGGCAGACAGTTCAAGTGACAACTTACCACTACATGAGTGCCAATACCTGAGCACTGAAGAAGTACTGAGTATAAAAGGAAGGGGTCGCACAGAGTCGGACACGACTGAAGCGACTTAGCAGCAGCAGCAGCTGAAATTAGGAGTTAAAAGATCCCTAATAAATGTCAGCCAAGATAATGGAAGAAAGCTAAGTGATTCTTCTCAAAGTCAATGTAAATATATTAAAAACACTAATACATATGCTGAGAATATAGATGTCAAGAAAGAAGTAGAAGTCAGGACAGAAGGTTAAAAGAACCAAAGAAAAGATATATGTTCAAAGAATGAAAAGGAAGAGAAACAAGAAAAAGACAAGAAGGGGAAAAAAGTAATAAAGAATAAAATCTCCCTATTAAGAAGGATGTTTTTCTCAGGTGGCGCTAGGGTGTAAAGAACCTGCCTGCCAGTACAGGAGACTCAAGAGAGTCGGGTTCAATCCATGGGTTGGGAAGATCCCCTGGAAGAGGGTATGGCTACCTACTCCAGTATTCTTGCCTGGAGAATCCCATGGACAGAGGAGCCTGGAGAGCTGCGGTCCATGGGGTCACAAAGAGTCAGACACAACAACTGAAGCAACTTAGCATGCACACACACACTAAGAAGGATGGGCAAGAGGAACAGAAGAGCAAGAAAACCAGTAGGAAAACCTCAGTCCTAGGATGTGAAAGCATTAAGAAAGATTATGAGTGATAATAGATATTTTAATGTCATGGATTTCGTTTAAAGTAAAGTTTTTATTTCATATTGGAACTATACGTAGTAATTTGTTTCTTAAGTAAATAGGAAAAATGCCTGAAGAATATGTGAATGGCACTGCATGATTGAAGATGAACAGCTAGAGGGAGTTAAGGCCTAGGTTAAAATCACACTTACTTTTAAGTTTGGTGAGTCAGAATCATTTTAAGTGCTAAATGGTAATTCTTATGAAGTTACCTGGGAGGAAAGTATTAACCATCACAAGACACATCAAAGTATTAACAGGCATTTTTAGCTGGGAAGGGAAATCAGCACTTGAAGTAAGAATTCAATTTGGATTCCGGATAAAAAGAGGCAAGGAGGAAATTACGGTAGGTTCTGAAATTTAGGAAAATGGAGGAAAGAAGTCTTTTTCAGAGACTTTCTATAAAAAGCACACATGATTGCTGATACGTAATTGTTAAATATAAATTGAAATGAGTTAAGTCATTCTTTTTGTGATAAGATCACTCACTAGTTACAGATGCCATGCAATTAAATTAACTGTAAAATTGCTAAGAAAAAAAAAAGGAACTGAAATGGCAGAATTCTACTTGACTTTCTGTAAAACGAATGGTTCTGAAAGTGTCATTGGAAAGTGTCATTTAGCTGCAAGGCCTTAAAGGTTGAAATTTTTAAAATGAACACATATCTAGGTTATGTGAGACAGAGATTATCAGGATCCTCATGTCCATGAAGAACTACTAGAAAAAAAATGAAAAGAGCAGAAACATGCAATCTGATCAACTAGTCTAAGTTCATTCTTAAGAACTGCAGAGGAAGATAGGGACATAATTGCTGTTTGAATGATATCCTCAGTTCAGTTCAGTTGCTCAGTCGTGTCCAACTCTTTGCGACCCTATGAATCGCAGCATGCCAGGCCTCCCTGTCCATATATGTATAAATGAACTATAGTGCTATACACTTGAAATGAACACAACATTGTAAATATTAATAACTGCATGCTCAATTGCTCAGTTGTGTCCGACTCTTTGAGACCCCATGGGCTGTAGCCCACCAGGCTCCATTGTCCATGGGATTTGCCAGGCAAGAAAACTGAAGTGGGCTGCCATTTCCTTCTCCAGGGGATCTTATCAGCTCAGGAATCGAATCCGCATCTCTTGCATGGGCAGGCAGATTGTTTTTTTGTTTTTGTTTTTTACCACTGTACCACCTGGGAAGCCTCCATTGTAAATAGCTATCCAATTTTAAACAAGATCAAAAAAAATAAAATAAAACAGAGAAGTCAATCTGAAAATGTCCCTATGTACATTATCTTGAACAATTAAAAAATTTAAGAATCAAATGTATATATCTACATTTGCTGAGAGATATTTGTTCATCCAGTTTGGGCAAATGTCACAGAATTTAGAGCCAAAGCCTAGGACAAATTCCCAGCTCTACCACTCACAGGGCTTGGACAAGTTAACCTTTTGGAATCTGTGTTTTCATTTGCAATAGGGGGGATTCTTCAAGAAACAAACATTTTTGATTGTCTTAGTACATGTGGGCACAGGAATAGTGATCCACAGGACATGGCTGTGGTTGGCCAGAAGCTTGTATTCTTTGGCAGATGGTGAAAACGCTGTAATCACAGGATTGCTGAGATGACAAGAAGAGTGAGAGTGTTTGCTTAACTATAAGATTTTATGCAATTGTTATTAATGAATAAAATGATTCATAGTTTGCTAATGGGAAAGCTCATAAAAATTAGACATTTAATAATGAAACGCTAGATAAGCTTTATTGCCTCCACAAGATTTTATAATCCTATTCTTCCAAACCTCTTCTTTTGCGATGTAATATAATAGTCTTCTCAGGTGGCACTAGTGGTAAAGAATCTGCTTGCCAATGTAGGAGACATAAGAGACGTGGGTTCGATCCCTGGGTCAGGAAGATTCCTCTGGAGACGGAAATGGCAACCCACTCCAGTATTCTTGCCTAGAGAATCCCATGGACAGAGGAGCCTGGCAGGTTACAATCAATAGGGTTGTAAAGAACTGGACATGAATGAAGCGACTTAGAACACACAGCACACGATATAATACTGATTCGTTTATTTATAACTCTCCCTTTCAATTTTGTTCCAGACAGGGATTTAAGACTTTCCCAGTCCTGCTCCATTAATCACCGTGACCAACTACGCCCATGATATAAAAGCTAACATGGCTGGACTTCCCTGGTGGCCCAGTGGTTAAGAATCCACCTGCCGAGGTAGGGGACATGGGTTCGATCACTGGTCAAAGAGGATTCGACATGTGTTGGGGCAACTAAGACCAGGAGCCAAAACTACTGAGCCCACAAGCCTAGAGCCTGTGCTCCACATCAGAAGAAGCCCCTGCAATGAGAAGCCCACGTCCGGCAGCAAAGAGTAGACCCTACTCACCGCAACTAGAGAAAGCCCTCGTGCAGCGCTAAAGACCTAGCACAGCCCAAAATAATAAATAATCAATTAATTAATAATAAAAAAAAAGACTAACACGACACTCCTTCTTCCCAGGCTCAATTCTTTCCTTGTGGAATTGGGAGGAGGAGATGAGACAGACATTTCATCTTACTCCTAATTCCCATCTACTTTAATATCGCTGGGAGGCCCAGAGTCATTCATTCAATACCTCTTGACATCTACTTACTATCCTAGGTTTGCAGCAGTATCATTTGAGAGGCAGCAGTTTCCCATTTGGGCGGGAGCATTCAGTGCTCTGGGCATGTCTATTGCATTTTCTAGTCCATGGTATCTTCTTTGTGGCCTCTTTTAAATCATTTACATCAAACTGATAAGCTTACAGATGGTCATCAGTGCTTCTACTTATATTTGACACCAACACAACTGCCTGCTTCAGGAGCATACGTGCTACTGTGTATATTGTATATATTGTATTTCCTTGGGATAGGGTATTTCGGTTTTCCGCTAGTTCTCATAAAATAATACAAGCCTACATGAGCATAAGATCTTTATATTTGGAATATGGGAAAGAAAAGTTTATTAATTGGAAAGTTTCACCATGTGTAAGGGAAGAGAACTAAGCCAGCTAGTGAGTTCCAGTTCCAGTGGTTTTCAATCATGTGAAAGTTGACTTAGTGGGATCATATACCAGGGCAATCCCCCCTTTTCCTTACTTGTATTAAAGGTGATGGATGCAATGAAACCTGAAACCAAGAATGAATATTTGTGAAACCAATGGAAACATTTGTAATTTTAAGACACATTGTTCGAGTAGTAGATAAATGGTTGGTGATGGCTTGATCAATATTCTTAAGAAAGGAAAAAAGTGTGATTGAGGGCCATAGATAAACACTTATTATTGAAAAAAACGAAAGAAACTGTGTTACATGCACAAATTACATGTATAGGACTATACGGATGATTTAAAGGATTTTTTAAGGTAATTTTGACTGTTGGAGAGTTTCACTTTACTCATTGACCTTCAAACCTAATATGCAGCTCTTCAGTTCAGTTCAGTCGCTCAGTCATGTCTGACTCTTTGTGACCCCATGAATCGCAGCACGCCAGGCCTCCCTGTCCATCACCAACTCCCGGAGTTTACCCAGACTCACATCCATCGAGTCAGTGATGCCATCCAGCCATCTCATCCTCTGTTGTCCCCTTCTCCTCCTGCCCTCAATCCCTCCCAGCATCAGAGTCTTTTCCATTGAGTCAACTCTTTGCATGAGGTGGCCAAAGTATTGGAGTTTCAGCTTTAGCATCATTCCTTCCAAAGAAATCCCAGGGCTGATCTCCTTCAGAATGGACTGGTTGGATCTCCTTGCAGTCCAAGGGACTCTCAAGAGTCTTCTCCAACACCAAAGCTCAAAAGCATCAATTCTTCAGCGCTCAGCCTTCTTCACAGTCCAACTCTCACATCCATACATGCAGCTCTTCAGTAAACCAAAAAAACAAAACCAAAAACACGAATTTCTTGGTTTTGTTTGCAAAGATGTAGCTCTCATTGAAATAAAAATTAATATCAAGTATGAAAGCAAAAGATACTTAGTAAAAGTATAAGTAAAATAATAGAAGAGAGAACTTGATATTTTAAAGGATAAAACTTAATCATCAAGTTGTATAGTAAATGGAAACCCAATGCATGATTAATAAATGGTCCCCAAAGAAATTTTGGGTACTATTTGGTCAGTAAGACAAAAATGCTTCTTTTCCTAAGTCCCTAATGCCTATCTCAGAAACCACCTATGTTTAAACAGGAAAATTCTCTTTACACCCATATAAGTAGTATTATATCGATAAGATAAAATTGATCTGATGTGGGAAAGTGCAAAGGGCTTGTGGTGTGGTCTTGGTAAATTTTTTTACTTGGGTAATTTAACCTCTGAATTTAACTCTGTTCATCTATTAAATGGGGGTAATACCTTCAAAGATTATTATAAGAATTGGGCTAGTATATTTAAAGTTCCTTAGCATAGTGCTTGGGGCTTCCCTGGTGGCTCAGCAGCAAAGAATCTGCCAGCAATGCATGAGCCGCAGGAGATTTGAGTTCTATCCCTGGGTAGGGAAGATTCCCTGGAGGAGGTCATGGCAACCCTCTCCAGTATTCTTCCCTGGAGAATCTCATGAACAAGGGAGCCTGGCAGGCTACAGTCTACGGGGTCGCAAAGAGCTGGACATGACTGAGCAACTGAACATGCACGCACCATGGTGCTTGAGCTCCTAGAAAATGGAGCTCTGTGACTTTTTAGAGCTCCAAAAAGACTGCTATGATTATTACAACTGGCCTGGACTGCAGTGTTCTAATGACTTGAATAAATTAATTTTATCCCCATGACATTTACTTCTACATCATTAAGTTTCAAGAACAATCATAGAAGAGATTAATACAGTATTTAATCACCTTGCTTATTCTCTGACTTCTAAAATTTCAATAATAAAAAGTTACAGAATTTTAAACAAGGAGAAAATAAATGGAGGAAAACTATATTTTTTCTTTGCCATAGCTTCCGTCATGTTCAACTCTTTGCGACCCTGTGAACTGTACGTAGCTTGCCAGGCTCCTCTGTCCATGGCATTCTCCAGGCAAGAATACTGGAGTGGGTTGTCCTGCTCTCTTCCAGGCTGATCTTCCCAACCCAGGGATGGAACCTGCATCTCTTATGTCTCCTACATCAGCAGGCAGGTTCTTTACCACTAGCGCCATCTGGGAAGCCCCCTGATTTTTCTTTAGTCAGTTTTATGTAATTTTCAGAAAATATAGTTTCAAATAATAAAATTACATGATTAGAAACAACTCTGACAGATAAAGAGTTGAACACTGCTTATAACTTATAACCACAAAAGGATACTTATTTCAGCAATAATCATCAGAAGCATGATGACTCAGTGGTTACAGGTCAGTGAGATGAAAACCAAATTCTCTTTCTCTTATAGTCCTGTTTTGAAGAACTTTGGTGGGAGAATTCTTACTGCTTCTTGAAAGTGATGTCAGTGTTGTAAGTCCCATATCTGACTACCCTGATTGGAATTCCTGATGAAACATGGCAGTTTTCTTCATCAAAAGGGAAGCATTTGAGCCAGTTGAAATATAAGATGAAACTCTTCCTAAGGTTATGACTTTACCATTATGATTGTTTGGGGCATTCTCTGGGGAACTATAGTATTTTGAGTTGCTTCTTACAAAAGAGAGCTGGGTGGAACCATAAGGCTCTAACATCATTTGAGAAACAAATAATATACTCTTGACTAAAATGTTAATCCCTTATTCAATCTGGGAGTGAATGGAATGTCCTGCACTTAGTGAAATAAAAGTGTTTGATCTAGATCTCTTAGCAGTTTAATCTTTCATTCATAACCCAACTTTCCCCTCCTTATTTAAAGAAGTGGGGATAATTGAGAGAAAAACAGCCACAAGGGCATGTGAAAAAAGCCTGTTGCTCCCCTCCACAAATAGTCACTGAGTTACCCACATGCCAGGTGCTGAGAATCAGCTCTTCCTTTACTGTATGTGTATCACCTTCGGACCTCAGCCCCTGCAATCACTTTGCAGGGATCACATTCTTCTTTAAAAACAGTACTAAAAACAACTAACTAGGAGATACAGACTTCCACCAGCTACCTGTGCCCCACTATGCCCTGACCTCCAAATGAAGTTTTATGCATCTTTTCTGCATATTGGGGTGGAGGGGGGCCAGGTGGCGGGGAAACATGATCAGAAATGTGCCATACAACAGTCCAGTTTAAATGACTTACTTCATTACAATTGCCTTGAGGGTAACCGAGTGAGGGGTGTTTAGAAAAACATCTTTATAGTTTGAATGCATTCCTAGTATATGACGGGCATTGCCGTAAGAAGTTTATATTTTTCTCTTAAATTCTACATATTTATCATTCCTATCTGAGCTCAGTTTTGCCAAGTTAAAAAAAATGGGGTAACACTTCAAAATCTTCTCATGAGAATTAAATAAGACCTATGGTTGTTGTAAGTGGCTAACATCTGGTTCTTTGAGATTCCATGGACTGCAGCATGCCAGACTTCCCTGTCCTTCACTATTTCCGAGTTTGCTCAAACTCATGTCCATTGAGTTGGTGATGCCATGCAACTGCCTCATCCTCTTGCCCTTTTCTCCTGCCCTCAATCTTTCACAGCGTCTTTCCCAATGAGTCAGCTCTTTGAATTAGGTGGCCACAGTGTTGGAGCTTCAGCTTCAGCATCAGTCCTTCCAATGAATATTCAGGGTTGATTTCCTTTAGGATTGACTGGTTTGATTTCCTTTCTGTCCAAGGGACTCTCCAGCGTCTTCTCCGGTACCACAGTTCAATAGCATCAATTCTTTGGCGCTCAGCCTTCTATATGGTCCAACTGTCACATCTGCACATGGACATCTATAGGGCATTTGTTGACAAAGTGATGTCTCCACTTTTTAATAGGCTATCTAGGTTTGTCATAGCTTTCCTTCCAAGGATGAAGCGTCTTATAGAAAGGAGGGTAATTTGGGACTTCCCTGGTGGTCCAGTGGCTAAAACTCTGTGTTCCCAATGCAGGGATCTGGGTTTGATCACTGGTCAGGAAACTAGACCCCACATGCCACAACGAAAGACGCCTCGTGCCACAACTAAGACCAAGTGCAGTCAATTAAATAAATATTTTTTTAAATGAGGGTGATAGATATTGGCCAAAAAGTTCATTTGAGATTTTTCATACAAATGTTACAGAAAACCCTGAATGAACTTTTTGGCCAACCCTTTCCCATGGGTCGAGCCCTGAGGTTTGTTCCTTCACATACTTCATCTTGCTCTTCAGCTCCATTTTAAGAATGAGGAAAATGAGGTTAAACAGAAGTGACCCAAACTATTTCTCCTCAGTGGAAGAATCTTCACCAAGAACCAAGACTACAAATATATATGGAGTGCTTACAATGGTCAGGCATTTTTCTTGGTTGCAGTGAACAAGACAGGTCTGTCTCAAAGAGCTTTTGGTGTAACTATCCAGAAACTGTTTGGAGGTGGGGGTGGGACAATGGCTCACATAGAAGAAAATTCAATGGCACCGCTTCGGGCCATGGAAGGTTTAAGAGGCCTATTAGACATCCAAGGTGTGCAGTGTAGGAAGTGGAGAGATATGTCTGGAATGTAAGGCAGACATCTGGGCTAGAGATAAAATACTGTGTCATCAGCCTATAGGTAATATTTCAAAGCTACGGTGCTGAATGAGATTTCCTGAGAAAAAAGGATAGGTGGAGAAGACTGTTAAGGGCAGAGAACCCCGAGGCCCTCCAGCATTTAGACATCTGACGGAAGAGAAATATTCAAGAACCGCAGAAGTGACCAATGAGGTAAGTAGACAATCACATGAGTCCGGGGTCATGGAAGCCTAGAGAAAAATGTTTCAAGGAGGGAGTCATCACCAGTGAAGTTACTGTAAATTCAAATAAAATTTAGAGAACTGACCACCAGCTTTGGCACAAAAGTGGTCTTTCATTGAGCAGATACATATTGAGTACCAACTCCACACTAGATACTGTTCAAGGGACTAGGGCTACACCTGTGAACAAAACAGGGGAAAATCCTTGTCCTCATGGGATCCCCAATCTATGAGGGGGAAAAAGATAAATTATAGTATGCTAGCTGATTCTGAGCACTTAAAAGAAAACTAAATAGGCTGTGCTTAGTCGCTCAGTCATGTCTTTTTGTGACCCCGTGGACTATAGCCCACCAGGCTCCTCTGTCCATGGGGATTCTCCAGGCAAGAATACTGGAATGGGTTGCCATGCCCTCCTCCAGAGGGTCTTTCCAACCCAGGGATTGAACCCAGGTCTCCCACATTGCAAGTGGATTCTTTATCATCTGAGCCACCACGGAAGCCCAAGAATGCTGGAGTAAGCAGTCTATCCTTTCTCCATCGGAACTTCCCCACCTAAGAATTGAATTGGGGTCTCCTGCATTGCAGGTGGATTCCTTACCAGCTGAGCTACCAGGGAAGCCCAAGCAGGGCTTTTTCGGTCTCAAAGAGTTGGGCATGACTTAGTGACTGAGCAACAGCAAAGAATAGCAGGAGAGAGAGCTCCAGGTGTGGAGGGCAGGGTTGCAATTTAAGAGTAATCAGGCTCTAGACCCGGAGCCGGTCCATTATTCCATTAATAATGAAGCTTTCCTTTGCTTCTGAACCCGACTCAGTCTTGTTCAACTGATATGAAGGACACTGGGACGAAAGACCTTGCTGAAGCCCTTCTCGAAGATTCAGCCTTAGCAAATAGAATCTTCCCTCTAGTGTTGGGAGAACTAGCCCAACTAGTTGTCCATTGCTGGCGGTCGGAGGAGGAGTGCACACAAGGAAGACCTTCAGAAGATAGCCGGGGAAGCTATGGGAATAGCACATGGAAGGGCATCCCAGGAAGAGGGTGCAGGAAGGACAGCGGCTCTGAGGCTAGAGCTGGCAGGGATTAAAGAGAGAAAGAAAAATAAAGTAAAGTAACAGCGCTGGGGTGACTGGTGAAACCTTGAATGAGCAGAGGGAATGAGCGATGCAGGCGGCTGGAGGAAGAGCATTTAAAGAGGGAAGAACACGTGTGAAAGTGCCTGGCAACGTTAAAGACTCGGAAGGAGGCCAGAGCGGCTGCAGCAGAGTAAGTGAGGAAGAGGGTGACTGAATGGGGCAAGAGGGGAGTGGAGCCTTCATTGTGAGACAGGAAGCCCGGGTTTTGGGCTGAGGAGCACCTCACAGGTGCTCCCATATTGAGCAGACACTATGGGGGCCAGGAAGAGGTGGGGAGCAAAGTCCAAAGCAAGGAAATTAGTTAGGAAGCGATTGCTGTAATTTAGCAGTGGGTAAAGAATCTGCCTGCAATGCAGGAGACACAGGAGACATGGGTTTGATCCCCGGGTAGGGAAGATCCCCTGGAGAAGAAAATGGCAATGCACTCCAGTAGTCTTGCCTGGAAGATTCCATGGACGGAGGAGCCCGGTAGGTTACAGCTCATAGGGTCGCCAAGAGTCAGACGTAACTGAGAGACTAAGCACACAAGTGAGGAATAGTGGGGCTTGGGCCAGGAGATATCAATAACTGAATGCAGTGAGAAGTGTAGAGACTGTTCTCAAGGTAAAGCTGATGGGATTTGCTGATTAGCTGGATGTAAGCCTGCAAATAGACTCAAGCAGGATGCCGCAATTATCTGCCCGAGTTACTGGAAGGATGGAGTTACCATTGAGTTGGGGAGACACCAGGAAATTTTGGTTTTAGAACTGGGAGATCTACTGCTTAGAGGAAGAGGCTGGCCTTAGCGGAGGCACACACAGTTCATCGCAAGAACCTGTGGTCAGGGGGAAGCAGGTTCTCTCCTGGTAGTTTCTAATTTTTTTTTCTTCTGGTGAAATAGCAATCAAGGTCATCAACCAAGAATCAATACGCAGGGAGGTGTTTCAAGTGTGAAGAGAGAAACAGTTGTCAAGCGGAGGCGGGGAATGAAGAGACAGACCATTGTAATAAATTAAAACTCATGGGCAGTATTAAGGGCCCACTTGACCTTGGCACAGTTTTCTTCAGCCACATTAAGGCACTCAAGTATGGGTCTGGAGTCAGAAGACAGCTGAAATGAACTGTGATTGATGGATTGCCGAGTACAGTGGAACAGGAGGAGGGGAAGGACATTGAGCATTCAAGGAATTCACTCCCTGCAACGCTGGGGTAAGAGCGGAAGTGAAAACAGTCACTGGGAACGTCAGGGGAAACTGTCTCCCCAGGGGAGAGACAGGTTTCACTTAGAGCAAAACAAGCAAACGAAGCTTTCGAAAGGATGAGTATTGGGGGGATTTCTTACTCTTGCTAAATAAAGCTGTTTCAGTGGCTGTGGTGCAACTGGATTGGAGTAAGTGGGTCAAGGAGCAAGTGAGAAAACAGAAGTTGACAGCAAACTGGATAACGCTCTCAAAGAGCTCTGTTGGAAAGGTGCCGTGCATGTGCTTAGTTGCTCAGTCATGTCCCAACTCTTTGCGACCCCATGCACTGCAGCCCACCAGGCTCCTTTGTCCTTAAGGATTCTCCAGGCAAGAATACTGCAGTAGGTAGCCTATCCCTTCTCCAGGGGATCTTCCCGACCCAGGAATTGAACTGGAGTCTCATGCACTGCAGGCGGATTCTTTACCAGCTGAGCTACCAGTAAAGGTGCTGGAGTTAGCCAAATGATTGAAGGCAAAGTTTGTTTGAGATGAAAGGTATCACAGTGCACTTTTATACCAATGAAAGAGGGTAAAAATTGACAATGCAAGAAAGAAATGGAGTAAAATGTGGGGATCTTTGCGGTGGCAAAGCTCTTGAGGTCAGCAGGTGCTGGGATCCAAGGCATAAGTGGAAGAACTGACTTTAGAATTCTGTAGGAGAGTGACAAAGAAGGCTGGAGGCAGGAAGGCTGGCAGAAATGTGAAATGGGGAGATTAGTTAGTTCTTTGAATCTATTTATCTCTAAAAGTCTGAGGAGGTTATCTGAGAGGTAATGTGGGAAGGTTGGGTATTTGATGTCAGATAAGTAACACTGTGAGAAATAGTCACCAGAGAGAGAAAGTGAACTTACTAGGGAATTACAGGGCATCCCAGGTGGTTTAGCAGTAAAAGTATCTGCCTGCAATGCAGGAGACGAAGGAGACGAGGGTTCGATCCCTGGAGTAGGAAATGGCAACCGGCTCCAGTAGTCATGCCTGGGAAATCCCATGGAAAGAGGAGTCTGACAGGCTACCGTCTATGGGGTCGCAAAAGAGTTGAATACAACTCAGCTACCACCAGGGAATTAAAGGTTTGTTTGGCAGCAACAAGTGACCACCTGAGAGGTATGGTCAAAAATCTGAAGTGAGATCAGTCAACATACTTGTGCACTTCTTCCCATCACGCCTTGCTGCTTGGGTACAGGTGCCAAGAAAGTGGCTCTCAAAGACTGAGGGTTTTGACAGGTATGATGGAGGGGACAAGATACACGGGTTAGGATGTTTCCAATAGTGTGGTGCAAATGCCATCATCTATGCTTCATAAGGAAGGAAGCAAGGATATGAACGGAGTCATGGACAATGATAAATGGTAGGATCAAGGGGCTGGAAGTCTAGATGAGGCTAAAGACTTGCTGGAGAGAAAGAACTGGGGTAAATGAATTCGAATGGCTTGAAGATGATCAACTGAGGGGGCTAGTGGATGAGATGATGGTTTTGGAGATGGTGCATTATTTTCTCTCCCAATTAAACAATAGTATTAACCAAATAAAACCTTATGATCAAGATGCTGCTGCTTTTGGCTACATTAAAAAAAGCATTTTCTGATTACATCACTGGGCTGGTCACGGTTTACTTCATCAGGAGAGTTTGAGTGAATATCACTTGATTTGAACTTTACAGCTCTACGTCACAATATAGGGACATCTGTACAGCATAAAGAGGAAATCTATAAAATTGATTTGACATTAGCATTGAGTGGCACATCTGGTCTTAACTTTTCATGTAAATTTATGTTACCAATATTAAAATAAGAAAATGCTCATTCTGTAACTTAGTGGAAATCTTCCAATGGGTTCTAGTATCACCAACAACTTTGAAGAGTAATAGGAATTCTCTGGAAGTATATACAAAAAAAGATTAATTCAAAGGGAAATATTTTGCCATTAAGGGGTTTAGAAATAAACATAAAACACATTCATGGGACTTCTTGTGTGGTTCAGATTTCTCGCTTTCACTCTAGGGGTCGTGGATTCGATCCCTGATTGGTGAACCCCACATGCAGGACAACGCAGCCAAAAAACCCAAAACACATTCATTATAAAATTTTTATTCCATTGTATTGTCATTTAAAATTATAAGAATGTAAGCAAATATCACCCAGTGTCAGAAGATCTGCCTTGTTTAGTGACAAATCAATAGTTTCATAGACATTTTCAATTCATTTAAAAAAGGTCATGTCATTTATGTAATAATTAAGATAAGCTTTATCTCTCTATATAATAAACTTCCACTGACTTATACAATCCCATTTTCTCCAGCGGGAAGCTGTGCTGGGTCCAGCCCTGCTTGCTTCATTGATACGGCAACATCAAACAAATAGTCATAACACTCACACCTGTTTAAAAAAATAAAAAGCAAAAAGCATTAGAAGTGTTTGGTCAGAGTTCTCCACTTCTAACAATTACATTTTCCCTCTGCATCGAGTGAACCCTGTTCCGAGTAATTTTATTCCCCCTCAATTCTATGCAAAGGGTTTCTTATTTTGTCTCTAACATTATTTAAAAAAGGAATCATACCATATCATGCCACATACTATATACTTCTCAGGAAATAAAAAGAGTTTAAAGTAGACTACTTACCTAAATTTAAATTTTTTATTATGTGCCATTTTTGTAAATAAATGTAGCAAATCATCCTAGCCCTCAACTGAGAGAACAAGAGCTGTTGCTCCTTCTTTATATCAAAGAGCACAGTAACTTGCCAAACAACAGCTGACCTGAAAATTATTTCTTAACAAAAGAATATATAATACAAATAAAATATCTAGAAATAAAAAACTATGTAATTGGTTTAAATTCAGATTAAACCAATTTGACCAGTGACACACCAAAAAAAGTCATCCTTCTTTGAAAGTGTGGTGACCGGCCTTGACGTTCCTTGGTTTACACTTACATGGTTTTAGCCTTCTCCCACGTCTCTCCCCAGACGTAGACTCCGTGCCGTCTGACTAGCACTGCACAGGAGTCTGGGTAATCATTCATTGCCCGAGCCATGCGCTCTTTGAGGTCTTTCTCCTCAGGTGTGTTCTCAATAATAGGCACTACTAACATATCATCGTATCTGTAAGACAAAACATGCTCCTTTTTAAAACAAAAGAATTCATATATAAAACTGATCACTTTTTCAAATAATAAACTAGACATTCTCTTTATATCGGAGAAGCCACTCCAAATTATGAACAAGATGTTGCATGTCAGTCTGTGTATCCTGCATGAACAACTATATCAAAAGACGCCTTGGGAATCTGGCAGGCATTGTTCTAATCCTAAGTAGAAGTGGCAGAAATTTGTACAGGACACCAAAAGATAACAAAGAAATTATCAAGATCATACCAGTATTTCCATGAAGCATAGAGAATCATAGTGTTTTGAACATAGGAAGGATTAACAATTGAACTACTTAAAGCAGGAATTTCCCAACAGTACGAAATCATTTTATTCTATCTCTGCAGGACCCGAAAGTGTCTTGGATAGGCAAATAAATACATGTGTGGTTTATGGTCCTGGGATAGCAAAAACCTTCTGAGTGAACCATTAAGGGTATGATAACATTTTTAGAACGTTCTCAAATCTATGATGTTAGAACTTGTTTTTACCTTATTTTTAGTAAGTACATGTGATGAAATCAAAATATGCATTTTTCATTTTTTGTTTCTGTAATAATACTCAAGCAAATAATCTGTCACTGGTAAAGTTACAACTATTTCTGAGGTCATATACAACCAATCAAAACTCAGACATATTTTCCTTGTAACATGAACTTCTCTTGCCTTGTTAATGTATCATCTGCTTTTTCACCTCGTCTGTAATGGCTACATTTAACTAAAATAAGTTCTATCAATAAACTATCAGAAATTACTACTTTAGGGAAGGTATAGAATAAATAGCAGTCATGTGATAAAGAACTTGGCCAATCATTAACAGAATGAGGTTGCCCATTATTTCACTTAAGTAAAACAGAGGTAATTATAAAATATCCTTAAACATGGAGGGAAAAATTGCTAGTCCCAAGTCTTTCCTAGTATTGGCCATAAAAACCACAAACTTATATTTTCTTCTACCATACACCAAACAGTCAGAAATAGCTCCAGGTGCAAAATAATTCCACAGTAAAGAAGACCTGAAAGCTAATCCAGTCCGATCTACTCCTTTTACAGAAGCAGAGCCTGGGGTAGTCCTCCAACTAAACAGCGTTCTTTTCACCCTTCCATAGGCATTCGCCTTCAAAAGGGAGGACAGTTACATTTAACATGGTTACCTCCCCAATAAGAATTAGGCATTTGAAAGTTACCATTATTTTTAAGATGCACTTAAAATTTTTAAAAAGTAGAGTGCAAAATGTAAAAACTCCATCCTTTTCCCTACTCCATCCAGCTTTTTTTGCCCCTTCTTTTGACCGGATACTTAGGATTCTACCCAAAACGTGATTAAGTACCACTGCCCAGGAGCTGTGAAAATGACCCTGTTACTGATTTCCCAGCCAGGCTCAAACAGAATTGCAAAAACATCTCAAAAAACTTTGTACTCTTTAAGTTCCGAAACATTCAACATAATATATAAAGAGTATATACACTGATGCGTAACAAATGGCATCTTTGCATTCGCGTCATTCTTTTTTCCACAAATTCCAAAGACTCTCTGCTGGGCTCTGCTCCTATACCCACCGTTTCACATGTTCTTCTGACCTATTTTTATTTCTTCACTGAAGCAATCAAATGCCAATGAAATTGGTAACACACAAATGCCTCTCCTTCAAGACCCAGACGTGGAAAAGGTAGTATGCGGCTATGCTTTAGTACGTACGCTTTCAAAATTTAAATATTTAACTTCTGTAAGTAGGTGTTTCCCACTGCTGAGGAATGCTTTAGGCACACAATAAATATTAACTAAACTCAAGTCAACTGAGCTTCTCAGCACACTAGTTTAAACACGCACTGTTACGTGCAGTTAACAGTAACACACTGCCCTAAGAACACTTCAGTGAAACCGACACCCTTTTCCTCTCAACAAGCCAAAGTGGATTCAGCCCCTTTAGGAAATTAAGAAGGGTGAAAGTTCAGGAACAAGAATGCCCAAACATTTAGATGAAATGCTGAGCCTGTCTCTGAGTCCCAGGAACACGTTTCTTCGTGTCACTATATTGTAGATTGATGAATAATGGCCACATTTTTGTGGGCTGGTAGACTTAGCTGATTTTGTCTAAAGGGCCTCTGTTCTATATTATCTATGCCCCTTTCCACACTGAAAATTATAAGCATATAGAGATCTAAATTAAAATAATTATAAATTTTTTAATGAAAATTTTTTAGAAATACTACATGAAATCCAAACGAAGCATAAACTTTAGTCAGAGCTGAAACTTCCTGAAGACAAAGTGAAGGTGAGGAGCGCTTATTCTCGGGTTGTTTCAGCAGAGGAACACAGTCTTTCCATCTCTACAGAAATCTCAGTCCAGTCCTTTTCTTTTTACTCCAACAAACATTTCATTACTCATGTTGGCAATAATTTACCAAGGCTGAGTTGGGAATGGGGAGAAGGAAGGGAGGCATACGATTTGTGTCACTGAGAATAGATCTGGAAGTATAATATTAAGTGGAGTATTAACTAACACAGATACATAACGTCGCATTAAATACATAAAAATATCAGGATCCCGTTTATCACAAGAAGGAGAAATACTGTTCAAATTATTTAAGCACAAAAAAAAGTGGCGGGGGGGGTTGGCGGTGGAAATACCTGTAATACCCTCCTGAGGTACATTTCTTTATTCCTTTGATCATCTCTTGATGTGTAATTTTAAACTCCTTTCCTGGGAAGACAAGGGTGGCCATGACAGCAGCTTTAGAATGGGTATGGATCACAGCACCTGCTTCTGGGGTGGGGGTGGGGGGGAGAATATAGTCACATGCTCAGTGAAAAGCAAATTACCCTTTTTAAAGAGTTTATATATATATATATACACACACACACATACACACACATATTTATATACGGTTATGGACTTGTTTTTTTTGGCATGGAATAATAAGTTGGCAGTGGGTAGGAGAGGAGGAAGGGAGGTAGGAAAGAGAAGAGTCAGAAAGTGAAAAGAAGAAACATTAAACTTTATCCAGCAAGCGGACAATGCGTGCAATACTTTATACACGTTCAAAAACATTTTTCAGATGGTCTGAAGTACAGCTATTATAATAATGGAGATCATTATCATAATACTATGACCACTCAATTAGGGATTCCTACATCTCCTTTAAAGATGTTTTCTCTTTGTATTATCACAACAACCATCTCTCCCATTTAACGGTCAAGGCTCAGAGATTGTTAAATAACTTATCCATGGTTATTTAACTACACTGTCCAACTTTAGACAGTAGTTGAAAACTTGGGATTTGAACCCAGGTCAGCCTGACCCTTGATCAAGATAGGCTTTATAGTGTAGGCCACATCTTGGTGACATGAGGGATGATTGGGATTTTGAGATATAGATGCAATGGGTTTACCTAAAAAAGAATTTGTACACTATAAAACTCGGTAATGGCTATTTTTGCAACTGGAAGTTTATTTAGCATTTTCGCTAGGAAAGATTCTTCAGGCTGGCAGAATCTGCTGCTGAAGTTTCATCCTGTCAATAGTAGCTGGTAATGTCTGGGAACAGAACACAGCACAATTATTCCCTGTATACTGATTTCATTCAGGGGCTATACTAAAGCATGGTCTTTATGACTTCATTGCAATGGTAAGTCAGTACTTCAGTTATACTTTCTTATTTTTACATTGTCCTTTAGGTTCAACCTTTCTAGGTTAGTTTTCTACCACAATTTCTGGGAATTACTAATAAAATTAGTCATACAGTAAATTTTTCAAAAAAGAGAGGACCACTCCCACTGAAGTGAAGAAAAGACCATGATTTTCCCTCCTTTGTAGTTTGATTAATTTCTACTACAAGTTCACAGAGGTATAACTCTAAACTAAGAGTAGGAATTGGATTGTATATATAATAGTTGGTTAATTTGACAATCTAGTGGAGTCATACTCATCTAGATTGGAATTCTGGCCCCAATACTCCCTAGCTGTTTATTTTGGGAAAATCTTCCCACAGTCTCTGTCCTCTCATGTATAAAATGAAATACTAATGGACCTTCCACAGGGCTGATGTGAAGACTGAATCAGTCAACATGTTTAGAATTGCACATAGCAGGTATTTAAGAAATTTGAATTACAACAATAATTGCCATTATTTAGGGGGGAGTTCTATTGTTTAGTTGCTAAGTCATGTCTGACTCCTTTACAGCCCCATGGAGTATAGCCTGCCAAGACTATAGTCCATGGGATTTTCCAGGGAAGAATACTGGAGTGGGTTGCCATTTCCCTCTCCAGGGGATCTTCCCGACCCACAGATTGAACTTGTGTCTCCTGCATAAGCAGGAGGATTCTTTATCACTGTGCCAAACAGGAGAGCCCATTTAGGGGAGCCTACTCTGCAAATATTCGTTATGTTGAGTACATTTTCTACCAACCTCTCATTGTGTAAGCATTCATAAAAAGAGGAGTGCACTGGCTTTTTTTAAGATTCTTAGATGGCGGAGGTCCACTTATGTCCTTTTCATTGATGTCACAAACAAACATGTCTTCAGGCTATTTAGAGAAGGAAAAAGAAAAGAAAAGGTTCATAAAATATCAATGAGAAATGTCTTCTTTCTTGTTGGTCTATAGTGTATATACATAGCGTGAATATATGTGTTCAGCTCACTTCAGTAGCTCAGTTGTGTCCGACTCTTTGCCACCCCATGAATTGCAGCACGCCAGGCCTCCCTGTCCATCACCAACTCCTGGAGTTCACGCAAACTCATGTCCACTGACTCGGTGATGCCATCCAGCCATCTCATCCTCTGTCATCCCCTTCTCCTCCTGCCCCCAATCGCTCCTAGCATCAGGGTCTTTTCCAATGAGTCAACTCTTCACATGAGGTGGCCAAAGTATTGGAGTTTCAGCTTTAGCATCAGTCCTTCCAATGAACACCCAGGACTGATCTCCTTTAGAATGGACTGGCTGGATCTCCTTGCAGTCCAAGGGACTCTCAAGAGTCTTTTCCAACACCACAGTTCAAAAGCATCAATTCTTCGGCACTCAGCTTTCTTTACAGTCCAACTCTCACATCCATACATGACCAATGGAAAAATCATAGCCTTGACTAGACGGACCTTTGTTGGCAAAGTAATGTCTCTGCTTTTGAATATGCTATCTAGGTTGGTCATAACTTTCCTTCCAAGGAGTAAGCGTCTTTTAATTTCATGGCTGTAATCACCATCTGCAGTGATTTTGGAGCCCCCAAAAATAAAGTCTGACACTGTTTCCACTGTTTCCTCATTTATTTGCCATGAAGTGATGGGACCAGATGCCATGATCTTAGTTTTCTGAATGCTGAGTTTTAAGCCAACTTTTTCACTCTCCTCTTTCACTTTCATCAAGAGGCTTTTTAGTTCCTCTTCATTTTCTGCCATAAGGGTGGTGTCATCTGCATATCTGAGGTTCTTGATATTTCTCCCGGCAGTCTTGATTCCAGCCTGTGCTTCTTCCAGCCCAGAGTTTCTCATGATATACTCTCCATCTAAGTTAAATAAGCAGGGTGACAATATACAGCCTTGATGTACTCCTTTTCCTATTTGGAACCAGTCTGTTGTTCCATGTCCAGTTCTAACTGTTGCTTTCTGACCTGCATACAGGTTTCTCAAGAGGCAGGTCAGATGGTCTGGTATTCTCATCTCTTTCAAAATTTTGGATTTAAATATTTATATAATTATAGTCTCACTCAAAAATATGTAGCCATTTTGAGAAATAAAAATATGTTTTCTACTAACCAAAATAATCTCAAGAGTTAAAAAAAATCCACCTTTAGAATTTGAAGAAAAAAATTGTTATGGAAAATTTAATATGCAAGTATGAGGTTATCAATTCATTGATTTAATTTCTCACTTTTGCCATGTAATTTCACAACTATATTTCAGAGAGACTACATAATCACTATTTTAGGATGGGTATCATAATTTTTTTTCAATATTTCATAATATAAGAGGAAAAATAGAGAATAAAATTTTCTTATTCCTTGAGAATCTTACCTGGTACTCAGAAATGCTAATCTCGATGAGGCACATTATTTTTTAAATTCTAAAGAATTATGTAGATCCAGGTTTTTCCTAGTAACATGCATATTTCTGACTTGTAACTTTCATTTGCCAGGGTTTATTATAAACTACCATATAAATTCTTTATTAATGAAGCATTATGCCTTAGAGAGAATTAAGTATTATGTACTTGTTTTAACTCTATTCTGGGTATTATTCTAGCATTAATACAGAAGGGGTCCTCTCAAAATTTTGAAACAAAGTTTTATAACTTTGGAAGAGCTTTGCCATTATTAAATATGAGTTGATTTGGTCCATTTGGTCCAATCTGATTAACCTATTAGCCTGATAAAAATGGGGAGAAGGCAATGGCACCCCACTCCAGTACTGTTGCCCGGAAAATCCCATGGATGGAGGAGCCTGGTAGGCTGCAGTCCATGGGGTTGCTAAGAGTCAGACACGACTGAGCGACTTCACTTTCACTTTCCACTTTCATGCACTGGAGAAGGAAATGGCAACCCACTCCAGTGTTCTTGCCTGGAGAATCCCATGGACGGAGAAGCCTGGTAGGCTGCAGTCCATGGGGTCGCACAGAGTCGGACATGACTGAAGCGACTTAGCAGCAGCAGTAGCAGATAAAGATGGTGTTACAATGCTGCAGTTACAATCATCTTTTATTATGATTTAAGACTGCACTATTCACTTTTGCCCTGTAGAGGCTGAGAGAAGATTTAGAACTCCTGGTGACATGTAGGACCATTACCACCTTAAAAAAATTTAGTAGTTACTTAACAAATGTTTGCTGATTAGTTATTTAAATTATCACAATATAATTTCCCTTCAAAACTAACATTTTTTTAACATTAATTCCATTTCACAAAACAATAATCAGGTAGAGAAGATGAGACATTTAGGTTTAAGAAGGATCCCTTTATCATACCTGAATCCGTTCCTTTTGCACTCCTGAAGGAGCAATGTAGATTTCATTGCTGGTGATACAAAATATAGAAATTGGTATTTATTTAACTCTATTGTCCTGCTTTTGCAAAAAAGAAGTGTATCCTTGCAGTCCAATCATTACTCGTCTTTATAAATCAAGCCATACAAATAGCAGCTTTATTCAATTAATAGAATAGGCTGTATAGAAAGAACAGCAAGCTACTTTAATGTCTTTATAACGCTGGTGACACAATAAAATGTTGATAGTTGCTTCTGTCTTCTACATTTTCATATAAAGTTCTTTATTTCTTTTTATGGTGCAAAATTAATGGTAACCAGGCTTTCATCTAGTTAGGATAAATACATCTGAAAACACAAGTCTTTAGCATCTTTAAGCATCAATAAGCAGAGCTGATCTTGCTAGACATGAAACACAGTAATTCTAAAATCTAATCAGGAAAATATGCTACTCAAAGTCTTACAAGGAATCGGGTTTCATTTTGTTGTTTGAAATGCTCTTATTACAAAACATGAAGTTCAGAGACCTCTGCTGGATGGCTGGTTAAATTACAGCTTTAACCCTGGGCTACTTTTCTGGGTGGAACAGTATGCTTCCTAGTTGAAAAACACTTCTATCTTGTGAAACTACATGGTAACAAAGCTAAAACAATTGCAGAAAGTTAAAAATGTAAAAGGCATGGTTACATCTGGAGATCTCTGTTATACAGCACTTGTGCTAAGGGAGGATGCTACAGCATCACCACAAGGTGCTTTCAAATTTGATTTGGAAATTAATTTCAAAATCTCTAAATTCTCTCCACCCTCAACAAAGATCCTCTGGCTCATGTATCACTTTCAGTTGCTGCCAGAGGGTATTAAAGAGCTGCCACATAATGCAAATGAAGGAAATACCAGCAGCTGCATGCTCCAGCTTCTGCCACTGAGGCATGGACTAGGGACACTAAATCAATATTAACTGTTTCTGAAGGAGACTCCCAGGGCTTCCTAGGGGATGCTAGTGGTAAAGACCCCGCCTGCCAATGTAAGAGATATATGAGACATGGGTTCAACCCCTGGGTAGGGAAGATCCCCTGGAGGAGGGCATGGCAACCCACTCCAGTATTCTTACCTACAGAATCCCATGGATAGAGGAGCCTGGTGGGCTACAGCCCACAGGGTTGCAAAGGATCGGACAGGACTGAAGCAACTGAGCATGAACACACAAGAGAGACTCACAGACTTAGAGAACGAACTTATGGTTGCTGGGGGTAAGGATGGGGGAAAGGATATTTAGGGAGTTTGGACATGTACACACTACTGTATTTGAAATGGATAACCAACAAGAACCTACTGTATAGCACATGGAATTCTGCTCAACACTATGTGGCAGCCTGGATGGGAGGGGTGTTTGAAGGAGAATGGATACATGTACATGTATGGATGAGTCTATCTGCTGCCCACCTGAAACTATTACAACATTGTCAATTGGCTATACTCCAAAATAAAATAAAGAGTTAAAAAAATATCAACTGTTTCCCACAGAAAATGAGGATGACTAGCTATACTGCATCAAGCTGCCAAAGTTGGGGTTACAAATAAACCTATAGACTTAGAACTGACAAAATGTAAGGAAGTTCCTTTAAGGTATACTCATAAATTAAAGTCTAGAAAATAAATGCCGGGTATGAAAGTGAAAGTGTTAGTCGATCAGTCGTGTCCGACTCTTTGTGATCCCACGAAACTGTAGTCCACCAGGCTCCTCTGTCCATGTAATTCTCCAGACAAGAATACTGGAGTGGGTAGCCATTCCCTTCTCCAGGGGAATCTTCTCGACCCAGGGATCAAACCCAGGTCTTCAGCACTGCAGGCTAACTCTTCACTATCTGAGTCACCAGGGAAGCCCAAATGCCTGATAAAGAGAGTGAAATACAAAGTACAGGAAGCTTTGTTCAAGCACTCATTTTCACAATGTAGTTACTACTTTAGAACTTTGTTGCCTAAGAAAATCATAGAGTGGCATTCCTCCGGAACCAGTGGCAATGCATAGGGATCATACTGTCAAAAAGGACCCCTTATAAATACCAGAGATCCAAATCTTTTGTCCTCATGTAACATGAAGAACATGAAAGAGACTCTGGAATCATGTGTGGTACGTAATCCAATCACCTCTGCTGGGAAGTGGACTTGTAGGTCTTCTCACGCGGGAAGATATTTATGCAGCCCCGGAAAAAGACCCAGATAAAGTTCACAACAGTCTGCTGTAAATAAGCCCTCAGTAGTGAAAGCATGGAATCCTAACCACTGGACCGCCAGGGAATTCCCTAGTATGCTAAATCGGGTTTTATTACTACTTTTGTAAAATAGAAATCAGTTTAGATTTTGGTCAATTTTGATTAAACAATTAGCTAAATAGATTTTAGAAAAAAATATATTTACACCTACAAGGAAGGAGATATCCGGATAAAAATACAGAGATGATAGAGCTTTTATTTTGGGAAGGACAAATGCTAAAGACTAAAAGTAAAGCATTTCTTGGGACTGTAAGCCACAAAAGAAAGCATGCTGAGTTTCAAGGTATTACGTTTGGGAATTTGTTTTCTCCACACTCCCTGCTCTTTCACTCTGGTGAGCAGGGGGACAAACCGCAGGAGTTCATAATACATGTACATGTACTGCTTCCACTCTTATTTACTTAAAAAAATCCTTTAAATCTTACTATGCTTCAATTATCTTGTCTACAATATGGGTTTATTAATTTTAATTTTAGTAGCATACAACAGGATTAGTGTTTCTGACACATAAAAACATTATGCTGTGAAAATAGGAAATGTTAAATGTGAAAGGTAGGAGCCCAACCTAAACACAATGGCTATTAAGTATCCTGGAATAGCCCTGACTATGGTTATTTTCTTGATCCTCCATTTCTTCCTTTGATTTAACACTCATCTGTGTCCTAAGCTGTCTTTTCTTGTTTGGCACCACACATCAGGAGCATATAAACTGGACTGATAGCAGCCAAACCCTGGAAATGTAAATAGTTTCATTTTCTCCAAAGGGCTTACTGCCACACTTACTATGGAAACATAATCTATTGGGTTTGTGCTTCATTCCAAATATATCTGCTCTGAAGCATCAGAAAAAACTTTCATTAACATGAGAATATTAATATCATTGATGAAATTATTGATATGGGTCTACAAAGTCATTTAAATATTAGGGAGAAAATTCAACATTTTACTACAAATTACCCATTTTACTCTATGAAGCACAAATTTAGTAAGATCCCAAATGCAGTGACATACAATCGTGGCTGTTTTCACCTGTGACCTCCAGGCGGCGCTCCTCACCAATTAAGAATCTAATAACAGGCATTTTACAAATACAAGGCAACTTCCCTACAAATTGACTGTAATGCTACAAAGTCAATTAATTTTAAAATGCGCCCCTCAGGGCTTTAGCATAACCACACACAATTTTAGTGAATGGTTCTACATTTTAATTACAGTCTTTTATATCTTTATTTAAAAAAAAAATTTCTTCTTGAGATCTGCAATGGCTCCTTGCTTACATTCTGTTTTTAATTTTGCTATTTTTTTTTAAAGAGCCAATTGGAAAAAGTTATTTTAATTCAGCTTGGTAGAAAGCTCTGTTTCTTACATATGTACGCGTGTGTGTGTGTGTGTTGTGTCCGACTCTTTGTGACCCCATGGACTGTAGCCCACCAAGCTCCTCTGTCCATGAAATTTTCCAGGAAAGAATACTGGAGTGGGTTGCCATTTCCTATTAGCGGGGATCTTCCTGACCCAGGGATCTAACCCATATCTACTGTGTCTCCTGAATTGGCAGGCGGATTTTTTTTACCACTGCACTGCCTGTGTGTGTGTGTGTGTGTGTGTGTGTGTGTGTGTGTGTGTGCGCGCGCGCGCGCGCGTGTGCTCAGTCGTGTCCAGCTCTTTGTGGCCCCATGGACTGCAGGCTGCCAGGCTCCTCTGTCCATGGAATTTGTGGACTGCAATCTGCCAGGCTCTTCTGTCTATGGAATCTTCAGGCAAGAAATACTGGAGTGGGTTGCCATTTCCTACTCCAGGGGATCTTCTCGACCCAGGGATCGAACCTGAGTCTCATGCACTGGCAAGTGGATTCTTCACCACTGTGCCACCTGGGAAGCCCTTATTCGTACACGTACAAACTAGTATTTCTGACAATGCAATTAAAAAGCAGGTTACTAAAGGCAAGGTTTAGAACATGATTTATTATAAATAATACAGCTCAAAAACAAAATTACTAGGACTCAACTCCTAAATGAAAAAATGAAACAACTATAATAACAACAAGTGTTATAGGACTTTGTTGTGAACAGGTCAACTTGAAAGTTTTGGCAAAATACTCTGAAAACCTGTGAAATACTGATTGACACAGTAGCACTGGGTTGATGGTAAGAGGACCCACGTAACGAAGGTACCATGTACTACGAGGAACAGGACCTTTGCAGACCAAGAGCCTCCCTACATATGAACTCTGACAGCTGTTGAATAAGGCCTCTCCTGACGTTTCCCACAGTTTAATTATATTTCATGAGTTTCTTGGTAATTTGAAGCAGATTAAGTTTCAATGGCATCATCTTGTGGTATGCCACAAAGTCCCTTTAGTCTAAAATGTTCTGATTATAGAAACTCCCCTGGTGGTTCAGTGATTAAGAAGCCATGATTCCAATGCAAGGCGCAAGAGTTCAATTCCTAGTTGGGGAACTAAGATAACTGCATGTTTCGAGGCCAAAAAAAAAAAAAAAAAAGTTTACTGATTACATTTTACATTCTATTCTTTTTTAAACAATGCAGCCTCCTTGGAGGTGTTACTCTATATATTCAATATCACATAAATATTGCAGTAGTCCAAGTTTGTTAAAGAAAGTGAATTAGGATAAATAAATAAATCAAGTTACTCAATTTAATATTCAGCCTCCAGACAATTAATATTCCTAAAACATTTCAGGAGGAAAAATATTAATCCTGTTCCAGAAACACTTAAGGGAATGAGATTCTACAACCTTTATTTTCATTGTAAGTAGGTTACTTATTTTTTCATCCTCTTAAAGGAATGACACTGAATAAATCTCATGAACAATTAAATACTATTTATTCCTTCTACTTCAAGTCAAATATCTCTTGTTTTGTCCTGTGAGCAACATGGACCCGCAGGTATTAAGTTCATTAATAACAATACATGTAGTTAGAAACGCATATTGCCTTTTTTTACTCAAAATGTAATTTTTAGGATTTTTGGATGGTTAACAATCTGTATCTAAGTGACTCTGAAATATGTATCTGAACCTTTGAAACAAATCCTGTCTACCCAGAGGGGATCCTTTACAGTTCCAGACACGAATATATCCAGCAGCATGTTAGTTAACTTTGGTACTCCAAAGACTGGGACCAAATTATTTGGATTTCAAATTGTGGTTCTTAAGTCCACAGGTATTTATTATATATGCAACATCTAGAGCACACTTACTCCATTGGGTTATGCAAATACCTATTTCTCTATTTAGAAACTAACTACCTTGAGTACCATAAGAAATCGATCATCAGCTGTTCTTTGACATAATACATGTTACGCTCTTGGTGGTCTACTTATACGGAGAATCAGCCAGAAACTTACCCATGCTTCAAGCTAATTCCTCCTCCAGTCCCAGTGACCCAGCCCAGGTGGTAGAACTGCTTGCACAGCTCTGGGATCAGGTATCTTGGATGTTCCTTGTCCTTAAAAAGAAGATAATGATTTCTAAATAGACATTATTTTATCAAGTAACTATTATAGGAAGTTACTTGATATCTTACTAAAATATATATAATACATACTTACATACTTACTATAATACATACTATATAATATATACTTACTATAATATATACTGCTGCTGCTACTGCTAAAGTCACTTCAGTTGTGTCCGACTCTGCGCGACCCCATAGACGGCAGCCCACCAGGCTCCCCCGTCCCTGGGATTCTCCAGGCAAGAACACTGGAGTGGGTTGCCATTGCCTTCTCCAATGCATGAAAGTGAAAAGTCAAAGTGAAGTCACTCAGTCGTGTCTGACTCTTAGTGACCCCATGGACTGCAGCCTACCAGGCTTCTCCATCCATGGGATTTTCCAGGCAAGAGTACTGGAGTGGGTGCCATTGCCTCCTCTGATAATATATAATAGATATCTCTAGTAAAAAACCAATTTAAGGAAGTTTAAGAAAATCTACCATAGAGAGGATACTGTGAGAGAGAAAATTATTACAAAATATACTTTGTTTTTAATGTTTGGAAAGTGGATCTGCCATATTGTTTGGCAACCTAGAATCATTCAGTTAAGGGCCACACAGTCCAATACTATGGAACAAGTTATAACAATGAGGTGGGGAAATGCCAGATTATATTGCAAAGTGTCTTACTGAAATGGTTGAAATAAAATAGAATCTAGTGCTGAAAGAGACACACTTCAGTCTACCCAGAAGATTTCTTTAAACAAAACAACTTTTTCAAAACACCTCATTAAGGCATGAAGTACATGATATATACTATGATAGTTATTTTTTCATCTTCTCTGTGTTGGTTCAATTTTTTTTTCTAAAAAAAGTCCTTTTTCCATAGTAATTATACTGTTTTCTATTATTACAAAATCAATGTATACTCATTATGGAATATAAGTCAAGAAAATGACATAAAAAGCACTCAGAAGGAATCATAATTAATATTTTCTAGGCCCCATTCTCAGAGAAGGCAATGGCACCCCACTCCAGTACTTTTGCCTGGAAAATCCCATGGATGGAGGAGCCGGGAAGGCTGGAGTCCATGGGGTCGCTGAGGGTCGGACACGACTGAGCGACTTCCCTTTCACTTTTCACTTTCATGCACTGGAGAAGAAAATGGCAACCCACTCCAGTGTTCCTGCCTGGAGAATCCCAGGGATGGGGGAGCCTGGTGGGCTGCCATCTATGAGGTCGCACAGAGTCGGACACAACTGAAGTGACTTAGCAGCAGCAGCAGCAGGCCCCATTCTATGAAGATATATGTTGGGATAACATCTTACTGTTTAAGATGTTATATAAGTAATATATGAGATATAATTGACATATAACATTATGTTTCAGATGTACAACATGATGATTCCACATTTATATAGATGGTGAAATTATCAGTACAATAAATCTAGCTGAAATAAAAGCTCCACTTTTATATATGTCTGGTGATTATTTGTTTAGAAAAGAAAATAAAGCATTTCCCCCTTTTGGTAAAGCTAAAATGAATGAAAACAAAAACAACAATAAAGAAATACCATGAATTCCATTTTGGCAGTAATGATTTATAACCCTTACCTTGAAAACAACTAAAACAGCTGAGTTATTTTAAAAAACATTTCAAAATATATTGCTTAGCTGGCTGGAAAATAAGGTTTCACGGGGGCCATTACAGAAAAGAGTGAGTCTACCTGGGAGGGAAATGAGCTCCTATAACTTCCTTGACGGCATCTGAAAAACTCTGGTGACCTAGTGCTTCAATTTTGATAGCTGTGCAAGTCACTAGAAGCACAAGATAAAACCTAAGGTATGCTCCAAACGGGGCATCCAATACAAAATCCCTACATAAGGCACTATACTCTCCAGATTAAAGTGAACAAGAAATAGACGCACTATGCAGCAAAGCACAGCCAGCAAATCTGCCTGTAGAAAATCAGCACTGGGTAAAGGAGAAAAAACAGCTTTGAGTCCAAAGAGAGGTTATTATAGAACAGACTACATTTTTAGCTACTTATATGGGTATTTGAAATTATGGTATTTTCCCATATTCACTGTTAATATTATACATACTATTTTATTTTAGATAAGTATTGCTTGTGATAATTTGATGGAGCAGACTTAAGAATATAAAATTAAGGATATGGAAAAGCTGAAATTTTTTAAAGTTCTGACTCAGCACAGGCTTCAGGGTTAATTGCTTACATTACCTGGGGCCTCAGTTTTGTTATTGTTTAGTTGCTCAGTCATGTCTGGCTCTTTGGTGACCCCATGCACTGTAGCCCCCAGGCTCCTCTGTCCATGGGATTCTCCAGGCAAGAATACTAGAGTAGGTTGCCATTTCCTTCTCCAGGGATATTCCCTACCCAGAGATCGAACTGGTGTCTCCTGCACTGGCAGATGGATTCTTTACCACTGAGCCACCAGGGAAGCCCAGGCCTCAGTTTACTCATCCATTAAACGAAAACATGCTGAGGATTAAAATGACATATAATGGATATATCCAATCCCAAAGAAAGACAATGACAAAGAATGTTCAAACTACCACACAATTGTACTCATCTCACACACTAGCAAAGTAATGCTCAATATTCTCCAAACCAGGCTTCAACAGTATGTGACCTGTGAACTTCCAGATGTTAAAGCTGGATTTAGAAAAGCCAGAGGAACACAAGATCAAATTGCCAACATCCGTTGGATCACAGAAAAAGCAAGAGAGTTTCAGAAAAACATCTACTTCTGCTTTATTGACTACGCCAAAGTGAGTGAGTGAGTAAAGTCGCTCAGTCGTGTCCGACTCTTTGCGACACCATGGACTGTAGCCTACCAGGCTCCTCCCTCCATGGGATTCTCCAGGCAAGAGTACTGGAGTGGGTTGCCATCTCCTTCTCCAGGGGATCTTCCCAACCCAGGGATTGAACCCGGGTCTCCCGAATTCCAGGCAGACGCTTTAACCTCTGAGCCACCAGGGAAGTCCTGAGTAGATCACAACAAACTATGGAAAATTCTTAAAGAGATGGGAATACCCGACCACCTGACCTGCCTCTTGAGAAATCTGTATGCAGGTCAAGAAACAACAGCTAGAACTGGACATGGAAGAACAGACTGGTTCCAAAAAGGGAAAGGAGTACATCAAGGCTGTATACTGTCATCCTGCTTATTTAACTTATATGCAGACTATATCATGCAAAATGTTGGGCTGGGTAAGCACAAGCTGGATTCAAGATTGCCAGGAGAAATATCAATAACCTCAGATATGCAGATGACACCACCCTTATGGCAGAAAGTGAAGAGGAACTAAAAGCCTCTTGATGAAGGTGAAAGAGGAGAGTGAAAAAGTTGGCTTAAAACTCAACATTCAAAAAACAAAGATCATGGCATCCAGTCCCATCACTTCATGGCAAACAGATGGGGAAACAATGGCAACAGTGAGAGACTTTATTTTCTTTGGCTCCAAAATCACGCAGATGGTGACTGCAGCCATGAAATTAACAGACACTTCGTCCTTGGAAGAAAAGTTATGACCAACCTAGACAGCATATTAAAAAGCAGAGACATTACTTTGCCAACAAAGGTCCGTCTGGTCAAAACTGAGAGAGTCAATTCCTAGGCAGATTGATAAGATCCAGGGGTCCCCGAAGAGAGAGGGGTCTGGAATTCTCAAGGAGGAGGAAAGGACAAACTTTGTGTTTTTTTTTTTTTCCCCTCTCTACATGCCTTAGTCTTAGTCACATAAAAAAAAATTTTTTTTTCTTTAAGCCCGGAACTGATGATTACACAACTCAGTTTAAACTCTGTATTAGGGATTATATAACCACAGTGTATCCTGCTTGAGGACAGTTTCTCCTTCCTGAAAACCTTCTGGCTAATCCTGTTACCTTAAAATGCAAATTATGGAAGTGGGTCTAGTAAGATCTTTACAACCTTGAGACATTCTTTTGATATATTGTAACAACTCATCAAAGTATATAATTCTCTCACTAACACTAGCGAGGGGGGCACTCTCCATCCCCCTTCTGATGTCTATGTCAGAAGCTTTCTCGGACCCTTTTCTTACTTTAATAAAACTCTGCTACACAAAAGCTCTTGAGTGATCAAGCCTGGTCCCTAGTCTCATAGCTAAATCTTCTTCAGAGATCACGAATCCGACATCATTCACCATAAGCTATCAAAGCTATGATTTTTCCAGTAGTCATGTATGGATGTGAGAGTTGGGACTGTGAAGAAAGCTGAGCACTGAAAATTGATGCTTTTGAACTGTGGTGTTGGAGAAGACTCTTGAGAGTCCCTTGGACTGCAAGGAGATCCAACCAGTCCATCCTAAAGGAGATCAGTCCTGGGTATTCTTTGGAAGGACTGATGTTGAAGCTGAAACACTAATACTTTGGCCACCTCATGCGAAGAGTTGACTCGTTGGAAAAGACCCTGATGCTGGGAGGGATTGGGGGCAGGAGAAGGGGACGACAGAGGATGAGATGGCTGGATGGCATCACCGAGTCTATGGACAAGAGTTTGAGTGAACTCCGGGAGTTGGTGATGGACGAGGAGGCCTGGAGTGCTGCAGTCCATGGGGTCGCAAAGTGTCCGACACGACTGAGCGACCGAACTGAACTGAACTGATAATGGACGTAAAGCAGGCAGCACAATGTGTGTCACAACGTTCATTTCCTTTCCACTTTAATCAATGAAAAGTTTCTGAATTAAAATGAATAATAAAGCTATGTTGGTTTTTCTTATTTTTTCCTTTTTAAATCTAGCCAAAATTACTGATGCCTTGTATAATTTGCTATTTCCTTTTTTAGGAATATAAATGATATTTTAATTACATATTAAAATGCAGCCAATGAGAAGACTCCTGCAGTTTTCAATCCTTAAAACCATCAATTTGCACAGCAAGTTGCAAAAGTTATAGGAAATAGGCTGTTCTTAAGCCTCGCTTCCCCCACCCTTACCCGCATCAGGGTCTTTTCGAATGAGTCAGTTCTTCACATCGTGGCCAAAGTATTGGAGTTTCAGCTTCAGCATCAGTCCTTCCAATGAATATTCATGACTGATTTCCTTCAGGATGAACTGGTTGGATCTCCTTGCAGTCCAAGGGACTCTCAAGAGTCTTCTCCAACACCACAGTTCAAAAGTATCAATGCTTCAGTGGTCAGCCTTCTTTATGGTCCACCTCTCACATCCATACATGACCACTGGAAAAACCATAGCTCTGACCAGATGGATCTTTGTCAGCAAAGTAATGTCTCTGCTTTTTAATATGCTGTCTAGGTTGGTCATAACTTTTCTTTCAAGGAGCAAGCGTCTTTTAATTTCATGGCTGCAGTCACCATCTGCAGTGATTTTGGAGCCCCAAAAAATAAAGTCTGACACTGTTTCCACTGTTTCCCCATCTATTTCCCATGAAGTGATGGGACTGGATGCCATGATCTTAGTTTTCCGAATACTGAGTTTTAAGCCAACTTTTTCACTCTCTTTCACTTTCATCAAGAGGTTCTTTAGTTCCTCTTCACTTTCTGCCATACGGGTGGTATCATATGCATATCTGAGGTTATTGATATTTCTCCTGGCAATCTTGATTCCAGCTTGTGCTTCATCCAGCCTGGCATTTTGCATGATGTACTCTAAATATAAGTTAAATAAGCAAGGTGACAATATATAGCCTTGACCTACTCCTTTCCCAATTTGAAGCCAGTCCACTGTTTCATGTCTGGTTCTAACTGTTGCTTCTTGACTTGCATACAGATTTCTCAGGAGGCACATAAGGCTGTTTGGTACTCCCATCTCTTGAAGAATTTTCTGCAGTTTGTTGTGATCCACACAATCAAATGCTATGACATAGTCAATAAAGAAGTAGATGCTTTTCTGGAACTCTCTTGCCTTTTTCACCATCCAACAGATGTTGGCAATTTGATCTCGCTTTCCTCTGCCTTTTCTAAATCCAGCTTGAACATCCGGAAGTTATCAGTTCGCTTACTGTTGAAGCATCTTATTGAAGAGATTAACACACTCCTTCTGAAGGCTGGACATTCCCTTGGAGATTTTTCCAAGACTGAAGACCCGTTCACTTTACTTCCCCACTGCATCTCCCTCTCCATTCTGCCTTTTGACTTTAGGACCTTAGTTTCCTTGCTTCTCTCTAAACTATAAAAGAACCTGGCATCCAGACCCCAATAAGATGGTTATTTTGAGATGGTAGCATGCTATCTTCTCAGGCTGCCGGCTCCCGAATTAAAGTCTCTTCCTTGCCTCAACATCTTGTCTCTCAATTCAATGGCCTATCGTGCAGCGAACAGAGTGAGCTTGAACACGGTAACACAAGGAGCCCGGCTTTAACTCTGATATCCACTAGCTGAGTGCCCTATGTAAGTCAGTGACTCTTTCTGGGTATCGAGTTCCTTATATTAATAATCTGGATGAGTGATTCCTAGACTTCTGAATTTCAAGACCAATAGCTTTCGTTGCTGTTGTTCTTTAAACTTTAGGGACTGACATAAGATTGCCAAGTTACAACGTTAGTTATATTTAATCATTATCACATTCTTCAAAAAAGAAAGTGCATGTTTAACATAAAAAGAGTAGGAAGGATGTCAGAATAAAAGCTAGTCCTTTAAATTGAATGCAGTTAATTTTGTGGAATTCACTTTCCCATCATCCTAGCTTTTCTTACTTTAAAATACTAGAGTGTAAAGCTCTCACGTACTCCTATTTGGCCAGGATGAAGGTTGTTTTTTCTTATTTGGCCTATTTGCCTACAACTTCTCCATTTCCCTCCAGCTTACCCTTCACTCTATTTTTAGTACTAATATAATACACTACTTTGATCACTTAAACTCCCTTCCTCAAATCATTTAATGATCAGATACCATGTCTTGGGTCTGTTAAGTCCTTCTGCTTTCTTGCTCCAATTTAACTTTCAAATGTTTTCACTTTTTTTTTTTACATAAACCTCTCAGTTCTAGTCCACCTATGTAGTAATCAACCTCCAGGGTGGCCCTTAACGATGATCCCAGTTCTCTGGTTTCCACTTCCTGGTGTAGAGTTCCATCCCAAATTGTATGAGGCTGGTCTGTGTGAAGACCGACTGAGAAGTGATAGTCTGTCACTTCTGATATCAGGTTACTGAAGACTACAGCTTCTGTCTTCTGTGCTCTCCTTTGGATCAGCAGCTGCCATGTTATAGGGTACTACCTATGCAGAAGACCATACAGGGAAGAACTGACGTTTGGGCCAATAAAATGGGAGGAACAGAGGCCTGCCAGTAACTTTGTGAGCCTGGAAACACATCCCGGCTGCAGTCAAGGTTTGAATGCCTGCAGCTCTAGTTGACAGCTTGACTGCCATCTCATGAGAAACTTTGTCAGAAACTGTGTGAGACAATGATTGTGTGTTACGCCTAAGTTTTGGGATACTTGCTATGCAGCAATAGATGACTTAAGACACATTATCTTGACAGCCAAGAATACATCATTTTCTCTTTGCACTGTTATTGCTCATGCTAGATGTCCAATTATCCCAACTCTAGCTGTCAAATTCTTATCAGCCTTCATACCCACTTCCCCTATGATTCCTTCTCTCATCTTCTCAGGCAGAAGTGATCCTTCCTCAAACTCTGTGTCATGGCAATTGCCCTTTGTACCTTTTTTGTGTACCTATTGAATAGCCCTCTCATTCATTTACTTAACAAAACTTTACTGAAGGCCCCGAAGAAATAAATATGAGTAAGATGAAATCCTTACCCTTGAGCGCTCAAACTCTAGTAAAAGTTGTAAAATCACAAAACAACATATAAAACAAGATGGTCCAGGGCATTATCAGAGTAGAAGCTACTTCTGGGAGGAAGCAGGAGTTGGGAAAGACCAGCCAGGAAGGGATGCTGAACTAAGTTTTAATAAAGGATGTGGCGGAGTACGCAGGTATGTGAAGAGGAGAAAGAGCATTTCAGTCAGAGAGAACTCTTAAGCACCTGCAACCAGAATTACGTTCTGTGGGATGGAGGCAGGTAGGGATAAAGACTGTAAGGATCTTTCATGCCATGCACTGGGGTTTGGACTTTATGTTACAGATGGTTGATAGCTGCTGAGTCATTGTAAGTAGAAGATGATTGGATCACATCTTGTTTTTGGAACATTTCTATAGGGGTAGTACAGAAGAAAGGCTGAAGGATGACCAAGGAAGCAAAAGACCAGACCAGACCAGAAGGCTGTGCGAAATAGTTTCAAAAAGAAATTTTAACGTGTGATGGTGGAGATGGATTTGGAAGATAAAGAAGTTAAAAAGGATAGGCTTTGGGTAAGAAAACCTGAAAAAAAAGGCTTCAAGGAAGTCTAAGTTTTCAGTTGGCTGAGTTGCTAAGTGGATAGTGATACCAGTTTTAAGCATTCCTTGCCTGTCTACCACACATGTAGCACTTCTGGGAATTCAGCCCTGAACAAAACAGAGTCACTGCATTAACGGAATTTATACTCCAGGGGATAGTTTTTAAAAAGCTATGTTGGCTGAAAAAAAAAAAAAGGCACAACCTCAAAGTTAAGTTTCAGTTCAGTTCAGCCGCTCAGTCCTGTTTGCGACCCCATGAACCGCAGCACGCCAGACCTCCCTATCCATCATCAACTGCCGGAGTCTACCCAAACCCATGTCCATTGAGTCAGTGATGCCATCCACCAACCATCTCATCCTCTGTCGTCCCCTTCTCCTCCTGCCCTCAATCCTTCCCAGCTTAGCATAAAGTTAAGTTTAATTGGGGGGTAAAATGAGGACTATAGGCAGGGAGACAGCCTCTCAGTTCTGAGGAACTGATCCAAAGTGGTGAGAAGGGAGGTCAGTTGATAGATTATTTTAGTGAAGGGGAGTTACATGGAATCAAGCCCACATTTTGGCCAAGGGTTGATGTTAATCACCAGAAGGTTGACGCTAGTCAGGAGGAACAGATGTCTCAATTATTTTAGTGCTTTTCTAGATAGGAGAAAAATGCAAGAAATTAATACTTATAAAATGCTCTCTTGAAAACAACTGTCTGACAGCCTGCTCTGCCAGGTTTTCCTAGAGTATCTCATTCCTGATCTCCTCTCTCTACTCCTTTCAGGGTGTGTTGAAAGTCTAACTCCAGCAGGTACTGACCTAACCCTTGTAGAAGCAGACAGTGGACGACTTTTTAAATGGCAGTGAAATGAAGAATAAACAAACTGTAGTACGTGGGAAGAAGAAAACTTATCTGTGTTAGTTACTTATTCACACAGAATAGTGGTTGCCAAGAATTTACCAATAAAACCTGCTAGGCTGTGACCCACGTTACTACTTTTTAATTGGGACCTTCAGCCCCAAGAGATAATAACAGGAGAAATAAAGGAGAGAGTTTCGGGGGGGGAGGCGGTGCTTTCCCTCCCTGCCTCTTAATTAAGCAAGGCTTCTCACGTTTTAATTGTTTATTCCTCTAGATTTCCTCCATACCCAAGGCCTAGCCCTTAATCATCACCCTGAGCACGTGGGTGTTCCAGAATGAAAAGGTATGCGCAGCCTAAGGGTGGATTTTCCTCTTCTGCTTAAGGAAAAATCCTTTTTAAGATCATTCCATAATCAATCTAACCGAGGTAGTCAAAGAGCAACTGCGCAGAGTAAAAGTGCGGGCAACAGTCCGAAGAGATGGCTCTGCGTACGTTTTCCCACTGCCTGCTGAGCGGCAAACGAAGGGCGCAGGAAAACAGCTGCAGAGCACAGTCTTAGCTCCCATTCCACTCCAGAGCTTCGAGTTTCCCCGAAGGTCTGTCTTTATGTTAAATGGGTTTGAGACACACATTAAAGACGCCCAATGCTCCCCCTCAGTTATTTTTCCCTTTTCAACGTTTGGTGCCCAGCCCTCGCGGCCGAAAAACCCCAGCGCTGAAAGCAAAGCTCGCCGCGTAGGCCGGGGCCTCAGTCCACACGCGGGGAGCAGGCGGCGGCACACGGTGGTCGCGTCCGGCCCGGCGCAAAGCCCCACCCGGCCGGCGCCTCGCTTCCGCCGCCGCCTCGCCTCCTGGGAATAGAGGGCACCGACGGCCCCGCCCCTACCTGCGCGCGGCACTGCCGTAAGCAACAGTCTCCCTCTGGAGCGTGAGAGCCAGACATGGCCGGGACTAGCAGTACCCGCGCCTTGCCACCTTCGCACGGCTCTGCTCCTGGCGCTTCGCCTGGGCCAACGCAACGAGGCCCGAACTAAACTCAGGCGGCTCTGAGGGCAGCCTGGGGGCGGGGCGGACAAGATGAAAGGCGGGTCTGAGAGGGCCTCTCTGACCCAACCGCGCAGCCGCCTTGGCCGGGAGGCGGGGGCCAACCAGGTTGGAGGCGGGGCTGGAACTCGACTCAGAGGCGCGCTGGCCTCCGGGGGGGCGTGTCCCCGGGTGGGAGGCGGGGCATGGGCGGGCCTTGATGACTGGGCGATCAGGCTGCGCTGAGGGCAGCCCAGGAGAAGGCCGGGAAGATGGCGGCCTCCTGGAGGCTAGGCTGTGACCCGCGGCTGCTGCGTTGCCTTCTGGGCTTTGGCAGTCGCAGAAGCCCAGAGCTGGTTAAGGGGGCTGCTAGGTGGTCTGTCGGCCGTGGAGCTAGTTGGAGATGGTTTCACAGTACGCAGTGGCTGCGGGGTGAGTGGCCGGGGCTTGCTCAGCTTCTCTGTACCTGAGCAATGGGCCTGGGGCAGTGGCTTTTTGATCGAGGGCCTGCATCTGGGTGTGGAGGCGCCCGGAGCTCACCGTTCCCTAATCCTTTTTTCTGGGAGAGGGTCTCCTGACGTGGTCTAGTGCATGCCGCAAAGGGCTTTTTTGGAAGCTAGGAGAACTTGACTCCATCCCTTGGCCGCCTGGCTTCTTCGTGACCTTGCCTTGGAATTTGGGTTCTGAGGCCTGTCTCAGGCCCCTTCCCAGTCATATTTCAGGTGTCTTTAGAGTTGGCTAATTGCCCAAGTTTGCTGACATTCAGACGTCATCGTTAGCTGCTTTTATTCATTCTCCTGACCCGTCTCAGTTAGGAGACCTTCGAGGCCCCTGGGATTGCTCTACGCCAGCACTGGTGAAGGACCCTATTTGTAAATGTCTAAACATCATCAGACGTAGGTCCGGAAGAATGTTTTAAGCAAAACATGAGCTAGAAAGAGTGAAAATTTAGGAGGGGGATCTTACGAAGGTGTCGACTTAAAGACAGAACGTAAGAGTTGTGAGTTTAAGTTTTATTCGAAGTCTTAACTGAGTTTTATAGCCCGAGAGACAGCCACTCAGCTCTAAGGAACTACTCTGCAGAGGTGGGGGTGGGGAGGTGGGTAAGCCAGATTGCATATGAATTTTTTTGGCTAGGAAATGCATGCAGTCAAGCGTATAGTTTAGCAAAGATTACTGCCGATCATAACAGATATGTCATGTTAATGATTTTAATATTTATTATCTTAGTGTTTTTCTATGGATGGGGAGATGTAAGAATCTAGGGTTATTTAAATTCTTCCTGAGATGTGCTTTGAACTATCCTAGAGCCTGTTTATCCAAAGCAGAGTGCTTCATCTTGAATTCCTCTCAGGTCTCACTGTTGCTGGGCAACTGCAGTGAGTTGTGAATTAACCCTTGTGGAACTGGGTAGTCGTTGAAATTCCTTAAATTTATTATAGAAAGTTGTCATTAAACAAAACACAATTCTCTTGGTATTTAATAGTTTGCAATGTAGTGTGCCAGGCATTATTTTTCTTTACAAAAGGGGCTAGTGCATACTGAGCCTGATGTATAATTATTACCTGCCGATCATTCAGTCCCTCCATACCATGAATTGTAATATAAAAAATTTGGTGTAGGCATTTGCCTACATATTCTGAGCTACTTGCGGCCCAGGGGAAAAAAAATGTTACGTGAAGTTAATGGCATGGTGAGTGTACTGAGACTTGAAGATTTAAGGGAACAATTAAACTTCTTTAGCTTAGTGTTTCATAAAATCCCTCTTGTAGCAGTGGCTTTTTTAAACTGTGTTTTAGCATTCCCTGTCTTCTCTTCCCCCAGTTTGTTAAATAATGAACTTTCCTACAGCTGCCAGAGATTCTTTCTGGGGTGGAACTCAGCAATCTACATTTTACAAACAACCTTTGGTGAATTTTCATGTACAAAACATCAACGTTTGGTGTTTGATGGGCTACACTTTGAGATTTGCTCTCTTAGAAAATCATGGAACGTTAAAAGCTCACTGTTAGGAAATAACTGAGAAAGAATGTTCTTATTAAACAGATCTTTTGAGAATCTTTGAACATTTTAAACTCTCTACTGAGAAAGGGGGCAAGTGTTGCATACTCAAAAATGTGCATGCCGTTTCAGGGATTTTGCTTAGACCCAACTTGACAGTCCTTATCTGAGGCATCATGACATTTTACCTACCCCCCAACACACTGCGAACAACTTGTCTATCTACTTGAACTTCATCTGTAAAGAATCCTAGGAAAGCTGTGTTAGCTTCCGGGTGCCTCCCTCTTTGATGTATACAGGGCCCACCTCAGTGATCTAGGATTCTTTTCCTATTTCAAGATCAGCTGTTCAGTGGTGGTCCTCAGGTGTTTACCTGGTGAGCCAGTGGTTAAAGGACTTCCCCATGGCTCAGCGGTAAAGAATCCACCTGCAGTGCAGGAGCTGCAAAAGACAGATTTGATCCCTGGGTCTGGAAGATCCTCTGGAGGAGGTCATGGCAACCCATTCCAGTATTCTTGCCTGGAGAATCCCATGGATAGAGGAGCCTAGTGGGCTACAGTCCATAGGGTCACAAAGAGTTGGACCCGACTGAAGCGACTTAGCATCCACACACGCACACTCACCAGTGGTTTAGACCATGCTTCCACTGCACTGGGTGTGGGTTCGATCCCTGGTCAGGGAACTAAGATCCCACATGCTGTGCATTGTGGCCAAAAAATGAATTAAAAAAATGCCAAAGTCATTTAAAATTTTTTGAAAAAAGGTCAGCTGTTTAGCAATTCTAATCTCTTTTTCAACCTTAATTCCCACTTATCATGTAACATAACACATTCACAGGTTCTGGGGTTTGGACATCTTGGGGGTGGTGAGGCACAGGCATTAGTCTGTCTGCACGAAAGCTGATTACTGTATGTTATTGGATAGCTGTAGGTTATTTGGAAATCTTAGATTTTTTTCCTAATGCTAAGTCAGAATTTGTCTCCTGACTTTTCACATACAGGTTTTTGTTTTGCCACGATAAATATACATGACAATCCTTGAACTATTTGCTTTACAGAGCATGGATTATGAGGTGTTTGTTGGTTTTTCTCAAGCTTGGTAGAAATTATAGTTTTGTAAAACTAAACAACTATTTGGTAGTCTATATAGAGTATGAATTTGACACAATTATTGAATTATTTCCTCTTTCACTTAACTGTCAAGGATTTAAAAATCAGTCGGTTGCGAAGTCAGTTGGAGTTTTGGTTTCTTTAAAAGGTGTTTGTTGGTAGTGTATTTATGAACTATAGCAGATGCAGTGTGCTTAGCCCTTCTTAGAATTCCTTATTCACTTCTCACAACCACCTAGTAAAGTTGGCATTATCTGCATTTTTATTGGGCAGAAGAGACTAAGGCTCAGAGAAATTCAGTGGCACTCCCAAAGCCACGCACCTGTACTGGTGATGACCTGAAAAGGAGCCATGTATTTTTTTACTCTGTTTAACAAATCCTTAACTGTTTCATTCTCTGAACTGCAGTGTGTACTGAGAGGGCAGAGACTTACTCACCATACTATTATTGAGTGAAGAAATGAGCCCTAGTTGCAAGGTAGCTGCTAAGAAAGTAGTTGCCCTGCTGAAGGAACAGGTTCTGTGTATTCAGGCACATGGCCCATCTAGTCATGCTTCTGGAGATGGAGTCCTGTGTTCTGTATAGGCTTTATCCTTAAAGTATGGGGAGGTAAACAACAGCGGCATGGTTTCAGTAGTGTGTGTAGTGAGCCCAGAGGGGCTAAGTTCAGGATGATAAGGGAGAACATAAGAAGGCTTCCTGGAGGTGGCAGCCCTTCCAGGCTGAAAGAGTAGCAGACATAAAGGCCCAGAGGCTAGCTGTGATATTTACAGAAGTGGCAAAGCATTTGTAAACCATTTTTCATCACACCCTAGGCATTTAACTTTGAAGAGTTTCCATTGCTGCCCTTTCAGAGAAAATGGCTTAGTTTGGAATTAATTAATAATTAATAAGATGTTAATGTTGTTGGTTTTAAGTTGTCTCTGAGGAATAACACGTTGAATGTAAAATAACATGAGAGGAGGAAAATAAATGAGCTTCAGTCTTTGTAGTGCTTTGCCCAATATCTGACTATGGGCCTTGTATATATAGATGTTAAATAAACATATCTGGGGAAGCTAAAAATCTCGGAAGTTATATTAAAAAAAAAACAGCTCTACCGTATTGCACATTTGCAGCTAGTGAACCAGTCTGTGTCATTTTAGGAGAAAATTAAATTTGTTGACAACATTTAAAAACTAGGAACTTCAGATAAACATTCTAAATTTTTGTCTTCCTTTGAAAATTTTAAGTTAGGACCTATATGGTGACAGACGATTGAGACTGAGTAATGACTGTTCTCTTCAGGTAGGAAATTACATACTTTGTAGTTGACCATTTTCTCTTCTGTTACCTCTCAGCCAGCAAGACTGAATGTCCTTTGAAATTTGTCATCACCTCCAGGTGTTGTTCTTTTCTTGTACTCTTATCTCTATGGAAAGCAGAAAACGAGAGATAGGTTATGAAAAATGGGAGAGAGCAGTGTGTGTGTGTGTGTGTGTGTGTGTGTGTATAAAGGAGGAAATTTATTATAGATTTAATATGAAAGTGAAGCATGATTGGAGCTGAAGAAACTAGTAGTAGTTAGTAGTATAGTCGCTAAGTCGTGTCCGACTCTTGCGACCCCTTGGACTGTAGCCTGCCAGGCTCCTCTGTCTGTGGGATTCTCCAGGCATGAATACTGGAATGGGTTGCCATTTCCTTCTCTAGGGGATCTTCCCAACCCAGGAATCGAACCCGGGTCTCCTGCGTTGCAGGCAGATTGTTTACCAACTGAGCTGAGGGAAGCCCAAGGTACTGATAACCCACTTCTTTCTTCTGTTTCCTCTAAGCATCTGAGTTTTTGATGGTGATTCTATAACAAGGAGAGGACTTCTTTGTTAAGAGTCAGTGGTGTGGCATGTTGACCTATAATAGACTACCAGACATTTCTTGAGCAAAGATGGGTTTATTCGGGATCTGCGGAGAAGAGCAGTTTGGAGTCTGCAACCATGGGGAGCCACATACTAATCCCCACAAGCTCAGGAAGGAGAACACTTAATACAGAGGGGCAGAGGAAAGTGGGAGGCTACAGTAAGCAAGGAGTCCACGGCTTTTCATTGGCTGAGTCCTCGCCAGGAAAGAAGAGGAATCAGTCTTCTTCCTTTTGGGCTTTGCAGTTATCACAGGGTTGACGTTCCCCTTCTGGTCTCTCAGCTCTATTTCACTGAAGTTTCTGTTTATTAATTTTTACAGTTATTTTTGCCAAAGCATAAATACTGTTTTAGGCCTGGCTCTAATTAAATCTTTCTACACTGATATTGATGAGACTGTTAACTGTTCTTTGAGTTCTTTAAGCATGGAAACAGAAACATACAAACTTGCTGAAATAAAGATAGGATAAAAGTAGGATTTCTTAGAAGGGTACACCACCAGAGTGGCTGGGCCATATCCGTTTCTTGTAGGGCTCCCATTGTCTGCTCTCTTTCTCTGATTTACGTTGGTTTTCTCCTCAGACTTCCCAATCTACTTACTCGTGGTTTTTCTTTTTCTATCATGTCAGCTTGCCTTGCCGTAATGCTGATGCAGGTCCTTACATCTGTTGCTCTTTCAGTTTAGTTCAAGCACACACCACCATTTTTGTGATCTAATTCCAGATTCCCTGGGCAGAGAAGCTGATGACCCAATGTAGGTCAGTTGTATAGAACACAGGGTTGATTCCTTCAAAGACTGCAGTTTGGACATTTCCTTTAAAAGGGAAGTGTGAGTTGGGAATCAATGATGTCTGTTATTCTGACCACTTGATTAGAGTAGTGAAGTCCTTCATTTTAATTGTTTTGGGGTTAAGTATTGACTAGAGAAAATGGATGGTCAATTAAACAAGGCAGAATAGGCTACTCAGTAGTTGAGATCTGTGGTCATCTAATGGAAATAGAAAGGGGATGAATGAGATCTTAGTAGAAGCAGCAGCAGGAGAATCTGGTAAGATTTGGATTATCAGAAAGTACTTAGTATGCATTGCTTTAAAACTTTAAATTCACGATATTAAAGTGGGATATTCCAAGGAGCCATTACATACTGAACCGGGCTTCATTTTAGACTCTTTCGAACTTCCCTGGTGGTTTGGTGGTTAACGCTCTGCACACCAATGCAGGGAGCACAGGTTCGATCCCTGCTTGGAGAACTAGGATCCTACAGGCCACACAGTGCGGCCTGAAAAAAAAAAAAGATTCTTTACCTCTGTCACTTCTAATCATAAGACCCATGCAAAGGTTAGTTGTGTTTTATGGGTGAAGAGGTAGTCTGTGAGGTTTAGTGGTTTGTCCAAGGTTAGTAAGTGAATGACTGCTTTGGAACTATGCACGTGATAATATACAGAGGAAGAAAAGAGGTCCTTGCTTTTGGATATCTTGCAGTAGACTGCCTTTGACTAATCATGAAGTTGGGAACTGAATATTTGTGTCCTCCCCAAATTCATACATTGTAACCTAATGGGCAATAAGAGGGTATTAGGAGGTGGGGGCCTTTGGCAGGGCCTGGGTCAAAGGGAGAGGAGCCCTCATGAATGGGATTTAGTGCCCTTATCAAAGAGACTCCAAAGAGCTGCCTCACCCCTTCCACCATGTGAAGACACCACAAGAAGATGCTCTTTGTGAACCAGAAAGTGGGTCCTCATCAGCCACCATACCAAATTGGCCAGCATCATGATCTTGGACTCTCCAGAATCGTGAGAAATAAATGTTGTTTATAAGCCACCAGCCTCAGATATTTTCTCATAGCAGTCCGAATGGACTAGGGCACAGGGCAGTGGGCTCATCAACTCAGGGCACGTGTGCACAAGAAAGGGTTACAGTTGAACAGAATCGGGTCTCTGCCAGCCAGAAAAGAGTTGGGAAAGTGGGTTTGGGAATAATACGTAGCATTTATTGAGAGCTTCAATTCAGTTCAGTTCAGTCGCTCAGTCGTGTCCGACTCTTTGCGACCCCATAAATTGCAGCACGCCAGGCCTCCCTGTCCATCGCTAACTCCCGGAGTTCACTCAAACTCACGGTGATGCCATCCAGCCATCTCATCCTCTGTTGTCCCCTTCTCCTCCTGCCCCCAACCCCTCCCAGCATCAGAGTCTTTTCCAATGATTCAACTTCACATGAGGTGGCCAAAGTACTGGAGTTTCAGCTTCAGCATCATTCCTTCCAAAGAACACCCAGGACTGATCTCCTTTAGAATGGACTGGTTGGCTCTCCTTGCAGTCCAAGGGACTCTCAAGCGTCTCCTCCAACACCACAGTTCAAAAGCATCAATTCTTCGGCGCTCAGCTTTCTTTACAGTCCAACTCTCACATCCATACATGACTACTGGAAAAACTATAGCCTTGACTAGACGGACCTTTGTTGGCAAAGTAATGTCTCTGCTTTTGAATATGCTATCTAAGTTGGTTATAACTTTCCTTCCAAGGAGTAAGCATCTTTTAATTTCATGGCTGCAGTCACCATCTGCAGTGATTTTGGAGCCCAAAAAATTAAAGTCTGACCTGTTTCCACTGTTTCCCCATCTATTTCCTATGAAGTGATGGGACCAGATGCCATGATCTTCGTTTTATGAATGTTGAGTTTTAAGCCAACTTTTTCACTCTCCTCTTTCACCTTCATCAAGAGGCTTTTTAGTTCCTCTTCACTTCCTGCCATCGGAGAAGGCAATGGCACCCCACTCTAGTACTCTTGCCTGGAAAATCCCATGGATGGAGGAGCCTGGTGGGCTACAGTCCATGGGCTGAGCAGCTTCACTTTCACTTTTCACGTTCACGCATTGGAGAAGGAAATGGCAACCCAATCCAGTGTTCTTGCCTGGAGAATCCCAGGGATGGGGAAGCCTGGTGAGCTGCCATCTATGGGGTCGCACAGAGTCATACACGACTGAAGTGACTTAGCAGCAGCAGCAGCAGCAACAGCACTTTCTGCCATAAGGGTGGTGTCATCTGCATATCTGAGGTTCTTGATATTTCTCTTGGCAATCTTGATTCCAGCTTGTGCTTCTTCCAGCCCAGCGTTTCTCATGATGTACTCTGCATCTAAGTTAAATAAGCAGGGTGACAGTATACAGCCTTGACGTACTCCTTTTCCTATTTGGAACCAGTCTGTTCTTACCATGTACCATTCCCCTTTCTCAGCCCTTTATGTGAATTCACTCAGTACTTATGACAGCTAATGCTGTGCTCTGGTGATAGAAATCTAGTTTCAACACAGGCTGCCTGACACCAAAGCTGGTTCTTTGCCTAACCACAGCCTTCTTCAGTGCCAAGTAATGACTGTAGACATCAGCAGAACAGTGTCAACATGCTGAAGTTTTGTTCACTTTTACGTTTTAGCGAACACCTGCTTTTTTTTTTTTATAAGTGAGGCATTTGAGTAATATCTACATTGTGAAATGTTATGTCAGCAACAGTTGTGATGTCTTAAGTTATTTTAAATAACTTAAGATACTAACATTCTAGACTGTGTATAAAGGATATTAGGACCATTCAAGAGTTAAAAAGTATATGTCAGTGTCCTCTGTAAGTTTCGAAGATGACCCACTGTTGAATATATACCTTATTGTTGTCTTGAGCATCAATTTGCCTTTATGACAAAATGTGTAAATCCCCAAATTATTAGTCATATGTTCATTCTTCCACTACATTCTGGAGTGGTGATTTCTTTTTGCCTTTGTTCCAAGATTGCAACTGGGATTCATGTAGAATTTACATTTTCTAGTTTAATACCAGGAAGACCAGTGCTGCAAGCTGAAACCTCTTCTGAAGTGTTTGGTTTATTTCACTCAGGAAATGGTTCTTCGGCCATGCTGACGTACCTTCAAATCGTTGGGTGGGTACTAAGTGTATGAAGGAATCAACAGGTTCTGTAAACAAAGTGGAATGTATCATGCCTCTTTATTTTTTGTACTTGGTAAGCAGTCCATTTACTGTAGCTGGTGGTCTATTAGATATTTTCCTACAATCACGGTCTTTCTTGTGTTAGCAAAACATTTCTAGGGAAGAATTAAGGTTGGTGAATTTATAATTCAGGAGCATTTCTTTGGGAATCTGTTGGCATTGATTTTTTTTAGAGGGGCATAAATCTATTTGAAAACTGAAAAACTCTTATCACTTCTTCAGAAAAATGCAAAATTTTGTATGTGATTCCAGGGAACTTGTAGATCTCCCTGTAATTTATCTATAATGCCACCTGGTCTCCAACCTGTTACCATGAACATTTTGGTTATTTCCTATAGAAAATAATTGTGCTGCTTTGCAAGGGTATTTGCCATATCTGAGAACAAGAAAGGTGGCAGGCACGAATATTGGAGTTAGTTGCCATGCCCTCCTCCTGGGCATCTTCATGACCCAGTGATGGAACCCAGGTGCCCCATATTGCAGGCTGATTATTTACTGACTGAGCCCCCACGGAAACCCAAGAACATTGGAGTGGGTAGCCTATCCCTTCTCCAAGGCATCTTCCCAATCCAGGAATCAAACCACGGTCTCCTGCATTGCAGGCAGATTCTTTACCAGCTGAGCTACCAGGAAAGCCCCTCTCTGCTCATACTGTTGGTTCAAATGGAGTGACCTGCCTGTGGTTTGAAATTTTTCTTGCTGCTTAATGCCGCCCTCCTAAAGCTTCTTATACGGTCCTGTCAGGGAATGGATGACACTCCAAAAATGGGTAATTTGAGTGGAGTTTAATAAGTGACCATTTTTGTGAACTCAGGGTATAGAGATGGCACGGTACTAAAGGGCTTTTGGAGTAAGGTGCTGTGATCACCCTTGGCTTGAAGAGGCATGGACAAGGAGCACTTCCTGAACTGGGAAGTGGGGAGCCTTTGTGATCTCTGATGGAGCTGTGCCCTTCAGTTAAAGGATCCAGCCAGGTCAGGCGACCCCACAAGGAGGGAGCTGAGGAAATAAGCTGACCTCACTCTCCTCTCTCCTTTTCAGTCTCTTTATGCTGCCTGTTGGTGGAACCCAACTGGAGGCCAAAGCAAGGAAGCCTATTAGTGTAGCCTGTTTAGTAGTGTTGGGGAGGGTTGACGAGTAGATCTGTAAGGGCAGATGGGGGACACCTTGCAGGCCCACCTGACTTACACCCATTAGTCATTACACTTTACACCTCAGGTTTAACACTGATGCCATCAAGTACTGGCTCATGTGTATGTGTATGGCAGGTCTCATGCTAAGAGGGGAAGAGAGTGAGTGTAGATTTTACACTTGGAAGAACCAAACGAGGTTTCCTTGGACCTGTTTCCCCGGGCCAATGCTTTGCCAAAAGCAAGCACAGGCTCTTCATAACTGACCTGATTTTTAATAGGATTTTTCTGTCTACATTTGAATAGCTAAATAGGAATCAAGGCTATGTAGGCTTTTAGGGTACTTTTTATAGAAGAAGAATGTTGTTTTTGGAGCAGAGGCATTTAATTTGGATTTCTGTTGTTGTTGTTGTTTTTTTTTAACTGATACTCCTAAATCAAGTCATCCTTGATTCCTGACTTTCCCATGCCACATCTCAACTACCAGAAATTCTCATTGGCTCCACCTTTTACATGTAATCTGCCCACTCCTCACCACTTGTTCCACCAACTAGCCTGGCCAGGCTACCACCACCTCTATTCCGGTTTATTGCAGGGGTGTCCCAGTAGATGTCCCCGCCACACCCTTGGCCCGGTACAGACTGTTCTCCCTGCAGCTTTCAGAGTGTCACTTTTAAATTAGAAACCAGATCATGTTACTCTTCTGCTGAAAACCCTCCAAGAGCTTCTCATTAATCTCAGAAGAAAATCTGAAGTCCTGACTGTGGCTTACAAGGCCCAGTATGATACAAACCCTCCACCTCTATGACTTGAGCTCTGACCGTGCCTCTCCTCACACTGAGTCCACTGTAGCACCCCGGCTCCCTTGGTGAACTCTGAACATACCAAGTATGCTGTCAGCTCATTCTCGTGCTTGCGCTTTCCAGAAGGCCCTTCCATCAGAGATTTGCATGGCTTCCTCCATTTAGTTCTGCTTACTTTGTCAGAGGAAGGCTTCTCTGATGAACCAGGAAAATAGTCCTCCCCTGCAACTGGGTCCCCTTACCTTCCTTACTTTTCTTAAAAGGATCTGGTCCTTTACATGCCTTTTCAGTCTCAGGACAAGTATTCTAAGTCAGTAAAGGAGAACAGGTAACACGCTCATGGATATCTTCACTTTGTATTTAAAATCCCGTTATTTTCGCTTTATAGTTGTGTGCCGGGGACCAGCCCCGGCTGATCCAGGGAATTCGAAGCGGGGACGGCGTTGGCGAGGATCAGGAAACAACTGCTTAATTAAATGTTTATTAAGGATATAAAGAGTGGTGAAATAAGGATAGCTCAGCGAAGAAATTCAGTGAAAAAAAGAGGCTGAATAAAATTCCAAAGCAGGGAATTTACGTCACCTACGAAGGCCGCAGGCGTCCTCCCGTTCTCCCGAAGGAGAGGAGACACTAGGCCTCCCCGGTCAGATCTTAGAAGGCGTCCTCCCGTTCTCCCGAAGGAGAGGAGACACTAAGGCCTCCCCGGTCAGATCTTAGAAGCCCAGGCAAAATTAGTAGGCTTGACGAGCTTCCCTGCCTCAGAGGAAAAGTTCAGCTAGAAGGTGAAAGAAAGAACGACACGGGGAGACCAAATTCCGGTGAACAAAAGGACATACTTTATTTTCCAAAGCAGTTTTATACCTTAAGTTGTGCACAGAGGATAATGGGGGAAGGGGTAGAGGCATGCAAAGACAGCAGTTCCTGATCCTTATCGAAGTCAGGCTTTCAAACTTATCATATGCAAAAGTTTAGGTGATTTACATCATCTTCTGGCCAGGAAGCCTGTTAACATTTTAAGAAACTTATTTTTCTCTAAAGGTGATTATTCTAAAGTCAGGCGCCAGCCTCCAAAAAGCATTGGAGAAAGTTGCATTCCTATAGGGCAAAGGTGAGGTGGGCTCAATCAAGAAAAGAATTAACTCAAGGGTCCAAGATTACAAACATTGAGGCAACTGCTTACATTTCTATACACCCATTATATCAATCAATACACCGCCAAGGACACAGTAGGTACGGGATATGGAGACTTAGCAGCAAACATTGGCCCAACAAGTGAAAAACCCTTCACCAATACAATTTCTAATCAATCTTTTAACTACTCAAAGGAATCTGTGTTTAGACAGTTTAGAACATCTCCTGCCTCTCACAGTTGGGAGGCTCTGAACAATCACATGTTGCCGGAAAAAACCTATTCAGGCAGGCTAGAGGACTTCCAAAGGAGTTTGTAGGTTGAAACACTGTCACACCCAAGAATTATTAACTGGAGCTGTAAGCTAACTCTTTTTTCAGAGAGAGGTAGTGGGGGACAGCCCCCCGTAAAGTCAGAGGTGTAGGTGACAGCACAAAACAGAAAGTAGGCAGACTCTGGTTTTGGGGGTAGATTGCTCGAGAATTTCCAGGGAGACTCCTGAGGCTTGATCCCGCCTTTGCGTATGTCAAGCCTCCTTCCTCATGACCTTTGCCACGGGCGGAGCTCGCTCCCCACAGTTGTGACCATCTCAAAGCACGTGCAGTTTTTCTTTTCTTTTTTGTCACTTATATCCTTGTGGACATAGCTATGCCTATGGCACTGCAAGCAAGTTCAATATTTTTATTGTGTTTATTTCTTGTACTCAAAATATTTTCATGCCTTTTCATTGCTGTTTATGGAATGTCAACCGCATTAGCCACGTAGTAAAGTGTACTGGGAGGCACTGTGGAATGTCAACCGCATTAGCCACGTAGTATAGTGTACTGGGAGGTACTGGGGAATGTCAACCGCATTAGCCACGTAGTAAAGTTTACTGGGAGGTACTGGGGAATGTCAACCGCATTAGCCACGTAGTAAAGTGTACTGGGAGTACTGGGGAATGTCAACCGCATTAGCCACGTAGTAAAGTGTACCGGGAGGCACTGCAGCTACACACTATTAGGTAGTAGTCCCAGCGTACTTTTTTGAACTTCCTTGACTGACTTTGCGTTTTCATTATGTCCTACTCTAGCCAAACTAAGCTGTTTGCTTCCTCTTCATTTGCATATGATGTTTCCCTATCCTGGAATATCTCTGTTGGGCCCTCACCATGTTTTATTTGCCTGGCAGATTTTTTTTAATTAAATGTTATTTTTTAATTGTAAAAATATATATAAAATTTACTATTTTAACTATTTTTAAATGTATAGTTCCAGGACATTGAGAGCGTTCACACTGTTGCATGGCCATTACTGTGGTCTCCAAACCTTTTCATCATCCCAAACTGAAACTCTGTATCCACTAAACAGTAACTCCCCACTCCCTCTCCACCCAGCCCTTGGCAACCACTGTTCTACCTCCTCTCTGAATTTGCCTGTTCTAGGTAGGTACCTCATTAAAAATGGAGTCATAAAATATTTGTCTTTTTGTGTCTGGCTTATTTCACTTAGTATAATGTCTCCCAGTTTCATCCATGTTATTGCAGGTATCTGAGTTTCATCTGTTTTGGAGGCCTAATCACATTTTATTGGCTGTATATACCACATTTTGTTTATCCATTCACGTGTCAATGGACACTCGGGTGGTTTGCACTTTCTGGCCACTGTGAACAGTGCTGCTATGAACATGCCTTGTGCAAACGCCTGTTCTGGGTCCTGCTTTCATTTCTTTTGGGTATATCGCCAGAAGTGAGATTGCCTCATCAAATAAATGATCATTCAGTGTTTAATGCTTTGAGGAACCATTGGGTGGTTTTTACACAGAAACTGCATTGTTTTACTTGTTTTGCTTTCCCTCCGGTAGTGCACAAGGGCTCTTAATTTCTCCACATCTTGCCAACACTTGTTTTCTGTGTTTTTGATAATAGCCATTCTAATGAAGATGAAGCGGGACTAGCACACAAATCAAGATTTCCTTTCCTGATCAGCTAGAGTCTCGTCTCAGCCCTTTGGCATTCTGACAGCACGGTTATCTACTACCCTCTGGTGCTTGCATGTTTGTCTTGACGTCCCATTTAAACTAAAATCCTTTGAGGTCAGGATTCTGGTCTGTGGGTTGAGGACTAGGACAGCAGGAGCTCTGTAAGCATTTGTTGAGTGCCTCGTTTGTCCTTTCGCTTTAGTAGGCAGTATTATGACAACCTACTACGGGAGAAGGCAATGGCACCCCACTCCAGTACTCTTGCCTGGAAAATCCCATGGACAGAGGAGCCTGGTAGGCTGCAGTCCATGAGGTCACTAAGAGTCGGGCACGACTGAGCAACTTCACTTTGACTTTTCACTTTCATACATTGGAGAAGGAAATGGTAACCCACTCCAGTGTTCTTGCCTGGAGAATCCCAAGGACAGGGGAGCCTGGTGGGCCGCCGTCTATGGGGTAGCACAGAGTCGGACACAACTGAAATGACTTGGACACAACTGAAATGACTTAACAGCAGCAGCATTATGACAGCACCACAGGAGGCACATTTGCCAATAGCATTAATGAGAATTAGGTTTTCAAATGTGCAGTACAGTTAAAGAGTTCGAGTTAGTGTACTTCAGCAATGAGGACAAGGCTGGATAAAGTAAAGAGTAGAAAGGGAACCTTCAAGTTTAGGTTGGGAAGGTGAGAGGAACCTGTGAATCTGTCTCCCTAACTGAATTGTGAAGTAAGATATTGTCATGTGTGTGTGGGTGGGCGGGGGTCACTTCAGTCAGTGTCCAACTCTTTACGACCCTATGGACTGTAGACCACCAGGCTCCTCTGTCCATGGGACTCTCCAGGCAAGAATACTGGAGTGGGTTGCCATGCCCTCCTCCAGGGGATCTTCCCAACCCAGAGATCAAACCCATGGCTCTTGTGTCTCTGCATTGGCAGGCAGATTCTTTACCACTAACCAACTATGAAGCCCAGGAGATCATCATATATCTAGCCAACTACATGCCTTCAGAGTTCATCCTCTTAACCATCTCTGTGCTGCCTGTTAACTGCTAACATTTTTTGAGACTTAACTTTTTGCCAGGCCGCACTGTAGTGACTTGACATGTGTAACCTCATTTAGACCTATTTTATTAAATAATAGCTTCTTTTAACACAGTAGTGCATGTGTATAGTTTAAATAGGCAAATGGTACTAAAAGGCTTATGCCAACACAGTGGATCTCTGACCCATCTTTTCCTACTCTCCCAGCCATCTTCCTCCTTAGAAGCAACAAGTTTTGTCTGGTAACTGTCCTGTGGCATTTGCTCATCTCTCTATGTTATGTATTATCTATGGATGACTTCTGATCAGTCATCCCTCTGTTTTCTCTCTCCCATTCTCCCAATGTAGTTATTTTTCAATTCTTAATTAAATCTATATTTAGTGTTGACACCAACCAAGTATGCTTAACTGAGAATTGTCATGTATCATCCCATATTACGACTGTAACCTTTCTTACTTGGCTAGCGTGTGAGACGAGTGCAATTGTGCGGTAGTTGGAGCATTCTTTGGCATTGCTTTTCTTTGGGATTGGAATGAAAACTAACCTTTTCCAGGTACTCTTTCTGCCCCCTTCTGATGGCTATGTCAGAAGCTTTCTCTATCTCCTTTATACTTTAATAAAACTTTATTACACACACACAAAAAAAACAAAACTAACCTTTTCCAGCCCTGTGATCACTGCTGAGTTTTCCAAATTTGCTTCCATATTGAGTACAGCACTTTCACAGCATCATCTTTTAGGATTTGAAATAGCTCATCTGGAATTCCATCACCTCCACTAACTTTGTAGTGATGCTTCCTAAGGCCCACTTGACTTCGCATTCCAGGATGTCTGGCTCAAGGTGAGTGATCACATCATTGTGGTTATCTGGGTCATGAAGATCTTTTTTGTATAGTTCTTCTGTGTATTCTTGCCACCTCTTCTTAATACCTTCTGCCTTTTTTTAGGTCCATACCATTTCTGTCCTTTATTGTGCCCCTCTGTGCATGAAATGTTCCCTTGGTATCTCTAATTTTCTTGAAGAGATCTCTAGTCTTTCCCATTCTATTGGTTTTCCTCTATTTCTTTGCATTGATCTCTGAGGAAGGCTTTCTTATCTCTCCTTGCTATTCTTTGGAACTCTCCTTTCAAATGGGTGTGTCTTTCCTTTTCTCCTTTGCCTTTAGCTTCTCTTCTTTTCTCAGCTATTTGTAAGGTTTCCTCAGACCAGTTTGCCTTTTTGCATTTCTTTTTCTTGGGGTTGTTCTTGATCACTGCCTCTTGTACAATGTCATGAAACTCCTCCTTCCATAGTTCTTCAGACACTCTGTCTATCAGATCTAATCCCTTGAATCTATTTGTCATTTCCAGTGTATAATCATAGGGATTTGATTTAGGTCATACCTGAATGGTCTAGTGGTTTTCCCTACTTTGTTCAACATGAGTCTGAATTTGGCAATACGGAGTTCATGATCTGAGCCACAGTCAGCTCCCAGTCTTGTTTTCGCTGACTATATAGAGCTTCACCATCTTTGGCTGCAAAGAATATAATCAATCTGATTTCAGTATTGACCATCTGGTGATGTCCATGTATAGAGACTTCTCTTGTGTTGTTGGAAGAAGGTGTTTGCTATGACCAGTGCGTTCTCTTGGCAAAACTGTTAGCCTTCGAGCTGCTTCGTTTTGTACTCCAAGGCCAAATTTACCTGTTACTCCAGGTATCTCTTGACCTCCTACTTTTGCATTGACTCCACTATAATGAAAAGGGCATCTTTTTTGGGTGTTAGTTCTAGAAGGTCTTGTAGGTCTTCATAGAACTGTTCAGCTTCTTGCATTCCTGGTTGGAGTTATTGCAATGCTATTCAATAGCTATTGAGCTATTTCAGTGGGGCTATTCAATAGCTATTGACCTGTTTCAGTGCTAGCAAAGTAATGCTCAAAATTCTCCAAGCCAGGCTTCAACAGTACATGAACTGTGAACTTCCAGATGTTCAAGCTGGATTTAGAAAAAGCAGGGGAACCAGAGATCAAATTCCCAACATCCATTGGGTCATCGAAAAAGCAAGAGTTCCAGAAAAAGATCTACTTCTGGTTTATTGACTATGCCAAAGCCTTTGGCTGAGTGGATCACAACAAACTGGAAAATTCTTAAAGAGATGGGAATACTAGACCACCTGACCTGCCTCCTGAGAAATCTGTATGCAGGTCCAGAAACAACAGCTAGAACTGGACATGGAAGAACAGACTGGTTCCAAATCAGGGAAGGAGTACATAAAGGTTGTATATTGTCACCCTGCTTATATAACTTATATGCAGAGTACATCATGCACAATGCTGGGCCGGATAAAGCACAAGCTGGAATCAAGGTTGCTGGGAGAAATATGAATAACCTCAGATATGTAGATGACACCACCCTTACAGCAGAAAGTGAAGAGGAACTAAAGAACCTCTTGATAAACGTGAAAGAGGAGAGTGAAAAAGTTGGCTTAAAACTCAACATTCAGAAAACTAAGATCATGGCATCCAGTCCCATCACTTCATGGGAAATAGATGGGGAAAGAGTAGAAATAGTGAGAGACTTTACTTTCTTGTGCTCCAAAATCACTGCAGATGGTGACTGCAGCCCTGAAACTTAAAGATGCTTGTTCCTTGGAAGAAAAGCTATGACTAACCTAGACAGCATATTAAAAAGCAGAGACATTACTTTGCCAACAAAGGTCTGTCTAGTCAAAGCTGTGGTTTTTCCAGTAGTCATGTGCGGATGTGAGAATTGGACTATAAAGAAAGCTGAACACCGAAGAATTGATGCTTTTGAACTGTGGTGTTGGAGAAGACTCTTGAGAGTCCCTTGGACTGCAAGGAGATCCAACCAGTCAATCCTAAAGGAAGTCAGTCCTGAATATTCATTGGAAGGATTGATGCTGAAGCTGAAACTCCAATACTTTGGCCACCTGATGTGAAGAACTGACTCATTTGAAAAGACCTTGATGCTGGGAAAGATTGAAGGCTGGAAGAGAAGGGGACGACAGAGGATGAGATGGTTAGATGGCATCACTAACTCGATGGATATGAGTTTGCGTGCGCTCTGGGAGTTGGTGATGGACAGGGAGGCCTGGCGTGCTGCATTCCATGGGGTCACAAAGAGTTGGGCACTACTGAGCTACTGAACTCAACTGACCTTTTCTGCTTTTTTAAAATATCTTTCCCTTTAAACTTTTTTCTTTAGTTTTTGTGTTTAACTTGCCTATTTGTCCCACACCATCTAATACTTACTTAGCACAGTTTCTGGTATTGTCAGTCACATCAGCCGATTTCTCAGTTAATGTACTTTTGTAGTTTCTGTATTTCTCTAGGTGTGTAGGTTCAACCTGTCTCCCAAAGGTCTTGTCTTTTACCGCTACAGAGGAGACAACCTCCAGTCTTCTGTTGAAGGATGGTGGTGTTACTCAGCACTTAAATAGCATTCACCCAAGTCTTCAAAGGGCCAGTATTTCCAAAGGTCTCAGTGCTGCCAGTTCTTGGACCTTTGGGAAATTCTCATATAAACCAGGTTGATTATCTCAAGTTTTTCCACTTCTGGTTTAGCATTCAGCTTTCTTAGACTTTCTTAGTCAATCATTTGTCTTACTATCTACGTTATTCACTTTTCTGCTTCCAGAAGTGTTGTTCTACTGTTCTTTCTTTTCTCCCTGTTGTTGTGAGTTTATGTCTAAAAGTAACAAGAAACAAAGAAACAAAAAGCATATATAATAAAGCCATCAACTAGAGACAGGTACTGTTGTCATTTTGGAGTAAATCCTTTCGGTCTTTGTGTACATACAAGCTAAGTAGGTAGAAATTGGATTATGCCGTGTGGGTGTGTGCAGTCGCTAAGTTGTATCCGAGTCTTTGCAACCCCATGGGCTGCCGCTCTGCTTCCCTGTCCTTTACTTAGGCCATGTATACTGTTTGAGGGACATCTTTCATGATGTATGTTACTTTAAATACTATATTCAGACAAACTATTATGCATATGTTTTCTGTTGTTGCTCATTGACATTTTCAATCTATTCTTATATCAAAATAGGTATTTGAACAAAGACCGGTGTGACATCTTTACCTTTCTTTATTCAGTACTGCAGTGTTAATATTACTTTGTGCCCTGGTACTGATTTTGAAATTCCTTGTACTTCATATGGCCTTTTTTCATCCAGCCTGCAGGTGGCAGAATTGCTTTATCTAAGCAGAAAATTTAAAGGTCAATTTTATTTAATGAGTTCTTGTGTCAGAAAGAGAAGTGATTAAATGAAAAGCTTTCTCTCTATTAGGAAATAAGCAAATTAAAGAACAGAGAGCTGTGCTAATAAAGTTCTGGGTAATTTATTTCTTCGATTTGTCTATCCTCACTTCATGATTTCTGTGTTTGGATTATAGTCGCGTTATGGAACAGAGCATGACCCTATGTAAATTGTGGAATGTCCCTAATTGTTAGAGTGATGGAGCTTAGATCTGCTTCATATTAGCCACCAAGCTATTTGTTCTGCCTTTGTATTTTAAGAGTTTGCTTATATTAATCTTTTTTTTTTTTTTTTTAATCTAGAGACCTTTTAGAATTGTTGTGTAGATCTTCAATTTAAAACTTTTTAAATAGGTTTTGCTGATCTATGAGTGTTTTAAAATTAAAGACATGCTTTAGAGAATAAGAAATTAAATTAATGCACTATATTTGCAGTTGAAAACTGAATTATGCTTTAGAAAGATCAGAACATCAGATGTGAAGAAATTAGGAATTGTTTAGAAAAACTGCTATAGATTCAGTGAGTGAGTGATTGCTCATATGCTCAAATGCCTGATGAAGAAGGTAAAGCAGCAATATACTAAGGAAAAACGTGTTCTAAAAATATAAAATATATGCTAAAAAATGACAGTGCCATTCTGTTGAGGCAGAATATGAGATTAAAACAGTTGTGATGGATTGATGAGACTCTAAAATCAGTATATTTAATGTAAACTGGAAATGTACATTACTTTAGTTACCTTAAAATATTTTAAATATTGTCTTTAACTGCTACAGCAGGGCAGACTTATCAGCCAATAGATATACTTTTTAGCTTGATAAAAAGAAACACTAAAATGACTACAAGAGGGTTAAAGTCTTAACACAATATGGGGTATTTTTTGAGTACTAAGTGAAGTAACCTGTATGATCAGGGAAATAAAAAGCCACATTTCCTTTATTATAGTAATATGAATATGAATAGGAACTATAGTTGGTGCCCATTTCAAGGCCTCCTCAGTTTGCTAGGAGAAAGATAGAATGTACTGCTTACATGAAATGAGAAGGGAAGTGATATATAACTTCTAATGGAATTAAGCAATGTTATGTACAGGTTAAAATTCAAGGAGTCTAGAAAAGCCCATACTATCTTCAAAAGAATTGACGGCAGCCATCAGATATTACTTATGTGCAGCCCTTCATTCAAAACTGGTATTATGTTTATGTAATTACCTTCCCACTGAAAAAAATATATTTGGAAAAGATGTGTATAGTCTTCAGGGAGAACGAGGATATACTAGAATGAAATATTCATTTTCATTAATAAATTAATACTTCCTTTTAAAAATGATTTTCTAGCATGAGAGTCTGAGGATAGATTGGTCAGATTAATCAGAAAACACATTCCACATTTTACTCTCCATAAGTCAGTATAATCAATCAGGAGATAGTACTGAATAATGGAAATGTCCAGAATGTCTTTGTTTTTTTGTCACCTTCATTTCAGAGAAGGATAATGATCTATTACAGAATTTTTATGTTTTATTGTCATTATTCAGAGAAGCAATTCCAGTTCACCCATGAAGGGTGGCTATATGAGGAATGACGTTTTTATTTTTAAAATATGAAAATTGTTGTGGTTCTTGATGTGGGAATTCATAAAATAATGTGAAATTTTCATAGTAAAGTACTTAATGTCAGAAATAATGGAAAATGTGATAGTCTCATAGGTGAGAGATTATAATAGGAGAGAATCGTAAAATAAATATTAGTTGTATCATGGCACCTAGAACCAAGGTATAAAAATATTGAAGAGAGACTTTGTTTTGAGAAAATCGAATTTGTGTTTGTCATACATCAGAATCTGGACATAGAATCATTGCAGCTCATTTAGTTTGCCTCCTTGTAGTGAAACTATGTACGTGGTTGTGAAGTATTCCATCTCATAATGTCAGGCTTGAACTTTTAATAGAGAGGGATTGTTAGGCTATTTGATTAGACACATGAAGAATACTCACATTTGAATTTCTGAGTGAATAGGCTATAAATAACCGATGACTAATTAATTGATGGTCCATATTGGTAAGGATCATCAATTATTGATGAGTGGTAATAGAGTGTAGGAGAGTACAGCCTTGGGAGTTAGGCAGAATTCAGATCCCTCGATCAGGGGCTATATTTTTCTCATATATGAAATGGGTGTGTTGACTTAGAATTTGGCTTGGGCTCTATCACTGTTGGGGTATTATTGAGAGTGATGATTCTACATTTGTATCCTTATAGTTTAGTACCAGTTGAGAAAGAGGCAAAAAGTCAGTCGGGTGGAAATCAGAGTAACAGTTTTAACGCTGATGATTTTGTTCAGTTGGAAAATGTGACTTAAGTCTGTGGCCTTCTACAGTTGGACTCCTGAGTACAACCCCTATGTAGACTTTGGCCTTTTGTTTGAGAGAGAGTTTGTGTGTATAAACTACACATCCTGAGTAACTTCCCAGCACCCACTGGGCCTGCTGGCAGGAACAGAGGGAGTTGGACTTGCTGTCTGCTGTGAAGGCGGGTCCGTTGATGCCTACTGCATAGAAGAAGGGAAGGGAAAATGCAGGCTCCCTATAGGCAGGCAGGTCTTATAATGAGAAGACAGGCAGGTGTATTTGTTCGGGTCCTTTTCCCAGTCCTTTAGAGGGGAGTGAATGAAAAGTGCAGGGAGGACAGAAGCTTCCTTCCAGGTATTTCAGAGATGGAACTTCTTTACCATGAAGCCATGGGAACTCCCCATTTGAAATTACATAAAAATTATTTGTTTCCCAAAGGAAATGTTTAACTTTATTTAACATTAGTATTAAATTTCCTTATTTCCAACCCCAAAACATCAATGGGGAGAAAAAGTCCTGTTCTACTCTTTTCCACATTTGAAATATGCTAGATGTGATATGTTTTGCTTTTTTATGTCAGAGAGGTGAATAATCTAAGAAGAGAATAAGTTTTGTAGAGGATTTCAGGGAATGTAGTTTGTTACTGTGGCTGCTGCTAAAGAAGCACCGGAGTGGGTAACTGTTTATTAGTATAACCTTCCCGTAAATTGTAATGCAACAACTGTGTGCTCTGGTCCTGGAAGGTGGAACTCTTGGAAGCACATCTGGCAAATATATGAAATATCTTCTTTTTTGATACTTGACGGAAAAGTAGCCCTGCTTTATTGAGAGGTCACGCTGGCTTGAGTCTGTCTTTTTGGATCCTTAATCGAATTCTGGTATGGAACACAATCTCAGATTAATTTAATTACAGAAGTTCTCTTGCCAGATCATCCACAACAAGGCAGACCTCTCCTTTTCACACTTAGCAGCAAGAACCCATGATTCTTGAATAGTATGTAATGTTAGGTGAAAGTAAAAACATAACCAGTTTTTTGAAGTTTAATCTTGATTATTCTGTTGTAAATCTAATCTTAATTATTGTGTTGTAGGTTATCAGAAACCAGTTTATTTTCTTTTTATTTGCCTTTTCCTTTGGTTGTTTTACCTGTAAATATTTTTTTTCTAGTGACAAAAGGGGAAGGAGAAAAAGATGAAACATAAGTCAACTTTTTTTTTTTTTAATCTTGTAAGCGCCTGGCTTGAAAATATGCATAGAGGACTTGGGGGAACGATGAAAAAGGAATTGAAAATATTCTGGAAAAGATTACTGAACACTTAGTTTGACCAGTTGGCTGTCTTTCAGACTGGAATATTTTTTTCCTCAGATTGAATTTCATATTAATTTACTTGAACTTTTTGTTGATGCCTCGTGAGGTGTATTACTTATTGTGTTTAATCTTTCCTTTTTCCAATTTCAGCTGATCCTATTAAGATACTAATGCCATCACTGTCTCCTACAATGGAAGAAGGGAACATTGTGAAATGGCTGAAAAAGGAGGGTGAGTAGTGCATTACTAACACCTGTGTTATTTGATCATTTTTGTTTTTTCCTAATCTGCTGGTTTACACAATACATGATATACATGAAATGATCGGTTCTTATGCTTGTTAACCTTTATTGTTTAAATAAAAATTTCTTGTGGTAATGTAGCAAAGGTTTTATGGGGTTAGCCTGTATCTCTGCTTTCACAAGCAGAGAATGATCAGCTATTTTAAGGCTTTTTTGCAAGTTTTAGTTCTTAACACTTCCTTTAGTTTCAGCATCATAAAATTGTCAATTCCCTAAAGTTAGTTTGTTACTTTATAATGACTCTGTGTATGTGTGTTTTCCTGTAACTAGGCAATCTGCTTATAAACTTCACTGGAAAGAACACATAAAAAAATACTAAAAAAAACTTACAGAAGAGCAGCAAAGGAGAGTTGTAGAAACATGTTACTAAGATGTTGAAACATGTTATTAAGCCTTTGTAATTAAAACTGTGGTATTGGTGCATAGAAAGACATACTACTAGAACTGAGTAGAAAATGAGGAAATAGACACAGATGCACACCATTATTTATAGTTTAAATAGTGAAGGAAGATGATACTAGATTTAGTCCTTGTGCTGTGCCAGGGATAAATTACAAATGACTCAGTCACTTAATGTACAAAAATGAAACTGGACAAGTACTAGGGAAAAAAAAGCTAGTGAATTCCTCTGGAAGTAGATAATTACCCTAACTACAACTCAAGCTCCAGATGCAATAAAGGAACTACAGATAATTTGATAGTAAAAATAATAACTTTAGTATAGCTGAAAACATAATAAATAGAGTAAAAAAGTGACAAAATGGAGAAGGGTGTTGCAGTTTTTAACCACAGAGGGTTAATATTTCTAAAAAGCACAGAATAAGAAAACTATCAGCTGGGCAAGATATAGGAGTAGAAGATTTGCAGAAAAGAACTACAAATTGCCTTTAAACACATGAAAAGTAATATTTTGTACTAATAAATACACAAACTAATACTACACTGATTTATTATTTCTTACCAATCACTTTAATAGAAGTTTAAAAGTTTGATAAGTTATCCTTTTGATGAAACTAGAGGGAATGGGAGGAAACAGACACTCTCAAACACTGCTGGGGGAAATGCAAAATGGTATAATCCCTTGTTCAGTTGCTCAGTCATATCTGACTCTTTGCAACCCCATGGACTGCAGCACACCAGTCTTTCCTGTCCTTCTGTGTCTCCTGGAGTTTGCTCAAACTCATGTCCATTAAGTCGATGATGCTAGGGAAGAAAATTTGTCAATACCTAGAAAAATTACATTTATATTTACCCTTTGGCCAGGCAGTTCTATTTCTAGGGATCCTATCTCAAGGCAAAAATAAGAAAAGATACACATGTGAGGCTATTTATTACAGCAGTGTTTGTAATAGCAAAAGGTAGAAACAGTCCAGCTGTGGTCAGCAGAGTTTGATGAATAACATAGACTATACCCACAGCTATAAAAGGAATGAAGAGTATCTCTGTATACTATTGTAGCGAGACCTTCAGGGCAGAAAACCAAGGTGGAAACTGGTAGATACAGTATGTATCATTCACGAAAAAAAGAGATAGGAGTACTAATATTTGGAAATTTTAAAACAAAAAAAATTAACAAAAAAAAGTGGTTATCTATAGTGCAGTTGAGGAAACAGTGTGGTGAGTGGAGAGAGTAGACGCTAGATTTCTCTGAATGTATCTTGTTTGTCTCCTTAACTTTAGAACATATACATATTTTGCATAATTTTAACACAATTTAATTTTAAAAGACTTCTAACCGTGGAAACCAGATGAAGCAGAAGGACCTAATTATATGCTGACTAACTGATACAACAACCATGCAGAGAGGGGCTATTTCAAATGTCAGTAAACTTGACTGTATATACTGCTAAATTGTAACTGAAAGACAATGACATCTCTAAAAATATGAACTGTTTAGAGTAATTGTATTATAGTGGTTATGTTGGTTGTCTTTGTTACTCTAAGGTTTTTTAAAATGTGTTTTATGGGATAAGGCAGATGAGTGATTAAGCTGATATTATTGGGAACCCAGCCTTTGGGTGTGTTTTAAAGGAAAACATATGAAAGATGGCTATGGTTAAGGAAAGATCCTGTGCTGATTAATTTTCTAGCTCTTTTCCGTGGCAGGGCCTGGAAAAACGCCAAGCCTGCTAGCGATGAGCACCCCTAACAATGAGACTATAGTCGCTAAATGCCATTTCCTGCTGAAGTTAACCAGAGCTTCTTGGAAAATAGCTGCTTCCAGGTCTGTGGCAGGCAGTGTACAAGATGGAACGTGAAAGTCGCTCAGTCATGTCTGACTCTTGTGACCCCCATGGACTGTACAGTCCATGGAATTCTCCAGGCCAGAATACTAGAGTTCTCTTCTCCAGGAGATCTTCCCAACCCAGGAATTGAACCCAGGTCTCCCGCGTGGCAGACAGATTCTTTACCAGCTGAGCCACCAGGAAAGCCCAGGAATGCTGGAGTGGGTAGCCTATCCCTTCTCCAGTGAATCTTCCCTACCCAGGAATCGAACTGGGGTTTCCTGCTTGAACATATTGTCAATTTAGAAAGCAAAACAGTTATCAAAAACTCCTGAAAGTGAAGTCACTCAGTCATCTCTGACTCTTTGCGACCCCATGGACTGTAACCTACCAGGCTCCTCTGTCCATGGGATTTTCCAGGGAAGAATACTGGAGTGGGTTGCCATTTCCTTCTTCAGAGGATCTTCCCGACCCAGGGATCGAACCTGGTTCTCCCACACTGCAGACAGACTCTTTACTGTCGGAGCCACTGGAAAAACCTTTCAAGCTAAGTTCCCCCAAAACTCCTGAGGGCATCTTAATGGACTCAGGACTCAAAAATGGGCCAATTTGTGGATCAGTAAGAGTGATATCTATGGTGTATTTTGAAACACATTAAATATATTTGAATTCAGAGCTTTCAAAAATTCTCCTTTAGGGAATGCCAGTAAAGTAACTCATTTTGAAAACTGACGATAAGTGGAAAGACTCAAGTATTGTCCTTGCCTTTCTTCTACGAATTGTAGCTCAGAATAACTAAGTGCAAAGAAATTTCTAATTAGTGGCATATTTCCCAATTCTTAAAAGATGGAGGAATGATAGAATGTCACTGTGTCACAATTTTGCAGACTCTGATGAATTAAGGGATATTGCCAGTGATCATCAATGGCGTGCTATTATCACAAAAAGAGAGAAAACCAGCTAGTACACCCCACCAGCTATAAGATTGTCTTGCCAGAAACTTGAGCCAAATGTGGTCAAGCTTATAGTTCTAACACCAATTTCCAGGAGATATAGAGGATGTATTCAGTGACACCATGAGGAGTATAGCAGCATAATCCAGTTCCAGTGTAGGGACCTTATTTTGTTTATGATTCAAGTAACTAAAACATTTGGGCACATTGGAAAATTACGTGTTTAATGAGATTAAGGCATTAATCATTTTAGAGGTTTAATGGTACTGTGATAATCATTTTAAAAATTTTATCTCTAAGAGATATGAGTTGAAATACTTAACGTATGAAATGACAGTATGTCTGGCATAAACTTCAAAATACCTCTGGTGGGAGGATGAGCAAAGTTGTTCATGAGTCAACTGACAGTTGTAAAAGTTTCTAAGTTGGTTTATTAACTCTCTTCATCACTTCTGAGATGTTTCTGCTAATCTTTTCTAAAGTTGTACAGTCTGTAGCCTTTGGGATATAACTTGGAGTGAGAAACTACTCTTTCCTCAGCTTTTTATAAGCTCAATGTGAATTTTGAATCTTGTTAGTAAGAGAATATTTGTTGTAATAGTACCTAAGCTGTATTAATCTCTTCCTTATATAGAAACCATTTTACCAGATTTTTTAGAATGTGTTTACTGAAGTAACATTGGTTTCTAGCACTGTGTATTTCGTGTGTACAGACTCATATTTCTTCTCCCTGTGCTGCGGTATGCTCACCACCAAAACCTTAAGTCTCCATCTGTCACCATGTGGCTGATCCCCTTTACCCATTTTGTGCTCTCTGCCTTCCCCTCCCCTTCCCCTGATTACTAGGTAACCACTCTTCTGTTGTCTGTGGCTCTGTGTTTGTTTGATTTATTTGTTTTGTTTGTTATATTCTTTGTATGAGTGAAATCATATTTATCTTTCTTTGCATTATTTCATTTAGCATAATACCCTCAAGGTCCATCCATGCTGTTGCAAATGGCAAAATTTTCATCTTTTTTATGACTGAGTAGTATTCCATTAAATAATGTATTTATGTATATATCTCACATCATTATCCATTTATCTGTTGATGATCACGTAAGTTGTTTTTATACAACTTAAGTATTATAGTAATTCTTGTAAATAATTATTTTGCCAGATTTTAAATACTTAGTATGGTGCTTAAAAAAATATGACTCAGTATATGGAGGCCAAAGAGATGAGGATGCTACAGTGCTCGTGGTACAAAAGAACAGAGGAAAAATTACTGTGGAGGAAGCTGGAGAAGGAGACGTTTTATTTTTCTGGCAGCTGGTTTCTTTTCCTCTTTTGTTTCTGTTGTCATTGCCATGTACCAGGTATTGGCTGTGGGATGGCTTCTTTAGCCATCTCCGTGTGCTTTACTCCTCCTGCAACATATTAAACTTTTGGAGAGTTGAATTTCCATTAGGGTTTGTTGAACAGATGTTTAGCAATATTGACCATATGAGTTCCCCATAGCCATTATTATGCCTCAGATTGAGAAATGATAAACCAGGCATTAAACATGTAAAGGGAAGAGGAATGAGTGAGCTGAGAATGAAGGACATGGTCCGGGAGGACTGACCCCAGCGGGTAGCCCTGAAAGGACTTCTGGGGTCTCTGTGAAATTCGGTGGGCACAGATGTCATCCAGACAAATGCTGGTATTGAATGGTCCACTCTAGTGCTTATGAAGTGGTATAGAGAGGGTTTAGGCAGTGGGCAGGAGTTCAGAGTATGACAGGGCTGTGCTGTGATTCTAGGAAATGAGCCATTCATGGCAGTGACACAAGTGTTGGGGCTGGGAAGCAGGCTGCAAGTGGAAGGAAGTACAAGCTTGGAAGTATGAGAGAAAAGTGCCCGGTTCTTGTGGGTAAGGGGCAGGACTGGGGTGCTCGAAAGGCAATGAGACAAATGATAGAATGGGCCTTGCAGCCAGAGTTTGGATCTGTGGGCTGGGCCAGTACAGGAGATGAGAGGTATGACACAAGGAGGCTCTTTTGTGACCCCGTGGACTGTAGCCTGCTAGGCTCCACTGTCTGTGAGATTTCCCATGCAAGCCTACTGGAGTGGATTGCCAGTTCCTTCTCGAGAACATCTTCCCAGCCCAGCAGTAGAACCCAGGTCTCCTGCATTGCAGGCAAAATCCTTACCACCGAGCCACCTGGGGAGCTCTCTAAAGCCATATGCTAACAGACAAATATACTTGTTTGACTTGGAATTTAAAATGCCTGCTCTGTTGAAAATGTTCTCTCATAGGCCTCTTCTCATGAGGCTTTGGGGGTTCAGATTTGTAGTAGTTGCCTTTTCTGGAAATGCACAAGTAGAGGTGAAGCAGTCTTGGGCTGATAGTCTTCCTGGATTACTTGGCAGATGCCATTATTCTGGAAAACATAGTCTCTAAGCCAGTTCACACAAGATTCCCAGATAAAGTCCCACTTTAACCACAAATTCACAATTCCAAATTTAGTAATTGACATAGAAGCTCCCTTTTAGGAGCAAAAGTCATTAGACATAACAAGCAGCAGAATTAGACCTCCAAGAACTTCAGTTAATTGGAATTACTGCATATTTCAAAACATATGTTTGAAATGATAAAACTTGTAAGAGAAGGAATTGAAACTATGAAAAAAGACAAACACAATCCAGACAGATTTGAAAAAGACAAGTAGAACTTCTAGGAATGAAAAATATTGTCTCCAAAATTAGAAAATGTAAAACTAAGTGTAGACGTGACTGACAAAGGTTTCGTGAAGTCCAATCTGAGATTAGTCTGCATGCAGCAGTGAGATAAAGCAGTAGAAAATATAAAAGAGAAGCTGAGACATGGAGAATAGAATGAGAATCCTCTACTAACCCAATAGGAAGAATTCCACAAGGACAAAAAGAGAGAATGAGGAAGAGGTAATAACCAAAAAAAAAACCTGACAGAGACTTTTCTAGAATTTGAGAAAGACAAATGTCATGTAAATGAAAGAAACAGTGCTTCATTAGGAAGCATTTTGAGCCATTGGCTCTGCAGGGTTGCTGCCACCTTTTAAAGTAATTATCAGTATCTAAGAAAGTTCCACCTTTATTAATAATGCAGTCAGTTGGAATCTATTTTTAAGTTTCTTTTTTCCTGATGAATTACAGAGCTTTGGCTGTTTCCATATTCAGCATGACAGAGTGTTGGTGTCATTAAATAATGATTCAGACACAGACCAGCCTTTTAAGATTATTATAAAAAGATTAAATTTCTTCACACTTTGAGACCTGAGGGGCAAGTATTAATAGATAAGAGGGTTCTTTGGACCACATTTATCTCTTGGTCTTTCAGCTCACTGGCAGTCTGATAAGTTATTCACAGCCATTAGAATATGGTGAGTATGATGAAGAGCCAGGAGACAAATGGTTTCATTATTCTGTTCTTTTTTAATTTTGATTACACGTGCTGTTTTCATATAGGACAAGCCAGGATGTACTTGAAGCCCTTGGAGGCTGTTTCCTTGATGGTTGCTTTTAAAATTCTGTGTTCTACCAGCTGAGGAGAAATGTTTACCAGTACACATAAGTAATAGAGAGAAGTCTAAATCCTTGATTCTCCATAATTCACTGGCTTCTTTTTTAAGTTCATCACCTTTATGAATTTTTTTTGGTGTGTGTGAGCATAATTTAGTTCTTTATGTATTGTATACATGGGTAGGATTATATATGGCTTAGTGTGTTTAGTGCTTGATACACAACTTGGTTCTATCATTATGTGTTAAAAACATTTATATTCTGTAAGAAAACATTTATATACTTTTTATCTCACTAGCTACATTTAAAAAACATTTTTATCTTGAGATCTTTATTGTATGGTTACTATTTAAAACACTGAGTTTAAACTTTCAGACATTTAAGAGGATTGAAATTTTTTTCATGAAAAAGAATAATGTGTCTAATTTTGAATCTAATTTATTTTTAAGCTAAGGCTAATGATCTGATGGTGGATGGCAGTTGGGTCTTACAAACTAACATTTCTTGAAAATGGGAGACTGTAATTCACAACTGTTACGTGTGTGTGTGTGTGTGGTAAGCCAAGGCAATAAGAGTGCTGTGTAAAAAACTCTGGCCTGGATTTGTCCTTTGGGGTTCCCACTCTGCCATGAAATATCTGGAAGTGAGTTTAACTAGATGATATATAAGATAAATCCTTGACTTCAGAATTCTGTGATAACTCAGTTTCCTTCTCTTTTTTGAAGTCATAGTGTTTCATAACCTCCTCAGGAGTCTCATGAGTGTCATATGAAATCTGCCTCATACATGGAGGGTAGGGAGAAATGGAAGAAAGAGGCTCCAGTTTGATAATGTGCCAAGTTTAATAAGCAAGGGGACTTTCATGAGAGGCCACAGGCTGGGTTGAACCGCACACCACCAGCAAGAATCTTAAAAGTATACAGAGGCCTACACTGGGCTCAGTCACATACACTGTCCAGGTGATCTCAGCACCAGAATTCTATCTCATGGCTATGTTCATGGACAGCTTCTAGGGCTGGGAAGGCAAGCAGAGTGCACATTTCACAGACAGGGAGTGGGTGAGGGACTTCCATTCGCTCTTGTACAGCCAAGTGGTCACAGCCTCCTGATAACCACTATCATCACACGGAAACATGTAATGATACCGCATATAAATTATTCCCATCTTTGTTGATCTAATGAGTGTTAGAAAAGTAGTTTCATAATGAATATTACGATACTTAATTTCAGTCTGAGGATTAAGTAAAGAATATGCATCATTAAGTTAGTAGAGAAAACAGTTCAAAAATGCTAGGTAACATGTACAATTTCAAAATCTGTTGAAAGGTGAATTGTACTGCAATTCCACATTTTTATTTCAAGTTTGTTATTTGATGGGGGAAGTGTGCATCAGATATTTTTATTTAAAGTGTATATAGATTATTTTTTCATCAATTTAAACGTCAAATCATGGGGTCGCAAAGAGTTGGACATGACTGAGTGACTGAACGGAACTAAACTGGAAGGTCAAATCTGTTAAAACAACAAAAAGGAAGAAAATATTCTTGTTCCCTCCTATTGTGAGAGCATATTTAAGAATATGAAAAACATTGTTTTCTTTCTTGAGATATTTAAGAGCATATCCTGAAACACTGGAACAAAACTAGGCTGAGATACTAACAGTTTTGTGCGATACTTGGCCACATCTGGAACCCACGTAGAACTTGCTTTACAGCCATGTTACTGCTGCCGCGCTTGGTGTTTTTATCTGTCAGAAACTGTCACTTCATGTGGGCTTTGCTTCTGTCATGTGACTGGGAATCTTGAATATTTCAAACAATTTTTAAGCAAACCTTAGATTATATCTAACTAATATAGTGTATAGAATTCAGAAATAAAACTGTCTGGATGAGTTGATCACTGAATTGTTATAACCAGGTGCTACTGGAAAGTTAAATGGGTCTCTGGCTTTTATTGTAGATGGCTTTGGTTACTGTTTTTTTCTGGGGATTTGTATACATGTTTGGATGCTAAAATGGAAAAATTTTTAAATGTGTGTTTCACACATAACTTCAATGTTGTTTCAGTATACTACTATTTTAACAGCTTTTGAGGTATAATATACACACTGTAGTCTTCACCTATTTTAAATGCACAATTCAGTGATTTTTTAGTGAATATATAGAGTTCTGAAACCGTCATCAAAATCCAGTTTTAGAACATTTCTATCACCCTCCAAAAAATCCCTAATGCTTGATTACAGTCACTTCTTTCTCTTACCACTATCTTGATCTGCTTTTGTCTCTAAAAATTTGCCTTCTCTGGGCATTTAATGTAAATTAGAATCATGTTTTATGAAGCCTTTTGTGACTGGCTTCTTTGATTTAGCGTGATCTTGCAGTTCATCCATGTTGTAGCATGTATCAGCAATTCATTCCTTTTATTGCTGAATCACATTTCATCATTATGAATAGCATTTCCCATTTATTGTTAATATTTCTATTATGGCAGAATTCTAGAGTTGATGAGTGGAATTACAGGTTATGTTATTCAGCAGAGCTTTCTGTGGTGATGGAAGTGTTCTGTGTCTGCAATGTCCAGTGTAATAGGCGTTAGCCACATGTGTGATGGGCATTGCAGTACAATGTAAGAGCAGAGGGATGTAGGGAGGTTAACTTTGCCTAGCAGTTTCCTTCTCAAACAACTACTCATGCCTTCAGCCCTCAGAGTAGGACTTCAGATGGCCTAGGAGCTGAGTTGCCTGGGCCGTGGGGCATACAAATGGTATCTTTTCATGTGTGGTGGAAAGAGTTGGCAAATCCTGACTAGGGGCCCCTTCTCTATCCTCCTTCGCTGCCTGGGCACTGACTGGATGGGACTTCTTGGCCTGCTTGTTAGTCTTCTTCCTCAGTCAGACTAGAAACTTCTTGAAGCAGGTCTATTTTATTATTATTTACCATCGGGCCTTGCGCAGTGTCATTCACATAGGGGCAGCTAGTAAATATTTGTGTTGATAAACAGTTATTTTTGTCTCTCATCATAGTTGTCATCATGGTTCAATTTAACACTAAGATGAGGTGTTTTCTTTAATGTTCATGTAGACGTGACTTACTTGGTCTCCCGCCGCTACCACCACACACACCTTTTAAGTAAAGACTTGGATTCTTCACATTCGGCAGAACAGAATTATTCTGCGAAAGTCATGGAATGTGCTTAGTTGATACAGATTATCACTAACTGTCTGGTCTGGACACACCCATAATCTGAAAGAGAAAGGGACGCCTGCCTGCGCGTACTCCAGTCCTCAGCCGCCCGCCGGGACAAAGGCTCAGCATGATGACGATGCTGGCTTCGGTGCTGGGGAGCGGCCCCCGGGCGGGCCTCTGCTCTGGCCCCTCCTGGGGCCCGCACTCTCGCTCCGGGCCCGCTCCACCTCGGCTGCTGACCCGCACCGCCAGGCGATGGCGCAGGAACACGGCGAGGCCGCCGGCTCCTTCTACAGCCAGTCAGCCCTCCTCCTCGCGGCCGCTGAGGAGCCGTCTGTCGCCTCGCGCTGGCCCTGGTGCTCTGTACCAGCCTCTCGGGCTTCTCCTCTAGACTGAACTCGTTGCGGACAGAGCCACATTTTACTGTTGTGTCTACACCCGTGCTTACTGATGAATGCCTTATGTACTAAACGAGTGTTGAATGATCTGTCTGAAATGATGAGTACGCACGCAGTAGGGAACTAGAATGAATCTTGGTTCTCAATGGTCATTCATAACATATCTAACTTCTTAATCTAAAGATGTTGTGCTTTTTGAAGAGGTATGTGAAGAGTTAACATTGGCAGTTTCATGACTTTTTTTTTCCTAATGGCTGTACATTCAAAATCTTCCTTAGAGTCAGAGAGAGATTAATAAGTAACTTGGTCAAAATTACCAACCAGTAAGTGTCAGGGCTTGGAATAAACCTGTGTCTGTGTTGGAAGAGCTCTTTGTAACTCCTGTGCCTTGCAGGCTCTCCAAGTTATAGCACTAAATTGTAGACCAAGGCTGAAACTGAGTATATTTGGAATCCTCATGGCTCAAAATTCTTCTTTGGCGTTCACTTTATCTTTGATTATTGATGTGTATGTAGAACCTTAGTTGTGTGATATTAGGGGTAATGTGCCTTACATAATAATACGATGTTTTACACCTTGCTGTGGTTCCTGGGGAAAGTTCACCACATAATTAGATGCTTCTCTCTGTTTATTTACATTTTATCTCCCTCTCAGGACTCTCATATAGCTGATATATATGTCTGTTTTTTGTGAATGGGTGTACATTTAATTAAAATAAAAAGGAGACAGGATACATGAGTTTTTAAATGTCAGAAACATGCTACAAATCAAATGTAGAACTGAAAGAAACGGTTCAGCTTTGTTTCAAGGACAGTTTGGTGTATACCTTATAAGGAAATGAGGAGTTGTGATATTACTTCAGTTTTTCCCTGAAATGTTTTCATCTCACACTCATTATGTATGAGGCAACTGCCTGGAGTCCTGGGGAATGAGGCAGAGTATGAAACACCTGAGGTGCCTCCTATTCCTATTGTGAAGTTCATAGTTTGGTAAATAGAGGAAAACCCATTTTTAAAAAATAATAGCAGGAGCGTAAAATTTCATAGTGCAACTTGTGATTAATTACAACTACTCTAGGGATTCAGGAATAGGAGCAAAATGATCTAGGTTGATCTATGGCTGAGATACGATTTGCGAACGATTTTCAAAGGGTGTTTGGAATTTGCACAAATGACAAAACACTATTTTACAGTTTTCCTTTGGGCAGAATTTCTTTCCTGGGTGTCTAAAAGAAGGATTTAAGTGCCAGGTTGCCTCTTTCAGTTGTTTTTTCCACGGTTACAACAGAAACGTATTAGGATGTGATTCCTTTCCGTTTGCAATGTAGCCTGTCCTGACTACCCTGAAATGTGTCAGATAAAGAAGTAACGTGAAATTGTGTACTCTGGCACAGCAGCTTTCTCTGAGTGACAGACAGGATTCCTTTTTGGGTCTGATTCCTGCTTGCTTCACCAGCCTAATCTCTCATGGCTTCTCTCAGGTACTATTGGCCAGATCCTTTGAAGGCCCCTGTTCCTCTTTTGCCTCGGGGGGGCTTTGGGTATGCTGTGCTTTCTGCCTGGATCACTTGCCCCTTTACTAGATTGCCTCCTCCTCATTTTTTCAGGCTCAGATTTTTCTTTTTTTTAAGAAAGCCTTCTCTCATCTACCAAAAACTGAATTAGATGCCCCTCTTGAATGTTGCCATAGCATCCTGATTTCACCTAATCCCACTGTAATTTCCACTTAATTTGTCACAAGATAGTAAGGAAGCTTCATAAGGTCAGAAATCTTAACCGTTTTGTTTTTTGTTTTCCCCTCACTGTTGAATCCTCAGTACCATAATATATTTTCAATAAATATTGGTTAAGTAGGAAAATTTCTCTGGGGTTAGACAGAGAGAGCCTATTAGGTGTTCAGTAAATATCTAACAGATAGTTTATTTCATTAAAATAGTTTGTATTGGTTGTTCTGAACTATTTTAACTGAGGTATATTATAGCCATCTATGTGAAAATCTTGGTATTCAGTGAAGGAGTTTTAGTACAGTGAACTTCTAGAGCATATTCGTTATTTCTGCGTTTTAGATTTTCCTTCATGTTCTTTTATTGATTATGTCTATTCATGTTGCTATGCCAGCTGTTTTTGGTGGGTATGCAAGGGGGTGTGTTTCTGTGTTTTGTATTTTTCTTTCTCCTTTTATTCTATTTTTGTTTTAGGTCTGTTTCTTATAAGCAACATTTACCCAGATTTTATTTTTTTTATTTGTTTTGATAATTTCTTATAGTAGGTGGTTTTAATCCATTTATATTAATTGCAGTTACTGGTATGTTTGAACTGCCATTTTTGTGTTTTCTGTTTTTATTCTTTGCTTTTTTCTTTTCATGCATCTGCCTTTAATTAGATAATACATCTTGTTATTTTCTATATTTCCTGCTTTTATGAATGCTGTAGATTGTATTTCCATTTTTATATTTTTTGGCATATACCATTGTTTTTAGGATACATATTTATGTATATGTTGCCAGTGGAATGTAGAATTATCCAGTTTTTTTTTTTCTCTTGTCTATATCAAAATTCTGTATGTTTTATCAAGCCAAAACTAACTTTGCCCATCTTGCTATTTTTTAGTGTTTGGTTGTAAACTTTTGTAGCCCCTCGGACATTCCCTCGTAAATGACCGCTAGTTAGCGCGTCCTCGTTTCCTGTGCTGGCTTGTGTTGCATAGGCCATGCGGCCCCTCTGTCTGCTTTTCTGTTTGATAAACTGCATTTTGTAGTAGCTCATCAATAAGTGGTACATTTTCTTAGCTTTTATGTATTTAAAGAATACTTTTCCTTCATTCCTGAATGGTGGTTTGGCTGCATATAAAATTCTAGACAGTTATTTTTCCCCAGCTTTTTGAAGATACTACTGCATTGTCTTCTGACTCTATTGCAGCTGCTGAGAAGTGTGCTCTCAGTCTGTCATTCCATTGAGGTAATCTCTTTTTTTTCCCTCTGATAGCGTTTAAGATTGTGTTTCTGTTGTTGACTGTATGCAACTTCTATACGGTGTATCTACAATGTGGAGTCACGTGTATGCAGTAATTCTTTTTATCAAGGTATTACCTGCACAAAGTGTAAACTCAGTTAATTTTTATATGCACATGTATCCAGGTTACCAACACCTAGTCACAATGCAGAATATTTCCAGCAAGTTCCAAGACTCCCTATATCCCCTCCTAGTCGATACATCATAGATCACCACACTGTAAACTCATTTAGTACTCTTTCATTTTGAAGATACATATCTCTTTTCAGCTCTAGAAATTCTCAGCAATTATCTCTTCAGTTACCGTTTCTCCACTATTCTCTCCCATCTCTTCCCTTGGAACTCCTTTGGACAAATGTTGCAGCCTCAATTTATGTCCTAGCTGCTCTTTTCTACTTAACTTTGTCTGCTCATATTAAGTTCCAGGTAGTTCACTGAAGCTATCTTTAATTTACTAAATCATTCTTTCACTACCTCACCTGTAGAACATATCCATTGACTGTTGTTTTTTTTTTTTTTAATAAAATTTCATTCATTGTATTTTTCATTTCTAAAATTTCCAGTTTAGTTTTTTTTCCCCTTTCAACCTGATAATGTTTTGTTTCTGTACATTATTTTTCTTTTTTAATCTCTTGTTCTTGTGATGGATCTTTTATCTTTGTTTGTTTCTGAACATCCTTAAGATACTTATTTTAAAATCTTTGGTGGGTTGCATTAAACAAGTTGCATCTGAAATGAATTTCTGAGTCGATTCCTGATTTCTGTGGTTTTCTTTCTTGGCATTAAATTTCTTCATGTTTTGGAACTTTGTTTTGCCATTTACTTTTGAGGGGAATGTTTTTGTTTTAGTTTCAATGTCTTCCCACCTGTTCCTGAGTCTCCCCTTCCCCACCCCTCAGTCTAGGGATGTTGCTAGATCTTGTTGATACTTGGTATACTGGCAGATGCACTAATGGAGCCAGAGGGTGGCTTGGCTCTGTTCCTGGTCTTCAGGTAGTTTTTGTTCCCTTCTTAGTACCTTATTAGACCCACACTTCTGATTTAAAGTCATAGTTCTAGTCAGAGGTTTGGGTTCCTTATTTTATCAGTCTCCTGTTACAAGTAGAGCCATGATCCAGCCCTAGCCTTAAGGAGAGAATCGATGTGAGTAGTTCCCTGCTTTTAGTTCCCTTTGCGCCAAAGAAAACCACTATACATCACCCTTACTGTGTACCTGCTTTTAGATCCAGAAGCCAGCAGGTCAGGTTCTGCTCTCCATTTTTGAATATCCATACCATTTCTGTTGCACAGAAACATTTCTTATTTGACCTTAGCTGTGTCTTTGATTTTCTCTCATCATGCTTCATATGTTTTTATTCATTTTTGCTCTGTGCCGGCAGGGTTTCTGAACTCGCTTAAGATGTTAAAGAGGTGGTATTTATTGTAAAACTGTTTTCTTAAGGAATAATAGTCAAAATATATTCAAAAGAAAGGACTGTGGGGTCTGGAATTGATTTGTTCAGAGGAGGATATGCATCCCCTACTATTCTCCATAAAATGTGATTTAATATTTGCTCAACAATCTCTGTAATCACTTCTTTATTATAAGAGATATAACTTATGTCATTATTGGGCTTTTGGAAAATGTGACAAAGCATACATATACACATAAACACACAGAAGCATACACACGGTATGAGAATTACTTGTCATTCCACAGCCCAGAAACAGCTGTTGAGTATTTTGATACTTAATATCATGTTTAAACACTTACACCCACCAACTCACATAATATTCATGTTTAAAAAACAAAACAAACCCAGTCTTGTTTTGTAGGTGAAGCTGTGAGTGCTGGAGATGCCTTATGTGAAATAGAGACTGACAAAGCTGTGGTTACCTTAGATGCGAGTGATGATGGCATCTTGGCCAAAATAGTGGTAAGTTTTTATTTTGATTGTCTTCAACAGGATGAAGGTTTCTTAACTGTCAAGTTCTTTAAAATTGAGTTAGTGTTTATTTGTACCTCTTTGTGTTGTTGTGGTTTTGTATTGTATTATATCTACATAATACATTTTAAATTCAGATGTTTAAAATATTTCAGTGTTAGGTCTAATAATAATTAGTGATGATCAGACAACATAGAACTATTTCAACTATGATAAAGATGCTCAGTATTTTGGGTTCTCTAGTGGAAAATGCAGAGAAGGCAGTGGCAACCCACTCCAGTACTCTTGCCTGGAAAATCCCATGGATGGAGGAGCCTGGTGGGCTGCAGTCCATGGGGTCACTAAGAGTCGGACACGACTGAGCGACTTCCCTTTCACTTTTCACTTTCATGCATTGGAGAAGGAAATGGCAGCCCACTCCAGTGTTCTTGCCTGGAGAATCCCAGGGACGGGAGAGCCTGGTGGGCTGCCGTCTATGGGGTCACACAGAGTCAGACACAACTGAAGCGAGGTAGCAGCAGCAGCAGCAGTGGACAATGAGAAGCATTCTGAATTGAGGGAGGAGAAAAGTATTCAAGGTGAAATTTAAAGACAAAGAGAACAATAGTTAAAGCTTGAGCTTGCAGTTTCCAAGTTTGTAGTTGGTAAATTTTTTTTTTAAAGAAATGTTTCACTGTAATCTCATGAAAACGAGAAATCTTACCTTCATCTATCCTCAGGACTCCCGGGCCTGAAAGGTGTGTAAAGTCAGCTCATCTCCTTTCACTGGACAAGATTATTTGAAGTTGTCCTGTGCAGTCTTGCATGTGGCTTTCATAGCTACACTAAGTTTCCTGATACTTCCTCATCCTTACAGTTTTATGCATCCTTTATATTTTTACAATTATTTAAAATATAATTGCATAAAAATGTATCTGTGATTATGTGCTCAGTCGTGTCTGACTCTTTGTGACCCCATGGACTATAATCCGCCAGGCTCCTCTGTCCATGGGATTTCCCAGGCAAGAATACTGGAGTGGGTTGGCATTTCCTCTTCCAGGGGATTTCCCTGACCTAGGGATCAAACCCTTGTCTCTCCTGCATGGGCAGGTAGATTCTTTACCACTGCGCTACCTGGGAAGCCCTAAAAAGATATGTATATGGAATATTTCACATTCTGGCATGCTGTTGACAGTCATATCTTTTGATAGCATATTTTCTGTTACATGAACAAAAGAAAGTATGCTGTAGGTCTAGTAAAACCAAAGTCATTTCCTTTTAGATCTAAGTTTTAATATACTGTAGTAGTTTTGAAAACTTCTCTCAACAGTCTTTGCTTTATAACTAATTAAAAATATGAAGCTGTTACTTGGAAAACTTTAGTTGTATTATTACATGCTGAAGTTAGTGTAACCCTTCAACAAAAATGTGTAGCAATACAAGAGAGGTTACTTAATTAACAGAAGGAGATATAATGTAGCCAATAAAAAGTAATTCCTAGGAAAAAATGTGATTTCATTATAAGTTAACAAAAATTCAAAAAATTTGGGAGAACGCTTTTATAATTATATATAGATGGTGATTACAGTCTTGCTAAGTAGCTCCAGTCGTGTCCGACCCCATAGACGGCAGCCCACCAGGCTTCCCCGTCCCTGGCATTCTCCAGGCAAGAACACTGGAGTGGGTTGCCATTTCCTTCTCCAATGCATGAAAGTGAAAAGTGAAAATGAAGTCGCTCAGTCGTGTCCGACTCTAGCGACCCCATGGACTGCAGCCCACCAGGCTCTTCCGTCCATGGGATTTTCCAGGCAAGAGTACTGGAGTGGGGTGCCATCGCCTTCTCCAGATTACAATCTTACAGAACTTTAAATAAAAATATAAATATAGACAAGATTGGAATGAAGTGTTATAAAAATTTGAGGTTTGTCTTTGGGTAGTAGAACTAAATGATTCTGCTCTTTTTTTCTGTTTTTCTCTATATTCTTAATTTTCTATAATAGGCATTTTTTTATAATGGAATATTAGAGTTTATATGAAAAGTAAGTGACATAAAATGCATGAAGCCTGTCTGCCGTTACATGGTATACTCACTGATAGAGTGTGTTTGTTTCTTACCTTCTAGGACAGTTGTTGGATAATGTGGTATATATAGCAGCTAAGATTGTAGGCTCTGGAATCACACTGTTACCTGATTCATATAGATGATCAATTCTGCCAGTTGTTAGTTATGCCATGATTGGCAAATTCTTTAGCGTTCCTAGTAAAGTGGAGGTAGCTGTAATACCCTAGGTTATGGGCTAATAGTAGAGATTGAGATAATGCATATATGCTCATTACAAGGCCTATCACCCACCAAGTGTTGGTAAACATCACTGTTCCCATTATTATTACACTTACTCATTCAGTCTTGGTGACCATACCCCTATTTCAGCCTGCATATTTATCTCATAATTTGTGTTAGTTTTTGTGACTAGACATTAAGTGTCCATTCATGCCTCTGTAGCGTGATTTGTACAGACACGCTGCACATCTCTTAGTAGTCACTTGATGTGGTCTCACTCCTGAGCCACCAGCTCACCTCCACTTTGACCATGGGTATAATGCCTTCTTTTGTACATTCTATCCAGAGACTGTACTTTGGAATGTCATACTTAATATTTTATTTTTTGCATTCTAATTTGTCAAAATTCCTTTCAATTGTCATCTTCCCTATTGATAGCCATGTTAAAACACATTGTTGAAAATACTTCCTAGGAGGAAATATGAATGGAAGACTAAAAGTTCTGTACCTTTATAACTAGAAAAAAGTAATTGTTCTTACCAAAAATAGTTTCTTTTACTAATTTATGCAGCATTTTGAAAAGGAAAAACATTGTTTGAAGTAGCACATGTAATAAGCCCAGCTGTGTATGCTTTTGGCAAGCTGTGTCTTTGGCCTCAGTTCTGGATTGTTTGGCTATGAACGTCTTCCAGAATTGATAGCATTTTTCACTCAGGTGCTTAGTAATACATTTCAAATTAATAATGATGTCTTAGGTCAGGAGTAGCTATTCATCTGGGCCCCAAAGCTCTGAAAAGGTGGTGTGAGGCGGTATGATTGATAACAGCTTTAGTTGTACAAATAGCTATTTCCTTGCCAAAGGCTGTATGTATGTGCTTTAGAGCCCTGTGGTTTTATTATTATTCCATATGCATTTTGGATAATAGGAATGGGAGTATATTCATATCACAGTGTGTGCAATTTTATAGGGGGGAAAATGGAGGGGAGATTAAGGAGCGTCTGCCTGCAATGTGGGAGACTTGGGTTCGATCCCTAGGTCTGGAAGATTCCCTGGAGAAGGAAATGGCAACCCACTCCAGCACTCTTGCCTGGAAAATTCCATGGACAGAGGAGCCTTGTAGGTTACAGTCCATGGGGTCGCAAAGAGTCGGACACGACTGAGCTACTTCACTCACTCACTCACTGATATTTTTAAAGCCTTTTACCCCTCCTCCATTCTTAACCTTCCCATTCGCAAGTTACACCTTTGTCTTTCATTCTGGAATAATTCTCATATTAGCACCCATAATAAAATGATTTTTATAGGAATGCATGTAAGAGAATCTTACTCTCAGAATCAAGGAGTTGGTTAATTGAGCTTATTAAAAGGTAGGTGATGATATAAAACTCCAGTTTTTAGTTTGCCCATGTTTGAAAGATTAAGAATTGTAACCTGTTTTGCTCTTCATAGGGATTTATTTCCATAGTCTTATAGAGTTTTTTATTTTCTCCCCCACCCCGATTTTATTCCTTTCGTAGTAATCATAATTTTTACATCTGAGTTCCATTTTAAATATAAAATATTAATTATTGTATTTCATTTAGAGGCAGGAAAAAAACTTGAAAAGAAAAGTGAAGTTGCTCAGTTATGTCCAACTCTTTGCGATCCCATGGACTGTAGCCTACTAGGCTCCTTCGTCCGTGGGATTTTCCAGGCAAGAATACTGGATTCTTATTCTTGATGGGAAATGGGTTGCCATTTCCTTCTCCAGGAGATCTTCCCAACCCAGGGATTGAACCCAGGTCTCCTGCATTGTAAGCAGATGCTTTACTGTCTGAGACACCAGGGAAGTCCTGGTGGCTCATTTAGAGCCAGAAAAAAAGCTTAGACATTCTTATTAATAAAGAATAACTGCTGCCAGTGTAGATAATTTTATGATTTATTTCCAATTAAGTTAATGGGAGAGTTGTTAAAGTCTCATTTAATCACACTAGTAAATTGTCATGTAAAAACATTAAACTGTTACACATATATCAGTTCATAAGTTTAGTCTTAAATTTATTATTCAGCAAATTAGATAGCAGATGTTTTAAGTGAAGTGAAGTCGCTCAGTTGTGTCTGACTCTTTGCGATCCCATGGACTGTAGCCCACCAGGCTCCTCCGTCCATGGGATTTTCCAAGCAAGAGACCAATGAGCCACCAGGGAATCCCCTCCATTTTATTACCTTACCACTTAAAACATCCTGGAGAAGGAAATGGAATACTGGAGTGGGTTGCTATTTCCTTCTCCAGGATGTTTTAAGTGATAAGGTAATAAAATGGAGGGGATTCCCTGGTGGCTCATTGGTAAAGAATCTGCCTGCTAATGCAGGAGACACAGGTTCGATCCCTGGGTTGGAAAGTTTCCCTGGAGAAGGAAATGGCAACCCACTCCAGTATTCTTGCCTAGGAAATCCCACGGACAGAGGAGCCTGGAGGGCTACAGTCTATGGGGTTGCGAAGAGTTGAACATAACTTAGTGATTAAATAACAATAAAATAGAATATTAAGATGACTTTTTCTGAAGAGTTTAAGATTGGCTTCAAATATATTTAGGGTTACTATATAATTTGTCATGCAAGTCAGGATGCTTTTGAGGGTGAAGAAAATGTAAGCTGTTAGGATATATTTAAACATAATTTTTTAAAATTTTAGTTTATTGACTGGCAATATAGTCATTGATTTTTATTTTGGGGTAGGCTGTTACTCTTCAAAACAATTTTCAAAAATAGAAGTTTTTCTAAATTTTAACATCTATATATATTAAAACAGATTTTAAAAATTCCTTTATTGATCATCCGAATATTGCAAAAAGTAGTGCTCAGTCGTGTCCAACTCTCTGTGGCCCCATGGACTGTGTGGCCTGCCAGGCTTCTCTTGTCCATGGCATTTCCCAGGCAAGAGTACTGGAGCAGGTTGCCATTTCCTACTGCAGGGGATCTTCCCGACCCAGAGATTGAACCTGTGTCTCTTGCATCTCCTGCATTGGCAGGTGGATTCTTTACACTCGAACCACCCAAGAAACCTATTACAAAAGCAACAGATCATAATTATTTTTGGTACTGTTCCTCTGATTCAGTCAATTTCTTCACTATATCTCACTCCAGCACTGTGTCACTGGTGTTTTCTAAAGAATGGATTTTTTCACTGTGGTTTTATTTTATTGTTAGGTTCCCTCTTACCCTCCCTTATTTTTTATTAAATTGCTTGCAGTCTTCTTCAAAATTACCTTTTTTAGTTTGAAAATTATCAGTTGAAATTTGAAGTTGTGAAACCTTGCAGTTGATTCTTCTTCATAGACGGTATTTTTAATTGAGAAAATAACCTCTCAAAGCTCAGAGCAAATTCTACTAAATGGGAAATAGTCTCAGTTCTAAATTTTTTAATACTGAAATAGATAAATGACATTAAAGTAGTAAATGAGTCTGTGTTTCCCATGAATTAAAAACTAAATCATTTATCATCTGCTCTTCCTTTTTAAGCTTTGTTGTAAAAATAGCAGTGTCTTGAGGTGCTATGTGATCGTTTTGATCATGTCAATATAATTTATGGACACGGTACTGATCATATTCAATGTTGTCTCTAGTATCACACTGTGTTTGACTCCTGACTTACTAGCCCTGTGATCTTGAGCAGGTTATTTAGCCTTTCCTTCTCAGCCTCAGTTTCCTTATCTATATGTGGGAATAATAATAGCACTTCAAAAGGTTTTTAAGAGAATTAAATGAGTTAATACTGTGCAGGAACATTGCCCAGCACTTGAGTGGCAGGCAAACCAGTATTCAAGGACCTAAGTGTTTCTTCTCCCCTTTGCATTTTAGCTTGTCCTTGATTTGTTTTCTGCTTCATTGTTTCTTACGTATCTTCCTTTTAAACCACTTTTCTTTGTGCATATAAGTTAAATATATATACATTAAAGAACAAAAATTTCAAACTATGATGGGAAAATCTGGACTGGCTTTGAACCAGCTTTTAAGTCAGTCGTGTGACTCAGCTCATTGCCACTAACCATTGTGTGTGCTAAGTGACTGCCTCACTTAGCAACTCTCAAGCTGTTCTGTTTTAAAGAAGAAAACTATTTAAATAATTTCTTAACTTACTGATTATTTTTTAATGTCAGAATCAAAACAGACAGTATTTATGAGCACCTTTAATGGAATGAACCCCCTCAAACAGTTTCTCTCCTAGGAAGTACTGCTGTAGATATTTCGTGTCTTCAGTATCTCATATCCCTGGGTAGACTGGTGAGCTTATTAGAGGGGCTGTCTTTTAGCACTTTTGCAGATAATATATTTCAGCTTGTGGGGATGTCTCTGGTAAAGAGAACTAATACTAGGGGTCTGGGCCTACGGATAGAATTCAGACTCTGTGTGTGTATGTATATCGAGAAATAGTTCGTCATAGGCCGCACCACCTCAGTGTCTCACATGCTGCTATTTACATTCTAGTGCTGCCAGCCTCGTGGCTGGGCCTTTTTGTATGAATTGTCAACCTTTAGCAATGAGGGGCACTTCCCTGTAGTTCCTGCTTGATCCATGTTGAGTATATTTTTTGTTTTAAAAATAACCCTAATCCTAACCCTAACTTGGTAAGGTCCTTAATATAAGTCTCAGCTATGATTTTTTGACACAAAAATAAACAAGTGGGACTTCATCAAACAGAAAAGCTCTCTACAGCAAAGGGAACCAACAGCAAAACGCAAAGGCACCCTACAGAATGGGAGAAAATATATGTAAGTCATATATCTGATAAGGGGCTGATATCCAAAATACATAAAGAAGTCATACAACTCAATAGAAAAAAAAAAAAGCAATCCAATTTAAAAATGGGCAGAAGATCTGAATAGACATTTTTCCAGAGAAGACATGCAGATGGCCAACAGTTACATGAAAAGATGCTCAACATCATTAATCATCAGAGAAATGCAAACCTAACCACAATGAGGTATTACCTCACAACTGTTAGAATAGCTGTTACCAAAAAGATAAGAAGCAAGTGTTGGTGAGGATGTGGAGAAAAGATGTATACTCTTGGTGGGAATGTAAGCTGTTGGTGGTGCAGCCACTGTGGGAAGCAGTATGGAGGTTCCCATATGATCCAGCAATTCCACTTCTGATATTTACCCAAAGAAAAAGAAAACACTAACTCAAAAAGATATCTGCACTCCCATGTTTACTCCAGGATTATTTACAACAGCCAAGATACAGAAACTACCCAAGTGTCCATCAGTGAGTGAATGGATAAAGAAACTGGAGTAAAAATACACAGTGGAATACTAAGAATGAAATCTTGCCATTTGTAACAACACAGATAGACCTTGAGGGCAAAAAGTTGAAAAAAAAATGGAGAGAAATAAATAAATACGTCCATCTATATGTACATAAGGTATGAATTTAATACATAAATACATAATAAATACATATGTGTATATATATACATATATATATGTATATATAAATACATAATACATATGTGTATATATACATATATATACATAAATACATAAATACATATGTATATATATGTCATACAAAAAAAATAATAACTTGGAGAAAGACACCACTGTAATCATAATAATAGCATCTTTCCCATCTATGTAGCATTTCCTAGATGTCTGGTACTATTCTAAGTGTCTTATATATAACTCATTTATTTCATATAATAACTCCATGAAGTAGTTACTATTATTATTTCCATTTTACAGATGAAGAAGCAGTCAGGGTGAGATAAACCTCACCAAGGTCACATAACTAGTCAGTAGCAGAGCCAGCATTGAAACCCAAAGACCCTGTAAAAAATCGGGAGGGGAGCCTATTAATTTAAATGACAGAGTCTAGATCCAATATTTGAGCATTATTGAGCTGTTTTAGCAGAACTAAGTGTAAAACTCTTTCTTTTAGTATTAAGAAATCAGTGACACAAGAGAAGGAGAGAGTTTTGATCAAGTAAGTCAAGTGCCTGGGAAAGACCTGGGCCTCTGAGGCGTCGTTAAGCTCCAGATACTGTCACAGAGCAGAGCACATCCACAGTCCTAACTCGGAGCAGTAACAGAGGCCCGTTTGGTTTCTCAGCACAGCTTTGAAAAGAGCATAATTTATTCTTTTGTTACTAAGTCTTCATCAGTGTTAAATATTTGCTGACTAAAACATAAGCAAATATCTACAGGAAACTAGCACACCTTAAAAGATCTCTTGTGGCACTAAGGGAATAGAAAAAGAGAAGTGATCTTTTAAGTTTGTATAGTGACTTTAGTGTGGCTTTAAATGGAACTATAATGGACATTGTTTTATTTTACTTTCTATTAATATATTCAAGTTGTGTGGTAGTATACCATTGTTCATTGCATTTGGGTTTCATGTTCCATCATGTCATTTTTTTAATGGAAAAATATGAATAGTTAAAAACAAAATTTACTTAATACTTAGATATGGTGAAAAGGAAAATGATACTAAATGCTCATTATTGCCTACTTCTGAATATATCAATAGGTAGGGTATATACGGAATCATTTATATGATTTGTTGCAATGAATGAAACAGAAGGTGAGGTGTCAGTTTCAGATTCAGTATAATATCTGATTTCAGAAACCTGTTGATATCTCTAGGATAAACCTTCCCTTTTTTTAAACATGCTTTTTATTTGAGTGGTGTTCTTTGAACTTGGATATTGATCCTGTTTCTGGTTCAGTTTTGATAGGAATTAACGTCAAATGGACTTCATATCACTTAATACTTTCATCTATCAATTTTTAAAGAAAATTGGTCATTTTACTTTGTGATTTTGAGTTAGCAGTTCATAAGCAAGCAAATAGACATTTTAAAAGAAGAAAAAAATGTTAACCTATTAATAATCTTAACTCATCTTTTTGACATAGTTAAAAAAAAATGAGCAGTCCAAAGAAGTAAAACTTTTTAGTAAGTGACAAACAGACCAATTGTTCTTGGATTGTTTGTCGTTTTTCCTCAGCTGCTATTCATTAAACATCTTTATTTAGTTTTATATACCAGTTTTTTATATGTATTTTGCTCCATCAGTAATTAGTAAATTTAGGAAGCTTCCTAACTCGCAAAACTTATTATTTTAATAGTGCACATACTAATAAGCATGAAAATTAGTGTTACTTAGAAATGTCAACCCCATTCTGTCACAGTTTTACTTATAATTACTGTATTAGTGAACATCCTACAGTATATTATTCATTAAAGTATGTCTCTAATGAACCTTATTTAAAGTAATTGAAAGAGAATAATAGAAAATTTTAAAGGAATGACATTTTCTTCCAGTACTGAACTTATAATATCATCTGAAGGTTCTCCAGGGACTTCTTTTAATAATTAAATAAGAATCAACCTTTTCTTTGTAAATTAACCCTGCCAAAATGCTTAAAATATATTTGCATTAAAAAATCATCTTGCCTTTATGCATTTAATTGACATTAACTATGAAAGAATGGTTAGCTAAGACACTACCATGTTTCTCATATACTGACAGAAAATTCATGATGTTTTACTTTATGTCTTAGATTTTGTAGTTATACATACAAGGGAAAAAGAAATGTGGAAAGGACACTTACTATGGACTTCCCTGGTGGCTCAGATGATAAAGAACCTGCCTGCAATGCAGGAGACCTGGGTTCGATCCCTGGGTTGGGAAGATCCGCTGGAGAAGGGAATGGCTACCCACTCCAGTATTCTGGCCTGGAGAATCCCATAGACAGAGAAGCCTGACAGGCTACAGTTCATGGGGTTGCAGAGACTTGGGCTCAACTGAGAAACTGAGCGCACACACACACACACACACACACACACACACTTATTGTTAACCAAAGTAATTAACCAATTCCATCCATGCAATGGGACATTTTTTTCCAGAGACTAAGTTTACTGAAAAGATTTGACTTTAATTTTAGTGCATATGACTTACTTGAAGGAGTTAATCCCTTATGAGGTGTTGGAATTCCTAAGCCGTTGTGGGAACTATCTGGGAAGGACAAATAGTTAAGATACGTACTACAACTCTTAGTTTAGATATGTACTGAGTGACATCCAAAGGAAGATGGGAATGGTAGCTCTTACGTATTTGAAGCCTTTCAGAAAGAGGAGAGATTCTCTTTTTTTTAATTTCAGGAGTTAGCATTAGTAACGAAGGAGGAGAGTGGTGAAGGAAGGGGTAAGTGAGGGAACTTAGGCAAGGAACATGGTGAGTGGAAGGGAGGAGGTAGGCTAGCTCAGATGTAGGTTTTAGCTCATTTTAAGAGAGATTTCTAACAGGTACAGAATTATCCAAAGAATAAACTACTTCACAAAATCATGAATCTTTCTCTGCAATTATTTTCTGTTTTAAATATAGGTGGCAGAAGGATCTAAAAATATACGGTTGGGTTCACTGATTGGTTTGCTAGTTGAAGAAGGAGAAGATTGGAAACATGTTGAAATTCCTAAAGATACGGGTCCTCCACCACCAGCTGCAAAACCATCAGTGCCTCCCCCCTCAGCAGAACCACAGATTGCTACCCCTGTCAAGAAGGAACACCCACCAGGAAAAGTGCAGTGAGTATATTTATTTGAATAAATGACAATGAAATTCACTCAGTCATGTCCAACTGAGTGAACTGGGTCTCTTTGAGACCCCGTGGACTGTAGCCTGCCATGCTCCTCTGTCCATGGAATTCTCCAGGCAAGAATACTGGAGTGGGTTGCCATGCCCTTCTCCAAAATGGCACATTCTTAAATCTATTTTCGGATCTAAATGTGAACATGGTAAGTATTAGTTGCTCAGTCATGTCTGACTCTGTGACACCTGGACTGTAGCCCACCAGGCTACTCTATCTATGGAAGTCTCCAGGTAAGAATACTGGAGTGAGCAGCCATTTCCTTCTCCACGGAATCTTCCTGACTCAGGGATTGAACCCAGGTCTCCTACATTGCAGGTAGATTCTTTACCATCTGAGCCACAGGGACACTTATTTGAATAATGTTTGTGTTTTTTGTTTTTTTTTTAAAGACTATGCAACTTTTGGAATATTTTAATCATTATCCTATTTAAAACATCTTTGTAGATTAAGTAAGAAGTTGCTGACCTTCCCTTTCTTCTCTTAGGAAACTGAAGTCTAGGAATGATTATTTTACCATCATCGTTTACTCCACAGACAAATAGTATTGAATACCTAAATATTCCAAGTACTGTGAAGACCCTATACATCCTGTGGAGAGCAAAGCAAATATTTAGTGTCTGCATTGAATTCCTGTTAGGTTTTAAGATTCCAGAATGGAATTCAGTGTACCAAACTTCATATTGTGTTCCTATTTATGGAATCCTAATAACTGTAATGTGAATTCCAATTTCAAATGTATAACTGATATAATTGATATAATATGGAATTAGAATTTTAACACACATTTCTAATTACCCTGCATTTGAGTTTCTGACAAATATTAGAGCTTGATATACAATATATATGTGTATATATATAGTACACACACATATATATACACAATGGAATGTTAGTCTTAACAAGGGAAGAAATGCTGACACATAATGTGGATGAATCTTGAAGATATGTAGGTAAAATAAACCAATCACAAAAAGACAAATAATGAATAATTTCACTTACAAGTTACCTAGAGTAGTCAAATTAGTAAAGACAGAGAGTAACGTGATGGTTGCCAGGGGCTGATGGGAGGAAGGAATGGAGAGTTATTAATGGGTGTGGAGTTTCATTTTGGGAGGATGATAAAGTTCTGGAGATGGATGGTGGTGATGGCTGCAGAGCGTCGTTACTGTACTTAATCCACTCGATAAAAATGCCTAAAAATGCTTCAAATGGTAAATATTACACTTATCTTACTATAATAAAAACTACATGAAGGAACAATATAGTTTCTTATAATATTTTAGAATAGTAATTAAATTTGTATGAAAATGTCTTAGTAAAATAAACCAGATTAGTACAGATTAACTTATTTGACTGTCACTATCTATAGAAGTTGTTTTAGCTTCATTATACATTTTTATTTTTCTAATTATCAGCAAAACTGTTGACATTTAGAATCAAATGTAAGTGTTAATTAGTTTCTTTAATTTTATATTTTCTTCTTAGGTTCCGTTTAAGTCCAGCTGCCCGCAATATTCTGGAAAAGCACGCACTGGATGCTAACCAGGGCACAGCCACTGGCCCTCGGGGGATATTCACTAAAGAGTATGTGTGTGCTTTTTGTAATACCCAGGTCCAGTGTTTATCATGACCATCTATTTCTGAAAGTGTTTAAAGAAGGACTTATTCAGTGTAAGATTTAAAAGGAAATTCACTGCTCTTTTGTACTTTTAATTGCTTTTGTCAGCATAAAATTGTATTTTATGCAAGGGTTGTTTTTTTGAATAATTGCAGCATTACTGAAGAACAGTTCTAATTTGATAACTACGCCAGAACCTTAGAAATGATGATAAATGGAGAAAATTAGTGTGCAGAGTGGTGAATCTTTGCATTGTTTTAAGTTCGTATGAGCTAATGATGCAATCGCATGTGTATGATCAAAGCAATTTCCATCTCATTTTAGGTTTTCTTTTCTATTCCATCAATCGGTCTATCCATGAATTAGTACTTCATATATTTTTTTTTAATCACACTCCTAATTAGAAATATTTTACAGTAAGCTTTAAAATCTGATCAGTTCAGTTGTCTCTGACTCTTTGTGACCCCAAGGACTGCAGCACACCAGGCTTCCCTGTCCATTACCAACTCCTGGAGCTTGCTCAAACTCAGGTCCATTGAGTCAGTGATGCCATCCAACCTCTGTTGTCCCCTTCTCCTCCTGCCTTCAATCTTTCCCAGCTTCGAAATCTTTTCCAAGGAGTCAGTTCTTTGCATCAGGTGGCCAAAGTATTGGAGTTTGAGCTTCAGCATCAGTCCTTCCGATGAATATTCAGGACTGATTTCCTTTAGGATGGACTGGTTGGATCTCCTTGCTGTCCAAGGGACTCTCAAGAGTCTACTCCAGCACCATGGTTCAAAAGCATCAATTCTTTGGCATCCAGCTTTCTTTATAGTCCAACTCTAACATCCATACATGACTACTAAAAAAACCATAGCTTTGACTAGACAGGCCTTTGTTGGTAATGTCATGTCTCTGCTTTTTAATATGCTATCTAGGTTGGTCATAGCTTTTTTCCCAAGGAGCAAGTGTCTTTTAATTTCATGGCTGCAATCACCATATGTATGCAGTGATTTTGGAGCCCCCCAAAATAAAGTTTCTCACTGTTCCCATTGTTTCCCCATTCTCTTTGCCATGAAGTGATGGGACCGGATGCCATGATCTTCATTTTCTGAATGTTAAGTTTTAAGCCAACTTTTTCACTCTCTTTCACTTTCATCAAGAGGCTCTTTAGTTCTTCTTCGCTTTCTGCCATAAGGGTGGTGTCATCTGCATATCTGAGATTATTAATATTTCTCCCTGCAGTCTTAATTCCAGCTTGTGCTTCATCCAGCCCAGCATTTTACATGATGTACTCTGCATGTAAGTTAAATAAAATCTGATAGCGCTATCTTTTCTCTTATTTTTCAATAAACCAGTTTTCTTGGTTTTTTTTTTTTTTAATATTCTTCCGAATGGTTTTTAAATAATTTATCTAGCCCCACTGGTGGGGTTAGGCAGGAAGACTATGATATTTTTATTGGGATTATATCATATTTTAAATTAATTTTAAGTTTTGTGTCTTTCAAGAACATATTAAAATAGATGGCACCTGCTCTATCAAAAGTTAGTCTAGTGAGGCAGACAAAGATTAATCAAATAGGCATATGAACTAATATGAAATTGCTGTAGTAGTGTATGCACATTCCTATTAGAGTAATATTAAATTTTCAAATTGAGTTAGCATTTTAAAGCAATAAACTCTTCCCAGTTTATCTAATGTTGATAAGAAGTGATCAGTAATGTTGGCTAAAATTTTTACAAGTTGAGATAGAGCAAAGGTATTACATTATTAAGTGGCAATGCCTGACCAGGTGACTTTTCTTTCTTTTCATTGGATTATTTTACTCTTCATTAAAGTGTTGGTTTATTGATGAATATTTCTTTTAATGAAAGCAGTATAGCTTTAATTTTCAGATATCCTGTTATCTGTACTTCAGGATTACTGACTTGTTTCTTAAGCACATAATGTGAAGTTTGTGCCATACTCACATGAGTTGGAAATCAGCTATTCTGACCCCTGGCTGAAAGGCAACAGTCAATCAGTAGTTAAACAACTTACAAGTTTCACTTAACCATTAAAAATTAAAATAAAGAATCCTGATAGGTAGTTAAACCTAGGTTTTTGCCCACATCAATCCTTATTTAATATCTACTACTTGTATGTTAATTTTGTTAATCTTCTACCAACCTGTACCTTAGTAAAAAGTCTCTGTAAAAATGTGTCAGAACAGCTTTCTTTATAACATGATACACTTACTTGTATATCTGAAGAAGATAGAGTCTATATGTAATTCATTAATTGTTGAAGACTTGATGAAATGCCAACTAATAATAAGTGTAGCATAGAAAAATCGATTTTGCAAGTTTGTAAAAGATACATTGGAGCAGAAGGGGATTAGAGGTAAGGAGATAAGTTAAGAGGATCATAAAGTAGTCCAGGTAGGAGAGAATGAGTACCTGAACACAGATGAGAATGTAAATGATGGAGACAGCATTATAAGGAGAAAAGCCAGAAATCTGTTGAGAATGGAGCAGGAGAGCAGCGACTCAAGGTGTGTGCTTAGGATCCTGGGCCAGGTGATGTCTTGGCCCCATAAATAGAAATAAGGGATTGGCGGAACCACTTGTCTTGATGGAGTAACTGATGAATAATGTGTTTGGTTTGATGCTTGTTGTCAGTGCCGACAAGCCAGATTGCAGATATCAGGGTCATTGAGGTGAGGATGTGTCTCGGGAGACAGTTCAGAACTAGAGATGTAAGTTTGATAATAAAGTGATAAAGTTATGACTGAGATAATAAATAGGGAAACATTTTAAAAGGCACAAATTTCTGTGTTGGAGGGTATCTAGGAGATGTATGTGAGTCAAGGAGGAAGGGATCTGAAAAAAGGCTCTTGAAGTTGGTGATTAGTGACCTTTTAGAGGGCAGATCAGTGGTGTGAGAGCAATGGGATAAAGAAGTCGAATTTTCTTCCTCTTTCCCTTCTCTCCATATGTGCTTAATACATAAATGATGAATAAAGATCTTTTTTAAACCTAAGTTGAAAGTCATCATAGTAGGTCTGACATTTCCTAAGGAGGACAGAATGGTGTTATCTTATTGGGTACCCTAGAGGAAGCACTATTAAAGAGTTATGTTTTTGATATTTTTGCCATCTTTGTCTTCTTGTTACCTGATCCTTTCCCTGCCCTTATTCTTTAAATCTCTACCATAAGAGAGTCAAAACCTTCAGTCTTCAACTGCGACATATTACAAAAGATTTTTTGAGAAAAATGGATCCTTAAAGCATGCTTGTATACCACTAACGATGCCTGTGTTTTGAGTTAAACACTGAGGTGAGCTTTGGAAAAAATTTTGTCTTCATGTCATCTACAGAAAGGTTTACTTCTGGTAAGACTGAGAAATTGCAGGCTTTGGCATAAGCTGCCCCCAAATACTATAGTACACATTGTTGAAATAGTGAGGCGCATCCTTTCTCCTTCCATTGTCAACTAAAAATTCAAGTAGAAGAGAAAAGAGGGAGATACTTCTGATCCATTGTGTTTATGAAGAAAATAAAAGTGTCATGGTTGCTATTTTAATGTTGCATTAAGCAGACATATTGCTCAGAATGTATATTGTGCATAAGCACATAGACTTGACTTTGCCTGTTCATGTACCGTCATTTTAAGAAAACAAGTGCCAAGGACGCTGTTGGAGGCGGAACACATACATTCTTGGCCTGCAGCCTAGCTTCTTCGGTGTATCTGTGTCTTAAATCATAGTTGTATCTAATGCTTGTATTCATGTCACAGTGTCACACATACAGTATAGTACGCATGACAGTCATGTCATATGTTTTCAGTAATATTTCTTTTTAGAACTAATTCTTAGCACACCCAGATGAATGAAGGGATCTGGTAGAGAAGGTTCTACCCTAAGTGAATGCCCAAAGCTTCCTCTGCCTTTCTGCAGAAGTGGGTGATGTATCAGTTTTTCTCTTAATTTTTTTAATGTCCACCTAATTCTTCAAGCTTAGACTGATGATTTAATGGACAGAAAGCATTAAAGTAATTCTCTGCATGGCAGAAACTGAATTATTGGCTGTTATTAACCAATGATTAACGCTCATACTTTATGAGGTATACAAGTATAAACTTAGCAACAAAAGTTTACTGTGAGCCTGTGGCCAGAATTGATTTTCTACTACTTGTTTATGATTGATGACTCTTAGAGATGAACCTAAACTGCCTTTTCTTGATGAAAATAGTAATAATTACGCTGATAGTGAAATAAAAGTATGTCTGTTTAGTCTGACCAACCTTTTTTTTTTAAGTAGATGTATTTAGGCATTATTTTAGATTTTTTTTCGTTTCCTTGAGTATTCATTTTTGTTTTTGTTGTTGTTGTTGCTTTGTTTTTAACCAGTTACTGAGGGTGCACTAGTGATCCCTGAATGAGAAAATCAGTGTGTTTTGTATATGCTGTTCTCATGCTGAACTTTAGTTTAATACCCAAATTAATAGATTTTGTTAGACATATTTAATTACCTTAGGTGATGAAAGGGGACTAGTAATGTTAGACTGTGACTTGTAAGAACTCTTAAAAGCAACATATCTTTTGTTAAAAGCATTTTTTAAATCAATAAAAGGTCTTATTTTATATCAGTGCTCACACTTTTATCTATGTGGCCAAAGTTTTGACTCATGACATATATCCCTAGCGAATATAGGGCAGTCATTTATTTCATATATAAATTGTCACAATTAACTGGAAAAATGGCACTTCTGGTTATAAATACCATAAGTAAGTTAAAGTGAGTGAAAGTCGTTTAGTCGTGTCCGACTCTTTGCAACCCCGTGGACTATACAGTCTGTGGAATTTTCCAGGCCAGAATACTGGAGTGGGTAGCTGTTTCCTTCTCCAGGGGATCTTCCCAACCCAGGGAAGGTTCCCAGGTCTCCCACATTGCAGGCAGATTCTTTACCAGCTGAGCCATGAGGGCAGCCCAAGAATACTAGAGTGGGTAGCCTATCCCTTCTCCAGTGGATCTTCCTGACCCAGGAATTGAACCGGGGTCTCCTGCATTGCAGGCGGATTCTTTACCAACTGAACTATCCGGGTAAATTAACAGTTGACTTCTAAACAGGAGTAAGCTTGTGGTCAAAAGCCCTAAGAGTATATAACATAAGCTCATTCCCTGGGACACTCAGTCGTTCTGTCATCACCACCATGGTGTGGCTCAACCTCGGAGCACCAGCATTGCCTCCAGTTATGTTCCTGTTAATTTTGTGTGACGGATGAGGGCCTTTGTCAGGAGGTCCTACTTTTAGCTCCATATATAGATGAGGTAGATAAAACATTTCTTCATTCAGTCCCAGCACACATGCATGCTCACTCAGTCGTGTCTGACTGTTTACAACCCTATGGCCTGTAGCCCACAGGCTCCTCAGTTCCAGAATTGCTGTCAGTCTGAGGTAGGCTTATTATTTTATTCTAGTCTTTTCTTATGAGAAGAATTTGTTCTGACTCTGCCTTAGTTTAGTTGACATACTCTGCATAGGTATTAGAAAAGTAGTAGAAAATACAGAGGCTTTGGAGTTGGTCAAACCAAGGTTTGGTCCCAGCCCTGGCAGCTTCTAGCTGCCTGCCTCTTCAGCTTCATCTGTAAAGCCTCTCCGCTGTGTCCATTGCACTCCTTCTACACTGGGCTTCGTCTGTTCTTAGAAGCCCTAATTTCCCTGCCTTTGCACTTGGCTGTTCTCTGCCTTGTAACATGCTTTTCCCAGCTATTCTTGAGACTTCCTTCATGTCCTTCACAGAAATAATATGTCTTCAGGCCTTCCCTGACCACCCTGTTTTAAAATAACATCTCTTCACCCATGACTTTCAACCTCATTACTCTGCTTTATTTTCTTCACTTGCTATCTGTTCATTTGTTTACTTGATTAATGTGCTGACTCTCCTATAGAATAACACTCCTTGATGGGACGTGTCCATGTATTTTCAACACCTAGGATAATAGTAGGTGCTTGACAAGTACTAACTTAGAAACGGAATGGAACCTGTTTGTTTTTTTGTTTTAGCTTTTATTGGAGTATAGTGGATTTACAACACTGTGTTAGTTTCGGGTGTACAGCAGGGTGAATCAGTTAGACATACACACATATCTAATCTTTTTTAGACTCCTCTCCCACATAGTCCATTACAGTAGAGTTCCCTGTTCTCTTTGAACCTACTTACTTATTTATAAATAAGGGAGGGAGTAATATCCTCTCACATGGGTGGTGTAAGATTACATAATTAACATAACCACAATATGTACACAGGAGTCTCATTTTTCCACTTTGATTCCCTCTTTCCTAACCTAAAGGTCGAGGATGATTTGAAACTTCTTTATCAGTCTGACCTCTTATCTTAAATGTCAGCTCTTTAACTTTGAAGCAAGTAAGTTACTTGCACTTAATATTAAGTTCATGTACCCCTTTCTGGACCTGATATAAAAAGCATGGATTCTCCTTCCTTAAAAATGTGCGTGTACACTTTGGGAGATCCCTCCCATGATGTCCCCCAGGCTAGAGCATTCCTGTCTGTGTCACTTTTCTATTGCTGCATGACAGATTGCAACAAACTTAGTAGCTGTTTAAAACAACACCCACTTACTGTCTGACGGTGCTGTGGATCAGAAATCCTGGCCCAGCATGGCTGGGGTTCCGACCCATGGTCTCACAAGACTGAAATCAAGGTGTCAGCCAGGAGTAGGGTCTCATCTGCAGGTTGGAGCCCTCTTCCAGGCTCACATGGTTAGCAGGATTCAGGTCCTTGAGTAGTAGAACTCTTACCCTTGTTTATTTGCTAGCTCTCATCCAGAGATTGCTCTCACCTCCTGGAGGCCTCCTTCAGATCTTTTCCATGTGGTCATCTCCATAGACAGTTCCTAAAATGCCTATTTGTTTCTCCAAGGCAAGTAAAAGAATTTTTCTCCATTCAGATTTCTTTTAGGAATTTTCTCTTCCTTTTAAAGAATTTACCTGATAATGTCTGAACCGTGGATAGGTTGCCTTTTGATTAACTCAGTGTCACTGATTTAGGGCCTTAATGGATATGTCTACAAAATCCATCACTTTGTCCTCAAAGGCAGGCTAATCATGGGAGTGACATCCATCATGTTCACAGGCCCAGCTACACTCAGAGATGATGTGGGGTGTATACACCAGGAATAGCAATATTGGGCTGTCTCAGAGTTAACACTCTTCCTACCATGTGATAATACCAGATCACTAACTGCATTTAAGAAATTTTAGAAATACAGTTTGCCTTTGGATTTGTGTCACCCTGAAGTCATTTTTAGATTATGTAAAATCTTTTTTATTTAAAAAAATTAGGTTTAAAATATTTTTAATGTAAGACATTTTTAAGTACTATTGAATTGTCAGATTAAAATTTTCAAAAAAGCTGTTTTGTATAAGGAAATACATGACTTTATGCCACTATAATTTAGAATGGATTGAGAGCTTGACATGGTAGTCTAATTATATATCCTTTTAATAAACAAAGACACCTTTGTTTTGCAGAATAATACAAAAGCAAGTCTGTTACTTGTTTAGTTATTTTTCATTCTAAATGCTTTTATGGGTTAGGTTTATTAGATTGTGCTGATAACATTTGGGCATAATTTTAAGTGGTATGATTTCCTGGCCGTAAACAGTCAAATTTGCTCCAGTGCTTTAGTAAATATCCTAATGAAAGTCATGCGTACAGTAAGCTTAACACTCTGTGAATGCTATTTGAAAATTATTTCACAAGTACTAAGAACGAGGGTATGGCTTACTTTATGAATTGCTTCTCTGCCAAAAGACACCTCCCTCCCGAAAAAAATACTCATTTCCTTTATCTTCCCTTCACATGTAGCCTCCATTTTCTGAACTTTCTTGGATTCCTGGTTGCTAACCATGGTTATCTAACTCCCTTATCTCCAGGGATGCTCTCAAACTGGTCCAGTTGAAACAGACGGGCAAGATCACTGAACCCAGACCCACCGCAGCCCTGCCAACCACTCCCGCAGCGCCTTTGCCCCCACAGGCTGCAGCCACAGCATCTTACCCCCGGCCGATGATCCCTCCTGTATCCACTCCCGGACAACCTAATGTAGAGGTAATGCCTGTCATCTGAACAGATTTTTATTTTTCAGATTTAACTGAGAGAAAAAATAAGAACCATTACTCTTATGTTTTATGGGTTCTTTTACTAGTCCCTTATGAGCTACTAGTAGTAGCTCAAAGTGATAAAGACAGAAATACTCTGTTTTGCACATTTCGGTAAACAAAATTTGTTTATATAGTGCTAACTTCCAAATAGAATTATGATTCAATTTAAGTTTGCCACAAGTTCCACAGTGTACGTGCCATGTATCTGCCCTGTAATAATGATACTTTCCATGTCTTTTCTCCTTGAGTGTGCTACTAGTTATTAATAGCGGACACCAGCTCCCTTCTGTGGATATGTTTTATTTTTGACTAACAGTGTTGATAGTCTTTCAGTGAAAAACCTGTAGAGATTGTATAGCTAATCATTCTCTCCCTCCTGGATACATGCCCTTTTTTGTTTTCAAGTTACTCTGTTTACCTGTCTCCCTTTCTTAGTACTTTTTATGTCATTTGCTTTCCATCAGAAGAAGTGCAGGATAATCATGTTTGTTTAAAGTTGAATGGGCACTGAAAAAAATAAAGCTACAGTGCCTTTTCTGATGGAGAAACATATTGAAAGAGAAATAGATTTCACAATATATTGTGAAAAAATTAAAAACAGTACAAGTTTCATGAGAAACAGATTTTTGAAATGTATGTTAATGATTCATGTCTACATACACAACAGTTTATGAGTAATCAAATCTTATTTCTTTAAAAAATAAGTTATTCAAATTTGGCAGATAAACTTTAAAATTCTTTCAGTATATAAACATCATTTATTTTATTTGATCAAGTGTTTTGCTAGCATAAAATGTTTGATTCTCTTAGAAAGCATTTGTAAAAAAAAGTCAGCTGTACTTTTGACTTTTTTTTTTAATTATCCTAAGTGATTGTAGTCCTGCCCCTGAATGAAGGACAAAAAAGGAATTAGCCATAATTTAAGGTCCATCATATTTTCGTTAGAGGTTCAAGGAACAGAATTGAAAAGTAACAGTAAAGTTATAGGAAGACCTTCTTATCATTCATACTTTACGAGTTTATGAAAATAAGATCTCATGTGATTTGTTTTATTCTTAATTACAAACCAAAATAGAAATAATTTGGGAGATTATCTAGTATTTTGGATTTTCTTTTTCTCATGTATGCCATTTTAATAAGTAAGAATTCCCTATAGTTGTGTTGTTGATATGTTTGTTGATTGCTTTGAGTTTTAAGAAGTGACGTTTGTAACAAAAGCTACTTACAAACTTATAGGTAATATCTCAGTAAACACACCCATTAGGGGATTATTTATGATTTGGTATGTTTCCTTTTTTTTTTTTGTAAGAAAATGTGGTCTTTATTCCTGACAGCCACTTTTGGCTATGCTGGGACTTCACTGCATCTCAAGGGCTCTCTGTTGTGGCGCACAGGCTTTCCTGTATTAAACTTTATTTTCTTAAGTTAGGTCATTGAGACCGGATTTCAGTTATACAGTTTATTTGCTTGTTTTTTTCAGTTCTGTTTATGATTTAATGGACACGTTATCATTCTTTGCAGGGCACATTCACTGAAATCCCAGCTAGCAATATTAGAAGAGTTATTGCCAAGAGATTAACTGAATCTAAAAGCACCATACCTCATGCGTATGCTACTACTGACTGTGACCTTGGAGCTGTCCTAACAGCTAGACAGAATCTGGTCAGAGGTGAGTAAAACTGAGTTTATTTAATGTCATACACATGCTAAACGGTTACCATATCCTTTGTTTATAAAATGTACATTGTGTATCTTCTTAGTTCAGTATCATCATCTGGGCGTATTTTAGTATTAGAAAAGAATTCTCTTTTCCTATAAGAAATAAATTCATTCCATAGTATTGAATACATCATACTTTTTGGAACGATATCTGAAGAAGCAGTTCTTAACATTTTAGAACATAAAAATATCCAAAACTGATTTAAGAATATTTTAAAGATGTCTTAAGATATCACTGTTCTTTATACATTTTAATTATTAGTTCATATTTAAAATGTACTTTCATTGTATTAAATTTATATTGTTCCTCTCCCCAATCAACTAAAACTCAGGTTGCTGAAAGACATAAACTTTTTAGTATAAACTGATGTGATTTTCTGTGTTTTTGATAGCAGTCATTCTCATGGGTGTATCTCCTTCTTTTTGAAAGATATTTTTGCTTGATGTAGAATTTTAAGTAAATAAGTATGGTTTTTTTTTATTTTGTTTTTTCAGTAAATTTAAAGGTATCATTCCATTATCTTCTGACTTACAGAATATTGGCTGCCATCTTTGTTCTCCTATGATGTTTTAGCAGTATGACTGTTATGTGCTTAAAGCTTTTTATTTCCCTTTTTGTTTTTTGACCTATTGCATTTATCCTGTCTGGGTTTCTCTTAGCTTATCTGTTTTGTGATTTGTGTCTTGAATTAATTTTGAAAACTTCTAAATACACTTATTTATAACTATATCTTCTGCTTCGTATTTTTTTCTCCTTTGAGCTCTAATTATAAATATTAGACATAATTCTAAAGCTTAGATATAACCTCAGTTCCCTAATGGGCTCAAGAAAGTTGCGATTTTATAGTTTATCTTGCTCTTCCTCTCACCCTATTCGGATGGGCACAGCTTTCTCTTATGGCTTTCTACATCCTAAATGAAGGCAGGCCTGGTAAATAAGTTTAGGTATAGACTTGCAAACCTGACAGATTCTAACAGTCCACGGAACCAAATGGAAAGCTATTTTAGACAGAGTGATCAATAGTCAGAAAGTTAATCCTGGAAGCTCCCTTTAGTCTCAAATCAAACTTGCTTAGTTTTGTATGACGTAGAGGTTATTGTGGATATAATTTTCCTAGTTCCTTCCTCTCATGAGACAGGAAGCTGTACTGTGTCAGTGGAGGTATGGATTCATATAGCATCTGCATTGCCCAGATTTGGCTTGTCCTTTTAATTAGGGATTTTCTGTTGAGTCTTCAAAGAGCCCACATTATCCATGCATCTCTACTCCTCTTTCTTATATGAGATTATAATCTAAAACATTCTGTAAGCAAGTTTCACACTTTGTTTTGTAACAGTATGCAAATGAGAGTATTTGATATTCCCTCACAGTGTATGTCCTACTCAGTTCAGTTCAGTTCAGTTGCTCAGTAGGATCCGACTCTTTGGGACCCCATGAACCACAACACGTCAGGCTTCCCTGTCCGTCACCACCTCCCGGAGTTTACTCAAACTCATGTTCATTGAGTCGGTGATGCCATCCAACCATCTCATCCTCTGTCTTCCCCTTCTCCTGCCTTCAGTCTTTCCCAGCATCAGGGTCTTTTCCAATGCGTCAGTTCTTCACATCAGGTGGCCAGAGTATTGGAGTTTCAGCTTCAGCATCAGTCCTTCCAATGAATATTCAAGACTGATTTCTTTTAGAATGGACTGGTTGGATCTCCTTGCAGTCCAAGGGACTCTCAAGAGTCTTCTCCAACACCGCGGTTCAAAAGCATCAATTCTTTGGTGCTCAGCTTTCTTTATAGTTCAACTCTCACATCCATACATGATTACTGGAAAAACCATAGCTTTGACTAGACGGACGTTTATTGGCAAAGTAATATCTCTGCTTTTTAATATACTGTTTAGGTTGGTCATAGCTTTTCTTCCAAGAAGCAAGTGTCTTAATTTCATGGCTGCAGTCACCATCTGCAGTGATTTTGGAGCCCCCAAAAAATGAAGTCTCTCACTGTTTCCATTTTTTCCCCATCTATTTGCCATGAAGTGATGGGACCAGATTCCATGATCTTCGTTTTCTGAATGTTGAGTTTTAAGCCAACTTTTTCACTCTCCTCTTGAACTTTCATCAAGAGGCTCTTAGCTCTTCACTTTCTGCCCTAAGCGTGGTGTCATCTGCATATCTGAGGTTATTGATATTTCTCCTGGCAATCTTGATTCCATTTTGTTTCAAACATCCGGCGTTTCACATGATGTACTCAGCAAATAAGTTAAATAAGCTGGGTGACAGTGTACAGCGTTGACATACTCCTTTCCCAATTTGGAACCAGTCTGTTGTTCCATGTCCAGTTCTAACTGTTGTTTCTTGACCTGCATACAGATTTCTCAAGAGGCAGGTCAGGTGGTGTGGTATACCCATCTCTTTAAGAATTTTCCACAGTTAGGGCCTACTCTGTTCTTAATAAAATGTTAGCAATGGTATCCTTTCTATATGTTTGAAAGGAATTTGGGGAAAACATCTTCTTTCCACATAGATTTGGGATGCCTATCAGAAATATAAGTGAAAATGTCATGTGAGAAAGTGTGTTTGAGACTGAAACTCCAGATACAGAAGAATTTAAGACAGAATTTGAAGGAATCATTGTCATATAAATGGTTTCTGACTGAAAGAGTGAGCAAATTGTGGAATAAAACCAGGAGAGTCTGTAACACAGATAGCAGAAAGAGAATGTGTTTCAAGATGAAGAAAGTAGTCAAATATAGGAGTATGATGAGGGTGGGAAATCAGGTGAGGACTGCCCACTAGGGCCCTCGATTTGGAAATCATCAGCTGGTAGGTGATTTGGGAAGTCTTCACTCGGGACACCTATGCTGCTGCTGCTGCTGCTGCTAAGTCGCTTCAGTTGTGTCCCACTCTGCGACCCCATAGACAGCAGCCCACTAGGCTCCCCTGTCCCTGGGATTCTCCAGGCAAGAATACTGGAGTGGATTGCCATTTCCTTCTCCAATGCATGAAAGTGAAAAGTGCAAGTGAAGTCACTCAGTTGTGTCCGACTCTTCACGACCCCATGGACTGCAGCCTACCAGGCTCCTCCATCCATGGGATTTTCCAGGCAAGAGTACTGGAGTGGGGTGCCATTGCCTTCTCCGGGGACACCTATAAATAGTAGGTAAAGTGAGAAGGATGCTGAGATACATGAGAGGTAAGCACAATGAGTTGATAAAAGTCTCTCGGAACTGGACATCCATTTACTTTTCTGCTCCTAAAGGAGTTTTAAACAAAGATGTCTGTATTTCTGGAAATCTGAATTATGAGAGCTGTATATTAGAAAAGCAGCTGACAGTTACTGTGACCGTTTGGCAGTGTTTTGGTTTATGGTAATACATTTAATCCCTTTCTGCAATCTTAGCATGCCTTTGGAATGAACTGTTGTTCCTGTAAAATTCCATCAGACTATAGTAACTGAATTTGTGTATCCTCCACATACCATGACTAGATATTGATCTTAAAGTCTTTTTTCTAGAAGCCCATGCAATAAAGAATCAAATATAGTTTCCATTTTCCAGCACTTTCATATGCACTGGTAAAGCAGAGGTATAAACCCAATGCTTTTGTTATGATCAGCCCTTTGGGAAGGGAGGGGACCCCAGCTTTAATCATTATGTATACTGGAAGAACATTGATTTAATTGAATTCTCCATAAAACTAGTGAGAGACCTTGTATCATTCATTGCATTAGGATCCATGGCAACATTGCTTCATCTTTGGCATTTACTATATCCTGTTTGGTTAAGTTAAAAACCAGCTCTTATTTAATGTAGTAATTTAAAATTTTTTCATTGCATGCCTTGTTAGTAAAAAGAAATTTCTGAAAATCCCGCCCCCCGCCTGCATGTGTTTGTGTGTGTGTATATGTGTATGTATATATATGCTTGGTTTTTTAGGTGATTGTTCTAATATAATCAGTGTATTATAAAGAGTACACAGGATACGGACTTGAAAAGGATTTGGAAGAAAATGAATCGTCTTGTAAACTTCCTGACTGTACATGCTGTGGACAGACCGTTTGTCTTTTTAGAGACACAGGACTTGATTCTTTTTTTTTCTGATTATGGTTGTCATGTATCTTTCAAGTACTTGTGTATGATATCTGAGCAATTTAAAAGAATTGTAATCAGGACTAGGAGTAAACATTTACATTAATGGTTGATATTATTTATCTAAGACCTCATATAACGCAAATTTTTCTACTCAAGGAAATCTTATGACTAAGCAAACAAAGACCTGTATATATTTTTTTACCATTGTTTGTCAGTAAAGTTCATAGTTTAAGTTTGAAATCATAATTGTTCATTTTAAAGTTTTATTTTGAATATTAACCATCATATGCTTATTTTTCTTTCAGATGACATTAAAGTATCAGTAAACGATTTTATCATCAAGGCAGCAGCTGTTACACTTAAAGTAAGTAGTAAAGCCCAGATAATTTTGGCTTCTAAAGTAGTCTCTAATTTTGGGGGCCAGATATTCTTCATTTGTGAGGGTTTGTTTTATTTTCTTGTTTCATTTCATTATTATCTATGAAGAATTTAAAATCCTCTGGAGGTTGGGGCTTTATTATTTGGACATAGTGGCATCATTGAATAAAAGAGTTGAGCCTTGAAAGACGGAGAAGTGAAATGAGTAGTTGAACAGTGATGAAATGGAAATCAGTGTAGCATAACTGTGAGAAACCTAAGTGAAAATTCATCTTAAGAGAGTGGTCAGGAGTAAAATTAGAGAGATTGGGTGGAATCAAATTGTGGATTGCTGTGCTTAAATGACATGCTTAGGAGGCCTGGATCTAACTTGGCAGAAAGCAATGAATTTTTTGAAAAGAAATTAGTTGTTGATTTCCATTTTTCAGCATCATTTCCTCTTGTGATAGTTGACAACATTATCAGTACACACTGTTTCCAGGCATTTGGTAATTTCTTCCGTTTTTTTCATCCTCAGTGTAGTTGTATGTATATTAAATATATACATGCTCATATGTAGTATATGTTGCTGTTTTAGTTGTTAAGTCATGTCTGGCTCTTTGCGACCCAATGGACTGTAGCCTGCCAGACTCCTCTGTCCATGGGATTTCCCAGGCAAGAATTCTGGAGTGGGTTGCCACATTACCATTTCCTTCTCCAGGGGATCTTCCCAACCCAGGGATCAAACCCATGTCTCCTGCATTAGCAAGCAGATTCTTTACCACTGAGCCACCAGCGAAGCCCCATATATAGTATATAGCATATGTTAATGAAACCTAGGAAATCTCTCTTAAATAGGGAAGTCATTTATTAAGGGTCTGCTAATATCTCCCAGGGCTACCCTAAGAAGTCAGGTTCCCTTATGGCACAGGAATAATGTGGTTGAATGTCAATACCACTCTACCCTCTTCTCTTCTCTTCTCCTCAAAGTCATGTCAGTCATCATATGAGGCAGGAAGGCTCACAAACATTAAATATTCCCTAGCAATTAGATTTAAGAAAAAAAACCTTTTTCTTAACCATGATATAAAGAGATCAAAACATGTATGTATCATCAGAATTTCCTTAAGCTTGCTTCAAAAAAGATAGTGTGTTTATTCTTCCCAAACATAAAAGTTATTTAATATAGAGGTACAAACCACTTTTTTCAAATCAAATTTTTCTTTCCTTTATTCTAGCTATATTCACTTTCAAAAATGCATGACATTAATTATTTTTCTCTAATAACCTTAGTCTAAAGCTCCTTCTTTAATAACATGTTTTTTTCTACTTGTACTTTCTAGCAAATGCCTAATGTTAATGCAAGCTGGGACGGAGAGGGTGCAAAGCAACTGCCCTCTATTGACATTTCAGTGGCAGTGGCAACAGATAGAGGTCTAATTACACCAGTCATAAAAGATGCTGCTGCTAAGGGTCTACAGGAGATTGCTGATTCTGTAAAGGTAGGTCTTAAGCAATACTATACTTGCAAAATGTTGGAATTTACTTTCTGGGAAAGACTTGACATGATCCAGTCACACTGTGAGATAGATGTGTGTGTGTGTGTGAGAGAGAGAGAGAGAGAAAGAGAGAGATTTTTGGTATTTTGAAATGATTATCAATTATGTATACATATTTTTAAGTTTTGATCCAGATACAACCCATTCTAAGATTATTTTGCATTCAAACTTTCAGAAATAACATGCATATTTAGGGCTAGCTGCATTCAAGCTACAGATGACTGCTTTATTTCCCAGAGTCCATAATTTGACCCTAAATATAATATTTTAGATAGATTTTAAAGTTAAAGCTGAAACTATATTTTTATTAAAGTGCTCACTTTTCATAGGACGTTATTGTTAAAAGTTTATTCATTTCTTCTCTAGGGTTGAGACCACTGAAAGTACTTAGTATTCCAGAAGCAAAATTTTTGTTTTTTCCCCTGGGCTCTAATATGGAAGAATCAGCTCTCACCAAAATTACTGCATTGAATAGGCAAGGAACATACACAATAGGTCAGCTTTGACAGCCTCAATTAATATCCAAGGGTAATTTTTGGCAGAAGTATCCCAGGTCTTGAAGTATTACCTTTGAAAATTTCAGATTCATTTAGATAAGTGATTCTTTTTCCATTTATCAATGACCTGAGATACGTTTATGTGTGTGTGTGTGTGTGTCTGTGTGTGTGTGTAAAACAAGTTATAAGGGGGATTAAAAAGTAGAATATAAGACTTCTTTATGGAGCTGTATAAATATGTAGACCTACTTACCCCAGATAAATAAATGAATGGAAAGTGTAAGTTGCTCAGTCATGTCCAACTCTTTGCAGCCCCATGGACTATACAGTCCATGGAATTCTCCAGGCCAGAATACAGGCCAGAGTGGGTAGCCTTTCCCTTATCCAGAGGATCTTCCCAACCCAGGGATGGAACCCAGGTCTCCTGCACTGCAGACAGATTCTTTACCAGCTGAGCCACCAGGGAAGCCCAAGAATACTGAAGTGGGTAGCCTATCCCTTCTCTAGAAGATCTTCCCAACCCAGAACTTGAACGAGGGTCTCCTGCATTGCAGGTGGATTCTTGACCAGTTGAGCTACCAGTGAAGCTCCAGTGAATGGAAGGTAATTTAATTTAAAATGCATAGTCTTGGATCTTAGAGTTAAATATAATTAAAGTGACCTTAGTGGAATTTGTATACGTAGATCTTTCTTCCCTCCTCTTTGGAAAGGTTTGCAGAGTGTTTTTATATATAAAAAAGGAACTTTTTTAAAATTGAAGGGTGGTATTCAAAAGTTAAAGTAATAAAGGTTGGATTACTTAGATGCTGCACACCTTTTTTTCATGAACAGTTTTCAGCAGCAGTGAAAAATGAATGTAATTTTAGTGTTTTTATGACATTGATATGTGATTAGATTAAACAGTAGCGTTAGAATTTCCTTTAACTATAGAGTTAAAAATTAACTGTTGCAGGGAGATTTCTTTGATTCTAACCAGTTTATCCATTTTAGTCCTATAATATGATTCTTAAAGCAGCTATGTTAGCATTCACTGTTCCTTGCATCCTAAAAGAAACTAAGTTGAGGTGGTGAGGAAGCAGTGTCACCCACCTGCCAGCAGTGGGAAGGGCCCTCCCAGCCCTTGGGAATGTCCCAGGGCCTCTGGTGGTCTTTGAGCATTTCCTGTAACTCCCAGCAGCTCCTGGGTCTGTTCGCTCTGGCTACTTGTCTAAGCTTCCCATTCTGCCTGCCTCTCTCCCGCTTCAAGATTGGTGATTAACATTCCACTTAGGGCTGCCGTCTGTGGGGTCGCGCAGAGTCGGACACGACTGAAGCGACTTAACAGCAGCAGCAGCAGGGCTTCCCTCATAGCTCTGTTGGTAAAGAATCCACCTGCAGTGCAGGAGACCCTGGTTTGATTCCTGGGTTGGGAATATCCCCTGGAGAAGGGATAGGCTACCCACTCCAGTATTCTGGCCTGGAGAATTCCATGGACTGTATAGTCTGTGGGGTCTCTAAGAGTTGGACACGACTGAGCGACTTTCACTTCTTTATCTTATCTTATAATGTACCAGACAGTAGGCTAAGCACTTCACTCAATCTTAATAGCTTTATATCATAGTTGGAACCTTAACTTCAAATTGAAGAAACTGAGATTTAGCACTTTTAAGAAATTTGCCATAGTGTTGCATCTAGAAAGCACTAGAAGTTGTTTGTTTAAACCCAGGCGTTTCTCAGTTCAAATGCCACTTTCTTAGGCCTTCTGTGGCTTCCATAGCTAAAGTAGTTCCTGAATAAACAATTACCCTATTTATTGTCTTCATATGGTTTATAAGTCTTTGAATTCACCTTGTTTATTTATTTGTCGACCCCTCTATGTTCCTGACACTCTGATGTTGACTGTCTTGTTCATTACCATATATCTAATTCTGGATGGTGCTTAGAAGATAATAGTTGCTCAGTTGAATAGTTGAATTTATTTAAATTAAACTATATTCAAATAGTTGAATTTATTTAAAGGAAGGTTAGAAATAGTTTTTCAAGGAATTTGTTAGATTGTGACTATCTATCCATGGGCTCCAAGTTAAGAACGCCTGCTCTGAGTACTTCTTGACGCTTAAGAATCACAAGGTTGTCAGTGTGTGGGACTAAAGGCATGCCTCAGCAAAGTTCAGGTTTATATTTCCTAAATAAAGTAATACAGTAACAAGCTTCAAATTCTATGCTATTCTTCATTAATTACAGTAGTTTTAAGAGACTGAAGCAAAGTTTACCTCATTAGTAGCCAGTAAATTTTTTGAATGAATTAGTAAGGCATGTGATATATTTTGGGCTTCCCTGGTGGCTTAGCAGTAAAGAATCCACCTGCAATGCAGGAGACACGGGCTCAGTCCCTGAGTTGGGAAGATCCCCTGAAGGAGGGCATGGCAACCCACTCCAGTATTCTTGCCAGGAGAATCCGCATGGACAGAGGAGCCTGGTGGTCTACGATCCATAGGGTCACAAAGAATCGGACATGACTGAAGCGAATTAGCATGCACGCACGAGGTAATTTTAGAAATAGTTGCTAGTTAGCTTGTACTACGTCCTGTCAACTGGATGGTTCAGGGAACACGTGCTTTGATTTTTAAGTTCACGTTACCAGGAGATACCAATGAGGATTAGTTACTTTTAGAAGCAGTGATACTTATCAAAATCTATCCTTACTCTATGCTCTCTTGAGTTCATTGACGTAAATATCCTACTGATATGTTTTGGGTTTATAGAGATTTTTTAAAAGTGTATTATGTATGCTTGCAGTCTGTTGGTTTTTTTTTTTAATAATAAATGTTTTTTATTTCTTTTAGCCTGGTAACTTAGCAGGATGTGTTGTGATCATCTGCCTTTAGAGAAAAGCTTTTAAAGTTCATATGATATGTGCTTGTTGTTCAGATCATGTGAAGTTATATTGTTTAAGGCAGGAAAAAAATGCATTTGTTGATTGTTCTATTTGTGATATTCCAAGTACAGGTCTAAATTCATCTCTTAATTTTTCATTCCGGATCTATATAGTTTTTTAAGTAACTGTATACTAATAATATAAATCTGTAATTGACGCATTTGGCAGTAAGTCACAATGATGTGTTGAGATCATTTTTAGATTTTTAAAGAATGTTTTATTTTTCAAAAATTGAATCATCTATGATTTAAAATTAAATAGCTACCAGTGGTAATTGTAAATGTATCTTTATTATCTATATAATACATCATATTGAATAAGTCCTAGATTTGTATCATCTACCCAATGACAATAGCTTCATTTATCCCTACTCTCTAAAATAATTCTTTATTATTCATATGTAATGATTCAATCTCTGTCCCCTTGCTTTTGAAACATTGAAAAATAAAAATTAAGAGAAGTATGGTTAATTGCAAGTACAAGTAGAGAAAAATTCAACTGCTTTTCGCTTTCAGAGTATTATCTGTCTTTCCCTCTTTAAGTTTTTAGACATTAGCTTTAGCGTGATATGAAATGACTACATTTTTACATCCCTTGTAGCAGCGTAGACTAGCTCATTCAGGAAATGCGTTAGCTATAGGATCAAAAACAACAACAAAAAGTCCATTTTCTAGGGCTTTGTAATTCCACTTCTGAGAAATCATGTGAAATAATTCAAAAGAAACAAATTAACCAAAGTACACCACTAGGAAAATGACTGAATTGTGGCAGATGCAATCTTTAGAATGTTAAACAGACATTAAAAAAATCAGTTATAAAGAGTGACAACACTGAAGCTGCTTATAATATTGTGAAGTAAATATAAAATTTTGGTTTTTTTAACAACTATTTGAAATTAATCTGTTATGGGTAAGAGAAGCAAATGCTGAAAGATGAAAATTGATGTGCTGGTTGTGAGATTGTTGCCATTGAATAATTTATTTAAAAGGTACTCGATTAACAAAAAGGGCTCTTCTCATACTTTGTCTTGCAAGAAAAAAAGTTTATAGGCAAAGCAGAAAATTGCATTGTATATATAAAGAACACTGAAACATTCTGCATAGTATATAAGATAATTTCCAATATTTGAACAGTTTTTAAAGGGAAATGGTTTTTCTAGAGTTTTGATTCACAGATTTATAGCTTGGATTAACTGTGCTCTAACTTACTCATTTTTAAGTGTGTTAGAGAAAATTATATATATAATTTTAAAATGTATATGTACATGTATGTATACTCTCTTATAAAGTCAAGGCCTATCAAAGATGAGAGTGTACCCTATAAAAATATTTAAAGTGACAAAATCAGCTATATAATGTAGTGTTGGTTATCACACTCTGTTTATATTTTTCTCAGGCTCTATCAAAGAAAGCCAGAGATGGAAAATTGTTACCTGAAGAATATCAAGGAGGATCTTTTAGGTAAAATTTAAACTCTTAATTATTGGTAGCATGAAACAGACATAAGATTCATAACGTACTTGTCAACCTGTTTTATTTTCTGAAATTTTTTTTAAAATTTAAGCTAAATATCTTACTTTAGACATGAGAATATGTGCAAATGTTCTTCAGACTAGTTAGGCTTTCGTATCAAAGCTAGTAGAAAGCCATTAGGGTTAGCTGGTTAGCCCATTCAGATGTTCATAGAATGACATTCGGGTTCTGACATATAGTAAGTAGGTTTATAAACCTCAACTATTTTTTTTCTACTTGTGATTTATTTTAAGGTTCCTTGGGGTTAGGTCCCTTGGGGTAAAATATTAACACTGACTCTTGAGTTATCATCAGCTCTATTCTTGTTTAAGTGTAACTTACATACAGTAAAGTATACTGAATGTAGCTGGAATGTTTTACAAAGTGAAGAAATCTGTGTAACCGACCAAAGCAAGATTATGAACATTACCTCCATGTCATAAGCCTCCCTTTATCCCTCCTAATTCTGACCCCCTAGAGGGTAACCACAGTTCTGAAAGTTATTACCAACGTTTTTGTTTTGCCAACTTTGATCTTTATATAAACACATACTCTTCAGTGTCTGACTTCTTTCATTCAGCATTAGTGTCTGTGAGATGAGCTATGTTGTGTGAGAGTCATTTCCTATTGCACTGTAGCATTTTGTAGTATTCTGTATAAATATGCTAGTGTCCATTTCACTATTGGTGGGCATTTGTGTTGTTCACAATTAGTGCTCTTACAAATGCTGATGCCATGAACATTCTTGTCAGTGCCTTATGGTGACTATATGTATGTATTTTTTTTTTTGTATAAACCTGAAAGTAGAATTGCTGGGTTTATATCTTTAATAGATTCTGCCAGATAGCTTTTCAAAATGGTTCCACCATTTTTTGCTTCCATCAACAGTGTCTGAGAATTTCTGTTGCTTCATAGTCTGTTAAGTCTTGGTATTATTAGGTTTTAGTGAGTCTTGGGGTTGTAGCTCACCAGGCTCCTCTGTCCAAGGCATTCTCCAGGCAAGAAAACTGGAGTGGGTTGCCATGCCCTCCTCCAGGGGATCTTCCCGACCCAGGGATCAAACCTGTGTCTCATACATCTCCTGCTTTGGCAGGCAAGTTCTTTACCACTGATACTACCTGGGAAGCCCAAGGGAAATGAAAATTAATGATGTTGAATACTGTCTTCATTTATCTGTCAGCCATTTGGGTATCTGGTTACTTATCAGGTAAGTGAAAGTGAAGTCGCTCAGTCGTGTCCGACTCTTTGCGACCCCATGAACTGTAGCCTATCAGGCTCCTCTGTCCATGGGATTTTCCAGGCCATAGTACTGGAGTGGATTGCCATTTCCTTCTCCAGGGGATCTTCCTGACCCCGGGATCGAACCCGGGTCTCCCACATTGTAGACAGACGCTTTACCGTCTGAGCCACCAGGGAAGTCCCTTATCAGGTAAAATGCCTGCTAAAGTTTGTGTCCGTTTTTTAAAATGTTTTATAGGAGTTTCTTTTTCCCGATACACAGACTTTTTAGGATATATATTATTTCAAATACTTTTCCCACTTTGTACCTTGCCTTTGAAACTTTCCTGATGGTGTTTTTTAATGAACAGAAGTTCTGAGTTAATAAAATCCTATTTATCAGTATTTTTCTTTGTTGTTAGTATTCTTTTTTTTTTTTTTTCCTGCTAGGAATTATTGTCTATCCCAGAGTCATGAAGTTTCATTTTTCTATGTGAGCTTTATAATTTCTCATGTATAGATTACTATCTATCTGAAATCAGATTTTGTCTGTGATATGGAGGTAAAGGTCAAAGTTCTCTTTTTTCCCCATGTGGATAATTAATTGACTAAATGTCAGTTATTGAAACCATTACTACTCTGTAGCATTGAGAAGGTAACCATGTTTGGTTCTTTTCTGATTTCTCTCTCCTTTTCAGTTGGTCTGTTTGTCCTTTGCTTGCTTAATACAAGCTAACCGTAATTTCTGATCTGTGACAGTGAAAGTCTTCCAGTTTTGTTCACCATCAAGCTTGTCTTTCCTGGCTTTGTATTTCCAAATAAAATTTTAAATCAGCTTGTCTTTTTTCATACACACATGCAGTGATCTTGCTGGGATTTTTGTTGGGATTGCATTGAATTGTTTGATCGATTTAAGGTTAAGGAGAATTGACATCCTTATAGCATTGAGTCTTCTAGTGAATGAACATGGTATAAACCAGTGTTTACTTAGTTCTTTGATTTCTTTCCGCTGTATTTTGTAATTTTTTGTTTAGGGATCAGATAATATGTTTTATTAGATTTAGATTTTTTTATACTATTATAAATGGTATTATTTTAATTTTTTCTAATGAAAGCAACTTGTATATAGATACAAATTTTTACATTGACTTATCTAGTAGTTTAGCTAAATTCGCTTATGTTACTTGTTTATCTGTAGATGCTTAAATTTTCTTTGTACACAGTCAGTTCATGTTCAAACAAAGTTTTATTTCTTTTTTCTAACCCTTATACTGTTCTAGTTCTTTTTTTTTTTGTTTCTTTTTCTTGCTATATTTCTCTGCCTGGGGTTTACAGTTCAATGCTGAATATATGTTTATATTAGATAGAGTATTTGTGTGTTGTTACTTGGTTTCTTTTTGATTCTATAGTAAATGGTATTCTTTGTCTTTGGTCTTTGAGTAACTGGGCACAGTTTTTCAGTAAAGTAAAAATGTGTGACTCAGGGAAAGGGTTCTTTGGTTAAAGACATACCACCTACAGAGCTTTTTGTTTTCCCCTAGTATTTCCAACTTGGGGATGTTTGGCATCGATGAATTTACTGCCGTGATCAACCCTCCTCAGGCCTGCATTTTGGCGGTAGGGAGATTCCGACCTGTGCTGAAGCTCACTCAGGATGAAGAGGGGAATGCCCAGCTGCAGCAACGTCAGCTCATAACGGTCACCATGTCCAGTGACAGCCGGGTGGTAGACGATGAACTGGCCACCAGGTTTCTGGAAAGTTTTAAAGCAAACCTGGAGAATCCTCTCCGACTTGCCTGATCCTCAAAGATAAGAAGTTGGTCTTTGGCTTAGTTAATTGTATTGCTGTTACTGAGAAACATACACTATAGGAGAACAATTAGGTATTTAAGTATGAAGTGGGTGAAATGTTTCACCTTTATTTAAGGTGAAAGAGTTTGACCTGAGTTGTCTTCATTTTCATTTGGGTTTGATCTTGTGGAAGTAAATAATAAACTGTAACTAATAGAAGAATGAAAACATTTGGTTAGTCAGATGCATTTTTAGTTTAACCACTGGTGCTGTACTAAAGGGATGTTAAAGTAGATGTAAATTAAATTAGATGTTTGGCTCAGTGGAGCATTTTAGGATATTCGAGGATGTATGATAAACTGTAAAATCAAAAAATTTTAGAGCTCTCCCTTAATTGTATTGGAATTAGAAGTGGTCTTCAAAGAGATACCCGTTATTGTAGCAGTGGGACCTCACTTTTACAAGCACTGCTCTAGATATACTTGAACAATTTAATATGTACAGAAGTTTATTCTGGATACTAGTAAATAAATAAGAATCACACTGCATTAGGGGTTGTGGCAACATTATTGAATTTTTTATGTATATAAAGCCATATGTTTTAAAGCGGTTTTTATCAGTCTTATTTTACACTTCCATGACACTGTGAACTTGAAGAAGAATTTTTTAAAAAATTAAAGAAGGAAAAAGAGACCAAAATATTTGTTTTGATAATGAATTATAGTTAAAATATCTAAAACTTCAGAAATAAACTGCTCGCTTACCTTCATACTGAGTTGGAATATATTAAAATAAATCATGCAATTTCCTGCCAAACATCTTAATTTAGTGTTGATTTGAACACAATGTGTTGTTAATACATTTTAATCAAGTTTATATTGTGCAATAAGCTATAAGAAAATATAAACATTTCTATTGTATTTTAAACATTAGGGCACAGAAGTTTAGTACCTTGAAATAGATTAGTAATTTCCCTGGAACAGCTTCAATGAGATCCTACAGAAGGAGAGAAGGAATTTAAAATTACAGTTAACCCTTGAACAACTCAAGGTAGGTAGTGGTGGCCCATGTAGTTGAAAATCTGTGTTTAAGTTTACAGTCGATCCTCGTATCCCTGGTTCTGCATCCGGGAATTCAACCAAATGGGGCTTGGGTTATAGTAGGTACTTAATGAAAAAATTCCATGTGTTAAGTGGACATGCACAGTTCAAACTCATGTTGTTCCGGGGTCACCTGTAATATGACATTAGGAAAATAATGGATGTGGAATGTAAAACTTCAGAAAGAGTAGAAGAGAAGACCTATCAAGCAGTTGAGAACTATCCTTTTTATTCCATTGGTAATATGAAAGTTTGACTACTTCTTGTAAAGGTTAGAAGAACTTCTTTTAACAACTCTGCTACAGTTGACAGACTAACTATAACTGGAATTGGATGGATTTAATTTACCAGTGACTACCAGTTACTTGTGGTATAAGTTGTATACTATGACGTGATGAACTACTTACGCTATAACAAAAGAGCTTTCTAAAATAATTAGAGCCCCAGTGTATCAATTGCTAAGATGCTTAATCCAGTTACTCAGCCGTTCTTTAAAAATAGTCTTCAAAACTTTTGTCATGTTAACAGTTATACTAAAAATTGTAACCAAATGCCATTTTCAAAATAACTTTCATAAGTCACATTATTTTCAGTTCATTTTAACTGAAAAAACATTTTTTTCTTCTAATTTTTATATCTAAGGAATAGAGCACAAAGCAGCCGTAAGTCACCCTTGGCCTGGAGTTTTTGCTTTGCAGTGGACTAACACTCTTCTGTAGGCACGTCTGATCGGTAGTCACTACACTGATCTGCAGTCACATCTGTTTCCTGGTAGGTGAAGTGGGTGATGAGACTTGGCCCCGCCTGCCTTTCAGAGCTGTCCTGCCTTCCACAGGAGAGATGCTCCATTAATTCAAGACATTTTAATTCTTCATGGACATCACAGCCAAGCTTTTCCTATAATCAGTTGCTTCTCATGGCTTGAGTTCTCAGCTGTTGATATAGATGCTCATTCATTCTGACTAACAGTGTTTCCCTAATATATCTATACTGCCTAGGTGTATGGAAGGGTCAGAGAAGTAACACTGATTTGAGAAAGAGGTATGGTGTCCTTGCAGAGAAGGCGATGGCACCCGACTCCAGTACTCTTGCCTGGAAAATCCCATGGACAGAGGAGCCTGGTAGGCTGCAGTCCATAGGGTCGCTAAGAGTTGGACACGACTGAGCGACTTCACTTTCACTTTTCACTTTCATGCATTGGAGAAGGAAATGGCAACCCACTCCAGTGTTCTTGCCTGGAGAATCCCAGGGACAGGGGAGCCTGGTGGGCTGCCGTCTATGGGGTCACACAGAGTCGAACACAACTGAAGCAACTTAGCAGCAGCAGCAGCATGGTGTCTTTGATTGGGATGGTTACAGAGAATGAACTATGTGCTATATGAGCAGGCTATCTTCCACATTTTAAATTTATATTTATTTATAGTACTGACAGGATATGAAAATGAAACTTTATACCTATTTTTTTTTATCCTTTCTAATTTAAATAAGGGAAATGACCAAAATGTTGAGAAGACTGCTAAAGGAAAGGCAACACATATTCCAGGTAACACTTGGGCATGAAAATATCAGTGAATATTAGAATTGATAAGTCAAAATGGCCCTGCTTCTCCCTGACTGCAACTTGTACTTAACATTTTCAGGCACGGTTTGCTCACTGACTATTTTCTGGCAGATTAAAAGCTTTAGTATGCTGCTGGCCAGACTCTTGAAACATTGCTAAGAAATTGATATGTACTGGTCTGAGTGTACATGTCAAATGGAACTTCTGCTTTCAGATTTTTTTTTTTTTTTTTTCCTTTTGGCATTTTGGACTTAATTTCACACTAAATTGTAAAGGCTAGATATTTGGGCATTATGCTAAAAGTAAACCTAGTTTCCTAACCTTTATTCAAAGATAGGTGGTGCTGTGAGTTAATATATTGTACTGAGAGTATGGGAGAAAAATAAAAATAACAATTCTTAGTTTTCAAGGAAAATTTATCCTCATTACACATTGCATCATGGTCAAGTGAAGTGATGAAATAAAAGAATGAAGTGTGTTGCAGGTAAGAATTAACCATTATTTTAAATGTGACGCGGAAACTTGTTGACTTGTTGACTTTTGGAAAAGGAAATAACAGTGTATAGTCGCTTTCAAGTTAATTTGGCCACAATATATAAGATCCATTGATTAGAGTCTCTGCCAGGTCAGGGGCTTTAACGAATGGAAAACTTAAGAATATTTGACATGTTCATTTGCGGTGGGATGTTATGAATATTTCCTAAAGGAAATCAACCCTGAATATTCATTTTAAGAGCTGATGCTAAAGCTCCAATACTTTCGCTACCTGATGCAAGAGCCAACTCATTGGAAAAGACCCTGATGCTAGGAAGAATTGAGGGCAAGAGGAGAAGGGGTTGACAGAGGATGAGATAGTTGGATGGCATCACTGACTCAATGAACATAAGTTTGAGCAAGCTCTAGGAGACAGGGAAGCCTATGTGCTGCAGTCCATGGGGTCACAAAGTTGGACATGACTTAGTGACTAAACAATAACAGCATTATGAATATGTGGGGTAGGTGTGTGCTATCAGGTAATGCAGTAACAATGATGCAGTTTCCCAGTCCAAAACAGAATCTTTCATGGCCCTCATCACCAGTGTACAAATGGTTAAGATTCTGGTAAGTTACTTACAGCAAATGCTATATATCAGGAGACATTTTGACTTTATAAATGGGAAATGCAACAATCTTCTATTAAAATCATTTAAAATACTTTGATGGATTTTTAATATTTGTTTTCTAGCATCTGTATTGATTTCAAGAGAAGGGGACTGCTGGGTTTTAAGGAAAGTGGGGTTTGGCTACTTGTAATATTGAAGATACTGTTTAATTGAAATTTAAGGTATAAAGATGTATTTTGAAAAACCATTAGCTTCTATTAGTAGCAGTCTTTTACTTCTTTGATCACATACAATTTACTTTGACATTTTATCACTTCCCAGTTGTTTTTTTTTTAATTTATTTGTCAGTGTCAGTGTTAGGTGCAGCCATGGGATCTTCGATCTTCACTGCAGCAGGCAGTATCTGTAGTCGCAGCACGCAAACTCTCAATTGCGGCAGGTGGGATCTAGTTCCCTGGCCAGGGTTTGAACCCTGAACTGGGAGCTTGGAGTTTTAGCCACTGGAAACCAGGGAAGTTCCTTACCTATATTTTTTGCAACCAATCCAAGCAGCCTTTTCCTTCCTAGCAAAGTGTTAACAGCTACTTTTTAAACCTCTAATTTAACATGTGTGTGGTATATACAGTTAAGAGAAACTTGGGCTTTTATTAAAAGTTGAGAAACTATTAGCAAAATCATTGCTTATTCCTGATTTTTCTTTATTCACACTTAGAGTAATTTATTTTTTCTGAGATTTCTTAGTTTATGAAATTATTACTCCTATAAATAAAAAAAATGGGTCTTTAAAAGACAAGGCTATTGTGGTCAGATTAAGTTGTATTAGTCATAGCACTTTATAAAGCATGAAGTATTATATAAATATGTTAAATTTTTAATCACATGAATTACACTTGTTCTACACTTCTACTGGCATTTTAGCTATAAGGTGTGTGTGTGTGCTTAGTCGCTCAGTCGTTTTGGACTCTCTCTGACCCCATGGACTGCAGCCCGCCAGGCTCCTCTGTCCATGGGGATGGGATTCTCCAGGCAAGAATACTGCAGTGGGGTGCCATTTCCTTCTCCAAGGGATCTTCCCAACCCAGGGATCCAACCCAGGTCTCCCGCATTGCAGGGGGATTCTTTACCGTTTGAGACACCAGGGAAGGTGGTACTTAATAAATTACCATCCTTCTCGGCAGAGCTACTGGTCTTTAGTATATCTTTTCCCACATTTGCATCTTTAAATCAAGAATATTTTAAGCCTTGTTTCAACTTTATCTGTAAATTACTGTGCTGTTGGTAAAAAACCTCATTTCTGTGCCTCAGTATCCTCTTACCTGTAAAGTGAAGAGATGAGAGGGAAAATGAATCACATTTATGGTTATTTATCTTCTTTAATCTTCTCAGTTTTATGAGGTTGGTATATGCTACTTTACGACCATCATTACAAGGCAGACTAGGGAAACAAACTCAGGGATTACATGAGTGGCACTCAGCTCAGAAGTGCCGCGGCTGGGATCTGAACCTAGGTCTTTGCAGTGCCCAAGCTCACGCTGCCCACACTGCAGTGTGTAACCTTCCGGGTCGTGCTACTGCAGCCGGGATAGTTCCGTGTTCAGATTCCACTTGACATTTGCAATAGTTGTTCTCCAGCAGACAGCAAAACTATAGGAGCAGGTAAAAATCAAGTTTTACAGTTTGGTATTTCTAATGGTAAATATCAAGTGAGTTTGTTCTTTCAATGTATTAATTCAAAATGAATGTTAGCAAAGTTGAGGCCAACTCTCTTCATCTTCCAGCACCATGTAGCTCTTCCCATGTTACACAGCTCTCACAGTTAACTAGGTTTCATTACTTAATAAATAACATACTATTTGTGGGTATTTCATTTTGACACCAAAATTAAATTATTATCTATTATTGATGAATTAGCAAGAATATACTTTATCTCAACTGTTAATTAAATACTAATCAAAATAAGAGTTCCTAGGTATTCTCTTTGTACTATGCTTTCGTGCAACTTTGGAATGGAAATGGATGCTAAGATTTATAAATGTAGCTGCTTTTGAGAGCAAACTCTTTAAAAATTTTTCAATTTTAGTCATTTTTTTAGAGAAAACTTGGAGTCATTACTCCTTTCAGCTGAGAGTATATGAGCCTATGAATGGGGCAAAACTGGAAACTTAGTATTCAGTGCGTACAGGTCTTTTGTGTATTTTCTTGTTTCCAGCGTGAGTCATCACAACTTTGGAAAGTATTAGGAGGAATGGCTTCCTAAAAAGCCTTAAAAATGGAAAAACTGGTAAAAATAAATGTTTTAAAAATATCATTTAAGAAATTCTCTACAGGACTCTTATTTTCTAGGCGAAGTGAAGTGAACTGAAAGTCTCTCAGTAGTGTCCAACTCTCTGTGACTCCATGGACAATGCAGTCCATGGGATTCTCCAGGCCAGAATACTGGAGTGCGTAGCGTTCCCTTCTCCAGGGGATCTTCCCAACTCAGGGATCGAACCCAGCTCTCCCGCATTGCAGGCAGATTCTTTACCAGCGGAGCCACAGGGGAAGCCCATTTTCTAGGTAGATACGTCAATATAATTTTCTAATTACCTACTTAATTTCATTCCCATTAAGATACAGACCTTTTCTTCAAACTATACATATGCTCACCCTGAGCTATTGTAATAGCTAGCTTATTGTGTTTCAGTCATTGTTCTCAGTTTTTAAATGTAAATACTGTTAACTCAAGTTTCATCACAGTCTCGTAAAGTCAATATTCATATTATCAGCATTTCACTAAAGGCATGTTGAGTAACTTCAGTGACCGGATTCAAGACAGGCAGCTTGGTCCTAGAGCCTCATAAGAGATTCCTCTGTCAAAAAATATCAATTTAGTAGTAAATCCTGGAGGTTAGCACATTATAAAGACTTACGAGTCGGGAAAATGCCTGTTAGCGTAGTGAAAACGGACTTCGCGGTACCACCTGCCACAGGACTATAGAAATAAGAATATTACAAAAATAAATCTGTAGCTAAAGCCACAGCAATCTTACTGTCCTCTGGATTTTAACAGTAATGAATGATATATTCCTTTAACCTTCTGATTCATGAGTGGTGGTAGGTGGTAGATGGATTAATAATTAAGGGTCCACCAGAAAAACACCTCGGGTTCTTAATTAGAGGGCAGGTCATTAGCTGAGGACCAAAAAGTTATTTAGTTTTGCTATGAGATAGCAAGCTATGGGAAAAGAAATGTCTAATAATTTTTTTAACTTAATAAATGTCTTTGTGGTTGAAAGTACAAGCTTTTCTTTCTGTGGAGAGCTTGGTACATAGAAATAGCTCCTTGATTTTCCCCAGCTTGTTTTGCAAGCGTATCTTGAATGTGTTTTTCCTTGAAGTGTATTGCCTCTCCACCCTTCATCTTTACCATCACCAATGCAGTTATTAATTTGTAAAATATAACACAAGGCTCGTATCTTGTAGGGTGTCAGGCTGATTGAGTTTCTCCCACTCGTCATCCCTTGCCATCCCTCTGTGTCAGTCTGACCTTTACCTACCAAACACATTCCTATTTTAAGGACCTGGGGAATCTTGTTGGAGCAGTTCTGTACCTAGGTTTCAAGAACATACCGATTAAGTAAAAGCATTACCATTTGTCAGGACTAGCCTATAATATTGTGTTTTCTCTAAGATACTCTGAGGCCAGTTTCCCTTTTATGGTGGGTAAATATGTGAACATTTTTGTGATGGTAGCATTGACTCATCTTTTATTAGGAGGTCAGAAAGATCTTGTTGTGCTTTTTATATTTTCAATATTGCAAGACATTCAAAAGCAGTTTACCTGAAGACCCCTTATCTGCATCAGTTGTGTTTTTTTCATAATTGAAAAATTACACTTTAATTGGATGACTTTTGAGCAGAAGTTTCTGCCACCTGGTACTCAGATAAAAAGAACAGATATTTGGTGGACTTTTGCTTCTTTGTATTTAAAGAAAAATTAACAAATTAGAGGGGGGAATAAGATTGTGACAAATGGAAAAGTACTTGTGTATTGAATAGATTCATGGACTAGGACACACAAGCAGCATGGACAGTCAGAAATCTGATTTGATTAGGGACACATTTTGTTAAAGCTTTAAATTTCATTGCAGTTTCCCCCAGCACTGAAGGAAACTCCTTAGTGGTGAGTGTTAGCTATTGGCATTGGCCTGAAGTTTCAAAACAATAAGATTACCAAGCAACAGAATTTTTAAAATTTCTATACATCTTTTTGATGCATGAGTGCTGCATGCTAAGTCGCTTTAGTCGTGTACGACTCTTTGTGACCCCATGGACTGTAACCCTCCAGTTACAATCCTCTGTTCATGGGGATTCTCCAAGCAAGAATACCGGATCTTGCCACTCCCTACTCCAGGGGATCTTCCCGACCCAGGGATGGAACCCCACATCTCTTACGTCTCCTGCATTAGCAGGCGGGTTCTTTACCACTAGCACCAGCTTGGTTTGATACTTGCATTTTATTTCACCTTTAGAAAGATATGTTTAAACCATCAGATCAGATCAGATCAGATCACTCGCTCAGTCGTGTCTGACTCTTTGCGACCCCGTGAATCGCAGCACGCCAGGCCTCCCTGTCCAACACCAACTCCCGGAGTTCACTGAGACCCACGTCCATCGAGTCAGTGATGCCATCCAGCCATCTCATCCTCTGTCATCCCCTTCTTCTCCTGCCCCCAAAACCTCCCAGCATCAGAGTCTTTTCCAATGAGTCAACTCTCTGCATGAGGTGGCCAAAGTACTGGAGTTTCAGCTTTAGCATCATTTCTTCTAAAGAAATCCCAGGGCTGATCTCCTTCGGAGTGGACTGGTTGGATCTCCTTGCAGTCCAAGGGACTCTCAAGAGGCTTCTCCAACACCACAGTTCAAAAGCATCAATTCTTCAGCGCTCAGCCTTCTTCACAGTCCAACTCTCACATCCATACATGACCACAGGAAAAACCATAGCCTTGACTAGACGGACCTTTGTTGGCAAAGTAATGTCTCTGCTTTTGAATATGCTGTCTAGGTTGGTCATAACTTTCCTTCCAAGGAGTAAGCATCTTTTAATTTCATGGCAGCAGTCACCATCTGCAGTGATTTTGGAGCCCAGAAAAATAAAGTCTGACACTGTTTCCACTGTTTCCCCATCTATTTCCCATGAAGCAGTGACAAAATGTATAAGAAGTCATGATGTTTGTGTACACTTTGCTTGGTGAAAGCTGGAGATGCTCACTGACCCTTGTGTACCAAATATGTTCCAAATTTGACAAAAAGATCAAACTCCTGGTTTACTACTTCGACACCTCTACCCACCTGTCCTCTGCTCCCAAGGAGACATTAATGTGGATTCAAGGGGAAGAACATTCGTTAGGCCATGGTGTCCAGACTGCCTGCCATCAGTTAGAATTCTCCCTTATTTTTCCACATGGCAGGTGTGGTCAGGTCAGCCTAAAGCTGTCCCTACTTGGAAGACAGCCTCCTTAGGAGGGGCCGAATTAGGCAGATTCAGTTACTTGCTTCACATCTTCGGGAAAATCTCTTTTCCTTTTGACTTATGTTCTTGTCCAGTTCACTGTGTACTTCTTGACTGGGGAATGGTAAACTGAAGGGCTGAGATATGGGCGTGGACCTATAGGATAGAAGGCGCAGAAGCCGTTCAACCTGTTTTTGTTCTTGGCTTAGGCCACAGTGCGCTGGTGAATGTTTGAACAGCCAGCTCTATGGAAAATATGTATATACATATATAATCAAAAGTGAGTCTATTAGAAATTTTACTGATACATAAAAGATAATATAAACAATTTGCAGATTTAATAGAATATACAATGTCATTAAATACAAATGCAGTTCAGTTAAGTTGCTCAGTCGTGTCTGACTCTTCGCAAATGCAGCATGGAATGCAGCATGCCAGGCCTCCCTGTCCATCACCAACTCCTGGAGCTTGCTCAAATTCATGCCCATCGAGTTAGTGATGCTATCCAACCATCTCATTCTCTGTTGTTATTTTCTCCTGCCTTCAATCTTTCCCAGCATAAGGGTCTTTTCTAATGAGTCAGTTTTTCACATCAGGTGGCCAAAGTATTGGAGTTTCAGCATCAGTCCTTCCAATGAACATTCAGGACTGATTTCCTTTAGGATTGACTGGTTTGATCTCCTTGCAGTCCAAGAGAATCTCAAGAGTCTTCTCCAACACCACAGTTCAAAAGCATCAATTCTTCATTGCTCAGCTTTCTTTATGGTCCAGCTCTCACATCCATACATGACTACTGGAAAAACCATAGCTTTGACTAAGTGGACCTTTGTTGGCAAATTAATGTCTTTGCTTTTTAATGTGCTGTCTAGGTGGGTCATAGCTTTTATTCCAAGGAGCAAGTGTCTTTAATTTCATGGCTGCAGTCACCATCTGTAGTGATTTTGGAGCTCACGAAAATGAAGTCTGTCACTGTTTGCATTGTTTCCCCATCTATTTGCCATGAAGTGATGGGACCGGATGCCATGATCTTCATTTTTTGAATGTTGAGCTTTAAGCCAAGTTTTTCACTCTCCTCTTTCGCTTTCATCAAGAGGCTCTTTAGTTCCTCTTTGCTTTCTGCCGTAAGGGTGGTGTCATCTGCATATCTGAGGTTGTTGATTTATCTCCTGGCAATCTTGATTCCAGCTTGTGCTTCAAATACAGTACATGTATAAATACAGTAAGAATTCAATAAAAGTATACAGTTCACATACAGAACATACAGTACTCTTTATTGTGAATGTCATATAGCTCAGTGATTCTCAGTGAATGCTTTCGTTGAATGCAGTTGATGAATAAGTGGTTCCCAACATGAATGTTGGTTGATGTTTTTCTTAACATGAAAGAGTAAGGTGAAGGACTTCCTTCTGGTCCAGTGGTTAAAAGTCCATGCTTCCACTGCAGGGGGTATGTGTGATCTCACACGCTGCGTGGCATGGCCAAAAAAAAAAAACAAACGAGTTAAGGTGATAGTTAAAACAACAAAGATGTCATATTTTGGAATTTGTCAATAAAGAGAGTAACATGTTTTCCAAAATCAGATAATTTTTAAATACTTATTAGCATTTCGTCAAATTTTGTGCTATTCACAATGTACCAGCTACAAGCATGACATATTTTTTAAGTTTAATCTGCATTATTTGCATTTTTCCATCACTTTCTTAAGTCTAGAGATAGCAATATATCAATTTCCAGTTTTTTAGCATTTGCTGATCTCCACAATAAAATGTTCTAACCTCAAGCTACCAATGTGTCGTCACTGACAGTGGAGTTGGGAAGAAATGCATGGCTCTGTGCCATTTTATTGCATTTCCCACCAGTGTATAGACAACCGATGTAAAAACCTCAAGAACATAGGGAACAGTTAAATGTAGTAAGTGATTAGGGCATAATGAACTCTGCATATTAGCTATGGTTTTGATATAATTTACTAGTGGCTTGGTGTTAAAAAAAAAAAAAGTCCACCTGCCAATGCAGGAGACCCAAGAGACATGGGTTCACTCTCTGGGTCGGGAAGATCCCCTAGTATGTAAAATGGCAACTCACTCCAGTATTCTTGCCTGGGAAGTCCCATGGCATTCATGGAGTCACAAAGAGTTAGATATGACTGAGCACACACACATGTAATAGTAACTTTATATAATCTAACTTTGATAAATGTTTGCAAAAGTGCCTGAAAATTATAAACAGTTGGCTTTGGCAAGCTGGTACAAGCCATCTTCAGCACACCACTGACCTTATACTTTCCAACTCAAATCTGTGGTTCCCTAATACCAAGAATGCTGGGGACAGGAGAAGACATGCCAGTATGCCATGCTTTTTAAAGTACAGAGTCCAGGGCCCCACCCCTGGAGATAAGTCTGAGATGAGACTTGAAACTATAGAACGAAACCATACCTCCCCGGGTGATTGTGATGTGTGACCAGATTTAAGAACTATTCCTCTGGCACAAGTGCCTACAGTTCAAGCCAGCTCACCAGGATCCATCATGTCAGGGTTTGCAGCAGGAGTCCCATTAACAGTCGTGTCTGCTTTTGCCTCGCCTTGTTCTCTGCTCATTCATTATGTCCCTTTAGAATCTTCTGGTGGAGAGAGGAGAAAGCATGGAGGCCGAGGAGAATGAGTTCTTGTGTTTAGGATCCTGGGGCTCAGCCACTTTTCCTACTACTGTTAACACAGGGAATCTTGGCTAGCACCCCTGTGGATCATACAGAAGTAGATTCTACCCCACTTTCTCAGTTCCTGACTAGAAATCAAGACTCTTAGAAAATACTGGAAAAGCAGAACTAGATATGAAAGGCTGTGGGCTAATTAGTTGGAACTGACTCATGGGTAAGTTCTATCGCCTATAGCCCATATTTTCATGTCTTTGTTTAGTAAACCTTAGCAGCAAAGCTCGATTGGCTCTTGTGTCGGTGTGTAGGCTATTCAACAAATGTAAGAGAACAGTAGCTTCCATCCTTTTTTGAAATTAATTCATGAAAACCTGAAATTAGAACACAGGAAGTGGGGAATGATGTCATCTTTTCAAAAGGACTTTTGCTTTATGAAAAGCAGAAAGTCACCTAAAAAATACCCTTCAGATAATTTTATTTATTTTTTGTGTGTGTAATAAAGTTTTATTAAAGTATAAAGGAGATAGAGAAAGCTTCTGACATAGACATCAGAAGGGGGCAGAAAGAGTACCCCCCTTCAGATAATTTTAAATGGTGCTTGCAAAATCCTGATACATTGTATTGTAGAAATACTCCTATTGCATTAAACAGACTAAACCTATATTCATTGTGCAGTACCCAGAACCTGTGTTCTTGTGTGTGTGTGTGTGTGTGTGTGTGTGTGCGTGCACGTTCAGTCGTGTACAACTCTTTGCAATCCCATGAGCTCTCCAGGCTCTTCTGTCCATGAAATTTTCCAGACAAGAATACTGGAGTGGGTTGCCATTTCCTACGCCAGGGGATCTTCCCAACCCAGGGATCCAGCCTGCCTGTCATGTCTCCCTACGCTGGCAGGTGGGTTCCTCTACCACTAGCACCACCTGGGAAGCCCCTGTCTTGTTATAATTGTGCAATAGAAAGTACGGGCCAATTGGGACAGAGTTGGGGAGAGAATTGGGGAATTACATACTATCCTAAGTGTCTTTGGCAACAGTCAAAACACTAAAACCTTTTTCTTTGCTAGACTGAGAGTAATTTGCAGGCAACAGGCGTGAGCCAGCAATTTTGAAACTGCTTTTGTCCCTGTAACACATCCTGGCCAATGAAATTACTCATGAGAATTAAGGAACCTTCGCTTGAGTGAAAGTTTTAAATTCTTGAAATGTCCATCATAAAGCATATATATAGGGGGAAAATCTATGGGTTGTGGAGCAGAAAGCCCAATGCATGAAATCAGATAAACCTAAAGTTGCATAGACTCATAAAATTCTATTGTTTATTTAACCACTTTACCCAGAATTTCTCATGGAAAATTTTAAAAGCCAGTTCCCTGGGATGGAGGGGGGGCATCTTTCAGGGTTCATTAGAAGTCAGATCGTTTTCCTGAGCAATCTCCAAGTCTTCTGATGAGCTTTAAGTACATTAGTGCATATGAGCTATGCTACAGATGGAAGCAAAAATAGGAGATGATTAGGGCTTGAGTTTTTATTTTTTATTTTTTTAAGTAATGACATTGCTATCTAAAAGCTTCCTTAAACTCTGTGAATGTATAATTTCAAAGGGAGAATGTCTAACTTGATACGACAGGCAGGCTGCTGTTGGACGTGGAGAACAGAGGTTGGAAAGAGAAGCACGCAAAGCATGAGGTTTGTTTTACTAATTTTCTAGTAGTGCTTCACGTCTGTGCCGAGACCATTTACTCTTACTGTCTTCTACCTTAGCTGCTCTGACCTGGAAACCTGTAATAGTCTGTGCAGCAGCATGCTCATGACACAAAGGGAACCAGCAGATCTGACCCCTTTCCTGTCCCCTACCTCCTCCCCTGGGCTTCCCAGGCGGCACTAGTGGTAGAGAACCCACCAATGCAGGAGACGCAAGAGACCCAGGTTCCATCCCTGGGCTGGGAAGATATCCGGAGGAAGGCATGGCGACCCGCTCCAGTATGCTTGTCTGGAGAATCCAATGGACAGAGGAGCCTGGTGGGCTACAGTCCATGGGGTTGTGGAGTCGGACATGACTGCAGCGACTTAGCCCACAGCATGCACACACCTCTTTCCCTATCCTTGTCTATCTGACAGGTCGCATGTGAGGGTTCCTGACTCATGTCTCTGCCCCTGGGCACCCACTATCTTCCTATCTACGAGTGCCATTTACATTGCTCTTTGCCACCTAGATCCCTCATGTCATGACCTTATGCAAAGAGATCCTGTTCCAGGGAGGCTTCCAGGATGATCACCACCCTGTAACCCTCTGCAGACCAGACTACAGAACAAGCACCGCTGAGCCTAAGGTCACTGCTGTAGGTGGAGGGGTAGGCTGATGCCCTGAACTGGCACTAACCCCTGACTAGCCTCTGCATACTCTGTATGCTGTCCCTGGGGCCAAGAAGCAATGCCAGATGGAGCTAATTGGCACAGAATCTGACTTTCAAGAAACAGAGCCCTTCCTGACCTGCCCATGACTTTCTAGCCTCTCCCTTAATCATGTCCCTCTGCTGCATCCACGTGGATCCATCTGTTGTTTGGCCTCTCCCAAAATGACCACTACTTGCCTTTTAAAACAAGGTTCAGATCAAGCATCACTTCTTGGCTTTGGGATGTATTCTGGAATCTTCTAGATAGAGTCAAACAGCCCTCTGCACACCTATAAATGCCTTGTGGATCTTGCCTTATGACACTTCTAGCTTTATCTAATCATGACCTTTCTTATTTGTCATATTGTGAGCTTCCTAAAAGCAGACCATGTTTGTTCAACTCTTATCTCCCGCACCCAACAAAAATGCCTGACACATAGTAATTCTTCAACTAGTGGTTGAATGAATGAATGACCTGTTGCATGCCTGGGAATTAAAATGAATGAATATGAAGAGAGGAAAGAAAGAAAAAAGATTGTCTCTGAGCTCAACTCTTAAAGAATTCTAACACCATCCTGTGACCTGTGCGAGTGACCCCCGTCTGTGATTGATGCGGGCTGGCAGTCTGACAACATGTGACTCAAGTATTCCTAGGAATATAAAGCCTTGAGAGAGGGCAAACATACCAGTCAGGAAGAGCTTGAAACAAAAATTATCGTTAAACAAACACTGAGGGAGAGCTGTCTTTGGTAAGAAATAATGCCATAAGAATGCCTCAGGATTCAGAACAAATAAATCTAGATAAAGAAGAGATTGTATCAAAAGGAAACCTATTTTATTAAATGGAAAGGTAAGACGGGTGATTCATAGCTCTCCTGGGTTAACAAAGTCCAGCAGGTAAATCAATGACATGGTAGTAAAGAATCTACAGCTGCTTAATACAGAGTGCTTTTGGCTCAGGGGAAGAGAGGTGTTTCATTCAGCTTGACAGCATGTATGCCACATAGCCGTTTGGTTGATAAGGTCAAAGAAAGTATCTCTGTACTTTCCAAGTTGATGGTAGTACTTATCAAAGACCACTTAACAGCCTAAAGCTGCATAAAACAGCGTAGTTGTGTTGGTTTGCCCCAAAAGGTCATGTGTAACTCGTGGATGTGCTGTGTTGCATAAGGACAGCTGTAACCAGAGTTACGTGTCGTTCCCAGCCCAGCCCCACCCTGCTCCAAGAGGATTAATGATGGAAAAAACCTGAAGGGCACAGAAGCAAACAACACTCATTTTAATGAAACTGTTCTGTAGTCATTAAGCATTGAAAAGAGGCTGAATTCAGGATCTCTCGGGCCATAGTGCTATATATAGTGCTATAGAATCAAGATAGTATTACAGATTTCATCAGTATCATTCTGCAGTGAATTGGCAAGAACTTTCCTGGTAGAGAGTCTTGTAGGGTTTGGGGTTCTTACTGAACCTGTTTTTAGAAATGGTCAAGCATGTTATCTTTTCCTCTGCAAAGATCTTGCTGGACTGGTGTTGGGCTCAGTGAAAGACACTTGCTTTTGAGGAACCTAAAGCTGGGAGTCCAGGGCAGTCAGAACCTCAGTGGCTTTGTTTGAAAGACCACTGCTGCTGCTGCTGCTGCTGCTAAGTCTCTTCAGTCGTGTCTGACTCTGTGCGACCCCATAGACGGCCTCCTACCAGGCTCCTCTGTCCCTGGGATTCTCCAGGCAAGAACACTGGAGTGGGGCTTATTTTTCTAAAGTAGTCTTGAAACTGGCTCTCTTTGGTCTGGCCTCTTGTGTTCCCTCATCCAATATCATTTGACTATTTCAATGCACTAATAGGTGGCAAAGAGATCCCAAGCTGATCGATGTTTTTTTTTTTTTTTTAATGATTTTAGGCTTTACTGCCAGGATCATCCCAATTTACACCATTGCCATGAAGTGCTTGTTTGTCTGTGGTGATGTGTGTACTAAATAATGCAGGGAAATCTGGCAGGTGGTAGGTAGAGAGAGGCACTGGCTACCTTTCCTGTTGGCTCTTTGTTCATGCTGTTGACTTTCAGGTAGACTGTCATCTTCACCCTTCTTCTCTCACCTAAGCATGTGAAAAGGAAGTTGAGACCTCTGATCTGCCTGTTATCCTGTATCCAGGGTGGTTACAAGCACTTCCCTTAGAGCCAGACTGCCTGAGTTCCTACCCCAACTCCACTGCTGCTGTGTGACACAGGGTAAGCTGCTCAACCTCTCTCTGACTTGCTCCCATCTGAAAAACCCGGGGTCATCATTATACCTTCCTCATAGGGTTCTGGAGAGGATTAAATGACTTAATATTTGTGAAGTACTTGAGTGTTAGGTACTGTTATTTTTAAGCCCCCTTGGCATGCAGATTCTCAGCTCTTCACCCTTGCAATTCCACACGTAGAACTTATAGCTGAAAGAGGTAGGTCTGGTTGTTCCCCTTTTTTAATAAAGGAGAAAACTTAAATCCAAAGAACAGACAGAACTTTTCCCAAAGTCACATGGCTGTTAGGGATAGGGGGAGGTCAAGCATTTGAGCTCTGCCAATTAAGGCATCTTTTTAGTGGTCCGTGGTTTGTGGGCAGTGAGAGGATCAGATTTCCATATAGCAAGCTGGCTATTTCTCAGATGAACTAGTCTTATCTGCTTAGGCTTTCTGAATGGGCATAAAGGGGATGACTTTATAGTTTAAGAACATAATGCCCAAGTCAGTGTGCAAACTCAGGAGGAGACACAAGGATTTCAGAGGACGAAATTACAAATAGCCAGGGGCCAGAATGCCCCTATTTAGAGGGCCCTGGGACTCTGGTGGGAACTGATGACTTTATGGTGACCAAGCGGGGCTGCACAGGAGGAGGGGGAAGTGGATTTGCCAGCTAGGACTTAAAAAAGAAGAGACCTGTGGTTCATAAACCTATTCAGTTGGGCGGCCAGGCAGTAAAATGGGCATCTTTTATTATATAATCCACTCTCACACAGTACCAACATAATATTCTCACCATCGCTCCCCCAAGATCCTGACTGTCCTTATCAACCAGACAGAGTAGGGCCCCTCTTGACTGCCTCTTCTGCCTCCTCCCCTCATTGGCTCCTTCTTGATCACCCTTAACATCAATTTCATTGTGACTGAACCTCAGTCTAAAGATCAGGATGAAGCAGTGTGAACTGCCATGATAGGAAAGAAAGAAAAGTCACCCTTTGGATAACACTAGTCCACAGGCTTAAGTTGCCATGGTTACAAAGGTTATGCTTTTGAGGAGGGGGAGGGGGGCAGCTGTCAACCTTGCTGGTCAAGTGGTCTCCCAGAGCCAGGGACACAGGGTCACCCCCAGGATGAGGAGGAGAGCTCCTCTCCAAGTCTGCAGAGCACACACTTGCTTTATTTTTTCCTATTCTTTTTAAAAATTTGTATTTATTTAAAACAGACTTTTGGACTCAGTGGGAGAAGGAGAGGGTGGGATTATTTGAGTGAATAGCATTGAAACATATACATTACCATATGTGAAACAGATGACCAATGCGAGTTTGCTGTATGATGCAGGGCACCCAAAGCCAGAGCTCTGTGACAGCCTGGAGAGATCGGGTGGGGAGGGAGGTGGCAGGGGGGTTCAGAATGGGTGAACACATGTACACCTATGGCCGATTCATATTGATGTATGGCAAAAACCATCACAATATTGTAAAGTAATTTTTGTTGCATCAAGATAGATTCTTCAATCACCTGAAGGGTGAGGATAACTTACTGTTGTTTATCTCTTGGGTTCTCAGGAACTGGCAGTTACCACATGTTGTCAGTTAATTACTAAATTGAATCTTTATGCCTCCCTGAGCTCTGCAGGTTGGAAAGTTAAGTGTAGTGTTTTCTTTTAGGACTGCGCCTGCTCACCTTTGAAATAGCTGAGAGTGGCCCTGATGTTGGCTTCCGGCAAGAGGCATGGACCTCCTTCCCTCTGAGGTCTGGCCACCTCCAGTAGACCTGTCTCCCCATTTGCTTCTAACTAGGATGTTGCAGTTAATGCTGGTGTGAAAATGATTAGCCTGAGAAAGCCCAGCAGGATGTGAGTAAATTAAAGAGTTGGGTTTTTTCCCCTGGGTTTTTAAGCAAAGGGAACCTACAAAACTAAATAAAAAGTACCAACATTAATGAATATAGGGGCAAGTCCAAAGCCGAGATAGCATTTTTGCTCTAAGTAAATCCACAAAGGGAATTTCCTTCCTTTAAAAAAAAAAAAAAAGCAAACTATTAGAAAAACTACTGCTTTCACCATTCTCTCTATGCCTATTTTTCCACTTCTGGGGTAAAGTGGAGAAGGGGTGGGGACTCTTGGAAGCTAACCAGGGAGAGTACTGTCATTGGGTTAGATGGTTCAGGAAATTTATGATTAGATACTCAGAACCTTTATTAAAGGGGAAGCAACTTGCTGCAATTGATATGGGTCAGAGGACTTGATTACACGGCCAAAGTGACACAATAAGGATGAGACTTCCCTGAGGGGATATACTGCTGCTGCTGCTGCTGCTGCTAAGTCGCTTCAGTCGTGTCCGATTCTCTGCGACCCCATGGACTGCAGCTTACCAGGCTTCTCCGTCCATGGGATTCTCCAGGCAAGAACACTGGAGTGGGGTGCCATTTCCTTCTCCAATGCATGAAAGTGGAAAGTGAAAGTGAAATCGCTCAGTCGTATCTGACTCTTAGCGACCCCATGGACTATAGCCTACCAGGCTCCTCCATCCATGGGATTTTCCAGGCAAGAGTACTGGAGTGGGGTGCCATTGCCTTCTCCCGAGGGGATATACTACTATGTTACTAAAAAGTCTGGAGACCCCAATTTCTTAGAGGGAGAGGGCCAAGCTTTGGAGTTGCCTGCCTCAAGCATTAGAAATCTGCTGACTCTTGTCCAGAGCTGTAGAGCTGGCTGCCTCAGCAGCCCAAAGTCTAGGTCCCTGTTTGTTGAAAGAGGTCAGCCAGCATTCTGACCCTACTCAGGTTCCTGATTACTTTGAATTAGGTGGCCTGGAAAGCCCCAGAGATTTCACATCTGATATCTGGAAGTCAGTTGAAAGAGAAGCTTAGCAACCCCATCCCCAGAGACAGTATAAAGGTCAGCACCTTCTAGCAGCTGGTTCTGGTCTCTGGAGTTTGAGTGTCTGCATGAGGCCAGCCCCATGGGGGGTCATGCATTTCCATGTGGGGCAGGGCACATGGCATCGTCTGACTCTGAGCAGTATAGTTTCTGAGATTTGCCTGCTGAGAGAGACGCTACTTCCTTTATTGTTGTTGCTTTGAAACACAGTTTTATTTTGCTCTTGCCATGGAGACTGTAATAAATAAAGAGAAGCGTGATTTCTTAATGGTCTCCATCTTCAGATGTACTTTTCTGCCTGATTACCTCAGAGCATGCAGCTCATGGGAATAAAGAAGGGGGAGAGGAAAGGTGAGCTTTGGCAGGAATAGGCAACACATTCAGGGCTGGGAACCAGTGTACTCTCAGGCCAGGTTCTGACATTTGGTGTGTTTTTGTTTGCAGAAGGATATGATATATGCATTATGCAATTAGAAGCAATTTCTTTTTGAAAATTGAGTTAAATCCAATTTTTTGTATGTTTTGGCTATCCTAAAGAGGGGTTGGTTTTCAATTACTTCAGTATGGTGTTGCACAGACTCATTCTAGTGGAATCCAGTTAGATGGTCCGAACACTTGTTCCAGAGGTTGACATGTGTTTTGATTTACACTATGCCTGGATGGACCGTGCATACCCTTCATTCCTATGGAGGATGTAAGTTGCAACAGAAGACTTGGGATAGCAGCATCCTTGCTAAGCTATTGAAGGAAAAAAAATAGGGTTTTTCTGATTAATTCCCAAATCTAATACTGCCTTTCAGATAGGTACCATTTCAAGTACCATTTCAAGTGCGATTCTCAATTCTGGGTCTACAACAGCCTCACTTGAATGGAACGTTAATCCCATCCATCTTATTCTTCTCACCCCCATCACTCCCAGAGAGACCAGTGTGTCTTGGGTGGGGACCTTGGGATGGATAACAGGTGCCTTTGAGCCTCAGCCATGGTTGAGAAACTGAGTTTAAAAATGTAGTTGTTTTTTTTTTAAGGGTAATTTGTTTTAATGACAAATAATAAAGAAACCTAAGGATACAAAAAAGGAGATGCTTATAGAAATAGAAACAACCAAATGTAAAGCAATTGCCCTTCAATTAAAAAAGAAAATAAATTTTAAAAAAGACAACTAAATAATGTCCATGATCATAAGGCACCTTGCTTTTATAATCTGCTGCCTTATCTCGTGGGCTAATTTGGCTTTACATCAAAGTAAGTGCTATAAAACTATAAAATTCAATTTTGTTATTGAAATCAAAAGCATGGGAAAAAGCCACCTCCAACTATTACAGGAAAAGAGTGCCATTTCACTGGGTTATATCTGGCCTCACATACCAAGGTGATATGTATTAGTCTGCAGGCGAGGAATTGTTAATTATCTGGATAGTGGTTGGCTTGTTCCTGGTAAATATAGTCTCAGTTGGATATGGACACAAGCTTTATAAGGATTGTTCAGTACATATACAACAGATAAGCTGATAACAACCACTTAACCATGTGCTGCGTACTCTTCTAATGCTTTATTTATATCACCTTCCAGCATCTCTACAAGGAGGTATCATTGTTCCTGTTTTACAAATGAGAAACTACGTACAGACATTTGTCCACATTCACTCGGCTAGTTGACAGGGTTTGGAACTCCGATCTGTACGGCCCCCAAGCTATGCTGCAAGCGCCGCACACAGGTCTCACCCCTGCCCCGTGGAGTTGGCCATACTGCAGCAATAAAGACCGTGGAGCTGACAGCTCTGCAGCTGCTTCAGAGAGAGATGTAGAGATTTATGCACAAAGATGTGTGCCTAAGATATGTTATAGCAAAAGGCCAAATATTCTTGTAAAAGTGGCAGAGATGACTGAAGAGCTTTATTAAGCATGTATTAAGTATGTGCAGTGGAGCATTACCATCTGCTAAATCTGGGTGGTTTTATTGACCTCTCTATTTTGCTGTATGTTTGAAATATTTCATTATTAATCATTCTTAGGCAAAAGGAAATGGAAGAAAGCAGATAAGTTCTGCATTGTGAGTTGTTCAGGTAGTTTTTGCATAAACTGGAGGGTGATAATTGCTGATATGACCTCAAAAGAGATAAGGGAGCGAAAGGAAGGTTTGCTAATTAGCTACTAAGAAGAGAGAAATGTGAGAAATAATTAAATCACCTGGTTCGGTGTGCTCCTCTAACGCATCCTCCCTGACTGTCTCTTCCAACTTAATGACTCAGAGCAATCAGCCAACGATACACTCCGGGAGAAGAGAGATCTTGTTAAACTTTGAGTTTGATGCCAGTGATGCATGCATTGTTTTCACAAATTATATTAGTGCTCATGCACTGGAATTGCTGTACTTTAGACACTCAAAATTATGGACCAACTATCTCTAGTGGTTGCCTGGTTTTGGAGTGAACCTCAAAGGCGAGCCTTGGCTAGGAAAGATTTTTCCATATTCCAGCAGCTTTTGTTCAAAGCATATTTTGTTTATACTTCCTTCCAAGTTCAATGTGACACGGATGGTTGTGCTTTGATTTTTTTTTCTTTTTTGGGGTTCATGGAAATCATAACTGAAGTTTAATTTTTTAATCTTGCCCTTCAGAGCAGCTGACACATCTCAGCCAATGTTTGTTGTATGTGCAAAATATACGGAAGGGAGGAGTCAATTAAAGCCAAAAGGAGTAACAGAAAGGAAATACTTGAGAACAGAAACCAATAAAATAGTAGGGAAAATGAATAAAATAAATTGGTTTTTTAAAAGATTAATAACATTTTTAATCCCCTAGCAAAATTTATCAAGGGAAAAAACCCCACACAAATTACCAATGTTAGGGACAATATTATATACACACACACACACACACACATAAGGAAGGAGTAGCTATTTCAATGGCTATAGGACATTAATGTGGATGTCTTGTTAGAGCCGTTGATTTGATTTTAAGAAAGCTCATCATTGTCGTTTATTCTTTAAGTTGTGTCCGACTCTTGTAACCCCATGGACCGTGGCCTGCTAGGCTCCTCTGTCCATGGGATTCTCCAGGCAAGAATACTGGAACGGTTACCATTTCCTTCTCCATTTAAGAAAGCTACTTATATAAATAAGCTATGACAGAGGGAGTTCATCCACGTTTTAATGAGACAGCTTAACTCTCCTGCTAAATTAATACATCTACTTTGAGACTTTAATCTCCAGGAGAAGTGGCAACAGAAAGGGCAGTTGAAGAAACACTCCTTGTACACATTCACAATGTTTATTTTTATAAAATCAACACTGTAATATAATTCCACTTTTATCTAAAACAAAATGTATAAATGCAATTAACACTAGAAGAATATACAAACCAGAATATTCATAATGACTAATTTTCTCTTTTAGATAATATTTTAAATTATTGGATTTTACTTTTCCATGTTTTCTCACTTCTCTGTGTCAAGCCTATACAACCAGTTTAGAATGAGAAGTGAAAGTTGCTCAGTTATGTCTGACTCTGTGACTCCATGGACTATAGCCTGCCAGGCTCCTCTGGGATCTTCCCAACCCACACATCAAAACCAGGTCTTCCGCATTGCAGGCAGATTCTTTACCAGCTGAGCCACAAGGGAAGCCCTTGTTTTGTTTTCTTTGGCTACAGACATGTGGGATCTTTGCTCCTCAACCAGGGATCGGACCCACACCCCTTATGTTAGGAGGTGAAATCTTAATCCCTAGACTGCCAGGAGAAGAAAATACAATAAATGTTTCAGGATCAAGAGAAAAAAAATGAATATACACCAATGTTTAAGGGTCAAGAAAAAAAGAAAAATGAATATGCACCTACATGCGACAGCTGGACCATTTCTAGTGATGGAATGCCTTAGGTTTCATTGCTCCATTTGCAAATGAGGAACACAACACCTCTGTGAGAACAGCCACGGAGGTGACCAGGAGTGACTTCTGGCTGTCCTGCAGCTTCTGCAGTGAAGAGTCTAGACAAATCTTCCTCCCCAAGGAAGGCTTTGAGGAGTGGAAGCTTCAGGAGGAAAGGGCAGCCATCCACAAGCAAGTCTCCTACCACCTTACCTCGAGCAGCATAAGGGCAGGACAAAGTGTAGCTGGTAAAACATCTCACGCAGAGCAGGGGCTCAGCAGAGTTGAATGGCAGCGACGTCCTGGCTCTTCCAAGACACTGTAGAGCAGATATTTATGGATTCACAGACAGTCACTCAGAGATGTAATAGGCAGCCAGTTCAGCATCTCCTGGGAGCCTTTGAAAATGCAGCTTTCTGCATTTTCTTTGTCACTCAGGGAGATTTGGGTTCAGTGTTTAAAGCATTCCAGCTGATTCCTACACTCTGGTTTGTAGGATCTACTGTAAGACAGACTTTTACAGACAGGAGAACTGAGTCAATGGAACTGAGTTTTTCTTTTTTTATGCTGGGTATTCTACATGACCATTGTCCTTCATCAAGTGTCTTCCTTCAGAAGTGCCATGGCTCTCCCATTGCCTTCGCTGAAAACATCGCTGTGACTCACTTTTTAGAACTGCTTTCAGAACACAAGGCATTCTTTTAGCCACCCTCAAAAGTATGGTGGCAACACACTTTACAGAGGAGAAAGGAGTGCTAAAGTAATTTGTTATATATTTTTGAAGTATTTATTGACTGAGAAAGGTTTTGTTACATTGACAGAATGACAAAAACTCCTGTTTTATTCAAAAACATTTTCAAAAATTATTTCTAATAAACTGGATGTAACATATATATATGCAGAAACTTTGAATGTCTAGATGTTGATTATATGACCATGAAAAAATAGCAATTAGAATAGTTAATCCTGGTACTCATCCTTGTTCTTCAGTTTCTTAATAGTTTTTATCCTTTAAAATATAAATTTTTGTTGAAGTATATTTGATTTATATCAATCATATATCATTATATCATGATATAAATATTATATTTATATCATTATATTACTCTCATAGTGATTTGATACTTTTATAGATTACACTCCATTTAAAATTATTATAAACTGTTGGTTATATCCCCTGTACTCACATTATATCCTTGTGTTTTCTTTATTTTATGCCTCATAGTTTGTACCTCTTGACCCACTTCCTCTGTCTTGCCCCTCCCCCTCACTCCTCTCCCCTCTGTAACCACTACTTTGTTCTCTGTATTTCTGTTTTGTTTTATTCATTCGTTTGTTTTAACTTTTTAGATTTCACACATAAGCAAAAACACGGAGGATTTGTCTTTCTCTGACTTCAGCATGATACCCTCCAGGTTCACCCTCAGGATGAACCTGGAGGGTATTATGTTGTAGTGGATGGCAAAGTTTTCATTCTTTTTCATGACTGAGTAATACTCACAGCAAAACTGAGCAGCAAGTGTAGAGATTGTCCTTACCCTCCTGCCCCCGCACATGCACACATTCCCCCGCTGACATCTCCCACCAGCGTGGTACGTTTATTGAACTGACACACCATTACCACCGAGTCTGTGGTTTATATTCGGGTTCATTCTTGGTCATGTACATTATATGTGTTTGGACAACTGTGTACTGACATGTATTCATCATTATAGTATCAGGCAGAGTATTTCCACTGCCCTAAAAATCGTCTATGCCCCACCTAGTTATTAGCCGTTTTTAACTCTAAAACAGTCTCAACTAGTATTTTTCCAAAGAATTTTTTTAGTGTATTTCTATTTTTGTGTGGATTTTTTCCCTTAAAATTTCTTAGATAGTCAAATTGTAATTTCTGGCTAATTTAAAATTCTTGACGTATTCAGTTGACTCTTATTTGTAGTTAAAAAAATATATTTTTAATTGAGAAAATAAGTTACAGATGCTGGTAAGGTCAGGATGATTTATGTTAGATGAAGGATATTCTCAAAACTATTTTTCTATATTGAAATAGCTAAATATTTCAGCTTGAATACTTTAGATACTACCTTTCAGCTTCAGTTTGAAGTAACTTTTTTGACAAATATTTTTAAAGACAGAATTTACCATAAAGATTGCTTGTATTAGGACTTCACTGATGGTCCAGTAGCTAAGACTCCTCACTCCCAATACAGGGGGCCCGAGTTCAACCCTTGGTCAGGGCTGCAGCTAAGACCTGGTGCAGCCAAATAAATATATAAGTAAATAAAAAATATTTTCTAAAAAACTTTGCCTGTATTTATTATTATTTTTAATGCTTCACCAAATTTAAATGGTGAAAAATCATGGTTTTTACTTCTACTTCACTCCAGCAGACATCAAATTATCTAATAAAAAATAGATGCTCCATCAAATTATTCTCCTACATGTTGAGATACTCCAAACTCAATTACCAATTTTCCAAATCAAATCTCATATATTGTTTGAATGCTCATTATTTTACTTGTTTAGTCCATCTTTCTTTTAATAAGAAGATATTTCAATGTCTCCTCATTGGCAAGCTTTCCCTTATTCATGGCAGTTCCCCCAAAATTCCAAATGCTGCACTTTGAGGGCTTTCCATTTATTGCATACTTTAAAGATTTCCAACTGATTTTAAATGAAATTCAACCAAGTTTTAGAGCTCTCATTTCTGAATAAATAAACAGAAGTTTGATATATTTTTGGACACTAGTCTTAATCACCATCAAAAGATCCTACTTCTTAATTCTGTAATATTAGGGGGTTTGGTTTCAACATCCAAATTTTGGAGGACTCATTCCATTTGCTTTCCAATATTAATAGCTCTTTGAAAAAGAGCTAAATGCTGCTCTCTTTTGGGCTTCTCAGGTGGCTCAAGTGATAAAGAATCTGTCTGCCAATGTCATGCAGGATATGCAGGCAGGCGACGTGGATTCAATCCATGGATGGAGAAGATCCCCCAGAGGAGGAAATGGCATCCCACTCCAGTATTCTTGCTTAGAAAATCCCACGGATAGAGGAGCCTGGCAGGCTACCGTCCATGGGGTCTCAAGGAATCAGACATGACTTAGCAACTGAGCGCACACAGCACACACAGGTTGATAAACAAAATAAAAATTGAAAGACCTAAAAAATGTTTTACATCTGATTCATTATGAACAGCAAGGAAGTAAAGCTCATATTACTGTGCCAGTGTTTGAGGGTTTTTTTCATTTTCAACATTAAACTTGTTACAAAATTTGGTAGTTTAGTTTTTGTATCTGTGTATGTATAGTTTGATAGCTCTAGCTTCTTTTTTTTAACTGGTAAAATACCGTGACTTGTTTGTATAAAATTATGGCGTATGTGTTTAACCATAAGTTGTGACTTGACTCTATAGGCTGTTTTTATTTAATAAGAACACTGTTTTTACCATACGACTGGAGAAGGCAATGGCACCCCACTCCAATACTCTTGCCTGGAAAATCCCATGGACGGAGGAGCCTGGTAGGCTGCAGGCCATGGGGTCGCTAAGAGTCGGACACGACTGAGCGACTTCACTTTCACTTTTCGTTTTCATGCATTGGAGAAGGAAATGGCAACCCACTCCAGTGTTCTTGCCTGGAGAATCCCAGGGACGGGGGAGCCTGGTGGGCTGCTGTCTACAGGGTTGCATAGAATTGGACACGACTGAATCGACTTAGCAGCAGCAGCAGCAGCATGCTTCACCAAAATTTGCTTTTATATTAATGGAAAAGCAAATAAATTTGTCATCACTGGTAAACATTTCACTTGAATTTATAGAAACATTTAAAAAAACCTCAAGTGTTTCACTATGAACAGGATAAACTTCCAAAACTTTCCTTGAAAGTGAAAGTCACTCAGTCATGTCCAACTCTTTGCAACCCCATTGACTATAGAGTCCGTGGAATTCTCCAGGCCAGAATACTGGAGTGGGTAGCCATTCCCTTCTCCAGGGGATCTTCCCAACCCAGGGATTGAACCCAGGTCCGCATTGCAGGCGGATTCTTTACCAGCTGAGCCACTAGGAAATTTGGATTTCAAAAAGCAAATTAATATCAGAAAACAACTGATTTTCTATATGAAGTATCAAGTGATAGTGGTGGGTAAAATTGGAATTATTTAACTATTTGCAAAGTTCCCACTTTTCCCCTTTCAGTTTCAAAACACTAATTTTAAATGTGCACAAGAAATCTGAAAGTAAAAATAAGTGAAATTAATTTAAAAAAATATTCAGTCAATTTAAGTGGAAAAGCCATGCTTCATAAAGTGATGTATAAATGTACATTCTGTAGCTGTAATCAGTATCTACAGACACATTGTTTAAATATCCACTTAGCTCAAGAGGGAGGGAATATATAGTTATAACTGAGTCACATTGTCGTATGGCAGAAACCAACACAGCATTGTAAAGTAATTATCTTCCCATTAAAAATTTTAAAAATATACACTTACGATTAAGTAGGTGACGATGCTTCTTCTGCAGCAGATTTGTACCTTCTGGTTTTCAAGTAATTGTGATATCACTATGACACCCTAATTAAAAGGGATATTACCCTTAGTGAGGATTATCAACAAAGGTCAGTCTAATTGAGGCTATGGTTTTTCCAGGAGTCATGTATGGATGTGAGAGTTGGACTATAAAGAAAGCTGAGCACAGAAGAATTGATGCTTTTGAACTGTGGTGTTGGAGGAGACTCTTGAGAGTCCCTTGGACTGCAAGGAGATCCAACCAGTCCATCCTAAAGGAGATCAGTCCTGAATGTTCATTGGAAGGTCTGATGTTGAAGCTGAAACAGCAATACTTTGGTCACCTAATGTGAAGAGCTGACTCATTTGAAAAGACCCTGATGCTGGGAAAGATTGAGGGCAGGAGGAGAAGGAGACGACAGAGGATGAGATGGTTGGATGGCATCACCGACTCAATGGACGTGAGTTTGGGTGAACTCTGGGAGTTGTTAATGGACAGGGAGGCCTGGCGTGCTGCGGTTCATGGGGTCGCAAAGAGTCGGACACGACTGAGCGACTGAACTGAACTGAATGAGGGATTTGATAGTAAATATGGCACCCCACTCCAGTACTCTTGCCTGGAAAATCCCATGGATGGAGGAGCCTGGTAGGCTGTAGTCCATGGGGTCGCTAAGAGTTGGAAACAACTGAGCGACTTCCCTTTCCCTTTTCACTTCCATGCATTGGAGAAGGAAATGGCACCCCACTCCAGTGTTCTTGCCTGGAGAATCCCAGGGATGAGGGAGCCTGATGGGCTGCCGTCTGTGGGGTCGCACAGAGTCGGACACGACTGAAGCGACTTAGCAGCAGCCAAACATATCTGTGTACGTTACACTTATCAATTCTCTTGAGACACAGAAGCATAGTATTTCATTGTTCACTAAATGTATATGTTCAGTTTAGTTTTGAAAAAAAAATGGCTCATTGTTGCCTACAAGATTTATTGTAAAATAAGTGCAAAATAAGATGGTCATAGATTTATATTGAGTGATGACAAAAATCACAGTGCAAGACTATTTTGACTTCTCCCTGTGTACTCTCCAGTAGGACTGGGCAGTGTCTGTTTTCTGCATGTATTTCATAAATATGTAACCTATGATTTCCATTTTCCTCTGACCCCAGTGAATGGTGGCCTGGCATTATCAATTTCACAGACTGTGGCAAGACCATACAAAACTAGCTGCTAGTGTTTGCACGAATTTAGCAGCAAATAAAATACCCTACTCTACCAGGCTACTCCAGAAGAATCTGGAATATAGTCTCCTGCCAGTTTGTTAAATTTGCCCCCAGATTCACCTTTGTGTGTCCACTAGCATGAACTGCATAAGGAAATGCAAATGAGCCCCTATCTGGGGAAGTCTGAGGCCAGGAGAGAAATAACCTGCTGGAGAGGAAGGTGACGGCAATTAAAGAAGGGATCGCTACATCAAGTGGCTACATCAAGTGGCCAGCAGGGTGGGCACCAGCAAATGAGTGACTCATCACACTGGAGACCAGAAGGAAGTAAATTGTTCCGAAATTATTCTGTCTGTGCTCATGAGTAAGAGGCTTAATTATGCTGAATGGAAGCATGATCCCACTTGCATGAAATTCTACAAATTTCATGTAAAAAGATCAGAGCATTTGTTGCCCCCAGGGAGTGTGGACAGAGGTGATTGGGACAAGGCATGAGGAAATTTTCTGGGGTGATGTTAATATACTACAGCCTGGTAGGTTTGGATTAAACAGTTGTATGCATTTGTCAGATCTCAATAAATGTCCGTGTTAGATTTGTGCATTTCATTGTGTATAAATTTCATCTTAAAGTAACAAGTTAAAAATATGCATGATGAAATATTTAGGGTGAGAGCTGGACTGTAAAGAAGGCAGAACACCAAAGAATTGATGCCTTCAAACTGTGGTGTTGGAGAAGACTCCTGAAAGTCTCTTGGACAGCAAGGAGATCAAACCAATCAGTCTTAAGGGAAATCAACCCTGAATATTCATTGGGAGGACTGATGTTGAAACTGAAACTGCAGTATTTTGGTCATCCAATGCTAATAGACAACTCATTGGAAAAGTCCCTGATGCTGGGAAAGGAGAAGAGGGCTTCAGAGGATGAGATTGCATCACCAATGCAATAAACATGAACTTGGGCAAACTCTGGGAGATGGTGAGGGACAGGGAGCCTGGCATGCTGCAGTCCATGGGGTCGCAAAGAGTCAGACACGACTGGGTGACTGAACAACAACAATGTTTTGGCATCTGCAATTTACAAAATAAGATAGATTGATGGATGGACAGAATAGATGGATGGGATAACCTAAGCATAACAACGTATCAGCGGTAGAACCTAGGTGGTAGATACGCAGTGTTCACTAGGAAATTATTTCAGCTTTACTGTTTGTTTGAAAGTGTTCATAGTAAAATGGGGGATAAAACAGCTTCCCTGTGCACAGTGGTAGAAAGGGTCACTTTCATCTGTTCAATCCTATCAGTATTCACAGACAATAATTCTCACTGGTAATATTGTTTATGAATATGTGTGGATGTCAGTATAAATGGAGGCAGTATTACTTTACTGTGATTACAAGTAGAGTGTCAGGACCAGTATTGGTAGATCCTGTGGTATCTTTTCATTTTGTAAGTGAATATCTTATGATAAATAAAATTTTTGTTCTCTCTGTGTAACACATATATAAATAAACACATATATATATATCAAGCATATACATATGCATATGATATATGTGTTTAAAGGATATACACCAAAAAGTTAGTCATAGTTATCTTGGGATGGTAAATTATGGGTGATTTTTAAATATATTTTCTTATTTTGCCCATATTTTTAAAATTTTGCCCATAATTTAAAAAATTTTCTCCAATGATCATCTATTTCTTGTGCCATGCTGTAAGTTTTCAAAGATGTTCTTTATTAAATGCAATAATAAATAAAAGCAAACAAAATTTTTTCATATGGATGTAAATATTTTGACCTTTTAATTAATCACCTCTTGAATTACGTTTCTGTGGAGTATACTTGGGCATTTTTTCAAATGATGGTAAAATACACATAACATAAAAAATACCATTTTAACCATTTTAAGTGTACTGTTCAATGATATTAAGTACATTTTCATTATTGTGCAACCATCACCATCATCCATCTTCAGAATGCTTTTCATTGTGCAAAACTGAAACTCTATACTGATTAAACAACTCCCTGTCCCCCTGTCTTTCTCCAGCTTTTTGCAGCCATCATTCTGCTTTATGTCTCTGTGCATTTTGAATACTCAAAATATCTCGTTTAAATAGATTCATACAGTATTTGTCCTTTTGTGACTGACTTATTTCACTCAGCATAATGTCTCCAAGGTTCATCTATGTTGTAGCGTGTGTCAGAACTTCCTTCCTTTGTAAGACTGAATAGTATTCTATTGCACGTTATATCACTTTTTTTATTACCGGTTCATTCATCCATGAACCAGAGAAGGCAATGGCACCCCACTCCAGTACTCTTGCCTGAAAAATCCCACGGACGGAGGAGCCTGGTAGGCTACAGTCCATGGGGTCGCAAAGAGTCGGGCACGACTGAGCGACTTCACTTTCACTTTTCACTTTCACGCATTGGAGAAGGAAATGGCAACCCACTCCAGTGTTCTTGCCTGGAGAATCCCAGGGACGGGGGAGCCTGGTGGGCTGCCGTCTATGGGGTCGCACAGAATCAGACACGACTGAAGTGACTTAGCAGCAGCAGCAGCAGCAGCATCCATGAACACAATGCTTCTATCTTTTGACTGTTGATAATAATGTTGCTATGAACATAGGGGTACAAATATCTTCTTGAGCCTCTGCTTTCAATTGTTTTAGGTATGTCCCCAGAAGTGAAATCACTAGATTAGATGGTAATTCTGTGTTTAACTTTTTGAGGAACTGCCATGACGGATTCCAGAGGGGCTGCACCATCTTACATTCCCACCCACAGGGTTGCAATGTCTCCACATCCTTGCCGACAGCTGTTATTTTCTATTTTGTTTTAATTTTGTGGTAGCATCCTAGTGGATGTGAAGTGGTATCTCATTGTGGTTTTCATTTGCATTTGCCCAATGACACTAGTGATTTTGAACATCTTTTCATGTACTTATTGGCCATTTTTGTATCTTCTTTAGAGAAAGATCTATTCAAGTCCTCTGCCTATTCTTTTAATTGGGTTGTTTGTCAGTTGTAGGCATTTTTTCTATATTCTGCATCTTAACCCCTTATCTGGTATATGATTTACAAATATTGTTCACCATTCTGCAGTCGCCTTCTCACTCCGTGTCCTTTGACACACAGAAGCTTTACATTTGGATGTAGTCCAATTTATGTTTTTCCTTTGTTGTCTGTGCCTTCAGTGTTGTATCTAAGAAATCATTGCCAAACCCAATGTCATGAAGCTTTTCTTCTATGTTTTGTTCAAAGAGCTTTATAGTTTGCTCTTACATTTATTATATTTAGATCATATATCATTTTGAGTTTTTTTTTTTAATAGGTGATATACGAGAAGGTGCAACTTCATTCTTTTGCATGTGGAAACCTAGTTTTCCCAGTAATGTGTATTGAAAACACTGTTCTCCCCCTGTATGGTCTGGGCACCCTTGTCAAAAGTCATTTGACATATTTCTATTCTATTAAATTGGCCAACTGTCTGTATGCCTGAACCACGCTGTTGATTACTGAGTTTGAAATCAGGAATTGTGAGGCCTCTAGCATTGTTCTTTTCCAAATTTGTTTCCTCTCTCTAGGGTCCTTTGAGATTCCATGGGAATTTTAAGATGGATTTTTCTACTTTTGGAAAATACATCACTGGGGTTTTAAGAGTGATTTCATTGCATCTATAGATTAGTTTGGGTAGTATTGACATCTTAACAATGTTAAGTCTTCTAATCTGTGAACACTGTCTTTTTACTTACTTGTGTCTTTAATTTCTTTCAGTAACATTTTGTAATTTTCAGTGTATAAATCTTTGACCTCTTTGGTTAAGTTTATTTCTAAGTATTTTATTGTTTTCAATGCTATTGTAAATGAAATTATTTTCTTTTCTTTTGAATTTTTTTAGTGTATAGAAATGAAACTGTTTTTGTGAGTGATTTGGGGGTATTTTTCTCCTTTTTTGGAGTTGAATATGTTCTATATTTTGATATGAGTGGATTACACTGGGGTCAGTTCAGTTCAGTTCAATTCAGTCTCTCAGTCGTGTCCGACTCTTTGCGACCCCATGAATCGCAGCACGCCAGGCCTCCCTGTCCATCACAAACTCCCGGAGTTCACTCAGACTCACGTCCATCGAGTCAGTGATGCCATCCAACCATCTCATCCTCTGTCGTAGTCCCCTTCTCCTCCTGCCCCCAGTCCCTCCCAGGATCAGAGTCTTTTCCAATGAGTCAACTCTTCACATGAGGTGGCCAAAGTACTGGAGTTTCACCTATATAAAGATTCACCAATCTGGCCAGCTAAGATTTTTGTGCTTTTCTGCATGTAAATTAATCCTAAACAAATGGAAATTTATTATGATATATTCCAAACATCAAAATAATTGTGTAGGATTATCCTTCCACAGAACACTTTAAAAACCAAGCCAGCTAAAGTCTTAAGTGTAGACAGGTTCTTTATCACTCTATCCCATCCGAAGTAACCTCCAATCTGAAATTGCTGGGTATTATTCTCTTCATGTTTATTATAATGAAAAGTTCACATTATGGGTTCTCTTCCCGAATCTTGAAATCCTTATTACTTTTCTATTTGAAATTTTAGGGTCAATTTATTAAGCTCAGTGATGAAAGTTATCAGAAGAATATTTTCCTGAAGATTATGTTTTCTTAGAAAAAAAAAAAAAGCAAAACCCTCTCCACATAGCCTCAAGTGTTGTTCAGACAAGTCTGCCGATGGCATGGGCTGTTGGTCATTTTCTGAGCCAGTGGAATTGTTACCTGGACCGTTCTCCTCAGCCTCTTGCTCCAGGTCACGCTTCTACTGGCACAAAGCCTCTCTGACCTCCACGTGTTGGCAGCACCTCCTACAGCGGGATCTCAGATGTGTCATGATCATGATTTGTCTTAAATCACTGATTCCCGCTTAATTTTTTCCACTTGTTCTTCCACTCATTTCTTTTATTTGAACATTTTCTTGTTTCCTGAGGCAAGCTTGCATCACTATAAAGTTTCCTTTTAGAATTTTTGTTGTGCCCCACAGATTTTGTATCATTGTGTTTTTATTTTCATCTCTAGGTATTTTTCTAAATTTCTTCTTTAATTTGTTCAACGACACTTTAATTGTTTAGTAGCATTTTGTTTGGCTTCTATGTGTTTTTTTTTTCTTCCTATAGTTGATTTCTACTCTCACAGTTTTGTGGTCAGAAAAGATACTTGATATGGTTTCAATTTTCTTAAATTTCCTGAGAGTTATTTTGTGGCCTAACACATGTGACTTAGCACTCCTGAGAAACCTGTATGTGGATCAAGAAGCAACAGTTAGAACCTTACATGGAACAACAGACAGTTCAAAATTGAGAAAGGAGTATGCTGCTGCTGCTGCTAAGTCACTTCAGTCGTGTCTGACTCTGTGTGACCCCATAGACGGCAGCCCACCAGGCTCCCCGTCCCTGGGATTCTCAAGGCAAGAACTGGAGTGGGTTGCCATTTCCTTCTCCAGTGCATGAAAGTGAAAAGTGAAAGTGAAGTCGCTCAGTCGTGTCTGACTCTGTGCGACCCCATAGATGGCAGCCCACCAGGCTCCTCCATCCATGGGATTTTCCAGGCAAGAGTACTGGAGTAGGGTGCCATTGTCTTCTCTGGAAAGGAGTATAGCAAGGTGGTATACTGTCACCCTGTTTATTTAGCTTATATGCAGAACACATTATGGGAAATGCCAGGCTAGATGAGTTACAAGCTGGAATCAAGATTGCCAGGAGAAATATCAACAACCTCAGATATGCAAATGACACCACCCTAATGGCAGAAAGTGGAGAGGAACTAAAGAGCTTCTTGATGAGGGTGAAAGAGAAGAGTGAAAAAGTCAGTTTAAAACTCAGTATTAAAAAAATAAGATCATGGCATCCGGTCCCATCACTTCATGGCAAATGGGAGGGTGGGGGGGTGTTGGAAGCAGTGACAGATGTCCTCTTCTTGGGCTCTAAAATCACTGTGGATGGTGGCTGCAGCCATGAAATTAGAAGACGATTGCCTCTTGGCAGGAAAGCTATGACAAACCTAAACAGTGTATTAAAAAGCAAAGACATCACTTTGCCAACAATGGTCTGTACGGTCAAGGCTATGGTATTTCCAGTAGTCATGTATGGATGTGAGAGTTGGACCATAAAGAAGGTAGAGTGCCAAAGAATTGATGATTTTGAACTGTGGTGTTGGAGAAGACTCTTGAGAGTCCCCTGGACAGCAAGGAGATCAAATCAGTCAATTCTAAAGGAAATCAACACTGAATACTCTTTAGAAGGACTGAAGCTGAAGCTCCAACACTTTGGCTACCTGATGCAAAGAGCTGACTGCTGGGAAAAGACCCTGATGCTGGGAAAGATAGAAGGCAGGACGAGAAGGGGAAGACAGAGGATGAGATGGTTGGATGGCATTATTGACTCAAAGGACATGAGTCTGAGCAAAGTCCAGGAGATAGTGAAGGACAGGGAATGTTCCATGTGCACTTGAAAAGAATGTATATTCTGCTGTTTGGAATGATCTATGTCTACTAAGTTCATTGGTCTAATGTGTTGTTTAAGGTCAGTGATTTTATGTCTGGATGATCTGTCCATTGATATCAGTGGGGTGTTAAAATCCCATATTATTATTGTGTTAATGTCAATTTCTTCTTTTATGTCTAAATATTTGCTTCATGTATTTAGAAGGTTCTATCTTGTGTGCGTATATATTTTTAATTGTTTTATCTTCTTCTTGGATTGATCCCTTGATAATTATGTAATGTCTTTCTTTGTCTCTTGTTACAGTTTTTATTTTAAAGTCTATTTTGTCTGATATAAGTTTGCCATCCCCTCTTTCTTTTTGTTTCCATTTGCGTGGGATACCTTTTTCCACCCCATCACTTTCAGTCTTTGTGTATCTCTAGATCTGAAGTGACTTTCTTTTAGACACTGTATAGATGGGTCTTACTCAGCCACTCTGTCCCTTTTGATAGTAGCATTTAGTTCATTTACATTTATATTTATTATTGATAGGTATACAATTCTTGCCATTTTGTTAATTGTTTTGGAATGGTTTTAGTAGTTCTTTTCTGTTTCTTCTTTTGCTCTTTTTGCTTGTGATTTTATTACTGTCTTTAGTGTTGTATTTGGATTCCTTTCTCTTTTTTATCTGTGTATCTATGGTAGATTTCTAGTTTGTGTTACCATGAGGTGTGTGTGTGTGTGTTAAGTTTCTGATCTCTTAAGTTTTAATACATTTCAACAACCTTGCATTTTCACTCCCCTCATCCCCACATTTAATGTTTCTGATGTCATATTTTACACACTGTGTGTGTGTGTGTGTGTGTTCCTTAACTACCTATTGTGGATATGGATGATATTTACTTCTTTTGCTTTTTAACCTGCCTGCTAGCTTTATAGGTGGCTCATCTACTACCTTTGCTGTATATTTGCCTTTACCAATGAGATTTTTTCTTTCGTAATTTTTATATATCCAGTTGTGACTTTTCTTTTCTGCCTAGAGAAATCCCTTCAGCTCTTCTTGTAAAGCTGATTTGGTGGTGCTGAACTCTTCTAGATTTTGCTTGACTGTAAAACTCCATCTTTCCATAAAGTATGAATAATAGCTTTGCCGGGTAGAGCAATTTTAGTTGTAGGTTTTTTTCTTTCATCACTTTAAATATATTGTAGCACTCCCTTCTGGCCTGCAGAGTTTCTGCTGAAAAGTCTAATGATAGACTTGAGGGAGTTCCCTTGTGCATAATTAGTTGCTTTTCCCTTACTGCTTTTAAGATTATCTTTAATTTTTTAACTACATTTTAACTACAATGAGTCTCGGTATGGTACTCTTTGGGTTTATACTGTTTGGGACTCTCTGTGCTTCCTGGACCTAGGTACTTGTTTCCTTTCCAGGTTAGGGAAGTTTTCAGCTATTTTATGTCTTCAAATATTTTCTCTGCCCCTTTCTCTCTTCTCCTTCTGGGACTCCTATAATGTGAATGTTAGTATGCTTGATGTTGTCCCAAAGGTCTATTAAACTGTTCAAATATGTTTTTTTCCTGTTCAAATTTTAAAAATTCTTTTTTCATATTTCTATTCAGTTTGAGTGATTTCCACTACTTTTGCTTCTAGTTTGCTCATTTGTGCCTCTATAGTATATAATCTGCTGTTAATTCTTTCTAGTCTATTTTTATGTTATGGCTGTATGCTTCAGCTGTGTTTGGTTCTTTTTTATATTTACTTTTTGTTAAACTTGTCACTGGGTTCTTCCATTCTTCTCCCAAGTTTATAAAGCATCTTTATTATTATTACCTTGAACTCTGTTGGGTAGATTGCTTATCTCCACTTCATTTAGTTCTTCTGAAATTTTATCTTGTTCTTTGATTTGGAACATAGGCCTCTGTTGCCTCATTTTGCCTAATTCTGTTTTTATTTCTATGCATTAATATTTGGTATGTTGGTTATACCTCATAATCTTGGAGAAGTGACTTTATGTAGAAGATGTTTTATGGGGCCCATTGGCATACTCTCTTTTGGTCACCAGAGCTATACACACTGAGAGTCCTCTCTGTGGGCTGCATAGCCCTTCTGTTGAGGAGGACTGACTACTGTGAGCATGCTGGTATAGGTTTGACTGGCTTCTGGTCTGGCTGGTTACCAGTCCCTGCCTGATGTGAGGCTACCTGCTTCTAATGGGTGGGGCCAGGTCCTGGCATAGCTGGCTGCATGACCTGGGGAGTCCTGGTCGTGGTGCTAGTCCATTGGTGGGCAGGACTGTGAAGCTCTAGTCATCTTGGGGCTAGTTCTGGCCCACTGGTATGCAAAGGCATGACCTGGGGTCACTGACTGCCAAGGTGGGTGTTTTGAAGCTAGTATCAGCTTGCTGGTATGCAGGACCAATTTCTGACATGGCTGACTATGGGGTTCAGGGTGTCCTAGAGCTGGGGTCAGCTCACTGGTTAGTGATCCATGTCCCCAGGGTAGTTGGAGGTTCAGGGGGGTCCTATGCAGCTGGTCTGTGATGGATAAGTCTGTCCCTACCTGGCTAACTGCTTTCCCTGAGGTGTCCCAGGACTGGTGCCTATCAGCTGGTGGGCAGAGCCAGGTCCTAGTGTTAATAAGCTAGAGAAAGTATTCCAAAATGGTGCTTACCAGCACAAGTGTCCTTGTGTTAGAATGAACTCTGAAAAATGGCTGCTGCCAATATCTGTGTCAGCTGTGCACGCCCCAGTTGCCCCTTCCTCTTCTTGGGGCTCTCCAAGATCAGCAAGGGGGTCTAACCCAGGCCCCTTTCAAATTACTTCTGCCCTTGGTCTCAGAGCATGTGAGATTTTGTGTGTGCCCTTTAGGAGTACAGTCTGTTTGCCACATCCCTGTGGCTCTACTGGCTTTCAAAGCCTTATCTTCCTGGTGCAGAAACCCTGCGCCAGGGAGTTCAATATGGGACTCAGACCCTTCACGCCTTGAGGAGAACCCCTGCAATTGTAATTATCCTCCGATTTGTGGGTTGCCTGCCTGGGAGTATGGGTCTTGACTATACAGTGTCTCTACCCTTCCTACTCATCTCACTGTGATTCCTTTATATTTTTAGTTGTGGAAGATCTTTTCTGTTAGTCTTTTTCCACAGGTCATTTTCATTGATAATTGCTCTGTAAACAGCTGTAACTTGGTGGGCCACGGGATTAGGTGAGCTCAGTGTCTTCATACTGTGCCATCTTGGCAACCAGCGATGTATGTTGATTCTATATCCTGCAACTTTGCTGAATTTGTTGTTAGTTTTAACAGCTCTGTGTGTGTGTGTGTGATTTTTAGGGTTTTTACATAAAATATCATGTCATCTGCAAATAGAGATAATTTTACTTCTTCCTTCCCATTTTGGGTGACTTTTATTTCTTTTTCTTGTCCAATTGCTCTAGCTAGGATTTCTAGTATTATGTTGAATAGAAGTGGCAAAAGTGGGCATCCTTGTCTTGTTACTGACACTACAATAAAAACTTAATCTTTCACCATTTAATATGTTAGCTGTGGAATTTTTATATGCAGCTCTTATGTTGAAGCAGTTTTTTTTCTATTCCTACTGGGTTGAGAATTTTTCTTTATCATGAATGAGTGCTGAATTTTGTCAAAGGTTTTTTTCTACATCATGTGTGACTTTTTTAATTCATTCTGTTGTTGTGATAGTGATTACTTTTCATGTGCTATACCATCCTTATCTCCGGGAATAAACCCTATTTGATCGTAGTGTAAAATCCTTAAAACATAATGTTGAATTCTGTTTCCTCATGTTTTGTGGAGAATTTTGCAGCTTTCTTTTCTTATAGTATTTTGTCTAGCTTTGATATAGACTAATGCTGGCCACAAAGAATGAGTTTGGAAGTGTTTCTTCCTTTTCCATTTTTTTGGGAAGAGTTTGAGAAAAATTAACGTTAATTCTTCTTTCTGTGTTTGGTAGAATTTACCAATGAAACCATCTGGTCCTGAACTTCTTTTGGTTCAAAAGGTTTTAGTTAATAATTCAATCTCCTTCCTAGTAACAGGTCTGTTCAGATTTTCTGTTTCTTCATGATTCAGTCTTGGTAGGTTTTGTGTTTAGTAATTTGCCCATTAAACAAAAATGTTAAACAGGGTAATCAATGGTATAATCAGTGAGAAATTTTGCTCTCACTTTTATCCTCATCAATTCAGTTCCTTCCTTCCTCCACAGATAACCAATTGTATTTATTCCCTGGGTAATGTTCCAGTGTTTTATACACTATTACTATGAATTGAAGTATATATTTTTCCTCCTTTCTGAAACAAAAACATCTTTTGTTTTTGTTTGTTTTCTATTAAGAATGTATTATGAGGTTCTCTCCATTGTGAACTTTCTTTGTGTGAATAAACTATATATTATTATTGAATTAAAATATTAAATATTAAAATGACAAAATTGTTGCCTCAGTACATCAGAGATAATGATTTCATTGTTCTATGGTGTGTATTGTTGTTGATAAAAAGTATTCAGTCATTTTTATTTTCCATTATTTTTCAGGTGATCTTTTTTTTCAGGGCCTTCCTGGTGACTCAGTAGTAAAGAATCTGCTGCCAATGCAGGAGATGCAGGTTCAGTGCCCAGGTCAGGAAGATAGAAGATCCCCTGGAGAAGGAAATGGCAGTACACTCCAGTATTCTTGCCTGGGAAATCTCATGGACAGAGGAGCCTGGTGGGCTACAGTCCCTGGGATCACAAAAGCGTCAGACATGACTTAGCAACTAAACAACAACCGCAACATAACAACAATCTTTTCTCTTTCTGGTTGTTTTTCATTGACTTTGGTGTTTTTCATTTTCCTCAGAAATTTCTTATTTATTTTTATTTATATTGTCTAGGACTCTTCTGAACTTGTTCTGTCTGAAAACTGAGAACTTGGATCTTTCTTCAACTGTGGAAATTTCTTATCTCTTATCCTTTTTCAAATTATCATTTCATCCCATATTCTCTAGTCTTGCTTTCTGAATTCTATTAAATGAAGTATGACATGTTGTAAAAGTCCAAGCAACACCATCTATATCAGATGTCTTATGAGTAGTAATCTTTAGAACTATATGAATAGCAGCCTGATTTTATATCTGCTGGCTTTTTTCAATCTAGCCTCCATATTTTCTATACATTTGTATTTGCCATCTGTTCTCTGTGATATTGTCTAAGTAGTTTCCTCAGTTTTATTTTACATTTCACTAATTCTTCATTGACTACGCTAAAGCCTGTGACTGTGTGGATCACAATAAACTGAGGACAGTTCTTAAAGAGATGGGAATACCAGACCACCTTACCTGTCTCCTAAGAAATCTGTATGCAGGTCAAGAAACAACAGTTAGAACTGGACATGGAACAACAGACTGGTTCAAAATTGGGAAAGGGGTATGTCAAGGCTGTATATTATCACCCTGCTTATTTAACTTATATTCAGGATACATCATGTGAAACACCAGGCTGGGTGAAGCACAAGTTGAAATCAAGATTGTCAGGAGACGTGTCAATAACCTGAGATATGCAGATGACACCACCCTAATGGCAGAAGGTGAAGAGGAACTAAACAGCCTCTTGATGAAGGTGAAAGAGGAGAGTGAAAAAAACTGGCTTAAAACTCAACATTCAAAAAACTAAGATCTTGGCATCCAGTCCCATCACTTCATGGCAAATAGATGAGGGAAAAATGGAAACAATGACAGACTTTGTTTTCTTGGACCCCCAAAATCAGTGCAGATGGTGACTACAGCCATGAAATTAAAAGACACTTGCTTCTTGGAAGAAAAGCAATGACCAACCTAGACAGCACATTAAAAGCAGAGACATCACTTTGCCAACAAAAGTCCGTCTAGTCAAAGCAATGGTTTTTCCAGTAGTCATGTATGGATGTGACAGTTGGACTGTAAAGAAGGCTGAGTGCTAAAGAATTGATGTTTTTGAACTGTGATGCTGGAGAAGAGGCTCAAGAGTCCCTTGGACAGCAAGGAGATCAAACCACTTAGTACTAAAGGAAATCAACCCTAGATATTCATTGGAAGGACTGATGCTGAAGCTGAAGCTCCAATACTTTGGCCTGATGCAAAGAGCTAACTCATTGGAGAAGACCCTGATACTGGCAAAGATTGAGGGCAGGAGCAGAAGTGGGCAACAGAGGATAAGATGGTTGGATGGTATCATTGACTCAATGGACATGAGTTTGAGCAAACTCTGGGAGATAGTGAAGGACAGGGAAGCCTGGTGTGTTGCAGTCCATGGGGTCTCAAAGAATTAGACACGACTGAGTGACTAAACCACAGCAGAATTCTTCTCAGCAGCTTTCTATAGTGTTCTGTTTCTTCTGTTTAGACTACTAAAATGTAGTCTATTTTCATGACTTCATTTCCTTTCTGTTCTTTGTCAAGCATGTATTATTATCCTTGTCTTTCATTATGGATCATGTTTCTTCCTCCCATTTCTTAAAAGCCTTAATTTTTTGAAAATATTTATTTTATTGTCCCTTAGATTATTCTAGTAGGTCCAGCTGCTAGGGGGATAACGTTTTTGTTTATGGTGCCTTATGACTCCTGTAGTAGCTTATTTACTCACATAGTTCTTCAGTTTACTGCTTTTGATGTTGTGAGGTTGTCTTCAGCTGGAGGCCCATGTGCTCTGTATTTTGGGAGGGCTTTCAATAGTTCTGCACCAGTTTGATGATAATTCCTTGGACAGAAATTAAGGCCAGTAGTTGAAATCCAATCACCATAACCATGTTTTCTACAAGCTTGGAGTATTTATATCCCAAGTGCAAATTTATTCATCACCTATGACCTTGGTGAAGCATAAGCTTCCTTTCTTTTCTTTCTACTTTTATACAAATTATTGTACTGTCACACAGTGGATAAGTTCTTGAAATTTTTGTTGAATATCAAAATCATACTTTAAATGCAATGCTGCTGCTGCTGCTAAGTCGCTTCAGTCGTGTCCGACTCTGTGCGACCCCATAGACGGCAGTGCTAGATGTTTTCAAAAAGTAAGTAATCACCTTCTAACCTACCAAATATGGTGTACAAGGACCCAATGACTAGGATGTTGTTTTAAATTTAATTTGGTATTGCCCATTTAAAAAGTGATTAGGCCATCTTGATATAGTCCCCTGTACCCCTCACACCACCCACCTACAAAGCAGAAAATTCAGCAGAAATCTGAATGTTGTTCAGTGACTCTCAGCTGTAGTTGAATACTGTAATTAGAAATTCACACCCTCCACAAAAAAAATGAACTAAGGGTTTGTGTTTGCATATGAATTCAGAGGTAGCCTGGGAATTGGGGGTTTCCTAACTGTGGGTCCCCTGAGCCTTCTTTTTGGTGATAAGCCAGCTTCTTGTGAAAAGTCAAAATGCCTGTGTTTTGGGTGTGGCTCCCAAATTTGCTTCTGTAAGTAGTGTGACTCATTTGTTGGGCTCACTTAATATAACGTGGTGGGAAGTTGTGGGAAGTGAGCTACTTACCAGGAGAAAAATATAGTACTTTGGGGGTTTCTAATGGCTTTGCTGAGACGAGGTGTCTGATGAGCTGAAATGGCATTAACACTTTGAAGGATGTGTTCTGTGTCTGGAAGAAGACCTGAAGCTAGTGTCATCTGATGACTTCTACTGGGAAGGAAAGAAATTGACATAATAGATTGAACATCCATTGTATGTGGGATCCTGAGCCAGATGCTTTGCATTAGAAGATATTGTTTTTTAATCCTCATTAAAACTTCATTTGATAAATAAGGGGTCTCAGGTTTACAAAGTTGGAGTCTTGTTCATGGTCACTTAGGCAGCAAGTAGGTAAGGTAGCTGGGACTTTAAAGTTCATATTCTTTCTGAATCCACTTGGCCTGGAAGGATGCACAGGCATGTTTGATTTAGTTGACTAGTCAATTCACTGCTAGGAAAGTATGTAAAGGGCTTAAATCAGCAAACTTACCACCTTAAGAAAAATTAAAGAGAAACTGTGTGGTGAAGGGAATTTTTTTTTCCTAGTAACAGTTTTTATCACTTCCTTTGTACTTCCTGCACCTGATGCTCTGTCTTCACGATCAGGCTGGGCCCTGCATGAAGTCCTTGTGCTCCATATATATTATTTGTCCCTAATATATTCCCTCAGTCCTTGTATGAGGCTGAATTCTGATGCCTGGAATGAGTCTCAGCAGACGTCAAACTGGTGTGTCATTTTATGAGAGCTCCTGAGCTGACTCCCATGAGCTGTGACTCATTGGGCTTCTAATTATAACTTGTCATGGCTTCTCAGATAATGGGTTTGTCTCAATGATTTCCAAAGACAGATTAGATCAGCCCTATATTTTGTGGGTCTTGGGTGTTCAGCCAACTAGTGTTATTCTTTGTGGAAATAGAGAAGAGACTGACACTGTTCACAATTTGAGTGGTGCCTCTGAAGTTTTCACAGGAACTTGACGTTGCCTCTCACCAAGTGCTCCCAGGGTTCAGATGTCAGAGGTGGAGTTTGGCGGTCTTGCTTCAGGTCTCAACACAGGGGTGTACGAGTTTTGGCATCACAAGGACATTAATACACCATGGCTGTAATAGTGGTGATGGGTGGTGAATTTTACACCCCAAAGAACCAGCAACTCAGGGAATACCAGTAGACAGGGTGAATGGAAGGGAGGCCCAGAAAAGGAAAGAAAAGAGTGTCATCTGACCTGTGGAAGCTGACAGAACTTATACTTGTGGGGAACTTCCTCGTGACTTTTGAGAGTAACTGGGGAGACACTGCTTGCTGTCAGTGGCCCTGAAAAGCAGATGACAACAGCCTCTGAAACACAGGCTACAATGAGCCACGACACTGAGCCTGAAGGGAACCCAAGAGCTCCAGCATTTAACTGGCACACTTTACAGACCAACCACGGCACAGAAAGACTAAGTTATCCTCCAGCATTACACAGCTTCTTAGAATCCTTTTCAGTCCCCCAATTAGCGTTTTTGATGCACAACAAATATCTAAGTTTTTCCTCAAAAATTAAAAATTTTATGTTTATGATCCAGTTGACTAAAACTAGGATAGGGGTTGGTATCATTTGATAAAACATGGACAGTGTAATTCCATTGCACATTTTCAACTGTAGGATCTTCAGACTATGACGCGATGTGTCAAGCTCTGTATTATACAGTTCACTCAGAAACTGTTCTAGAAGGCTCAGAGCTCTGGATTTGGAGGTGAATCAACACTGAGAGTTTGCTGACACTGGTGTTGCCCCTGCTTTACTTCTGCACTTCAGATGCCTCCTCAACCCTGACCAGACTGCTGAGACAGCCCGCGATGGGGTGGGGATGAAGAGGGACCAGAAAAAGGGCACAGGGACCTGAGGGCAGGTCTCCGTCTGAGTCAGATTAAGAGACCAAGACCACATGCCAAGCTGAAAGGGCCAAGGTCAAAGCAGACCCAAACTGGGACTTCCTTGCGGTCCAGTGGTTAAAACTCTGCACTTCCACCGCAGGGGCACAGGTTTCCTCCCTGGTCAAGGAACTAAGATACCATATGCTGCGTGGTACAACCAAAATAAAAAAAATTTTTAATAGCACAGGCTTCTTATATTTAAAAAAAAAAAAAAGGGGGGACCCAAACTTGGGAGCAGAATGGAGACAAAGTTCAAGGAAATAGGGGCTAGCAAAGGAGAAGGGTCAATGGAGGGAATAGCAGAGAGATTTCCTTTCACTTTCAGCAGAGAGAAATCTGTTTTGAACCATGAATGCTGGGGGGCTGAGGCTGCTGCCGCTGCTAAGTCGCTTCAGTCGTGTCCGACTCTGTGCAACCCCATAGACAGCAGCCCACCAGGCTCCTCCGTTCCTGGGATTCTCCAGGCAAGAATACTGGAGTGGGTTGCTGTTTCCTTCTCCAGGGGGCTGAGGGGATGCTCTCAAAATAATGTGGATTTCATTAGCTTCCACCTAATCCACGTTGGCGCTAACTGGGGGCTTTTGTTTAGGACATTTAACTGTTTGCTCTCTCGTTGTTTTTAGTCTCCAAACTTTTGAACACCCTTCCTCTGCCCTGGAATTGGGAGATGGGGAGACGGGAGTGAAGAAGCTTTGACCATGCAGGGTTGAACCTCAGATAGTGTAACAGGCTTTAGTGCGTGCAGGTGGGGGTTGAGGGTGGCATGACCTCTTCTCTGAACACTTGTTATCCTACTGGGACTGGCAGCCTGTGAGTCCACAAAGAGCCTGGGAGTCCACCACTCGCTCCAAGTCTCTCAACCAGAGCCTTTGTTCACTCATGCGCCCCATACTTTACATCAAAGAGGGGAGGAAGTGTTCTTTTGTTCCCGTCTGTCCCTTTAAAATGTATGCTGTCTTGCTATTTTTTCTCTTTCTCTTTCTTTGTCTATCTCTTTCTCTCTTTTCCTGTCTCTCAGTATTTCTGCCTTCAATGCTGGTCATACCTTGTTTTCTGAGGATTTAAACCTCTGTCTTCCTCTCTAAGTCAAATCCAATTATTAGTCTCAGCGACTCAACTCTCAGATGGCCAGCTGTCTGTTCCTAGTGCTAGATTCCTTGACTCCCTCACGACCAATGGCCACCCTCCCACCCCACCTCAGTCACCCACTTTTCTTTTAACTGTCATCACCAGAGGGAATACAACCTTTGGAATCTATCAACACCACTCTTTCTGATTATCACCTCTGACCTTCTATCTTACCTCTTCGACCAGAGATATCATACTTTATCTCAGAGATAAAACCTACTTATCCCCCATCACTCTAGCCCTACTCAGCAGCATTTTCTGCAGTTCAATGACGTGAATCCACTATGTGTATTACATATACTCCCACCCTTCTGGATCTACCTCTCTCCCACTATCCCCCCGCCATCCCACCCATCTAGGTCACCACAGAGCACTGAGCTGAGCGCCTATACGGCAGGTTCCCACAAGCTATCTGTTTTACACATGGCAGTGCACATACATCAATCCCAAACTCCCAGTTCATCCCACTCTCCTCCCTGGCTCTGTGTCCACCCATTGGTTCTCTACATCTGCGTCTCTATCCCTGCCTGCAAATAGATTCATCTGTACCATTTTTCTAGGTTCCACATGTATGTGTTAATATATGATACTTGTTTTTCTCTTTCTGACTTACTTCACTCTCTATGACAGACTCTAGGTCCATCCACGTCTCTATACCTGACCCAATATCATTCCTTTTTATGGCTGAGCATGGAAATACAAAAAAGCCCGAATAGCCAAAGCAAACTTGAGAAAGAAAGATGGTGATAGGACTGGTCTCTGCTTTTGTGTCCCCTTCATGGAGAGACCTTCTCTACTTACTCCCTGCAAATACACTCCCATTGCCCCGCTCATGATTCTCCATCACTGCACTCTGCTTCTTTTGTTCCATCACTCATTGTAGTTATATGTTATTTGTATGCTTGCATCTCCCACATCAGACTGTGAGTCCCATGCAGGCACAGGGCATGTCCATCCGGTTTACTGTGGTGTTCCTGAGGCCTGGCACGGGGCCTGTCATGCACAGGCAGTGGTCACTTGATGGAGAGGTGGATAAATGCATAGCACTGAGGATGGTTGAATAATTTCAAAGACTTCCCCAAGTCCCTCAGTGATGGAGCACACTGCAATTTGGGAATAATGATACGAGTAAAGGAGGGGAATTTAGCCACAACTAGTTTCATCAGAGCCAACTTGGTTTGTGTTGGAAAAAAGGAAATCCCAGCTGGGCCACCACTGCGTATTCCCTCGCGGTGAACTGGCCTGTCCCAGGTCAGGCTTGCTTTCCTGGCCCCAGTTATCCACTACTGGCTAAGTCCTTGGGTAGCGTGGTTTTTTCCCTTTCAGTCTGTGGTTTGTAACTCAGGGGAGGTGCCCCGTTATCAGTTCTCTTGGGCCTCACATTCAGGATGTTAGGAAACAGGAATCAAGTATAACTCCTTTGGAGCCATGTTAACAGCTGTGGTTTTTGAGGAAGTTTGCTCCTCCCAGAGCCAGACCCACAGCAAGGACAGTATTCGGACCTTCTTGGAGAATTGCATCACCCCACCATCACATGTGTGTGTGCGCCTGTACACACGTGCATACATATATACTAGAAGGGCCTCGTCATTTCTAAACCTGGGAGAATCTTTAGGCAGTGTTCAGTATAACCTTCTCATTTGATGGAGAGAAATTGAGGCCACAAAGAATCCACCTGCGATGCAGGAGACCTAGGTTTGATCCCTGGGTTGGGAAGATCCCCTGGAGACGAAAAAAGCTACCCACTCCATTATTCTGGCCTGAAGAATTCCATGGACTGTATAGTCCATGGGGTCGCAGAGTCGGACATGACTGAGCAACTTTCACTCCACACTCAAATAAAATAAAAAAATTGAGGCCTCAGGAAATTTGACATGTCTAACCGTCTATACCTAGTTAATGAAAAAACTGGAGTCAAACAAAAGTCAGGCCTTCTTCCCCCGTATCTCACTGTCTGAAAGGTTCACTTCAGAACATAATGTTTGATTTTTTTTCCTGATTGATTATGAAGTAACACAAAGAGGAAGATGCCAAGTGCTCTGGATTCAGCTGACCCTTAGTAGGATCATCTCCAGCTTCCCTTCGAAGCGGTGGCACTCGGGGAAGGCCATTGTCAGCAGGAGCCTGTCTCTAGGTGAAGTCCCAGCCTTGCCCTCTGACCTCAGCCCAACCCTTGAACTCCTACTTTGTTAGTTTCTTTGGTTTCAGTTGCGACTTATCAACCACCAGCCAGCCTGTGGGGGTTCTTCCTCCAGCCTGTTGCCTGTGGTCCTGCCTTCACCACCTGGCCCAGCCCTGCCATCACTCCAGCCCCCTCATCTGGCTTAGTTCTTGCCTATCCTGAGCATATATTTGTTGTTGTTGTTATTTAGTTGTTCAGTCATCTAACTTTTTGTGATCCCATGGACTACATCACACCAGGCTTCGCTGTCCTTCACTATCTCCCAGAGTTTGCTCAAATTCATGTCCATTGAATAATGCCATCCAATAATGCCATCCAATCATCTCATCCTCTGTTGCCCCCTTCTCTGCCTGCCCTCAATCTTTCCCAGCATCAGGGTCTTTTCCAATGAGTCGGCTCTTCACATCAGGTGGCCAAAGTATTGGAGCTTCAACTTTAGCATCAGTCATTTCAATGAATATTCAGGGTTGATTTCCTTTATCACTGACTGGTTTGATCTCCTTGCTGTACAAGGGACTTTCTAGAGTCTTCTCCAGCACCACAATTTGAAAGCATCCACTCTTTGTTGCTCAGCTTTCTTTGTGGTCCAACTCTCACATCTGTACCTGGCTTTGACTATATGGACCTTTGTTGGCAAAATGATATCTCTGCTTTTTAATACCCTGTCTAGGTTTTTCATAGCTTAGAGACTTATTTAACAGCAAAAAATACTCTTTATCTGACAAATGTCTTGAGATGCAGAGGGCAACTGGATCCCAGAAGTCTTGATTCCTTAAACTCTGCTTCCTTCATATGTTCTGGAAGGAAGCCATCAGAAGAGGGACTGAGCTGCCTATGGTTATTTGAATCATTTAATTCAAATAGTTAATTGATTATCTAACAATGGGCTTATGACATATTCATAGATCAGCCCTAAAACAAGCTTCTGCAATCCTAGGAGACTCTCCCAAGTTGGAAGCTAATTCCTAAATATGATTGAACATGTTTCACAAAGGACATTAGATGACGTGCAGTGCACCATGTGGAAGCCACACGGAACGCGACCTTCTTTGAGACCTAGTAACTTGGCAAGCAGGCCACCGCTAGGGGCTATACCCCAACAATAGTCCCACCAGCATCATTTCTGGTGAAACATCTCATTTCATTTATAGGGGACAGTTTCGCACACACTCCTTTTTTTGTTTGGTTTGTCTTATTTCAGTGGTCTCATCATGGACAGGCAGAGGAATCCCTTACTAAAGGCGATAGGTGGCATTTTCTCTAAAATCTAAGCCAAGAGCTGAAGAAATTCCAGAATCTAAGAAAGCAGTTCCTTTTCTGGAATATGAAGGTGTGGTAGACTGAATAGTTTCTCAAAGGATTCCTCCACGAAGGCTGCCGCACAGCTACTCCATCGGTTCTGGGGAGTTGTAAGCCTCCCGCCACTTCCCAAATCAAAGAGCCAGGCACAGCCTGGGAGAGTTGAAACCCGAGGGCATGCTGGGGTCAGTGTTAGAATCAGTAGGGAACAGGCTTGGTCTTGATCAGAGAGGTAGGGGTGTGAGGGAATATTCTGAACTAATTCTGAGTCACCAGCAGCCTGATTTGTCAGCTGGGGAAGGATCTAAAGAATAGAAACAGAGGAAAGGGAGTGTCAGGAGGTAGGGACACTCAAGTTGGTTTACTAAGAACATGGGAATAGTGAAGAGGACAATCTGATTGATTTTGCTGAAGAGTATCTTTCTCATCTATCACATGTCACCCTCAAATCCATGTCTTAAAAGTGCTGCCTTGTATGGATCTGATAAAGGGACACTTACAGTTAACAGAAAAATGTGAAAACTTTCATCTTCAGCTAGCCACATGGAAATCTCTGCTGCTTTGTTGCTTCTCACTGGGGCTGGGAGAATAGAGTCAAAGGCACTTGGCTACCCAATTCACAGAAAATCTTGGCTTGTCTTTAGGTTCTATTGTTCCTGCCCAGGTGGTGAAGCTAAAATGGAATTGACTGTGGTCTCTCCTATTTTTACTGTGCCATTTCTCTAAGGATCTCTGAGTCTTATTTTAACAACAGAAAAGTATTTTCCTTTGTTGACCAAGAGTAAAAATAGTCTGAGACGCAGCACACAATGGAGCCTGAAGGGTTCTAGTTCAGGCTAGAACTGAACTAGAGTAGAAGGACTCTGCTTTCTTCAGAAATTTTGGGAAATAAGCATCAGAAAATGGATAGAGAGTGAGAGGGGGTAGGGAAGATGACAAGGGAACCCCACTATTAAGAGTCTGTTTACGCACATGGTGGCCCAGACCTACGGAGATCTGGGTAGAGACAAGGGTGAAGTAAGACTGTGTTTTGGAAACTGTGGTAAGAAGGAGTCGATGAGTCAGTGCTTACTATCCCCAGAAAAAGATATTGCTCACTGGGGAGGCTTTGGGGCAAAGCCTGTACATGCGTCTGAGGGTGGGGTAGGAGAGGCAGATTGGCAGGTGGAAATTTGGAGGGAAAGGAGTGGAGGGGAGACAGACTGTGAATGAACAACAGGTGGGAAAGCACATTGGGGAAATAGTACCGAAAGTGGGACTCCAAGCGGAAAGAGCTGTCAAAACAGAAGCAGAACTCTGGTGCCGTGCTGACAGTGAAGGGAGATTTGCAGGTTGTATGGGAAACCCACAGGCTTAATTTCATTTTTTTAATGCTTCTAATTTTAATTTCTTTTCAATCCAACGTGTGAAATAGTTGTGGCGTAGAGCATTGTTGCCTTGGCCACCTTAGGGCTATACTTAACGTCCAACTTTAGATTTTAACCAAATATAGCATACCTGGAAACAGTCCTTTATTTACCGGTGGCTGAAATAGAAGCTGAGTCACAGAAGTGACACAAACACATCTGGTACCTGTCTCAGACCTTCCTGAATCCCCGGGCTGCTGATGAGCTTGGCCTTCGCTTGCAAGGGTCTTCAAATCGCCTCTCTGTTAATATCCACCCATCTGGTTCAGGAATGATCCCCCTCACACTGGTTCTTCTTGAGTTATTCTCCCAGACATCAGTGACTATATATTTATGGTTGACTTTCAGAGTTGAGCAATAGGACCTTTAATCAACACAAGTGTCACCAATTCCACTCGCTGTTCTACACGTGGGTGATAGAATAGAACTGTTTTGAAATCTCAACTTTGCTTAAGTTGGATTTCATCTGTGCTTGAAGGGAAGAGGGAGGAAGAATCCATCTGGTTTGGAAAAAGACGTGTGCCCTTTCCCTACTTCGTTGTAATCACCTACAACCATTGTCCACTTCCCTGAGTCCCTAGCGCTGATACAGAAGAAGGAATAGACTGGGATGGAGGGTGCCACTATCTCAGTGGCTCAGACTCCATTAAAAAAATTGGGGTGGATTTATATCTGTAAGTCGTGGTAGGTTATCTGATTATTTTCCAAACATTTCTATCACAGGTAAGACTGTAAGAATGCTCCCATGTAAGATTTGCCTACATCAGGGGAAATCAAGACAATCCCCTGGGTGCAAGAAGATACTAGAGCCTCTATTATCTTTAGTTTTATCTTACCCCTTATATTTTTTATTTTTGTGTATATGTTATAATATGCATTGCATATTAGTATATTGATAAATGTATATTATCTATCAGGCCTTTATCTATCATCTATTAATAATATCTATATCTCATTAGTCATCTGTCTCCCCATTTTTTATCATAAAGTTCATTGAGCAGCATTTTTGGAAAGGCAAATTCATGTGAGAGTCTATTTCAGTAGGCTTCATGTGAGACCTAGGAAACTGTGATTATCTGATTCATTTATTTTCATTAAGGAACTTTGTCTTAAAGGTAACCTTACACAAAACCCTAACATGTCAGGAATACAGATGGGACCCCTCTTTTGAGGTAGGACTGGAGGCAAGGGTAGGAGAGGGTCCCAGCCTCCAAAGTTTCCCTTTCATTTGTTCTCCCCTCTGTTCTCCTTGGTCTGTGTAAACTCCCACTTGGAAACCACCTTAACAGCTTCTGCAAGATGCGTCTTTGGAGATTGACTGGCTCCCTGTTTCAAACCTGATTAACAGGACATGGTTCCTGTATTCAGGTTTGATCTTGTAAATATTTCCTACTAGCTGGATCCATCCCAGTCTGTTTTTCAGGGCACATGGTAATCACTCCCTCACAGCCCAGGCTAAGTGAAGGGACTGACATTGTAACAGACTTCTTCCTCCTAAGAGAAGGCGCCTTCCCTGGTAATTTCCTGCCTTGCAATTACTGCTTCATTTTTCCCAACACAGTCTCTTCCCCACAGTAAACAGCCAATGTATTCATGAAGAGTCATGTTCAATGCAGAGTATGATCAGACTCTTGCAGCAAAGACTTCTCTAATCTTATTTCAGACTTGCAATTAACTTCCTCGGCAAAAGGAGATTCTGCTTAAACTAAATGAAACCCCCAATCCTGGGAACACCTCACCCTTTAGCTAATGCAGTTATAGTTTTCCTTCTGAATTTGTTTAGAGATGGCTCATGTCCCGAGGGTAATTCTCATTGTCACTTATAAAGTTATATTTTCTTCACATTTAACCTTGAGGGACAAAATTGCCTATAAAAAGGGGGGAAATTTAGGGTGTGGCAAATGGAGATAAACTACTCAGATCCCCCTTCCCAGAAAGGACTCGCTGCCGAGTTGCCAGGAGGATAACTAGTTAACAACCTCACCTCTTAGCAACTTTTAAACTCAAGTCACACTCTAGTCAAAGTGGCTCCAGCTCATAACTGAGCAAGGTCAAGGGATAAAGTTATGGCCATTTCCACCTGATAGGGATAAGCTCCAACAGGCAATCTTGCTTTGGATCAACGTTTGGGGCTAACAGAGCTTGGACCACAGTCAAGCAGCTTCCTCATGACCATCCTGCTATCTCACCTTCCCTTTGACAGATGTCACAAAACCTCATACCCCCTGATTCTGTGTTAGCATCTGCTTCCCAGAGACTTAGAGTTTGAGGGGGAGAGGGAGGAAGCAAAAACTAAATATCGGTTGCAATATTCTCCTAGATTCCTTGAATTTATTATTCCCAGCCTGTGGGTATGAATAGCCCCTAGGGAACCTCAGAGTTACTGCAAGGAGCCTGCAAACATACCCATGTGCCCAACATCACCTATAGGCTGAATGTATAATATGTCCAAATATTTTAAATAATATATGTGCTATTTTCAAAATATATGAACAACAATAGACTAAAACAGTTTTAAAATAGTGCATTTTTAGTTCAACAGGCTCTAATAGTTATACATATATGCACATCCAGGGAAATTTTTTGCATTGAAGAGGTGTTGTTGTGTTAAAAGGACAGAACCACTGTGTTCGATGATGTGGCCTCTGGTCTTCAGACATGAACTGGGAATTTCCAATTTAATTTCCAGATAAACTTTGGGGAATGTTATATAATTCTCAGATGTAACCAGCTCTAATCTGACAAATGTTGATAGCTGAGGGGTATTAAAATGGCCAATATCAAAGAGTAATGAGACATTCATTGTATGGCTTCTTGCTACACTCTCAAACCTCCTAAAATGTGCTTGTGCGTGCTAAGTCGCTTCAGTTGTGTCTGACTCTGTGTGATCTATGGACTGTAGCCCACCAGCCTCTTCTGTCCATGAGATTCTCCAGGCAAGAATGCTGGAGTGAGTTGCCATTTCCTACTCCAGGGGATCTTTCCAACCCAGGGATCAAACCCGAGTCTTAAATCTACCTGCATTGCAGGCAGGTTCTTTTCCACTAGCGCCACCTAGGAAGCCCTAAACATGCTTATGTACTGGCAACCTGGAGTCTTGACCTTCCTGTTCAGAGATATAACTAGGAAAGTGTTTGACAGGTTTAGTACCTCTATTTGTTTGGGGATAAATTGCCTTGTCTTAGCATAAATATAGGGAGCAGGTACCATATAATTTGGATTACCATTTAGGTAGACTCATATCTGAAAGAGACCAGCCATCCTGTCCTGCAGAGGAGAATACTGAGACTTCTTCTGGGGAAGTGTAATAGCTTGTCCAAAGCTATAGCTAATAAGTGGCACACATCTCTCTTAACAGTAGAGAAGAACCAGATTATAGGTTATGATTTGAGGTGTAAAAGTCACTAGCTATAATAGTCAGGACATGCTGAACTATGCTGCTATAACAAATAACACCAAAAGGTTAGTAGAATAATATAAAGGAAGGCACCCAAAGTTTCATCCAAAGTCCCAAAGTCCATTGTAGGTCTGGATGATTCTCTAGAACACCTGTGCCCCAGGGATCCAGGATGCTTTGAATTTAGGACACTTCCATTTCAACAAATGACTTCACAGTTGCCACCACAGAGAAAGAGTCTGCTGTAAGATCATTCATTGTCAGTTAAACACCTTGGTCCATCATCAAACACAGGTGATAGGTCCTATTTAAAAGGAGAGGAGAGCTGAATAAAAATAAGCACTCAACATCCCTACCACGGGCCTCCCAGATGGCGCTAATGGTAAAGAACCCACTTGCCAATGCAGGAGATGTAAGAGTTGTGGGTTTGATCCCTGGGTCAGGAAGATGCACTAGAGTAGGAAATGGTTACCCACTCCAGTATTCTTGCCTGGAAAATTCCATGGACAGAGGAGCCTAGTGGGCTACAGTCCATGGGGTCACAAAGAGTTGGACACAACTGAGCAGTCAAATCTGATCCTAGCTTACCACACCAGCCTCCCAGAATGCCAGCAAAATTTCATTAGTTATTGTTAGGGTAAATTTCACAAGTTCTCTAAGCATACTAACTTATTAAGTCATTATCACTCAGCATAAATCATGAATTAGTTTATCATTTTGGTTTAGTCAGTAATACTTTGAAAAACTGAACAGCTATAGTGGGAATATACTTTAAGATCCCCTCTTAATAAAAGACAGGGTTTGCCTGGAAGGACAGAGTCGTGCAGGAGACAACTGGGAGGCCCCAGGTCTGGTGACGGATAGTGGCTGAGGACAGTGAGTATATGAAGGAGAAGACATTCTAAGGGCAGAAAGAGCACTGAAAGATGGCAGAGGCTGGCTGTGACCAACTTCCTGGAGTTCATCACTTTGCCCCAGGCTGCCCTAGTGAGCAAAACAACTTTCAAATGTCCGTGGGTGTATTTGAATGATACCAAGTCTTACCAGACTTTTGGTGTTGTGTTTGTCTCCAGTCTGCCTTCCCTCCCCAACTGCCAGATACTGCTTTGAAATAGCATTTTGCTAGCCTAGACTCCTGGGTTTCCTGCCACGTTTTGGTGTCTGCAGTGCTATGGAGACCAAAATGGCAGAGAGACACACTGCAGAAGGAAGCCCAGCTTGATTTCAGTGTGCATGGATCCTTCCCATTTTCCAGGCTACTCCTTCTGTTGGAGGTCACCCACCACTGCTGGGAGCTTTGTCAGGTTTTGAGCTGAGTGTTCACCCACGTTCTTTAAGCCATCTTGGCCTATGAAATGGACTTGGATACCATCTCTTTTGAGCTCTTCCACATTTTCACTCTGAGCTGAAAATATTAGTTAAGAGCCACTTGGGCCCCAGTGGATATGAGATGTTTACTTTCAGACTAAGACGCATTCCAAATGGGGGTCAGATTAGAACAGAACGAAGTTGAAGGGTTTGGCCAATTTAGTCTAATGGAAATTTTCTTCAAAGATGGAATAGCAGACATGTGACTTTCTAGTACAGTTTGTGATCTTGGAGTCAGACTGCTTGAGTTCACAGGCTGACTCAACCATTTACTAATTATGTGTTTATAGACAGATTACTTAATCTTTCTGGGCCCCAGGTTTTCTTTAACTTTAAAATAAGAACAACTGCATCTGCTTCAATAAATTTGAAGCCATTAGGGGCACTCAATAAAGTGAAAGTGTTAGTTGCTCAGTCATATCTGACTCTTTGAGTTGCCCGCCAGGCTCCTCTGATCATGGAATTCTCCAGGGAAGAATACTGGAGTGGGTAGCCAATCCCTTTTCCAGGGGATCTTCCCAACTCAGGGATCAAACCTGGATCTCCTGTATTTCAGGCTGATTCTTTACATCTGAGCCACCAGGGAAGTCCAGGGGCACAAGATAAGTATGAACTATTATGGTTTTTGTTGTGCTCTAAAGAGATTTGGGGACAGAGGTCTGATAATTTGACATCTAAGACCACTATTGTTGTTATCAGTAATAATACTATAAGATCTAACAGGACATACTGGCAGGTACTTCAGTTCCCTCATCCATAAAATGGACCAATGTTAATGGCCTTCCTACCTTACTAGATTATGTGGTGCATCGAATGAGGTAAGAGATACCTTGAAAAATAAACACATACTATGGAGATGGGAGATCTTATTCGTACTGGGCAAAGTAATAGCAGCGATAGCAGTGGTAGTTGTAGAGTGTCTATCCTGTGGCCACTGAGGTTGATACAATCTCTGCATGTGACTCTGATGAGCCAGATTTCATTGGGGTGGGTGGGGCTCCTGCACTGCTTAGACAGAGCCTCGTGCTAATGAGGGCATTGCTTTCCTTTTTTTCCAAGTTATATTTATGGATTTTTTTTCTAATTTGAAAGTAACACATAATCATTATTGAAAAATTTTTAAATGTGAAGAGGCTTTAAGAAGGGAATTAAAATCACCTGTAATCCTATTACTAAGAGACCAGATGACTTTGTGCTGTCTTTCTCACTCTACCCTCCCCTCCTGTCTCTGGTTCTCTATGCATATACACATATGCATGTGTGCACACCTACACACACACACACACACACACAGGCATTGTGTATTAAAGTGGTAGTACAGTTTTATAGGCTTTTGTCAATGAATGGCATGTCAGGAGCATTTTTTACCTCACTAAATGTTTATCACAACTTTCCTTCTCCTCGTCTACTTTCTGAGTATATGGAGCCCTACCTCCTAAGGAAGGTCCCCCCACCATACCTCATCCCACCCCTCTGGCTTTGCATGAGTCTCAGGGCATTATTTTCTGATGCCCTCAATATTTCTATCCATGGAGTCAGAGGTGCTTCTGCCAGGAGTATTTAGTCTCTGAGAGGTCAATGCCAGAGCCTGGTTTCCAGTTCAGAAAACCACAGGATGAGCAAAACCAGGTTCTGAACCAGCAACAGACCAGACTCTGATGGTGGGCAGGCCCTTGCTCCCTTTCTTGCCTAAAGAGTCTTTTTGAGACTGCATTTGCTTGGCTGCCCCTGGTTAGGAAATAGTAAGAGGCTTGCATTCGTGGAAAAGGGAAGGAAAAAATAGTCACCAATGCTTTCATAAAACCCAGCCTGCCACAGTTCCTGTTTAAGGAGGAGGACTCATTTTTACCTAAATTGAAAATACTTGAGCCAAGATGGGGAGGGGAGTAAGACATAGGGGGAGGAATTGCCCTTCTGTCCAGAGCCAGCTAGGGATTTGCATATACAGTGAAATATGTCAGGGCTGTCATTTGGGGGCAGGGGGACAGTTCTTTGGTTCCAAGCAAAAGAAACCAACTTTTGCTCCTTTAAGAAAAAAAAAAGAAAATACACACATATATACATCACGTCTCACCCTCATACATATTAGAAGGCCACAGAGTAGCTCACAGAATGAAACAAAAATCCAAAGAATCTGGCTTTGTACAGGACAGGAAACTAAGTGATTTAGGTGGGAGAGACTAAAAAACTCTCCATCGGTTTTAGGTCCCTGTGTCCCTTCACTAGGATTGATTTTTGCTCCCTGGAGAGTAAACTGGCCTTGCTCAGTGACATGGCAATTGCTCCACCCGCTGAAGGTGAGGCACTTGCTTCAGGCTCTGTTAGAAGGGAGGACAGGATGCTAAGCAGGCCATAGAGCAGATGTCTACCTTGCTTTTCATCCTCAGCCTCGCTGCTATAATTAGTTCCCAGGGCTGCCTGGATTTACATTCATCTAAATGGAGTCAATGTGTTTCTGTTTTATAGCAACCTTGATAAAATTAAACCATCTAAACATCACCAAGACAAGATCTCTGGCGTGTCTCTGTGGCCCATTTGGAGAACAGGTGCTTAGGCCTTCCTGAAACTGTCTTTTACTTCACCTGGCTTCTCTTTAAAAGCCCCATGCTCTGGATTCTGGGAGTTTGCACCCCCAAGGGCCCTGGTTACCCAGCCTAGTTCTTGCTTAGGCAGCAAACTAAAAATAAGTGTCCCCAGGACCGTTCACATTGGCAATGACGGTTGGGCTGCCACCTCACCACAAAGACACTTTTCATTTGGGGGTTTGGAAAAGGGAAACACTTAAGTGCTAGTTTATCAGCCAAAAGAAGCTACGACCGAAAAAACACAGCACCCATCCCACCCACAGACTTCTGGTCAAAGTATCAGTTTACAGGGGAAGTTTAGCCTGTTATAAATTAAAGACACAGAGGTGGTTCTTTATTTGCACATTTGTGGGGTTAAGGGGGAGATAATGTGAGCCCACAGCAGCTGCCCTTTGGAAGTTTCCAGGGAAACTTTAAAAGAGAACAGAATGTGTTTTAGAAAGTGTTAGAAAGAGTTCCCTTATGATCTTATGTACAAAGGAGAAATAGAGTCACAAATGTAGAGAACAAATGTATGGTTACCAAGGAGGAACTGGGATTGACTCATATACACTATTGATACTATGCGTGAAATAGATAAAGAACGAGAACCTATTGCATAGCACAGGGAACTCTACCCAGTGCTCTGCCGTGACCTGAATGGGAAGGAAATCCAAAAGGGAGGGGATATACGTATGGCCGATTCATTTTGCTGTACAGTAGAAACTAACACAACATTATAAAGCAACTATACTCCAATAAAGAATAACCTAAAAAGAAAGAAAATAAATAAAAAGTGTTAGAACATTTGCCAAGTACAGAGGAACAAAAGCCTGCAATGACATACAGGATTAATAATTAGGTGTGTTTCCAATTCTGGGTTTTAGATCGGGTTGAGTTTAGGCGTCAACTTGCTTCCATTCCTGTCCTATTTGCTCTCACTTGGGAATGAAGCCTGGAGTAAAGTAAATGTTTAGTCAGTGTAGCTAGGACACTGGTGGGGGGCTTCCTTTAACCACTTAATATAACAGGTTTTCCCCATGTTTGAAAATTTACTCCCCAGTGTTAGTTGAATAGCTTTATAATATTCTGTCAAATGGCTGGTCCATTACTGAAGCAGGCCTTTGGCACTGCACATAAAATATTACATGTAACGGGAATTTTTGTGCCTAAACTGGAGGCACCATTTGTCCAAGGAAGGTCCAGCCTCACCGCTTCTTGCGTGTGAGTTCTTCATACTGTTGCTTTTTCTTTCTTCAAAAGCAGCTCTACATTGGATGGAGTCTAATCATCCAGTTCATAGGTGATTCGACCCTAATTATTCCCACTCTTCTCTTTCCTTTTATGTTTCTGAAAGTCATTTCCAAGATTGTTAGCAAGGGTATGGGAAAACTAAAAAGAGGAAAATTTTATTGTAAGTACTTACTGCTAAGTTTGTAGAAAAAGAACATGCTGGGGGACTGTAAGAGCCAGAGTGAAACTTACTTAGGAAAATTCATCAGACAAATCTAGACACTGCTTTAAAAAAATATCAGAAGTGTTCTTCTGTTTTTTCAAAATATGTTTTACATCGCTGTTGTAAAACATGCTATCATTAGGCACTCGTTTATGACAAGAATAGTTAATGATATTTTTTAAGGCAGAGAAGAGGATTTACAAGCCCATATATATATTTTTTTCCTCTAGAAGTATACAATCTTCCTCTCTTAGCAGCTCTGAGGGCCTCAGATATTAATGGTGTTCATCTTTCCTACTCTGGTGATCTAGTCACCTAGGCATGCATCTTTAGAGTATCTACTAGAACAACAATGATCAAAACAGAAACAAGACCTATCACTAACTGAGTGCTTGCTGTATGCCAGATACCAGTCTAAGACTTTGAGAGGGAGATTTAACAGAGGGAAGATGTGTACTGCAGATTCAGGGGAGCTATTTGAGGAGATGAGAGCCACAGGAAGAGTGGGGGGATAGGATGCTGCTGTGGGTGAAGTGTGGAAGAGCTTAATCTATTCTGGATGGAGATTAGTGAGAGGACTGGAAGGTGGCATCAAATATAGCTGGAAGAATATTTAATATGAATGAAAGTGAATGTCTCTCAGTCGTGTCCAACTCTTTGCGACTCCATGGACTATACAGTCCATGGAATTCTCCAGGCCAGAATACTCGCGTGGGTAGCTGTTTCCTTCTCCAGGGGATCTTCCCAACCCAGGGATTGAACCTAGGTCTCCTGCATTTCAGGGAGATTCTTTACCAGCTGAGCCACAAGGGAAGCCCAAGAATACTGGAGTGAATAGCCTATCCCTTCTCCAGCGGATCTTCCTGACCCAGGAATCAAACTGGGGTCTCCTGCATTGCAGGCAGATTCTTTACCAACTAAGCTATCAGGGAAGCCCCTATTAAGAAAGGGACAAGATCCAGTTCACATCTTAAGAATATACACATCTCTATGGAGATAGATTTCAGGGGAAGAGGGCTGTGTCCAGGAAGGCGCTGTGGATGTTGTTGGGGCAGCAGGCGGTGGCGGCCTGGACTTGAGGCTCTGGTGGAACCGGACACAAGCATATGGACTTGGGATGCATTCTGGAGATGGAATTGACAGAACTCGCTGGTAAATTGTAAAGAGGAGTCAGGGTGAGAGAGACATACAGACCAAGCCCTGCATTTTTCTATTTGAGCACCCAGGCAGTGGTTGGTGCCACAGTCTTATGACATGAAATCTGGGGGAGTAACTGATTCATGGGGGGAAGATGGAACTTTCTATTCTTACCTTGTCATTTGCCAAAATGGACATGCTGACCAAAGATAAAAGCAAAACTAGAAACGTAATGCTTTAATCATTTTTGTGTAGTAAAAGGAGACCAGACAGGCCTAGAACGACTGTTTCAAATTGTTCAACTTCACTTACTTAACCATCTGCCACTGGTGGCTTTAGCTTCCTAATTGTTAAAGGAGAATTAATATTGACTGTCCTGCACTTACGTTGACATAGTATATAGGCTGCTCCTCACCCAGTCTCTGGCACATAGTAATTCCATTTCCTAAACGTCAGTAGCAATTCTTAGAAATAACTTACACAGGGCAGAGCTGTCACATGCAATAAACCGCCACCTGCCTCGTGAGGGGCCAGTACGCACAGTAGCCTGGGTGACAGGCTAGATCCGTTACTCTCTATCCAAAATCCCACATTTTAATGCTTTATTCCTTCAGCAAAAGGCTTCTTCTTTTACTGAAATACCAAGTGGGCTTGAAAAGAGAATAGTTTAAGGCATGTATGTCATTGCTAGAAAGTCATCCTAATGTATTAAGAGCATTGATTCTGGAGCCAGACTCTGTGGGCCTGAAGCTTATCTCTGCACTTAGCTGTGTGACTTTGGGCAAGTTACCTGACTCCTCTATGGCTCAGTTCCCTCATCTGTGCAATTGGGACATTACTGATCCCTATCTCATAGGTTTGCTATGAGTTTTGAAAGAGCCAATTCACATAAAGTCATAGAACAACACATGGGAAAAAGTAACCACAGTGTAAGTATGTGTTAAACAAAATACAAACAGTTAAGGTGTTAGAAAACATGGCTTTGAGAAGGTGAGAAGACAAGGATGAGGTCGAGGAGGAGAAAGAGGGAAGAAGAGAGGCCAGGCCTCCAGAGGAAGTAGGATCAATAAGAGGTGGTGGTAATCCTGAGAAGAACTAAACACAGGCTTCTCTATCTTTTGTATGGTTTTGGCTTGTCAAGCCCCCAAAGAAAGAAAATTCCAGAATGGCCCCAATCCTAAATATTAGATCGAATTTTTCCTCTCTTAGAAGCAGCCTTAATCCACGTTGGGCTCAGGCAGGGTAACACACACAGAAACAAACATTTCTGCTGCAGCCTCTCTCCACTGGCCTTCATAAAGGTTGTGTCAAGGTGTCACCCCCCCCCCCCCCCCCGCCGCCCCCGTCTGATTTGGCCTATGTATGCGGTTTCCTATGGCTTATCAAGGTCTCAACTGAAATCCGGCCACAGACTGCTCCCCCAGAGACTCAAGGAACAGTTCATCATTTTTGGCATTAATTTAAATGGACTGGGGAGTCCAGAAAATGTGAGTTTCCTTTCTTCTTATCATTTCTTCAATGCTTCATGAGCTGCCGCATCTAGACGGCAGTTGGTTTTTGTCATTAATCCCCGACTGAGCCAAACCAGGGACTGAGCATCAGCCTCTTTGAAGAATGGGGCATTCGAAAGATGCTGGTGCATCCAAATCTCCCATAATTCAGTCTCTGGGTGGTGTGGTGGTTGCTTATTTTTTTAAAGAAACTGTCAAACTGCTTTCCAGAATGGTGGTACCATTTTTGTATTCCTATCAGCAATGTGTGAGTGATCTAGTTTCTCTGCATCCTCACCACACTTGGAAAAATAGAGGGACATTCTTTCTTTCTTTTCTTTTTTTTTTTGAGGGACATTCTTTAGATGCTGCTAGCAACTGCCATCCAGAGATTGCATTCTTGGCCATTTATCCAAGTGAAATAAAAATTTCATGTTCACACAAAAACTTGTACTCAAATTTAGCGATTTTATTGGTAGTAGTCCCAGACTGGAAACAATCCAAGTGTTCCTCAGGGGGTGACAGTTTAAGCAAACTGAGGCCCATCCACACCACGAAATAGCACCCAGCAAGAAAAAAGAGTAAGCTATGAATTATTTGTACAGGCAACAACCTAGATGAATCTCCAAAGAATTATGCTGAGTGAAAAATGCTAATCCCAAAAGATTATATACAGTATGATTCCCTTTGTATGATATTCCTAAAATGATCAAAGAGTCAAAAATGGAGAACAAGTTAGGAGCTTCTAGGGGTTTAGGAGGTGGGAGCATGAAAGCAGCAGCTGAGGCTATAAAAATATACCTTAAGGAATCCTTATGGTGACAGAAATCTTCTGTATGTTGACCACATCTGTCCGTATCCTGGTTGTGATATTGTACCATGATTTTTACAATGTACCATGGGGAAAACAGGTAACAGTATCTGCATTGTTTCTTAAAACTGGATGTGCATCTATGATGATCTCAAAAGTTTAATTTTAATAAATAGAGACAGGATAAAATCTGTTAACTGATTCCTAAATTCATCCTGAACTCTTTTAGGACCTAAGTAATGCCCTTCAACCTTACTACATTCCTTGTTCTAGAATTTTTAGTTGTAGGAAGACCTAACGAGACGCAAAGTCAGGCAGACAGATACATGCTTGCCACACAGAGTTAGTCTCTCAGCTCAGCTGCTGTTCATTCCGTCACTCATTCACTTAACAAACATTTAAGGTGCCCCTTCAATGGCACTCCACTCCAGTACTCTTGCTTGGAAAATCCCATGGACGGAGGAGCCTGTTAGGCTGCAATCCATGGGTCGCTAAGAGTCGGACATGACTGAGCGACTTCATTTTGACTTTTCACTTTCATGCATTGGAGAAGGAAATGGCAGCCCACTCCAGTGTTCTTGCCTGGAGAATCCCAGGGACGGAGGAGCCTGGTGGGCTGCCCTCTATGGGGTCGCAGAGTCGGACACAACTGAAGTGACTTAGCATTCATGTATCAAAGACTATTCTAGGCACTGTGGATATGGGGAGACAGACAGCAGGCTCTGTGCCTGAATGGAGCTTATATTATAGTGGGAAGACAGGCAATATATAACACATATCCAGCGAAATGATTTTGTAAAGTGGTAAGAACTAAGGTTGCCATAAAGCAAGGTGATATAGACAGCCGCTTTCAATAGGGCAGTGAAGGGAGGCTTCTGATCTGAGAGTAAGTGATGGAACAGAGCTCCAGAGCTGAGAAGAACATTGCTGCATTACATTTATTAAAACCACTCTTATGATATGATATCACTCTTGTGATACACTGAAAGGAAATGAAGGTGAGAGTGAGGGGACCAGTTCACAGGCCACTTCAGTGGTCTATGCATGAGGTGACGGCATCCTCGACTAAAGTTTGGCAGTGGAGTCAATGGTACCATTTTCCAAGATGAACAAGACTGTGAGGGAAGAGGGAATCAGGTTGGTTGGCAGAAAGAAATCGAGAGTTCTGTTTCAGTTCAGTTCAGTTCAGTAGCTCAGTCATGTCCGACTCTTTGCAACCCCATGGACTGCAGCTCGCCAGGCCTCCCTGTCCATTACCAACTCCCAGAGTTTACTCAAACTCACGTCCATCATGTCGCTGATGCCATCCAACCATCTCATCCTCTTTTGTCCCCTTCTCCTCCCGCCGTCAATCTTTCCCAGCATCAGGGTCTTTTCAAATGAGTCAGTTCTTTGCATCAGGTGGCCAAAGTATTGGAGTTCCAGCTTCAGCATCAGTCCTTCCAATGAACATACAGGACTGATTTCTTTTAGGATGGACTGGTTGGATCTCCTTGCAGTTCAAGGGATTCTCAAGAGTCTTCTCCAACACCACAGTTCAAAAGCACCAATTCTTCAATGCTCAGCTTTCTTTATAGTCCAATTCTCACATGCATACATGACTACTAGAAAAACCATAGCTTTGACTAGACAAACCTTTGTTGGTAAAGTAATGTCTCTGCTTTTTAATATGCTTTCTAGGTTGGTCATTGGAGAAAGAATTTCAACTCACTTCAGTATTCTTGCCTAGAGAATCCTGTGGACGGAGGAGCCTGGTGGGCTGCTGTCCATAGGGTCGCACAGAGTCGGACACGACTGAAGTGACTTAGCATACATGCATGCATTGGAGAAGGAAATGGCAACCCACTCCGGTATTCTTGCCTGGGGAATCCCAGGAACAGAGAAGCCTGGTGGGCTGCTGTGTATGGGGTCACACAGAATTGGACACAACTGAATCAACTTAGCAGCAGCAGCTAGGTTGGTCATACATAGCTTTTCTTCCAAGGAGCAAGTGCTTTTAATTTCATGGCTGCAGTCAGCATCTGCAGTGATTTTGGAGCCCCCCAAAATAAAATCTCTCACTGCTTTCATTGTTTCCCCATCTATTTGCCATGAAGTGATGGGACCAGATACCATGATCTTAGTTTTCTGAATGGTGAGCCATGTTCATTTTGATATGTCTAGTAGACATCTGCTCTGGGCCACAAACATTGTTCAGCTTCTTTCTTTTTCCCCCTCTGTCTCCCCCTGCCAGGGCTCCAGCAACTCTGGGTCACTCTTCCATGTTCAAACATGAATGGAATATCACACCATGAGTTGGCTGTCAGCACAGCAATGATGGTTTGGATTCTGCACACTGGGAGTATAGAATTATTTCCCTAAGGGTGAACTTTGAACAAGGGGGAAATGGGAGCCAAAAGGGAGGCAGACAGATTAAAGTCTTCCTTTTTCCTTCTCCCACTGGCTACTCTAAGGTACAATATCTTCAAGCAACTCTCCCAGAGAAGTGCCATGTGCTGAGTGAACACAGCTTCTGAGCGACTGCTGGTCTCTTGGCAGCTCTGTGCGAGGTGAAAGCCAGGTTGGAAGAGCAGCTCATTGCATTCTATCCACACCTTCCTTGGCCTTCTTTCCCTTTTTCTCCTACACCCAATACCCTGGACTCGCATCTCCCAATTAAACTGTTACTATGCTAATCCTTGCTTTGGGCTCTGTTTTATAGAGGACCCAATTAAGACAACATCCAAACGGAGATGTCAAGCAAGAGGTTAAAGTCTAGAACTCGGGAGAGAAGTCAAGGTTGGAACAACTAGCTTGACAAACTTTAGGAGATAAATTGTATTTAGGACTGTAGGGCTGGTGCAGTCACTTACAGAAAGAGTGTGGATGGAAATATATGCCAAGGAGCAAACCTGGGTACTTTAAAATATGAAATTTAGGTCGAGAGGGGGTGGCTCCAGCTGAGGGGAATTAAGAATCAATAGCCAATGAGTTAGAAGAAAATCTGAGGGAATGTAGCGATACAGGTGAAAGAAGGGAATGTCGCAGAAAGATGAGAATAATCAGGTGGCTGGACGCTAGCTAAGAGGTCTAGTAACATGAGAGACAGAAGAAACCACAGGCTGGACAGCACAAGTAGCAATGGTCTTGATGTGAGCAGTTTCAGTAGTTTCAAAGTGGGTCAAGGAGAAAAAGGGAGATGAGGAAGTAGAAACAGCCAACATCATAGACAAGTCTTTACAGAAATTTAAACAGAAATGGAGAGGAAATAAACTGGGTAACAGCAAGGAAGTCTGGTTGCGGACACAATAACTGGGAGATGGCAGTGGGACTGTGAGCGGTCTGAAAGTCGAGAGACCTGTGTTCTGATTCTTTTTCTGCCATTAACCAGCTAAGGAAGCCCTGTGTAAATCAGTTCCCTCTCTAGGCATGAATTTCCTCATTTGTCATAGGAAATATCTCTCAGATCCTTCAAGCTCAGAAAAGCTAGGTTCTATGGAGGCATTGAAGCTGACAGAGAAGGAACAGTGAGTGGGGAAAGAAGGATCTTTGAAAGGTTGGTATAACTTTTTCAGTTCAGTTCAGTCGCACAGTCGTCTCCGACTCTTTGCGACCCCATGAATCGCAGCACACCAGGCCTCCCTGTCCATCACCAACTCCCAGAGTTCCCCCAAACTCACGTGCATCGAGTCGGTGATGCCATCCAGCCATCTCATCCTCTGTCGTCCCCTTTTCCTCCTGCCCCCAATCCCTCCCAGCATCAGAGTCTTTTCCAATGAGTCAAATCTTCGCATGAGGTGGCCAAAGTACTGGAGTTTCAGCTTTAGCATCATTCCTTCCAAAGAACACCCAGGGCTGATCTCCTTTAGAATGGACTGGTTGGATCTCCTTGCAGTCCAAGGGACTCTCAAGAGTCTTCTCCAACACCACAGTTCAAAAGCATAACTCTTTAGGGGGCAGTAAAAGGGTACCTACCTCCTTGGGTGGTAGGAAGGATTAAATAGATAATGTGTCCAAAGCACTTACAATGCTTGACATAACAGTAAGAACACAATATAACTTATTGTTATAAATAATAGAGGTTGTATAGGTAGCAGCAACTAGCAGGGGACTGGGCATATTGCTACTGCACACATGCAAAAGTACCATTTAGAGCACCAGGCTGGAGGCAACCCATGGATTGAGGTCTGGTAAGGCTGCCCTGGAGCCTCAGATGGTAAAGAATCTCCCTGCAATCCAGGAGACCTGGGTTTGATCCCTGGGTTGGGAAGATCCCCTGGAGAAGGGAATGGCTACCCACTCCAGTATTCTTGCCTGAAGAATCCCATGGACAGAGGAGCCTGGCACGCTGCAGTCCATGGGATCAAAAAGAGTTGGACATGACTGAGCGACTAACACACTACACTATGGACTTTATGACATAACTCAAAGCTGGTGCTTGGATGATATGAGGGTCCACCAAAATGGGAAGATATTTTACTTTTAAAGATGTTTTCTAGTCCATATAAAAGTAAAGTAGGCATGCCAAGAGTGAAGAATAGAAAAGACCGCCTCAAAGAAAAACAAAGCTGAAGGGCTTACTGGACCAGATACACAGATTTATTAGAAAGTGACAGTAATTAAGACAGTATAGCATTAGCACAACAATAGGCAAATAAACCAATAGAACAGAGTAGACTCTAGAAACAGATCCGCGCGTATACGGGCACTTGATTTGTGAAAAAGGTGGCACTTCAGGGCATTGGTACAAACTTATCAAAAACAACCTTATCAATAAGTGGTGCTGGATCAAACAGATAGCCGAATGGAAAAACAAAAATAAAACCCAGCCCCAGCTTTATGTTGTGGTCAGTCACTCAGTCATGCCTGATTCTTTGTGACCCCATGGACTGCAACACACCAGGCTTCCCTGTCCATCAATAACTGATGGACATTGAGTCGGTGATGCCATCCAACCATCTCATCCTCTGTCATCTCCTTCTCCTCCTGGCTTCAGTCCTTCCCAGCATTAGGGTCTTTCCCAAATGAGTTAGTTCTTCGCATCAGGTGGTCAAAGTATTGGAACTTCAGCTTCAGCATCAGTCCTTCCAATGAATATCTAGGATTGATTTCCTTTAGGATTGCCCAGTTTGATCACCTTGCAGTCCAAGGAGCTCTCAAGAGTCTTCTCCAACACCACAGTTCAAAAGCATCAATTCTTCAGCCCTCAACCTTCTTTAGGGTCCAACTCTCAAATCCATACATGACTACTGGAAAAACCATAGTTTTGACTAGATGGACCTTTGTCAGCAAAGTAATGTCTCTGCTTTTTAAAATATCTAGGTTTGCTTTATACTAGAGCAAAAAAAAAAAAAAAAATCAATTCTATGTGGTCTATAGACTTCAATATGAAACCTTTTAGAAGATAACACAGGTCAAGAATAGGTTCTTGACCTTGAGGTAGGCAAATATTCTTAAATAGGAAACAAAAAGCGCTAACCATAAGGAAGAATATTTATATATTGAAGTTTATTAAAGTTAAAAGCATTGATCCATCAAAAAAATTTAAAACTGATTCATCAAAAGATACCATTAAGAAGATTTTTAAAAAGAGTCTAAACACAGAGTGAGAAAAGATATTCACAATACATGTAACTGATAAAGGGCTCAATTCAGAATATATAAAGAACACTTACACTAGAAGGGGAATACTACTCAATTGAAAATAAATGAGCGAAAGAACTGAACAAGCATTTCACAACAATAGAATGGCCAATGAACATATGAAAAGGTGTTCAGCTAGTCATCAAGGAAACATACTAAAAAATCATACTGAAATATCACTAACCACCCACAAGAGTGAAAATAATTAAAAGAAGAATGCCAAGTGATTAGTGAGGATGTGAACAACTAGGACACATATATTACTAACAGGAATTTAGAGTGATACAGCCACCAGGGAAAGTTTGGCAGATCTACTAAACCTAAATATAACATGTTCAAAACTTGTCAAGTCTATTCCTCGGTATACATCTGAAGGAAATGAAGGCTTATGTTGATCAGAGATAGGCACAGAAATGTTCATTGAAACATTATTCATACTGGCCTCAAGAGAAAAAACCAACATGCCCCTCAAGAGTAGAACAGATAAATATACTGCGACATATTCATAGAGCGGAATATGGTACACAGTGAAAATAAATTAATCATTGCTACACACGACATCGATGACTCTCACAAATATAAGGTAGAATGAAAGAAGCTAGTTGCAAAAGAATGCATACTGTCTGATTCCATTTATATGAGGTTTGAAAGGAAGAAAAATTCACCTGCAATGTTACAAGGCAGGAGAACGGTCCCTTTAAGGAGCAAGAAGGAAGTAATCGTGTGAAGAGGTGTAAGGAGGACTCAGGTCTGGGTAATGTTCTACTTCTTGACCTGGGAGGTGAGTCCATGGATGTGTTTACTTTGTAAAAAATCATCAGTAACTTATTTAAGGCTTGTGCATTTTTCTGGTATGTTCTACTCAGAAAACATTTAATCTAAAAAAAATGAAATGAGAGGGGTGAACTTCATCTTAATAAATAATAAAAACATTTCTCCTCTCTTTGTTTCTGAAACCACTACCCCATCCCAGTTCCCCCACTGCATGGAAACTTGTTCTCATCAAATGAATCAGTCATAGTGGAACAAATTTAATGTATATCTGAAGATTTTTTTTAATGACCTTCTTTTGTAAACTCATTAAAAAAACTCTACCCTTCAATGAAGCCATCACACCTCATCCTCCTTCCTTTTATGGTGAAGAAAACTGAAATGCTGTATCCAAGAACAATAGTCCTTCTGTGGCCAGAGAGTGAAAGTGAATCCGAAGTTCACTTGACATTTATTAAGCAACTGCTAAACATCAGGCATTATTCTCAGCACAGCAGATATAGCAGTCAACACGAGAGAAAAGATCTTGGTTCTTGTGCAACTTAAAATATACCCCAAAATGAGAAAATGCCATGAAGAAAGACAAGGCAGGGGATATGGAACAAGGGGCCGGGGTAACGTTTGCTGTCCTATAGTGGGTGGGGAAGGAAATGGCAACCCACTCCTGGGCTCTTGCCCAGAGAATCCCATGGACAGAGGAGCCTAGTGGGCTGCTGTCCATGGGGTCGCACAGAGTCGGACATGACTGACGTGACTTAGCAGCAGCAGAGGGTGGTCAGAGAAAGTCACATCCGAGGCCTCACACCAAAGGAGAGAGAGATCTGAAAAAGAGGAGAGGTGGCCATGCAGGTGATGGGGAGGAGAGTGCTCCAGGCTGGGGGAGACTGAGGTGGGAATAGTTTCTGTGTTTGAGGGACAGTCGGGAGACCAGTGCAGCGGAGGGGCGTGAACACGGACCAGGGCAGCAAGAGACAGAGTCAGAGAACATTAGGCCATTGTGAGGGCTTTGGTTTTTCTTCCAAGTAAGATGGAGCCACTGGAGGGTTTGGAGTGGAAAGAGTCACATGGTCTGACTTACAGCTTAAGAATCACTCAGGCTGTAGACAGAGAACAGACGGAAGCAGGTAACAGAAAAAACAAGGAGACCAGGAAGTCATGACAATGATAAAGGCGGGAGACCCTGTGCCTTGGAGTGCCAGTGAAGGCAGCGACAACTAGGTGTATTTCATGGTAGAGACAGACAGGGTTCAGCATTTGGAAGCGGGTTTAGAGAGAGAGAGAAGTCAGGGTTTTTTGCCTCTGCAGCTGGAAGAACAGAGTTTCTGTCAACTGACACTTGGGTGGAACGGGTGTGGGTGGAAGGTTCCGAAACGCTGTTTGCACACGTCTAGTTGGAGATGTCAGTTAGACATCCCAGTAGAGATTGTAAGGAGGTACTCGGAGATAATGAAGCCAGAGCCCCAGGGGGAAGCTGGGACTGGAGGTGTAAATGTGGGTGTTCATGCTTAAAGCCATGAGACTGGATGAGGTCACTACGGAGAGGGTATTGCCAGAAAAGAGAAGTCACAGTCCGAGGAATGGCCCTCTGAGGTCAGCCCTGCCCAGTCTCTGCTTCTGCTGCAGGAAGGCGATAGTCTCGTGTTGGAGGAATCGGTCCCCTTTCACCTGGTGCCACATGGCTGATGTGTTACAGGTGTGAGGATAGAGGGGGTAACACTGTGTCCTGGAAATAGGTCCTCAGTGGAGACCAAACATCACCCGAAGGAAACAAGGAAACACCTTTAGCATCCCTTTGCTCTGTGCTCCTAGTTCAGTTGGGGATTTAAAATATTAATAGCAGCCTGGAGGGCAAGCTTCTCCATCCTCGTCCTGGTTTGCCAAGTGCCCATGGTCTTCTCCTATGGTATTCTCCTCATCTGTCTGCTAGTCCAGCCCAGGACACTCTGCTGTCCCAGAAGAGTGCCTGGTCCCCTGGACAAGCAGAGCATCCTTTCACACTGAGCCATACCCGGGGGCTGGGGGCAAGGTGGCCTCCGAGGCAGCAGGAGCTGGGAGAGGAGTTGTCCTGCATGTTTTATCCATTAGCTGAAAGTCTTCCATGTCTTCCATTCTCCTTATAATGAATTGTCAGAGGAGCAGGGCCCCTGGTAGAAAGTTTACAAAAAACCTTACAGGATTTGAAAGTTTGAACAAAGAGAAGAAATGGCTGTCTGGGGCCGTGGCAGGCTCCAGTCAGAACCTCTTTGCCTCGATGGTCATGATTTCTAAAACTGGTTTACAAGGGAAATGAAGAAGAGTATCGGGGAGGAAGCTTTTGAAATGCTTTCCAGTTTTCTCTCCTCCTTGGCTTTACTGTCACCATCCTGGCTCCTTAGGACTCGTCTGAGGGAGTCCCAGCCAAGAAAAGCACCTCCTGAGAGGAGGAAAATTGGAAAAAACAATAGCAGCGGGGGTGGTGTTTGTTGACCTCAACTTTCCACTGCCCGTCTCACTTTCCAGAGTCTTCCAGCCTTTCCTCACTTGAGCGGCCCTTCTTTTCAATGATTCTAACATAAACTTGACTTCCCTACCCACTCCCTCCCACTCACAGCTTGGTCTTTTGTTTGTCTTCTCTTTTCCTCTTTGTGGGAAAGCAGCAGTGGACAGACACAGCTATCCCATGCTCTCCTGAGGTCTCCTCCAGCTGGCGCCTCTCTGAAGACCTCTCATCCTCCTCTCCTGGCTCGCACAGTCACTAGAGACTCTACTGTCTGCTTTTTGACCTGAGAGGGAAAGTGGTCCAAGGAGCCCATTACCTGAAAAATGAGGGCGGTGTTTATGCAGCTGGATGCCCACCTACTTCCCTCTCAGTCAGCTCTGGGAACTTGGCACATGGCAGTGAAAATGAGGGAATTTGAGATCTCTGGAGAAATGAAAAGACAGACCCTCTCTTACCCTTAGCCAAGATCCTAGAACACAAAACTTGAATTACAATTTGCTTTCTGTCTGTTGTAACTGTTTGGTGTAGTTAAACTCCACATGCGTGCATGCTCAGTTGCTTCAGTCATGTCTGACTCTTGACAGGCTCCTCTGTCCTTGGGATTCTCCAGGCAAGAATACTGAAGTGTGTTGCCGTGCCCTCCTCCAGGGGATCTTCCTGACCCAGGGATTGAACTGGCGTCTCTTTTGTCTCTTGCATTGGCAGGCAAATTCTTTACCACTAGCGCCACCTGGGAAGTCCTAGCTAAGCTCCACATACAAACACTAAGTCAGCAGAAAGGGGGTACCTTTCTTGAACTTCTTCCCATAGTGTTCAGTATAAGATATCAGGCAAGCATTAAAAATAACCTTTTGTGCTTAACAAAAATTAGCAAAGACACTGATAGGACTAGGTACCTTTTCTACTCTAAAGATTTCCCTCATAGTTCCTTCATCCAAAATTTTCCTTTGCTCCTTTATTTATTCAGTATACTTTTACTGAATGACTCCTGTGTCACAGTCTTACTACTGTGTCCCAGAAAGAATTGAAAATAAGGCAGATGACTCTTACAGTAAAAGTGATGGGAGAGGCAGATAAATAAACAGATACATCCAAATCATTATGCATTTAAATAAGTGCTAGGAGATCTTTGTGGGCTACTAGCCCAGAGGGTGAGGTTTGAAGAACTACAGGTTAAACAAAAATAAAAGCAAGTTGCATTTTCTAATGACTTACTTTTACATGCAACTTAGGAAATATTCTTTGGAGAGTCACAGCAGAATTTTCAAATGGAATTGCTTCCCCGGGAACTAGGACAGCAGCAATACCCATGATCTCATGAAAGCAGATCGTATCTCCTAAAATGCCTTTCAAATGATGTGGCTTTGCCTCTATGAGAGAGGCAACCAAAGGAACAACCCAACTGCCTCAGCCACAGACACTGCTAATCATCTACCCAACAGCTGTTCTCAACTTGCCTGTCCTCTCATTCATCATCTGATGTAATATCTGAAGAGGTCTTAGTGACCTTGCCCCTGAGGTCTAAACTCACTACAAGTGTTCATTGATCAGCTGTGTTCGATTTTTTGTGACCCTGTGGACAGTAGCCTGCCAGGCTACATGGAATTTTCCAGGCAAGAATAGTGGAGTGGGTTGCCATTCCTTTCTCCAGGGATCTTCCTGACTCAGGGATTGAACCCAGATCTCCTGCATTGCAGGCAGATTCTCTACTGTCTGAGCCACCAAAGAAGGTGGCTCACTCCTGGGCCCCTACTTGGATGAAACATGTATCATGCCATCTTTGTGATAGAGATGATATGAAGGTCCCAAGGAAGTGATGTGGGTTGACACTTTTTCTTCTCATCTTGCTTTTCTGGACCTAGAGAATGAAATCAATACTATAGACTTCTGCTATCTCAGTTCCTCTTAAAAGGACCCGAGCCACCACTTCTCTCCATGGCAACCTGGCCAGGTAACCATTTTCCTATTTTCATATTCCTTGAGAGCTTGCAATGTTTTGCCTGGTTGATGGGGATGAGTAATCCTATTTTCCAGAAACCCATAAATCTGATTGCCTTCCCCAAGTCTTTTTATTTCTGGAAAGAGTAGGGAGATGATTCTATGGTAAGTCAGGGTAAGAAAGCCAACCTAAAGTTTTCCTCCATTAGAGTAGGGCAATGGCCTCTATCTCCATCCAAAAAGATGCATCATTTTTCTACCCTTTTCCTTGTCCTTAAAACTGTCCCACCAGCTCAAACCACATCTCTACTCCCTCTTGCCCTCAGATCCTAACAAATAGTACCCGCTGATATTTGTAACAATTTCACTATGACCCTACCTTGCTGTTCTAAACCTGCTTCTATTTGAATCCCATCCAACCTGATTCTACAAGTTCAGTCTCTAGCCTTTATCTGGCTCCTCCAGAGAATGTGTTATTCTTACATGACTCTGTTTACCTGCTTAACTTTATGTTTGAACACCACCCCCCTGCTTTCATTCTAGCCAGAGCTCTATACCTGACCTCACTTGACACAAAGCCCATCAGTCCAGTCCTACCCCAGCTCTTTTTGTTTATTCTATTAATACATCAGCACCACCAGGTGTGAACTTACATGGGTGGTGCTTTCTCTGACAACACACACCAAGCTGAGCACAAGAGGGATGTTGCTGTGGTTGGGTCCTGCTTATAAAGTTTTTTCCTGAATGTGTTTGCAGGCCTTCTACTTCTCCCCTCATCTCAATGGTCTCCTTGTTATGTAGGCTGCCTCCTAGTCCTGTCCTGGGGAACGCCCCCCCTACTAGCTAACTTGCTCCTTAACCTGCAAGCTCTGCATCTCAGATGCAACCTAACACTTTCCTTCCTGACCTTGTGCGGTGGGCTTTTGTGCTCAGCATCCTTTGTTAGAGAGAAAACACTCCTCTCTTCTTTTCCCCTCTGTCTCTTATCTCTCTCCCTATTGATGCTTAGTAACAGGGGTCTTGTCCAACTTTAGTTGCAAGAGGAGGAGAACAATTGTACGATTCAAATTTAAATCTCTCTGACTTCAGAATTTGACCAGTACAAGTCTGCCTCTATTGGTGAAAACTGGGTCGAAATGGTTGGAGTAGGGTTGGGCTGAGAAGCTCTGTGGTTGAAATAAATGAGAAAGAGCCCACTAAGTACTGTAGACGACACAGCAGCCAGTGGCTGGTTCACCTGGAAAGGCCACTGGGGCTGGTTCTCCACTATGGAGTTAACTTTGTGTTTGGATAGAAGCACCTCTTTCTCTTTCCTTCTCAACTATAACTTCATCTAGAACCTGCTGCTGAATCACAATACTTCTAGGGATAAGTTACCATCTGAACAACTGTCTTATGAAGAATCATCTCTGGGGAGTGATTATGCAGTTATGAAATATTCATTGCAAGGACTGATGCTTCAGCTTCAACTGACGCTGAAGCTCCAATACTTTGGCCACCTGAGGCAAAGAGCTGACTCATTGGAAATGACCCTGATGCTTGGAAAGATTGAAGGGAAGAGGAGAAGCGGATGACATAAGATGAGGTGGTTGGATGGCATCACCGACTCAATAGACATGAGTTTAAGCGAACTCTAGGAGATGGTGAAGGACAAGGAAGCCTGGTGTGCTGCAGTCCATGGGGTCGCAAAGAGTCAGACATGACTTAGCAACTGAACAACAAACTACCTCATAGAATACACTGCACTATAATCGAAGGAATTTTTTCTGGACATGGGTAAGTAAAACTTTTTTTCTTCCAGGTTTATTGACATGTAACTGACATGCAACACATAAAAAGTCAAGAGGTAGAGCATAATGATTGGAATGACATACATCTCTAAACAATTGTCACAATAAATTTAGTGAGCATCCATCATCTCATACAGATACAAAATTAAAGAAATGAAAAAAAAATTCCTTCTTTTTAATGAGAACTCCTGGGATTTACTCTCAACTTTCATATGTAACATATGGCAATGTTAATTATATTAATCGTGACTACCTTCATCCAAATTCCCTTCTCCCCAACTCCTGCCTCTGGTACCTAGAAGTCAGATCTCTTTTTCTATGATTTTGTTTGTTTGGTTTTGAAGTATAATTGTCCTCCAACACTGTATTAGTTCCTGTTACATGATACAGTGATTCAATATTTCTAAATTCTCCTTTCAAAATAATTACCATGATGTCTAGTTACAATCTGTCACCATACAAAGATATTACCTAATTACTGACTATATTTCCCACACCATACATTTCATACTGATGACTCATTTATTCTTCAAGAGGGAGTTTGCAGTTCTTAATCCGCCTCACCTATTTCTCTTCTCCCGCAAACCCCTCCGCTCTGGTGACTACCTATTTGTTCTCTGCATGAATGACTGTTTCTGTTTTGTTATGTTTGCTCATTTGTTTTGGTTTTTAGATTCCACGGATAAGTGAAATCATACCGTATCTTTGTCTGATTTATTTGCCTAATACCCTCTAGGTCTATCTGTGTTTTCACAAGTGGAAAGATTTCATTATTTTTTATCACTAGGTAATATTCCATTGTATGTACATACACCACATTTTCTTAACCCATTCACCTATCAGTGAGCACTTTGGTTGCTTCCATATCTTGGCAATTGTAAATAATGCTGCAACGAATGCATGTATTAGATACATGTATCTTTAATTAAAGATGTATATTTAATTAGAATGAGTGTATCTTTTCTAATTAAAGTTTTCATCTTCATTAGCTAGATATCCAGGAGTGGAATTGCTGGATCAAATGATAGTTCTATTTTTAATTTTTTAAGGAATTTTCATACTGTTCTCTATAGGGCTTGCACTAATTTATATTTCCACCAACAGGATATAAGTGTTCTCTTTTCTCGACATCCTTGCCAATACCTGTTATTTGTTGTTTTTTTGATAAGAGTCACTCTGACAAGTTCGAGGTGATATCTCATTGTGGTTAAGATTTGCATTCCCTGATGGTTAGTGATGTTGAGCACTTTTTCATGTGCCTGTTGGCCATCTCTCTGTCTTCTTTGGAAAAATGTCTATTGAGATCTTTCGCCCAGTTTTTAAATCAGGTTGTTTGGTTTTTTCATGTTGAGTTGTGTGAGTTCTTTGTATATTTTGGGTATTAACTCCTTATTTGATACCTCATTTGCAAGTATCTCATCCTGTTCAGTAGACGGCCTTTCAGGTTGTTGATCCTTTCCTTCTCTGTGCAGAAGCTTTTTATTTTGTTTCGTGCTGTTTGTTTGGGCTTCCCAGGTGGCCAAAGTGGTGAAGACCCACCTGCCAATGCAGGAGCCTTAAGACACATGGGTTCGATACCTGGATGGGGAGGATCCCCTGGAGGAGGGTATGGCACTCCAGTATTCTTTTTTAATTTATTTATTTTAATTGGAGGTTAGTTACTTTACAATATTGTATTGGTTTTACCATACATCAACAGGAATCCGCCACGGGTATACACGTGTTCCCCATCCTGAACCCCCCTCCCACCTCCCTCCCCATACCATCACTCCAGTATTCTCACCTGGAGAATCCCATGGACAGAGGAGTCTGGTGGGCTGCGGTCCGTAGGGTCACAAAGAGTCGGACATGACTGAAGCGACTTAGCACGCATGCACAATGCCATTTGTTTATTTTTCCTTTATTTTGCTTGCTTGAGGAAACAGATTCAAAAATATATTACAAAACCAATATTGCTCAAATAGCACACTGTCTATGTTTTTTCCTAGAATTTTTGTGATTTTAGGTCTTACATTTAAGTCTTCAGTCCATTTTGAATTTATTTTTGTGTGTGGTTTGAGAACTTTATCCAATTTGGATTTTTTTTTGCATGGAGCTGTCCAGCTCTCTGAACACCCTTAATTGAAGAGGCTGCCTTTCCCCCATTGTATATTTTTACCTCCTTTGTCATACATTAATTGCCCATAGAAGTGTAGATTCATTTCTGGGCTTGCTATTATGTCCCATTGATCTATGTGTCCATTTTCTGTTTGTGTGCCAACACAATGCTATTTTGATTATTCTAGTTTCATTTGTTGTTGTTATTCAGTCACTCAGTCATATCTGACTCTTTGCGACCCCATGGACTGCAGCACACCAGGCTTCCCTGTCCTTCACCATCTTCCGGACCTTGCTCATAGTATAGTCTGAAATCAGGGAGCATGATGCCTCCCACTTTCTTCTTTCTCAAGATCGTTTTGATTATTTGGGGTCTTTTGTATTTCCATACAAATTTTAGAATTGTTTGTTCCAGTTCTATGAAAAAAGCCATTGGTATTTTGATAAGGATTGGGGAGCCTGGCGGGCTGCCGTCTATGGGGTCACACAGAGTCGGACACGACTGAAGTGACTTAGCAGCAGCAGCAGCAGCAACAGCAGCAGCAGCATTGAATCTGTGATTGCTTTGGGTAGTATGATCACTTTAATAAAATTAATTCTTTAAACCCATGGGCATGGTATATCTTTCCATCTGTTTCTGTCATCTGCTATTTCTTTCATCAGTGCTTTCCAAGTACAAGTCTTCTATTTCCTTTTTTATTCTTTTTGATGTGATGAGAAATGGGATTGTTTCCCAATCTCTTATGTTTTATTGTTAGTGTATAGAAATGCAACAGATTTCTACATATTACTTTTGTATCCTGCAACTTTACTGATTTCATTGATGAGTTCTAGTAGTATTTTGGTGACATTTTTAGGCTTTTCTGGTATGGTATCATGTCATCTGCAAAGAATGACAGTATACTTAATCCCTTCCAATTTGGACACCTTTTATTTCTTTTTCTTCCCTGATTGCCATATCTAGGACTTCAAATAATATGTTAAATAAAAGTGATGAGAATGGGCATTGTTGTCTTTGTCCTGATCTTAAAGGAAATGCTTTTAGCTTTTCACCATAGAACATAATGTTAGCTGGGCTTGTCATATATGGCTTATATTATGTTGAGGTATATTTCCTCTATAACCACTTTGTTGAGGGTTTTCTTTAATCATAAATAGGTGCTGAATTTTGTCAAAAATTTTTACACATGTATTGAAATGATCATGTGATTTTTATTCTTCAGTTCAGTTCAGTTCAGTCACTCAGTCATGTCCGATTCTTTGTGACCCCATGGACTGCAGCACGCCAGGCCTCCCTGTCCATCACCAACTCCCGGAGTCCACCCAAACTCATGTCCATTGAGTCAGTGATGCCATCCAACCATCTCATCCTCTGTCGTCCCCGTCTCCTCCCATCTTCCATCTTTCCCAGCATCAGGATCTTTTCCAATAAGTCAGTTCTTCACATCAGGTGGCCAAAGTATTGGAGTTTCAGCTTCAGCATCAGTTCTTCCAATGAACACTCAGGACTGATCTCCTTTAGGATGGACTGGTTGGTCTTTAGTTTGTCTCTACTTAATTTATTTCTGCTCTAATCTTTACTATGGGCTTTCCTGGTGGCTCAGTGGTAAAAAAAAAAAAATCCTCTTGCCTATGCAGGACACGTGGTTTGATTCCTGGGTCGGGAAGATCCTCTGGAGAAGGAAATGACAACCCACTTCAGTATTTTTGCCTGGGAAATCCCATGGACAGAAGAGCCTTGCAGGCTACAGTCCATGGAGTTGCAAAAGAGTTGGACACAACTTAAGAACTAAATAACAACAATCTTTATTATGTCTTTCCTTCTACTAACTTTGGGTTCTGTTTGTTCTTTTTCTAGCTCCCTTAGGTGTAAGGTTAGGTTGTCTGAGAACTTTGTTCTTTCCACCAGCATCCTTGGTGTGGTATGAGCTCTCAAAAATGGCTGCTTCCAGTGCCTGTGTGCCCAGGGTGAGCTCCAGTTGCCTCCTGCCTCTCCTGGAGGCTCTCCAAGATCAGCAGGTGGGTCTGACCAATAAACTCCTTTCAAATAACTGCATCTGCCCTAGGTCTTGCAGCATGTGAGATTTTGTGTGTGCCGTTTTAGAGTGGAATCTTTCTCCTACAGCCCATTGACTTTCCCCAAAGTAAGCCCCTGTGCTGTGCTGTGCTTAATTGCTCAGTCATGTCTAACTCTTTGCCATCCCATAGACTGTAGCCCGCCAGGTTTCTCTGTCCATGGGGATTCTCCAGGCAAGAATATTGGTGTGGGTAGCCTTTCCCTCCTCCGGGGGATCTTCCCAACCCAGGGATTGAACCCAGGTCTCCTACATTGTACGTGGATTCTTCACTGTCTGAACCACCAGGGAAGCCCAAGAATACTAAAGTGGGTAGCCTATCCCTTCTCCAGGGGATCTTCCTGACCCAGGAATTGAACCGGGGTCTCCTGCATTGCAGGCAGGTTCTTTACCAGCTGAGCTGCCAGGGAAGCCCAAAGTAAGCCCCACTGGCCATTAACACCAAAGGTTCTGGGGGCTCATCTTTCCATTGCAGGATCCCCAGGCTGGGGAGCTGGATGTGGAGCTTGGGCTTCTTACTCCTTGGGGAAAATCCTGCCGTTATCATCCTCCTGTTTGTGGGTCACCCACCTAGGCATATGGGTCTTGATTATACTGCTTCTCTGCCCTTTCTACCTGTCTTGTAAGTTCCTTCTTTATGTCTTTATTTGTAGCAGATCTGTCTTGCTAGTCCTCAGATCCTTCTCATCAATGGTTGCTCTATCAATTGTTGTAATATTCATGTGCCTGTGGGAAGTAGAGTCTTCCTACTTTGCCATGTTGCCCACTCTGGTAAGTACCACTTTAAGAAAACCAATTTAAACGATTTCATCTGGGAAAAAAATAGTAAACTAAGTGACTATCTGCTTTTTTTTTTTTTTTTGGCTGTGCTTCATGGCTTGTGGGATCTTATTTCCCCAACCAGAGACTAAACCTAGGCCATGGCAGTGAAAACTCAAAGTCCTAACCACTGGACCACCATGGAACTCCAGTGACTGCTTTTAAAATGGGAGCACTGTGTAATTCTTTTAAATCAGAAACAGAACTATTAACTGCTGTAACATTTTCACAATAAAAGTTGATAACTCCAACAAAACAAATGAGTGATTCTGCTAATGGGAAGGTAGAATAGATATAATTTTTACTATTCCTTCCATTAAGTGTGATGAAGATCCTGGATACTACATATAAAACAAGCATAAGGAGCCTCTGAAAAGAGAAGGGAAGAAGATAGATTGGGACACAGAGAACAGAAAATTGGTGAATTCCCTGGGTTTTCTTTTTTCCTCATATATCCTTCAGTTCAGTTCAGTCGCTCAGTCGGGTCCAACTCTTTGCGACCCCATGAATTGCAACATGCCAGGCCTCCCTGTCCATCACCAACTCCCGGAGTTTACCCAAACTCACATGCATCGAATCAGTGATGCCATCCAGCCATCTCATCCTCTGTTGTCCCCTTCTCCTCCTGCCCCCAATCCCTCCCAGAATCAGGGTCTTTTCCAATGAGTCAACTCTTCTCATGAGGTGGCCAAAGTATTGGAGTTTCAGGCTCAGCATCAGTCCTTCCAATGAGCACCCAACTAGTCTTCTTTAGGATGGACTGGTTGGATCTCCTTGCAGTCCAAGGGACTCTCAAGAGTCTTCTCCAACACCACAGTTCAGAAGCATCAATTCTTCAGCGCTCAGCTTTCTTCACAGTCCAACTCTCACATCCATACATAACCACAGGAAAAACCATAGCCTTGACTAGACGGACCTTTGTTGGCAAAGTAATAGCTTTGCTTTTTAATATGCTATCTAGGTTGGTCATAACTTTCCTTCCAAGGAGCAAGCGTCTTTTAATTTCATGGCTGCAATCACCATCTGCAGTGATTTTGGAGCCCAGAAAAATAAAGTCAGCCACTGTTTCCCCATCTATTTGCCATGAAGTGATGGGACCAGATGCCATGATCTTAGTTTTCTGAATGTTGAGCTTTAAGCCAACTTTTTCACTCTCCTCTTTCACTTTCATCAAGAGGCTCTTTAGTTCCTCTTCACTTTCTGCCATAAGGGTGGTATCATCTGCATATCTGAGGTTATTGATATTTCTCCTGGCAATCTTGATTCCAGCTTGTGCTTCTTCCAGTCCAGCATTTCTCATGATGTACTCTGCATATAAGTTAAATAATCAAGGTGACAATATACAGCCTTGACGTACTCCTTTTCCTATTTGGAACCAGTCTGTTGTTCCATGTCCAGTTCTAACTTTTGCTTCCTGACCTGCATGTAACTGTTGCTTTCTGACCTGCATATAACTATTGCTTCCTGACCTTCTCAAGAAGCAGGTCAGGTGGTCTGGTATTCCCATCTCTTTCAGAATTTCCCACAGTTTATTGTGATTCACACAGTCAAAGGCTTTGGCATAGTCAATAAAGCAGAAATAGATGTTTTTCTGGAACTCTCTTGCTTTTTCCATGATCCAGCGGATGTTGGCAATTTGATCTCTGGTTCCTCTGCCTTTTCTAAAACCAGCTTGAACATCAGGAAGTTCACAGTTCACATATTGCTGAAGCCTGGCTTGGAGAATTTTGAGCATTACTTTACTAGCATGTGAGATGAGTGCAATTGTGCGGTAGTTTGAGCATTCTTTGGCATTGCCTTTCTTTGGGATTGGAATGAAAACTGACCTTTTCCAGTCCTGTGGCCACTGCTGAGTTTTCCAAATTTTCTGGCATATTGAGTGCAGCACTCTCACAGCATCATCTTTCAGGATTTGAAATATATCCTTGGAGTTGATATATAAGCCAGCAAACTGTGAATGCCAATAAGCACTAAAAAAAAAGTCACAATTAAAGTCTGCTCTCAGACTTCCCTGGTGGCTCAGTGGTTAAGAATCTGCCCACTAGTGCAGGGCACTTGAGTTCAATCCCTGGTCTGGGAAGATTCCACTTTTCACAGGGCAACTAGGCCCATGTGCCACAACTACTGAAACTGGCACACTCTAGACCCAGCGCTCCACAACAGGAGAGGCCTGCACACCACAGCTGGACAGCTGCCTCTGCTACTAGAGCACAGTTCACGCACAGCAATGTAGATCCAGTATCAGTTCAGTTCAGTTGCTCAGTAGGGTCTGACTCTTTGAGTCCCCATGAATTGCAGCACGCCAGGCCTCCCTGTCCATCACCAACTCCCAGAGTTCCCCCAAACTCACGTGCATCGAGTCGGTGATGCCATCCAGCCATCTCATCCTCTGTCGTCCCCTTCTCCTCCTGCCCCCAATCCCTCCCAGCATCAGAGTCTTTTCCAGTGAGTCAACTCTTCCAGTGAGGTGGCCAAAGTATTGGAGTTTCAGCCTCAGCATCAGTCCTTCCAATGAAGACCCAGTATACCTCCCCCTGCCCCAAAACCAAAAAGTCTGCTCTCTGTAGCCAGAGCTGTAGGAAACAGGTAGCCTAGTAAGATTAAGAACTTTTAGATAGTAACATCTTTCCTCTAGCCAAACAGCACAGAAAAGGCTATGGCCCCATCCATACTCATTCCAGCAAAGACCTGGTGGGGAACATAAATTCCACCTCCACCAGGCTTACAGCTACCCCAGCACTGCAACCCTATCTCCGCCACACCTCACCACCAGGGCGATGTTTTAAAAAAGCTAGGTTGGACATGTCTATGCAGAAGATCCCAGGAAATACACAAAAACCTCCTAGAATCAAGAATTATGTTCAGCAAGATCATTGGATACCAAATAAGCATATAAAAGTCAATTGTATTTCTATATACTAACAATGAAGATGTTGATATCAAACTTTTAAATATATAACCATTTACAATTGTTCCAAAAAAACTAAGCACTTGGATGTAAACTTCAAAAGCCATGTACAAAACTTGTATGCTGAAAAGCACAAAATGAAAATGAAAGGAATCGAAGGAGACCTAAATAAATAGACATGGATGATGTATTTGTGGACTGGAAAATTCAACATAGTTAAGATGTTAATTCTCTCCAAACTGATATTAAGGTTTAAGTCCATGGAATTCTCCAGGCCAGAATACTGGAGTGGGTAGCCTTTCTCTTCTCCAGGGATCTTCCCAACCCAGGGATCAAACCCAGCTCTCTTGCACTGCAGGCAGATTCTTTACCAGCTGAGCCACAAGGGAAGCCCAAGAATATTGGAGTGGGTAGCCTATCCCTTCTCCAGCGGATCCTCCCAACCCAGGAATTGAACCAGGGTCTCCTTCATTGCAGGCGGATTCTTTACCAACTGAGCTATCAGGGAAGCCCATATTTCTAAATACTAACAATGAATATGTTGATAGCAAAATTTAAAATATTTACAATTGTTCAAAAAATTAAGCACTTGGATATAAACTTAACAAACCATGTACAAGACTTGTATGCTGAAAAGCACAAAATGCTGATGAAATGAATCAAAGGAAACCTAAATAAATAGACATGGATGCTGTATATGTGGACTGGAAAATTCAATAGTTAAGATATTAATTCTCTCCAAACTGATATTAAGGTTTAACACATTTTGTGTCAAAATTCCTCCCAAATTTTTGTAAATATAGACAAGATTATTCTAAAATTTATATGGAAGGGCAAAGGAACTAAAGTAGTTTAAAATAACTTTTTAAAAAGAAAAATAAGTGGCAAGAGTTGTTCTACTCCATTTCAAGAGTTATTACCTGGCTACGGTAATGAAGACTGTGATATTGCTGGAAGGACAAGCATACAGATGAATGAGACAGAATACAGAGCCCATAAATAGATCTGCACAGATAGGCTCAGCTGACTTTTGACAAAGATACAAAGCGGTTCAATGAAGCAAGAGTAGTTTTTCTTTTATCAGGTAGGAAGGAACAGTTGGACATTCACAAGCAAAAGAAAGAAATTTTGACTTAAGTCTCATAATTTATCTGACAATTTACTGAAAATGGATAAATGGATTGTGAATTTTTAATGTAAAACATAAAGTATAAAACTTTTTAGGAAAAATATAAATCTTTTTGGATCTAACACTAGGCAGAGTTCTTGCTGCTGCTGCTGCCACTAAGTCGCTTCAGTCGTGTCTGACTCTGTGCGACCCCATAGACGGCAGCCCACCAGGCTCCCCATCCCTGGGGTTCTCCAGGCAAGAACACTGGAGTGGGTTGCCATTTCCTTCTTCAATGCAGGAAAGTGAAAAGTGAAAGTGAAGTCGCTCAGTCGTGTCCAACTCTTAGCAACCCCATGGACTGCAGCCTACCAGGCTCCTCCATCCATGGGATTTTCCAGGCAGAGTTCTTAGATGACACCAAATGCATTATACATAAAAGGAAAAATTGAGAAATTGCACTTTATAAAAAATATACCTTTTTCTTCATTAAAAGCCTTGATAAAAAAGATTAAGATTGGAAGAAATTATTTGTAAATTATATATTTGTAATAAGATTTGGATCCAAAATATTTAAAGAATTCTCAACTCATTATAAGGAAACAAACAAACAAAAAAACCCAATTTAAAAACTGGGCAAACTCTCTGAACAGACATTTCACCCCCCCAAAAAAAAAAAAAATCAGATGTCAAAGCCCATCAATTAGACAAAAAGTTTAAATCTGAATAATATCAAATGTCAGATAATAATATGAAAAGATTCTCAGCATCATTAGTCATTGGTGGTGGTTTAGTCGCTAAATCATGTCCTACTCTTGTGACCCCATGGGCTGTAGCCCACCAGGCTCCTCTGTCTGTAGGATTTTCCAGACAAGAATCCTGGACCATGTTGCCATTTCTTTCTATTTCTTTCTCCAGGGATCTTCCCAACCCAGGGATTGAACCCCCATCTCCGGCACTACAGGCAGATTCTTTACTGACTGAGCTACTAGGGAAGCCCCATTAGTCATTAGGACAATGCAAATTGAATCAGAATGAAACACTACCACATTCATATGAGAATGGCTAACGTTTTTTTTAATGACTATACCAAGTGTTGGTAAGAATATAGAAAACTGGAACTCTTATATATGACTGGTGGGGGTTTCCAAAATACTTTGGAAAGAAGTGGAACTGTTTTTTAAAAGTTTAGACAGATCTGACATATGATCAGCCATTTTATTTCTAAGTATTTGTGCATGGTAAGTGAAAGCCTATAATCATACACTGTTGTGCTCAGTCGCATCCAACTCTTTACAACCCCAGTCCAACTCTTTGCTCCTCTGTCCATGGAATTCTCCAGGCAAGAATACTGGAATGGGTTGCCATTTCCTACTCCAGAGGATATCCCGACTCAGGGAGGGAACCAGCAACTCCTGCCCTCAAGCGCACTCTTTACCATTGTGCTGCCTGGAAGCCCATATAATCATATAAAGACCTATCTATGAATGTCCATCACAGCTTTATTTTTTACAGCCCCAAACTGGAAACAACCCAGATGTCCATCAACAGGTAAATGGATAAACAAATTATTTTCAGACAAACTGAAGTATCATTCAGTGATGAAAATAAGTGAATTGTTGATACATATTTCAACATGAAGGAATATACAAAACAATTTTGGTGAATGAAAGAAGTCAGACGAGAAAGAGTGCATAGTGAGTGGTTCCATTTATATAACATTCTAGAAAACACATAAAATAGATCAGTGAATTGGAGGTGGGGAACATATAGGGAGGAACAGGAAAAAGAGATTTAAAAGAGGCATGAGGAAATATTTAAAAGTAATGAACATGTTCATTATTTTGATGGTAGTGAAATTTCATGGCAAATTTATTCATATGTCAAAATTCATCAAATTCTATGCTTTAAAGAGGTACAGTTTTTGCATAACAATTATACAAAGATATATCTATTTAAAAGTTCATGTTAATAAAGTTTTGACGATTGATCACAATTATTACAGAAACATTTATCTCAATTAGTATTTGTTGAGCACCCATCTCATGCAACCAGCTATAATCAAACCAAAACCTAGCAGTAATATAAAGATATGATAATTTTAGATTTATTCCGAAGTCCTAACAATTAAAACAATTGACTGGTTTGAAGGAGTTCAGGTAACTCAAAAAATACTCTTCTTAAGCAAGTACAGAGAGCTTCAATTTTGGGATATAATGGTTATTGATGATTTATTATGATAAAAGACAATAAACAGAAAACAATTTTTTTTAAAGAGGGAAGGAAGACTCCAAAATTAAAGAATAAGCTCTATTTTAAATAGGATTTGGCTTACGAAATCTTCAATTGCACTCAACTTTTGAGAGAAATACTTATCCCATGAAGTAAAAAAAAAAAAAAAAAATATGTAGAACAAGGTGGTCAAACTCACCCAGAGCAGCAGTTCAGGCTGTCAATTAGCATTATTTGAAAATAATGTTCTTCTTTCAAAATTGTCTTTTCCTAACTTAAAAGTCTTCTTTCTGAAATTTATGAATTAGGTCCCAAAGTCCTCCCCTTGTGAAGAAGTGGATTTGGTCATACATGCTTGGAGTTTCTGTAATGTTTGTTTTGTGGTATCATTCCATAGTAAAGCCTTTTTGTCACTGTTAATAACAGCATCAATATTATTCATAATGTTGATTTTTCTTCACTCTGAAGCACCAAATGTGTAGTCCTGAAACTGCACTGGTTCAGGATTACTTTGCTTGGTTCTGCCAGGATTTTTTAATCATCTAAGAAGAGAAGGGTTTTCTCTGAATCCATGACAAAACCTTCCCTAGCACTGGCAGGCCGTCTTGTTGCCTTTCGTGCAGCAGTGAGTGCAATGAGCAGTGAGGACGGTTTGGGAGGCCGACGTCCAAAGAGAAGATAGAACCCATCTAAGGTGTTGGGCAACAAAATCTTGAACTAAGATAGTGTTTATGGAAAAAGGAAAGTGGATCCTGGCTGCCGTGTGGAAACAAAAGCATATGTTGGCTCACTTATGTGCACTCGTTCTCTAGACATGCTGGGACCCCAGAGGCTGACAGAGGGAAAGAGAACAAAGCTGGGGCCTGCCAGGCCCAAGACTAGGGCACCAAGACTATAAAACAGGATGGAGTCTGGAGCATCGTTCACAGTCCTGTCTGGTAGAAAAGGCTCCCATGAGCTAATAGGTCAGCATCCATATATATATAAGTGGAGACTCTGGGGGCAGGAAGAGCAAGATTATAGGATTTTCTAGAGCAGGGGTCAGCAAACTATGATCCATATGCCAAATCTGCCCCATGGACCTGTCTTTATAAACAGAACTTTATGGGAACACATATTTGTTCATGCTGCTGCTGCTACAATAGCAGAATTGAGTAATGAAAGAGACTCGAGGTTTACAAAGTAAAAATATGCTCTATTTGGCCCTGTACAGGAAATGTTTGGCAATCCCTGTACTACAAGAGGGCGAGGCTTGGAGTCAGCACTGTGATCCCAGGTGATATGTTTGGCTTGAAGATACACCTGAGGCATGGGCTTAGAGTAACCCATGGTCTAGGCAGGATGTCAAAACCACAACCGAATAGTTTGAAGTTCAGGACCTTAGGTACAGGCAGAAGCCAAGGCAAAAGCTCAGTCCTATTGACCAGACAGACATGGTGGTGATTACGGCAAGAATAAGGTTCAATAGGCTGTGGGATCCAAGCTTACCTTGAGCCATAGAAGATACCAAGTCAAGAAGAGTAACTCCAGTTTCAGTGACCTGCAGATGGCTTTGAACCAGTGGTTAGTTTCAAGTACTCAGTGTTGAGCAGAGCTGGGAAGGCAGAGGCTAACCCAGAGGGAAGGATCTCAAGTCCAGATCATCTGAATCTTTCTGCTAGAAAGTAGGACCATGGTCTGTACTCTCCATTTCCTCTTCAACAAGAAGCTATCACCCTCATCAACCCAACATGATAAGACAGAAATGTCTCCTGGATTGGGTTGCCAGATTTAGCAAATAAAAGTACAGGATGCTGAGTTCAATTTGAATTTCAGACAAAGAAATAAATTCAATATAAGCATGTCTGAATTATTTCACTGGACATGTTTATGCTAAAAATTGACTCATTATTTGAAATTCAAATTCAACTCAAGTTGTACAGTTTTTCCAACAACATTACTTCCAGGAAACTGGCCATCATTGTGATAAATTATGACTAAACCAAGCAATATTTTGACTCCTGGGATAGCAAGAATTTCTAGTCTTTTTGTTTCTCCTCCAGTCTTTTTTGCCTCCCCACTCTGGTCACATTTAGACTTCTTTCCCACATCTTTCCAACTCCTTTCTACCACTTCCTTTCCACAGACTGTCTAGGAGAGAGGGCCAATTGCATCTCAGCACTTTCAGTAATTCTAACATGGATTCAACTCTCATTGATTAAACAAGGGCTGAAAACTGAGAAAGAAGAAGTCAAGCTTTTTAAAGTGACTCACAGGAAGGAAATCTGGTGAACAGACAGTTAGGTGATTGGCTTCTGACTCATAGGCGCTTTCCTTGTTAGAGATTTGCAGCTCTCTATCACTGTTAGTTTGCTATCAACAAACCACTGAAATTTCTCTGGCAGCACGCAGATCGTTGTCTTAGCAGAAGACTTGGGTTTAGAAGAACGACTTGGCACGTGCTGGTACCAACTGTTGAGTTAAAATGGATGTGTTTTTAAAATTTACACAAAGCCTCTTAGATTAAAAGCAGAGGGCCTTGTAAGGGCCAAGCTCATGGTTTTAAAGCATTAGGCCAGCCCCATGTTGTGTGAAGAGGTTCTTAGGAAAGGTTTGAGAATAGTCAAATCTGTGTGATTTGCTTCATGCTATGGTTACAGTGAATTAAACCTCACCTGCAGGGAAGAGGATGTGGGCTAAGATTGTGCTCAGCGCTGACTTGGGTAATATGTAAAACATGTAGAAAATATCAATCTGATATGAATTTCATTATTTGTCCCATTGGTCATTTCTCTAGCAACCTTTCCTCTGCTGTGGCAGTATTAGAGGTGTTCATCTGGGTCTCCCTTCCAGAAAGAACTTGCTGTTCACTGTAAAAGATGCTGTTAGCTTACAGCCTCCAGCTATCGATGCCTTAAGATCCACCACACCTTTACAGCCAGGGTCATGCTTCTCATGGGGCAGTCCCCTAGCCAATGATTGAGCCCGGAGTAGGTACCAGACCTGGCTGATTCTCTTCAACATAGGACTCCTCTGATGAGCAACCTTTGCTCTGAAATCCCTCATTGGGTTGGCCAAAATGACTCAGATCTGCATCATGGTCTGAGGCTGTCCCTGTCCAACCCTACTTTCTCTCTCTTTTATCTTCACAAGTGTCACTCAAAACTCTTGCAATCTTAATTCTGTCTCAGTATTGGCTTCCCAAGTTTGAGCAAGCTCCAGGAGTTGGGGATGGACAGGGAAGCCTGGTGTGCTGCAGTCCATGGGGTCACAAAGAGTTGGACATGACTGAGTGACTGAATTGATTGAGGGTGCTCTTGACCCAACCATCCTGGCCCCAGGAAAGTGGGTGGAACTGACACTTTAGCAAGGAAAAAGATATCTCTATGGTACATTCTTACCCAAAAAGAAGAGGGGGAAAGGGCATACTCATTCCTGTCCCGCAGAGCACAGGAGTGAGAAGAGAAGTGGAGACAAGATAAGACCCTCACACATCATAGTCTTGCTTGCCTCTTCCTTGGGGTCAATGCTTTTATGGGGAAAGAACTATGAAAACATTCAGAAAGGTATGCACGGACTAAAAAATCTTATAGCAAGTGACCTACTTTCCCACACACAGAGTAGAAGAGGCTGAATGCAACCAGGAGAATCCCATCATGTGTCTGGCACCACTACTCACGTGGCTGGAGTGGGACAGTGTATTATCAGCGAATGAAGGGGCCTTGGTAAACAGCAATGTGCTATATGCCTGTATGGCCAGGTGCCCTGGTGAAGGTCAGCAAGGTTCAAGATGGGTCACTGGAAACTCAGGAGACCTGAAGTTGGAAAGTGGGGGCCCTTGAGATCAAGTGATCTGATTTAAGGAGGCAATGGCAGTGTGAATGTCCCATGGGTAAGTGTATCCATTGCTTGTCAACAAACAAGCTAGACTGGGAACACCCAGGGGGCACTGGCACAGGGCCCAACACCTAAACGCAGGCATGCCCCTCAGACCAGCAGTCACACGCTGATTCCCACACCCATGGTCACGTGGTAATGACACCGCCACCAACCAAAGACCCAGGTGCTAACCTCAGGGATTTCAGAGAGGCCAAGATACTCCTGCTGATCATGTAAGTCTAGTCTCTTCCTCCACATTACATGGGGTCAGGGAGATACAAGGGAGATGTGATGAGTTATGGAAAACAAAGGAGCTGCATGCATTGGCAGGCTGAGTGTGTGTGAATCACTCAGTGACCCCACTGCACTCGAATACAGTGTTTTACTTTTTGAATTTTAGTCCAAGATACGGAGTTAATGGGGAAGAAGGGGGGCAGTGTCAGACTTAGTATCTCTAAGTCATTATCTGAACAGCAGCTTCCTGCCAAGAACCCCCAGGGGCTGGATAAATTACAGCATCCACATATGGGGAACGTTGGTTTCTCTCTAGATCACATTTTCCAAGGGATGGGAGATAATCTACTGGTGATAGCCAAGATGATTTTAGGTTGTGTGGGAATACCTTTCATTAACTCTGAATCACACCCAAAGCATCCCATTTCCAGCTTCCCTCCGTCCTCCTGATCACGTAAGAGGAAGTTTGGGCACTTATCTCGAACCTCCCCAACATTTGCCAGTTCCACTTTTTAATAGAGTGAGACCAGATTTCAGATTCAGAGTACCAGCCCTTCTCTACCCTCCATCTAATTGCCCATGAAGCAGCCACAGTGATCCTTAAACAGAAAGCAAATCACACCACTTGTCTGCTGAAGACCTTCCCATGTCTCCTCATTTCACTTGGAGGAAAAGCCTAAACCTTTTTCAGCAGCCCCCAAAGCCCCACCTGATCTGACACATCACACTCCAGCCTCATGCCCTCTCCTCCCCACCACCCCACCACCCTTACCCGGCTCCAGCCAAGGGCAGCCTCCTGATTGGGCTCAGGATGCTCTTTGCCCAGATACCAGCCCAGCTCAAGTCTTTGCCTGCCACAACTTGACTCAGAACTGATTCTGTAGTGAGGACTCCCTCGGTTTTCCCTCCTGAATTGCAGCTTCCATCCAGGTTCCTGGTCCTCACCCTGCTTTATGTCTGTGTGTGTGTGCGATACGTTTTACGTATTCATCATGTTTTGTTGTAATTTTGTCATTTGAAAAAACAAATCTGTCATTTTTATTTCCTGCCTCTCCCACTTGAATGTAAACTCCATGAAGTCCGGAATTTCTGCCTGTTTTATTTACTGCCCTATCCCCAACATCTGAAACAGGACCTGGTATGTAGTGGACGCTCACTCAATATTTCCTGAATGAATAAATGAATTTTTGGCTCATTCCTATTCGATATCATCACTATCATAATTTCCCTTTGTCACACCTTCCTTTTAATTCTCCTCCCTTTCCTAGCAAAGCAAACACAAACACGCACACAGCAAAAAAAAAAAAAAAAAACCCTGCAGGATACTAATAATGCCCCCTCCTCAACTTCATGGAAGTTCTAATAATCATGTATATATATTTTATTTACACACACATATATAATACATACATTATTTTATATGTATTTATATTTTATCTATCTACACACACATTATATTTTCCTTTAAGATGGGAGATTTGGGGTGTGGAGTGCCAAGGGAAAAGAATTTGGGGAATTCTTCAGCCGCTGACCTCTGTCCTGCTCCCAGCTCCCTGTCTATGCTCCCCTCTGGCCCTGGCCAGCCACCCTCCCCTCAGAGTCCCGCCTGGTGAGTTCTGCTCCCCAGCAGCCTGCAGCATTTGGGCTGAGATGCTTGGAGCGCGCAGGTTCAGCTTGTCCGGGATCCTCATAGACTGGGGAGCACAAGACACACGTGCACCAGGCTGCTGCTTTTGAAGGCCAGCACTGGCGTGTGACTTGAATCAGGAACCGGCATCTAGAAGTCCGGAATGGAGAGCGAGCTGGGTGGAAGAAGCAGCAAGCCTAGTTCCCCACCGCTGGCTGGTTCTGTTTGCTCTGTTTCCTCTCGTCACCACAGCACCTCGTGGGGTTACCAAGGAGATAGCAGAGAACAGACCCGGCTGAGACGCGGGGCCGTGGGCGGCAGCAGACGGTCACTGAGGACAACGCCCTCGTCCTAGGCCCCGCCCCCCTCCCACGCAGGAGCTGGAATTCGAGGGGCTGCTTTGGGAATTCAAACCAGAGCTTGCCCACACCTACTCTCTGGTCCTCCGTGCCTCTCTGAGGAGGAGGATCTGCAGGCTTGGATCCTGCTGCTGGATCTGCTGGCTCTTCTGAGCCCTGGGCGTGTATGTGTGTTGTAAGAAAACACCTGGGTTTTCTCAAGGGGCGGAAGAAATCGGCGGCTGAGCTATTCTGCTCTCGCGTGGATGAAAGGCTGTGAGATGAGGCTGTTGATCACCACAGAGGCCCCGGACAGCTGCACGGAGACGTGTCAGGAGCCAGGCCCCGAGACCGAGATTCCTCCTCTGAACTAGCCTGTCTTCAGCACGACTAAGTGATAGCATGGGGACATCCACACCAAGCTTTGAGAAGGAACAATGCCTTCTAACCGCTAGCTCTGATGAAGAGCTGGCCCCATTTGTACATGCCAGTGCCTAAATGAGACCATGTTTGGATTTGACAAGTCTTTAGGAATATCCGGTAATTGCGGTAATTCCGTAATTCATGCTGCTAGACATACGTCTATGGGGTCGCACAGAGTCGGACACGACTGAAGCGACTTAGTAGCAGCAGCACCAGACGTACCTGGTGCTTTCATCTTTACAAAGCTTGTGTCCATTCTCAGTCTTCCACCCACGAGGGGGGCTTGAATTTTCTGCTAACATAAATGTAGCAGGAAAGTGTTTCAAATGAAGATCTCACCCCAGACATGGGGTGTTTCCCTCTCGCTCCTGGTAGACGAGTTCCTTAAACAGGAGTCTCACGAGTCTGAGGCCTGAAACCACAGAGCTTACTGATGTAGCTGCAAACTGCAACTCAGCCAGAAAGAGAAAAGTCGAGTAGAGAAAGCACATTGCATTGGAGGACCTTAGCATGTCTCTCACAGGCGGACTATTTACATGTGTTCCCCTCACGGCCTCCATAGCAACTGGCAGAGATGCAAAAATGCTTCGTCAGTATTTGCTACAGGGTGAGAAGAGAGCGCTGGAGATCCTCTTTCTCCTAGCAGGCAGGGCTATTTCCATCTCCTGGCTTCGTGACTTCTCCCAGCAGCCACTTGGCAGGACAGTTTCAAACAGCAGGGAGTCTGTGAATCAATCCAATCAGCATTTGAGCCTTTCAGGATAGACGGACCTCATCTCCTGCTCCCTCTTGCAGGCAATTATGTATGGAGTCAGGAAGGAATTTTGCTATTAAGAAGTCTCAATAATAAGGAGCTGAGAGGTTGTAGTTTCCAGCTTTTAACCACATTTAAGGCGTGACTCCATTTTCCTTATAGTTTCCCAGTGCACATCACTGCCTAATTCTCCCCAGAGAATCGAAATTGCTTTGTGATGTATATGTATCAGTCATGTGAGCTAAGGCTCAGAGCCAGCAAACAGTGTCTTTCTCAGAAACCTTCCTCCCCAGCCCCCTTTCCCATGTTGCATGTTTAAGTGATAGCTTCCACCCTTCTACCTCCCATGCTCGCGGGCTGCTTATTCAGGAATGTGGGCTCCGCAGTCACCTTGCTGTGATGAAAACTGTAATTCAACTCCCCACATGTGCCCCAGAATATTTTGTCTCCAGCGTTTCAGTTTGTGACTTATACCATGTGATTTATGTGCTGTTGGTCAGTGCATCGTGTGTCAAAACCTTCTAAGTGCTTTGGGAGAAAGAGCAATCAGAGAATCTCTGATATTCAAAGATCTTACAGTCTAGTTTAGCTCTTATGTAGCATTCAACCCAGCATTACACTCTCAACATGAGACCAGCACATCTATTAAGGCCCATAGGAAAAGCTGAGCCCCTATGCAATTGTCCCTGGTGGGGCTGGATTCATGGCTGAGTGACTGGTGCCATCGACCAAGATTGATGCTCAGAAGGACTTGCTTGGGGTTTAATGTCCTAACACTGCCATCTTACAAGTCTTAATTTGTCTTTGAGCTTGCATTTTCTGAGTGAAGTCTGTTGGGACAATGGAGCTCAGCTCACTATCCCAGCTCACTGTCTGCTTCCTGTAGAAGCAGATGCAGGAAGGATGGTGGCTGGGTGGCACCCCATGGCATCTTGGCGGGGAGCATGGCAGTGCTGTCCCTTCCCGAGGCTGGCAGTGCCACAGTGCATTTGACTGGGTGGGGGCCTCTCAGTCATTCGCATCGGTGTACCCAGTATGTGCTGGGGGTTATAATCCTTTGAGGGGGGCGCTGTGGGTTGAGGTGGCAGGCAGTGGGAATTGAAGACTGACTGCCCTGCTGCCTTCTCCTTTCATACTTGAGCGCCACAGTTTATGTAGCCAGACCAAATGAACTTTAGCAACTCCCTCCTTTTGATCCAAGCAGGTCTTGAACAGCTGTCATGAACAAAGCTCGTATAAGCCAATCCTGATTGTATGGATGTGAGAGATGGACTATAAAGAAAGCTGAGTACAGAAGAATTGATGCTTTTGAACTGTGGTGTTGGAGAAGACTCTTGAGAGTCCCTTGGACTGCAAGGAGATCCAATTAGTCCATCCTAAGGGAGCTCAGTCCTGGGTGTTCATTGGAAGGACTGATGTTAAAGCCGAAACTCCAATACTTTGGTCACCTCATGTGAAGAGTTGACTTATTTGAAAAGACCCTGATGCTGGGAAAGATTGAAGGCAGGAGGAGAAGGGGATGACAGAATATGAGATGGTTGGATGGCATCACTGACTCAATGTACATGGGTTTGGGTGGACTCTGGGAGTTGGTGATGGACAGGGAGGCCTGGCATGCTGCGGTTCATGGGGTCACAAAGAGTCAGACACAACTGAACGACTGAATTGAACTGAATCTGATTTCCCATCAGTTCAGTGAAAAACAAATTATATTCTGTTCCTCAGAACCCATGTCAACCATAAAAATACCAAAATTGTGGAAGTGAGATGTGAGAAATATGAAGTCACCTCCTAAACGTATCTAACATATTTGATGAACTTAATATACTCAAAATAATCATGATTTTTAGAATCGACTAAATTTAGTTTTTGCAAGCATTTGTTTATTATGGTGAAATAAGCACAATGTAAAATTTACATCATAAATGTGCCTTCTGGGAGATTTTCCTACAGAGACTAAATTGACTGAATTTCTATTCTCTAAATTCAGACAGACATGTTAAGTGTTGAAAAGTGTCATGCTGATGATTTCTTTCAATGCTTTTCCAGCTTTGGAAAGGAGATTCCCCTTAGAGGTATACGTTTAGCAAAATAATATCTTGTAAATTTTCCTCTTCTTGCGCTCAACAGGAAGCTGATGGCATAGGAGGCTGGCTGGTCCATGCTGACACCATTCATTGGGTATCTGCTATGATGTGAGCTGAACCCTGGGCCCTGGGCAACATGGAAGATGTAGAGAAAAAATAAGATGGTCTCTGCCTCTAGGAAGCATGTGAGACCTTCAGCTAGGGAAGAGAGAGAAATCTGTAGCTGCTGAAGGGAGCTGGCTAAGAGCTCATGGGCAGCTGGAAGGTCTTCATGGCTCACTCCACTCAGAGCACCATGTTGTCAGGAGAAGGCTACTTGGCCCAGACTGAGCAAGTGGAACCTTGGTCTACTTGTGAACAAGGCTTGATGACTCACAGGCCATTGGGAGTTGCTGTCCACAGCTTGACACATTTTGAGCCTGGACACATTTGAGCCTTTGTGTTCTCTCTCTAGCACAGGAATTGCTTTTGGAAAAGCACCATTTCTTGGGTCAACATGGAGATTACCCTGTGGAAGACCCTGGGTATGTGAACTATTACTGACAAATATTATTGAGGGTTTGTTTTATGTGAGAAAACACACCAGATTCCAGGCGTATAGACCCTGCTTTCAAGGTCTCATGGTAGATTAGAAGAGATACAGATGTGCACACATGACCAAAGTGTGCCTGGACATTGGGCTTGGGGATATACTTAGTTGCTTCAGTTGTGTCTGACTCTTTGCAACCCCATGGACTGTAGCCAACCAGGCTCCTCTGTTCGTGGGATTCTCCAGGCAAGAATACTGGAGTGGGTTGCCATCTCCTTCTTCAGGGCATCTTCCCAACCCAGGGATTTAACCTGTCTCCTGCATCTCCTGCATTGCAGGTGGCTATCCACTGAGCCACCTGGGAAAGTGACAATCAAAAGACCTAATATGAAATCTTGGCTCTGACCAGCTGACTCTGTGACTTTAGTCACATCCTGTAATTTCTCTGGGCTTTGGTTTCTTTATTTGCAAAGGGATTTGTGGCTGAGAGAAGAAAAATTGTCTGTTTGGTCTCCAAGTTGCCTTTCTGTTTTAAAATTTCCTGTCTCTTTGAACCTCCTAGAAATAATCTGTGCTCCATAGGCAAGATTCTCTCTTGTACTGATTTTCTAGGTCTTCTGTAACAGAGCACCACAGACTGAGTTGTCTAAATAACACAAATGTGTTGTCTCACGGTTCTGGAGACTGGGGTCTGAGATCAAGTGGTTAGCAAGATGGTTCTTTCTGAAAATTGGAATAATCTGTTTCATGCCTCTTCCTTAGTTTCTGGAGGTTTGCTGGAAATTTTTGACATTCCTTGGCTTATACAGTTCTGTCTTCATGATCTTCTGGTGTTCTCCCAAGTACATCTATGTCCAAATTTCTTTTTTATAAGGACACCAGTCTTATTGGCTTGGGTCATATACCTCAGCATAGCCTCATTTTTAACTGTATCATCTCATGTTAGCTAATTACATCTGCAATAACCCTGTTTCCAAAAGAAGTCACATTCTGAGGGGTAGGAATTCAGTGTATGAATTGTGGGAGGGGGGTTAGACAAAATTCAACTCATATTAGCCTGTTATATTCATTTCTACCTTGAAACCTTTGGTCCATCCTTATTCAGGTGGTAAATCTTTTTCATCTTAGTTATCAGCTCTGATCAGTTTGAGTGATCACCTGAAATGTTGAGTAGAGAAGAATTATGAATTGACCTCTAGGATTAATGGGAAAGGTGACGAGAACTAGCTCAGATTCTTTTTATGGGTAGAGGATATAAGGAATAGGGTTTTGGCATGTGCCTGCTCACACAAGGAGGAGACGATTTAAACATCTTGCTGCTCATCCCTGAAGCAAAGACCTCACCAAAAAGTCAAGACAAGAACTGCTTTTTTTTCAGATCTCTCTGCTTGAGATGATATTCAAAGAGAGATTGCCAACTTGCAGTCTTGCTGCATTTAATCATCCTCTCAGGGCCTTTCAGCCCAGCCCATGAAGATGATTTAATCATCAACAGGACTCAACTATTCCATAATGAGAGTGAAGGGAATTAAACTTTTAGGAAGACATGATCAGTCTGGACTTTCTGAATGTTTTCTGAAACCAGATCGGAAGAACCAAAAACAAACCCTCAGTCCCACTCTTGACACCTATAGCATCAAAACCACCAGATGATGGCAGCTGCTATAGAAATCTAAGCAAGTGTGGGAATGCCTGCCTTGAGCTGCAAGCTTGGTACAGGAGCCAAAAGATGGGCAATGACAGGAAGCCAGTGTCTGTGTCAGTGTGGCTACAAAAGAAGTACTTTTCAAGACGAAAAGGAGACCTTCTGTGGACCTTGAAAGCAGCTTGGACTATCCAGGGAAGCCTTGATTTTTGTTTCAACTGCTGAGTTCCTTGACGAAAACTTGGGAGACTGGGCAAGGCCAAAGCCTGTTCACCACCAGAAAATATTTTGATGGAGGGCTTTGTATTTAAGATATTCATTTGAAGTATGAGTGCCACTGATTTGAAACTTTTCCCCTCGTATAAGGGGTCAGGATCACACACCAGGCACTGTTTCAAATGTATCCCACTAGTGAAAGGTGGAGAAGGCAATGGCACCCCACTCCAGTACTCTTGCCTGGAAAATCCCATGGACAGAGGAGCCTGGTAGGCTGCAGTCCATGGGGTCAGGAAGATTTGGACACGACTGAGTGACTTCACTTTCCCTTTTCACTTTCATGCATTGGAGAAGGAAATGGCAACCCACTCCAGTGTTCTTGCCTGGAGAATCCCAGGGACAGCGGAGCCTGGTGGGCTGCCGTCTGTGGGGTCACACAGAGTCGGACACGACTGAAGCAACTTAGTAGTAGTAGTAGTAGTAGTAGTAGTGAAAGATACATCCTCTTCTTGTTCAAATGCTACATTTCTGTTTGTCCCTATTTGACCACGGCCCTTATCATGAGACTATGCCAGGCAAGTCTGTTGGAAGTAAGTCAGAGACACCTGAAAGGGAGCTGGGTCTTCCAGCCACAGCCATCCTAGTTGAACTATCCCAGTCACCTAGCAAACTGGTCAGAGGCACATAAGTGAGTCCAGCCAACATTAACCAAGCCCAACACAGACCAGCAAAACCACCCAGCTGACCTGTAGACTTGTGAGAAACAAGGACCGTTTGTTATTTTAAGCCATTAAACATTGAAGGGTTCTGTTACATAGCAATAACTAGCTGCTACACACCGTTTCCCACATATAGGGGCAAAGAGGGAGGTTGATAGACTAGGCAGAAGCTGTGTCCACTGTGGGAATTCAGCTGTGACTAGGAAACTGGGAAGCTGATGAGGCAGGTCCATTAGAAGGCTATTTGCATAAGATACCTCCCAGAAGAGAATTCATCTGGAGGGATGAACAAGTCAAGCAGAAAAACTTGGTTTGGAAACAATGACGTTAGTCATCAGAGGCTGAGAAAATCCACCAGGTTCTGTTATTCTAATGGGTCTTCTGACTTAAGGTCGATGAATTCTTGTTTGACTTTTTTGGTTGAGGGTACAGCTTCCCAGCTTCGGGATCAGTGTAGAAACTTATAAAGCTAAAGCAACCTGGGAAGAACATGTGAACAAAGCACAAATTTGGTACCCAGGAGATTCCAGCACCTTAGTAAAAGATAAGAGCAAAGATAGGGTACCCAGAAGATGACTGAGTCACATCTGTCTAAATAATTACATTAATCCATTATTTCATTCACTATGTGTTCAACAAACATTGAGGGCTATCCGGATCACACTGTGTTAGGTTATATTCAGTTCAGTTCAGTTCAGTCGCTCAGTCATGTCCAACTCTTTGCAACCCCATGAATTGCAGCACGCCAGGCCTCCCCGTCCATCACCAACTCCTGGAGTTCACTCAAACTCATGCCCGTCGAATCGGTGATGCCATCCAGCCATCTCATCCCTTCTCCTCCTGCCCCCAATCCCTCCCAGCATCAGGGTCTTTTCCAATGAGTCAGCTCTTCGCATTAGGTGGCCAAAGTATTGGAGTTTCAGCTTCAGCATCAGCCCTTCCAATGAACACCCAGGACTGATCTCCTTTAGGATGGACTGGTTCTGGATCTCCTTGCAGTCCAACGGACTCTCAAGAGTCTTCTCCAGCACCACAGTTCAAAAGCATCAATTCTTCTGTGCTCAGCTTTCTTCACAGTCCAACTCTCACATCCATACATGACCACTGGAAAAACCACAGCCTTGACTAGACAGACCTTTGTTGACAAAGTAATATCTCTGCTTTTGAATATCCTATCTAGGTTGGTCATAACTTTCCTTCCAAGGAGTAAGTGTCTTTTAATTTCATGGCTGCAATCACCATCTGCAATGATTTTGGAGCCCCCCAAAATAAAGTCTGACACCGTTTCCACTATTTCCCCATCTATTTGCCATGAAGTGATGGGACCAGATGCCATGATCTTAGTTTTCTGAATGTTGAGCTTTAAGCCAACCTTTTCCTTCTCTTCTTTCACTTTCATCAAGAGGCTTTTTAGTTCCTCTTCACTTTCTGCCATAAGGGTGGTGTCATCTGCGGAGAGACAAATGCTTTTATAAGGTGGGGTCTTACCCACGAAGAGCCCATGGCCTGGTCCACATTTAAAAATAGGTTTTATCTTACATGTTTCAATGCCATTCTCCCAAATCTTCCCACCGTCTCCCTCTCCCACAGAGTCCATAAGACTATTCTATACATCAGTGTCTCTTTTGCTGTCTCGTACACAGGGTTATTGTTACCATCTTTCTAAATTCCATATATATGCGTTATTATACTGTATTGGTGTTTTTCCTTCTGGCTTACTTCACTCTGTATAATAGGCTCCAGTTTCATCCATCTCATTAGAACTGATTTAATGTATTCTTTTTAGTGAAACATGTAAAATATCATGTATGAAACGAGATGCCAGTCCAAGTTCGATGCACGATACTGGATGCTTGGGGCTAGTGCACTGGGACGACCCAGAGGGATGGTATGGAGAGGGAGGAAGGAGGAGGGTTCAGGATGGGGAACACATGTATACCTGTGGCGGATTCATTTTGACATTTGGCAAAACTAATACAATTATGTAAAGTTTAAAAATAAAATAAAATTTAAAAAAAATAAATAAATAAAAAGAAAAAAAAATAAAAATAAAAATAGGTTTTATCTTATGTGTTCTGATTGGTAATGGCTGCCTGGAACACACTCTTGAGGCATTTGAGAGTCCAGATCCTGATTCAGAGGAGTGCTGTGATTGACTAGCAATGTCTTCTCTGGCCACATATTTGTAACCCCAGTGAACTAATTTTAAGTCCTGGCTTCACATTTACTCAAAGATCCATGAACTAGGCTTCTTGCATGTATTATATGTGAAATTCGTCTCTCACTGCCTCTTCCTGCCTTGGCTGAGTGACAAAGAGCTGTACCGATACTAAGGAAGGTGATTCTAGGTTGGCATTCTCTTTTGACAAAGGAGCGGGATATTTTCTCTGTATCTCTTTTAGTTCTCCTCTGTAAGTGAGAAACATAATCCTCAGGAGGTGGGTGGGGTAGAACAGAGTATGGAGGGAAACTCATGTACAGTGACGAAAAGACTCCACCATCTCCAGCAGACTGATAAAGGGTTTGGGGGGTGAGGAGACCATGACCCAACTTTGAAAAGAAGCACTGATCTAGTACTAACCCATCCTGACTTGGCATCATAGGGACAAGGAAATAAAGACAATCCAAACACTCAGGTTTCTTGTATTTATCTAGTTTGAATGCGGTTAATCTGCTGACAGGCTTGGCAAGCCTGCACGTCCTGGACAGGGCTGGGCAGTGCTCCCAATGGGCATTTAATGAACACCGTGGAGACTTGTCAGTAGCTCCCCTGGGGAATCCAGGCTGAATTGGAGCCCATACTGGACAACTATGGAGAGACAAACGATTTTAAATTCACCACTCGCCCTGTTCCTGAAGGTCTGTTCACTTTGTGAGCCATGTAGAACTCAAAAGGCTGAGTATTTAACAAAGACTTAATCAAATTTGGCTTTTGTCATCTGTAGGACCTGTTCTCATGTCTGTGTTCTGCCTTCTCTACTGGTGTGACTTTGGTCAACCCTCAGGGTCTTCATTTGAAAAACAAGGATAAGAATACTTATCTTGGGGATTTAGTGAAGATAGAACAAGTTTGTAAAGTGCTCAGGAATGCCTGGCATATAGTTAGTGCTCAATAAATGACAGTTATGATTATTAGCAATTAAGTTCTGGACTCTTTGGGAGCATCACCCACCATCATCCCCTTTCTGTCTTCTCGTTTCTACTTACAAGCAGTATTGGGCTCTAACTCCCCATGGACAGAAGCTCTGAGTGCAGACCCCCCATAAGCTTGGATGTCCCATCAGCTGTCCTGCAGCCTGGCCTCAAGTTGCCCTGCAAACACAGGCCATGTGGGGTTCACATGATCCCCAAAGGAGGTGCTGTTTTCTCAGCAGCTCCACTCCCATTTCTAGGCTGCATTGACTTGTGTCTCTGCAGACAAAGCCCAGTGTGTTTGTGAGGCTCTGGCCATTGTGACACTGAGTAATGAGAGGGCTGGGCAAGGGAAGAGGACAAGAAGCTGCTGAACCCAAGCCAACAGTGCTCCTGGTTGCGTTCACCCAGCTGTGGACAGCGCCTGCCGCCCAGTGGGAGGGTTTCAACACCAGAAGCTGCAGGCCCAGCCGAAACCCCCTGTAATACTGCCCCGCTGGGTCCCCTGGCCTGGCTGGGGTGGTGGGAATAAGTTTTAGGGGGAAGGGATACTGGGTAGTTCGATAGGGAGGTGGGAAAGACGCCCTCTGGTTCTTGCTTTCTGAGCTTCCCCTTCTTTACTCAACAGGAACACAGAGAAGATACCCACTGTGGGACGAGTGGGAGGAGCACAGGACTTGGAGAGACAGCTTAGCTTCAACACTGCCTTCCAGGCATATGCTTGCACAAGTCCCGTCATCTCTCCTGCAGCCTCAACTTTCATATCTGTAAGATGGGACTGTCACAAAGTTGACACAAGGGTCATGTGAGATGATGCATGTCTCAGTCTTTTATTTTTTTTAAATAAGGATTTATTTATTTGTGACTGTACTGGGTCTTCACTGCTGTGCACAGGCTTTCTCTAGTTGTGGCAAGTGGGGGCTACTCTTTGTTGAGGTGTGCAGGCTCTAGGCAGGCAGGCTTCAGGAGCTGCAGTGCTTTGACTCCCTGGTTGCAGCTCATGGGCTCTAGAGTGCTGGCTCAGCAGTTGTGGTGCAGGGGCTTATTTGCTCCATGGCATGCGGGATCCTCCTGGACCAGGGATTGAATCTGTCGCCTGCACTGGCAGGTAGATTCTTACCCACTGGCCACCAGGGAGGCCCTGTCGCAGCCTTTTTCAGGCAGGCAGTTACGTGCACAAATATTTCTTTGGCGTGTCTTTCTGTGCCTTTTTTTTTTTTTTTTTCTGTCCTGCCTCCTTCCTATCTTCATTTCTTTCTTTTTTTATCCAGGCTTATTCCTGAAGCCAGGGATTTTCAAACATTTCCACCAAAATGCCCCTAACAACCAAAAAGGGCAAAAAAAGATTTAGCCTGAAGTACCCAATACGGTGTGAAATTTCTTTGGCATCTCCTGTTTATTTCTAAGAGTGCTGTGGCTCTCGTGTTTGGCTCCATGTGGAGCAGTTATGGTTCTTGGCTGGAAACACAGAGCCGGTTCTTAGTAGCTCAGGCAGAATAGGAAGTGAAGAGCAACTGTGGATTTTGTAGGCAAAAGAGAGAGTCGAGTTCTCCCCGTAGAGGAAATATGCTCAAACCACCTCTCTGGGGCTGCCCCAGTGAATCCCCAAGTAGCATCAACCTTAAACACAGACATCACAGCTGCCAGACAGAGTTGCTCGCTCTGAGTACATGGGGAAGTGGGTACCGAGGCTCCCCCACTGCTGTGTACGTGGAAATTGGTGTCTCTGTTAGAACGCTGCCACAATTTGGCTTGAGTCCACATCCTCAGAGGCTTTCTGCCAAGTTAAGGTCTTGTATGAGTGTCTGTGGGCTTTCCAGGTGGCAACGGAAAGATCCTGCCTGCCAATGCAGGAGATGTAAGAGATGGGGGTTCAATCCCTGGGTCTGAAAGATCCCCTGGAGGAGGGCATGGCAACCCACTCCAGTATTCTTGCCTGAAGAATCCCATGGGCAGAGGAGTCTGGCTAGCTACAGTCCAGAGGGTCGCAGAGTCCGACACGAACTGAAGCAACTTGGCACACACGCGTGCATGAGTGTCTGGGCTTCCCTGGTGGCTCAGTAGTAAAGAATCTGCCTGCAATGCAAGAGATGCTGTTTCAATCCCTTGGGTTAGGAAGATCCTCTGGAGAAAGAAATGGCAACCCACTTCAGTATTCTTGCCTGGAAAATCCCATGGACAATGAAGCCTGGCAGGCTATAGTCCATGGGGTTGCAAAAGAGTTGTTGCTCAGTTGTTCAACTGTGTCCGACTCTGCGACCTCATGGACGGCAGCATGCCAGGCTTCCCTGTCCTTCACCATCTCCCAGAGCTTGCTCAAACTCATGTCCATTGAGTCGGTGATGCCATCCAACCATCTCATCCTCTGCTGTCCTCTTCTCCTCCTGCCGTCAATCTTTCCCAGCATCAGGGTCTTTTCTAATGAGTCAGCTCTTCAAATCAGGTGGCCAAAGTATTGGAGCTTCAGCTTTAGCATCAGCCCTTCCAGTGAATATTCAGGATTGATTTCCTTTAGGATTGACTGGTTTGATCTCCTTGCAGCCCAAGGTACTTTCAAGAGTCTTCTCCAACACCACAGTTCAAAAGCATAATTTCTTTGACACTCAGCCTTCTTTATGGTCCAACTCTCACATCCATACATGACTACTGGAAAAACCACAGCTTTGACCATATAGACCTTTGTCGGCAAAGTGATGTCTCTGCTTTTAATATGCTGTCTAGGCTTGTCATTGCTTTTCTTCCAAGGAGCAAGCATAGGTGTTCCAGTTTAAAATGTCGGGCCTTAGACCCTCCAAAAGCGTTCCCTAGCCACGTCAAATGCAGCCAGCTTTGTTACTGTCATATTGGACCAATGGAGCTGATCCCCTTTGACTGCACTGGTCACAGTCCCACTGTGAGGATCACCTGATGTTGATTGATCACCTGATCAGTTGATCACCTGATCAATTGATGTTGATTTCCGTGGTTCTCTTCTGCACTTAGCTCCTATCTGGTGAAGCTAATTCAGGCCCACTCAGCTCACCTCATGTGCAGTTTTATTCACAGTAAAGCACCAAGCCCCTCCCTGATCCTGGTCCATAATTCCTGTTGGAAATGGAACCCATTGAGAGAAAGTGGTGAGAGGACTGTGGCTCTTTTTCTTTGGAACTTAGACTTTTCTTACTTATACATCCCTAAATCTCAGTATCTTCCTCAGCAGAAAGCCACAAGGCTGTTGATGAGTCTTTGAAACAAAACACTTTTCAAATTTCCCCATGGCTGAAGGTAGCAGGATTGATGCCATGGAGGTTCACGTCGTCTCTGCAAAATGCAGGCTGACGTTCTCCTGAAGACGTTGTTTGGAACCGATTCTCTCTTGAAAAACCCTCTGCAAGGAGTGGACTCAGAAGCTACTGGCCAGATTTCAAATATGTACATGCAGAATGAGAGATATTTTTCCAGTTGGTCACTAGAAATAGAGCCTGGGCGAAAGCCCTAAAATTGGAAAGTACATTTCATAGCACTTTTTAATCTCCTAAAAATAGAAAAGTAACTTTGCTGTGCAGGAGGCGGGACAGAGGCCCTCGCCCAGGAAGGATGAATGCTGCCCTGTCTTGACCCGATGAGACTCGCTTCCCTGCTTGGGGAGGAGCCCCATATCCTGAGATCTGACTTCAAAATCCTGAACCCACACCCTCCACCCACTGCTCCCCAGCTGTGCTGTATTCCACACGAGAGGTGTGACCTTCCATCTCTCACCATCCTGCCCAGAGCCATGTACTAGGTTCCAAAGCTTGCCTTTGGCATGGATCTGGGGTCATCGATAGTAGGTGTGCCAGCTCCAAGAAAAACCAACGTGTTGGAGGCAGTAGGTAGATACTGAATTTGGTGCTGGTATATTTGCTGAATGGACTTGGATACGGGTCCATATATTCTCAGGGAACTCTGAAATGTGACTTGTGTTTCCTAGAGCACACCAGACATGGTGGCAAAAATGGGATGCTGCTGACAGCAATAAATCGCACTTCACTGGTCTCACCTGCTGTTACACGCTCCAGTTTTCCTTGAAGTGTCGCTCAAGTGTTCCTGACCTTTCTTGGGGCTCTATCAGATGTTGTCAGAAAGAAGCCCTCGTTTCCGTTTGGTGCCTGCCATTGTCCTCCTGTCCACCTCTGGCCTCTTCCAGTGGAGTCCCACGCTCATGATTCTTCAGCCAACAGCCACTTCGAGAATGGACATGCCCAAGATTTCCTCCATCCACTCAAGGCCACTGCTCAGTCCCTTGCCCCTGGAACTCATTTCTTCCCAGGCTTTTCTCCCTGGAACCCTTGCACTGAGTCCCTGGGAGGCTGGGTGCGCTGATGTGACCAAGTGATATCACCTTACTGGATCCAGAATCATGCTGCCATTGCCGTGATGACTGCTTTATTATCAGGCCAAGCTTCTCTCTCCAGGTTCCAGTTCCAGCTCTGCAGCCAACTTACTGAGTGATCTTGAGCAAAGCAACTAATCTCTCTGGGTTTCAATACACTTACCTGTAAAACCTGGGAGACATGCCAGCTTGTGTCTATGTGTGTTAGTTGCTCTGAACATAGTGTCCAACTCTTTTCGACTCCGTGGACTGTAGCCCACAAGGCTCCTCTCTTCGTGAGATTCTCCAGGCAAGAATACTGGAGTGGATTGCCATTTCCTTCTCCAGAGGATCTTCCTGACCCAGGGATCAACCCTGGGTCTCCTGCATTGAAGGCAGATTCTTTACCGTATGAGCTATAGGGAAACCTAAAATCCTTTCTATTTTAGTATTTGATGACCCTTTAGAGGCACAGTGCTTTAGCAACCAACTCCAAGAAGGTATTAGCTCCCTCTATGAGTCAATCCATGGCCATGCTTTGTAATAAGGAATTTCTCTTTTCCTTCCTCTCTCTGACAACAGACAGGACTTTCTACTCATCATGCTATTTAAAACCTTCCAGTAGCTTCCTGTCATAAGTAGAAAAACTCCAGACTTGGTGGCACCCTATGTTGGTGACATCACCTCATACTTTTTCCCACTCTTGTTTAATATACTCCAGATGCAGTGGCCTTCATTTCACCCTTGAGACATTCTGTGCCCTTTATTCCAAGGTGTTCGCACGTGTTCATCTTTCTATCTGGAATGCTCTTCTCCCAGGCCACCCATGACTGGTCCCTTCTCATCGTTCAGGTTCTCAGAGTGCCTGGCTTAACATCTTCTATCTGCCTCCCACCTGGCCCCCTCACCAAGCTTGTCCCCATCATAGTCCAAAGGTCAAATCAGTCCACACCTGTTTATTCACAGCTTGCCTCCGGCTGCCTTTGTGTTGCATCACCAGAGTTGAGGACTGTGTGTGTGGCAGCGACAGAGGACACACGGTCCATAAGGCTGAAGCTGCGTACCATCTGGCCCTTGTCAGGAAGAGCTCGCCAGGTGCTGCTGTCCCTGTAGCCTCCTTCACCCTCAGCACCCATCAGCATCTGAACTGATGAATCAGTCTGCTTCCTTGCTTTTCCTTTTTCTCCCCGCACCTAGAATGTACGTGCCATCCAAGTCCACGGACTCATCTGTCTTGATCTGAGTGTCTTCATTATTTCTTAGCACAGTGCCTGACGCAGAGCCAATGAATAACGGTAGCCCAGATGGAGCTGGGTCTATTTGCTTTTGCTTTATTGCCACAACAGTGAAATTCAGTACGAATCCTAAGATAAGTCCCCCGCACCTCCGTGGTTACTTGCACACCCCTCTACCCACTGCCAAGCTCTCCTCTGCTCCCACCTCTTATCCCTACTTCTTCCCTTTCTTAATCCCTCTTTGATACTCCCAGCTGCCAGCATCCTTTTGCTTTTCACTCTGCGTGCATTTTAGCCTAGTCCTCAACCCTCTGGGAACCCAGCAGCCCTTCAGGGTACAGCCCATTGTGAGGAGGTCAACGGAGAGCAACACCACATTCCTCCCAGATAGTTCTGGGTGCTGCTGTGAGGGGTGATGTTTTGAGGTGTCTCAGAGACTCAGGCACACTTTTGAGAGCGCTTCATACCAAGGAGAGCTTTACTATTCAGGGCTATTTGAAAAATGAATCCAGGTTCTCAGGGAATGAAACTCAGGAGCCCAGAGAAGTTTAATCCAAGAAGCTCTGGATGTCAGGTGTGGAGGAGCTTTCTAGAATCATCTGGCGCTTCCCAAGTTTCTCCACCAAACCCCACTCAGTGGCCAATAAGAGTGATGCATGTCCCCCAGCAAGGAATGGAAGTGTCACTTCAATGTAACCTCCCAAAATTCATTTTATTTCAGCAACTTATTGGGACACTGTATTCTGTTTCATGCTGGATTTTTAAAGAAAGGATTATTTTGAAATCTTCAAGCAAAAATCCTGAACCACATCACCCCATGGCTTTATTCATCCCTAATACTCCCTGGTCTGTGCCCTCAGCCCTGCAGGTACTGATAAGTATGTAGCTTGGTAAGTATGGAAACGAATCTGATGTGTCCTTTAACAGATGAGGAAACTGAGGACTTGGCAGAGATGGTGGGAGCCTCCTAACCTTTAAACCAGCTCCCTTTCTACCTTCTTGGGAGGAGTAGCTCATCTGCGGTGGGATGAGATGTGCTGAGTGGCCTCCGTGTGCCCTTCCAGGTCCATGGCCACCCTTCTCCCCATGCTCTGTGACCCTGGAGGCTGATATGTACAAGCTTCATCCTTGTCTCTCTTGCCTTCTGACTTCTCATCAGTGGCCAATGGCAGACAAGTTCAAGGAGAGAGTGGCCAGGGTGATTATTTCCCCAGCTACCTCCCTGCCAGGCCTCAGGTTGGCAATGGCTGTGCTCCAAACAGAAGCCAGCTCCCCATTACAGCCAGAGAGACCCCACTGGGGTCTGGGAACTATTCCATTCTTCTCCTCTTTAGACCTAGGGGTGGTGGCCGCTTCTTCACTTGCCAACTCCAGACAGCTTCACTGCCCCAGCCGCACATTTGTCTATAGTGCCTTCATTCCATTCTCTTCAATCCCCTGTTAGAGTGTCCTTTGTTTCCTGCCAGGACACTTCTAGTAAATGGTACCAGAAACAGCCCCTCAAAATGAGATTCTGGGACTGGGCTGCTGACACATTTATTAAGTACACATATAAGTATCAGGTGTATGAGTGTGCTGAGGCTGGGGGGAACTGATTATTGTGGCTTGCAGCGTCCTCACAATTACTTAAATCATTACCGGTCGTGGCAGGGGATGGACTGGAACACGCAGGGAGGAGGTTATGATTTGAGGTCAGTGGCTGTCCTTCTTAGCTGCTCTGGTGACAATGGCGATTGTTTGGACTGTAGTACAGGCTGGCTACCTCTGGAGATCCTAAAGTGTGTTCACAGAAAAAGTAAATTAAAACATCCCACTGAGAAATTTGACCATCCCACTGAGAATGCAGAAAGATAAGCAGCAGGCCTCAGCGGTCTGGAAGACACAATGCCTTGTCTAAGCAAATGGCTCAGACCCCCATGGCCCTTACTCTTTCTCTTTGCAGCCATGCTTATGGCTCCACAGAAGGTTCTCACAGCTAAAGAAGAAAAGATGATGACAGGGCAGACGTCTAGGTGGATCTACACAGCATCCTGGCACCAACAAGAAGCAGATGGCCCTCCTTATAGACCTGCTCAGGGGTGGCCCTAAAAGATAGTGGTGATGGAAAATCCAAGTAGTTTTAACTTTTGGCAGTGCAAAGACTTTGGCTCTTGCCAGATTACAAGACTGGTGACAAGGCGGTCTGGGGAGAGGTGGATCTCTGGGAATGGGTACAAAGGGTAAAGACATCTGTGTCCTGTGAATACACTCACCAAGGGCATTTACTGCACACAAAGTTCCAAACAAGCAAATACACAAGACAGTCTGTCTGAGGAATGTGAGTCCTTTTTCCAGATGACCCTGTGTTTGCTCCATAGGCAGAGTGGTCCTGGCAGCAGGGGTAGCTGGCATAATGGGTCCATCATAGATGTTCCCTTACCAAAGCTGCTTGAGCTATCACCACTGCTAAGACCACCCCGCCAAGACAAAGGGAGCCGATATAAGCCTCTAAAGTGGGACCATTCCTCACGGGACTGACAGCTACCTGGCTGCAGGGTAATTACATTGGACCCCTTTTATTACGGAGAAAGCCAGGTTTTGTCCTCATGGGAGAAGATACCCATTTCATTTATAGAATTTGCTTTCTGTACCCACAATGGTTTTGCCATCACTATCATTTAGGAATATGTAAAGAGCTTTACCTATTACCATGGTGTTTCACACAATATTGATTCCAAGTATGGAACTCATTTTATAAGAACAAACATATAACCTGGGGCTCAAATACAGAATTCACTAGTGTTTCCATATACCCTATCGTCCAGAAAGAGCTGACTGGGTATCTATTACAAATTATTAGCTGTCTATTACAAATTAGCTATCTATTACAAGTTATCCCTGTACTTATTTTAAAACAACAAACATTATATCCCAGTTTCTTGATGGGTCCAGAATATAAGCATGGCTTAGTGGGGTACCTCCGACTTAGGGTTGCTCACAAGGTGCAATCAAAATAAAGCCAGGGATGTCGTCTTCTCAAGTCTTGACTAGAGGAGGAGTCACTCACTCACACGACTGCTGGCAGGCTTCAGGTCCTGGCTGGCTGTTGGCCAGAGACATCAGTTTCTTGCCATGTGGACCTCATCAGACAGCGGCTCACAACTCAGCAGCTGGACTCCATCAGGACAAGCAAACAGACAGCGAGATAAAGCCTGCAAGACAGAAGCCAGAATCTTTGTAATCTAATCTTAGACGTGGCAGCCATCACTTTTACTATATTCTATTCACTGAAGCAAGTGACTAAGTCCAGCTCACATTCAATAGGAGGAAAATATACAGGGGCATCAATACCTGGAAACAAGGACTTTATGACTTCATGCCATCATTTATTTTGTGCCTCCTTGAGATATCAAATCCAATTCTCCCACTTTCCCTATAAATCCAATGTGTGTGCGTGCTTGTGTGTATTATTTTAGCTCACTGAGAGACCCTCCTGCCTCCATCTCATTGAGCTCTACTGCTTACAGTCAGTCTAGAAGTCCCTCTCTCTCTTGGAAATCTCCCTTCCCTGAAGATAAAAGAGGGAGAGGTCAACACAGTGCCATGATTATACATGATACTAGATAAATATTTGCTTCCACATGCCAGCTCAAAGCCAAGTATTCAATTTCTTCTCACCCAAACAATCTCCCCGCTTCCTGTTCCTACAGAGTGTCTTGGTTGAATTGCATAACTAAGCAAACTCCATCTGAATCTATTGAAAAACAAAGAAGAGTCATCAAGTATAAAGGCCTACACATCTTTGGGCTTCCCTGGTAGCTCAGCTGGTAAAGAATTCTCCTGCAATGCAGGAGACCCTGGTTCAATTCCTGGGTTGGGAAGATCCCCTGGAGGAGGGTGTGGCAACCCACTTCAGTATTCTTGCCTGGAGAATCCCCATGGACAGAGGAGCCTGACGGGCTCCATGGGGTCACAAAGAGTCAGACATGACTGAGTGACAAAGCAAAGCACAAACATCTTCATTTCAACTCAGTTATACACTCAACTATTGAGTGGTTAGCATTTTCCAGGGATGACACCAGTGATTGTTGTTATTGAGGGAATTTAAAAAGTCTGGACCAAGAGTTCTCAGAGTGTGGTCCCAGAAGCAGCAGCAGCAGCCTCATTTAGGGATGTATTACAAATGAAAATTCCCAGACTGTACCTGGGACCCAAGTGAATCAGAAACTCTGGGGATGGGAACCAGAAATATGTATTTGAACAAGTTTCTCATGTTTTTTGGTGCATGCTCAATGTAGAGAACATTTGCTCTAGAATGATGGCTTTTAATTCTGGTTGCCCTCAGTATCACCTGGGATGCTCTTTCAAAATAGCAAAGACAGGTTCCACCACTGACCAGTTGAATCACAACCTCTGGGGGTGAGACCTGAGCCCTGGAAGATTTTTAAAGCTTCTCAGTTACTTCTGTTGAGCAGCCAAGTTTGGGAACCTTTGATCTAAAGGCCCACATTCAGTATAGTCATAGATTGTAAATAATGAATGCAAATCAAACTGGGATAGCATTTTAGAATAAAGAGACTAAAAAACGCTATAGATAAGTAAAGAGTAACCTGAAATAATGCTGGATGCTATAGCAGATACACTTCAAAGCACTGGTGCCATAACATTTATTTCTTATTCTTGCAACAGCCTAGTGCAAGGTCTGCAGGTCTCTGATTCATGCAGCCACTCAGGAGACCCAGCTCCTTCCATCTTGCGGCTCCATCCTCCTCTAGGTCCTTAGAGTCCATCCCATTCAGCAGGTGGATGAGGAAGAAGAGTAAGGATCTCAGGTTGTGTGGCCCTCTTCAAACTTCATGGGAGGGTGTGAACCCAGAAAGAAGAATCTGAGAGGGCTTTAGCAGGCAGTCCAGTGGCATCGTTGTGATTTTCTGCAAGGGACTGTCATCAAATATCTTGAACAAATGAATTGCAAGTTTGTAGGAAACATATGAACTTTGCATTCCCATTAGTTATATATGGACTTCCCATGCTTTTCCAAAAAAAGGCAAATAAAGAAGTTATATAGCTGGATCCCCTAGTTGGATAACTTGAATACAGAAAAAGCATGAACATTTTGAGGACACAGTGAAAATAGCAGGTTTTGAGGAGAAAGTCACAATAAAGGAAAGAGGAGGAGGAGACTGTTAGAACCTTCCGGAGGTCTTGAAGAAAGTAATTTTACAAGTCTAAATATATCTGAGATGTTTAGGATAGGAAGATGACCAGACAACTATGCCTGTGACTGTTTCCCTACACACGTTATGTATATTCAAGCAAGCTCTCCATATGTTGTGGGGTGTGCCCTTTCTCAGTTATGATAAGCACTCGGCATCAGAATATGCTGGAGAGGTTGCATGAGCTGCCTTCTGGGTCATGTAGTGGCAAGTTAAGGGCAGCCATGATGAGCTGTGAGTGGTTAGGAAAAGGCAGTGGTTCTTTGGGAGCTGAGAGAGTTATTTACAAAGCTTGGGGTATTTTAGGCAAACCATGCTAAAACCTGACTTTTTCAAACATGCGCCAACAGAGGTTTCAAATTTGGCCAGAAATGATGGTTCTTGGGTCTAGGGCAAGTTAACTACATCTCCTGGAATTAGGTTTTTAAAGTGTACTTCTATTCATTGATTCAAGAAAGGCACATGGAGAAGCTAATGTTTGCCAGAAACTGTCATGCCCTGGGGATGCAGCTGTGATCAGCACAGAATGTGCATTCTCTGCCTTCTCTGAGCTTGCACCTCATAGGGACAGTGTATGAATAACTGACTCTCACAGTGCAGTGTGATAAGTCTTTTGTGGGATCCTAGAGAATGCTCAAGGTAGTAATGACCTAGTCTTTGGAGGAAAGCACGTATTGTGCTTTTTATAATATTTATATTTATAATTGTGCTTGACTGTAAATAACCGACTCCTCCTCACCTTAACCTCTTCCCAGGAAGGGGGGAAATGGTGGCTTTAACAATTAAGAACTTATTATTTCCAGAAGCAGGTGGTCCAGAGTTACATGACAGCTCAAAGATGACATCAGGGCTTTTGCTCAGTCATTCTCAGCATATGGATTGTGTCCTCATAGTTGCAAAATGGGTTTTAAAATTCTAGGCAGTGGTTCCCCATTCCAGGTAGTATGTGGAGGAAGATCAGATGGCAAAATGCCAGAGGAACCTGTTAGGAGGTTTCCAGAGTCTCGGTCCAGCACCTTCTTATCTTTTTGGCCAAAGCTGTGTCCTGTAGCTACTCTAGATGCTAGAGTCATAAGAAATGTAGCTTTTGGCTCAAAACTCTGCCTCATCAGGCTCAGGTGGACTTGTGTTCATCAGGAAGAAGCCAAAGTAGCTACAGGGGAGGTGATTCCAGCAACCTGTCCTGGGGGCTGGAGTAGGTGAAGGAAGCAGGCGCCATGTCGTGGCCTTGATGGGTTTTGTGTGTGTGTTTGGAGCTCTTAGCACTCTGGCAGTTTCAGGTGAGCACAAGGCTCGAGCGGGTAAGGAGACCTGCTGAAGGCTGGATTCTCGCCCGCTTCTCCCTATCTGGGGCAGAACCACCTGCCGCAGGCCTGACGTGCTCTGCATTGGAGGCAACAGGGAACCGCATTGCCCTCCCTGCCGCTCACCTTCAGAGAAGACCTAGAAACACAACCATTCCCACGTAAAGCATTTGAGTGTTTTTCCACATCATACTAATTCCTCCCAGCAAACCTGGAGGAAAAGAAAATGTGTGGTCCCAACATAAGGATAAGGAAACAGAAAGCAGAGAGGGTGGGCACTTGCCCAGGGCCACACTGCAGGTTAGCGGCAGACACTGGCCTAAGGCGCAGAGTGTCTGCTTCTCTCCTATCCAGGCCAGATGTGCATGCCCATGAGTGCCCATGTTGAGCGGGGCTGAGCTGAAAGCCTGGCTCAGGTGAGCCGGAGGATCGGAAAAGGAGGACAGATGCACTGGGGCCACAGTCGGTCATGGTGTCCACCAGGAGGGTTGATAGGGTTGAGACAGCCCACAGTCAGAGGCTCCAGGATGGCTTTCCTGGCCTTAGCCTGCCAGGATGGCTCCTCCTTGGACAAGTTCTCCCTTCTCCCCATCAACCCGGATGGTTCTTTTCCCTTCACATGGGGCCTGAGAAAGTTGACCTTCTTCTCTTTGGTCCCTTTTTGCTCTCAATTCCTGCTGAGCCTCCAAGGCTGTGAGCAGGGTTTGGGGGGAGCCGCTCGGAGCAGCCTTGGGATGGAACAGCCCTGGCGGTCCCCTGGCACTTTCCCTTTTCCTCCCTTCTCTCCCAGCCATGGCTCTGGGTGTCTCCTCTGTCCTGTCCACACCTGGCAGCCATGGCCTTACTGTTAGTCGCTAAGAGGAACTTTCACACTTCCACCTGGAGCATGCCTGATCCTTAAGATCAAGCTCTAAGCTGAGTCTCCACAGAGGCTCACGGAGATAGCTGCAGATGAGATAGCTGCAGATGGAGCGTGCTGAGCTGTGTTCCCTGGTCTGCAATGCTCACCTGGCTCCTGCGAGGCCTTCTCAGGACTCTGGACTCAGTGTCTCCTCCCCTGTCTCAGGTTCACCAGCCTTAGAGGATCCCTCTCCAGGGCCCATGGGTCTCAAAGCATCAACCCCCACTACAATGTACTACCCATGCATGTCTTCCTCCTCCCTCCCCTCACATTGTGTGTGTGCTTAGTCATTCAGTCATGTCCGACTCTTTGCGACCCCATGGACTGCAGCCTGCCAAGTTCCTCTGTCCATGGCAAGAATACTAGAGTGGGTTGCCATCCCCTTCTCCAGGGGATCTTCCTGACCTAGGGATCGAACCCAGGTCTTCTGCATTGCAGGCAGATTCTTTACCATCTGAGCCACGAGGGAAGCCCCTTGCATTCTCCAGATCTAAACAGTGCTTGGCAACTGTAAGTCCTCTACATATACTGGATGAATCAAGGATGCATTATGGTACAGCCCATTTTGAAAGCATGTGGAAAAAACCTTTGTCACATCCTTGAGGTGCCTTATCCTGAAGAAGTTGCTGAGAGAGAAAGAAAGAACCATAGCCCATGTTTGTTGAGCACTTTGTATATGCCAGGCACTGTCACAAGCTCTTTGTAGGTCATTGAATCTTCCCTTTTGCTCCTCAGAAAACAGAGGCATAGTAAGGTTTAGTAAGTTGCTCAAGGTCCCACAGCCAGGAAGTGGTGGAGGTATTTCAACTGTGGAGCTCAAGTGATTAACCCTTTAGCACATGTGCTGCATTTTTAGTGCCAGCTCCCCACCCTCCCAGCCAAGCCAGAGCCTTCATGTGGATCAATTAGACAAAAAGGCAAGACACAGCCTGCCCAGCCCTTGCCACTCCTCTCTGCCCCAGTGCTAATTCGGGAGTGAGAGGTCGGAGGGAGGGCTGGGGCCCGGGTGGGAAGGAGAGCTGGGGAGACTTCCACAGAATAGGTGCGTCCTCCGCAGCACTCACGGCTGAGAAACCGGGGCTGTTCCTCCTCCGAGATCCCGCCAGATCGGGGCAGGGAGCAGTGGCTGGGTGGAGACCCAAGCAGGCTGAGAAAGGCGCCGCAGCGTCCCCATCACCCGAGGAGAAAGGTGACTCCTGTTTATCAATAAGGCTGGGCTGGGAACAGGTCTCAATAGCTCAGCGCTCTGGCTTGGGGACCAGAGCCGGTTGCTTCCTCCCAGTGGAGGTAGGAACTAGAACCACCCAGGCAGGCATGAACATCCAAGGTGCTCCCACAGTCTCTGACATGCCACCATTGGCGAGAGATTTGGAAGTGTTTTTCCCTTCGTTTCCTTTCAAGATAAATGTTTATGTCATCTTAGAACTTGTTGAGAAAAGCATACAGGTTCCTTATCTCAGTTGCATCTTCCAGGATGGGTGTGAAGCCTGAAGGCTTATGAGAGTTATTGGAGAACCCAAGTGATGCAGCTGTTTGTCTCCCACACAGAGTCTCTGGGTCCCACTTCTGATTGGCTGCAGAACCTGGGTGGCTCACCTACCCTCCCATTGCCTCAGCTCTCTGCCCGAAAATGGGGTGACGATTGTACCTATTCATAGAACTGTCAGAATTAAATAAGTGACCTATGTGATTGGCACCACGCAGCGGCCTCTGACACACGGCAAGCAGTAATGTAAGCATCAGCTGTTATCATTATCCCATTTTACAGGTGAGGGAAACTGAGGCTCAGAGAGGTGAAGTGACTTTCCCCGGGTCACATAGCCAGTTGGTGGCAGAATGAAGATCCAGTCTCTGTAACTTGCTCTTCCAGCTCCAAGCCTGACGATCCACAGTGAGGAGGGTACCCCCTCCATCATCCTGCCAAAACAGCAATATTCCTTGTCTTTGGGACAGGACCAGAGGTACCCGGTGGGGAATATTAAAAAGATGATGGGAAGAGAGGAATACTTGTTCACATTCTTCTGTGTACCACACTGTTCAGATTGGGGATTGGCAAACCTTTTTCTTTCCAGGGTCAGGCTCAGATAGTAAACAGTCTTTGTGCGCCATCTGTTCTCTGCTGTAACTACTCAATCTCTGCTGTCGGAGCTCAAAAGCAGCCACAGGAAAGACGCAAATAAAAATGCATGGCTGTGTTCCCATAAACCTTTATTTATGAACACTGCAATTTGAATTTCATATAATTTTCATCTATTATGAAATAGTACTCTTCTTTTTATTTTTTCCAGCCATTTGAAGATGTAGAAACCATTCTTGGCTTGAGGGCCACACAAAAACAAGTGGTGTGCCAGGTACCCGAGGGCAGTGTGTTGACCACAGAGGTAGAGAGGCTGAGAGTGAGTGAATGCTGTCAGTACCGCTGAGACTCATTTTACAAGAGAGGAAGCTGAGACTCTGGGAACTTCCTAACAGGCCCAGGAAACAGGCTGAGCCCGAGCTCTCAGACTTGGTTGTTTGGGTCCCCTCTGCATTTGTCACCACTGTGTGGAGACGTGGTAAGACCCACTCTTTACGGGACAAGAGAAGCTGTCCTCGTGGAGGTGCCACTTTGGTATATGAGGGCATTTCCTCTGGTACTTGGGCCCTTTAAGGAAGCGTCAATTAGCTGATATCTAAGGACTGATGCTGAAGCTGAAGCTCCAATACTTTGGCCACCTGATGCGAAGAGCTGACTCGTTGGAAAAGACTCTGATGCAGGGAAAGATTGAGGGCAGGAGGAGAAGGGGCCGACAGAGGATGAGATGGTTGGATAGCATCATCGACCCAATGCACATGAATTTGAGCAAACTCTGGGAGAAAGCGAAGGACGGGGAAGCCTGGCTTGCTGCAGTCCGTGGGGTCTCAAACGATCGGACATGACTTAGGGACTGAACAACAGCAGCAACAAGGAGGTAGGAGGCCCCAGCCAGGGCCCTGGGCGAGCACCATAGTCCTGACTTGGCATGTGGCACAGGGACAGTGTTCTATCTAAACAAAATAATCTCTGAGCTCCATGGCACTTGTGACAAGACCCACCACTTCTGGAGCTGTACTCAGCAAGATGGAGGTTGGGAGGGCTCCCTGGCAGGTAGCCCTCACGGGCTAACCCAGAAAGGTGGCTTGGTCTTCAGGACATCGGCGTTGTAGGGGCAAGTGGTAACAGAATGTGAGTGAGAGATGCGTGTCTACAAGACAAAACTGCCATGAGGTTTCCTGGAAGGTGTGGCTGAGACTGAAAGGGTTTCCCAGAGGCCATCTGGCCTTTGTCTGGCTCTGGAGAGCGGGGAAGAGCCAGACAAAGGCCAGATAATTTTCCACGCATGAGGCCTTGGGCACGTGCGCTGCAGAGCCAGCTGAGAGGCTGGGGTCTGGAGCCGGCCCTTCCTGCCCGGTGCACACCGGGGGACCCCGGGGGTGCCCTGAGCTGGAGCTGCTGCTCCAGCTGAGCAGAGCCTCACCATGCCTGTTGCCCTCAGGCCCGAGCTTGCTTAGTCTTCCCCAGAGAAGAAAACGGCCCCACCTTGTGCAATAGGTACAGCCTGTTCTGGAATCTTCCACAAGCCAAGCCTGACTGAGTGTGGTCCCCAGTCATGGGGACCTGGGCACTTGGCTGTTTATTGTGTATCCTTTTAATATTGTTGTAATAGAAATAAACACTCTCACAGTAAGAAAATAGAAAAATATGGATAACACAAGAGACAAATGAAAAACATTCACAACCCTGCCTCCCAGAGGTAAGTCTGTTTTACTTTTCCTTCCAGTCTTTTTACTGTGCGTCCACATGTGTGCGCAGGCGCTGCTCATCCAAATGAGACCGTAGGAGGAGTTCTGCTTGGGGAATTCGATTCTTCTTCATTTTACACTGGAGGGTGAGCACGTTTCCCTGTCCAAATACATTTTTCTTTGCCAGTACATTTGCCCACCATCTCTGTTCAGCAAGCCTTTTTTTCAAAGGTGTGGGGCACTTGGGTTGGGGTCACAGATTCCAACTGGACCCCAGGATCCGGCCCTTTTTAGGTAAGGGTGCCGGGGCGGGCTCTATGGTTTTGAGTAATGGAAAAGCCCCAGGCTCGTTGTTTTCAGCAAGAGTTCCTGCCCCAGCCCTGCACTGACTCATTGGGCCATCTTAGACTCGTCAGTTCACCCCTCTGGGCCTCAGTTTCTTTGCCTATAAAACGGGACGGTTGGATTAAGGGCTTTGCCAGCTCTAATGTTCCATGACTAAGCACCTGGAGACTCCCCAGATTCCAGAACTCTCTGGAAGCAATGGCTGCTGAGGGGAAGCTGCTGCTTCTTGGTGAGTAAGCCAGAGTCTGAGCCCCGACGGGCTGAATTAGGGGGTCTCCGTCTGGAGGATCTGAGAGCCCCGCCCTGGGGTAGCCAGCGCCCTGTGCGGTGGTTCACAGGGCTGGGTTCCCTCCATCTGCTGACTCCCCACCCATGTGGAGAGGGAAGCAGCTGCTCCAGGGCCAGCACTGACCTCACAGCTCCCTCCTTTCTTGGTCATGGTATTCATAGCTGGAACCAGCTGCCAACAGCTGCTGGTTACATTTTGAAATCTAAACCACGTGACTGGGCAGGAAGTATGGCCCAAGCTGGTGCTGGGGCCACCCTGCAGAGCTGCTGGGATCTGGGAAGGGCCTAGGGAAGGGTTCTTGGGTGGGCAGGCCCTCCCACCTCCTCTTTCCCACCTTCCTCCCCCTCTCTTCCTTTCTTCCTGGAGCAGCAGCTGGCTTTGGTCAATTAGGTTTGTGGAGATCCTGCCTGTGAAACTTGGAGGCCAAGGCAGCCGCTGCATGGAGGCTTCAAAGGGGCAGGAATATTGTAAAAGATAAGCTGCAGAATCCTTCTCCAGGAGGCATGGGCTGTTTGCCTTCCACATTCTCTTGTAGAAATAATAGCAGTAACAACAATCATAGCAACATTGCTACTATGTAATGAGTGTTTGCTTCTCCTGGCTGGGAGCCAAATGTTTACTTGCTTCCTCTTACAATAGGAAGTCCTCATTAGATATAGTTTTCCAGAGTGAGGTTCTGCTATTATTATCCCCATTTTACAGATGAGGACATTAAAACTCAGAGATTAAGCAATTTGCCCAAGGCTGCCCAGCAAATGCAATGGGACTCAGGACTGTCTGACCCCACCCTTCAACTTCCTTGAACTTCATGCCTACATTGGTCAGGATCCTCCCAGCATAGCTTCAGGATTTTCTTTCTATGCAGAGATTTCCAGAGACTTCAGAATTCTATTGGTCTTGGACATCCGTGTACCAGGTCCTGTACTCACAAGGGTGTACCCTGCTGCTGCTGCTGCTAAGTTGCTTCACTCGTGTCGGACTCTGTGTGACCCCATAAACGGCAGCCCACCAGATTCCCTGTCCCTGGGATTCTCCAGGCAAGAACACTGGAGTGGGTTGCCATTTCCTTCTCCAATGCATGAAAGTGAAAAGTGAAACGGAAGTCGATTAGTTGTGTCTGACTCTTCGTGACCCCATGGACTGCAGCCTACCAGGCTCCTCCATCTGTGGGATTTTCCAGGCAGGAGTATTGGAGCGGGGTGCCGTTGCCTTCTCCAGGGTGTACCCTAGATGTGTGATATTTGGTCCCCAGTGTAGAAGTTTAAAATGTCATTGATAAGACAGGGGTGGACCTAGGATGTGTGCTGCGTGTTACGTGTGAAGTTGCTTTAGTCGTGTCCGACTCTTTGCAACCCCATGGATGATAGCCTGCCAGGCTCCTCTGTCCTTGGATTCTCCAGGCAAAAATGCTGGATTTGGTAGCCATCCCCTTCTCTGGAGGATCTTTTCAACTGAGGGATTGAATTCAGGTGTCCCACATAGCAGGCAGATTCTTTACCATCTGAGCTACCAGGAAAACCCAGTCCCAGGATACACTTCTCTTTTTCATGGCATCATGGAAAGAACCCCTGTTTTAGAGATATGCCAGCTGCAGTTTGAATCCTACCTCTGCCACTTACCAGCTGTGTTGCTCTGGGCAAGTCTCTTATGCTTTCTGTGCCTCAGCTCCTCATCTATGAAATCCAATTAGAGGTTGACTCTCAAGGATTAAAGAGACTGTAGGTAGAGTACCATCACATGTGTGCAGGGTTGCTCAGTCGTGCCGACTCTGCGACCCCATGGACGGCAGCCTGCCAGATTCCTCTGTCCATGGGTATTCTCTATTTTCATCTACCATCACATAGTAGATGCTTAAGTATTAGCTCTTGTAATGACTGAAAGAAGAGTGTCTGGAGTCAGATGGCCTGGGTTTTATCCTACCTTATCTGCTTACCAGTTACATGACCTTCAATTGTATACTTTTACCACTGTGGTTCCCAGATTCTTCCTCTACTGAATGGGGATAAAAATAGGACTGTTGTAAGGAATAAATGAATGCATACATATGTATCAGAACAACAATAGGCATCTTAGCAAATATTAACTAAGTACATTAGGAAATATTGACACATATTAACTTGCTCAATACATGCTCATTTTATTAATTATTCTGGCTTTATTATTACCATTATTTTGTTTAATATTTATATTTTGTTTATATATTTTGTTTTTATATTTATATAAAATATTAACATTATTTTGTTATATTAACATATTTGTTTTGTTTTTATATTGTGTTAAACAAGTTGCCTGGAGGGCTGCAGTCCATGGGGTCGCTGAGGGTCGGACACGACTGAGCGACTTCACTTTCACTTTTCACTTTCATACATTGGAGAAGGAAATGGCAACCCACTCCAGTGTTCTTGCCTGGAGAATCCCAGGGACGGGGGAGCCTGGTGGGCTGCCATCTATGGGGTCACACAGAGTCGGACACGACTGAAGCTACTTAGCAGCAGCAGCAAACAAGTTAACATTGTTTTGTTTTTATATTTTTTGTTTTATATTTTATATTTATTTTGTTTTTATATTAACATTATTTTGTTTTATAATGGATGGTTTTACATAAATCATCCATGTGATTTACAGACTCAAAATCCCCTCACTGACTCTCCTGGATGACCGTATTTCTGTTCATGGCCCTACACATTAAAATCATCCAAATTTACAACTGCAGAATCATTGAAAAGTTTTCTTTCCCTGCTTACCATCATCCTGTTGGTTCTTCATGGAATGTTTCTTCCATCAAAACTCTCCTTTCCACTCCCACTGGCTTCATACCTCATCAGTCACCTCCACCTGCTGTGAATGAGTCGAGCTCTGCTCTCCTGGGAGCCACTTTTGATGCAGGGAGAAGATGACCATGGTGGCAATGGGCACATGGTTCTTCCTCATCCATTCCCCTCTGCTTGGCTATTTCCAATCAACACACCCACATAATCAGATCTGAACTTAGATCTGACTACTCCCTTGCTGGAAGAACAGTCAATGATTCCCCATGTCTTTTATTTTACATACAGATTCCTGAGGCTGAGATTGAAGATTTTCCACAGTCTGGTCCAAACCTGCCAGGAGTCACTGTTGTTGACTGTCTACCTTGAGTGTTGATTATGCAATGACTTTACACCCATTCATAGGAGTTCCTCTGTCATTGACTGTTTCAGGATTGTGCAGTCCTAAGCCATGTCTAGTCAAGGCTATGGTTTTTCCTGTGGTCATGTATGGATGTGAAAGTTGGACTATAAACAAAGCTGAGTACCGAAGAATTGATGCTTTTGAACTGTGGTGTTGGAGAAGACTCTTGAGAGTCCCTTGGATTTCAAGGAGATCCAACCAGTCCATTCTAAAGGAGATCAGCCCTGGGTGTTCTTTGGAAGGAATGATGCTAAAGCTGAAACTCCAGTACTTTGGCCACCTCATGAGAAAAGTTGACTCATTGGAAAAGACTGATGCTGGGAGGGATTGGGGGCAGGAGTAGAAGGGGATGACGGAGGATGAGGTGGCTGGATGGCATCACAGACTCGATGGACGTGAGTTTGAGTCAACTCTGGGATTTGGTGATGGACAGGGAGGCCTGGCGTGCTATGATTCATGGGGTCACAAAGAGTCAGACACGACTGAGTGACTGAACTGAACTGAAGCCACTTCATATCACTGAGATGTGAAGAGAGATTTGCTCAGGGCTTCGTGGAAAAGAGAAATGTCTTCTCCCTCTCTCCTCTTCAACATGAACAACCTATTCCCTGGATTCAGCTGGCAGCCATTTTGTAGCCATGAGGATGGCCACCTTGAGGGCAGCGTCAACACAGAGCAGAAGAGAAAAGAAAAGAACTGAGAAACAGTCATGGAGCCCTGGCCAAACTACTTCTGGAGTTGCCCTACCTTGAACTTCCTGCCTCTCAGCCAAAAGTGGCAATGATGTTTGCTACTTCCAAGCCTGGCCCCTAAAGTGACCCATGCAATTTCCTTGCCCTCTCTCATATCTTGCTGTCTGGTTGAATGCAGAAGTTCCACTGGAAGACCCTCCAGGGGCCTTAAGGCAGGGTTCCATAATCCCTGGGCCACAGACCTCTTAGGAACTGGACCGTACAGCAAGAGGTGAGCGGCAAGCAGGCAAGAGACCAAAACTTCATCTGTATTTACAGCCGCTCCCCTTCACTTGCTTTACTGCCTGAGCTCCTCCTGTCAGATCAGCGGAAGCACTGGAGTCTCACAGGAGTGCAAACCCTACTGTGAACTGCATATGCAAGAGATCTAGGTTGCATGCTTCTTACAAGAATCAATCTGAAACCAGCCCCCGCGCCCTGACCCTCCTGGTCTGTGAAAAAACTGTCTCCCATGAAGAACCAGTCCCCGGGGCCAAAAAAGATTGGAGACTACTGCCTCAAGGCATAGCAAAGCCACCAGATACAAGAAACCTGGATCTCTGAGTCACCACTTGGAGGAGAACTGCCCAGGAATGCTATCCCACCAAGAACATCTGCACTGAAGCTTATATAAGAAAGATATTGTTTTATTGTGTTAAGCCACTAAAATGTTGAGATTATTTGCTGGTTAACCAGCCGTGCCTGAAATGGATGGTTGGTGGTTTAGTCGCTAACTCATGTCCAACTCTTGCGACCCCATGGACTGTAGCCCTCCAGGCTGCTCTGTCCATAGGATTTCTTGGGCAAGAATCCTGAAGTGGGTTGCCATTTCCTTCTCCAGGGGATCTTCCCACCCCAGGAACTGAATCCGGGTCTCTTGCATTGCAGGCAGAGTCTCAACCAACTGAGCTACAAGGGAAGTCGATACGGATGGGTTTAATAAAATCTTGGGCATACGTAGATGACACTTCTATCAAAATGATCAGCAGGTAAGAAAACCTTTACCTGATGACCAGGAGGACAGCAAGTAGAGAACTTTACAGGGGACTGGGTCACCCAACTGAGAGTGATGGTTAACTCCATTTCCTAATGTTGGCTGCAAAAATCACCCACTAGGCAGCGGGTGGGCAGTCTCTGAACACTGACTCTACTACTGTTCTTGGGGTCCCACCTGGTTCTATTCTATAATGGCCCTTCTTCTAGGTCCCAAAGACCACCTCCCTGATAATGTTCCTCTGACCCTCCTCCCTCTTCTGCCATTCATTTTGATAGATGTTACCAAATCAGCATCCCACAAAAAGTAAGTCCTTTTGAAGTCCCATCAACTGTTCATGTGGTGAGGGTGAGTGCCTATTTTACTCTGTACTATCCAGCACTGCAAACTTTAATTTAAAAAATTTTATCATGGTCAGTCAGTAGTTCAGTCACTCAGTCGTGTCCAACTCTTTGCGACCCCATGAACCGCAGCACACCAGGCCTCCCTGTCCATCACCAACTCCTGGAGTCCACCCAAACCCATGTATATTGAGTCAGTGATGCCATCCAACTATCTCATCCTCTGTCATCCCCTTCTCCTCCTGCCCTCAATCTTTCCCAGCATCAAGGTCTTTTCAAATGAGTCAGCTCTTCATATCAGGTGGCCAAAGTATTGGGAGTTTCAGCTTCAGCATCAGTCCTTCCAATGAATATTCAGGACTGATTTCCTTTAGGATGGACTGGTTGGATCTCCTTGCAGTCCAAGGGACTCTCAAGAGTCTTCTCCAACACCACAGTTCAAAAGCATCAATTCTTTGGCGCTCAGCTTTCTTCACAGTCCAACTCTCACATCCATACATGACCACTGGAAAAACCGTAGCCTTGACTAGACGGACCTTTGTTGGCAAAGTAATGTCTCTGCTTTTCAATATGCTGTCTAGGTTGGTCATAACTTTCCTTCCAAGGAGTAAGTGTCTCTTAATTTCATGGCTGCAATCACCATCTGCCGTGATTTTGGAAAAAAGTGTTTAACATAAATTTTATCACCTTAATGGTTTATAAATGTTCAGCTCCATGGCATTTAGTGCTTTTGTTGTTGTTGTTGGTTGCTAAGTCATGTCTGACACTTGTGACCCCCATGGACTGTAGCCTGTCAGGCTCCCATGTCCATGGGATTTCCCAGGCAAGAAGTGCCTTTACATTGTTAAATAACCAGTCTCCAGAACTTTTTCCATCTTGCAGAACTTCAACTCTTTACCTACTAAACAACAACTGTCCCTTTTCCCCTCCCTCCAGCCCCGGGCAACCACCGTTCTGCTCTGTTTCTATCAATTTGACTACTCTAGTTACCTCACGGAATAAGCGGAATCACACAGTATTTGTCCTTCTGTGACTGGTTTATTTCACTCCGCATAATGTCTTCAGAATTCATTCATATCATAGCATATGACAGCCTGCCTTTCTTCTCAAGACTGAAAAAACGTCTCATTATCTGTACATACCCCATTTTGCATCTCCTTTCATCAAGTGGACTTTTTTGGACTACTTCCACTTTTCAGCTGTTGTAAATGATGCTGCTATGAACACGGGTGTGCAAACATCTCTTCCAGATCTTGCTTTCAGTTCTTCTGTTTATACAAACCAGGAGTGGAATCTCTAGTTCATACGGTAATTCTACTTAAAATTCTTTGAAGAACCACCACACCATTTTCCATAATGGCTGCATTATTTTTCCTTCCCATCAACAGGGTGTCAGGATGGCAATGCCTCCACATCCTTGCCAACACTTGTTATGGTAACCATCTTAGTGGGTTTAAGGTGACATCTCACTGTTATTTTGATTTGCATTTCCCTAGTGATTAGTGACACTGAGCATCCTTGCGTATGTTCATTGCTTTACTTTGCTTTAACTTTTTATTTCCATTTTTTTTCATTCTATTTGGAGACCAAAGAGGAACTTTCATCCCAATGGTGAGATGTTTCCACTCTCCAGACTTATAAGGACTACCCTAACTTTGCAAACAACCGCTCAAGTCTGTGATGAATTGCCCCTCAGTGGTGGCAGGAAAAGTTCACACCCGTGATTGTCACGCTCATCAGACGCAAGATTTACACAGCGCTTTGTACTTTACACCATATCTCACTGGATCATCACAGCAGCTTTGCAGCCTTGTGGGTGCAGAGGGCAGATGAGGAAATTGAGGTTCAGAGATGAGAACAGAAAAATAGAACGGAATCAGTTCTTTAAAATCATAACCACCAAAACAAAGCACAACAGACACGGCTGGCTGCCTAGCCAACTAATCTCTAGGCCCACCCGTGTTGCTGCAAGTTGTTCAATATTTTCACATGGAGGAATGTCAGCTAAAAATACCCCTGGCCTGTCTGACCATCCTTTACCCTCTCTCTCTTTTGCCAGTGAGTTTGGAGAAAACCTGAATATTCTCCACTCAGCTCCTCCCTCTTCTCTTCTTTCAGACCCTGCGGTGAGGGGCCATTCTGGGTTTTCATCCACTCTGTGGCAAATGGGGGAAGCCTGAAGGTTTTTTGGAGGGATGTTACAAGTTCTTTTCAGGCAGCAGTATTAGAAAGCTCTCTCTGGCCACATATTTAGAACATTTTTGTTTCTTCAGCTTTTCCTAGTAATAAAGCTGTTGACTTGATCTCCATCTGTCTACTGAATGTATTTTTTCTTTGGTTCTGAACTCAGGAAGGAAGATTATTTTTTTTTTAACTCTTTATTTCTTATTGGAGTATGGCCAGCCAGCAATGTTGTGACAGTTTCAAGTGGACAGCAAAGGGACTCAGTCATACATACACATGTGTTTATTCTTCCCCAAACTCCCCTCCCAGCCAGGCTGCCACATAACATTGAGCAGAGTTCCACCCACTATACAGCAGGACCTTGTTGGTTATTCATTTTAAATGTAGCAGAGTATACATGTCCACCCCAAACTCCCTAACTATCCCTTCCCCCCATTCTTCCCTCTTGTCAACCATAAATTCATTCTCTAAGTCTGTGAGTGAAAGGCACTATTCACTGGACCACTAAACCTTAACCCAAAACCACAAAATCAAAATTATCAAGTATTTAATTTAATACAAAACTTCACATCATGGCTACTGCTCCTGTTTTTTATTTCCTGCTGGATATGGAGGGACAGGTGACGCCTGATGTGATCTGCAGTATGGTTTCCAAAATTAAGAGGGTCAAGGGCCCACAAAGCCTTTTGCTGCTGCAGCTAGGTCACTTCTGCTGCTGCTGCTGCTAAGTCGCTTCAGTCGTGTCTGACTCTGTGTGACCCCATAGACGGCAGCCCACCAGGCTCCCCCGTCCCTGGGATTCTCCAGGCCAGAACACTGGAGTGGGGTGCCATTTCCTTCTCCAATGCATGAAAGTGAAGAGTGAAAGTGAAGTCACTCAGTCGTGTCCGACTCTTCGAGACCCCATGGACTGCAGCCCACCAGACTCTTCTGTCCATGGGATTCTCCAGGCCAGAACACTGGAGTGGGTTGCCATGCCCTCCTCCAGGGGGATGTTCCCAACCCAGGGATCGAACCTGCTTCCCTTCTGTCTCTTGCATTGGCAGGCAGATACCACTAGCACCACCTGGGAAGCCTACGAAGGCCTTAAAAGAAATCAAGTAAGCACTGAGATGTGACTAAAGTCTCAGATTCAGAACAGACAGGAGATGTGGGTAAGGAGCAGGTAGCAGCGTTGAGAGGTACGTATGAAGTAAGAAGTTCTAAAATGATTTGACCTGTTGGATGATTGCAAACCCGGCTGTGTTTTCCTCTAAGAAAATGTTCTAGGTTTCAACCACATGATACTGAGTCAGCTGAGTCTAAAAGTACAGAAAAAAATAGTGTCAAAAGAAGTTACAGCAGCAGTGACACCAGGACTAGCTAGGGTTAGTCGCTCAGTCGTGTCCAGCTCTTTGCGACCCCGCGGACTGTAGCCCTTCAGGCCCCTCTGACCATGGAATTCTCCAGGCAAGGATACTGGAGTGGGTTGCCATGCCCTTCTCCAGGAAATCTTCCCAACCCAGGGATCAAACCAGGGTCTCCTGCATTGCTTGAAGATTCTTTACCATCTGAGCCACCTGGGAAGCCCAGTACTAGCTAAGATGTATGGAATATATGTTACTTCATTGTATTCAGTCTTCACCACAACCCTATGGATTAAGCACTATATTAGCTTTGTTTCACATTTGAGGAAATTGAGGCTTAGAGAAATTAAGTAGTTTGCCCAAGGTCACATGGCTGCTGCTGCTACTGCTACTAATTCCCATTCCTGATAAATTTTCTGAGGAAAGAATTTGATGGAAGCAAAAAGCAACCAGCATAAAATCTCTACTAGAATGCTTTATATAATTACAACCAGAGGAAGCAACTTACATGTACATCAGCAGGGTAATAGTTTAATAAATTATGCTGCATCTAATCAATGGAATGCTGCTGCTACTGCTGCTGCTAAGTCGTGTCAGTCGTGTCCGACTCTGTGCGACCCCATAGACGGCAGCCCAGCAGGCTCCTCTGTCCCTGGGATTCTCCAGGCAAGAATACTGAAGTGGGTTGCCATTGCCTTCTCCAAGAGGAATGCTAGGAAATAGTAATTCTGGAACTTGTATTAAAAAATGAGCATTAGGAACTCTGCTCAATGTTACGTGGCAGCCTGGACGGGAGGAGGGTGCTGGGGGAGAACGGATACACGTATATGTACGGCTGAGTCCCTTCACAGTTCACTTGAATCTAATCACAACACTGTTAATTGGATATACTCCAATAAAAAATAAAAAGTCTAAAAACACCACTAAAGAATACAGTGCTAAGGGAACAAAGCAGAAAATCAAACAGTGTCAACACCATGATGACAAACAGTATAGGAAAAAAAAAAAATCTGAGCACATGTAATCAAAACTGGAAAGATGTATCAAAAACAAAAATAACTTTTAATACCAAGTGTAACTGAATCTTTTTTCCAATTCCAAAATTATTTTCAACGTTGCAGAAGCACTACCTGTCAGTAAGAGCAGAACAGAGCTGCGTGGGGCACTGCAGGCGGGCTCGTGCATCAGCCAGTTTGTTGATGGGGAGAAGGGTCCCTGGGAATTCTGGGGAGAGCTTGATGTGGCTCTTCATGAGCCCCCAGCCAACCTGTATGTATTAGCCTGCTTCCAAGTGTCCTTTGAACTTAAGGCAGATGCTGAAATCCTGAGCACAATTTCTCTGTAAGCATCCCACAGGGAAGGACAACTTTGGCCCTGGCTCCAGACGGCTAGAATCTCGAAGCTCCACCAGTGGGGAGGTTTTGCAGACTTACCTAGGGTGCTGGTGATATCACCGAAACGTGGGTGGAGAAAGGCATGGGGCAGGACGGGAGAGGAGGTGAAGACCTTTACAACCATGAACTTTTCTAGAGGAAATGAGATGCAGATGAGTAGAGGGCAGGAAGGAGAGAAACAAACGATGAGGTAAGAGACTTTCTTGAATGTTGAAACAGAAAAAGGCAGTCTAGTTACCCAGTTTCCTCAGTCAACAGAGGCCTTTATTGTGATGCAATGAACAAGGGCTTTGACATTAGACCAGGTTCTATCACTGGCTCCACTGCTGTGTGACCACAGGCAAGTTACTTAACCTCTCTGATCCTCAGATTCTTTAAGTGGCAATGTCATTCCTACAACACAGAATTCAGTGAGACATTCTGAGGTCTCCCTTGTCCCAGTGCCTACCCCATAACATAGATGGAACTTTCTTGGTCCTCCATCTCTCTCCCTATGGAGATGGGGACGGAGTAGCATTTTTTGTGCCCCCCATGTTTATCCTACGAGCTAACACCCTGCCATTCTTTCTCCCCAGCAAAGGACCAGAGAAACCCATCCCTGCCTCCTGAGGGGAGAGAGAGGTGTAAAACAGGGATGTCCTGAGGGCTGCACCACAGAGCCACGCTCTGCTCTGAAGATGAGTTTCCAGATTGCGTGTGATGAGAATGGAAACACACGAAAGATCTAAATCAGGCAGCCAGGGGCTGACACTCTGTGGGTGGGGGGAGATAAAGGGACAAAACCCAGCTGAGGCGCTGGCAGATGGGCAGACCAAAGTGGTGAGAGCAAGGGAGAAGTTTTAAGACAAGACGTAAATGTGGTTGGTAGGAGGGGGAGCCAGTCAAGAGGCCAGAATGAAGGGAGACAGGGGAGAGGATGAACAGTGAGGATGTGAGGAGGGCAGGGGGAGAGTGAAAGGGAGACAAGTCAGAGGAAAACAGAGCTTGAAAGACAGAGCAAGAGTGAGAAATATGAAACGCGCCTGAGAAACTGATAGAATGCTCACCCTCCATGTGCATCCCAGAGATGTCACCCACCTGTGCCCAGCACAGGGGCTCCGTGAATACAGTGTGGAGGGGATCACAGTCCTGGAGAGTATCTCCACGAAATGAGGCAATGGAAATGCCACTGTTTGTTGATTTGTTGGTGGAGATACATGATCCCCTGTCCTGGGGATCCCCCTCCTCCACAAGGCTAAGCCAGAATAAAGAAAGTTTTCCACCCTGAATAAGGGCAAGCCAGGTCTTGCTAGTGCCAGCCATCACTGACTGGCATGGCCCCATCTGGCCTGGAAAAGGGGAACTGGTTGCTACTGAGAAGTCAGATTCGGTACAACTGGAACAAAAGCCAACCATGTCTTAGGTACAGTCTCTTTCCGGATTTTCCCTCTGGTTTTTCTTGAGTATTCAGAGTTCTCATGCCCTCGTCCACATCCACCTGGCCAAATTGGCCAGGAAGAATGATCTTCTCAATTCATTGACCCAGGTCACAAGAGTGACTGATAAGGCTGTAAAAGTTTAGGTGGTAGATGCTGGGGCATCAGCTGGCTGGCACCAGAGGGGCTGCCTGGACCTTCTCCAAGGATGTCACCTGGTGGTCCTGCCTCTTGCTTCTCAGGTTTGATACCCTCACCTGCATCCCTTTCCAGAGGCCACCTGTCTGGACCACTCAGCAGTTCTAAGCCTGAGCCAGATCCCCGCCACAGCGCCATCCCACAGACTGGGATGTGTGGTAGAGACTGCCCTCAGGACCAGGCATTTCCTAGATGAGGGGAAGCCACTCTGTATGTTTGTGTGTATATGTGTGTGTTTGTGTGTGTGCATCTTTGAAGACACCAGTTATGTTCAATGCATCTTAATATGTTTTTAAATTAACTTTTATTGGCGTATGATTGCTTTACACTGTTGTGTCAGTTTCTACTGTACAGCAAAGTGAATCAGCTATAGGTATACATATATCCCTTCTTTTTTGGATTTCCTTCCCATTTATGGGACTTCCCTGGTGGCTCAGATGGTAAAGAATCTGCCTGCAATGCGGGAGACCTGGGTTTGAGACCTGGGTTTGAGACCTGGGTTCTATCCCTGGGTTGGGAAGATCCCCTGACAAAGGAAATGGCAACCCACTCCAGTCTTCTTGCCTGGAGAATTCCATGGACAGAGGATCCTGGCGGGCTACAGTCCATGGGGTCGCAGAGTCCGACATGACTGAGCAACTAACACTTTCACAAACACTTAGGTCATCACAGAAATATGTTTTTAAAGTATGACTGTTGTTTGATTCCAAAGTAATGTATATATTTTATAATGCATATACAAACATGTAGTGGAGACAATTTTAAACAACTCATAATGTAATAATAGTATTGTGGTTATGTTATTTTAAAGAGCTCTTATTTTTTAGAGTCACATATTGAAATATTTACAGATAAAAAGACACGATGTCTGGGATTTGCTTCAAAATACTCCAGTGGTGAGGAAGGAAGTAGGAAGTGCAGACAGATAAAATGAACCACGAGTTGACAATTGCTGAAGCTGGGTGATCGGTACTTTTCTCACTACCTGTTTATCTATTTTTATAATTGAAATTCTTCATAATTAAGTGTTTTTTTTTTTTTAAGATTTCCATCTTCCTTTTGTGCCATGTATATCCTTCCATTAAACTCTCATTGCCTTATTTGGAAAAAGGTCACCAATAATCTCACCCCATATACTTCTAGTCCTCTTTTAATACAAAGATATACACAGAGAGAAAGTGTACTCTTTGGGGATGTGTAACAAATGTGTTGAAAATAAGACCTTATTTATTTGGTAAATATTAATACTTGCACACTGTACTTACTTTTTTATTGAAGTATAGTTGATTTATAATATTATATTAGTTTCTGGGGTACAACAAAGTGATTCAGTTACATATGTATATGTATAAACACATTACCTGCTTTACATGCAGTAGTTTGTATCTGCTAATCCCAAACTCCTAAGAGATCCCTCCTGCACCCCTTTTCCCCTTTGGTAACCATCGGTTTGTTCTCTATGTCTGTGGGTCTGTTTCTGTTTTGTAAGTAAGCTCATTTGTGTCATATTTTAGATTCTACATATAAGTGATTATCATATGGTATTTGTATTTCCCTTTCTTAGTTCACTTAGTATGATAATCTCTAGGTCCATTCATGTTGCTGCAAATGACATAATTTCATTCTCTTTTATGACCAAGTTGGACTCCATTGTGTGTGTATATATTTTATAATGCATATACAAACATGTGGTGGAGACAGTTTTAAATTGTCTTTCAGAATTCTTTATCCATCTTTATCCATTCGTCTTCAGATGGACTTTTAGGTTGCTTCCATGTCCTGGATATTGCAAATAATACTGCTATGAAGATTGGGGTGCGTGTATCTTTTTGAATTAATAGTTTTCTCCAAATATATGCCCAAAATTGAGACTAGGAAGTTTTGATCATATCTGTTGACTCTTTGCAACCCCATGGACTGCAGCATGCCAGGCTTCCCCATCCATCACCAACTCCCGGTGCTTGCTCAAACACAGGTCCATTGAGTTGGTGATGCCATCCAACCATCTTGTCCTCTGTCATCCCTTCTCCTTCTGCTGTCAATCTTTCCCAGTATCAGTGTCTTCCAGTGAGTCAGTGCTTCACATCAGGTGGCCAAAGTATTGGAGCTTCAGCTTCAGCATAAGTCCTTCCAGTGAATATTCAGGACTGATTTCCTTTAAGATGGACTGGTTGGATGTCAAACTGGTTGGACTCCTTGCAGCCCAAAGGACTCTCAAGAGTCTTCTCCAAAGCCTTGGTTCAAAAGCATCAATTCTTTAGCACTCAGCCTTCTTTATGGTCCAACTCTCACATCCATATGTGACTACTGGAAAAACCATAGCTTTGACTAGACAGACCTTTGTCAGCAAAGCAATGTCTCTGCCTTTTAATATGCTGTCTAGGTTGGTCATAGCTTTTCTTCCAAGGAGCAAGCATCTTTTAATTTCATGGCTGCAGTCACCATCTGCAGTGATTTGGGAGCCCCCCAAAATAAAGTCTCTCACTGTTTCCATTGTTTCCCCATCTATTTGCCATGAAGTGATGGGACCAGATGCTATAATCTTAGTTTTCTGAGGGTTGAGTTTTAAGCCAGTTTCTTCACTCTCCCCTTTAACTTTCATCAAGAGGTCCTTTAGTTCCTGTTTGCTTTCTGGCACAAGGGTGGTGTCATCTGCATATCTGAAGTTATTGATATATCTCCCGGCAATCTTGATTCCAGCTTGTGCTTCATCCAGACCAGCATTTCTCATGATGCACTCTGCATATAAGTTAAATAAGCAACATGACAGTGTACAGCCTTGACATACTGCTTTCCCAATTTGGAACCAGTCCGTTGTTCCATGTCCAGTTCTAACTGTTGCTTCTTGACCTGCATACAGATTTCTCAGGAGGCAGGTAAGGTATTCCCATCTCTTGAAGAATTTTCCAGTTTGTTGTGATCCACACAGTCAAAGGTTTTAGCATAGTAAATAAAATAAAAGTAGATGTTTTTCTGTAATTTTCTTGCTTTTTCTATGATCAAACGGATGTTGACAATTTGATCTCTGGTTTTTCTGCCTTTTCTAAATCCAGCTTGAACATCAGAAAGTTCTTGGCTTACATACTGTTGAAGCCTAGCTTGGAGAATTTTGAGCATTACTTTACTAGCATGTGAGATGAGTGCAATTGTGCAGTAGTTTGAGCATTCTTTGGCATTGCCTTTCTTTGGGATTGGAATGAAAACTGACCTTTTCCAGTCCTGTGGAGACTGCTGAGTTTTCCAAATTTGCTGGCATATTGAGTGAAGCACTTTCACAGCATCATCTTTCAGGATTTGAAATAGCTCAGCTGGAATTCCATCATCTCCACTAGCTTTGTTCATAGTGATTCTTCCAAAAGCCCATTTCACTTTGCACTCCAGGATGCCTGGCTCCAGGTGAGTGATCACACCATTGTGGATATCTGGGTCTTTAAGATTTTTTTTGTATAGTTCTTCTGTGTATTCTTGCCACCTCTTCTTAATATCTTCTGCTTCTGTTAGGTCTATACCATTTCTGTCCTTTATTGTGCCCATCTTTGCCTGATATGTTCCCTTGGTATGTCTAATTGGGCATATGGTGATTCTATTTTTACTTTTTGATGAGCTTCCATACTGTTTATCATGGTGACTGCACAAATTTACATTTTTACCAACAGTGTAGGAGGGTTCCCTTTTTTCCACACTCTCCAGAAATCGATGGCCATTCTGAAAGTGTGAGATGGTACCTCATTGTAGTTTTGATTTGCATTTCCCTTTGCCAACAAGGGTCCGTCTAGTCAAGTCTATGGTTTTTCCTGTGGTCATGTATGGATGTGAGAGTTGGACTGTGAAGAAGGCTGAGCACCGAAGAATTGATGCTTTTGAACCGTGGTGTTGGAGAAGACTCTTGAGAGTCCCTTGGACTGCAAGGAGATCCAATCAGTCCATTCTGAAGGAGATCAGCCCTGGGTGTTCTTTGGAAGGAATGATGCTAAAGCTGAAACTCCAGTACTTTGGCCACCTCATGCGAAGAGTTGACTCATTGGAAAAGACTCTGATGCTAGTAGGGATTGGGGGCAGGAGGAGAAGGGGATGACAGAGGATGAGATGGCTGGATGGCATCACCGACTCGATGGATGTGAGTCTGAGTGAACTCCGGGAGTTGGTGATGGACAGGGAGGCCTGGCGTGCTTCGATTCATGGGGTCGCAAAGAGTCGGACACGACTGAGCGACCGAACTGAACTGAATAATTATTGAGGCTGAGCATATTTTCATGTGCCTATTGATTATCTGTGTCTTCTTGGAGAAGTGTTTATTTAGGTCTTCTGCCATTTTTTGATTGAGTTGTTTGGGTTTTTTTATTGTTATTGTTGTTGTTGAGTTGTATGAGCTGTTTGTGTATTTTAGAGATGAATCCTTTGTCAATCACATCCTTTGGCAAATATTTTCTCCCAGTCTGTAGGTTGTCTAGACAACTTTGCTTACTGTATTTCAAGGATTTCAAAATTATATTTTGTAGTAACTTTTTGAGACATTTCTTAAAAATTTAAGCCAATGACATTTTGGTGATGCTGTTACTGCAGCATAACCACAATTGCACTCATCTCACACACTAGTAAAGTAATGCTCAAAATTCTACAAGCTAGGCTTCAGCAATACGTGAACTGTGAACTTCCAGATGTTCAAGCTGGTTTTAGAAAAGGCAGAGGAACCAGAGATCAAATTGCCAACATCCTCTGGATCATCGAAAAAGCAAGAGAGTTCCAGAAAAACATCTATTTCTGCTTTATTGACTATGCCAAAGCCTTTGACTGTGTGAATCACAATAAACTGTGGAAAATTCTGAAAGAGATGGGAATACCAGACCACCTGACCTGCCTCTTGAGAAACATATATGCAGGTCAGGAAGCAACAGTTAGAACTGGACATGGAATAACGGACTGGTTCCAAATAGGAAAAGGAGTACGTCAAGGCTGTATATTGTCACCCTGCTTATTTAACTTATATGCAGAGTACATCGTGAGAAACGCTGGGCTGGCAGAAGCACAAGCTGGAATCAAGATTGCCAGGAGATATATCAATAACTTCAGATATGCAGATGACACCACTCTTATGGCAGAAAGTGAAGAGGAACTCAAAAGCCTCTTGATGAAAGTCAAAGAGGAGAGTGAAAAAGTTGGCTTAAAACTCAACATTCAGAAAACTAAGATCATGGCATCTGGTCCCATCACTTCATGGGAAATAGATGGGGAAACAGTGGAAACAATGCCTGACTTTATTTTTGTGGGCTCCAAAATCACTGCAGATGGTGATTGCGGCCATGAAATTAAAAAATGCTTGCTCCTTGGAAGGAAAGTTATGACCAACCTTGATAGCATATTCAAAAGCAGAGACATTACTTTGCCAACAAAGGTCCATCTAGTCAAGGCTGTGGTTTTTCCAGTAGTCATGTATTGATGTGAGAATTAGACTGTGAAGAAAGCTGAGTGCTGAAGAATTGATGTTTTGACCTGTGATGTTGGAGAAGACTCTTGAGAGTCCCTTGGACTGCAAGGAGATCCAACCAGTCCATTCTGAAGGAGATCAGTCCTGGGTGTTCTTTGGAAGGAATGATGCTAAAGCTGAAACTCCAGTACTTTGGCCACCTGATGTGAAGAGTTGACTCATTGGAAAAGACTCTGATGCTGGGAGGGATTGGGGGCAGGAGGAGAAGGGGAAGACAGAGGATGAGATGGCTGGATGGCATCACCGACTCAATGGACATGAGTTTGAATGAACTCTGGGAGTTGGTGATGGACAGGGAAGCCTGGCGTGCTGCAATTCATGGGGTTGCAAAGAGTCGGACACGACTGAGCAACTGAGCTGAACTGAACCCACATTATCCTGACTAATACAACTTAGTATTCCATCCTCATCAGAGATGACAAATACTTATTAGTATTACCTTTGTCCCATCCTAGAGACTTGATAAATACTATTAACACATCACTGACCTCTTACCCATTGATCTGTAAGGCCTCAGATTCTTTCTCATCATGGTGATTTAAGCCATCATTACTAGTTATTGGAGCAGAAAAAATGAAGGGAAATCCACCAAAAATCATCCTACTACAATCAGCATAAAATCCAAATTTTTTTTTACCATAGCTTGCCAGGTCACATACAAGTTAGAACTTACCCCCCTCTAGAATCTCATTTCCTAACCACTTATTTGTCATTCACTCCACTCCAGCCACACTGGTCTTTCTGTTCCTCAAACACACTGAGAATATTCTCATCTCAAACCTTTATATTTTCTGTGCCTGCTTTTTTGAAAACTTTTTTCTCATATTTTTGCAAGTTTGGGTCGTATGTCACCTGTTCAAGGAGAACTTCCTTTTCACCTGTTGAACTTACCTTGCATTCTCCATTCACCTCCTCAATGATAGGAAAGTCCTGTTGTATTTCTAGTCCTGAGTAGTTCCTGGTCCATGGAGGTACTTAGTAAACATTTCTTAAAGTAAGGCAGGCAGTTAATTTGCCAGCCCCAACATGGACTATAATCTTTTTGATGGGAGAGACTAGGTCTGGTTCATTTTGAGTTTTTCCTTCATGTTTAGTCCATCTAATGCCTCCAGTAGAAATCTCTTAAATTTCTGATTGATTGAGAATTAGAAGGCTTGCATTTCCCTCCATATCCTGGTGGATTCATATCTGTGCCTTTTTTTCCCTTCCACCTCACATACACACACTTGAGATTCCTGCTCTTTTCTCTCTCCTACCCACTCCCCTACTACATCCTCTCCCAGTGAAATTAAGTTCGAGTCTCTTTCTCCCCCACGCAGTGCCTTCCAAAGCAGCAGCCTCCTGTGGCAGAGGAGCAGCGGCAGGCAATAAGATGGGTTTGGGCCTGACCTCGTGTTTCCAAGCTACTTGTTGTTGTTTAGTTGCTAAGTCTTGTCTGACTCTTTTTGCAACCCCTTGGACTGTAACCTGCCAGGCTCCTCAGTCTGTGGGGTTTCCCAGGCAAGAATAGTGGAGTGGGTTGCCATTTCCTTCTCCAGGGGACCTTCTTGACCCAGGGATCAAACCTACATCTCCTGCATTGGCAGGTGGATTCTTTACCCCTGAGCCACCAGGGAAGCCCCTATTCTCTTTTCTGTAGGAGCCTGGCTGAGACTTGGCTGGAGCCTCACTCCTGTGCATTGTAGCCCAGAAGTTTTACCCTTTGGGTGTTTTGAAGAGAAACAGCTGTTACCATCTGCCAGCTGAAATGTTTTGCCTTTGAAATAGACTGTGAGGCATGTTCAGGCAGAAAGGGGCTTTTGGGAGAAGGTCTGGGAAAACAGGACTCAGAAGACCTGCCACGCATTTGGAGTTCTGTGCAACTGTGGGCAACTCATCAGCGACTCTAGAGTCTCTAACAGTGAGAAGAATTCATTGTACTCTCTCAGGATAATTGGATGATGGGGGTTTTGGTGGGGGGTGGTGAAGGTGAGGCCAGATTATGAAAAGGGCATGGAATTTAGAATCAGAAACCCTGATATTTAGAGTCATAAGTCCTAAAGGCCCAGTAGGGGGCACATCTCAGCCATTTAAGCCCTTGTTTTGTTACTGCTGTTCAGTTGCTAAGTTGTGTCCAACACTTTGCAGCCCCATGGACTGCAGCACACAAGGTTTCCTTGCCCTTCACTATCTCCCAGAATTTGCTCAAACTCATGCCCACTGAGGTGGTGATACCATCCAAACATCTTGTCCTCTGTTGTCCCCCTTCTTCTCTTGCCCTCAATCTTTGTCAGCATCAGGGTCTTTTCCAATGAGTCAGTTCTTCCTTCCAGGTGGCCAGAGTATTGGAGCTTGAGCTTTAGCATCAGTCCTCCCAGTGAACATTCAGGGTTATTTCCTTCAGGATTGACCAGTTTGATCAAAACCCCCTGTTTAGTCTTTTGTAAAACAGACAGCCAGCCTCCTATATTCATCAAGTATTCTTGGTTGCAACAGAAGCCAGCTAGCACTAACACAAACACAAGAAAGGGGATTTGTGAAAGGATATCAGGACACATCACACAAGTCATGGGTAAGAATGCAGTCAGATGTCAAGAATGGACTAGAACAAGGAACAAAAAGTGTCAGAACTGAGGTTTTTCTGCCTTTCTCCCAGCTTTTGCCTGCTTCTCCTTTCGTTTCTCCATCCACATGGAGGTACGTGGCTACCCCACGGCTTCCAAGTATGTGTTTACGGGCTCAGCCCTACTCCAATCCCAAGCTTCTAGAAGAGAGACTATGACCGGCCCGACTTGCATCAGGTGTCTGGCACCTGATCCAGTCAGGCATGGGCATGGCAGGTAGGGGTCACACAGTAAGATTATGGCCACCGTGGGAGGCTGCCTTTAAGGATCTAGACACAACATTGAGAGAAAGAATTGTGACTTGTGAGTTGGGCCAGCAAACCAAAAAGTGTCTTATGAGGAGTATGATCACTGAATAAACCTCCAGGTGCTATAAACAGAGAATGGTGTTTATTTCTAGGAAGGACAGACAGCTATCTCATAATGATATTCTAATGAATGAAGACATTTGTTGTTGTTCAGTTGCTAAGTTGTATCTGACTCATTGTGACCCCATGGACTGCAGCACACAGGCTCTTCTCTCCTCCACTATCTTCCGGAGTTTACTCAAATTCATGTCCATTGAGTCGGTGATGCTATCTAACCATCTCATCCTCTGCCACCCCTTCTCCTTTTGACTTCAGCCTTTCCCAGCCTCAAGGTCTTTTCCAATGAGTCAGCTCTTTGATTCAGATGGCCAAAGTATTGGAGCTTCAGTTTCAGCAACAGTCCTTCCAGTGAATATTCAGGACTGATTTCCTTTAGGATTAACTGGTTTGATCTTCTTGCTGTCCAAGGGATTCTCAAAATTCTGCTCCAGCACCACAATTCAAAAGCATCAATTCTTCAGCATTCAGTCTTCTTTATGGTTCAACTCTCACATCCATACATGACCACTGCGTAAACCATAGCTTTGACTATATGGACCTTTGTTGGCAAAGTGATATCTCTACTTTTTAATATGTTGTCTAGCTTTGTTATAACTTTGCTTCCAAGGAACATGGAAGGAAAATTTAATTTCATGGCAGCAGTCACTGTCCACAGTGATTTTGGAGCCCAAGAAAGTGAAATCTGTCACTGTTTTCACTTTTTCCCATTCTATTTGCCATTAAGTGATGGGGCCAGTTGCCATGATCTTAGTTTTTTGAATGTTGAGTTTTAAGCCAGCTTTTTTACTCTCCTCTTTCACCCTCATCAAGAAGCTCTTTAGTTCCTCTTCACTTTCTGCATAACTGAGGTTGTTGACATTTCTGCTGGCAATCTTGGTTCCAGCTTGTGCTTCATCCAGCCTGGCATTTTGCATGATGTACTCTGCATATAAGTTAAATAGGCAGGGTGACAATATACAGCCTTGATGTACTCCTTTCCCAGTTTTGAACCAGTCTGTTGTTCCATGTCTGGTTCTAACTTGCTTCTTGACCCACTTACTGTTTTCTCAGGAGAGAGATAAGATCGTCTGGTACTCTTATCTCTTTAAGAATTTTCCACAGTTTGTTGTGATCCACACAGTCAAAGGCTTTAGTGCAATCAATGAAGCAGTGCATGGGTGCTCAGTTGATTCAGTTGTGCCTGACTCTTTGCGACCCCACGGACTGTAGCCCACCAGGCTCCCCTGTCCATGGGATTTTCCCAGCAAGAATACTACAGTGGGTTGCCATGTCTTCCTCCAGGGGAACTTCCAGACACAGGGATCGAACCCAAGTCTCCTGTGGCTCCTCCATTATAGGCGGTAGATGGTTTTTCTGGAACTCCCTTGCTTTCTCCACGATCCAATGAATGTTGGCAATTTGATCTCTGGTTCCTCTACCCCTTTGAAACCCAGCTTGTACATCTGGAAGTCCTATGCAAATCTAGAATTTTCTAGTAAGTAAGCAAAACTTTAGTTTATATACTTAAGTTGCCTCATTCTTAAACAATAAGGTTCTACTGTATGCCACAGGGAACTATATTCATTATCCTGTGATGTATTATAATGGAAAAGAAAATGAAAAATGTGTATATGAATAGCTGAGTCATTTTGCTATACAGCAGAAATTAACCACAATATTGTAAATCAGCTATACTTCAATAAAGTTTAAAATTAATAAAATCGTCTCATTCTAAGAGCCTAATTTTTCAGTGAGCTGTGAGAATCAATATTCTCTATATTTTACTTTGGTAAACTCCTCTCCAACTCAATGGACATGAGTTTGGGTAAACTCCAGGAGTTGGTGATGGACAGGAAGGCTGGCGTGCTGCGGTCCATGAGGTCGCAAAGAGTCGGACACGACTGAGTGACTGAACTGAACTGAACTGAACTGAAACTCCTCTCTACCTCCCCAACTCTCACAAAAGCTTCTGAAGGAAACCTTCCTTCCTAAAAGAGACTGACTGGAATAAAATTGAGTGAAAAGTAATTAAGACTCCACTAGTTTAGTCTTAGTGTTTTTGCTATCAATAGATCAAGAATCAGAATGAGATAAAACTTTCCTATCTCTATATCTCTTAATGGCAAAAGAGGCTTCTTTTAAGTAAAATGAAGATTAGGCCTTGGATTAGTCACCTAACATTCTTGAACCTTGGCTTCCTTCTCTGTAAAACAGGAACGCACTTTTCATAGGGCTGTCGGGATAACTAAATGGCGTACAGTTTAGGATACGCTAAGCACTGGTGTCTAGCTGTGAGGTCTATGATGATGAGGCTGAGGTAGCAGCAGCACAGATGATGGTGATATGGGTAGGCAGTGATAATGATGATGTAGCGGTGGTGGTGGTTACATAATAGTGGGGGGAGTGGTAGTGACAGGAGTGGTGACTGGTGGTGATGACTAATTATGATAGAATCAAAAATGTTTGAATTTTGCTCTGCACCTAATAGTCACATGGTCACATAGCAAAGGGATGAAGAGAACAATTTTCAGATTACCCCAAGGATATCAGCCACCATTGCATTTCAATTACAGGTATGACCAACATACATCATGCTTAAATGTCCATTGATGAAGACCCCCTTAAAGACTTTCCAGAGATGTTTAACTAACAATCCGCATGATGTGGAGAGAAGATGAATAGGTAAGAATTTTACTTATTCCACACTTAAAAGGAATATAATTATATTTCTTTTAAATAATTGTGCAGACAATATACATTCTCCCTTGTCTTCCTCCTAATTAGGCTACTACCTGAGGTCACATACCATTCATTCAAATCTCATTTTTGACAGTTCACATTTCTAAATTAGTTTCTATCCAGCTGAGGGATTTGGTCCAACGGCACACCCTTTTAACTTCCAAAGGCATGTATCAACCTCATTTTGCAACTGACATGGACCTACCTAGACTCCAGAGGCACCCTGTCCCCTTCATTTTCAGGATGCACTGGCTACTTCGGTTGCCATACTTTGAAAGCCTTAGTAATCCTAAAGGCTCAGCTCCATAGTCACACTCGGTTAACTCAAGACCAGTTAGTCATGCAACTTCATCTATTTATCTTGAAGACTGCATCCCAAATGACCAATATACTGGGACTTCACTAGTAATTATTTCACAAGAGCTTTTTCATTGCTGCTCATGGGAATGTGTGGAATTCACACTGGGAGGGTGATCTAAGAATGGATTTATTTTTTGAGTGAAAGCTGAACCAGAATGACACTTTTTCTTTACTTTGCCAAACTGCTCCATCTCTGGGAGAAAAGAACTGGTTGTTATCCCTTTAAAAGAGCCCAGTGGCCTGCTATGTTCATAATCCTCAAATCCCATGATTCAGTTTCCATCTCCCAGCCTTACTCCACACAGGCCTGCTAACATTTGGTTTAGATCTGACTTTTCTTTGCTCAAGAACACCACAATTTATTATTAGTCAGTAATAATAGCCAGCAGGCCCCAATATTTTAGGAAGGAAAATAAACAAAGTCTAGTCTGCCAGAGGGAACTATGCTCCGGCTGTCCTGGGTCTGCTGAAAGTGGTCGTCCAGAAAGACACTGCTGCCTGCCTATGTCTCAAAAGTGTCAGCTTGTTTAAATGCTTCTACCTGTTGGATCATGTGATTCCTGAAGTCACCCTATAAAGTGTGTTGGGAGGGAAAAGAACGATAGTATTTTTGCATTTATGTCGTGTTTATTTACTGAGCGCAGCACCAACCCTAGAGACAGCAATTACCAGGCATCGGAACTGAGTTAGTCCTGGGACCCAAGGCAGACATGGTCCTCTCCCTAGATAGCTTAGGGGTTGGTGGATCATAGTTTCCCATCATGAGGCAGGGATCCCAGGGAAGAGTCCTGATGCCTTATTTCAATTACTTCTCATCACTGTGATAACATTCTTATTAACGTCAACGGGATGAGAATTTGTGTTATTTGTGGACAGGATAACCAAAACTCCCAAAGGTTAAGAGACCCGAATAAAGTCACCGCCTGATAAGCGGGAGAGCCGAGGCTCAGACTGGGGTTTCCTCATCCAAGGCTGCTGACTGCATCCTGGATTCTTCCCAAATAGTGTAATCTCACGTCAACCCAGATCAATTCAAGCTCTCTTTGTCACTTTCCCATGTCTCATAGTTTGGCTTAGAAAAGTATCCCCTGCAGTAGACACTGACCACCTAAAAATAGCAATTTTGAGGATTTAAGCTTTACAGAGGCTCAGAGAAGAGCAGGGAAAGTCCTGGTGAGGCCAGTAGTGTGGGCAGAGTAGAGGAGGGGAGTCGGGGGTGGAAAGGGAGTGGGGTTTGCTCTGAGAGGTGTTCCAGGAATTCCCAAGGGGTGGCCCTGACTTAGTAAGTCACCAGGTCAGTTTGAAATGAGTCGTTTGTGGCATGGGGGCAAACAACCTCAGTCCAGCACTGAATTATCGGGAAGCAGGCTGGCAAAAGATCTCCCCTGGGAGAAGAATCCTAATTACGATGCCTGAGAATTTGCATGCCCCTCTACAGTTTGCAAAACAGTTTCGTACCCGTTTTTTCCTTTGCTGATTGTTTACTGCACAAGAGGGGACCAGGGTTCAAGATGACCCAGTCTAGTGGTTTTTAATATTTGCGTGAAGTAAAATTCTTTGTCAAAATGAAATCTCACTCAGCAGTCTAGTGTATAACATTGATGCCAGAGGGAGCTCTGTGGCTGGGATGGGGACTCTAGTTGGGGGAGGCATGCTGCTGCTGCTGCTAAGTCGCTTCAGTCATGTCTGACTCTGTGAGACCCCATAGATGGCAGCCCACCAGGCTCCTCTGTCCCAGGGATTCTCCAGGCAAGAATTCTGGAGTGGGTTGCCATTTCCTTCTCCAAGGCATGCATGCATGCTAAGTTGCTTTAGTCATGTCCAACTCTGCGACCCTATGGACAGCAGCCCACCAGCCTCCTCTGTCCCAGGGATTCTCCAGGCAAGAATACTGGAGTGGGTTGCCATTTCCTTCTCCCGTAGGGGGAGGCATAGCCCACACCTAAGCCTTTGCTTTGATCCCTGTGTTTCTGCGGAGTCTCCAAGGAAATACCTAGTTCCATGGAACAGAAAGACAAACATGTTTCCAGTGTTTCTAGTGACTACAAATACCCAGTCCACTTTTCCCTTCTTCTCCAAAACAAAACAAACAAGGAAAAAAGCTGAAAACCCTGGAGGTGACACAAGACAGCCAAGGTCATTCCTTGTCCAGTGTTCTTTCCATGAAACTCACCAGGGCTGGTGTCTCACGTGATTAGAGCCTGAAGATCTGCCTGGAAGCCAGTTTGCCCCCAGTTGCTGAAGGAAAGTGTCCTCTTGGTCACAGATGGCTCGGTCAAGTCAGCTACTACTGTAGCGTTTATCAGTGTACCTGTTGGTCAAATGGGGCTCTTTGTTTCAGACGGGCCACCCCTTGAGACGTGGAATGTCAGCCACTGAGCAGCTGGGGAACAGTAAGTCCAGCGATCTTTCAGCTCCAAATACTCTCCCTGAAAATGCAAGAACAGCCCCTAGTCAAGCAGGCTCTTCCCAACTCAAAACTCACACTGAACTACATAGCATTTGTTCTAAATGTTTGTCTCCCTGCAAGTTCATATGTTGAAATCTTAACTCCCACTGTGAGACTATTAGGAGGTGGGGCTTTTGAGAGGTAGTTTAGGTCATGTGAGTGGAGCTCCCGTGAATGGGATTAGTGCCTTTATAAGCAGATGCACACAAAAGAGCTTGTCCTCTCTCTCCCCCTCCATCCCCTTCTCTCCCTCTTGTGAGGACAGGACAGGACAGAGAAGATGACTCTCTGCAAACCAGAAGAGTGTTCTCACCAGAACCGGACCGTACTGGCACCCTGATGGTGGACTTCTCAGCCTCCAGAACTGTGAGAAATAAATCGGTCGTTTAAGCCAGCCAGTCCATAGTACTTCATTATGGCAGCCTGAACTAAAGCAGTGGGGATGGCTGCACAATTTCGTGAGTGCATGAAAAGCTACTTAATGGCTAAAATGTTAAATTTTCTATTAGGTGTATTTTAGTACAACAACAGAACAGCAAAGTAAACTTTCATTGACTTCCAGTTTCTTAGGGATCAAGCTCCAAACTTCCTAGTATAATTTACAAACTGGACCCTGCTTACCCCCTAGCCTCATATCTTGCTGTCCTCCTTCAACCTTTTTATCTGATCAAATGTTCCAATTGCTCTCCGAAATAAAAAAGTGATTACTTTGCCTTAAAAATGCTGGCAAGGCTCTTTCAGGGTCTTGTCACAGTTTCGGGTAACCTCTATCATATTCTGTGTGTCTCACCAGGCAAGAATTCCATTCAGATTTACTTTCAGTAGTCCAAGTTAGCAATAAATGCTACATTTGATTTTCAAATATTGCATCACAATGTTACAGATAGATATGGAATTATAATGCAAAGTATGGTTTTTCAAACTCAAAATGAGGAATATGACAATCTCCTCCCTTTTCTGAGATTTGCTGAGTAGAACAGATTAGAATAGAAAGTGGATTAACATTCACATAGATAGGAATATAAATGGGAGCAAGAAAGAAGGGATCGATGTGTGGGTGGGTGAGAGGAGGGGTAAAATGATGAAAGGATATGTAGATGATGGATGGATGGGTAGACAGATGATGTGTGAGTACATGTATGAACAGATATGTGGGTATGGATGGATAGAGGGGAGAATAGTATACAGATGGATGTGAATTTACAAAGAGATGTGAAAAGATTAAGAATAGATGCATGAGAAGTTGTATGGGAGGGTGGCTGGAAAAAAATGTGGTTGATGGATGGGTAGACGAAAGGATATGTAGCTGGATAAACGGCTGGAGGCTGGGTGCATGTGAGTGCATACTGATGGACAGGAGGGTAGACAGATGTGTGAGCCCTGGAGAGACATAAGATAAAATGGGTAGATAGAGGAATCCGTGGGTGTTTGGGAGGATGAGTGAGAGTGTGAGTAAGCCAAGGAGGAATGGATGGATGGAACCAGGTGCCAGCCTGGGACCGGAAGATGATGCACAGGTCAGTAGAGCCAAATACCAGCCCCGTGGCTGGCTAGCTTAGCTTTCCCTAAGCAGTCCTGGTAAGAATCAAAAGTCCACCCGAAGCGTGTTAATGAACTCCCTTCTCTTTCAAGGGAAGGTCGATGAGCTCTTCCTCCCCTGGAAGAATCGCAAGCTCCCGACCATGGGCAGGGAAAAACCACACTTCCACTGTCCCAGCCCCTCTCCCAGAATATCCAGCTGCCTGTGAATCCCACAGAGAAGAGTTCCCCAGCCTGAGTCAAAAGAGAAACTTCGTGGAGGGGAGAGGCCAGAAGCTGAACCCAAGGGGGCGAGGTTTCAGGACTCAGTCATTCCCTCCTGCGTCCAAAGGCTGCGCTCCCAGCCGCCAGGAGAGAAAAGTCGGTGCGTCCTGGGTGCACGGGGACCCCTCGGCCCTCCGGGGTGCGCGCCCGGGCACCCCGCTTTATTATCTCGGGGGAGAACGGGGCGGGGGCGGAGGGGCCAGGGCTAAGGAGAGCTGGTACGTCTTTAAACTTCTGCCGGCTGCTTAGTCCCAGCCCCTTCGCTTGGGTGTGTCCTCCCTCGCTCCCTCCCTCTTAGGTCACTCTCTCAACCCTCGAATAAAAACTGCACCCAACTTCCGAGGCGCCCTTATTGCCAGCCGGACCCCAGCCTCCGACAGGTTCGGGCGCCCTGCTTGCCCCGTGCTCCGCCGGCCCCCGCCCAGCGCCCGGCCCCTCCGGCTCCACTCCGCTCGCTCGGTCGGTCGCTCCGACGCCATGGACACGTTTTGGTGGCGCGCAGCCTGGGGACTCTGCCTCGTGCAGCTGAGCCTGGCGCAGATCGGTGAGTGCCCGCCCGGACGGGAGGGAGTGGCCCGGACCCAGCCGTGCGGGCTCCGTTGGCCCTGGGGGGTCGGGGTCAAATGGGCGGTGAGCGGCTGGGATTTGGCGAAGGAGGACCGGGCGAGGATTTGCGCTAAGCTCTTGGAGAGCCTGTCGGTGGGAAGCACCGTTTTGTGGAACGGCGAAGAGAAAGAGCGCAGAAAAGTTGGCGCTGTTTGGGCAGCAGGCTGTTGGCGCGCGGTTTGGGGTGGGGTGGTTGGAGCCGGTGGAGCACAAGGCAGAAAGGAGCTGTACTCCTGGGTGCGCGCAGCCTGTGTCTGGACTAACAGACTCCTGTGCCCAAGGGCGCTTGAAGCCAGGCTGCGCAGGGCAGGGACAGGGGCTGGGGTGGGGACAGGGGTGTTGGCGAGGTGGCCATAGAGGTGGGCACTGTTGCCATGTGTGAGGGTTGGTGGCAACAAGCTTCCCAGAAGGGGGTCCCGCGTTCCTGTGGCTCTCCCTTTTCATCTAGGTTCTAAAGCTCTTACACTTGGCTCCAGTCACGAACAATTTTAACGCTTGTGGGAACTTGAACCTTCTCTGTGGCAAGGTTCTGGGTCGCCACGAGGTGCCAGCCTGGGGCAGGGAGTGTGAGTAGGATAGGCAGTGACTCGGCCAGCTGCTCCATCCTGGCAACCTCCTGCAGGCTGCCAATCAGTTAGGGGAAATCCAGACAGTCATGTGGCTCCCAATGGGTGCCTGGCAGCCTCGGAGCAGGACAGGGAAGCAGTCTCCTGGGTGGCATCAGGGATCCCGGAGCCGGTATCCCATCCCCACAGGGTCGGTGCCTCTCAGGGGCTGTCGAGGGGGTGGCTGCGTGTGAGGTATTCTGGCAAGGCTGAACTCCCAGCATTCCTTTTCTTTGTCTTTATATGTACAGATAATTACATGGCTGATTTGCTTATCGCTAGCAAAATTAATTTTTCTTTTAAGAAGTGCCAGATGGGTCATTAAGACAGCTCAACCTATGGTTAATTCTACTCAGCAAGTGTTTATTAAACCCAGCTCTGGGGGTACCAGGAAAGTAAGAGACACAGTCCTACCGGGATACTTTAGACTGAGGATAAGTAAGGGTCTAGGATTTAGATTCCTGAATCAGAAAAATAATAATTAATAATTAACAGTAATCACAATGGCAGCACCAGCCACCATTTACTATACATTTGGGCTGGGCCAGGCACTGTGCTAAATTCTTTACATGCGTTATCTCGTTTTACCCTCAACGATGGCCCACTGAGAAGTGTCCTGTCGTTAGCCCTGTTTTGCAGGAGGGCAACAAACCGAAGCTCAGAGAGGTTAAGTGACTTGTCTGTGTTCACACAGTCAGAAGACTGCTGGTTCTGTGAACCAAGCTTCTTTGCCTGTTGCTTAGTTAGCACTGGTTAAGCGGCATGTATGACATGGACAAACTCAGAAAGGATTTTGTGGAAGGAGGTGGTGGACCAGAGGCTTTAGAGGAGGCTTTCAAAGGGGAACTGGAGCTCCAAGGATCTCTTGAAAGGCAGAAAGACTTGGGATGGGAGAGAGGAGGGAAAGATTTCAGGGAGAGCTGTGAGCCTGGCCTCAGGGAAGAGGAACCAGGCTGGTGTCTCTCTCTCTCTCTCTCGCCTATAGGGAAGTCCATTTATATGTTACCTCCCTGGGGCATCTTCTGCTTTGCTTCTGAGGATTCTGACTCCTGACTCCTTCCATCCTGTAGCCCAAATTCTTCTAAAGGGCCCCATCCCCCGATATTTGGTACTGTCCTGACCCTTGAAGTTCCTGCCTTCCCCCTAGATGGGCAGGCTTACTCCTGCTCTGGGTTTCCGTGGTCCCTTTGGGCAGCGTCATTTGGAGGAAGCGCAAAAAAATGCCAGTAGCAATAGCTGTCTGGGCCCAGGCTTTCATGCGCTTATCAAGCTATTTGGAAGGAACTGAGGCTTGGAAAGGAGATGTGACTTAACAGTGGGCTCGGGCTGGGCCGGCAGAGACAGGAAGGACAAAGAGGAGGCGGGGAGACTCTTCTGGTGCCCCACCAGCAAAGGCGGTGGGCTCCGGAGGACAATGTGGACATTTCGGCAAGTGGCAAGGATTTGGGGAGGAAGAAGGGGTTTGATCTTCATGCTGAAAAGCAAGAAGTAGAGACATGGCCAAATACAGTTAAGCAGCATTGGACCCAAACTCTAAGTTGGAGAACAGATATGTTGAACCAGGTTTCACACATGGAAGGAAGAAAGTAGCCCTGGGTAAAGAGCAGTGAAGTGAGCCTTCTGTACCTGTCTGCCTCCTGTCCTCTGTGGGTGAGAGGTCCTTGCTAGAGAATTGTGCCCCTGGTGTTTAGAAAGAGGGGTGCAGCTAAGAGCTCTGGGGCTTTGGGGCTGGCTGGCACCGCTCTGATCCCTCTGAGCATTAGAGACCCCTCTTTCTGGGAGTTAAACTTTTGGCTGTGTTTTCCTGGGTGAAGCAGCAGCAAAGCCAACCTCCATTACCCCTGAGGTTGGTTAGCATCAGTTAATTCAGTTGCTCCCCAAATACACAATGGACATCTTCCTTCCTGCAAAGGCACAGTGCCAAGTAGGTGTGTTTGAGTCTTGCAGCCAGTAGAAAAAGTTTCCGTTCTTTTTCCAGTTTGGCCCACGCAATTTGGAGAGGCTGCTGGGCAGTGTGAAATTCTTAGTTTATGACAGAACCCTTTCCACTCATTCAAGAAATATTTCTTGACTCACTATTGTAGACTCAGAGATGGGGACTCCAAGAATCATTTAGAAAAACCCTTTCTTTTTCCCAAGGAGGAAACAGATCCCCCAAAGAGAGAAAGGTGACTTCCCCTCTCTCAGGCTGAGTGTTAGCACAGGACACTTTCCAAACCTCAGGTCTCTGAAATACCTTAATCCTCCAGGTCTGAGCCCCACCTCCACTACTTACAGTGGGTGGGGAATGTGTGGTCTACAGAGGTAGCAACACACCTTAAATTGCTGTCTTTAAACGCTCAATACAATTTTATATTTTCCTCGACAATATATCCAGTTTGAGTTTAATGTAAGAATAAAGATGATAAATTTCTTTTTTATCGAGCCTCTGAACTGTCCAGTGTCTCCTGGAGTGTTGCTGGATCCCTCTCAGTTAGCAGCATCCCAGCTTGAAAAGCCTGACACTCGGTTCCTCTACGAAGTAGGGACCTAAATCTGCAGGAAATACCATTTACTGAGCACTGACCCTGGTGGTTCAGTGGTAAAGAATCCGCCAGCAAGGCAAGAGACGCAGGAGATGTGGGTTCAATCTCTGGCTCAGAAAGATCCCCTGGAGGGGGAAATGTCAACCCACTCCAGTATTGTTGCCTGGAAAATCCCATGGACAGAGGAGCCTGGAGGGCTTCACAGTTCATGGGGTCACAAAGAGTCGGACGCAACTGAGCACACACGCACACAACTTCATACGAGGCATTCAGCCATGGGCTTTGAACAGGTTATCCAATATAAGCTTCGCAACAGCCCTGTGTATGTTTAGCAATCTTTTCATTCCATTTTCCAGATAAAGAAGTTGAGAGGCTCAGGGAGATGGAATGACTTGCCCGAGGACACACAGCTAGTATGAGTGATGGAGTTGGGGTCCTCTGTTGTCCCACATCCTCTGTGTTAGCCTCCAGCGCCTGTGTTCCTTTGATTCGGTATTTCCCTCTGGAGGACTCTGGAAATTGTGTGAGGCCAGCAAACATGAAGCCTGGGATGAGTGACTTTCCTCTTCCCCGGCAGGCTGAGAACTCTTGGCTGCCCTGCTCTGCCCTGGCCTGTCTCTCTCCAGTCCTGGCCACAGCTGTCGAGAGATGCCAACCTAGCTATTTGTTACTAAAATAAGTAAATTCCCTTATCAGAGTCCAGCTGCCCTTCTAGACATGCTCTCATTTGCAGGCTTGGAAAAAAGGGAGAGGCTGTTCCTTGTCTAAGAGACAAGTCAGGGCAAGGCTTTCTGCCTGGAAACAAAAAAAAGGGTGGGGGGGCTTGCAGAGGCTCTGACCCTGCAAGCATTCTAGGTGCAATGGCCCAGGAAGCCCCCTTGTTACATGCTCAGTGGAAACCCTCAGCGGTTAGCAGCTTGTGTGTGCCCCAGTGAGGGGGAGTGTCGAGGACCCTGGTGATGGGCTGATACGGTTCTCTAGAAAAGGCAAGGATCTTGAACGGAACATCGGTGTTGGGTGTGAGGTGACACGTGGCCACTCAAGTGAGATTTCAGCTTGGCCTTGAGTGTCAGACGGTTCCAGGTGAAGAGGAGGTTGTGGGAGGGAAGCGGGCCTCCCCCGGCCACCCATCCTGGCTGGGATGGGGGCTGAGTTACAGGCTACTCTTGTCTTTCCCTCCATTTTAGTTGACTCCACCAAGAGACTGAAAGGGAAGTGGGTCTTGTGAAAGAATGAACTGAAGCAGGTGGCAAATCCCGCCAGACCAAGTGGAGTTCTCAAAGGGGATCTTTTCTGCTTCAGAGAGAATGTCTGAGGGGTTGCACAGCCAGATGCTGATGACTCAATTTCCTTTGTGTCTTTGCTTCAGTGGGAAACACACCAGTGTTCTCTAGACTCGCCAGGGGAGGCTGATGCCTCCAACCTTAAATTGGAACGCCACTCTTAATCCCTTAGCAAGTTGATATTTTTCTTAAAAAGTGTGCTCCCTCGAAGCTGCCCAGCAAGGATTTGGGAAGCCAGCCCGATCTGCCAGAGTGTTTTCTTAAGTGTGTGGTTGTGGGATCTGGCTTGGCATGGACACAGTGGTTGGGAACTCTGGATTTTCCAGGAGGGTCAGGATTTCAAACATGCATATATTCTACCAGTTGAAGTCCAATGTATATTTTGACTTAATATAGATTTTTTTTCTACAAAGAACTGCATGACTTTGTGTGATTAGAAGTCAGAAACTTGCATGGATTTTCGCATAAGTGAAAATCAAATCTCCACAGCTCATGAATCAGCCTAATTAAATTACTATCCAATTAAATTGCTATCTGGTTCAGAAAATTTATACTTTGGAGAGGAACATTTGTGCCCCTCTGCTCTCTCTTGATCATCCCAATATGTGAAGCCCCAAGAAAAATGACATACTGGGTTTTTGCTTGCTAGGTGTGGACATATACATGGTGGGTGTGCCCATAGGTGTGTAAGTATCTGAACGCATGTGTCTACCCATAATGTGGTATTGCTGGTCAGTCGTTAAGTTTGTATAAGGTGTCTTGGGAGAGCAGGACTGTATCCAAGAACCTTAAGGTTCTACATGGGAACACCTTACCAAGGAGTGACAGCCTGCCCAACTAGGACCACAAGACTGACAGCCTTGTCAAGCTAAGGCACAGCCAGGAGGCCTGGGGGACTCAGTGATGGGGAAGAAGAGGGGGCTGTGTGCACAAGAGAAGATTTGAGCATCTGAAGAAGCGGTAATAAGCCCAGGCCGTGTGTATTTCTGTTGCCCTGCCATTCATTTACCCACTCTTGAGCAAGTTCATTAACTGGGCAATATATCCAGCAAAAGCTCACACACTTGGTGCCCATTTGGTGCACCAAGCAGTCTTGAGAACTCATGGTCTACAGGGCACAGTCCTCGCTCTCAAGTAGCTTGTGGTCGAGTGGACGGTTTCCTGGATAGCAGCTGATGGTGCATCTCTGGTATATTCACACTCTAGATTCTGAAAGTGCACGCCTGCCACCGCCACCACCCCGCCCCCTGGCCAGGTGTGACAGCCTATATAGCCTCCAGACATGGCCAAACGGGGGGGTGGTGATAAAGTCACCCCCAGCTGAGAATCCCTGGCGTCACTGAATGGTGGCCAACCTCGTCTCTGACAAGGAGATATCTGGTCTCCATAGGTCCCCAGTTAATTAGCCTAAAAACTGCACAGGGAAATTAAGATCAATAAGCATATTTATTTTCTGGGGCCAAGAGGTGCTCATGACTTTCACACTTCTCATTGGCGGAAAACCCCAGACCAGATAGATCTTCTCTTATCTCTCTTCTGCAGTGTTGTGGGGGGCCCCCCTGACATCAGGGATGGAATCGCATTCATTTTTGTAGTCTCAGAACCCAGTCCTGGCCCATATTTGTTATCTGTTACTGTGGAACTGAAATGAATATTTAGAATATAGAAATTACTACATCCAGGTATATGAAGACATGCTGCACAGTCTACCTAAGATGCAGAGGCCTCTATCTGTACATGATAGTGGTGATGGGGACTGCCTCCAGGACAAGGCTGAGATGAGCGCTTGGCTGGACAGTGGCCCACCACAGGACTCGTTTTTGGTCTGCCCAAGTAGGGAGATCACCCATCTATTTGCGGCTTTGGTGGCTGCTTGCCGTGACTGGGGACGTCTGTCTAAGGACAGGATGACTCACTTCTTGGGCCAAGGAGGGAGTGGGAGTTAGGCCGGATGATGACACCCAGTCCCATATTGAAACCTCAAAATAAAACACTCTTGGGCAGTGGCCCACTTGGAACGCTGGCTTATTTTGGAGATGCTAATCTGATGCTGGACTTCTTGGGTGAGAGACCCACACTCTCCCTCCAACACTGCCCCCTTCCAATTTCTGGAAGGTGTTAGCAGCTGGCAGAGAAGTGGAAGAACTTCCCAGAAGATCCTTGCCTTCTCTGTGGGACTCCTGCAGCTACTAAAGGTCTTCAGCAAAGCCTGACATCTGATGTGGAGGCCAACGGTGCTTTGTCTCCATGGAGCTTGCCACGTGTGACGCTGACCACAAATGGGGCAGGTTCTGCCTACCCATGGCTCATCCACCCCGTGAAACTTGGGGGCAGGATGAAGGGTGAGTGTCAGGGGGGTCCAGAACCTCACAAACCCAGATCTCCCTGAGTTTGGGGGTGCATCGGCTGCCTGGGTGTGTCCTCTTGAGGCAAGAGTCTCTCCTAAGAACAAGTGTGGGCAGATAGGTCCCAGGTGGGTGGGGAAGGGCTGAGTCACCAAGGAGGTGATTTGCAAAACCTAGGTCCCCAAAATCTTTCCCGAGTCTTCAGTTTTTGAGAGTGAATGTTAAGTGCAAAATTCTAGGGAGAGAGAGAATTCACAGAGACCAGTAATTTTGAGACTTTGCCATGGTGTCATGGTAAGTCTCCTTGAGCTGTGCCTGAAAGTCCATCTTTCTAACCCTCAACCTTTCTGGAGAGTTAGAGCTCTTGTACATTTCGTGTTTGTTTCTTTGCAGTCAGTTGTATATATTGGAGATACTGTCACTACTGTTGGTAATAATAGCAAACACGGAGTCCTGACCACATGCTGACATCATCCTGTTGTTCCCTCTACTAACATGTTTAATCCATGCACTAACCTTAGGAAGGCGTGCTCGTATTATCCCTCTTTTACATATGAGAAAACAGAGGCATAGAGAATTTGAATAACTTGCCCAAGGCCACGGAGCTGGTAAGCAGTAGAGCTGGGTTTCAAGTCCAGGTGGTCTAGCTACAGGGTTCATGTCCTTGCTGACCGCATTGCTCTGCCTTCCTTAGTATATCAAGACATCAGGGTGTCCAGAAACCCAAACAGTGATACCTGCTAGTATGCTTACTGGTTGTCTTCATACCTGCTAGTACACTGCTGGGCAGGATCATAACATCCACAGAGCTGGATTTGCTCTCCGTTTATGTGCATGATGTCAGAGGAGGGGGCTGGAGCTGCAAATATGAAGGAGAAAGAAGTTGTCATGGAAACGTCTTCCCATTCCTACTCTGTGCGGCTCATTCATTCCAGTTCCTGGATAGAAGGTCTGCTTACTTCCATATGGGATGTGGAGTGGGGGAAGTTGAGGAAGGAGTAGGATTCAGTGGGTGGTGAACCGAGTCATTTGTTCAGTATCACTTCATACTTGTTCCCTGGATGGTGGATGAACGCTGCTGACTGATGGCTCCATCGTCTAGGACCTTGGCTCATGACAGGATAAAGTTGGGAGAGGAGCCAGTCGAACAGCAGTGAAAACGTTTGCCCTCAGCTTAAGGGTCCTTAATGCCAGGACCTTCTCTACCAGCTCGAATTGGAGACAGAAGGATAGACTCTGAGAGCGAAGAGTGTCAGGCAGCAGGCCATGCTCACCCTGGGCACATGAAATCGGGCCAAAACTAGACATTTACTCTGCCCTTCTTCCCAGCTCCAGTGCAGACCTGTGGCTTGGCTGCAGTTTGGCCCAGCAGGTAGCCTTTGCATGGGAGAGGGCACGTAGCATTTCTTCTGGGTGCTCTCCCAGAAAGGGGGAAGCCAAGGCCCCTGAGACCTCCAACTCAGCCTGTAGGTAGGCAGCTGGGCCTTTGGCCCGGGAGCAGCGACTCCTCACAGAACCCCGTCTGTTTCAATTTCAGTACATCTTTTTGCACTTGAGTAGGTCTGCAATGCCTTCTAGAAGAAACCACACATCAATAGTGGATCTAGGCAGCATCTTGTACTTCCTCTCTCAGAGAGAACCCACCAGGGTATTAGAGTGGGGATGATAAGGCCTCTTCACAAGTGTTGACCATTATGGAACTCGAGATGCCAGGGAGAAAGGAACAATTCCATGCAGCTCAGACCTGGTCTCTTGCCTCTGGCTTGGAAGATCATTTCTATCCAGGCCCCTGGCTCCAAAAGTATCAAATGGCATAAATACTGTATGCCAGTTACGAATGTTGCCATTGTTGCATGTGTCCAGTTCATGAAACAGATTCCAACAGAGCTGAGCATCATCTTATAGTCTATGGCAGACCAGCTGACGTCACTGAGTCAGCCCCTCAGCCACCAGCGAGTTTCAGGGCCACACTTCCCTACAAGGGGAGGACAAGGGTGTAGGTACCCACAAGAAAGCTGGTCACATAGACATAAAGCAGAGTTTGGAGAGACAAGTAATACTGCCATAGAAATCTCCTGCCCAGAACTTCATCTTTGTAGTGGATTCTCTGTGATAGAATTAGTTATCTTCCCAAGGTCAACCTTAGAGGTCAGACTCATCCCTCTAGACCAGCAGTCCCCAACCTTTTGGGCACCAGGAGCCAGTCTTATGGGCAGCAATTTTTCCATGGACAGGGCGGGAGATGGTTTTAGTTTTACCCACTGCTCACCTCCTGCTGTGCAGCCTGGTTCCTAACAGGCTGCAGACCAAAACTGGTCCATGGCCCGGGGGTTGGAGACCTTTGCTCTAGACTTCCTCAAGTGACTTTTGCTTTGCCCTTTTGTCTACTAGTTGTCTCTCCCTGATGATTCATGAAAAGCCCACGAGCATATTTCTATCTAAAAAATTCAAAGGATGCTGCTGAGCTATATTATGGCCTCTGTTCTCTTTCACAGGTGAGTCTGTAAGCTCCTTAGGGAAAAGCTTCTGTTTTATGTACATTATGTACGATTTTGTATCCTTGAGGTTCCCATCTGTCAGTTTCTCAGTTATAGTAGACCTTCAATAAATGCTGGACTGAATGAATGAAAGTTCTAGATTTGGCTAGCAAAGCCATCTTTATCATTTACCTTTTGTGATTTTCATAGGTTCTGGCTAATGTTTTTTCATCTTTTTAAATCTTTCTGATATACAGAAACCTGTTATTTTTTTTCTCGTGCTTCCTATACTGATCCTCACATCTCCTTGACATCATTTTACTCTGCATTCGCTCTAATTTGAGTGTGTCTTTCTTCGAGTTTGACGTATCAGGCAAACCAGGAGAAGTTTAGAGCTCACTGGGTTTTGTCCATAGACCAAGGATCTTAATTTCCTAGAGGTCTGTCTGCCTCTCAGCCCCAACACTGCCAAATCTAACCTCACGCAGAACCCAAGCCTCAAAATCATGTTCCAGTGACACTTAGAGAAAAGAGGTGGGCTTCTTGGTCACTATGTTAAAAGGAAAAAAGGGAGGAGTTCTTTCTTTCAGTGATTTAAAGACCTCTGTACTGAACCAGCTGTTCCGTGTGGTAGGATGGGAATGAGAAGGTTGGCTTTGGAGGAGGGCTGTGTGGAAGGAGGAGGGGCTGTGGAACAGGTTGATTCTCCTCCCGGCCCCATTGGAGCAGCGTGAGCCCCAGTGGCTGCACACATTAAGCGTCTAGGACAATGTTCAGTACCCAGTGTCCGGAGCTCGGGTCTAGCACACAGAAGGCGCCTCGAGTATAGAAATGCCTGTAATTCTTCAGCACCTCTCTGTAACTGATTGACTGTGATTCAGAGCCAATCATTTTACGCCAATTTGCCTCCAATTTTCCATGTGTCAGATGAGACAGCAGGCTTCTAGTTGATCTGTGCAGTCCTTTCCCAGCCTCACATTCTGTAAGCCCACCATTCTGCAGGCCCATGAACACCTAAGCCTCATGAAAGTTAAGGCAAGGAATAACACGCTATGATACAGTCCCTTCCCCGCCCCCACAACTGCCCCCCAACGCACAAAAGTGATGCCTGGTTTGTGTTAAATACCAGAAGTGAATTATTAGTCCATACCAGAAACAACAAGCATATGGACCGAGTTACACTAAATGCCAGTTGGCTGGATGGACTCCTGGGCCAAGGTGCTCTGCTCAGAGGACTCCTCCAGATCCTTCTGGCCCTCTGCGGGTGAGCAGATGAAGTCTAAGCCAGAGAAGTTAGCAACAGATGTCAGTCCCACGGCTAAAACTGCCCAAAGTCAGTCCTGGGATTAGCCACAGGATCCAGATGCAATAGGGCTTCCCTTGTGGCTCAGCTGGTAAGGGACCCACCTGCAGAAGACCTGGGTTCAGTCCCTGGGTTGGGAAGATTCCCTGGAGAAAGGAACGGCTACTTACTCTGATATTCTGGCCTGGAGAATTCCATGGACTGTATAGTCCATGGGGTCTCAAAGAATCGGACATGACTGAGCGACTTTCACTTCATTTCCAGATGCAATATTCTTTGAACAAACATTGCTTCAAGAGGCTAAAGAAGTCAACCCCTGAAGAAGAGAAAAGATTGTGTCCTTCACTCTCAAAGCTCCATGAACACATTGGATTTCTCAGCTTTCCTCAAGGGATCCCTGTAACATGTTGGTGCAAAATGAACCACAGTATTCAGCCAAAGCAGTGCTTAGAGGATGAGCTGTAGCATCCTAGGGAAAAGAACTAGGATTGCCATGGGAATCTGAAAACAAAACAAAGAAATATATATATACCAAGGTGGTACAGATAGTCTTTTGAGATGGTGAGTTGCTTCTTCTATGGAGAAACTTCCACACTCCTACTAAGATATTTATTTCTTTTCTGTGGAACCAGAGAAACTCTTCCTGCTCAGTGAGGGCAGGATGTGGGGAAGGACGTTAGAAAGACTACATTACTTAGGAGTTTGTCCAGGTGATAAGTTGGGTTTTCCTGGCGTCTTAGATGGTAAAGAATCTGCCTGCAATGCAGGAGACCCAGGTTCGATCCCTGGGTTGGGAAGATCCCCTAGAGAAGGAAATGGCAGCCCGCTCCAGTATTCTTGCATGGAGAATTCCATGGACGCAGGAGCCTGGCAGGCTACAGTCTATGGAGTCTCAGAGAGTCAGACATGACTGAGTGACTAACCCTTCACTTCAAGGTGGTAAGTCAGAGACTAAATGCTCTGTTGGGATTCTGCTCTTCTATCGGTCACTGAAAACCCTGGTCAGATCAGAGTGCATCCTGGGTGCGTCCTGTGTCATATCCATCTAGAATCCACTGACCAGAAGATGAAATACTTCTGAATGGATTCAGTTCTCCTATCATTGACATTGTTCTCAGTAATTGCTGGGTATGGTCCAGTCATCTGTATCTCCAGTCAGTCCCCCAGACACTGCCTTCTAGGAGAAGTGAGAACCACATGTGGCCAGCGGAGGCTCGGCATTTTTCCATTTTAGTTACAGCATGACTGTGGGCAAGGTTCTTTATTAGTTGCCTCTGTTTCTCTGGGTGTAAAATGGGGATAAACCCACTGATTCAAGAAATGCACAAAAAACTATTATGTGATTGTCTTTGTGGAAAGAAGTGAGGGAAGTAGATCTAGTTTCTGTCCTCAGAGAATTTACTGTTTGGTGAAAGAAGAACTAAACAAGTGAAGAAAGTATGTAAGAGAGCAGACATTTCTGTGTTGGCAATTGTGTAGGATGGTTTCACGGAAGCAGTAAAATTTTAGGATGAATTGAGTGTGAGTAAGATGAACAGAGAAAGGAGAGCGACTCAGGAAAGCATAAAGAATGAACTGAAAGTTTAAAGTTGGGGAAATAAGTATGACTTGATTGGGGTCAGTAAGGGGCTCCATGCCCTTTAATTAAGAGACACCATGTTGAAGAACAGTGAAGGATGAGGTTGGACAGATTCCAAGTGATCAAGTGGCACCATCTATGAGATTCCATTCCAGAGACTTAGAAGTTCTCATGACACCCTCTTTAGACAGTGCTAGACAGAGTTCAGAAAAAGGTTAGCTCCAATGTTGGAGCTAACTTTGGCAACTTCTGGCAATTAAAGAGAATCGCAAACAGGCTCTACAGCAGGGCAGCAATAGCAAACAGATTTCAGCTCCTGTATCGTTTCCCATTGACTACTCAAGGCTGCCTGAGAGGCTGTGCTAAGAAGTCAGACCTTGGCTCAGCCACAAAGATTGCATGCGTGTGTGCTAAGTCGCTTCATTCATGTCTGACTCTCTTTGCAACCCTATGGACTGCAGTCCAGCAGGCTCCTCTGACCATGGAATTTATGGACTGCAGCCCACCAGGCTCCTCTCTCCATGGAATTTTCCAGGCAAGAATATTGGTGGTGGTGGTTTAGTCGCTAAGTCAGGCCCGACTCTTGCGACCCCATGGACTGTAGCCTGCCAGGCTCCTCTGTCCATGGGATTTCCTCAGCAAGAATCCTGTAGTGGGTTGCCGTTTCCTTCTCCAGGGGATCTTCCCGACCCAGGGATCGAACCTGGGTCTCCTGCATTGCAGGCTGACTCTACCTTCCCGGCACAGAGATCAAACCCACGTCTCGTATGTCTCCTGCATTGACACTGGGTTCTGTACCACTAGCGCCATCTGGAAGTCCACAGAGAGTGCTGTGGTCAATTAATGATGTCTGTTATGGGCGCAGTATGGAGGATTTGACCCTCCTGTATCACACAGACATCACCACAGTAGAGCAGCAGGCTTTTCTGGTGTACCTTTCTGATAGTGTGTGTAACGCTGGGAGTTTAGCCCACTTAATCTGGTTAAATAGCCATACCATAGACTCAGTCTCCTTCCAGAATGGTATAAATGCAGCCTCTTTCCCAGAGGAGTTTGGTCCCCTGAGCCTTCTCTCCTGATTCATTCACATTCTGTTTTCCCATCAACCCTAGTGAAGTAAGGTGCTCGGAGCCAGGAATCTCCCCTGAACAAGGCCCAGACCTCGTGGCCAAGGGTAGCTTCTCGCATCAACTTCTTCATTTGTAAACTGAGAAGACGAAAATGATTCCTCAGCCATGGGGATGATAGGAGGCATAGCTAACTCATGTTACTTAAAGCCTTTGAAGATGAAAGGGGTATATGTGCATGTTAATTACAACTTTTATCAGCCCTGGAGCCTCTGCATTCTCAGCTGCCACGGGGGGCTCTTCCTTGCCTCCCAGATACAAACAGTAGTAACATTCCATAGGCTGGCCCCGCTGGAGCATCCAAGTCGAGAAGGCTGGATTCTGAACTCTGGCTGGTCAGCCCACTCTGAGCAGCTCCAGTTTTCCCCTGTTCATCCCCAAGGGAAAAAAGCAAGCTCACTGTCTGGGTAGCTAAGATAAGGTAGAACCAGGGGATAAACAAAGGCTCCATCAGGAGTCTATTGGAAATAGCCCCTGGGTGAGATTAGGACACTGCTCTAATTCCCACCGTGTCAAAGCCTAATTGTGTGACCCTGGGCTGCTGGCTTTATCTGTCTAATGTTTCAGTACGCTGTGTGAAATGGCGTGGGGGTAATAATCCATCTGCCTCTCCTAGACCTCTCCACCTTTACCTGCTGGTGTAAAAGTGTTTCGTGCTGGTAGGCAGAAACTTGTGATGTTAGAATAGAAACTACAAGGTTCTGTTATTACCTGAAGTCACTTTCACCTTTATCTCTGTCTCCTGTTGCTGGTTGACCCCAGTCATTGAAATTGTAGTCTTCGGAATGCTCTCCTACGTGCTGCCCTCCTCTCCAGGGCAGCGCTTATCTAGGGCCCTTGGTATGTGCTCAAGTTCTTGATCCTGCCGTTTCCGGAGGCGGGCAGACACAGCCAGCCTGCAGGGGATGGCGGTGCCCTGCCAAGTTGTGTCACAATACCCCTACTGCAGTGACTCAATAAAAGTGCTGGAGGCAAATGAGGGAGGGTTTTCAGAGTCTTTGCTAGGGCTTAGAAGGTGCAAGGCTGAGCTGCATCCTATAGCAGCACTGAATTATGGATCCAAAGACAGAAAAGCGGAGAAAGGGCCCTAAGTGAGAAGTTTTCAGGATCTGGTGACACAAAGCCAATGATGATGGCATGTCAGGATGGGGAAAGGTGCTGGAAGATACAGTCCACCTATTTCTTTTGGATGACTATGGGAAGGCCATCTCGAAGACTGCACATGACTTGCCCAAGGTCACACAGCCAGCTGGAGTCAAAACTCTGGTTTCTGACCCTCCATCCAGTACCCTTTCCATTTCATCCTTTGAGATGATAGGAGAGGGCACTAAACAGGAGGACACGTGGCTGACCAGGGCCGGAAGATTTGGAGGGACAGAGAGGAAGAGAAAATAGGCCTGGGCTTGGGTTTTGTGTGTGCGTGTGTGACACAGTGGGAAATAGGGCAGGTGTTTATACTCTGCTGGGCCCTCACTGCTCTCAGATCTGGTTTCCTATGTAGCACCTTGTGCACGCATACTTGGTGTTTGTTTTGATCCTTTATGACTCAATGAGCCTTTGGAAATCAGAAGGCCCAGCATCGCCTGGCCTGGCTCTTACCTAGCCTCTCTGAGCAGTCAGTGGTTTTCAAACGGTGCATTTGTTTACTCAACATGTATTTACTGAATACCAATATATGCCAGGCACTCTGCCAGGCACTAGGAATACAATCTTAAACAAGAGAGGCACAGTTTCTGCTGTGATGGGACTTATGCTCAAGCTGGGAAGACGCTGTAAACAACTCATTACACCCTTGTTTAATTACACTTGTGGTCAGAGCTCAGAAGGAAAAGTACAGGAGCTTGTGAGAGCATGTAACAGGGAGACTGCGCCTGATTGAGAGCATCAGAGAAGACTTGTCAATGAATAGCAGTGAGTGTGTTTGCAGGATCCCTGCAGCTCCATGTGGGGGCGTGGGGGTGGGGCCACGTGTTGGACTCCTCAGTCCCACCAGCTCTCAAGTCCAGGGGACATTTTGGTAGGTGAGGTCAGAGCTCCTCATCACAACTCTAGCCACAGCGGCTCCTGTTCTGGCTGCCTCACATAGGGTCCAATGAATAAGAGGGCCAAAACCTCAAGGTTTTATTCCTCAAAATTCTGAAAGCAATAGGTTTGTCCTCCCTGCCCTGCAATAGGCAGTGGTGGGAAGAGAACCATGAGAACCTCCAAGTTGACTCAAACTTTTAGAAGCACATGTTGGGGCAATGAAGGAACCCAAACCCTGGGAGGCAGAAAGTATCATTTTTCCATGGGAGAAAAATTCATAATTTACATAGGTATCTTGAACATTAAGCTTTGGTTTAGGGTCAAATTTGGTCCATTTTATTGGAAGTTTCTTGGTCTTGTTTTGAACACTTTGGTGGCAAAAGTTTGAGGCCAGGGTCTGATTGATGTGTCCCTAGGGGGTGGTTTGTAGGATGACTTCCAGCAGCCATACAGGTGCATTGACTGGGTCCAGGCAGGAGGAGCAGGCAAGAGCCCTAGGATTCAGATGTCCAACTATTTGACTACAAAGGCCTCACTTTTTTTTATCTCTTTGTTGGTGGTAAATACTTGGAGATGACCAGAGTGGACTCTATCAGGAGGGTGAGATAGATGTGGTAAGGAGGAGAGTGAGATAGATGTGGTAAGGAAAAAATAAAAACAACCCCCCCCCCCCCCCCACAAAGCATCACTGAGAATGCTTTCAGGTAAAAGCCCAGGTGGCACAGTGATAAAGAATCCGCTTGACAATGCAGGAGATGCAGGTTCAATCCGTAGGTCAGGAAGATCCCCTGGAGTAGGAAATTGCAACCCATTCCAGTATTCTTGCCTGGAAAATTCCATGGACAGCGGAGTCTGGAGGGCTACAGTCCATGGGCTGCAAAGAGTCGGACATGTGCACACACACGTGCACAGTGCTAATAGTATTTATCAGTTAGCAGAGTATAGGCACCAGCCATCCAGATGGTCAGTTATAAACAGCTGTGTCTTCTAAACAAGAGCACATTCAGGTTATTCCCCCTCCCAGTGATGGTGATGGCATCCTTTTCCTTTTGTTCAGATGTGCTTTCTTGGGTTGGAGAGATAAGGATGGAGTTATAGCTATCATGATTGAACAAAAGCCACAGCCCATCTATGGATCAAACCATGATGTGTCAGTCCCATGTAATTGCTATCTGTCACATGTTTCTTGGTATACCCACGTCAGTGCATGTCAGCTGGTATCACTGTAAGTAACAGAATGATCAACCCTCATAAATTGTTATCTAGCACAGCAAGAAGTATGGAAACAGGATGATTCCAGAAGCTCAATGATGTTATCAAAGATCAGTTTTCTTCCAGCTTTCCAGTCTGCCCCTCAGAGTGTCTTCTTATAGTTTAGCCTCCTTCATGGTCCCAAGTTGACTCTCACAGTTTCAGGCATCCTATGGAAAAACAAAACGAAAAGCAGTGTCTACCACCAGAAGGAATACTTATTCATAAATATCTCTTCTAAAAAAAAAATGGAAGGATGGCTTTTCCAGAAGTCCTTAATTGACTTCCCTTGGAGAAGGAAATGGCAACCCACTCCAGTACTCTTGCCTGGAAAATCCCATGGATGGAGGAGCCTGGTGGGCTACAGTCCATGGAGTCTCAAGGAGTCGGACATGACTGAGCGACTTCACTTTACTTCTCACTGGAAGAATGGGGTGCCATTCCCCGGGAGATCCACACTAACCTGATCACTGGAAAGGAGAACTCTGACCACAGTGCTCGACTTAGACCAGTCATGATCCACCCAAATGAGTTAGGAGTTGGTGGCCTCGTCTTCAATTAGAAGAATTTTATTGCATGGTAACAATGTCTCTTATAATCAATAAGGCTCTAAGGGAGTCGACACAGCTGGTAGAGTTTGATTTGCAATTCTATGTAGGCAAAAGAAAAAAGGCAAGTTCTTGTGTTTTCTAAGTCACACCCTCATGCTTCTCCCGGGAAGACACACCTCACTGACAAGAGTTCACATGGGGGACACACTGCAGTTGGAGGCTTGGATGGTCTGGGTTTATACTCAATCATGATAGCTATAACTTTATCTTTTTCTCTCTCCAATAAAAGCATATCAGGGAATAACCTTAAATCTGTTTTAATTTGCAAGAAATAGTCCATCTTTTGCACACTTGAGCACTTTACTATTAGAAACTCATCATTGCAGCTCATCTCAGCGCTGCTGGAGCTGCACTTTGCTGAGGACCATGGGTCTGTAGTGATCCATTTAAAAAGAATTACTGCGACCTTGGAAGAGCATCTCTTCCTGTAAATTATGAGATGATGACCCCCAAGGGAGAAGGCCGGCTTCCCTTTTCAAAAACTACACTCCTGGAGTGTTTTAATGTGTGTGACGCGTGTTCAGCTCCATTATCTAATCCAGCACTCACATCAACTTCCCGGTTAGCATCATTACACTCCTGTAGAGGAGAGGCATTTAATGACTTTCCCAGGATCACAGAATTAATGCAGATTCAGGATTTGCAGCCTAACTTCTCCACTCTCAGAGTTGATGTTCCTGCAACCACGCCGTGTTGACTCCCCATGGATCAGACTTGCTTCAGGGAAACTAAATTAACTATTGAATTTTGTATGAATAATTGCTCTTTCATAAGCAGAAAAACTCTTTCCAAATATTAATAGTTTCTCTGAGTCCAAAGCTCAAGGGCCCAACATCTTAACATTTTGATTAGTCCAAAGATGGACAGGTGGGTTTTCTGGGCCAGTGTCCTGCCTTCATGCAGTGTGCTCATGAATCTAACAGCATGGAGGGAAACTCAGAATTAAAAAAATTTTTTTCCATTCCTTTTTATCACTTAAGTATCATTAAAGGATTTATAAGGACTGAATCCAGAAACCCAGGGGATGTTTAACGTGGACCTCAAGAATGTGATGGTTTCTGACACAGGAAGGGGGCCTTGCTTCTCAAAATCTAATGATGAAAGAGCGAGAGGAAATGGATTCTATCAAACTGAAATGATTTACGCTTTATTATGAGGTGAATTTCCTGACTTTGAGGCCTGCTGACCCTGGCCCGCTAGTTCCCTGTCTGTCCTTCAGTTCTCAGCTGAGATGACAGTGCCTCAGGAAGGCATCTCTTGGGGACAGCAGAGGCCTTGGGAGGAAAGGCTTCCCTTTAAAGGGCAAGCGTTCAGCACCCTGCACTTCTATTACAACATTTATTGTGCTGTGTTGTTGCTTTGTTGAGTGTTTGTCTTCTTCCCTGGACTATAGTCTATGTCGGGGCAATGGCTTGCTGACCTTTTTCAATGCCCTGGTCTCTCAGTGCCTAGCACAGTGCCCATGGGGGCACTGGATAAAACCTTATTGAATGAATAGACTTGGAATTGGTCTTCTCTTTTCTGAAGGCTTATATCCACTTTATTGTTTGGTTGGATTTGTGTGATTGTGGCTTACCCTGGTAGATTCAGTCTGTGATGTCCAAATTCAGTTAAAAAAAAAAAACTTTACATATGTATGTATCCATGTATCTATTATGTATCTGTCCGTTCGTCCATCCATGTATCTATCATATATGTCTATCATCTGTATCTGTTGGTGTATGTACCTATCTATCCATGTATGTATCATCTATCTATTTATTGGAGTAAGAGACAAACTTGCTTAGAAAGCAAATGAGGGTCAGCAAACAGACCACATCTTTTCTCCCCCCTCTCTGTGACTGTGCATCACCCCGACTGCCATTCCTCTTGGCTGTCATCACCTAGATATAGTCTCTTGCATGGTTTTCTGCAAAGGCACCAAACAGAGGCTGAATATGTGCAATGTTCAGGATGGCTGTGAAAGATGAGGAGGAAACATGTTCTGCTGAAGGAGAGAAGAGATGGAGGAAGGTTTGGGGAGGCAAGCCTTGGCTATTCTAGATTCTTCTTACTGGGGACAGAGGGTGGGGCTCCCCATGGCTCTCTTTTGAAACTTGTTTGGGGGGCAGCTCTGTTTCCTGACATAAAAGCATCATCAGATAATCTCCAGCCTTCCTTAAAGACTGTTTCTCAGGGTAGAGGAAAGGTATCCTATTATCTGTTTGAGCTTCCTGTTATTTGTATTGCCCGGAAAGCTAAAGTCAACATCTACTTCTGTATTCTGCATTGTGTGCATTGTTAAAACCTTTGGAAAACTCATCCGGTTTCTTCTCCAGATGAGCTTCCCAGACTCTATCGAAGACATTTAGAAACAGGCATCTCTTCAAATAGGCCATCAGAAAATAGTCTCTCAAAGTCAGGTTCTCTGTCTTCTTCTAAAGGCTACATTAGAGAATGTTTACTCGTCATCCTTGTAGTTAGTAGGACTGACTGTCAGCTCAGCCTCTGGGCTAAGCACCGAGGTCAGGGATTCATGAGTGGGATCTGAGTCTGGTATCCCACTCTCAGAAAGCACTGTGGGTCCTGGAGTTCAATCTGGGTTTGAGTCCTGCATGCATGCCGAGTTGCGTTAGTCGTGTCCAACTCTTTGCAATCCTATGGACTGTAGCCCACTAGTCTTCTCTGTCCAAGGGGTTCTCCAGGCGAGAATACTGGAGTGGGTTGCCGTGCCCTCTTCCAGGGGATCTTCCCAACCCAGGATCAAACCTGCATCTCCTGTGGCTCCTGCATAGCAGGCAGAATCTTGACCCCTGAGCCACCCGGAAGCCTGGGTTCGAGTCCTGCCCCTCATCAATTATGTGGCAATTGACAACACTCTGAAGCTCAGTTTTCTTATCTTTAAGGCAGAGTAATAATACCTAGGTGCAGGATTGTGTAAGGACTACCAGATCGTGTGTGGAATAACTGACAGGAAGCAAGCATCCTCAGTGTCATCAGTGTAGTATTAGACCCGGAACCTCTCCCTTCCTCATTCAGCCCAAATTTGTTCCTGCTGCACTTGAGAAATGCTTCCAGCTGCCTTTGGAAGATGTTCATTCCATTTCTGGGCAAATATTAGTCAATAAGATCTCATTTAATTTGGTGGGGAGGGGACACCAGAGTGCTGACACCCACGTGCTTACTGGAACAACTGTTGCCAGGCAGACACGGCAGCCGGGGATGTTCCGGGAAGCTTGGCTATTGCAGAAGCTGGTGAAAGCGAGTCGGCCGACGCGCTCCAGGCCTGTCTTTACTTGCTTGATGACAGGCAGTCTCCAGTGCTGCTTGTCTCAGCAGGATCTGCCTCTTCCTGCCTTCAGTGCTGACAGTTGGCATGAGACTGGAGGAGGAGATGGTATTTCCCTCCCTCTTGGGGAGAAGCGCTCCTTTACAGTGCTATTTCCTGGTCTCAGAGTGTAGAAAGACCCTTAGGGGCAATTTAATGCAGTAGCCTCCTTCTCATTCTGGAAATTTTGAAGTTCCTCAGGGTCCACTTCTTCCCCCAGAAGCCCAGGCTTGGAATTTCCTGGTTGTGGAGGGGCTGGGGCTGGCTGACCAGCTTTTGAATACATGAAGTGCCCACCCCTCAATCATATTGGGATGTTCAATCCTCTTATCTCCCCCAAATACTTTAATTACCTTTAACTGCTTAGTTCTGTTCTCCTCTAAAGAAAGGAAGATCCGGCCCCTCCCAGCCGCGCCTCAGAAGTGACTAAAACTTTGCCTCTTTTAATAGGAGTGTACGGCTTTGTGTCACGTTCTCATCTTGCTTTTAGTTTCTTAAGAGTGTGGTTGCAGACTGCTGTTTGGGCTGAAACAAAACTATCAAAACACAAACAGTTGTTCGTAGTGTTAATACGTTATAAATCAGAACCCAGGGGTCCCCTTGACATCTGGGAGAGCTGGGGCTGGTCATGCAAGATGTTTTTTTTTTTTTTTTAATCTTCCTGTGGGAGAAGGAAAAAGATTGACATTTACTGAACACTTGTTATGAACCAAACTCAATGCTGATGCTTTCCCGTGAGTTTATTATCTAAGTCCCATAAACCTCTCTTTGAGGTTTGCAGCAAATATCCATTCAGTAAAATGAATGACTGCATTTCCTCAGAGCCATTTTATAGGCTGAGAAACTGAGACTCATAAAGATGAAGTAACTTGCCCAAGAAGTCTCTGCTCTCATGTGGTGGGGCTGGAATTCCATCTTCTTCTAATACCACACCAACGTTCCCACTCAGTCTTATGGGGCCCATCCTATCCTCCCCATCTCCAGAACCGGAGGCCTTAAAGCTTCAAGGCGTCTCCTTTTCCTGAGAATCTGGGTTTTTCTGGCTCCTTGAAAATGAATGGTCTTGAAACAATTTAGTACTACTGAGAGTCATCTTTGGGAAAACAGGTGGAGCGAACCTCCCTCTTCGCTCTCTGCACTGGCAGCGGGACCTGCGAGACCACCAGAGATCAGGGAGTCAATCAAGAGTGGGCGTCTCGACTTCCAGGGGTGCAGGTGGGATCTGCTCAAAAGCATCTCACTGGAGGATTGTCTCACAACTGAAGAATGGTCTGAGTTGGCCCGCGGTGCTGAAATTTGCTACAGGGAGCACTGGGGCTGTTTGTAATAAGTTAGGAGCAGTCTCTCTAAGGGAATCCGCGATCCTGCTGTGCTTCTCTTAATTGAAACCATTCTCTCCCTCTGACTTCAATGGGGCAGGTTCTAGTCTCTGTGGGCCGGAAGGCGTTTAGTTGCTGTAATCGGAGAGCAGGATGCTGGTAACACTCTTGTTTTGTCTATTATTTCTTTTTGTTGGCCGCTCCAGCCTGCTTGACGCAGCCATCACACCACCGCCGCCTTGATTCCAGAGGGAAATACCACAACCCTGCAGGCAAGAGGGAGCCACTCGGGTTTGGAGAACAAGTTTAAAAGAAACATAGACTTGTCCTTCTACAGGCAGAGCATTAGGTTGGCCAAAGGACCTAGAGACTACCAAAACCAACTTCTTCCTGGGGCTGATAAAGAAACTGAAGCCTTACTGATGAGTACTGATGGCTTATTAGTAAGAAGTCACACTCCAGATCCCAGGTCACTGGACTCTAATGTATTTCCCACAAAACTAAAGAAACATCTATTGGGCCACCATACTATGAATCAGACATCGCAGATACAAAGATGAACAAGGAATGGTCCTAATGGAACCCATTTTGATTCTATGGGTTAGTATCACTTGAGGCAGACTTCTTCCAAGAATAGTGTTTTATAAATAGCGTCTGTCTATCCATCTATCCATTCATCTATCTGACGATTTCTTCCTTCCTTTCTGTTTTTCCCTCTTCCTTCTTCCTTTCCTTCCTATCTGTCAATTGCACATTCTGTATAGAGTGGGGACTTGTGTATCCGAGTAATTAAGCTCCTGACTCCTAACTGGGAGTTTTGAGTGGCTGTTACCGATGATACAGTGAATGGCTGGCCAGTTTATCAAGAATTGTCAGAGCATGAGGCTCTTAGCCTTAAATACGCTTTAATCCTTGAGATGACTGTCTAATATTAATCAAATCCCAGCCACCTTACTAAGCATCAGGTACTTTGCCACCTGTTTCGAGCGCACGTCTTCGTTTACACTTAAAAGCACCCATGAGGGAGTTACTGCCTTTTCTTTACTAAGGAAGAAATGAGGCTGAGAGGTTAAGAAAACACGGTGTGCCCAACATTCCACAGGACCCCAAGCTGGGCTTTTGACTCAAGTCTCTCTAATGTGAAAGACTATGAGCTTGGCTGCTGTACCATCTTACAAACACCATGGGGGTGATTGCTCCATCACCTTAGTAACTGTAAACTCCGAGAGGCTGAAGATGCTGGGAGATTCTTGAAAGCCTTCAGGGCTGGTGCGTGGACTTAGCACAGTTGCAGTCTGATGGGCTGCTCTGTCATGCTGATTTGCCTCCTTCAAGTTCAGGCAAAGACCCAGAATGGGTGTCTGCAGCCCACTTCCATCAACTCTGTACCCAGCTTATGGCTGAAGTGGACACCGAAGCGGGCTCATTCAGTTGCCGTGGCCTTTGCCTTCCAAGTCTCCCATGTTTATCCTAAGCCCGCATTCTAGGGACATCTCGTCATGGACCCTGGAAGGCAAAGATGAATTCCAAATATGATTTAATCTCTCTGTTTGTGTGTAGGTATTTTCTTTTGTCAGGTATCTGATCTCACCAAGAGCCCCATAATAAATAAGGAAAATATACCCAACAGCTTCATAAAAGAGTGGGCCTCAGACCACACAGACTGCCAGAAGAGGCAGCCTGTTTATCTTTTATTTTTGTGTAGTACTATCACCACCCCACACTGCCTTATTTATATTCTCAGCATTTCCCTGTATGACTGTCTTGTTTCCCCACGCTAGTGCGTAAGCTCTTTTAGGGCAGGGACCTTGTCTGTCCTCAGCTGCCAGGGTCGTATCTTCTAGAAGGGGCTTTGAATGTATGCCTTGCACCATGCCCTAGGGAGACCAATAGTGAGCTGAGAGGCACAGATTTCATAGGAAGAGTTCTTGTCATCCTCATCCTAGAGCTTCTAGGATGCCCCTCAGATGTCCATGGTGAAAAGAGTTTAGGCCTTCACCCAGGTGTGGTCTCTTTCCGTGTCCAGTGACCATTTATTTGAAGGAAAATCCAGATCTCATTTTCTTTGACAGCTTGGCAGAAGGGTCATTTGTAACCTTCTCTATTTCCAAGCCTCCTGGCTTTTTTGTGTGGCCATGTTCCTTAAGAGCAGGAAGTTATGTTTGGCCCACTCCGGCGACGCATGAAATGGTAAAGATTTTGGTCCAAACTCTGTGGCTTGAGTCGGATTTAAAAGCTTGTCAGGAATGAGTTCTCTGGAGCCTGGCATTTGCAATCTGGCATCTGTGGTTACAGATGAGATTTCAGAGATTGAAAGCTCAGGAAGAGGTGTGAATTACAAGCTCTTAGCTCACAGGGCAATTGGAACTCTACTGATCCTAGAAACCTCCTGGCCCAGATTTTTAAAAATATCCCCATGATCCAGCGTCTCCCTTTGTAGGGTTTGAAAAATTTGTATTAATCTTTTTTTTTTTTTTTTGTAAATTCTTTTTCCCGAACTTTTTTTTGATTGGAGTGTAATTTCTTTACAATGTTGTGTTAGTTTCTGTTGTACAACTAAGTGAATTAGTTACATGTATACATATATTCCCTCCCTCTTGGACTTCCCTCTGCCCTCCCCCTGCCAATCCCAACCATCTAGGTCATCACAGAGCACAGAGCTGAGCTCCTTGTGTTACACAGAAGCTTCCCAACAGCTATCTATTTTACACATGGTAGTGTATATATGCGGAGAAGGCAATGGCAGCCCACTCCAGTACTCTTGCCTGGAAAATCCCATGGATGGAGGAGCCTGGTGGGCTGCCATCTCTGGGGTCACACAGAGTCAGACACGACTGAAGCGACTTAGCAGCAGCAGCAGCCGTGTATATATGTCGATTCTAATCTCTCAGTTCATCCTTTTCTTCCCTTCTCTGTGTCCATATATCCGTTCTGTATGTCTGCGTCTCTATTCCTGCCTTGCAAATAGGTTCATTGGTACCATTTCTTTCTAGATTCCACATACATGTATTAATATATGATATTTGTTTTTATCTTTCTGACTTACTTCACTCTATATGACAGATTCCAGGTCCATCCACATCTCTACAAAGGACTCAATTTTGTTCCTTTTTATGGCTGAGTAATATTCCAAAAGCATCTGGAGAATGAATAATGGTCAGGTTCTTGAACTGCAAAGGAGACTGTGATTCACATGGGTGTGTACACACCGCTCTTCACTTTAGCATCTGATAGAGGGAGAGAGAGAGAAACATAATCTATGAGAAGAGAGAATGACTGAGTCACAAAAACACGACCTGATGATTTCCAAGCCCTCCTAATTCAAAATCGGTGGAAATCTAGAATTCTCCTTGGTCACTTTGATACTTGTTGTTATAAATACATGCTTTTGTTGCTGCATCAGTTCACTACCGTTGTTTGAAGAGAAAAGGGGCGACCTAAAGGCCTGGTTCTTGTTCTATCTCAATCCATGTAAAGGTGCCAGGCTGCCTGACCCCTTAACAGTGCAAACTTGGACAAATTATTTTCTTCTTTTTGGATATCATAAGAGTCTGTATTCCAAGTACCAAAATTCAAAAATAAGAAAAACAGGTAAAATGTCAACAATTAAATATTAAAGTGCCAATTAATTAAATGTTTAATTTGACATAATTAACTTATAGAGGCAACTTACATTTAATTATACAAATAAATGAATAGGAAAAGAACAAGTTTCTTAACCTCTCTAAACTGTAGTTTTCGTATCTGTAATAAGGTCTGATCAATAATAGTCCTTATATCATACATTTGTTGTGGGAATTAAATGAGACAATCAGTGTGAAGCACTTAGCACACAGTAGGTGCTCCATTCTTGGTAATATGGCAGAGAAGCCCAGCCAGAGGTCCAGCAGTAGGACCTGTCCCAACCACACCCAACAGGGTCCTTGCATTTCCAGCCCCCAGTGTGAGAGTCTTTGTGCCCCAAGCAGAGGCATGTGGCTTTGGTGAACATCTGAACTAACTCATGTCAGAGACCAGGGATAATTCCAGCCTTTGACTTGTGACCATGCCACTTTCACAGTCGAATGTTGAGTCAGTTGTGCTCTGAACCTCACTTGTTTCATCTGCAAAAACGGAGTTGATGATTTGACCTCTCAAAGCTGCTCTGAGGATCCCATGGTAGGACATTGTTACCACACCTAGATTAATGTCTGACACTGAAAAGCAGCTCCATGGATTCCAGAATCTTCTCTTCATCCCTTGAAAGGATGCTGGAAGAGATAGCGTCAAGGAATTCCAATCCAAGTTGGAGATACCCCAGACTGGGCAGTCCTGCTGGGCTCTGTGGGAATTGGTGCTGGCCTTCTGTTCCCCTCAGCCTGGATGGCTCTACCTTGGAGGGCAGCAGCTTCACCTCAGTTTCTGGATCTGGCAATCCTCTCGAGTCCTTTGCTGATCAGCTCCCATCACTGTAGATTAGGTTTGGAAAGGCAGACTTAGCTATCTTCTCTCCACAGGGTGAACCAGGACCAACCTTTAAGGAGAACTTTACATTGCAAGGCATTTTTATTCTTGAGACTGATGAGAGCATTTTTTTTTTTTAATTACTAAGCTTGGATCACTTGTAAAGCATTTTATACAATGCGTTTCATTTGGGCTGCAGCCTTCAAGCTTCAGAGCCTTGTACTAATGACTTAGCACTCTGACCTTCTGCTTTCACAGCTGTCATAGGGGGTGACTATCCGTCTTAGTATGCCTTGGAGCCCCCGGCACATAGCACGCCTTGCCAAGCAGTGGTTATCATTGCTATTATGGGCCCCTACTGCAGTGGTTTCCTGAGTGTTCCATGCAGCTTCTTAAAGCATTGTGGAGGGTATCAGGACCTTGGTGGTGTGGGGTGGGGGCTGGGCAAGAACGAGCCGCTGTTGGATCCAGGGTCTTGGGTCTGCCCCTTCATCCTCACTCCAGCTCCCACGGAAGCAGCTCTGCTTTCCTCCATTCTTAAATATTGTGGTTCTACCTAAGACATCATTGGGAGGAGAAGGGAAGGTAAAGTATGAAAACCACCACCCTTCTGTCTGAATGCTGCCACCTTCCCCCTTTGCTGGCTGACACCCAAGATGGAAAGGGCAGAACCACGGATAATCGGGAAAATCAGAATACCTCGAAAATCAGTTGAGGTCTGGATTTTATTCAGATTCTGTAAGACTTAGGAGTCTCTGAATCTCTTGCTCCTTAGTTTCTTCATCTGTAAAATGGGGCCATAGTACCTACCTGATAGGCCTCACAGGGCTGCTTTTGGATGTAGAAATGCTTTGTAATTGGAGCTGGAAAGACCCCGCCATAGTGATATTACTGACACCTGCTTGTGCTTTGATCCACCTGTTCTGCTGGGGTTGGAGCCTATATGCATCTTAATCAATATTCAATTTTTAAAAAGTGTTCAGATGTTCATATCATCCCAGGTGTGCATCTGGCTCCTCCCTGCTTTATCCTACCACCTAGATAGGTGATATAACCTTAACTAGCTCCCCACGCCACCAAAGTATATATAGGCATGAAACAAAGTAGAACCTCTTTTTTTTTTTCTACTTGCAACAGGAAAAACCCCATGTGGGCTCCCGAGATACTTTCTCATTTGTTTTTAACCACATCCTGGGTTTGTGTTAGTCAGCCTGTTAAACAGATATGATCCAAAAAAGAAGAAAACAGAAGAAAATAAAGGTCTTAGGTCCAGAGCTGAGCATTTCTGGTCGCCATGGCAACGTAGGGGTACACGCTGTGGTTTCTCTCCCTCAGCTGTCTTCCCGGAGACTCGTTCATCAAAACCACTGAGCCTCACAGAACTGGGTACCAAGGTGACAGTTCTGGGACACACTCTCCTTGGCCAGAAAGACTGTTGGATCCAGGATCAGGAGTGGGGGCCTAAGCAGACCTTCCCACCCTCTCCTCTCCCCCAGTTCCCATCCTTCCACCAGGAGGCAGGGGTGGGGGCTCTTTCTTTAGACTCTGTACAAACAAGCTAAGAGCTTCATGGGGTTGGTCCTTTGGAGGCCTGGACTGAAGGGTCAGGGTAGTGGCTGAGAGCCCTTGGACTCTCCTCTGACAGAGCGGATGTGATAGGTCCTTGTTGGTTCAGTGTTGGCTGCCATGACAGGCTCCTTGGACAAGAGGCTGAGAGGCCAGGGGATAGAGTCAGGTGCCAAGAAATTGGGGTGCATTTCCCTTCTGAGAGCCAAGAGATGAATAGCTCAGTTGAAAGCCACCCAGGACACATTCTGGAGGAAATTCTCTGGGGATGATGGTGTATGAGTATTTTCTCTGCTCATTAAATCCTCACCCACCTCCAGGGCAATTCCGGGAGAGACTGAGTCACTCAAGACTCATGGTCTGCCCGGGGCAGCCAAAGGCGATTCGGCCACTGAGCGTGATTTTGGCCTGGTTCAGAAGGGGATGCTGAACAATAGACCCTTTCATCAGGCGCCCATCACATGGGCATCAGGGGATGGGGGCGAGAGATGTGGGGCAGCAGGAATGCTGCCAGCCTTCTGGACTGGCAGACCTGGGTGGCAGCAGGGGCTGTAATTGCCAGGAAGACTCCTAGATGGAAACTTCTGGGCTTTGAAGACATTAAACAATCACAGTGAAGAACAGAATGGTTTCTTCGTGTCCCATTGACACTGTGGACTGTGGCCTTTATTGGAACGGCTTGCTCAGGCCTCTTACAAAAGCAAGTTCAGTAGTCAGAGCACTGGACAGGCGATCCAGAATCTAGCAATTATGGACCCCGGAGGGCCTGCTTCTCTCACAACTGGCTAGGGGGGCCATGCTCAGTCATTGTGGATTTTTGTTTCCTCTTGTGTCTCATGAGAATGTGGTTAGCTGCTCCCTATTATCTCGCCTGGCTTTAAACACAGGTGATCCAATTAGCAATAAAGCTTTTTTTTTTTTTTTTAATTGACCTTTTCTCTTCTAGTTCTGATCAGAATCAGTTCGACTAGATTTGTGAGTTGCATAACCTTTTCCAGACGTGAGCTCAGCAAATCAGAAGATAGAAAGAGGATCCTGGCTAACTCATGATAAATAGTATAAAGGTGAAAATGTGGAGAACCCACAGGTGCTTTTGACTTGCATGTGATTGACTCCAGGAGTTTGATGGAGTGAATGGAGTGTCATGCCCCAGCTGGAATGGCCTGGTCTGTTGAAATTTGTAGGCTGGTCATCAGATATGTCAAAATGTCACAGGGACAGCCTGTGGTCTGGCATCCCAGTCCTCGGCCAACCTGTCTTCATTCTGCCCTGCCTGACCTGCGCCAGAGTCCTCAGACTGTAAAGGGCAGAAGAGGCCTGAGGCTGCAGCTGGGGTTGGAGTCTTTGATCTTCAAGGGGATGACGGGAAGAGGACAAGTAGGGTGAGAAAGAGGAAGCCAGCCTTCTGTTGGGGAAAGTCAGCAAACACAGGGACCTCCTTGGCATCTTTGCCTCGGGGAGAGGGTGTAAGTTCCATTAGTGCAGGTTTTCCCACTGACATCTTCCCAAGCTCTTAGGAGAAGGGCCCTACCCTTTTAAGCTTTTGGTCCAGAATCAAGAGACCTGTGATCTTAAAATAATACTTGAGCTTACTAGCTCAGATTCCTCTCTGCAGAGCCCTCTTTTACTTCTCACCTCTCTGCACCTTAAAAACCACGTGAAGAAGAAGTAGATTTCCTGTAGCTTAGCATCTGTCTTAGCATCATGCATGAGGTGCCACTTAACACTGCAGTGTGATCAGCCAGACTGCCCAGTCGGAAATCTATTCTGCTGGCTCCTGGCTCAGGTCATTCCTGTCTTCTCAAAGAATCAGTTACCTTCTGTGTCAAATGGGGATAATAAAAGTGCCTGCCATATACCACCCTGCTGTGAGAATTAAGTGAATTTTTAGATGTAAAATATTAAAAACCTCATATGGGTCCAATTAGGTGCTGGATGAATGTTTGCAGTTATTATCATGGCCCTGGAAAGTGCACGAGTCACTCAGTCGCATGACCTGGCCTTCTCCCAGTCTTCAAGAAGACCAGCTTCCCCAGGCTCACAGCCTACTCTGGTGGGACCAAATCAGGAAAAAAAAATCTCATTCTGCCTTAATGCTGCCTCACCCTTAATGAGGAGATGACGGAAGGGGCCAGGCCCATCTAGGTGGCGCCTGTTGGAAAACACACTAATTCGTTTGGGGCCATCTGGAGAAGTCTGGCTCGGAGAACTGAGTCTCTGGGCACAGCATGACTGCAGATGGTCTCCCGGGGTCTGCACGTGGGGTGCTCCGTGTGTGTGCTCGAGAGGTCTCAGAAGATCTGGCCTCAGAAGGGGCCCTATGACAGGATGCAGAAAGGCCTTGCTCATCTTGGAGAGGATGACTGTGAAGTCCAGACAGACAACACTGGTTACAGAGCTGAAAGTTGGTCTCTGCAACATTTGCTTTCGGGGAAAACAGCATAAGTTCTCAGAAGCAAACGCTTCAAGACATTTGAAATACCTCCTGGGGAATTCTCAAGCAGGGCCAGCTGCTGATTCTCTTAGACACGATGCGGGGAGCAGACCTGAGACGTGTTTTGTTTGTACCTCACACAGTCTGTTTGTCCTGGGGGGAGTGGGGAGCATTTCCTTCCCTCCTTCACTTGTTCCACGTGTGCCTACCTCTGTGGTCCTGCACAGGGTCCTGGGGAGAGACCCTGGGGAGAGATGCAGTCACTGCTCTCAGGAAGCCCACAAGGAAGTTCCAGAATTTTAGAATCCTGGAATTTCTAATTAATGAAGAAACCTTAAAGGAAGATCCCCTGGAAGAGGGCATGGCAACCCACTCCAGTATTTTTGCCTGGAGAATCCCATGGAAAGAGAAGCTTGGTGGGCTATAGTCCATGGAGTTGTAAAGTCACAACTGAGTGACTAACACTTTCACTTGAAAGATAATAATTTCTTACAATTCTTTACCTGTTTCTGTCATAGACATCTTTGAGAAGCTAATGGAAACCCAGCGAAACACCTATACACGTGTACACGCTTGCAACATAGATACGTACATACACACAGAATCTTGCATATAAGTAATTTCACAGGTTTATAGACCCCTGAAAACCCGCTCGTGAAAACTTCTTGTCCCTCAGCCCTACTGGTCAGCTGTGTGACATCCCCTCCCCCACGCTACTCACCTCCTAGGAAAGTCTGGAGATCCTCAGACAATGGCGAGTTGGGTAAAGATTACACAGTGTGGTACTCTCAGAAGAGGCTGCGATTTTCTTCTACTTGTGAAGCGACTGGAGCAAACCAAGAAGCTACTCATCTCAGGCCTTAGGCAAGATTTTGAAATGTGCTGGGGTGATTTTACCAGAAAGATCTATTTTTCTTGATGTGAGTCTTAGTGAAAAATATAGGCAAGATTAATGGTGGTATGGGTCAGCTTTGGTTTATCCAAAAACAAATTTACCTAGAACCCCGCGGAATTGGTGGCATAGCACAGGAGTTGGAACCCTGACTCCCCCACTTGGGTGACTTTGGACACATTATTTAATTTGTTTGTGCCTCAGTTTCTTTCTCTCTAAAATGGGCTTGGCAGTAGTGCCTATTCCATAGCACTTTTGTGAGAATTAATTTAGCTGAAGTAGATCACCCACCTAATGAGTATAAAACACCCATTGGCTCTAATTAAGTGCCAGACATCATACAGAGTGTTTGACATGCTTTGTCTCATTTCACAGTCCCACAAACCCCTATTGCACTGTCATCCCATCAAGGAAAAGGCTGAGTGTCAGAGAGGTTAAGGAACTATCTATCTGTGTAACCCAGAGCTAGTAGCAATGTCAGGACTTGAAGCCAGGGTATATCTTGGGTATATCTCCTCTAAGTTGAACTACAAGGCTTCATTGTGAGTTGGTGCCAGAGAGTGGATTACACAGGTCTCTTGGTGAGCACGTTTTTTGTGGTCTTCCCAACAGGCCACTGATAGAGTTCTTCTCACATGGGCAGTGAGATCCCTGGGTGCCAGGCCCATGGCTCCTCTGTCCTCCTGGCAACCGCATCATAACAAACACTCTTCCTCCTTCAGACGCCACCCTGAATCTGAAAGTGGCCTCCAACCATTAGTGTTACCCATCAGATCTCTCAGAGGGAGGAACATGGGATCATTCCTTTATTTCATGATTTATTGGAGACCAGAGGGCCCAGCGGAAAGCATTCTTGATTCATGTCCAGTTGGACAGGCTTATTGGAGAGATGCATTTGGCCATTTACTGTTAGGCCCTTGAGTTACGGCAGCTCCTCGATCACAGAGATCTCTGTTTATCTAGAGCGATGCCCAGATATCTGGGGAGTTCTGCCTCTCTACAGGTGTTGGCAGTGTGGCCATTGCCATGGACACGGGTGGCTGTCCTGTGATTTGTGGTCCATGGCTACTCATGCCTCAGCCTTGCTCTAACTTAAACCTTGGGGATATTTCTGGCTCTACATGGGGGAGGTTGAGAATGCATAAAATGTTTTGTAAATTGGGTTTAGAAGTAGTGGCCTGGTGGTTAGGCCTGTGGTCTCTTGGTGCCCAGACTGGCTGGGTTTGAATCCTGGCTCCATCGTTATGAGTTCTGTGAACCTGGTCATGTTTCTTCCCTTCTCTATGCCTCAGTTTCTGTATCTGGAAAGTGGGGACAATAATATTACCTACCATATAGTGGGGTTTTACGGATAAAACGAGTTAATACTTGTCAAATGTGTAGAAGAGTGTCTAGCCTATACATCGTAAGTGCACAACATGTGTTAACAGCTATTATTGCTGTTAGTATTACTGATACCCTTTGGGGGTAGTAATTTCTGCTTGTGTAAGTGTTAAGGAAGTGTTGGAAAGTCTTCATACATTTTGAAGACTTAACAGATACACAACCCTGAAAGGCTTGGTCCTTTTTAAGGCACGAGGGACCCAGAGGGGAGGAAATGTGAATACTCTTGACCTGAAATGAAGGTTTTGGAACCGTCTTTGGAATTCCCAGATGGCTGAATGCCATCAGGGCTAGGATGGGACCTTTTTTATGTGTGAGACTAAGATGAATATAAGCTGTGGAATCCTTACATTGCATAGAATTTCTTCATTCATCCAGCAGCCTCTTTTCTGAGATCTACTGCACGCCCTGTTTAATCTTCGCGTTTCTAGGAAGGCTGAAGCTAGATTTTATCCATGCTTTCCTGTCTCGGCTGACCATAAGCACACACGACACACACTATTCTCACGCACACGTAGAGACACCCTCACACTTGCATGTGTGTGTTGTCTATCAAGGGATATTGTTTGCTCCTCCTGGAACTCGAGAGATTTAATTCACAAGTATCAATCTGAATGGTTCCTTTCTCATTTGCATATTCTACATGCCAGGTGGCAAACTCAAATTCATGTTAATAACACAGAAACTGCCATTTAGCTCCGAGCCACTGTCCATGCCTCAGACTTTATATTTAACCTGGGAGTGACGGCAGCCACCCGGCCGCGTGCAAACGGCCACGCCCTGCCTCTCCTGGCATCTGCTGAGATCTCTCCTAACAGTCTCGCCTCCAAGAAGCTGATTGGGAGGCTTTGTTTCTCATTTATAAGCTACACACAGAGAGCCTCCGGAAGGACAGTCACTCAGCGCAACAGTTTCTCTTGGCAAAGATTGGCCAACCGAAGCCAAAGCTGAAAATGTCAGTAAAAACAAACAGGATTTCAAAAGCGCCTTGTCCGTTTCCCTCCTCTGTGCTCCTCTAGCCTCATCAGCCAAGCGTTGTGTGAGTGGCTTCCGAAGGACACCATTAGACCAGAAAGGAAATCCCCCAAACACGTTTGCTCCATCTCACCTAGTTCTGACACTTTTTTAAAAGCACCTACATGCTGATGAAACAAAAGAAAACCACTTGATACTGCCTTATGTCTTTTCAAAGCTCCATTTCTTCTTTTACTATGTTCAGAATCGAGAAAGATTGTGGAGAGGTTTCACAGTTCTCTTATCATCTCGGTTTGCTCTTTGTCAGACACTGTTTTCTCGTGGTTGGAAGCTACTTCCTGCTCAGAAAGGAGAGAGCAGTTGTTGTCCTTACAGTTCCATTAACATTGATCCTCTTTGTCATTAGGTCACAGTTTTTAGGCGTATCCCTCCAGAGTGAAGACTTGCTCTAATGATATGAAAGGATTCCTGAGCACACGGGAGTAAGTGGATCAGAGTGTGGCTTTTGGTGTTAAACAGACCTGAGATGGAATTCCAGCTCTGCCACTTAATTGCTGGGTGACTCTGGGAAGTCATTTCATTTTTCTCAGCTCCAGTTTCTTCACCTATGAATAATATGTATATAACTTACCTATAAGTCACCTCTCAGGGTTCTTGAAAGATGATGCCACACAGAACCCCAAAGAAACTGGGTACCCAGGGACACTGCAATCACAGGCATCCCCACCCTGGCTATCAGCTCGGAAACATATTGCTGAAACAGAACAGCTGGGATTCAGGAAGGCAGCTACAGGCTCTTGAAAGCAATCCTCACTTCCTTGGGCAGCTCACTTTTCCGAGCCTCAGTTTTCTCAATGATGTGTTCAGTCGCTCAGTCGTGTCTCTCTGTGGTCCCATGGACTGTAGCCAGCCAGGCTCCTCTGTCCATGGTATTCCCCAGGCAAGAATACTGGAGTGGGTTGCCGTTTCCTCCTCCAGGAGATCTTCCCAACCTAACGATCGAACTCAGGTCTCTTGTCTCCTGCATTGGCAGGTTCTTTATCACTGGCGCCACCTGGACAGAATGTACAAGTGATGCTACTTTCCTGCATCTTATCTCAGATTTAAGCATGAGGCAGCGATGCATTGACATGCTGCAGCGAAGGTGGAAGGCTCTGGCCAGTAGGGAAGATTATCTGGCTTTGCAATGAGGCTGCTCTAAAACAAAGTTCTTACCCTTTCCAAATTATGGATGCAGAACAATCTAACTGTTCCTTTTCATCCCACAGATCTGAATATAACCTGCCGATATGCAGGTGTATTCCACGTGGAGAAGAATGGTCGCTATAGCATCTCTAAGACTGAGGCTGCCGACCTCTGCAAGGCCTTTAATAGCACGCTGCCCACCATGGCCCAGATGGAGGCGGCCCGGAACATAGGGTTTGAGACCTGCAGGTAAGGGACCAGCACCCGCCTAGGCCCCAACTAAGCCCACTGCGGAAGGCAAGCTGCCTGGGTCCAGGGGGCGGGGCTTAGACCCGGAAGCGTCCTCTCTGACAGCTGAATGGCTGGTTGCCTGAAGAGTCGGCCCCACCCATGAATTTCGGCAAGTCAATCTGGAACCAGTATGATTACTAAAATTTAAGGCCAGCTAAAGACACCTTTGTGAGTCACAGCGGGGTTTCCCAGGGGAGGCTTTAAAGGTCGTAGGTTGGAATCCGCTTGCTTGAAGCTCCTGTCAACAGCGCGTTCTCTGGGCTTTGAAGAAGCCGGCAATATCATTGTCAGAACCACAAGAAATTGAAAAACCAAATAACAGTGTTTAAGATAAGTACGTGCCTGGTGGAGCCTTGACCCTGTAGACTCGGCTGAAGCAGGTTTTTCAAACTATTTTTCTCTCTTTTGATTTTGTTTCTTCTGTGTTGCTCTGATTTGAGAGAAATGGGCATGAAAATTATTAAGATGTATATTATTACAAGTGATTGCAAAGCAGTGAGAGGGGTTAAGGGAGGCCTCCTGAGCTCCTCCTCCTGGACCTCGCAGTGCTCAGGGAGCAGTCCTCAGGTCCTTCTGCTCCAGGATGTTCACAGCAGGCTCGCCTGTGTGTGCACACTCAGCTGCTTAGTCGTGTCTGACTCTTTGCGACCCCATGGACTGTAGGCTGCCAGGCTGCTCTGTTCATGGAATTTTCCAGGCAAGAGTACTGGAGTGGGTAGCCATTTCCTACCCCAGGGGATTTTCTCAGACAGGGATTGTACCTGCATCTCTTGCATCTCCTGCGTTGGCAGGTGGACTCTTCACCACTGAGCCACTTGGGCAACCCTCACAGCAGGCATGGCCCTTATTTTCTGAATTTTTTTAATGGCCCTGTGGTAAGTGATGCGCATTAAGAGTGAGCAGTGGTGACCGCTGTGGTGAGGTGTTTGGGTTTGGTTTGTCTTCATGTGAAGAACCCTAGGAAATCTGGACAACTGCCGTCCGAAGTTTCCGCCCTATCCTGCAGCCGCCCCTCTGCACTTCTGCAACGTGACGTTAGGTGACATGGTTCTTTTCTCATTAACACGCTCACATACAAACACAGGCTGCTTTTTAAAAAGTCAAGCTGCAGAACTCTTTTTGGAAACCATTCAATGTAAGTTAAGTGCATCTATCCCCTGTCCTTGGGTAAGGCACCTGTAGTCTGGGTAGGAACTGAGACTCAGGCTGACGTGGAAAATGAAGCATCTTTTCAGTTTTTCTAATATGGTGACCCCTAGCCACGCTTGGCTAGTGACATCTAATTAAAATTAAATAAAATCAAAACTTTGGCCCTTGGTGGCACTATGTTTCAAGTGCCTAATTAGCCACAAATGCCTGGCAGCTACTTTATCAGACAACTGAGATTATAGAATGTTTCTATTTCACAGAAAGTTCTGTTGAGCACCTTTTTTCTGAAGCGAAGAGCAGATGTGTGCAGATATCTGCATGTGTTCCAGCAGGGTCTGCTGCTAAGTCACTTCAGTTGTGTCCTACTCTGTGCAACCCCATAGATGGCAGCCCACCAAGGCTCCCCTGTCCCTGGGATTCTCCAGGCAAGAACTCTGGAGTGGGTTGCCATTTCCTTCTCCAATGCATGAAAGTGAAAAGTGAAAGTGAAGTCCCTCAGTCATGTCCGACCCTCAGACCCCATGGACTGCAGCCTACCAGGCTCCTCCATCCATGGGATTTTCCAGGCAAGATTACTGGAGTGGGGTGCCATTGCCTTCTCCGCAGCAGGGTCTGGGAGAATATAAAAGGAGCAGATAGCTCAGGTAGCTTCTGAACTTGAGGTGTAGGCTGCAGTGCAGGAAAGTTAATTAGCAGGTCCATTTATTCTATTCCTAAGGCTAATTATTTAAATATGGCCCTGACTAGGCTAGTGGCCTAAGAAAGTAGATTTCATAAGCTGAATTTTGATTGTGAAATGCAGGCAAGGCAAACTTATGAAATACGGAAATGTTCTTATATGCTGAGAACAAGGGAAGTTCTTACTGTGCCCAGTGGCCAATTGTCCAGCCCTTAGACGCTGGACAAAGGGCTTCTCAGGTGATTCAGTGGTAGAGACTATGCCTGCCAATGCAGGAAACATGAGTTTGATCCCTGGATTGGGAAGATCCCCTAGAGGAAGAAATGGCAACCCACTCCAGTATTCTTGCCTGGACAAGAATGGACAGAGGAGCCTGCAGGCTATAGTCCATGGATTGCAAAGAATTGAACACGACTTATTGACTGAGCACAGCACGGACCCCGGCTCATCCATGTGTATCCCTCTCTTAATCCTCAGACTGCACCAGGAGTTGGTTGTATGACTCCACTTTGCAAAGTAAGCAACTGAGGCTTAGTTCTGCAGCCTATCTGGGCCACATCACTTGCATGGGGAGGAGTCTAGACTCCAGGCCAGCTTCTGAGCCCAGGGCAAGATTTAATGACCCAGCCCTCCTGAAGAACTGAGAGCAAAAGGGAGATGAAAGTCTGCTGCATGGATGGATTTGCTGAGTATTTCTTTTCTTCCTGGGAACAGCAACCTACTCATGTAGTACGTGTGCGTGTCTGCTAAGTCGACTCATGTAGTATACACATGTAAGAATTTTAATATCCCTAACTGATGGACAGGGTGACAGGTAAAACCTACAGTGAACACAACGTGGTAAAAACTTAGCAACAGTTTACAGAGGGGATTGTAACTTCTAGAATGTCGGTGTATACGGACTAGCAGAATGTGATGGGAGTAAAATGGGGAGTGGGCTCGCCAGGAGTTTTACTATTTAAAAAAGGCAAAGAAAAACTGTGCCAAAGAAATCTACCGTTCCACCCATAGCTGGTTCTAAGTGTTGCAAAATGTATTTCCATAATTTCACTCAGGTAGCTATGAATCAGATACCTGCCTTAGGACAGGTGGGAGAGTCTCACAGGTGATGGGAAAACCTTAGCAGCTACTCTCTTCAGTCTGCCCCACCCTGATGAGTTGGGATCCTCAGATACATGGAAACGCATTAATATTTAATTGTGCCCCTCCCCCCACCAAGCTCAGAAGTCTTTGGAGAAACCAGTCCGGCCATGCAGATGAGGAATTAGTCATGTCAGCTTTTGCAATTTAAACATGATGAGTTCAAGGTGCTTAGAAATTTCAGACTCACAGCCATTTCTGTGGGTCTTGCAGGGCAACGCAGTACATACTGTCGCCTCTGGCAGGAAAGATTGAAGGGATTTGGGCATTGCATTTTCAAAAACCTGCTGGATTTAGTGCTCTCCTTTTCCCTTGCAAATGGTATTTTCTCAGCTCACACCTCATTTTTTGAAGCATTTTAGATTTGAGAGAAATCGTGTGGTAAGTATTCAACCACCACGATGCTAGTCAGAGGCTGGGTACTGTATGTTGTATCTGAAAAGGAGACACGTGTTTCTCCAGCATGCTCCCAGAAACGCCATGATGGGATGGAGGAGTTTAAGCACTTCTCTGACTGTTGCTTCTAGAAAATTCCTGAGCTAATGAGGCTTTGCTATCTACGTAATAATTAGTGGTAAAAGTTGCTCAGTCATGTCTGACTCTTTGCAACCCCATGGACTATACAGTCCATGGAATTCTCCAGGCCAGAATATTGGAGTGGGTAGCCTTTCCCTTCTCCAGGGGAGCTTCCCAACCCAGGGATCGAACCCAGGTCTCCCACATTGCAAGCAAATTCTTTACCAGCTGAGCCACCAGGGAAGCCCAAGAATACTGGAGTGGGTAGCCTATCCCTTCTCCAATAGATCTTCCTAACTCAGGAATTGAACTAGGGTCTCCTGCATTGCAGGTGGATTCTTTACCAACTGAGCTATGAGGGAAGCCCATTAATCATTAGTACTCGCATTTTAATGACTATCAATTTACTTCCACTGGCAGTGGAATCATGCCTGAGATGTTCATGGGACAAGAGGCATTGTATCTGGCATATATTAATAAGGTAGCCCAGTTGGTGAAGAATCTGCCTGCAATGCAGCAGACCCAGGTTCAATTCCTGGGTTGGGAAAATCCCCTGGAGAAGGAAATGGCAACCCACTCCAGTATTTTTGCTTGGAGAATTCCACGGACAGAGGAGCCTGGTGGGTTACAGTCCATGGGATCGCAGAGAATCAGACATGACTGAGCGACTTTTACATGTTTAGAGCAATGAAGTTGGGAATGAGGGAATCGCAGAAAAAGGTGAGACCAGGAAAGAAGAGGAGGATAGATATGGGAAGGATATGGGTTTGCGATTTATGAACTGAGATGAAAAGCCACCTAGTTCCCATCTGAGGGGAGCCAGTAGTTTTCCATATTTTCTGGCAAATAGGAACGTAATGGTGGGCCAGAGTGGATCTCACATGGTAAATACGGGGTCATTTTATCTATGACTTTGGCTTCCCTCTGCTCATTCAAACTAATTGTTGGTCACAGATTTCATTGGCAATGGATCGATTTTTTAAAAAAGGTTTTATAGAGCGCCAAGAAAATCACTTTGTCTCCATCAGCCTTGTTGGCCTCTTCACTGTCCCTCTGCTGCTGTTTTTGGCTTTTTTATAACTCAGTTTTGTATAACTCAGGAAGGAAGTTTTGTACTGCAGAAACGTCCTTGGGTGGGATTTTATGAAGTCCCTAATTACACTGTTGCAGGTGGGTGACCTCTGGTTTTCTTTTGCAGGTACGGGTTCATAGAAGGGCATGTGGTGATTCCCCGGATCCACCCCAATTCCATCTGTGCTGCGAACAACACGGGGGTGTACATCCTCACATCCAACACCTCCCAGTATGACACGTACTGCTTCAATGCCTCAGGTTGGTCCCAAGTGGGTCAGCTTTAAGTCCTGGGTGGCTTTTGGCAGGCCAGCCTTCGGCAGCATGGCTGACAGTCTCAGCTTCAGTGGGGATTCATGCAGCCTCCATTCACATAACAGATGCTTGCTGCATATTTCATCAGTAGTAAAAAAGAGTCCTGTCTCCAGGGTGCTTACCTGCTATGTTGGAGAGGCCAACAGTAAGTAAATACATATGAAACCACTTTAATGAAGTCAGACAGTGACAAGTGTTGTAAAAAAGAAAGCAGAGCAAGGGACTACAGAGTGCTAGGGGCGCTTTTTTTTCTGAGAAGATCATCAGAGAGAGAGCCCATGAGGAGGTGGGTGTGGGAGAGCCCTGATGGGAGCGAGGGAAGGAAGCCACAGCGTGGTGGACAGCAGTGCACAGCCGGGTTCGTGGGAGCATCAGGGCATGTGCTGACAGTGGCAAGGAGACATAAGAGATGCAGGTTCAATCCCTGGGTGGGGAAGATCCCCTGGAGGAGGGCACGGCAACCCACTCCAGTGTTCTTGTCTGGAGAATTCCATGGACAGAGGAGCCTGGTCTGCAAGACTATAGGGTCTGCAGTATATAGGGTCACAAAGAGTCGGACACGACTAAAGCAACTTAGCAGGCACGCACAGGCCAGTTACCACTGAGACTTTTCTCCCTGCCTTTCTTTTTGCCCATAGGGTTGGGCTCATCTTCAGAGAAGGGAGTGAACAGTACTGATGAACCTTCCTCTACTTTGGGGAAGTTAGTTCCATTGAAAAGTTTGAGAAGTCCTGGAGGGTATTGCATGCCAAAGTAGCTGCAGTAAAGCAGTAAAGTTCAAAGCGATGGGTTTAATTTTCTCGTATGCAAATTTACTCAATATGTTAGAGTGCTTTTTATCAATTTTCTATATGTTTTAAAGAAGAGTATTTAGTGATCAGTGACACACATTCAGTATTGTGCTGGGCAGAGTAGAGTGAGAAGGAACCAGAGGCCATTTTTCTTGTCTCCAGAGTTAATCTTGTCGAAGTCATGAGATGAAAAATAAAGGAGCTAGGGAAGAATGTTTATCAAAGGAGAAATACATTTTAAATGTCTTGGATTAGAGTTGGATGATGATGGGGGTATTAAGTGGGTGACAGATCTTGATAACCTTCTGCTCTGTGCCAGGGATCACTTTGGAAAAGATCCTTGAATCCATCTTAGCCTGAGACTGCTCAGCAGGTGGTCAGTGCCCACTGATGTGATCCTCCTTGAAAACTGGCCACAGGGACCAAAGCCAGCCCCATCTTAGCAGATGCCTTCTATAAGCTTAAAATGTCAGCAGTATTTTTTGTAAAACATGGCCTGTGGTTGACAAATGAAAATACGGCAGACCCTGAAAAGGGTTGATGGTGTTTATTGCCTCTTTTCTCAGTGGTCAGGCCCAGCACTGGTGACTTCTGTGTTAATACAAAAAACTGACCGGAATTAGTTCATTTTTGAAGTTTACTTTCAGTAAAATGCCCATTTCTGTTTGGAAAGGAGAAATTTAGGGGAAGATTCTACATTCATCTGTTTATTTATTCACTCATTTATTCAACAAGCATGCACTGGGGACTCAGGAAGCTGTCTGTCCATCTGTCACTGAGTGATTGGCTAGACTGAATAATTAACATCTCTCTTGGCTATTTTGGTGTAGTGGAGGCAAGGTTTATGAGATACAATGTATCAGGAGGCTCACCTCAGAGTCTTTCTAACAAATCCTTCAGTTCAAGGAAACTCCACAGGCTTGATTCTTTCAGCAGTGTGATGCTCATTAAACAGAATGAAAGGCTGTTTAGTGAGGCCCTATATCTGACATGGGAACACGAATGTATTGCACATTTGGGTCACCATCCATCTTAGTATGCCTGCCAGATTTGATATTCTTTATAAAAGTTCAGGTGAATTGGAGCATGAAGGGACTCCATTCCAACAAATGCACTAATCATTTGCAAAACTGCCTTATTGGTTTTGACATCCTGCTTCATTCTCTTGCAACTTTATTCCTGGAAATTTCCAGTGCACTACTGTTACCTGCAATTGTCTTTGAATTTGGGGGAGGTTATTCCATCCTTGACATTCAGATCAGATCAGATCAGTCACTCAGTCGTGTCCGACTCTTTGCGACCCCATGAATCGCAGCACGCCAGGCCTCCCTGTCCATCACCAACTCCCGGAGTTCACAGAGACTCACATCCATCGAGTCAGTGATGCCATTCAGCCATCTCATCCTCTGTCGTCCCCTTCTCCTCTTGCCCCCAGTCCCTCCCAGCATCAGAGTCTTTTCCAATGAGTCACCTCTTCTCATGAGGTGGCCAAAGTACTGGAGTTTCAGCTTTAGCATCATTCCTTCCAAAGAAATCCCAGGGCTGGTCTCCTTCAGAATGGACTGGTTGAAGTCATAATCCAAGGCCTGCTTCTGGTTCTGTGTCACATAACAGATAAATCAGAAACATCTCACAGGTCAGGTCAGTTTCTGGTGGTGTCCCCAAAATAGATCCTATAGATCTACTTTGCAGGATCTCCCAGGTTGGCTGTTTGTCCTGATTTTCAGATGAGAGAATCACTGGGAATTTTTTGAAAACAGTACAAGTCTAAAGAAATACTATTATTGTCTCCCATGACCTTCAGATTCCTCAAAAGCAGACAGAAATGTTCATCTTTTGCTCCTTGTTTATTCTGTGATCCGTCATATGTGCTGAGTTAATGCTTAAAATGAATAAAAGAACTGATAGGTCTAAAACTTCCTTTCATTAATTCTTAGGCATTGTCATTCAGGTTTGATAAGAATGTTTCTTGACTTGTTTGTATTTGCAGACCATTTGTGGGGGGGAGTTAATATCTTAGATATGTTTACCGGAAGAATGGACTATAAGAAAATTATATTGGTGGGGTTTCCCACCCCCCATTCATTCAACAAAGATTTTAGTGCCTCTCTAGCCCCATCACACATAAATGTTCTGGCCAAGAAAGATAAAGTTATTGCTCATCTTGTGGAGTTTCCGTATTTCTATGGAGGTGGCAGGGGGTAGGGGATAGGAGATGTGCTATGCACAGCCATCAAGTAAAATGAACAAGACAATTTCAGCTAGTGGTGAGCCAGAAGAGGACATGAGAGAGAACAACTCTGCAGTGGTGATGGGTGTTGGGGGTGGTGAGGGGCTAGCTTAGATTGGATTATGAGGAATGACCTTTCCAAGGAGGTGACTTCTCTTTGAAGAATCTCTCTTCTGAGAAATCTTTTAATCAGCCCTTACAAGAATGGCTATTTTTAAAACCTGCTTTTCTCTAGTTGAGTGTATAAAGCTGCCAGGTGTTTCCATTATGATGTCAAAGGATAGGCCAGTAAAGGGCATCATGCCCTTTATATGTGGGAAAAGATGCTCCTAGGAACTGGGGAGCAAGCAAACCCTGCTTTATTAGACTTGTGTGTTTGTCCAAGTCATAAATACCCAGTGATTTATGGCAGGACATTTAAAATACTTGTGATAATAGGTTTCTTTGTAATAGCAGTTTGCCTGCCTGCCTCCCTCTGTCCATCCATCCTTCCTTCCATCCATCCATCCGTTCACCCATCCATCCATTTATCCATCCATCCATCCATCCATCTACCAACCATCCATCCATTTCTTTGTCCTCTTCGCCAAGAAGCAGTTCTAGAAAAACTAACCTAAGAAGTCAGTTTTCCATTTCATCAGTTAAAGCACGCGTGCACACACACACACACACACACACACACGAGTATAAAAACTGTAATACACAACTGAATCCAGCCTTCCTGTAACAGCGAAGCTAGCTCAAAGCTCTCTGAGTTTTTAGAGCTTAACCAAGGTCCAGTTACGGAATAGAGCATTTGGGCAGGAATGGAACCGTTGGTTAAAGCATTCTGCAGGCTTCCTACAGTACTCAAGGGATGGCTGGCAGGGGGAAACTGTCAGAGTTTGCTTTCAAAGGGCTTTAGACAGTGCTTTTCAAAGAGCTGCTCGCATAACATCTATGGGTGATCAGGTAGGCCCAACGTACAGTCAGAAATCATTATTCCCAAAGAAGGGAGGAAGTAGAAGATAAATGGAAGGAAGAAGAAAAGGAAGTCAGAAGTGTCTGTGATGATAATAAGCTAAAACAGAAGCCTCAGAAAATATTCTGGGCACCTGGACCAAAGGTGGACAGCCTCAGAAGCTGTACAGTTAGAAGTATTTTATTCAGAGTAGGCACGTAGGGGATTAGTTAAATGCATTAACTAATACATTAATAAAAAGACAAAAGATTGGTTTTTTAAAAAAACATTCCTACCAAGTAAGTTCTATGTGGATTATTATAGTCTTTAGAGTCTTATGCTATTCATGTTGATAAGTATTTGATTGCATTTGTCAGCTATATTTTTCTGTTGTTTCTGCAGATAACATTTTTTGCAGTGTTTCCCCTGTTAATTTTATAATAACAAATTTAAAAAATAACTTCTAATGTATGCCTCAGTAAAGAAAGACCATGTGTATCTTACTACCATTGTATCAACCAGCCTTCTATAATGCTTGGTATAGAGCATATACATTTGTTAATGAATGGATATGTTGGTGTGGGGACCTTCCAAAGATGTATGAAGTAAAATAAAAGTGAAAAAATGCATCACCAAGGTCAGAGAAGTTCCTAGGTGACTTGGTCAAGTTTAAGAAAATGATCTGGGATAAGTTATAGCAAAAGTCATCCTAGCGAAGAGAAACGAACATCAATTATGCTTCTGTTTTTTAGCGTTCTCATGTCTCTTTTTCTTTTCTACTTCATAGCTCCACCTGGGGAAGACTGTACATCGGTCACGGACCTGCCCAATGCCTTTGAAGGACCAATTACCATAAGTATGTATCTCTTCTAACCTTGGCTGAGTTTTCCCATTCTTGGGGAAAAGATCAGGTGCATTTCTTATGTTTCACATTTGAATGGAATAGCACTCATTTCCCTAAGGCTAACCACAGGGCTACAGTTTACTGTCCCTTTATTGCTGTATGGTTTACCCCAATGCTTTCATTGCTCCTGAAACATCAGTCCCCTGAGAGGTGCTTTCACATTCGTTGGCATCTCTGTGGACACAGCACTGTCATTTACCTGATATTTTTCCTTTATTTAACCCATCATTTTCTACTTAAAAAGCATTAATATAACTCCAAATGGAAAGCCAACACTTCTGGTTATAAGTAAAAGGTAACCTTAGAAATAAATATAAATGTAAGAAAAATTAAATAATGTTCTTAAATTCTAGCTGTTGAAGGCTCTGAGTCTGAGCCATGTTCCCTTTCTCAGAGGCAGGGATTAATACGTGTTAGAGGGAGGGACATTCTGGCCTCCCAAATTTTCTGTTTGATTCAATTGGAGTATTTAAAAATGATAATAAGAGTGCAAACTTCTTAATATGTGTTTCAACGTTATTTACACTATATCGACCTAAAATCTTCCTGATTATCCTGAGAAGTTGACACTGCAGAAAACACAGTATTTCAGCCAGAACTTTCAAACAGGTTAACTTGTTAACTTGATCTAATTGCCTCTGAGCCTCATGTTTTGAGAAGTATGACAGTGATGAGGAGGCTGGATTTCTGCCTCCTAAAAGCCAGACCCCTCGATGTGCAAGGTGACGGGAGTGCTCGTGGTGACAGGGGGACGAAAATCATTCCTGGCCCACGCAGTTCCAGCTCCCCACAGGCAGGAAGTTGCCCCTGCCCTGTACCTGACAGGAGGAAGAGGGGGCCGGCGACTGTGACGTGCTCTGTCTGCGTCGGGCCTGGTGTGAAATCCAAGTTCTTTACAGTCTGGATGATCTGAGCCTCAGTTTTCTCGTTTGAGTAATGAATCAACATATAAGATTTGTCATGAAACTTAAAAAAGATAATCTGATCCATGCCCGGCCCATAGTAGATGCTCAATAAATGCCCCATTTCCTTGGTCCCAACAGATGTTTCTCTCCACATCCAGACCCGTTCAAGTGCGGTCCTATTTCTTGATCAGATCTCCGTCTGTGAGATTATTAGGGTGATGGAGACTTTGGATTTTTTAAAATTTATATTTGATTAATAGTTCCACTTGGACAAGATAGATAAACAGAAGGAATCTTTAGTCCTGCCCATGCCACATAGTAGAAAATCATTTCAGCTAAATGCACACTTGTGCAGTGAGTGACTCATACTTGAAGGCAACACATTTAGAAGAGAACTATGAATGGAAGCCCTTCTCGCTCTTTCTCCTCATGTCATTCTAGTCATTTTCTTGTTTAAACCAAAGATTTTGATCTTTATATTCACTCCTGTGTCCTCATTTCAAGTTGAATTTCACAGATGGCAGCACCTCTGTCAATATTTCAGCATGCTGCTTTGTTAGCCAGGACTGGGGGTTCATTGAAACTGGAAACATTTTCCACTTAGAAAGAAAATCTAATTCTTCATGGATTTGCATACCTCAGAGGTATGGTTCCAGACCACTGCAATGAAGCGAACATTTCAATAAATTTGGGGGAGTTTCCCAGCACATGTAGAAGTTACATTTACACTATACTATAATCCAAGTGTGCAGTAGCATTGTTTTTTTTTAAAACAAATGTACATGCCTTAATTAATATTTTATTGCTAAAAAATGCTCACCATTATCTGACAACGAAGAGTTTCCACAAAACTTCTGTGTGGAAAACACAGTATCTGTGAAGCTCGATAAACTGAAGTACTAATAAAGAAGTTATGTCTTGTATTCCCTGATGAGACTGATTGCCTCTTTGTCTCCTACTTTCTCAAAATAGATGGAATTAATAGCAACGAATATTACATGTACTTGAGAAGGAAGGATAGGGACCAGGCAGCAGAATTATCATTTATTGAGCACCAGCTCTATTTTGAATACTAGGCTAAGTACTTTCCATACAATGTATCATATAGCGCTTATAACAGAAGATAGTCTCATTCCCATTTTACAGATGATGAAACTGAAGTTCAGAGGGTTGCCTACCTTGTCTAGAGCCACACAAAGCTGGGATTCAAACCTGGGGACATCTAAATACACCCTCTCCCCCACTTTCCCACTTGCAGAGTGTGTGAGTGGGCAGGGAGGGTTCACCGTCTTAGTGCATCAGCCACTCTGTCTTCCCCACTAGAGATGTAGTTAGCTGCTGTTTTGCTTAATAAAAAAAAAAGAATAGCTCTGAAGTCACTATAAGATAAGCCACCGTCTTTCCTGTAGTCAGAATCCATCAGCTGTCAGGTTCTGACAGTGGCTCCTCTGTCTTCCAGCTATTGTAAACCGTGATGGCACCCGTTATACCAAGAAAGGCGAATACAGAACTAACCCAGAAGACATCAACCCCAGCGTCGTTAGCCCCAGCAGCCCTCCTGACGATGAGATGAGCAGCGGCTCCCCCAGTGAGAGAAGCACTTCAGGAGGCTACAGCATCTTCCACACGCACCTCCCAACTGTGCACCCGTCCCCAGACCAAGACGGCCCCTGGGTCTCCAGCGAGCCAGAGAATACCTCGGATACCAGTAAGGAGAATGAGTCACTGTGCTTTCCAGTAGCAGTTGGTTCCCAGGGATGTCTCTGGTCTATCTGAGGGACGTGAACTCGTGTGGATAGCGTCTGTCTCTAGAAGGTGGTGACATGATCTGGGGAGGTGGCCTCCTGCAGTTCTCGGTGTGCTATATCATTGACTGCTACCGCTTACAGAAAAAAAATATTTTTTTCCATCTCTAAGAAGTACCGTACAGGAAATTTTTCAGAAGAACATCCCTTGTTGTCTTGTCCCAGAGAAATGGTGACAGTTGAGATCTGATAACACAAGCTAGTTTCATTTTAGCACATTCCCTTCTTGTTCTTACCCATTTATGGATAAAATTGTTTCCATAAAGTTGGGATCATAAAATATGCATACCATTTCATCTGCTACTTTTTTTTCAGGTTCATTTTATATGTTTAGGTTTTAACTTGATTTATATTCATATTGTTAACTGGGTAATAATTGGTCATACTCTCCACTCATGATTTGCTAAACAATTCCTTTGTTTTTGGCCTAAGGGAGTGTATCTGAAGGAGTTATCTGATCAAATTAAATCTACTTACGGGTTTTATATCCCAGCTGGTTGGGGAAGCTCGTCATACTTGCTTGGTTATGTGGTAACTCATCTTTGGGACTGCTGGAGTGCAGCTATTCAAGCTCTACATGCAGTTTCTTTGGGGTTTGGCCTCGGCGTTTCACTTTCACTGGAAAGTGTTTACATCTTCCTCTGGTCTTCTCTGCTTCCTTCTTTGCTTTTCCCCCTACGGTTTGTTTTAAAACAGGTTTCCAGATTGGCTGTGTTCCTTCTGTGGAGGATTATTCAAACCCAAACAGGCCTTCTGCCTCCTGAGCAGCTTTCCTAGTATGGTGTGGATCTTTTCTCCTGGATGCGGCTCTTGGGGGGGTGAAATTCTGGTCTCCAGAGAGTGTGGCAGAAATGTCTTGGTTTGCCAGTGCTCAAGACGGGGCCCTTTTCTACTCTTCAGAAGCCAGGGCGATTTGTCAGAGCGCTGTGAGTTAACGTAAGGTCACTTTCTTGATGGTGTTTTAAATTTCTGTTAGCAGCTTGCCGAGGGAGGGGCACAGATAAAGCTGGGATCCGGTCATTCCCCACAGATTCTTTGAAGCATTTCAAACGGCAGATATTTTCAAATTTCCCGTGATTACCCAGATCTCTGGAGACTGCGTTGCAGTATTGTCTGTAATCCTGTGAACAATCCTTCTTTTAAAATTTATTTGTTTTAATTGAAGGATAATTACCTTACAATATTGTGATTTTTTTTTGCCATACATTAATATGAATCGGCATAAGTATAACACATGTGCCCTCCATCCTGAATCCCCCTCCTACCTCCCTCCCCACCCTATCCCTCCAGGTTTGAACAACCCTTCTGGAGAGAAGCTTCTGCAAACCAAGCAGGTGGAGCTGCTAGTTACTTGCTCCTTCCTGAGTCCCCTGCCTTTCTAAAGTAACCACTTAGAAGGTGTTCAGGGAATGCAATTTTAGCAAAAGCAACAATTAGTGGTCTCAGCAGGAAGCAGATCAAGGCAGTCTTAAAGTACCATTTCCCTCCAAAGAAGAAAATCAAGACAAAATGTATCTTGTGGGAACCAGATGAAACTAACATTTAAGCTGCTAACAGCCTATAGAAAATAGTATTTCACATGTGCTTCAGGAAGGGCAATGAGGACATTTTATAAACATTCATGGCACATCCTTTAAGGACCATAGCTTTCCTGCCTTAGTCAGCAAACCTATTTTTGAAGTCCTACTATGTATCAAGCGAGTCTAATGCTTGGGACCCAGTGGTAAACACCATTAGAAGGTAATATTGAGGAAAAAGTAAGGATTAGTAACCTCATCTTTCATTCAACCAATATTTGAGGTCTGAGCGACTGGACTGAACTGAACTGAGTCAGACATTGATCTTGTTACTGGGGACTCAGAGGTGGACCTCCCTTCATGGAGCCTGTTTCCTATACAGAAATCAAGGGAATGATTTGGTTAAGTATGTTTACTTAACTAAAACATAGTTTAGCATTTGGGTTGAGGAAAGAATTGTGCTTTTCTCTTTCCAGAACACTTAGCTAAGTTTCAATAGTGTAGGAGGAGACTTAAATGTCTAGCAGAGTAAGTCCAGAGCCAGCCTGAGGGTCGCGAGAGTGTTGCAGGATCCAGTGTGGCGATGCTGAATAAATCAGCTCACACGAAGAACGGTGTCAAGGAAAACAAGCAGGTGGAAACTTGAACGTAGCCTGTTCAAGTGGCAGACTCGAGAACATTGGCACTGATAAGTTCCTGAGCAGACCGTATTTTCCAAGCCGAGTGAGGAGAATCCCCAAGCGTCATAGCTATTGGACTGAGAGTTGGGACTTAGCGAGAGGGAGTGATAACAAAACCTCCCTAATGGATGAGGAGGGCAGAGGTCAAGAGGAAGGCTGGCTGAGCACCAAGAAGTGCATCTTTGGCTTGTGTGGTTGATTCCATCCTTAAGGGTCCTCGGTGGGTGGCAATAGGGAGAGCCAGTGAGAACGACCATCTGGGAAGCGTTTGACTTCCAGCAAGCCTTTTATTATAAATGTTGTTTTTGGAAGCGCCTTCCTGGAGGTATGTCGTCAGCCTTTTTGCTGTTGGTGATCTGGAATCGTTTGGAATCCAGAAACTTAAACTAATTCAGGAAGCAGACTCTTGCCTTGGAACACTCTTATCTCCTTGTCTTCTGGGTATAATTACATATACATGTATATTTATTACACATATAATAACATATAATATAATAATATGTTTATTATTATTTTTGGTCTAGCATGGTCTACTTGTGTGGGGAAGATTGAAAACTCTGCTGGCTAGGCGAGAGCTGTTTACAGTTTCTCCAACTCTCATACACCTCTTTTTCAGAAGACAGAAATAATGCCTATTTCTGTCCTGCTCTTGTATGTTTACTTCCTGTTGGTTTCTGCCGGATGTACTAGAGGGAGAGGGTGGCCAGAATTCTGTACCTTTAATAAAGTTTCTGAGCTAAACATGGGTTGTCTGCAGGTTTTCCAGGAGGATACCCAGGTTTAGCTGGCACATCCGGCGTGAAATTGGCTCCTATCGCTCTAGTCCCTTTTATGCATATGTGTCCTTTGTAGCACAGAACATACTGTGTAAGGAGTTGACACTGAATGTGTATAGAGTTAAAGCTTTTAATCTAGAGCTCATGGGCTTCCAGTAGGCTCAATGATAAGCTGTAAGGTATTCAAGAGCCACCAGAAAAAAATATGCAACACTTTCAAAACATGTATGTATAGGCTCCCTTTTTTGAGGAGAGCAGCCATAACTTATATTAGATTTTCAAAGAAGTATATGACTCAAAATGATTTTTAAAAATCTCAACTGGCTTGGAGGTTTATCCTGATGATTTTTGCCATTCTTCAGGGAAACAGTCTGGACTCAAGTCCAACTTGAGAATCAAGTGGGAGATTTCAAAATTGCAAAATGGCAATTATCCTTCCTCTAATTTGAAAAGAATCCAGAATTTCTCTAACTTGGGAAGTTTTTGTTTCCTTTCTGAAAACGCATTCTGTATGAGAATTAAAAGTGACAGAAAGTGATAAATGGATTCTTGAGAAATCTTTATCTGATTTCAACACTTGGAATATACACCCTTTGCAAAGTTCCTGCTCAAGTGTAAAGCTTGACTTGAGATTAATGAATGTGGGCGGAACTTGGAAATGCTAGTTGTCATTACAAGCTTCCTCAGGTAAAATGACAAAAAGATCCAAAAGTTACAAGCAAGCACCTCTAAAGATACTCCAAAAATAAATGAATGAAAGCAGCTTTATGAAATGCTACATAGAAGGCTTCCAGTTCATGGCTGGGTCACCTAATCAAGTAGATATAAAATCTCTTTTCCCTCACGGCTTATTAAGTTGCTACTTGATTTTGTTCTGACCCTGTATTCAGGGGGCTTCCTTTGAAGAATGAGTAACACTGTATGGATAAGCATACTGAATTTGCATTTCTGATTGTTGTCCTAAGAGATTTGGGGAGCCTGGAAAGATAAAATTAGGCCTCAATCTTCTCTAATCTTCATTCTATAATATATGCATACATTTTATATAGAGAGGACTGAGAGTAAAGTTTTTCTGGAAAGACCTCACTAAATGATCTAATTGATCCGGTTTCTTCAACTTTGTACTCAAACCGCCATGCAGCAGCTCAGGAGCAATGTAATTGGATATGGTCTTCGTTTGGTAATTCACAGCCCAAGACTCAGGATCAAACAACAGCAGCAGTGACAGGTGAACTGTCACGTCTCTTGCGCCTCTGTTGTCTTGAATGCCAAGCCTTTCAGTATTAAGGGAAAGGACCTCATTATTATGTCAAAATTTCCTACTGATGCTCTGTCACCATCCTTAGGGAGAACAGAATCTGGCACCATTTGATTTAATAGAGAGGCCAATGGATCTGGGCACACAACTGGATTCTGCTCAATGTCCTACTTGTTTTCCTTCTGGCAACATGCACCTAGAATCAGAATTATTTTTCCTTCAGATCTTTGATTTAGAGATTCAATCAGAACACGTCCTCTTAAAAGAAGTCTATTAAAAAATGCATACTCCTGGTTTCCACTGATCTAATTAACACAGCCAATAATAATAACAGAGGAAAATACTGATTTACAGATGGAAAGTGTAGGCCCCGGACAATTGTTTGGACATCTGCTACCTCAACTGTAAAGTGTAGGAAGTGACCTGTGCCTGATGTAAAAATCTAGGCTTCTAACAAGCTCCCTGGATGTTTGACTATTCATTCTAAGTAGCTATAAAGTGTTTTGACTTAAGAGTTTTTGTGGGAAAAGATTCCAAGTGTGTAACAATGGGATGTTGTTAGCATATCTTCATTTACTAACTTTTGTTGTTGGAGGATATGACCATATATCAAAATAATTAGAACTTCTTTAATTCAGAAGAAGAGTTATAAAAAAGATCCTTTACAATTGCTTAGCTTATAAGACTAAATAAACTGTATTTTTTATTTTGACAAATATTCCTATAAGGAAAATAGTACTGATATTATGTTATGATTGCATATGATAGTGAATAAGATAACGTTGGAGGGGTGGGGGAGAGATTGAATGCAGAATTTAAATAATGGTATTTTTAAAATGTTTACAAGGTTTATCTTCATCAGACAAATGTTGTGAAGGAAAAGGTCTTGTCAGTACTTCTCCTTGGACCACTTCTGGGCTTTCTTGATAGCTAGAAAAAAGAAGTCTAATTCGCCTTACTATTGTATTTGGGGATTTAATGATGGTTTCAGCCTCTCTGCTTGAACTTTTCTCAGTTTTTGTATCTACTATTTTCTGGCACTAGTGGTGAAGAATTTGCCTGCCATTGCTGGAGACATAAGAGATGTAAGTTCGATCTCTGGGTTGGGAAGATCCCCTGGGGAAGGAAATGTCAACCCAGTCCAGTATTCTCACCTGGGAAATCCCATGGAGAGAGGAGCTTGGTGTCCGTAGGGTCGCAAAGAGCTGGACACTACTGAAGTGACTTAGCACATAGCACTATTTTCCACTATTCTTCTGACGCACATCATGGCTACAGAAATGGCAGTCTTTGGAAGTTTCCAATCAAGACTCTGGCTTCTAGTCTTGTTAGTGAGATCATTGGGTCACTTCAGTTTGTCTTTCCTGATTGAGTATTCTATTTTCAAAAACGGAGTCTCAAAATGTTCTGTTCTGCTTTGCAAAATCTAGCATTGATGTACAAGTAACCGTGGGCAACGCTGTTTGGGAATTTGGACTCTAACTGGAGAAAAGTGGAATGGCATCTCTTCCAGGCTTTCACCTCAGCTGCCCCTCTGCCATGTGTCTGATATTGTTGGGGCTATGTCTCTGAGGCTGTGGGCAGATGTATTACACCCTAGATTCTTGGAGGATGATATTGGTTGACCAAGATAGAGGGTAGAAGGTGAATAAGGTCAAGGCTGGAACTCTGAAGAGCTGGATTTTAGAAGCACAGACTGTTACTTGTTCAGTCGCCCAGTTGTGTCTGACTCTTTGCAAGTCCATGGACTGCAGCACACCAGGCCTCCCTGTCCCTCACCATCTCCCAGAGTTTGCCCAAGTTCATGTCCATTGCACTGGTGCTGCCATCCAGCCATCTCATCCTCTGACGCCCTCTTCTCTTTCTGCCTTCAATCTTTCCCAGCATCAGCGTCATATGTGGAGAGGATCAATGTCTTGTTCAGTCAACATTTCTAATCATCTGATCTCGTACACAATCTGCAAAATGATCTTTCTGATGGTGAGGAATAGAATACTTTCTGTAAAAGCTCATTGGTGGATAGTTCTGATTATCACCTTTTTATTTCTATTTATGTATTTATCTATTTAGCTGCACAGAGTCTTCCTTGTTTCTCACAGTCTTTCTCTAGTTGCGGCAAGCGGGGGCTACTTTTGGTTGTGGAGCGAGGGCTTCTCATCAGTTTTCTGGTTGTATGCCAAAATAATTTTGGGAACTGCCGTGTAGCCTTAATTTGCGTTCAGAGTTACAGAAATCAAATGCTAGAGAAGATCAAATCTAATAGCTGGGTGAATAGCAAATTGTGAATACAACTGAGGGATTTTTAGAAATGATTGACATGTGTTTAGATTCCAAGGTATTACTGAAGGTGGCTTAACACAACAAATAGGCACGTGTGAAACTTTTTTATTCTGTTCTTGACAGCCTAGCTTTCATGGCATATGCTTAATAATAAATGCATCTGAAAGCATGGGAGAGTTTATCGGCGTTTTTCTCTTTTACTTCTTTGGCAAGGTTATGTCTATATTTATTCTTTTAACTTCCTTGAAAAGAGTATTCCATTGTAAAGATCATACCCAATTGTCTTTAGATCTATACATTAGCTTGAGACCAGAATATAACAATTTGGAGTATAGAAGTCAAATCTCTCACTTCTTTCTTATAATCTTGGGAATTCGATGTATGTTCTGTGCCTGTTTTTCTTCCTTTGTGAAATGGGTCACTTGGCATTCAGCTCAGCTACTAACGCAAGTCACCACAACAGGTACGGATTCAAGTATCATCTCAGCAGGCTGGGAGCCAACTGAAGAAAATGAAGATGAAAGAGACAGACACCCCAGTTATTCTGGATCAGGCATTGGTGATGATGAAGATTTTATCTCCAGCACCAGTAAGAATAATCAATTCCTATAGAACCATCTGTGCCAGGCTTATCGATTAATCTGAATGAAGCCCGATAGGATCTTTCTTGGGAAATAGTTAATATGAGAAATGAGCATAAGCCTGTGATCACAGGTTAGTTATGCATTGATGAGATTATGAAAGAAGAAACTGATTTTTTTTTTAATGGAAGCCAAAATATCTTTGGAGGAGACACGGAGGAACTCTTTTATAAAATTCTCAATGCCTCGTGTAAATCCTTCCTGTTTTGTTTATTTATGTGTTAAAGCTGAGCTATAACATGACAGTGCCAATTATTAAAGACAAATAGTGAAGCCATTGCGCCATAGTATCCAAGTTTGTGACAGTTATAAAACTCTTTTAAGACTAGAGATGGAAATTGAGCTGAAAGGTCCTTTAAAAAATCAAAAATTGGTCTAATACTCTGCCAGATAACTGAGTTTCCTATACTTACCTGTTCATGAGCTAAGATACTGCTGAACGAGATGAGACTGCTGAAACTGACTCCATCACAGCTCTGCCTTTTTTTTTTTTAAAGAAAAGATGTGCCTTTGGGGTGCTAAGTGAGCTCTCTCAGGTCACCAAAGTCCAGTCTGTCCTATTTGAACCTGAGAGCGTCCTCCCCAAAAGTATAGCATCCCAGGAGGAAGGGGTCCAAAAGAATAGCTTAGACCTATGCTATTTGAGTATATGACATTTGAGTATATGACATCGGTACAACAACTACTTGGGGTGAACTATATGCTTTATATCTAAGCTGTATTCCTTAGCTGGACACCCCTGCAGAGCTTAGAAACTAACAAGGGAGCTCTCTTAGTAACTTCAGAAAGAATACCAAATACCCTCAAAACACTGGAGCTTTACTATTATACTGTCTGTTGGGTTCAGGATATAGCCGTATCTTCTAGGTTAGGCATCGGGAAAGATGTGGTCTTGATACTTGAGAAACTAAACCCTCTTAAATGGCAAGCCAAACAGATCAACCTGAAAATAAATTGTATGCTCAGGCTCCAGGGGGGAGCTTCCCTTGATATCATTTCATGTCTGCGGCATATTTTTCCATCTCAGCTCACTTTCCTTCTTGGCACCTATGCAGTTAATTGAGCTGGATGCCCACTTCCTTCTATTGGGGTATGATAACTGCCAGTTTTTCATACTAATTGAGAACGTAGTTCATGATTTTACCTGATTTTATTAACTTGTGAAATAAAATCCAATAGTATTATCATTCTGAAAAGAGTTTTGTATTATTTGGGTATCAAAATAAAGTTTGAAAAAATTAGGATGGATTTGCAAATAACCTTTCCAAAAGACGTTGGTTCTGATTTTGTCATGATTCTTCTGTCGTGTGCGTCTTTTCTTCCAGCCCTGTCATGTTTGGGGGTGACAATATCAGGGCAGTGGTGGATGTCTGCTGCTTTTTATTTTAGGGGCGCTGCTGCAATGGTGGTTGGCTACCTATGGTTTTTCCTACTGAATGTATGCATCTTGGTTTTCTTTTCATTGGCTATGAATGGCTTGCTCATGAAATGCTCTGTATTTGATGAGAATTTCTGACGTGTTTGATAAATATTCAGAAATACATAGCTCATCACATGGCTGTTCTAGGTAGATATTCTGCCTTTGAATCGTCAGTAGGAAAGCTCTGGCTCCTCAGGGTGTTTCTTTCCCCATCATGCTACTAACGAAGTAAAGTGGTCATCACGGCATAACTTTCAAGCATCTACTCTTCAGCTCAAGCATCTACTGTAAGCACGCCTGTCGGTGTTAGAGATTCCTTGGGTTTTCAAGTGCAGAGGGTTGTTACAGACTGCATGGACGTGCAATGCGTTGATGTCTTTGGTTCTCCTCGGTGGAGGGCTGGTGTTTTCAAAGCTGTCCTTCCTCCTGCTGCAGCTTCTTTGGCTGCTTTCTCCAGGAGATCTCATGTTCTGACCTCCACGTGTTCTCTGACAGAATGCGAAGGACACTGAGATACTTAACAGTATGGCTGAGTCAAGCTGAAGCCACTCTCCACTGTCCCTTCGTTTCTGCTCTACCATCTATACAGCCTGGTATAGATGAATGACTCTGTAGACTACAGAAGGGAGAAATGTACAAAACAAATGGTGAAGGCTCAAGAAATAACATTCTCCTAATTACTTGAATCATCATTGTCACAGTTTCTACCACACCACGGGTTTTTACCCACCCACAAGAGAACCAGAATTGGATCCAAAGGAACCCAGACCATTCGAATCCAGAAGCATCACTTCAGACAACCACAAGGATGACTGGTAATGGGTTATGCATACTTAAAGAATTTTTTTTCCCCCTCAAAGTCTTTGGTGCTGCAAATGTCAATCATCAGGACACAGTGGGGAAATTTAGTTAATATTTCATCACAAATTCTTAATGAACTTTCATGAGCTTGAAACTTGATTGAAACTTGAAACTTGAAGCTTGAACTTCCATTCAGCTTGAGTCATTTGTCAATTATATCATCTGGGCATAAGATATTTTACATTGCTTCATTATAAAACTGAACATGTTAAAATAGTTTGCGGGGCTGCCCTTGACAAAATTCTATGCACTTTGGTTTTCTCTTGGGAGAGATTAGCAATATCATGCAAAAGTATTAAGAGTTGATGCTCAGAGGTACTACTTAGACATTGAACCATTAGATGGCACGTACTTTAATGAAAAAAAAAAAAAAAAAACAACACACAGAACCATCAAAAACCGGTTGATAAAAAGTCACAATGTATATAACCATCATCACGACAGATGTGGACAGAAGTAGTACCAGTGCTTACGGAGAAAGCTGGACCCAGGAACCACACTCCTCTCGCAGTCACCGTGGGTATCATGATGAAGAGGAGACCCCGCATTCTACAAGCACAAGTAAGAAGGATGGCAATCAGCAGTTCTGGTGTAGTTGAGTAGTGAAGTCACTCCAGAGAGTAGGGAAAAGACATGGGCTACATCTTCTATCTCCACACAGTAATTTCTTTTATCCCCAGAGCATAAAAAGCTGCCAAATCTGCACATGGTTTCTTAGAAATGGGAATTAAAAATACTAACTTGTCAAGTTGCCCAAAAGGCCAAAATGTTTAAAAATATCTAAGATATGGTTTTTTGTGTTAAAGATTCCCAGAGGCTCCATCTGGGGAGTTTGTGTGTTTTTACGAAAATGTCTGAAGGAGAGTGTGTTCTTTCGGTGCTTAGCAGTGGCATGTAAAAGAAAGGGTGACAGGTGCAAGGATCTTGGCAACTCTTTGCTTTCTGTAAAGATCTTTGCGAAATCCAGCTTCTTTTTCACGTTCTGTTTCTCACCCCATTGTAGAAACACCTCCCTTGTCCTCTTGGGAGGAAAGACAGTCACTTAGATGGACTATATTTGAATTCCTTGACTGTTCTTTTTCTGTTTTTAAGCTCAGGGTAATTTGGGGGAAGGCTTTGATGCTGTTTTTACTTATATGCAAACATCTCAGGTTTCCTAAAGCAATTTCAAGTCTTTCTACTGGCCTATGAGGATAGGACAAAAAAGAAGTAAGTATATTCTCTTCTTTTTTTGTCTCTCTCTCAGAGATGCCTATATTTGGTATAAAAGAAGCTTTAATTTAGGATAACAGCTCGTAGCATTATAGAAATTATAGTTCAACCATGGTTCTTATAGCCTTAAACACTCCAAAAGCAAAAAATGTAAGAAACAATCACTAAAAGTCAAAGGAGTTTGGGAGTCCATGGTTTGAAGATGTCTTCAGACAAAAAAGAAACTTTCAGACATCAGCTAGGACTGAATAGATTAGGACTGAACATCCTGAGCATTGTGACCTTGCCTGGTGGCTTGGACAGTAAAGAATCTACCCACAATGCGGGAGACCTGGGTTTGATTCCTGAGTTGGAAAGATTCCCTGAAGAAGGAAATGGCAACCCACTCCAGTACTCCGATATTGTTGCCTGGAGAATCCCCATGGACAGAGGAGCCTGGTGGGCTTCGGTCCAGGGGGTCGCAAAGAGCTGGAAGCTACTAAGCACAGCACAGAGCATCGTACTGAATACACCCAACAGGCCTGCGTCTCATTATTGACCACAATAGATTTGATATACACATGAGGATTATGGGCTGAGTTAACAAAAAGTCTAATGAAATAAGAAACAGACATAAGAGAAATAAATAAGAAACAGAAATTTCTTCAGAATTGGATTCTGTACCAGTCCCTTTGGGTCCTAATAGTTTATCTTAGAAATTATTAAGACAGTTTGTACCTAAAAGTTTGTATTATTTAAGTGTACTATTTAAGAGGCTGGGAATTAATGAGCCTATTGTCAAAAAGTAGTGGGGGAGGGGGATGAATACTGGAGGGTAGCTGAAAAACAGGACATAACAAAACTTAACACAGAGTGGCAGCTGCTTCAGCAATTCTTTTATGAGGACTTGCAAAACATCAAGTGATTCTGGCTGGCGATTTCTAGGCTTTATCAAAAAAACATCTACAGCTTCTAGAAGAGAGTCAATCTTTGTATTTGCAATGGAAATCCTATAGTCTGCTAACCCATATTTTGAAGACAACAGAGGGTTACTGGCTATTTAAAGGATCATTCTGTTTATAAAGATAGTGGTAGAGTACAGAATAGTGTGTGCATTTTTTTCTTTTTCTTTTCTTTTCTTTTCTTTTTGACTTTAATCAGCTTATATTTGGGTTAAATTTTCTTTTTTCTTTTTTTTTTTTTTTTGGTAATTACATCCAGTGTTGTTTCTATCTTCATTATTTGTCAGGAGGTAGTGATTTAATCAGGGGAGGTAAAACTTAAGATTTTTATTTTTTCCCCTCCCTCTGGATAACCTGTTAACTTCAGGAATGTTTTGGCCAATGCAAGGGTAAAATGAGGGCAGTAAGTTTTATTTTTTTAAATGTCTTTGCTGTTGTCAAGTCACACACATTATTTTCTAAAATAATGAAATAAGTTTTACAAGCTGCAAACTGTACTTCAGCCTGGCAAGTTTATACAGTCTCTTTTTCTTTTTTTTATTGAGGTATAGTTGATGTACAGTATTTAACACTCTCATTTTCTTGATGAACAGAACTTCAGTGTTAGTCACAATGGATGAAAATGTCAATGACTTTCTGATTCTTCCCAAAGGCACCCTGGTACAATTTTATTTCATTCATTTTGTCCTTTTTAAAACTAGACAATTACAACATTGAGTGCTTGAAATTTTAAGCCTGTCACACGCTCTTATAAAGCCAAACACTGGTTAGAAAGGTTTTAGATAATGTCAAACATTGGCTAGAAGAGTTTTCTTCTACTGAATTAAATTTGTTAAAACGTGATTTTGACAATTTTAGAGGCTCCATAGACATAACCTCGTAACATGTCAGTGGAATAACATCTCAATCATTCCCAGCATCTTTCGTGCTAGGCAAATGCACTGCTGGTACGTTTCCCAGTGTGTGCGATGTTGAGTCATATGACCACTATTTGAGAAGGCTTCCTTCCTTCCTACTAGGCTGATCTCATCATAGATTGTTATATAATATACTCCTCTCCCTCAAATCACTGAAGACAAGAGGTTAATTTTTTGAATAAACAGTTCTTTCAGGCAGGGTATGTGAGGCCATAAACTCTAGTAAAATGAGAATAGTACTAGGAATTCATAGACTGTGATCTAGTTATAACTGTGCTGATCTGGCGATGTGATTTTGAGCAAAACACAACTTCTCTGGGCCCCAGTTTTCTCACCTGAAAGGACTAAAGGATTTAGACTAAAGTCTAAAGACTAAAGGCCATCTGATTTCTAATATCCCCTTCAGAGTTACCAGTGGTCTCTCTCTTTCTTGCTGTCCCTTTCTGCCTCCTGTCCCACCTGTATATGTGTTTAAGGTAGAAAGCTATGTTTTGGTAAGGAAAGTAATTGAACAGTAACAGCTCACCATGGACATTCTTCTCACAGCCCAGGCACCCACTACTAGTACAGCAGAAGAAACAGCTACCCAGAAAGAGCAGTGGTTTGAGAGTGGAAGGCCTGGGGAATTTCCCCACACACCAAAAGAAGACTCTGATTCAACAGCAGGGACAACTGGTAATGCATGGGCTCACAGGCAGACTTGGGTGAAAATTTCCTCGGGTGTTAAATGCCGGGCATTAAGGACAGTGAACAAGAAAAATTGGAAATAATTGTCACAAGATGTTACAGTCTCTTAATCAATGACCATGCAGTCACATGGTCACAGAGCCAGCCCTTACGTGCTCATAATAAATCACAGAAATGGATACAGACACAGAAAGGAGACACAGAGAATATGTCCTTGCGCATGTTACTTTCGGATCTAATGTCGGCATCCCCTGGGGAGACTGTAGAAGAGACTCTGATCGTATAAAATACTACCTTTTCTTTTGTAAAGGAATCTTCTCCATGATGTGGATCCAGGCTTTACAACACAGTTCTAAAAAATACTGGGCTTGTTAGAAGGCTTTTGGTCAGAAAACCCTCAGTAGTTGAAGAAATGGAGCCAGACATTTTGAGACAAACACCTGTCTGGTGTCATTTAGCCTTTTGTCATGTTTATTTGGAGATTTCTCCTTGAATATACAATAGTTTCTTCTTAAATTAAAAAAAAAAAAAACCCGCCTCTATACTTGAACTGTGGAATTGGGGAGATTGGAGTCAAATCTTGTCATCTCTTATCATTTCTAAGCGTTGCCTGATAGCTTCACTCTGCCAGCTCCTATGCATGTGTGATGGAAGCCTTAAAATGCATCCTGTTTTGTAAAAGAATGTGAATTCCATATCCTTACTTGATAGCAGTGGGAAATATTCCTGTGTTTCCATTTGCAAAATAGGATATAATGCATGATTTTCTTCCGGTGTGTGGCAGCTTCTGGATTCATGGCTGTCAGAGGATGAATTCAGTGACTGGCTATATGATGTGGTTGTTGCCAAGGGTCACTATTGTCATCTTTTCTACCTCTGCGTCTTCATTGGCTCAGAATGAAGCCAAAGCACGTGCTGCATTCTTATGTCACTGGTGCCATAATCTCACTGTTGGGTGGTACTGCTTCTAATGGAGTCCATTCATGCTTTTGAGATGAATGGCATTGACTCTCCTGTCTGTCTGGGGGGTGGGGAAGCTGTTACCTGACTCCTTCCCTGCATCTCTACTGGCCTCACGTGCGTTTCACCGGGATGTGGTTGTCTAGGAATGATCCCGTGTGTTTGGACTCCTGCACTTCCTCCTTCCAGGGATGCTGGCAATGTGGTGTGGGTGAAGAACTATTTCTCCTCCATCTTTACTATAACTTCTCATCTACCCACTAGAGAAGTTATTAGTGCTTTTGCATCCTCTAGTTCACATGCTGATTGCCAGGGAAAATGAGCATGGATGAAACTGTACCTGCTAAAACTTTCTGCATTTATGCAACTTCCCAGCCCTCTAGACCCAGAAGACGGTTTCGTTGTCTTGAGTAGAGAATATAGTCTTAAAAAAAAAAAATCAGTGTATCCCTGGCTAGATGTCAACTAACACTTTGATAATTGCTTAAACTGCATAGTCACAACAGCCTCGACGCACGTCAGCCATCCTCATCAAAGAGTAACAACGCAGAGCCAAGAGGACAGTTCCTGGACTTATGTCTTCGACCCAGTCTCGCATCCAATGGGGCGAGGTCATCAAACAAAAAGAAGGATGGGTAATAATCTCTGAGCTCTTTTATATATTATGTTTTAGAAAGCCACCAAATGGCTGTTTTCCTAGAAGTATCCCTTTGGCTTTAGACCAGTCTGCTTTCCAGAAGAACTTTGTTTCTTCCAAAATTAGTTTTATTAGTAAGACTGATATGCATATACATCTGAATCTGAAGTCCTGGGCAAGAGCGGAGAATTTGGCAGGAGAATAAAGAAGGATTAGTCCTAAAATGATGGGAATGGAAGTCATTTTCTCTGAAGAGGAGTAGTCTCAAGATTTCTTTTCCAGGTACTTCCAAGTACAGGGTTTTAAAAAGGATGAAGTAATAGATGCAGTGACTATTTCCATTATAGACCCACGATAAAACTTGTCTTTGGTAGAGAAATGTTCGAGGTCAAAAATTCCAAACAAGTAACTAAAAGACTCCAGAAAATTGTGTGAATTACTCCTGGAAATTTAGAAATAAAATACACTACTCAGTGACTTAGGATTTGCACCACCCTCTCCTCCTTCAGTCGCTCAGTCATGTCCGACTCTTTATGACCCCGTGGACTGTAGCCCACCAGGCTCCTCCATCCATGGGATTCCCCAAGCAAGAATACTGGAGTGGGTTGCCATTTCCTTCTCCAGGGATCTTCCTGACCCAGGGATCGAACCCGGATCTCCCTCATTGTGGGCATATGCTTTAACCTCTGAGCCACCAGGGAAGCCCTCCATAAATGTTTGTGAATTTAAAGCATGGACAGCTTTTATACAGGATGGAATCATTGTTTTCTTAATTAGCATTCTTATTTACCTGTTGGAGAAGGAAATGGCAACCCACTCCAGTATTCTTGCCTGGAAAATCCCTTGGGCAGAGGAACCTGGTGGGCTACAGTCCATGGGGGTCATGGTGAGTCGGACACAACTTAGTGAGTAAACAGCAATGTACCTATACGCAATTCAAAAACAGAATTAAACAAGAGAGAGTGAGAAAAAGACTAGCTGGAGCTCGACAACAGTGGAAGATTATTATTGTATTTGACACAATTTTAAATTTAAAAGACATGTTTCCTTTATCAGAATCAGGTGACAACTTTCCTGAGAGAATCTGTAAGAATTGGTAGCAAGTGGTGCCCCTCTTTTCCCAGTGTTTGCCAAGAAGAAGAATCCATGTTCTGTTCTAAATCCATGGATAGAATTATGCAATTTTATTAATTTTTTAAAATTTAACAAGATGTCTTGATCACAGACATGTAACATTCCACAAAGGGAGATCAACCAAGAGAAGAAACATGGTGATGATGAATTTTCAGTCATAGTTTCAAATATATTTTTTGGATCCAAATTCCCAAGGGTATGCACTGCACAGGACTTATTGAAGCGAGTTCTCAGAATGCAACATAATGTCTCTCAGTATTGAGTTAAGCAAAGTTATCTCCAAAATGAATCCAGTAGTTTCCGTGGTCTCATTTCTCCAGAACATTGTAACTATGTTGTACCCAAATATTAATGATCATATATCCCTTAAAGTATGACTGTATTAAATATCTGCTAATGTAATTGTACTTTATGTTTAGTGCATTATGGAGACACGCAGTGTGCAGATAATTCATGGTCCATGTTCTTAAGGTAGAGCTCCCCAGGTGGTGCTGATGGCAAAGAACCCACCTGCCAATGTGAGAGACATAAGAGACGTGAGTTTGATCCCTGGGTCAGAAAGATCCTCTGGAGGAGGAAATGGCAACCCACTTTGTATCCTTGCCTTGAGAATCCCATGGACGGAAGAGTCTGGTAGGCTACAGTCCATACGGTCGCAAAGAATCAGACATGACTGAAGCGACTTAGCAGTCACATGCATGCTCTTAAGGAACTTAAAAGTTAGCTAGGAAAACAGCTTCAAAATAGATCTAATAGTATGAGATAGTAAGTAATAGATGTCAAATGAACATTGCTAGCAATAAACACAAAAGAAATTCTGAGGATCCCTTGGAGAACCTCAGAGAAAGGTAGATTGGATCTGGTTTTTGAAAAATGGGGAAAAAATCTGGTTAGTTAGAGAAAGGAAGTAGGGGAATTTTTTTTTTTTTTTTTTTAGGAAAAAAAACACATATAAGGAGAGGTTAAAGGAAAGAAAGCCAAGGAAATGAATTTGACAGAGTGAGTCGATCCATATGTCACAAAGAAAGATGAGTGTGAATGGTGGGGTTGGGGCCATTATGTTGTGCGGCTGAAGTACCGCGTGTAGACCCAAACACATTTTATGCACATGGTGGCTGGAGGCTCTGATGATACCCGTTGTGGAAAACCAAGCCAGTAAAAGAGCTTCACGGTCAATATTGTCTTCATGTGGATGAACAGAAAGGGTTTTCATCAAATTGATGATGTCAAGAACATTATAATTGGCTTCAACCATAGAATGTTGTCACGCCTCTTAAAGGATTCTACTTATAAAAGGAAAGATGAACAAGAGTGTCTAGAACCATCAGCAGGCTGGACATTTTCTGGGAGAATATCCATTTGGGGTTTTGACTTGGATTAGCCAGACTTTCCTCTTTTTTAGCAATTACTACTACTACTATTATTTTAAAATAATAGAGTCAGCCACATTTTGTTCTACGAAGACCCTGATGTGCAGTGGAAAGGCTACAGTGTAGATGTGGGTCCCTAATATTCCAGTGTTCCCCTCTGGAGTCATTTGGAACAGATTAAACCTCCCCAGAGGCAGCAGAGTGGGTGGGCTTTGAATCCAAGAACTGGCAATAGCGGTGGTGTTTATGGCTTGTGTGGCCTCTGTTTCACTCGGGACTTGTTATTTCAGCAGAACTGATTTGTGATAGTTATTAGAAACAGCTTCTATAAATAGTTCAGTGAAATTTCTATGTAGTTCAACATTATACATGTTACATTCCAAAGACATCTCCTACGTATGTGTATGGGAAGAAGGATTCATTGTTATCCAATGCTTATTCTTTGCCCTAGAAATCCCCATGGCTTCCATCTAGATGGTATGGGATGCTGATTTGATTTATACTTTGAGTTCATGAAGCAAAAGAGGAGAAAATGAGGGAAGAGGACTGTAACAACATTTTTTTTTTTTTTGCCAAGTCAAGAGGGTGTGACAAAATTGTGCCTGAACCAGTGCACTTTGTCTTTTATCTACATGTCAGATCACTGGCTTACCCCGTGTCTCAGCAGTACATAATGCACCTGCCAATTCAGTAGACACAAGAGAGGCGGGTTCGATCCCTGAGTCGGGAAGATCCCCTGGAGGAGGGCATGGCAACCCACTCCAGTATTCTTGCCTGGAGAATTCCATGGACTGAGGAGCCTGGTAGGCTGCAGTCCATGGGGTCTCACAAGACTGAAGCAACTGAGCATGCTGCATGCATAGATCATTTGTATAGAACAGGACAAGTCACACATGGGTTATATGTCTGTCTCTCTGCAAGGCTTAGGAGGCCCATCATGTACTCATTTAGCATTCTTCCAGACTCAGCAAAAAACAACAAGGATTGTAGCTTTCATACCACTCAGCCTTTAAATGAAAGCCAGTTACTTCTTGGGAGGCCCTTTTGGAGAAATGATCATTTATTTCAGTTCTGGAGACGTGAATTAGTATGTGCTTTCTTTCCTCTCATGCAGGTTTGAATGTAAGCATTATTTATCTCTAGACCAGAAATGACCTTCAAATAGCAGTTAGGAAATCAAGCAATAACACTGGTTTAATTCCTTCACATACAGACACCAGCCCTAGTACAACGCTTCAACCTTCTGCAGATCCAAACATGAGTTCCGTGGGAGACTTGGACAGGACAGGACCTCTCTCAATGACAACTCGTAAGGATAAAGACACTCAGCCTCTTGACCTGTATTCTTGCTTCAGCTCTTGCTCTCCTTGGCCCTGATGCAGGGCTTGGTGGTGGTATAGCTCATTCAGTGCTGTGTGGTTCAGCTCAACTCAGAATATCAAATCTGTCCTCCTTGTCTTTGTTTTCTGGGTGGTTCTTTAAATCTGATTATACCTTCATTTGTGGTGGTTTCCTCTTTATGTTAAAAAGGAAAAGGATGTGGGACTCCATTCCACTTGATTTTCCTGCTCTGAGTTAGTGAAATTCAAGACCACAGCTAGGGTAGTGGTATCTCTCTGTTTTAACTGACCAGTTCCTTGTGAGTCCCATCTTTCGAACAAGGCAGAAGAAGGGTAGCATTTCTCAGTGGTTGTAAAAAGATGGTTTGGGGCTAGATAATCTCAGAGAGTCGGGGAATCACATTAGCCTGTAGAGGAGGATCAAGACAATTTTTTGACAATTGACATTGTCAAAATGTGGCAGGGCCCTGGGAATAAAAGAAGAACATTTGCTCATATCTCTTCCTATCACTAAAACATCTGGCAGAAACAATGCTAAACGTCTAGTGGCCTTAACATCCACCATAGGTGCAGGGCTATCCCAGAGATCAACATAAAGTCATTCATAATTTCTTTGCAGAGTATTAAAGAAATCCAGAATTATGAGGGCCTCATTTCACTGCTTGCTAGACATACTGGGCAGAGTCTTTTCATGTGAGCCCTTTCAGGCAAAGGGGAAAAATCAACAAGCATGTGTTCATTGTCAAGAATGTAAATAACCCAGCAACCAGGCTTCAAAGGAGATGCAAATAAGCCTAAAACTGGTCCCTGCCAATGAAGGGTCGTATAGTCCTCCTTTATGCCCCTGTTGACTTGTTCTGTTATGGGGTTTGGGATTTGTTGGCTGTCTTTCTCCTGGTTGTAATATTTACTGGGTAGTGGACATGGTTTAGTGGTATGCTTTATGGTGTGCTTATACCTGTAACTCAGAGGTCAGTCCTTTTCTTAGAAGAACACAAAATAAATTAACTCAGAACAATGAAAACCATTTCAGATATGGGCAACGGTTCAACCAGAAATTGATATGTATCAGTGAGGGCCCTGTATTTGCCCAGACAAGCGTTTCCTGGCCTTTCAGTGCATTGATGAGAATCCTCATCCACAAATGAGATCAAAAAGCTAATCATGGAGTGCAGTGGTGACCTAAGTGTTTCCTTGTGTAAATTTTATCTGAGTTACTTGAGCAGGTTATTCTAGATGAACTTCTTCCTCTTCTGTGGTTACAGGTACACTACCTGCTCTGCTGGCGTTTACTTTCCCTGTAGTCACACTTCTTACACACAGTGACATTGCTCTTGGTGGCTGATAGGAGCACCGGGGTTCAAGTGTTCCTTTTGCTTTGTCTCTGTGTTTTCGGGTTTTCCCTGAGTGACAGGAAGCAGTGCTATAATTGGGCCAGGATGATCCAGGGTGGACAAAGTTTTGGCTTAGATTCCATCTTGGCACTTCACCTTGTTTATTATACAGAAAAACAAAACCAGCTAAGGGGCAAAGCAGAATTCTGTTGTGCATTTCTTTCAGTCAGAGGAGAATGGCATGCAAACACCTTGGTATTCCTATGTACCTACCCATCTGACTGTATCAGATCCTCCCTGTCAGCAGATAATGGAGGATTTGTCTCATGGCCCCCAATTAATACTGGACTCATCCCTCATTGAAACAGAGCAGAGTGATACTCACAGCTTCTCTCCATCGCATGGCGGCTTAGAAGAAGACCAAGGCCACTCAACGACTGCTGCTCCAACATCTATCAGTAAGAACTGTAAAGCCCACGTGGCTTCAGCTATTGAGAAAAGTCAATCAACCATGTGTGCTTTTGCAGTGTCTTTGGTGGAGGTACATCAGTTGGCTGTTGTCATGCTGTTACTCCTGATCAGAAGGTGTGGCTGGTGATGGTTCTCTGACTTTTCTGCTTGGTAGATCTCTTAGCAGCCATTGTCTATTAAATGCAAACTATATTTTCTTAATCTTCAAGTTTGGGTTTCTTAAACCCTAGAGTTAGTGACTTTGTTTAAGAGTAACAGATTGCTGGTGTGTGATTGGGTGGAAAAATCTGAATTATAGCACTCTCTATTTTCCTTGCATTAATAATATTATTTTGCCATTTATCCTCTGGACCACAAATCCCTGGTGCAGGTGACCAAGAAGCAGTTCAAGGAAAGGAAAGAATAATCAAAGCCTCACATCTTTGAAACTTTGCATTTGCTATCCCAACCGCACAGCCTCATTTTACCTTTCAATTCAGTAACATGTTTTTTCCTCTTCATCAGCGGTGGGTTCAATTGAGTAAGAACTCAAGATTATGTAGTACCCGAGTTTCAAGGTAACAGTTCTAGAGGCATAAACTGTATTTGAATAAGCCAGGCAGATGTTGCAATGAATGTCTCTTCTAGATATTAGGACCGCCACTCTCTTCCACGGAACGATGTCCAGATGGTATTGACTGCAAAATATTGATTCTGTTCAATAGGGTGACAAACTGCACCATCTTTTGCTCCATGTTCACAAATAACAAGTGAAAAGTTTTTGCAGCATTTGCACATGCTGAAGACAAGCATGTTTTGGGTGGTGATCTTACCAATGTGGGTTTACCGTTGATTCCACCTCCACACAGATAGGAACGATGGCAGAAGAGGTGGAAATCTTCCTGAAGATGCAACTGCTTCAATGGAAGGTTACACTCATTCTCCAGACACAAATGAATACACAACCCTCACCCCAGTGACCCCTACTAAGACTGGGTCCCCTGGAGTTACTGAAGTTACTATTGTTGGAGATTCCACCTCTAAGGCTGATCTTACTTTACCAGGTAATTTGCCCATTTGATATCTGGTTTGCTTTCTCTATAGGAAGAAACAACATATACTTTCATATAGTAAAGAACGTCTTCTCTGTGTAGACTGTAATTAGATTGATTTGTGTCATGGGAATGGCTTTCATCACAGGTCATCATTCTAATGCAGTAGATTTACTTTAGATGAATAATGCTTTTATTTACCTGTGTAATTTCCATTTATTTTTTGTGACTTGGTTGTTATGGTAGAATTTCTTTCTTTGTCTTATTCCTGACCTTCTGATGTATTTAACTGAACCATATGAAATCGACATTTTTGTAAGTAAAAGTAGTCAAGTATCAGTTTCATTTGATTCAGCTAATATATGCTGCTTATGTAAGGTTTTATCCAACTTGTGAATAATTTCCCTATACTAATATCTTTGCTCTGAAATTATTCTTTTATTGGTGATAGATTGGTGAATTTTATTTTTGGTGAAGGGCTTATGGATGGATACCTCTTCTAATTATGGTGTACACTTTAAATTTCATGATTTAATCTACATTATGACTAGCTACCCTTTCTCAGACAGAGAGGCCTGGCGTGCTGCAGTTCATGGGGTCCCAAAGAGTCGGACATGACTGAGCTACTGAATTGAACTGAACTGACCCTTTCTCTTGTAAGAGCAAAGAGTTGATCGAAGATGACTTATTCAATTAAGTTACACGTGGATCTAGCCATCCTTCCCACTTCTACTTTTGTTTCTCTGTTTGCATTAAGAAACTAATATTGAAGAAAAGGGAACTGCAAAATACTTACCCTAGCTAAGAAACTAAAATTGAACTATCTCTTCCTGGTGCCAGATATTTAAGTGTTCTTACTATTCAACCATTAAGGAATATTAAAGATCCGTTATTTTAAACATATACATACATATATATATGTAGTAGCACATGTCTTTTCCTACCCCATACCCCCTCAAATGAACAATAAATCTCATGGGAACTCAATATATAAGGCAGATGACAGGTGTGATGCCATGACTGTTGTGGGACAGAATGCCATGTGCCTGGCCTGTATCTTAGAGCCCACATGCTTGGGCTGCCCATCTCAGGGCTTCAAGGGAAACAGTTTTTAAAAATCCTGACCTCAACAGTATTGGCAGGACAAAGCCCCTTTACACCTGCTGGTTCTTTATTCGGCATGGTGCTGCCCTCAGTTATTAAAAATTCCAAGTAGCTGTGCCAGTATTCTTCTGGAGAAATGAATTTTAGAGCACTGCCTGGTTTCTCTTGGCAAAATAGGGCCCTTTATGCAGCCGAGTGAATTTAAATGGCAATTTTAACAGTTACAGTAGCCTCAAAGGATTACATAGCCTATTTGTTAGTAAATAAAATGCTTTCTACAAAATCGATAGTTACATACCCTGATTCCTTCTGCATTCTGCAGTGGTGCAGACAGATTTTCCATAGTTCTCCATGGATTAAACAATCTATCATCCTTGATTTTCTTCCAGAACACTCAGATAAGGCTAATTTCTTCCCATATATTTTTTTCTCCCTCTTTTGAAAACATCCTTAATTGTGGTGGCTGTGGTCTTGGTGGTGATGGTAGTGGTGAAAAAGATCGTGACGGTGGTGGTGGTGGTGATGGTGGTGGTATTGAGTGCTTTGGTGTCAGCATTTCAGCAAATGCTGTTTTCAGTTTTTCTAACCATCGGCCAAGGAACAACGCAATCTATCTCCTCCATACAATTGTGTAAGAGATTACAGATCGCCTATCTCCACTTTCTCTAAATAAGGACATTGTGAAGATCAGATTACTGTGTATTCCTTAGAGGAATCTTTCGTAATGGGTGACCATAGCCATTTTATGAACCTGTTTCGTTTTGCTTCAAGATTTCATTATAATTTTAGGGAATGTGCAGGCAGGAGGGGGAGGAACCAGAGTTTCCATATTCTGAACCCGAGATTTGACCTGTGGATCCAAATTTTAGCAATTCATGAACTTGTTTCAATGTAAAGCCTTCTGGTGATGGATGTTTGAGAAGATGGGGTTATATTAACTCTTGGTATTGAAAATACAGATTTGTTTTTGGAAAATACGATTTGAAATATATTCTAATAACCAGGTAGCCACCTTAGACACATGTTAGTTATCTCCCCATTTCTTTTTCACTTATTTTCAGACTTTATTTTCTCTAAATTGAATTGAATTTTCTTTTTGAATCCTTACTGACTCAACCCCAAGATACTTTATTGAACAAACAAAACATTTCTCAATTTCCCGCCTCAGAGAAATCTCTTTAAACGTCCCATGCCCTAAGCCACAGAGTACATGCATTCCCAATGATCACATCTATCATAATTCAAAGCATATAATCGTTATGTCAAAGACACATCAAATCCCAACCTCAGACTTGCCAAGACATCATAGTATTTTTGGTAGAGTTACAATTTGGGGGTTTCTACTGAAGCCACACTTCCTATGGTCATCCTTACTGGTCTGTGCTGTCCCAGTTTTTAAAATTTTGATTGACGCTCTAACCCACTCATCAGTAAAGGAAGCAATGACAATAATTCATATCATGGACCCATTCGAAACTCCTTTGTCATTATTTTTGGTTACCTTTAAAAGACTTTGTGATGGGATGTATGAAAATGCACAGGTGAGGAAGCCCAGATGTAACGTAACTGAGCGTATGGAATTGAACTTCCCTCTGTTGCTTCTTACAGGAGACTACGGCTCGTCCCGCGACCCCAGTGGAAGATCCTATACAACTCACGCATCTGAATCAGCTGGTGAGTTTGAGCTGCTTTGTCATTTACTGTTACCATCATGGAACCTGCTAATTATTAATGATGTATGAGTCAGTGTCTCCCCAGAAGTGGTTTTTATACATTCTTTGCATGCATCACAGTCACGGGGAGAACTTATCAAACTACACTGCTGGGCCCCATCCTTAAATGTTTCTGCTTCAGGAGGAGTGGAATGAAGCCTGAGCATTTGTATTTCTAGTAATTTCTCTGGTGATGCTGATTCTGCTCAGACACGGACTCCACTTTGAGGATGACTGCTTTTGAGAAAATTCTTCCATCTGAAAAAATCAGGAAGAATTCAGGCAGGTGCTCAGTTTAACACTGCATTTTACCAGGGTGATTAAGAACATAGATTTTGGAGAAAGAATGGCCTGGGTTTGATTCCAGCTCCTTCACATGCCAATGAGGGACCTTGTTAAAAGGATCTGATATTTGATTTCCTAACCAAATAAATTGGGATGATAATAATTGTCACAGGGCATTGTTTTAAAGGGGCATTCCCAGTGGCTCAGTGGGTAAAGAATCTGCCTGCAATGCAGGAGACACAGGAGACTCAGGTTTGATCCTTGGATCAAGAAGATCCCCTGGAGGAGGAAATGGCAATCCACTCCAGTATTTTTGCCAAGAAAATCCCATGGATACAGTCCATGGGGTCACAAAGAGTCAGAAGTGACTGAGCATGCACACCCATGCACACATTGTTTTAAAGACTAAATGATGTATACTTGTAAAGTCTTTAGCATAATTCCCCTGCCCACCGCACATGGCATAATAACTAGCCTTTCCTGAGAATTTACCGTGTGCTGGTGGCATCGTTCTGAACACTATACACGTGTTAGGCTGCACCATCTGAAACTGCCATTTCTGTAGATCAACGGTCAGGTATCGGTGATTCCCCGTATTTCATCTTTTATGTTCTCATTTAATTCTATCAGTAATTATGTTATCCTAGTATTACAAATGAGGAAACTAAGGCTTAGAGAGGCTAAGCAACTTGGCTGAGTTGACTTGGTAGAGTTGAATGGTGAAGCCAGGTTTTAAGCCCAGGGATCTTGTGTTGCCTCTCAGAAGCATGATCTGGAGAAATACCCTGTAATGACCATCATTACTGCCATAATTACTGTAATGATCACACCTCTAGAAAAATCACTCCAGGCAGCAAAAGTCTGCCATGAGGCAGGTTGACTTGTGATCACTAATATTGCTCCCGAAAGGTTCTGCCGTGCTGTCTCACTGTGGTCTCCCTGATTATTGCCAGCCCAGGTGACCCCATGTCAGCCAAGGAACCCCATATGAACTACTGTCCTTCCCTTCCTTCCCAGCTGGGAGTAGGGTTGACTCTAAGCTTGAAGGCTCACACACTTAAAGCAAATATTGAAATGGATATTTACATGGTGGCTTCAGTAATAACCTATCCTGTAAGAGCACAGGGATGTAGAAGCCCAGTAGAAATGCTTCTAAAATAAAGACAGAAGTCCCTGGCTCTCTGGGGGCCTTGGGTGGGGCATTTAACCTTTTCCAGTTTCAATTTGTTAGTGAAAAAGGAGATCAGGACACAGGCCTCTGTTACCTCCTAGAGCTCTTGTGAAGAGCATGCTGTATTAAAAATATGAAAGTGTTTTGAAAATTATATGGAGGTATTACTATAAGGAGGTGCTCTTTAGTTTTTGGGTTTTTTTTTGGGGGGGGGGTGCTCTTTAAAATCAAATGATTTCAGCCACTCCAAGCATGGTCCCTGGACCAGTGGCAGGGACATCACCTAAGAGCTGGCTGGAAATGCGGACTCCCCAGATCACTGAATCAAGAACTGCATTTTATCCAGGCCTACCCTGCCCTACCCCCACTATGCAGTTTGTATGTACTTTCAAGTTTGAGAAGCACTGTTTAGACTTTTTCCTCACAGTGCAAGCCACCTGTGCACATGTCTCAGATTGGATCTCACCTCCCAACTGCATTGTCAAGCATCCCTCTTTGCAGAACTTACTTCCCCAACCAGCCCTACCCCGGCTGGATTCGCAGAGCTCTAGGGTGCAAGACCAGGCCTGCTGGGTCTCATTCGTCTTCTCCGGCTCGTTCTTGAAGTAAGAATCAGGTGGGCAGGGGTTAGTCTCTTATGTTTGCCTCCTGAGCAGGTGTGCGTTGTTCAAATGGAAGGTTTCATCTGGTTGTACACACACCCTGATCTTTGCTTTCTGGGAGCGCATTTTATGAAAATCAAAATAAAGAGATGATGACCCATTGATGGCCTCCCGTTCAAATATCAAAGGTTGCTGTGAGTCAGAGACAGACCAGCGAGAGTGGTTTACCTCTTAGGTGGTTATCAAGGCAAAGATCTCTAGTTTAGACAGCTAGTATCCCATGACCTGTTCAGGCAAACACCTGCCAATAATGACCAAGGCCTCTGGGAGGCAGCTAGAGGAGGCCCCTTGGATTCCTTCTGATTGACAGAAGACACTGTCAAAATGGCCTGCTGAAACAGCCAGATGTCCAGTAGAATTTGTTTTGCTCCATTTTGAGTTTAACTAGTACATTGAATTGCATAAACAGGAGACATTCTACTCAAAATAACCACAGCCATCAAAATTTCAGAGTTCACCATCTACAGTCAGAAATTTGACTCTGAGAAAAGGCTATTTAAGTTCTGCCCATCTTCATGGGGTCACAAAGAGTCGGACACGACTAAGCAACTGACTGATGACAACAACAACATCTTCATTTATTGATTAGCCAAACAGACTTCCTGTTTTTTTTTTTTTTTTTCTTCCCTGGGAACCCTTCAGGATTCTGCAGTGGGTTCCCATTGGGTAGGGGGAAAGAGTTTATTTTAGTGGGAATTTTTCACATTTTGTTTTGAAACAGTGGAGGAAGCACAACACACACACAGACATACACACACACACACACACACCAAAGCTTTCATTTGGGTGAGTCTCTTCACAAAATGCCTTAGAAGTTTCATTTAAAACATGATTCCTCCCTCATTGTGATGAACCTCCTGTTCTGATTTGTGAATTCTTTATCCTGCTTCCCTCCAGTTTGGATTCTTTGTCTCCTCATTTGATTTTGTAGCAGCAGAGAAGGTTGTCTTCTAAGAAGTGCATGTTTTGGGAATATAGACATATTAGCAGGCGCTCTCCTTAGGGTGATTTTTCACAAAGAGAAGGGACATTGCCCACCCCACCCTACCCCGAATCCTTTTTTTTTTTTTAATGTTTATGACTATTGAAGACGTTGGATGTAATTTTTAGATTTGCTTTGAACTACCTGAAGCATTTGAATCCCCTGGGGATCTTGTTAAAATGAAGATTCTGAGGTTTGGGATGAAACCTGAGGCTGTGTATTACCAGCAAGCTCCCATGGTGATGTTGCTGGTCTAGGGTAGCAAGGTCTTAAATTAAAAATAGAGAATTGTAATGTTACTGAGTGCAAGATTGTACTGCTTGCTATACAACAGGCCGATAAATCAAGAGATGAGTTGTTGGAGCAAGGATTAGTGACTTTATTCAGAAAGCCAGCAGACAAAGACGGTGGACTAGTGTCCCAAAGAACCATCCTGCTTGAGTTAGAATTCAGGCTTCTTTTATACTAACAGGGACAGAAGTGAAATCAAACTTTTCCTTGTTTCCATCAGGCTTGTTAATTTCTTCCTTCCTACAGTCATTCACAGGTGGGGCTTGTCAGGATGCTTCCTATGAACTAGAGCAAGATATTTTAGCTTAATGCTCATTCCCTGGAAGGCAGGGTTCCCAGAGATGGGCCACTATGTATAATTTAAGCTTATAGATAGCATTTCTTTAATGATTAGCTGGTAATATAAACAAAGGTTCTTCCCTATTACAGTAACTGCACACAATTACCATTCTTGTTCGCCTCTTTAAACCTCTGTAAAATTATGACAAAGCAGATTCTATTATTACCCCCATCTTATGAGTGAGAAAACAGACCTGGCGAGGGATCTGCTGAGACTTGTCCCAGCAGATATTACTGGGGAGAGACAGAGGTAGGACTTGAATCCAGGGCTGTCTTGATTTATTTATAGCCTCTTAAACACTGCATAGTTGTACGGCTGAAAATTCTCATACTCTTGTTGAAAAACGACTTTTCTAAAGCTTACCCTGAATCAAACTGAGCTTTTCTGGAGGGATGTTTCTTTCATACAACACAAGATGGATGTCTGTGGGTGGCATCTATAGCTTTGCAGTGGTATAGTCTGTAGAGTTTGGCCTTATGCGTTGCTCAGTAAGAAACTCCTGGTTACACGTTCCAGACTTTGTTGAGAGATGTTGTTTTTTCTCTTTAGGACACTCAAGTGGGAGTGAAGAACATGGGGCAAACACAACCTCAGGTCCTATGCGGAAACCTCAAATTCCAGGTGAGTTTTGAGCTATGAAGGAAAAAAATGCTAAAAGCAGGTCTCTCTGAATGTCACAGAAGGGAAGAATAGACCAGTTGGAAAGCACATTCTCCTACATGTCTACCCTTGAACCTGATGGCTCCTCTTTGTGAGCTAAAGGGTGAATGACCGTACCACAGCCTCTTGAGAAAGAATGAAATCTTTCCTTCTGCTTTGGTCCCATAGATTGGCTGAGCTCATGTTCGGACCTGTCCCTGGTCTGTCCCAAAGAAGTGCCTTGTTAGTTACTAAAGCTCTCTCCCCAAGTGAGTCATCTTCCTGTCCCAGGGGACAGGAACTTGAGGCCAGTTCCCTCTATATTTCCGGGTTTGAGGGTGGATGTGTAACTTTCTCCTCACATTGCAGACGATGGGGAAATACAAGAGTCATGTGTGTTGGGTGGAGTGAAAATATTCTTCTGGTCCCCAAACTACTTTTTCACGAGGGACAATCTTTACTGATTCAGAGAGAAGAAAGTTTCAGAATATGGTGAGAGGGCTGGGCCACCTGGCTCCCTTGAGCATCAAGGTTTAAGGCATTTGAGGCCAATGCTTTCTTTGACTTAGGCTCCAAACTGGACATGTGTAAAGTGGGATTACAATTAAGGAAGGTTTTTCCTAGGGTTGTAAATTATTCTTTTAATTCTCCGCTCTACAGAGATCTCAAGCTGAGCCTCCCTTAGGAAGAGGGAAGAGTGTGGTGTGGCCTATGTCCCCTTGCCTTGACTTACCTGAGCAGAGCATGTGGAGTCGGAGGAGTGGACTAAGGGGGTGGGTGGGATGCAGTTGCTATAATCAGGCAGCAGGATTTTCCCCAGCTCTAGTGAGAGTGAGTGTGGAGCATCTTAGGGCTAGACCCATGGGGAAAGAACAGAAAGGATACCTTTCTGTCAGCCTCCACATCTCCTGACTCAACCTCGCTTCCCAAACTCATCTAACCAGGGAGGGATCAGGCTGAGGCAGTACCGAGTAGGAAATCAGAGGAAAATGAAGATTGTCCAAGAAGAATAGCCAGTGAATGACTTCCCATCTTTCTTGTTCCTTCAGCTTCAGTTCATTGCATGGATATACAATCTACTTTGCTATTGAATTTATTCAGATTGTCAAGTTATATTTTAATCCTACTACAGCTTGGTTTTAAAAACATGTATGTGACATTTTATTGGTTTACAAGTGATACACTAATTATTGGAGGCATTTTCGAAAATACTGCTGAACAAAAGGGTAAAAATATAATTCCCTTGTTACCTCACCATCCAGAGTACCATGGTAATCATTTTCATGTGTGTCTTTTCCATTATTTTTCTATCTGATTTCTATACAAACATGTAATTTGACACACTGATTAGTAAACTCATTCCCAACTGGCTGGTCACAGCTTTTCAGTGTCATTCACTAGTCTTCCTCTGTATCTTAGCACATAGTACAACGGATGGACCCTAATTCATTTAACCAACCCCTTATTGCTGAATAGTAGATGGTTTCCAACTTTTATAAATAGCACAGTAAGAAACGTCTTTATAGCCAAGTCTGAGGTCCTGTATACTTAGAAGTATAACTGATGGATCAAAGGCTGTACATTTTGAAGGATTTTGACAAATTTTGCCAAATGACCCTCCTGACCTCTCCACAGGGATGTCATTTCTGCCACCCACTAGTATATGACCTCCATTTTTGTTCCTTAATAAAATGTAATGCGAATGCTCTCACATAGAAAAGGAATGATACTTTTAAGGAACAGTCTTTTAATTTATTTAATGATATTGCACCAAAGGTATCTACAGGTTTTACAGTTCATTCTATGCTTTTTGGAAATGTGTTTCTCCTGGGGAAACTTGGAAATCTTGACTGATCATAAGGTATGATAAACAGGCCTGTTAGACAAAGACCTATAGCAAAATGGTTCTTCTACTATTAGCTGGCTATTGGCTAGACCTTTGGTTGGACCCATGTGTAGAGCCGACTTTAGCTCTTGTTTGGACCAGGTCAATTTATAAAGTGCATTCCCCAAGCTCATGCATGTCTTTGGCTTCCCACCAGAATGGCTGATCATCTTGGCATCTCTCCTGGCCTTGGCTTTGATTCTCGCGGTTTGCATTGCTGTCAACAGTAGGAGAAGGTAAGGCGATGCTCCTCGGGGCCTTAACTTTGAAAGGGCATCATTTAAACTTAGGCTATAAAACTACTAAGTATAAAATACAAGCCACAATGATACATTGCACAACACAGGGAATATAGCCAATATTTTGTATTAACTTTATATGGAGTGTAATCTATAGAAATGTTGAATTACTATGTTGTATTTGTGAGACTAATAGAATATTGTGAGTCAACTATACTTCAATCAATCAAAAAAAAAAAAAAAGCCATAGGCAATATGTCCTTGCTACTCAGAGTGTAGCCCCTGCAACCAGCAGCCTCTGTGCCCTGGAAGCTTGTCAGAAATGCTACATCTCAAGCCCTACCCCAGCCCCCTGTATCAGAGTCTGTGTTTTGATAAGACCCCAGGGACTCATGTGGACAGTACAGTTTAAGAAGCTCTGCTCTGGTATATTCTTTAGAGAAGGGAGACTGTGATTCTTAGGACATCTGATTTTAAATGGGTCTTTTGTGGGTCTTAATTTTAGGGTATGTGATGAGAGTTGTGCAATATCTCACCAGTAAGACATGAAATAGTATATTCATTCATTGATTCATTGGGCTTCCCTGGTGGCTGAGATGGTGAAAAGTCTGAGATGGTGAAATGCAGGAGACCTGGGTTCAATCCCTGGGTCAGGAAGATCCCTTGAAGGAGGGCATGGCAACTCACTCCAGTATTCTTACTGGGAAAGTCCCGTGGATAGAGGAGTCTGCTGGGTTACAATCCATCTGGTCACAAAGAGTCAAACAGGACTCAGAGACTAACACTTTCACTTTGATTCATTGAACGAATATTTATCAAGTGTCTTCACAGTACCCAAAAATGCTGTATAGAGATTCAAGGATTGGCCCTTTAGCCTGTCTGAGGCCCCTAGAAACCTCTAGAACCCTTATGTAAAGCAGGCATTGGGTTTGTGATTTTGTGGTTGTTTTTTTTTTTTTTTTTTTTTGTAGTGACACTATTTTCTGCTTTCTGAAAGCTGTCAGCAAAAGGATTCAGGTTATGGCCTAGGAAGAGTTCCCTGAGACTTTCCATGGAAAGTCTGAAAATAGACAGTCACCTCTCTAGAACTGGCATGTGGGTTGTTTTCATATCATCAGACATCTCTTCTCTCCCTCCCTCAACCAAGGCCTGTTGTTTTGGAATGATATACCTGCATATACTTGATTGAGCTGTGACCAGCCTCTAGAAATAACGCTGCCTTTAAAATTAAGCAAAGGAAAACAGTAATTCTAACATCAGAGAAAATGAACTTTCACAGGAGTACTCCAGAAATATAGCTCTAAATTTCAAGATACTCAAAGATGCACAATTTTTCTCCAAAAAAAATGCAGAGGAACATCAAACTTTTTGTAAATGTCCCTTTAGGTTTCTTCTTATAAAGCAAAAAAGAATCTTATTTCCAAGTGGGCCACATTTATTGTTTCATTAGATCATCAAACAGGTCAGAAAATCCCCCCTACATTTGGGAAAAGACCTGGAGAAAATTCTAGAATCTTTCTTGTTGGCTTTTGGAAAGCCAAGGAACAGCTAATTCCATTGCCATTTATGGCTCATGCAGTATCTTTCCTTTTTGGAGGAAATAAAATAATGTCATTTTATATTCATACAAGTTAATGAAAGTGCTTTTTGCTATCTGTAAAACAAAAAGAAATTTAGCCAATTGCATAAGGAACAAAAACTAGGAAAAGAAATCTGAAGGACCTCCTAAAAATCTCCCATGACTAAATGGAAAGAGATTTTTTTTAGTTGAATTTAAATATGACTTAGGGAGCCCTTACAAAGAGTCTTTATACTTTCCTTCAGCCTCTGTGCTTTTTTCGTAGATGACTTTTGTTCAATTAAATATGAGTTTCCTGTTATTGGAAATCAGTCCTTTTATTCCAGGCCCTAAAATGTACCACTTCTGCTCACATATACAGCCTATAAGCTCTGTACATGTCGCCATAGAAACATTGGCCTCAGATGCTCTCAACGTGGGGGAGAACTCAGAGAAGTGTCTCAGCTGTCCCCCGAGCAGCTGGAGTCCCTGCAGTGTGACTGGTTAGCTCGTGTGTCACTTCCCATCATGTCAGCAGCATAAGCAGGCCCCCTTGCTTCCCCACTCCCTCCTCCCAATACCAGTGGTCACTCTGGCAACGGGCAAACAGGGACACACAGGATCCGGTAGAGCAAGCGTCTCACCGGGAGAGTAGCTGCTCGGATGCTCTGAATTACCATGTCCTGATTTGATAATCGAAAACAGATTTGCCACAGAGCTAAAGACTGATTAACGGCTGCAGAGGCCCTGGGATATACACTGTGATTCTAAAGCCAGCAGCCCATTTCTAATCCTCTCAAAAGGCAGAGAGGCCTTTCTACTTGGAGCGTGGCATTCTAGAGGGATACAGAATCCTATTTTCATCAAAGAAAGTTTGTTTGAAAATAAGAGGCCTATACCAGGCATTCACTTATTCAGCAAGTGTCTTTTGAGGGGCATCTGTGACGTCGGCACTACAGAGGAGGAAAAGATAAAAACAAAAAGGGTACCATGCCTTCTCTGCACAAATCTTGAGGTTTTGTGGCAGTATTGGCCTGTTCACTTTGAGTCAGCTACTGTTTATTGCCAACATGCTCTAGGCCAGGCCGTGTTATATGAGTTAGGATTAAAAGATAGATGTGGAAAATCATTAACTACTGAAGTTGAGGTTGGAGAGTTAAACATGGGCTTCCGTGAAGGAGTGATCTGTGAGTTCCATCGTCTTAAAGATGCTGATTTAGGGGTCCTGTAATTTCTCTCGCTTTCCCAGTCCCCGTCATAGCCCACATTATTACCTTTTCTGCTGTTCTTTTTATAACCAGAGTCCTTGAATTGCACCTTTCCAGTGGAAATCAGAACTTTATTCACTCTCTGTGAGAGGTGACAGCTCTTTTAGGAATCAGTTGGATTGGTAGATATTGGATGAGACTGAAGAGAGGAAGTTAGATGCCTTTCTCCTTAAAGAATTTATCGGATTTGTGTGAAGAGGAGAGAGAAAGCTTCACAGAAGAGAAGTGATTAAGGAATGTTTCTGTAGCGATTGTGCAGAAAAGGCCTTTGCCTGCTTGCACGGTCATGGGAATAATCATCCTGTCTCTACATCCCCGAGGGCAGTCATGCCCCCTCAGCCTGGTGTGTCCCCTCCGTAAATCTCCATGACTTAGAAATGTCTTCCTTCTTTTAAGCTGCAGCCTAGTTCACTCTAATCTAAGCTCACCCAAACTCCTTCTGCCCTCTACAACAGAGCTGTCTGGTAGAACTTTCTGTGATGACGGAAGTGTTCCATGTTTTTGCTCATATACAACCATTAACCACTTATGGCTCCTGAGGCTCATAATGTGGCTAGTTCAACTTAAGAAGTGAATTTTTGATTTTATTTCATTTGAATTAGTTTATATCCTATGGCTGGTGTCTACTGGATGGAATGGCAAAGCTCCAACACACTGCAAAATAGATTTCTGCTTTCAGGACTGTCAGGTAGATGAGGCGTAAGATCAGTCTTGTTTTCTGTTTTGTTTTTTTTTGCTATTGATGTTGTTTTTAAGGAAGGGGAGGAGGCCAGAATGATCCCTGTAGTAATGGATTAGAACTGATGACATTAGTATGAACTTAATACAGATGTTTACATATAGAATTATTTATTTATTTTTATCTTTTTGGCCATGGCACGTGGGATCTTGCTTCCCGGTTGGCTCAATGGTAAAGAATCCGCCTGCCAAACTGAAAACACAGGTTCGATTCCTGGGTTGGGAAGATCCCCTGGAGTTGGAAATGACAACCTACTCCAGTGTTATTGCTTGGGAAATTCCATGAGCAGAGGAGCCTGGGGGACTACAGTCCACAGGGTCACAAAGAGTTGGACACGACTGACCGAATAAACAACAACATGTGGGCTCTTAGTTCCCCAACCAGGGATTGTACCTGCAACCCCTGCTTTGGAAGCTCAGAGTCCCAACCACTGGACCACCAGGGAAGTCCCAAAACCAGTTGTTAAGTTACCTTACCCCTTAACTTTTAAGATAAACTCCTCCATGCCCTAAAGAATATATTTCCTGGCTTCTAAACCCCACATAGCCTGCCCACCCACTCCTGGCCAGGCTTCAGACTGACAGCTTCCTCGTTGTGAGGTTACTTGCGTCCTCAGCTAATGCCTGAGATTGAAGAGGAAAGGAGATACAGGCAAGATGTGGTTCAGTAAAGATCTCTGACCTTTAGAGTCAAAAAGTCTAAGTTGTAAATATTAGACTGTAGTTCCTGCCATAACTAGCGGGGTAGCTTTGGGTGATATGCTTGACTTCTTGGACTCAGAAAAGAGATAAGCTGGATCACCTCTGAAGTCCCTTTAGCTCTAATGTTTCTTTTTAAATTCCTGTAACTAATAAGAAAGAAAAAAATGAGAGCTTGCTTTTTAAAAGTACTTATGAATTGCCCAGAGCACCAAATATTGGGCTGAGTTATTTATGAGCATCACCCTGCCCTCCTGAAAGAACTCAGACAGAAAACAGAGACTCATAAATCCAGAGGGAAATGGGGGCAGGATCAAATCCAAGCACAACATTCCTCCACCCTGCAGGTCTAATGTTACCCACTTTCAAAATCAGCTTCATTTAGGGTAATAATGTTAATCCCCACCTCAGCCCCTTGCACAAACATTTATCTTATGATTATAAATCACTTTCCCGCACTGTTTCATCCAACTTCTCAAGTACCCGTTTGATGGATGAATGGAAATTACTTTAATAAGATACCTTTTCTCCAAAGACCATCTGATACAAACTATTGGGTTGGCCACAAAGGTCATTCAGGTTTTTCTGTAAGATGTTATGGGAAAAACAAACAAACTTTTTGGCCAACCCCATATTATATATAACATGGATAAATGACAAGGTCCTACTTTATAGCATAGGCAACTATATTAAATATCCTGTGATAAACCATAATAGAAAAGAACATGAAAAAGAATATATGTATGTGTGTATCAGTTCAGTTCAGTTCAGTCACTCAGTCGTGTCCAACTCTGCAGCCCCATGGACTGTAGCACCCCAGGCCTCCCTGTTCATTACCAACTCCCAGAGTTCACTCAAACTCATGTCCATTGAGTTGGTGATGCCATCCAACCATCTCATCCTCTGTCGTCCCCTTCTCCTCCCCACTTCAGTCTTTCCTAGCATCAGGGTCTTTTCAAACGAGTCAGTTCTTTGCATCAGGAGGCCAAAGTATTGGAGTTTCAGCTTCAGCATCATTCCCTCCAAAGAAATCCCAGGGCTGATCTCCTTCAGAATGGACTGGTTGGATCTCCTTGCAGTCCAAGGGACTCTCAAGAGTCTTCTCCAACACCACAGTTCAAAAGCATCAATTCTTTGGTGCTCAGCTTTCTTTATAGTCCAACTCTCACATCCATAATGACCACTGGAAAAAACCATAGCCTTAACTAGATGGACCTTTGTTGGCAAAGTAATGTCTCTGCTTTTTAATGTGCTGTCTAGGTTGGTCATCTTCCCTGAGTTGGGAATATCCTCTGGAGAAGGAAATGGCAACCCACTCCAGTACTCTTGCCTGGAAAATCCCATGGACAGAGGACCGTGATAGGCTACAGTCCATGGGGTCACAAAAAGCCCGACATGACTGACAAGTGACTTCACAAGGTTGGTCATAACTTTTCTCCCAAGGAGTAAGCGTCTTTTAACTTCATGGCTGCAGTCACCATCTGCAGTGATTTTGGAGCCCAGAAAATAAAGTCTGCCACTGTTTCTCCATCTATTTGTCATAAAGCGATGGGACCAGATGCCGTGATCTTTGCTTTCTGAATGTTAAGCTTTAAGCCAACTTTTTCACTCTCCTTTTTCACTTTCATCACAAGGCTCTTTAGTTCTTCTTCACTTTCTGCCATAAGGGTGGTGTGTGTATAACTGAGGGTTTTCCAGGAGGGGCTAGGGGTAAAGAATCCACCTGCCAAGGCAGGTAGATGTAAGAGATGCAGGTTCAGTCTGTGGCTTGGGAAGGTCTCCTGGAGGAGGGCATGGCAGCCCACTCCAGTATTCTTGCCTGGAAAATCCCATGGACTGAGGAGCCTGGTGGGCTACAGTCCATGGGGTTGAAGAGTCAGACAGGACTGGAGTGACTTAGTACACATGAACGTGTATAACTGAATCACTTTGCTGTGCAGCAGAAAGTAACACAGCATTGTAAATCAACTGTACTACAAAAAAATTAAATTTAAACAAAAAACTGCAAAAGCAAAGACAAATGAGATAACCCTTGGTAATCTGAAAAAAACACAAGCAGCACCCACCTTTGGCCTTTTACAACATCTTCATCGTAAATATACCAAGGGGAGTGGAGGTAGCAGAAGAAACAAACCAAACATTTTACATGGCTCTGGTTACACTAACAATTACAGCAAGTGCTTCTTGAACATTCACTGTGTTTTGGACACCGTTCTAAGTGCTTATCCAAGGCCTCAATTGCCTTACTCTACCTTGTTCAGAATGGTGGTAAACTCACGTATCCAGTGCCAGCCTCTGTTTCAAGGGATTTCCACAGTCTTGTGACGCTGGTGCTCTTAACAGTCTGGTGTTACAGATAAGAGAGCTGAGGCTCAGATAAGTTAAGCGAGTTGCCCGAGGTCACACAGTAGTAAGGCCCTCAAGCCAGGCCTCCCAAGCCCCTGCTCTTGTCTATGTGGATTGCATCTGTATGCCCAGCTCTACAGACCAGCAGAGGTCAAGTGGCCTTCCTCCTGCCCTCATCAAGAGTCATGCCAGAGGATACAGGATCAACCTCATATTCGGGAGGTATAATTTCCACTTCCCCAAACAAGTGATTAAAGTTTATGGCCTTGGCAGTTCCAGAGGGATTGGCCCACGATCATGAATAATAGAAGCTTTGTCTCTACAACTCCAAATATCCAGCGGCAAAGTGAACAATTCCGACTTCATACTTGTTCCAGATCTCCAGATGGTTAGCAGCATGAATAAAGCAAGGGCGGCAGAGCCCAGACTTTAGGTCATAAAAGCCTACATTTGAATATTGACTCTGTCCCTCTTACTGGCTGTGTGACCTCAAGCTCGTTACTAAACCTCCCTGAGCCTCAGTTTCCATTGCTGTATAATGGGAATAACAGCTGCTTTGTGAGATTACTGTAAAGATTACATGAAATTACATGGAAAGTGCCTGACATTCAGGAAGTGTCCAATAAAGGCACACTTCTCTTCACTCCCACTCTATTTGTAGTTGTGAGGGTTTGTACCTTTGCTTTTGTTTAAGCAGCATCTGACTTCTTGATGTGTGGCAGTGATCATGTTACAGGAAAGAGGAAGCATTGCTTCAGGCTGGGGCGGGGGTAAGGCAATGCCCTGACCCAGCAACAAGATCAAGGTCATGCTGTTCTATAGAAGACCTTCTGCATTTGAGTAATGTTATTAAGAAATCTTAAATAGTGAACGACTTGTCCTATAGAGTTAAACTTCCCATATCTAAGGTTACATGGCAATTAGCCAAGGATAAGGGAAAAATCAGTGTGGCCTTATATCTTCCCTGGTGGCTCAGATGGTAAAGAATCTGCCTGCAATGCAGGGTTCAGTCCCTGGGTTGGGAAGATCCCTTGGAGAAGGGAATGGCAACCCACTCCAGCATTCTTGCCTGGAGAATTCCATGGACAGAGGAGCCTGTTGGGCTAGAGTCCATGGAGTTGTAAAGAGTCAGATACGACTGAGCAACTAACACTAACACTATAACTTCTAGAAAAGCGTTGCCTCATTCTTCTTGGTATTTGCAATAATAACCCTGACAACGCCAACAAAGTGTTGACTAGGAGAGGAAGTAACGGGACTTTCTTGAATACACAAATCAGAATGATTTACAGTCGTCCCGTTGATGGTTTATCTAAGCCTGCAGAAACAGCCAGAGTTTAACAGAGGCAAATGTTTCCCTTACATGATATGATGGAACGAGAGTTAGCACTTGGGAGTCAGACACACCAGGGTTTGAATCCCAATTCTCTTAGCACTTGTTGAATAAACTGAGGCAAGTGACGGAATTTTCTGAGCCCAAGATTTCTTTAGCTGTGATGGGGAAGTACAGTGAGCACTGGCTTCCCATAGCTGTGACCACTGATTCTCAGACTCACTTCAGGTAGCCCGTGAGGGTTTGCTAAGTCCCAGACCCTGGTCCCCGCTCCTCGAGTTTTCTGATTCGAGATGTCTGAGGTAGGCCTGAGAATTTGCATTTCTAACAAGTTTACAAGTGATGCTTTGGCTACTGGGTCAAGGACTTTGCTGTGAAAAGTGCTGATTGTTAAAAGTCAGTAGGATGAAATATACTCAGATTATCATAAACCATAGTGATGGTGGCATTAACTGTGACAATGATGACAGAATCATCATACCCATTTCTCTTACAATTTTTTTTTCAATTCTTAGGTGTGGGCAGAAGAAAAAACTGGTGATCAACAATGGGAATGGAACCATGGAGGAGAGAAAGCCCAGCGGACTCAATGGAGAAGCTAGCAAGTCTCAGGAGATGGTGCATTTGGTGAACAAGGGGTCGTCAGAGACCCAAGACCAGTTCATGACGGCAGATGAGACGCGGAACTTGCAGAATGTGGATATGAAGATTGGGGTGTAACACCTACTTCATGACCTTGGAAATAAACCACCATTGGAGACACAACTATTACAGGGAGCTGGGACACTTCACAGATGCAATGTGCTACTGATTGTTTCATTGGGGATCTTTTTTTTTAGCATAAAATTTTCTATTCCTTTTTTGGGAGTTTTTTGTGTTTTATTTTTCAAAGTCAGATCCAGTTGATAAAAACAGCATTGCTTTCTGAAATGAGGGCCCAGTTAATAATCAGCAAGAATTGGACTGTTCTAGTCCCCACTGAGAAGCGTCTCACCTCCCTGAGGTGTGTGATGGGCAGCTTCTAACAAAAGCCACACGTCCATCTTCCTGACCCTCAATCTTCCTCTTCACCCCACCTGCCAGGGAACAGCCCCCTGCTAAGGACATCCCCAGGGCTAAGAGGGATTGGCACCTGGTAGGAAATTTGAATGGGTCCATATTGCCCTTCCAGCAGCCCAATCCCTGGGCATTTCTTTCAAGTGGGGTTGGGGATGGGGGTGTACTGGTTACACATCCCCTTCTACAGACTCCTTGGAAAATTTTCAGATGCTTCTGGGAAATACCCAAACGGTGAAGCTATTTATCTATAGTAAGCTATTTATCTGTGTTTTTGAAATATGAAACCCTGGAGGTCCTTTGATCAGTGATTTTTTTTTTTTTTTTTGGTTACCTACCTGGTCAGAGGCATAAAGGGGTTTATGCTGATTCATAATAAACACCTGTACTTCTTCCACCTTAACCCTTTGTGCTGTGATCTTTCAGTTTCCTAACCAGCAAAGCCTGGGTCCCAACAGCTCATCAGAAAGAGGCAAGGAGATCCTCCTTGCAAGTCTTCATCTCAGAGCCACAAAGCCCCCGCTCAGGCTCACTCACCCAAATCTCACAGAGGACCAGGGGAGACAGTACTGTTTTATTTCTGAGGTTCCAAAGGCATTCTATCCTGTCCTACAACCAAAATTGTGAGAGGAGGACCTTCAGCTGCTTTTATGTATGAATGGCTGCCTGTTCTTTCCCCGGAAAGGCGGTGAAAAGACACGTTACATGTGCGTGACCTACCATTTGTGATGTTCCATGGTGGTGTCCAAAAACAACACGCAAGTGCCTTCTAACCTTTTGTAATAAAAGGAGAAGCCAATAGAAATGAAGGAGGACAGACAGTAGCCAACAGACTGGCACAAGTAGGGAAAGTGGGGCAGGGAGCAGTGCAGATCCTGTTGGAGGATTTTTATGGCCGTGTTTGTATTATGTTTTTTCAAGCCAGTGGTCTCCATTCAAAGCCATTACTACTCAGGGTTAACTTAAGTGGCTGGAGAATCCCTCAAAAGGTTACAGGGCTTCCCACCTTGGATTCATCACCAAATAAGCAGTTATATGGCCAAATAAGAGAATAATGGCTTTCTCTCCTGCTTGGCAAGTCTTTAGCAGTCTTTATATATAAGTTCAGGAGACTCCGTTGGTCCTAAAACTTCCAAAGGCTGCTGGTAATAGAAAAAATGGAATCTATAAAAATAAACTGGGACCTGCTTCCTTAGGTCCCCAGAAAAAGTAATTTGCCTACACTGATTACAACTGACAATGTTTCCCAGCCCAAATATGAAGAAGGAGGAGGAGAAGGAAGAGAAGGAAAACAACAGTCCCATGTGAATCAGGGCTGGGCTTACACCAAGAGTGGATTCTGAAGAGCATATCAGTATTTTAAGGAGAGTTGCCAGCTTTCTGCTCATTCGGAAACTCGACTCTTCCCCATCCACGCTCACAACCCGCTCCCCATCCTGGTCTTTGAAAGTTTCCTTTCTCTTCTGGGGATATCCTCAGTCAGCTCCATAGTTAGCTGTCTGGCGTTCTTTTTATTTTCAAGCCACTCTGTTGTTACTGCTGCTGTTGTCCAAGTACCCCCACTAGCCAGAGCTCTCCTGGGCTGCTTCAGACCCAGACAGGTTCATGCAGGCTCTTTAACTTAAATGCAACAAACCACGACAGGGGCAGATTCAAGAAAGCCAGACCCAGCTCAACCAACCCTAGATTCTCTTTGGGGTCCTGGACAGTCATACAAGTCTCACAGCTCGGGAAGGTTTTCCACACCTTCTATACATTCCCATCAAGTAGGCTGAAATTTTGTTCAGTAACTCAGTAGTGTCCGACTCTTTGGACCCCATGGACTGCAGCATGCCAGGCCTCCCTGTTCTTCACCGTCTCCCAGAGCTTGCTCAAACTCATGTCCATTGAGTCGGTGATGCTATCCAAGCATCTCATCCTCTGTCGTCCCCTTCTCTTCCTGCCCTCAATCTATCTCAGCATCAGGGTCTTTTCTAATGAGTCGGCTCTTTGCATCAGGTGGCCAAAGTACTGGTGATTCAGCTTCAGCAGCAGCCTTTCCAATGAATATTCAGGATTGAATTCCTTTAGGATGGACTGGTTGGATCTCCTTGCAGTCCAAGGGACTCTCAAGAGTCTTCTCCAATACCACAGTTTAAAAGCATCAATTCCTCAGCACTCAGCCTTTTTATGATTCAGCTCTCACGTCCATACATGACTACTAGAAAAACCGTAGCTTTGACTAGACAGACCTTTGTTGGCAAAGTAACATCTCTGCTTTTTAATACGCTGTCTAGGTTTGTCATTGCTTTTCTTCCGAGAAGCAAGCGTCTTTTAATTTCATGGCTGCAATCACCATCTGCAGGGATTTTTCCATCAAGTAGGCTGAAATAGGAGATTGTTTTCTACTCTCTTTTGGAATTACATATGATCTTCCCTTTCATAATTGTTGTCACCCCTCACTTGGCTATACCTCTGTGTTCTTAGGAAAGGGAAAGGGGAAGTCTAAAACTTTCATCCTAGGATACAATACCCCTGCAACATTGCCTGTGCTCAGGGAATAGAATCTACACCCTGCCACTTGAAATAAGGATGTAACTCCATGCCATTCCTACCAGTAGCTTGCCAGGTGGCCTGGGCTGGGTCTTAAACTGAGTATTATTTGTAAAAGAAAGGGGCCAGCATTTTGTCATTTTGCAGAGCTTAGGAGAGCAAAGCTGATAGTTTTGCAAAGCTGAGGGCTTCAGGTGTAATTTTTCCTGAAAAACTACAAATCTTTTGTGTCTCCTGAGGGCTTCCTTTAAATTAGCATTAGGTGAAAAATAAGATGGGGCAAAAGATACCTTCATATCCATATTTTGCAGATTCTAGCCTGGTAGAGATTTCTCTAGCAGAACCTCTCAAGAAATTTTACATCAAGACCGTGACAACTAGAATCAATTCATGGCCTCCATTCACTCAATATACCAGTACACAGCACGGGAGTAGGAGAAAGAAATCACTAATTTCTCTAGAAAGCAAAATGTACTTAAGAATAACATTCATCCTTTTGTCACAGGAATGTCTTTTTATAAACCACTTGTGTTGAATTTTTCCAAGAATATCTCACTGTTCATGCATGCATGATGGCCATTGTTAAATACTTTGATTTTTTGCAGCACACCCTCAACTCCGATTTTTGTATATTTTTTTAATGACCAATAATAATGAGGAAAGCATGATATATATATTACTCAGCTGGAAGCACTTATTGGAACATATTAAAAGGCTACTATTAAAATGGTTAGTGGGTTAAAAGGGAAATGGACTCAGGAGCCTCTGATTTAAAGGGGTAGGAGGCGTAGGGGGGCAGAGCTGTGACGATTTGGTTGTTTGGGTAATTTAGATGCACAAAGTTAAAGGTTTATGAGGTGACTAGAGCTTCACACTCATTTTTTTCTAAAAAGAAACATTAAATTAATTTCTAACACTTAAAACTCTTCTTTTGGAGAAAGTGTAATTTTCCATTAAAAGTGTGTGGTCCACACATTAAAATTAAATGAGATACTGTAAAGTGTTAATACTTTAAAAGCCAAGAACTACCATTGGCCTTCTAGTTAAAGAAAGGAGAGAAAACATACTCACCTTCCTTCCCTCATGCAAGGCTCTAAAAAGACAATGAAGAGATACTGCAAAAAGATTTAAACCCATGGGGCCAAAGAGGATGGAGGAAGAGTCAATAACAGCAAAAATTTGAAGCTGGAAAGTGATGGTTCATTGATAACTGAGCAAATTTGGAAAAGCTGGATCCCAAGCCAGCAGGGAGGAATTGAGAAGCAACCAGATTTGTGCAGCAGAACTCTCAAAGTCATAAGATTTGGCAGCATTAGCTGTTTCTGGACACTGTGGATAAAGTGAAGTGAAGTCGCTCAGTTGTGTCTGACTCTTTGTGACCCGACCCCACAGACTGTAGCCTACAAGGCTCCTTTGTCCCTGGAATTTTCCAGGCAAGAGTACTGGAGTCGGTTGCCGTTTCCTTCTCCAGAGGATCTTCCCAAGCCAGGGATCGTACCCGGGTCTCCTGCATTGCAGGCAGACGCTTTACCGTCTAAGCCACCAGGGAAGCCCTGGTGGAGAAGGCTGGGCTCAAATTAGGGAGATGGCTAAATGACTAAGTAGTTGAATGACTGTTCTTTCTCCAACTTTTTACACAGTTGACATTAAAAGTATCATTCTGTAAAGTGGAACTGTATGTAAGGAATGTCAGCCTTGCTAGACATTTTCCTCCAACTTGGCTCCCAGAATGCTGGTGGACAAGCATATACAATATGCTCCAGGCAAAACTCAGTCTTCCTGGGGAATTTGATAAACTTCAGAGCAAACCAAAAGGTAGTAACAGGATGGCTTCTCAAGGCTATATATAGCCCAGCAAAGCAATCTACAATGAAGATCTCAAACCCTTCCAGGCGCATGGGGCTCTTAGCTTACTGTGGCTCCCTCCTACCCATGAGACAATTCATGGAGAAGGAAACTTTAAAAATATATATCAGTAATGGTCTCAGTAAGAAAATAAGAGATAATTCTATCTATGAAAGAAGAACTGGTAAAAAAGGAACATTTAGTGAACCCCTAAAAAAGAAACTTTTAAAAATTCAAATTGAAAGCACACACACACAAAAAAACACAACTCAACAGCAAGTTTGGAAATAAAATTGAAGAAATATCCCAGATAACAGTGTGAGGACAAAGCAATGGAAACAGAGGAGAAAAGAAAAGTAGAGAAAATTCTAGAACATCTATCTTACAAATAATAGGAATTACACAAAGAGAAACAGAGGATATAAAGAAGGAATCATTTAAGAAGTAGGTCAAGAAAATTCCTCAGAATTAAAGAGTATGAATACTAGACTAAAAGGATTGAGTGCTTAGCACGAAGGATGAAAACAGATACATGATAAGACATATCATTTAAAAAATTTATAATAGTCAAGGCAAAGAGATTGTCTTATAAGTTTCTGAGGAGGAAAGTGTATATCATAAAGAGGATTGAGAGTAAGAATAGATTTAGACTTCTCAACAGCCACCTTGAGTGAGGACTATGAAACAAGTGCCATAAAAATTCTAAGAGAAATGTTTTCGAGCTAGAATTCGAATGTAGCCAAACCACAAATTAACTGTAAGGGCAGAGTGAAAACATTTCATATCTGCATTATCTCCAAACCTAGTCATCCATTCCCAGGCTACTCCTGAAGGATATACTCCATTAAAGCAAGGGAGTTACTAAGAAAGGGGAAAATATGAGATTCAGAAAGCAAAGTAAAAGAAATTCCTAAAGAGATAATAAAGGGAGACCCTGAGCTGACGCTGTACTGCATGTCTCAGGAACAATCAATCCAAACTAGAATACTGATTAATAAAGGAAGCAATAAATGCCTTGGCTTTGTTGACCTCTAATTAAAAAGGTTATTTTTCAGTTATAGCAGCTAACTACTGAGGCATTTTAAAACCACTCCAAAGCAGAGCAATTTAAAATAACAAACATTGGTTATTTCTCATGAGTCCACCCATTGACCAGGTGCTTCTGGGATCTGGCCAGGGCTCAGCTGAACATGACTGGACTGCTCATGGTTGTACTTAGCAAACAGGTCAGCTAGAAGTTGGCTGATCTACTATGGCTTCATCTAGGATGGGGGGACCATTGGAGGCTCTTTGTGTGTGTTCCTCACACACCTCCAAGGTCTGGCAGGGTTCCAGGTGAGGGCAGTTGCCCACAACACTTCTTGAGGCCAAGAACTTCTCCTCTACCCTAACACTATTATACTATTCACCAAAGCAAGGCACAAGACGAGCCCAGATTTGGACACTGGGAAGCAGATTCTACCTCTTCATGGGAATTGCTGCAAAGTCCTATCACAAAAAACGTAGCTTTGAGGAGATCAATGACCAGGGCCATCAGTACAATCAACCTATGACAGATGTGTTGAAAGATTCTTGTGCTCAAGGGCACCTCTCCTGTTTATGCATAAGATACACACTCCATTTTGACTGTGTTGGCAATAGCATTCTTTTAAAAAGCCATAAACAACTTCATAATTGCTATTCACTGGAAAAGGAAGGAGCCGGATCCTATGTAAAATATAGTTTGGGAGATAGGACAGTAGAAAGAACATGAGCTCTAGAATTAGACAAATCTGAGTTTTAATATCGACTCTACCACTCTACCACTGCTCAACCCTGCTCACACAGCTTAAATGCTTTTAGTCTTAGCTTTCTCATCTGTAAAAAAAAAAGACCACAAACCTTCACAGGCTTGCTGTGAGGGTTGAAGGAGAGAATCGGTACATGGCTGTGGCTGGCATATATCAGGTCCTTAAAAATATTCTTATCTGAATATTAATTCATCTCCCACAGACACACTCTAGGTACTTAATCTCCTTCTTCCTCACCCCCTCCAGTTTTCCAAACTCTAACCGGGTTTTTGTTTTTTTTTTAATTTTTAATTGGATGATGATTACAATATTGTGATGGTTTCTGCCATACATCAACATGAATCAGCCAGTTTTTAAATGTGAGTGACTATTAACTGAGGGTATCTGGACCCAGAATATTTCAGAATCCAAGGCTCTCCTTTAAAGCAAGACTGAAGAGCAGTCCAGGAAGCAGGGTAGCTGCTGTCCTTTGAAGAAATCTCACTATTCAAGCTGTGGTTGCAAATTAACCAGAGCTGGAGCCCCACCCACGGCTTTGATCCTGACCTCCAGGAAGTAGCCTCACCCACCCCCACCTGAACGGAGATCTTTCTTCCCCTCAGAGCACCTTTCCACCGTGTCCACATGTCCCTGAAGCAGGTCTTACTCTGCCATTTTCTTCATTTGCCTGTGGGCCTCTCTTTCATGAGACAAGTGAGTCTCTTGAGGGCAGATTTGGTTTTGTATCTCCAACACACAACGGAAGGCCCAGCCTCATAACAGCCTCAAAAGTTACCATCTGCTGTTCACTTATGGATACCTGGGTTTGCACATCTGTTAGTCTTCCCTGGGTTTCCCCGCTGGTTCTGTGGTAAAGAAACCACCTGCAGTGGGGCTTCCCAGGTGGCGCAGTGGTAGACAATCCGCCTGCGATGCAGGAGATGTGGGCTAGATCCCTGGGTTGGGAAGATCCCCTGGAGAAGGAAATGGCAACCCACTCCAGTATTATTGCCTGGGAAATCCCATGGACAGAGGAGCCTACAGGAGCATGGGAACTGCAGTCCATGGGTTTGCAAAGAGTCAGACACAACTTAGGGACTGACCATACACTCATGAGTCTTCCCTACTACCCATGAAGGGGAATTCTTACCCCATTTGAACAAGTGAGGTACTGGCAGGTACTGAGAAGTTAATGATGTCCCCCAGCTACACAAGTAGGAAGTGGTGGGGCCTGAAATGGAGCCCAACTCCATCCAAAGACTCTGACTTAACCTACTTTATTGCCTGTTGCAGACTTTCGGTAAACTGAACTTGGCAAACTTAAGAGATGGTCTCCAAGTATCACAAACCAGGTCAGCATGCCCTCTCTGTGCCTGTTGGGGCCAAAGGAGGGGTTTGGAAACCACAGGAAGGGTTTGGGGATGACTAAGTGAAGATGCATTTACCATTTTGGCCATAGTGGTAATAGAATTAATTTAGGACACCATAAACAACTTCATGGAAGCTGTCTTTATTGAAAAGTGAAGGAGTCAGACACACGTAAAGGTGATTTTTCCCATGACGCCTGGGGGAAAGGGCCAGGCGAGCAGGCAGTCTGGCTGAGCCATCCTTCTTGCCCAGTTACTGCGCGTCAGCCTCCAGCCTCATCTCATGCCTGTGTTGACATCTGGTCTTCATCACCAGTAGTTTGCCCATCACGGCTCCCCATCACCCGCCTCCTCAATCCCGCCCCCTCAGGTTTCCAGACTGATTGCTTCATCATGTGATGACTACTGTTTTCCAGGAGTCTGGTCCAAACCACTTCCTTCTTCCTAAGTCCTTGAAGAGGAGTGACAAAAATCTCAAGAAAGGCAGCTGAAGTTTAGTTAGAAAATGACGGTCTTTAAAATGAAACAGGGAATTTCCTGGTGGTAACTTCCCAGGTGGCACTCGTGGTAAAGAACCCACCTGTCAGTGCAGGTTGATGTAAGAGAAATGGGTTCAATCCCTGGGTGGGGAAGATCCCCTGGAGGAGGGCATGCCAACCCACTCCAGTATTCTTGCCTGGAGAATCCCACAGACAGAGAAACCTGGTGGGCTACAGTCCATAGGGCCGCACAGAGTCGGACACGACTGAAGTGACTCAGCATGCACACCAGTGGTTAGAATTCCATGATTTCTCTGCAGAGGATGTGAGTTCCATTCTCTGGTTGGGAAACTAAGATCCTGCAAGCTGTACAGTGCAGCCAAAAAGTAAAATAAAATAAAACTGAGTTCAAATCCACCCCCTGCCACTTACTCCCTTTATGACCTTCACAAGTCATTGAATGGCTCTGTGCCTCATTGCCTCATCTGTAACTTGGGAATAGTAATTACCACCAGAAAGACTGCTGGGGGATTAAATAAGATAATGCGTGTAAAATACATGGGATATTGTAGTTGAACACGCATTTCCTGTCTCTTGACATCTTCCAAGTTTTTATTGTGTGAATCCACAGTAGGGACCCAGATAAAATGTGAACCAGGATGCAGGGGAAGTCAGAGGTATTCCAGAATTTTTCAGCCCCTCCCAAACCCTTCTAGGAATTGGGGTCCTAAGAACCTCCCACCCTGAGATGCCCAAATAGAGAAGAAAAGAGGTTCCCCTCCTGTTTTCTAGGGAAGGGTGGAATTATCAAAGCATAGTATTGACAAATCTTACTACACAGAGGCCCTGCCAGAGCCAAGCTTCAGGGTGGCTCTTTCCTGGGGAGAGAGAGGAGACAGGTTGAAATTCCAGGGACCGAGCTCCAGAGATCACAGGCCCTCACCGTGGGAAGTCTTCCACGCAGAAGTGGGGAGACAGGTTTTAATCTGTAAAGGCTTAAGGGCAATTCCAACACAGGCAAGCTTACTGGAGTTCAGGAAGAGCTGCGCTTTTAATTTTCTACTCCTCCCAAGTTTCTTTAAATCTCATTAAGAAATGAAGAAAGAAATGTCAGGAAAAGCAGTCAGAAGGATAAAAATAGAATTAGAAGAAGACAAAGAAGAGCGAGACTTGAACAATTGTTCTGGAAAAAAAAAGGTAGTACCTATTTCTTAAGGACCGTTGGCATTTAGCAATCATAGAAAAAAGAATAGGTGTGTGTGTGTGTGTGTGCTCAATCGTGTCCAAGTGTTTGTGACCCCGTGGACTCTAGCCCACCAGGTTCCTCTGTCCATGGGATTTCCCAGGCAAAAATACTGGAATGGGTTGCCATTTCCTGCTCCAGGGTAATCTTCCTGACCCACGGATTGAACTCAAGTCTCCTGCTTTGGCAGGCAGATTCTTCATGGTCTGAGTTACCTGGGAAGCCCAAGAATAGGTGTAATTGGCCTCAAAAAGTCTCAAGAAGGACAGCATCGCTCCCCCTCATTCTCAGTGAGGTTTGCCGGCTGCACTCCCAGGACAGATTGAATAGGCCACACTTGGCTGCTCTTGTCTTGCGCCCCCAAAGCCACATTCCCTGGGCTCTGGGGTCTGGCACCTTCAGAAGGTCTGGACAGGTTACAGAGTTGTTGGTGATCTGGGGCTCCATCTTAGGACAGCACCAGGCTGAGACTTCTCTCAGCAGACAGACTTTCTGACCCTGTGTTTTACACCTATTTTCTCTTTGGCAGAATTTAGAGATTCATGGAAAAGCTAAGAAAAATCCTGGGTGTTCATCTGGCAAACAAAGGATGAGATCAACGTGAATTCTCCCACCTAGTTTCAGTCTTCTCAGAAACTGAGTATTTTCCCTGTTAAGTCCAACGTCCTTGACGGCCTTTCCTGACCTGTTGATCATGCGCCCCCTAGTGGACACTTCTAAACATCCCTGTGATCCACGTGGAAATTGAATCCAGCCATCTGGTCATAGCAAACACCCTCTTCCAACAACACAAGAGAAGACTCTATACATGGACATCACCAGATGGTCAACACCGAAATCAGATTGATTATATTCTTTGCAGCCAAAGATGGAGAAGCTCTATACAGTTATCAGAAACAAGACTGGGAGCTGACTGTGGCTCAGATCATGAACTCTTTATTGCCAGATTCAGACTTAAATAGAAGAAAGTAGGGAAAATCACTAGACCATTCAGATATGACCTAAATCAAATCCCTTACAGTTATACAGTGGAAGTGAGAAATAGATTCAGGGATTAGATCTGATAAAGTGCCTGAAGAACTATGGATGGAGGTTCGTGACATTGTACAGGAGGCAGTGATCAAGACCATCCCCAAGAAAAAGAAATGCAAAATGACTAAATGGCTGTCTGACGAGGCCTTACAAATAGCTGAGAAAAGAAGAGAAGTGAAAAGCAAAGGAGAAGAGGAAAGATATACCCATTTGAATGCAGAGTGCCAAAGAATAGCAAGGAGAGATAAGAAAGCTTTCCTCAGCGATCTGCAAAGAAATAGAGGAAAACAACAGAATGGGAAAGACTAGAGATCTCTTCAAGAAAATTAGAGATACCAAGGGAACATTTCATGCAAAGATGGGCTCCATAAAGGACAGAAATGGTATGGACCTAACAGAAGCAGAAGATATTAAGAAGAGGTGGCAAGAATACACAGAAGAACTATACAAAAAAGATCTACATGACCCAGATAATCACGATAGTGTGATCACTCACCTAGAGCCAGACATCCTGAAATGCGAAGTCAAGTGGGCCTTAGGAAGCATCACTATGAACAAAGCTAGTGGAGGTGATGGAATTCCAGGTGAGCTATTTCAAATCCTAAAAGATGATGCTGTGAAAGTGCTTCACTCAATATGCCAGCAAATTTGGAAAACTCAGCAGTGGCCACAGGACTGGAAAAGGTCAGTTTTCATTCCAATCCCAAAGAAAGGCAATGCCAAAGAATGTTCAAACTACTGCACAATTGCACTCATCTCACACGTTAGTAAAGTAATGCTCAAAATTCTCCAAGCCAGGCTTCAGCAATATGTGAACCATGAACTTCCAGATGTTCAAGCTGGATTTAGAAAAGGCAGAGGAACCAGAGATCAAATTGCCAACATCTGCTGGATCATCGAAAAAACAAGAGAGTTCCAGAAAAAACATCTACTTCGGCTTTATTGACTATGCCAAAGCCATTGACTGTGTGGATCACAACAAACTGTGGAAAATTCTGAAAGAGATGGGAATACCAGACCACCGGATCTGCCTCCTGAGAAAATCTGTATACAGGTCAAGAAGCAACAGTTAGAACTGGACATGGAACAACAGACTGGTTCCAAATTGGAAAAGGAGTACGTCAAGGCTGTATATTGTCACCCTGCTTATTTAACTTCTATGCAGAGTACATCATGAAAAATGCTGGGCTAGATGAAGCACAAGCTGGAATCAAGATTGCCAGGAGAAATATCAATAACCTCAGATACGCAGATGACATTACCCTTATGATAGAAAGCAAAGAAGAACTAAAGAGCCTCTTGATGAAAGTGAAAGAGGAGAGTGAAAAGTTGGCTTAAAATTCAACATTCAGAAAACCAAGATCATGGCATCTGGTCCCATCACTTCATGGGAAATAGACATGGAAACAGTGTCAGACTTTATTTTTCTGGGCTACAGAATCACTGCCGATGGTGACTGCAACCATGAAATTAAAAGACGCTTGCTCCTTGGAAGAAAGCTATGACAAACCTAAATAGCATATTTAAAAGCAGAGACATTACCAACAAAGGTCTGTCTAGTCAAGGCTATGGTTTTTCCTGTGGTCATGTATGGATGTGAGAGTTGGACCGTGAAGAAAGCTGAGTGCCAAAGAATTGATGCTTTTGAACTGTGGTGTTGGAGAAGACTCTTGAGAGTCCCTTGGACTGCAAGGAGATCTAACCAGTCCATTCTAAAGGAGATCAGCCCTGGGTGTTCTTTGGAAGGAATGATCCTGAAGCTGAAACTCCAATACTTTGGCCACCTGATGTGAAGAACTGATTCATTGGGAAAGACCCTGATGCTGAGAAAGATTGAATGTGGGAGGAGAAGGGGACAACAGAGGATGAGATGGCTGGATGGCATTACTGACTCAATGGACATGAGTTTGAGTGAGCTCCGGGAGTTGGTGATGGACAGGGATGCCTGACATGCTGTAGTCCATGAGGTCACAAAGAGTCAGACACGACTGAGCGACTGAACTGAACTGAACTGAACCTTTCAAAGAACCCACCTTCCAATGCGGGAGACTTAAGAGAGGTGGATTCTTTCCCTGGGTTGGAAAGATCCCCTGGAAGAGGAAATGGCAACCCACTCTGGTATCTTTGCCAGGAAAATACCATGGACAGAGGAGCCTGGCAGGCTACCAGTCCATGGTGTTGCAAAGAGTCGGACACGACTGAAGTGACTTAGCACTAGCACCTGACTTCAGTCCTTGAATCTTCAAAGTAAAACCAGAAAGAAGAAGATGAAGGTGGGAGTCTGTGCACTAAGGCTGTGTGGACTGGAAATGAAACTGGGTTGCCTGGGTGATGGGACCAAGGGTCAGAGTACAGCTGATGGTCTACATTTTCTTTTAAATCACTCCCTTGTGTTTTGAAAAGGATTCAAAGATGCTTAAAGGAGAAGGAAATATTAATTAATTGCCGTTTAGTCATAATACTGAATACCTCCTCCTATGTACTGGGCGTGTGCTGTGTGCTGGGCTTCACGTCTTTGTCTGAGGTACACAGAGAACTGTGGCAGAGGACCCGCTGCTGTGATGGGGGCTGTAGAGGAGGGTATCTGTCTACAGAGGCTGGCACTGACTGTTTATCATCTACCTGACACACTATTTAAAACATGTGGTGTGATGGGAGCAACTTAAGTATCCATCAACAGATAGCAGGATAAAGATGTGGGGGGTGTGTGTGTGTGTGCACACATGCACAAGCACGTGTGTGAATATTACTCAACCATAAAAATGAATGAAATCTTACCATTTGCAGCAACATGGAGGGTATTATGCTTAATGAAGTAAGTCAGGCAGAGAAAAATACTGTATACTTTCATTGATATGTGGACTCTCAAAAATAAAATAAATGATTGACTATAACCAACCAGAAACAGACTCACAGATACAGAGAACAAGCTAATGGTTATCAGTGGGAGGAAGGGTTGGAGGAGGGGCAAATAGGAGAAGGACTAAGAAGTACAAATTACTAGGTATAAAATAAGTAAGACATAAATATATAATGTACAGCCCAACTAATATTTTATAATAACTTTGAATGAAGCAAAGCCTATAAAAATATCAAATCACTTTGTTGTACACCTAAAACTAATTAACATTGTAAATCAACAATGTTTCAATTTGAAATTTTAATTGAATTGAAAAAATGTGTGTGCTTATCTGTTAAGTTATTTAACCTCTCTGGGGCTGTATAGGTCTTAGAATATAGCTTACAGTGTTATCAGAACTAAACAAATTAGCATCTTGAAGGTCTCAGAATAGTGTCTGGCACAGAGCACACATGTGTGCTAAAATAAGGAAACTGAAATAAGACTCACACAGCCATGTGAGATCTAGTACTTTATTATTCTCACTCTGCAGATGGGGAAACGAAGGCATGGGAGCACGGTTGCTCAATTAGTAAGTGGCAGAGCCAGGATGCCAACATGAGCAGCCTGGAGCCAGCGCCTACTTCCCTTCAGTTCAGTTCAGTTGCTCAGTTGTGTCTGACTCTTTGCGACCCCATGGACCACAGCATGCCAGGCCTCCCTGTCCATCACCAACTCCCGGAGCTCACTCAAACTCATGTCCATTGAGTCGGTGATGCCATCCAGCCATCTCACCTCTGTTGCCCACTTCTCCTTGCACATTCAATCTTTCCCAGCATCAGGGTTCTTCCCAATGAGTCAGTTCTTCACATCAGGTGGCCAAAGTACTGGAGTTTCAGCTTTAGCATCAGTCCTTCCAATGAATATTCAGGACTGATTTCCTTTAAGATGGACTGGTTGGATCTTCTTGCAGTCCAAGGGACTCTCAGGAGTCTTCTCCAACACCACAGTTCAAAAGCATCAATTGTTTTGCGCTGAGCTTTCTTTACAGTTCATCTCTCACAATCATACATGACTACTAAAAAAAACATAGCTTTGACTATATGGACTTTTGTTGGTAAAGGTCTGATTTTTAATAATATGCTGTTTAGGTTGGTCATAGCTTTTTTCCAAGGAGCAAGCGTCTTTTAATTTCATGGCTGCAGTCACCATCTGCAGTGATTTTATAGCCCAGAAAAATAAAATCTGCCACTGTTTCCACTGTTTTCATGTCTATTTGTCATGAAGTGATGGGACCAGATGCCATGATCTTAATTTTCTGAATGTTGAATTTTAAGCCAACTTCTTCACTCTCCTCTTTCACTTTCATCAAGAGGCTCTTTAGTTCTTCTTTGCTTTCTATCATAAGGATAATGTCATCTGCATATCTGAGGTTATTGATATTTCTCTCGGCAATCTTGATTCCAGCTTGTGTTTCATCTAGTCCAGCATTTCTCATGATGTACTCTGCATATAAGTTAAATACACAGGGTGACAATATACAGCCTTGATGTACTCCTTTTCCAATTTGGAACCAGTCTGTTGTTCCATGTCCAGTTCTAACTGTTGCTTCTTGACCTGTATACAGATTTCTCAGGAGGCAGGTCCAGTGGTCTGGAATTCCCATCTCTATCAGAATTTTCCACAGTTTGTTGTGATCCACACAGTCAAAGGCTATGGCATAGTCAATAAAGCCGAAGTAGATGTTTTTTCTGGAACTCTCTTGCTTTTTCGATGATCCAACAGATGTTGGCAATTTCCCTTAACTCAATATTTCCCTATTCCTTATTTCCCTCAACTCCTACATATACTGCCTGAACCATCTTTTTTTTAAACTTTTAATTTTATATTGGAGTATAGCTGATGAACGATATTGTGATAGTTTCAGGTGGATAGTAAAGGGACTCAGCCATACATATACTTGTATCCATTCTCCCCTAAACTCCCCTCCCATCCAGGCTGCCACAAAACATTGAGCAGAATTCCTCGTGTTATACAGTAGGACCTTATTGGTTATCTATTTTAAGTATAGCAGAGAGAACCTACGCATCTTTTCAGCAGGAATGATTCTCATTACATCTCTTAAAGATGCTGGCATCAGCATTCACCAGCTAGTAAATGAATTTCAGAATCATCTGGGATTCAAGCAGTCTGTGCCTATTAGTTGGTTCTAAATACAGCACATATTACTTGTCAGTTTGGTGTTTGAGGAAAAAGTCAATCCCATACCAAATTGTGGCTCCTGATTTTGGTTTGGAATTATTCTTTTGACTAAATGAATTTGCTAAAAGAATCTAGACCTCTTCAAAGAAGAGACGGGCTCATTTGGTGTTTTGTCTTGTTTCTTAGAGTTAGCATTTAAAACCCCAAATTTGGAACAGCCTCAGTGGTCCAGTGGTTAAGAATCCACCTTCCAACGCAGGAGGCGAAGGTTTGGTCTCAAGTTGGGGAAGAAGATCCCACGTGCCATGGGAATGCAGCCTTCCAAAAAAAGTTTTTTAAAATACAAAATTAATGGTCTACTCCATTACTATGGAAAGGTAAATAGACAACAAAATATCTGTTTTCTGGAAAACTCTTTATTCCTAGAAGTCTTTCTTTTGCTGGAAATATTTTCTGTCCCCCAAAGTATCCTCCAGTTTATTAACAAATTATACAAATGAGTTAAATATCAAATAACATCAGTGGGACCAGATGAACTGATATTTCCTCATGCCTTCAGAATTTAGGGTAACATGATTTGGATAAGATATTCTCTACTATCCAATATGGCAGAAAGTGAAGAGGAACTAAAAAGCCTCTTGATGAAAGTGAAAGAGATGAGTGAAAAAGTTGGCTTAAAGCTCAACATTCAGAAAACAAAGATCATGGCATCTGGTTCCATCATTTCATGGGACATAGATGGGGAAACAGTGGAAACAGTGTCAGACTTTATTTTGGCAGGCTCCAAAATCACTGTAGATGGTAATTGCAGCCATGAAATTAAAAGACGCTTACTCCTTGGTAGGAAAGTTATGACCAACCTAGATAGCATATTCAAAAGCAGAGACATTACTTTGCCAACAAAGGTCCGTCTAGTCAAGGTTATGGTTTTTCCAGTGGTCATGTATGGATGTGAGAGTTGGACTGTGAAGAAGGCTGAGCACCAAAGAATTGATGCTTTTGAACTGTGTGTTGGAGAAGACTCTTGAGAGTCCCTTGGACTACAAGGAGATCCAACCAGTCCATTCTAAAGGAGATCAGTCCTGGGTGTTCATTGAAAGGACTGATACTAAAGTTGAAACTCCAATACTTTGGCCACCTCATGCGAAGTGTTGAGTCATTGGAAAAGACTCTGATGCTGGGAGGGATTGGGGGCAGGAGGAGAAGGGGACGACAGAGGATGAGATGGCTGGATGGCATCACTGACACAATGGACATGAGTCTCAGTGAACTCCGGGAGTTGGTGATGGACAGGGAGGCCTGGTGTGCTACGATTCATGGGGTCGCAAAGAGTCAGATTCGACTGAGTGACTGAACTAAACTGAACTATCCAGTAAGAGTAAGGTGCCTGAAAAATGACCTCAAAGGCCAGGTTGGTATGAATGCTCTAGAAGCATATTTAGTCCAGCTATTAATTCTTCTAGGGGGAGTGTCAAAATGAATGGAAGAAAATATGTGTTATTTAGGTCAGAACAGGACGTTTCTGAAAGAAATTAATCCTAGAGATGATGAAATATGCCTAATTGGTGGTGCTACTGGTAAAGAACACACTTACCAAAGCAGGAAAGGCATGTTTGATTCCTAGATTGGGAAGATCCTCTGGAGAAGGAAATGGCAACCCATTCCAGTATTCTTGCTTGGAAAATACCATGGACGGAGGAGCCGTGGCGGGCTACGATCCACAGAGTCGCACAGAGTTGGACACGAATGAAGTGACTTCGAACAGCACAATCCAGGAGAAGCCCAGCCACCACCCAGGGTGGCAAACTTTCATCAGGCTTTTCCTCTAACACTTCAGTAACCAGCACCCAGGGCTCACCCCCAGGGGACCCGGAAGACGCAGACACGGAGCCTACCATTGTCTGTGGAGAAGCTATAACTTGAAGTAGGAGAAAAGTAAATGACATTTAACACAGCAGGCTGGGAAAGCTGAGGGAAGCCAAGAAAGCTGAAATCACAGAGATGTGATTATGTCTGTGGGAAGGGGTGGCAAATGCAAGGAGGAAGGGAGGAGACACCAGAGATGGATGGCATTAATGGAGGAGATATGATGACGGATGGGAATTAAGCACATCTCACACTGCCCACTCCAGGAGGAAACACCACCCCCTGCCGCCCCCCCGAAACACACACACACATACCAGCTCGAAATGAAAATTAAATCAGTCCACAGTGTCTGGGCATCCTCCCCCTACTGTATTGCTGCAAATATGGAAGTTTTTTGAATCCAGTAGCTGGATTACAACCTTCACAATAAGCTTCCTGTTCCCTGCAGTGTCCTCTGCACTTGCAGGAATGCCCGGCACACAGTAGGTACTCAGTCATGCGTGTTGATCAAATGCACCGGAGAAGCATAGCAAGAGACACATCTTACGTGGCAAAAAATGGAGAGACCTAATTCACTGGCTGCTATTGGAGGTTTTTTCCAGGGTATTTGAATGGGGATATGGAGTCTGGTTATTTTCAATCCAAGTCATAACTTAGAATTAAGCTGTGAATGTATTCCCCAGGCCAGCTGCCGAAGAGTTAGCAGAATGCCACCCAGCTGTCAAAGTGGACCTAACTAGTGAGTGCACTGGCGGTGTATAGAAGAGTTTCTTTTATACAGTGATGCATATAAACAAGGGACGTGGGCATGGGCGGGGGGGCGGCCAAGTCCTAGCCAGGCACTTCCAGTTGGGAAGGGACATGACACACACTATTGTTCCCATTTGAGAACGGAGAGTCCAACTCAGACTTTCTGTTAAAGTCAGCAGATTGAATGTAAGTGTTTTTCTTAATGCTTACACAAGGACTTCCCTGGTCGTCCTGTGGTTAAGAATCCATCTGACTATGAAGCAACATGGGTTTGATCCCTGGTCTGGGACAATCTCATATGCCTTTGAGCAGTTAAGCCCTTGCACCACAACTCCTGAGCCCAGGTCTGTAACTACTGAAGCCCGCGTGCCCTAGAGCCTATGCTCTGGAACAAAACAAGCCTGCAGTGAGAAGCCCTGGCACTGAAACTGGAGCATAGCGACTATAAAAAGCCCTAACAGAGCAACAAAGACCAAGCACAGCCAAAAAAAACCTTACTCAAATGATAGCAAATGCATCAAAAGTTTAGACCAATCCACACAAAAAGACTGAAAGAAGACACTTAAGCAGAAAAAGAGACTTCGACAGATTTTGGAAGACTCAAAGTAAATGGTAAGGGATTCCTGATTCGGGCTGTGTAGGAAGCTCTAACCCGAGGTGTGTGCAGAGCAAGTGTCTCTGGGAAGAGGTCCAGCAGAACCCAGGAGAGCCCTAGGTCTTGAGGCATCACGTGGACACAGTGTGGGTGAGAAATGCAAAAGTGTGACTTAAACTTGCGCTAGGCAAGCTTGGCTAAAAGGACACACCTGTCTTGGGCTTTGAATCTTGAGTAAGTGACACACAGACAAGAGAGCCGCAAAGAGAGAATGATGGCTGTAGGAATGCGGCAGCATGGCCAGCGGTAGAGCTGGTGGTGGAGGTCATGGTGGCAGCATTCTCCCAGCCTCCAACTACCCAAGACAAGAATAGAAAAAGGGGTATCCTTTCCTCCTAATGGACATTAGGTGTGAGTGTGCTCAGTCATGTCTGACTCTGTCACCCCTTGGACTGAAACCCTCCAGGCTCCTCTGTCCATGGAGTTTTCCAGGTAAGAATATTGGAGCAGATTGCCATTTCCTCCTCCAGGGGATCTTCCTGACCCAGGGATTGAACCCATGTGTCTTGCGTCTCCTGCCTTGGCAGGCAGATTCTTTACCACTGTGCCACCTGGGAAGCCCAGTGGACATTATGCCTGAGAGCACCTTATTTAACATATTTGGGCCTCAGTTTCTTCATCTGTTAAATGGGGTTAGTGACGGCACCTATGCCATAGAGTTGTTGTGAGGATATAGATAAAGATATCCATTCCATAGACCAGTGTCTACCACCTAATACAGGTTCAATACATGTTAAACAAGAAACTGCCCATGTGCCCCACTAGGCAGCAGGAACATTCCCCAAAGCAAGAATCCAGCTGGAGAAAGGACAGACTTTCCTTCTGACTTCCATCATTCAGAGGACAGTGAGATGCCCATTCCACTGGGGCAGAGATAAAGGTGTAACAATAGTATTGTTAATTAACAATATTTTTAATTAGTCAATTCATAATTTTTGTTTCCAATAACATAGCTGGTTTAAAAAAAAATCTCATTCCTAATTTGAAATTGGTGCATTTAAAATATAATTTTTTGTGATTGTGAAACTCTGGCCTCAGTCTTCAAAAAACAACTTATTTTAATGCAGCCAAGACTGCCTTTATCTCTGCTGTCTCTCGTCCATTGTGCCTTTGGAAGCCTTTTTTGGCTTCCACAGGGAACAACTGAGTTCCCTTTCCTTCAGGACAGTTAGACATACATCATCCTCAGATCGTTACCGAATCATAAATGATTTTTTTTCCAAATGAGGCTGCCTCAGAGAGGAAACATTTAAGCTGAAACCCAGAGCAGGAAATAAATTTGCCTAATATATCAGGCAGCCGTTAGCAGTACAAACAACTGCAAATTCTCCGTGGCCCCAGATAACCAAACCGAATTGCCCACTGTATGCTGTGTGCCCATTCCAGGTCCCAGACAGACTCTGCCATCAGAGTCACCGAGAGACCCTGACAAATGGCACAGTGACTAAGTCAAATACTTTTATTATCTCCCCAGAGGGAAGGAGAAACTCTAGAAATGTGAAAACATGTAGAGCTGGAAGAAGTTAGCACTTTTCAAACCCAAAAAAATGGAGAGATGCTTTGTGCCCTAAAGGTCAGCTTAGCCTCAGAAACAAAGTCAATTCAAGTACATGGTCATCATGTCGATTGTGAAAACCTCTGCAGAAACTAATGTGGCATCCAGCATAGTCTTTCTATGAACAAAAGGTAGAGAATGTTTGTTCTATGAACAAAAGCAGAAATTGTTTCTGAGTATCCTCTTCATGTGCATCAAAAAAGTATAATGGAAAGAGAAGGGCTTACTAGGAGGTGGAATTAAGGGTCATTGGTGGGGTGTGGGGAATGGACTGGCTTCCAGGGAGCTAGATCAAAACCTAATCAAGAAATTTCTTGGGGGGCCTCTAATGTCTTCCCATCAGGATTTCTGAAATTCTGTGGCTCTAGGTCTTCTGTTTGTCTCCTGTCCAGATGGGAATAATTTAAGGTGACTATAGGGCTTCCCAGGGGCTTCCCTCATGGCTTAGAGGGTAAAGCGTCTGCCTGCAATGCAGGAGACCTGGGTTCAATCCCTGAGTCGGGAAGATCCCCTGGAGAAGGAAGTGGCAACCCACTCCAGTACTCTTGCCTGGAAAATCCCATGGACAAAGGAGCCTGGGAGGCTGCAGTAGTCCATGGGGTCACAAAGAGTCGGACACGACTGAGCGACTTCGCTATGGGGCTTCCCTGCTTGTTTAGACGGTAAAGAATCTGCCTGCAATGCAGAAGACCCAGGTTCGATCCCTGGGTCAGGAAGATCCCCTGGAGAAGGGAATGGAGACCCACTCTAGTATTCTTGCCTGGAGAATTCCATGGACAGAGGAGCCTGATGGGCTACAGTCTATGGAGTTACAGAGAGTCAGATGTTAGTTGTTAGAGCAACTAACACTTTGACTTTCACTTTTCAAAGTGACTAAATTGATCCTATTTCACTATGGGACTATGTTGGTAGGAGGGGTATGGAAGAGAGATTAGGAGCTGCAGAAAACTTGGATTTTTGTTTGTTTGTTTATTGGTTTTCAGGCCAACAGGAGCCACATCTGAACCATATGCAGAAATGTCCACACATCACCCCAAGATACTGGGCTTTGAGCGTGGTGCCACAATTGGGTGAGACTTTGATATGGTCTCCATTGGCCGAGTGGTAAACAGATTTTGCCTTTGGAAAACAAAGTACATCCGATAACAGATGACAAGAGAAGTGGGCCGTAATAATTTGTTAGTGCTGGTCAACAAATGTTTCTCCATCTCCCGCATCCTGAGAATGCAGTGAGACTGCATTGCCTTCTCCCTCGGGGCTGGGTGGGACCCTGTGATCCTTCTGGCTAATAAGTTGGAAGCCGAAGTGACATTTCACTGTTCATGTTGAGGATCTTCCTGGCGCTCTTTCCTCTCTATTATGAGATAGTAGCTGTTTGATCATTGAGGGATTGAGAGTAACTGCAGTGAACAGAGTGACCTCTGTAACCCTAACTATGGTTGAGCCAGTAACTTATCATGCTGAGGCCACCAAGACCTGGGTGCTCTTTGTCACTGCTGTGCAACTCAGACTGCTACAATGAAAGACGGCAGATATAAGACAAACATAAATCACAACCTCTTTGCTTGCAGTCATTATTGATAATCAAACAGGATTCTTCCCTAGTGAGCACAGATGGCAGCTGGGAATCCCCCTCACTCTCAGTTGATCAGAGTTGACACTCTGGATGACACTCATTGGCCTATTGACTTAGCAAATATTTTAAGGAAGAGAAAATGTTCTAACAACCTGGGCCAGCTAAGGACAGGTGTACCTTAGGACTACAGGTATCTTTTGAGATCTTCTCTTTACCAAACATGGGTTTCATGGTTCCTTGGAGCAGTTAAGTAGATGATGCGGACGTTATGTGATGATAAGCATGACCAATCCTCTTTGAATGAATGCCCTAAAGTCTCATGCATAATTGGACTTCCAAATTAGACATTGAGGACTATTGCATTCAGCCCAGAGGTTTAAATGCCATTAAAACAATCAATAATGTGGCAATGTACTCTGCTGGGTTATTAGGGGAAATGGAGCCTGTATAGTGGGAGATATTGAAATCAGAAAGACCTCCAGGCCAGCTTTTTAATTTTTAATTAATTTTGGCTGTGCTGGGTCTTTGTTGCTGCATGGGCTTTTCTCTAGTTGTGGCAAACAGGGGCTACTCTCTAGCTTCGGTTCCCAGACTTCTCACTGCAGAGGCTTTTCTTGTTGTACAGCATGGGCTCCAGGGCTGGCAGGCTTCAGTATTAATAGTTGAGGCTCCTGGGCTCTAGAGCACAGGCTTAGTAGCTGTGGTGCATGGGCTTAAGTTGCCCCACGGCATGTGGGATTTCCCGGATCAGGGATTGAACCCGTCTCTCCTGCATTAGCAGGTGATTCTTCATCACTGAGCCATCAGGGAAGCCCTGAGCCAGCTTCTTCTTAGGTCTATAAGTTTCTCAATCTCTGTTTATGTTACCTGTGAAACAGGGAGGGTGATAGCACCTGCCTCACAGAATTGTTACGAGAAGACAAGCACCCAAGGTCTACAAGAGGCTGCCACGTGTGGAAGGGAAACTGTAGCAGATGCCATAGGTATTCTGCCCAGATGCCCTTCTCAGGTTCATCCACCCATCTCGTAACCGCTGTGTTGACAGCTAACAGCTCATGGCTGCTTCTTCTCTAGTGGATGGCTTTCTGCAGATGAGAGCTGCCTACCCTGCAGGTTCTGCCCACACCTCCCCTACAGGGCCCGCAGTCACTGACTGACTGATACAGGTGCCAAAAACAAGCTTCCTTTCCTCAAGTGGGGACAACACAAGGTTAGACTCTCCCTGAAGCTATCTTCTTGCTCGGTTCTTCCCTTTCCCTCTTCCACTACTCTCCTAGTCTCTTAGGGTTTCCCGAGAAGTACGCCTCAGACACACCCTGTGAACTTGAATCCTGTCTCAGGTTCTGCTTCTAGGGATACCACCTATGATAATAGCTACTATTAATCATAACTATCAGGCTCCTCACTGATTCCCTGGTGGCTCAGATGGTAAAGCGTCTGCCTACAATGCGGGAGACCCAGGTTCGATCCCTGGGCTGGGAAGATCCCCTGGAGAAGGAAATGGCAACCCACTCCAGTATTCTTGCCTGGAAAATCTCATGGATGGAGGAGCCTGGCAGGCTACAGTCCACGGGGTCGCAAAGAGTCAGATGCGACTGAGCGACTTCACTTTCATCAGAGTGTGGCCATGCCCTGAAGCAGCTGCAGACTGAAGAGGGGCGCCATTTTGAGGTGATTCTAACACAGGAATGGATGAGCTCCCCAAACCAAAAGGTTCCACAAAGTTTCTCCCAAGTTCTGTTCTTGACACTGTTAGGGGAGAAAGCGAACATCATTCTTGCAAGAAGACAAGGCAATGGAGAAAAGGATGATGGGAAGAGAAACTGCCTGGAATAGACTCAGCCAAGGGGCTCTGAGGGACCTGCTGGGTTGGCCACATTCCACAGCAACAGCTTTTCTCATGACATTTGTCTCTACTACTACACATAACGCTGCAAGCTTGGGACTCCCCGAGGGCCTTCTATGTGAGGAAAAGGATTGCTTCATTTCTGGATGTCATGTTCTCCTTCCTGTTGGAAGAGCAAGCTCAGGCTTCCATCCCAATGAGAGGCCACTTGGGTAGGGCTGAGATTCAATTCCCGTCCCTGAAGAAATCCAGGGCCTTCCCTCATTGTCAAGAATCAGAGCTTTGGTGAGTAGCAGAAGAAAGTGTAGAGGGGCACCAGGAACAAGAGACTGAAAGGCTCGTGATGTTCATAAAGCTCCTCTAGGAGTAGAGATTATCCCGGGCTGGGTCAGGAGAGGTCATGGTCTAACAATAAAGCCCAGATTTTTGGAAGACCAGCTGAACTCTGTTTTACAGGCTAGTGTCAGTGTGGTATGGCTGAAAAAGAGGCCAAATTGGGAAAGAGAAAGCCAGACTTCTTCCAGCTTAGTCACTAAGAAGCTGTGACTGATAGTGCTAAGGATGGTAACAGTGACGTTGATGATATCTATCATTGACTGAACCCTTAATATGTGCCAAGTACTGTGTTAACTGCTTTATGTAGCATAGGCATGATTAGCCCCATTTCACAGATGAGGAAAGTGAGGCTACATAAACTCTCCAATAGTCCATAGTTGGAAAAGTTACAGAGTCAGGATTTAACCTTGGTTTGCCACTGTATTACCTCTAATTCATTTTAATTATGCTACTGATTTCCTCATCTGCAAAGAAAATGAAAGTGTTAGTTGCTCAGTCATGTCTGACTCTCTGTGACCCCATGGACTGTAGCCCGCCAGGTTCCTCTGTCCATGGAATTCTCCAGGCAAGAATACTGGAGTGAGTAGCCATTCCCTTCTCCATGGTATCTTCCCGACGCAGAGATAGAACGCAGGTCTCCCTCATTGCAGGCAGGTTCTTTACCATCTGAGACACCAGGGAACCCCCCATCTGCAAAAAGACATGGCTAAACTTCAAATATTTTCCCCTGAGGTCCTTTCTAACCTTCCAGTTTGAAATGATTTCTGTCCTCCTTACTAAGAGGTGAGGAAAGTTTGAGATCAGGAGAGTAAGCAACTGGAAAAGAGAAGCTGGGTTCCAGTTGAACTTTTCACTCAGATGAAGGCAGTTTGGAAATTCCTTGGCCCCTCCTTCTGTGAGCAATACATTACCCAGGCCTGGAAAGCATCTGAGAAGTGACAGAAGCCGTTGGAGAATTCCAGGAGAGTCAGCTCATGCAACAAAAGGAGTGTACCGTAGATGACAGCAGTTCTATATTTGTCTTTTTTCCTTCACTAGTGGCCTCTAGATTTTTCCAGACAGTATTTGGAAGGCTGAAATCTGATCACCCTAAATCACAGACAAAAATAGATGTTGGGGTTTTGCGTATTCATTCTGACCCAATCAAGAGTGACAGGGGAAATGCAATAATGTTTTATTTGTCTGCTTATGGAATTCAGAAGAATTTAAAGTCACTGCTTTTATTTTTAAAATTTTATCCGTTTATTTATTTTGGCTGCACTGGGCCTTCGTTGCTGTGCATGGGCTTCCTCTGGTTGTGGCGTGAGTGCTTCTCTTTGCAGTGGCCTCTCTTGCCGTGGAGCATGGGCTTTAGGGCGCATGCCCTTCAGTAGTTGTGCTGCAGGGGCTGAGTCACCCCCCCGCATGTGGAATCTTCCCGGACCAGGGACTGACCCTGTGTCCCCTGCACTTAACCACTGGGCCACCAGGGAAGTCCTAAAATCACTGCTTTTAAATGTTTGAGGGTAAGAACAGTATTTCTATTGGATGGCTTTTGTTCTCTTTAGACTGTTCTTGAACAGGCCGTGGAGGTCAACTAACACTCCTGAACTTCAGCCTCTGTGGCTCAGTTTTTCTTACCATGACATGGGAATTAAAGATGGCCTCTCACTGCCTCAGTAAGAAGATGAATGAACGGAAGTTTAAAAATTACCAGGAAGGAAAGTATTATTTGCTGGGGACTCCACAGTCTTTTATTCTGGCGGGCCCACATCAACTGTGTGGGCATCTCCACCCATGCCTTCCTGTCTGAGCTGAGCGGTGACGAGCAGGGAGAGCACCTCGTGAATGCTTCCTTGGAGGTGCCTAACCCTCCGTTACCTGTGGTTCTTTGAAGTACCGAGTCCTGGCTTCCTGTTTATGTCACCGCGCCTGGAAGGAGAGATGCCCAGAAGGTTCAGGGCTGTAGGTGGTAGCTGCAGAGCCCTTTATGGCTCCACAATCTTCCACTGTGGGGGTACAGAGTGCAGCTAATTGGGCTATTAGTGGTTCTTGGGGTAGGTAGAGATATTTCTTGTGACTTCCTCTAGCTTCTTCCTTCAAACCACTGTTTGCATCATAGCAAGCAACCTGCTGATGTTGGGTGGAGTTGCTGGGTGTAACACATTATTGCTTAAAGAAGAGGTCAAAGGCTGAGCGGGCCCTCTCTGGCTATGTCAGAGCTGTGCTCTCTGACCGTACGTATCATGTGAGCCTGAGGAAAGAAGGCTTCAGCTTTAAATTTAAATTCCTCTTTTAAAATGCTTGTTTTGGACTTCACCAGCTGTCCAGAGGTTAAGACTCCGTGCTTCCACTTCAGGGAGCATAGGTTCAATCTCTGGTCAGGGAAGTTCCACATGCCGCGCAGTGTGGCCACACACACACACACACACACACACATCATATAAAAGGGACTTCCCTGGTGGTCCAGCGGTCAAGACTGCCTTCCAGTGCAGGGAATGGAGGTCCCATCCCTGGTTGAGGAATTAAGATTCCACGTGTGGCCAAAAATTTAAAAATTAAAATACTCTGGTTTTGTCTGCCTCGGTGTTCCTGCCAGTGAGATGGACTCCATTAAATAGCCAGCAGTGTATGAATCACCAAGAGTTCCATCAGTGGTTCACAAATGAGTGCGTTCAAGGAGCCATGGACAAATAAATGGAAGACTTGAAGAGGAACTTTTCAGTCATGCGTGCACACATACACAGACACACAGAGACACACAAAAACACACATTATTTTATTTATTATCTCTAGAAGCACATGTGTCAAAGCCTCCCTAGGTTGTACGCCCAGGGAACATACAGAAACATTCATATCAGCCTTATTTAACATCAGAAAACAACTGGAAATGAGGCAAATATACCCTGGCAGGAAAGTGAGTAGCCAAAATACGGCACATTTCACATACTATGTAATTATACAGAAATGAAAACGAACCACAGCTACTTGTAACAGCATGAATAAACTGAGAAGCATGTTAAGAAGAAAAGAGACGTATTGGAAAAGACTACATGCAATGCAATACCGTTTTTATAAAGCTCAGAAATAAGCAGAGCTTGTGGAGTCATGCATATGTGTGAGATTTATAAAAAACTATTTTTAAAAGTAGAGGAATGATAAACAAAATTTCCAGTAGCAGTTTCCCCTGGGGAGTAAAGCAGCTGAATGGAATAAGGAAGGAGTACAAAGGTCAAGCGAAATACTTGGTGATGTTTTAGTGCCTACACTGGCTTACCGAGTCATAGGATTCTATAGCATGCTGCATTGTAACTTAGATATAGATTACACATGTCCTTTTGTATGTATGAGACATTATGCTAGAATAATCAGATTAAAAAACAAAATTATCTGTAGTCATGATAACTTACCCAGCTGATAGAATTCAAATTTCAGAGTTCAGAAGTTTAGAAAGTATCTACTTCAAACCCTTAATTTTACATATGTCAAAATGACTTCCAAATTGCTAAGGGACTTGACCACATTTGCAGAACCCTTTAGTGACTGTGCGAAGGTCAGAACTCCTGCCTGCTGGTTCCTAACCTATAATCCTTCCTTCCATTCTCAGCCTCCAAAGGATTCTTATTATTTTTCTTCTTCTGCTTCTTCTTCTTTCAATAAGTGAAACCAGTATAGTAAGTGGCCTTACAACCACTGTGGGTGGATTAAACACCTCTGTTCCAGAAGAAAGGGCAAGCAATTAAAACATGGGGATTATAGCCCCTGAACAAGCAAAGTCATGTTTCTTAGGAAGGAGTGGTTGATAATGATCAAATGGCATCCATACTGAAGTGTTAAGCTAACTTAACTCTAATCGGTGGCTCTCTGCTACTTTAAAACAAAACGGCAGCCCAGAAATTTACTGATGAGCATATTTTCTGTAAATAAGATTTTAATAACATTTGAACATGGATGTGATGTACACTTGACTCCAAGAGAATAAAGAAAAGTGTCTTTTCAAAGGAAGTGTCCATTTTCATCAACAATTTAAATTGCTAGCATTGGTGAAAAGTGTGGTGTGTCACATTTAGGTACTTACTTAAAAATCAAATATTTGCCTCCTTATCCTCCCCCAAAAGAATGAGAGACAACAATTCAACTAATCCAAAGTATCCTATTAAATCTGTGGGTTCTCTGAAGTGTGAAAAGAAAACATGTCTTGTTCTCGATGGGGGTCCATTCCTATATGTCTACCTTTCACTGGATGAGAATCTCATTCTGCTGAATGTGACCCTACTCTTGAAGACCATGCATTTTATTTCTACAATGTAGCATTAAATGCTAGTCACTTACTTCCATAGCATTGGTTTTTCCAATACTAGAGAAAAACTTACTGTGTTGGATTTACTGAAAGACTACATGTTTGCATACTATACTTTATGAATAATTTAAGGGTATTTTTTTAATGGCCTAATAGCCATTAGAGCTGTTCATCAGCTCTTTTCAGTTTTATTCCTGGACACCAGGTCAGGTTGCCCTTTCCTGTTTCCTTGAAGTTAGGTAGAGACATGTGACTTGTTCTGGCTATTGATAAATGAGCAGAAGTGAGGCATTATCAATAACCTCAGATATGTAGATGACACCACCCTTATGGGAGAAAGTGAAGAGGAACTAAAAAGCCTCTTGATGAAAGTAAAAGAGGAGAGTGAAAAGTTGGCTTAAAGCTCAACATTCAGAAAACAAAGATCATGGCATCTGGTCCCATCACTTCATGGGAAATAGATGGGGAAACAGTGGAAACAGTGTCAGACTTTATTTTCCTGGGCTCCAAAATCACTGCAGATGGTGACTGCAGCCATGAAATTAAAAGACGCTTACTCCTTGGAAGGAAAGTTATGACCAACCTAGATAGCATATTCAAAAGCAGAGACATTACTTTGCCAACAAAGGTTCGTCTAGTCAAGGCTATGGTTTTTCCAGTGGTCATGTATGGATGTGACAGTTGGACTGTGAAGAAAGCTGAGCACTGAAGAATTGATATTTTTGAACTGTGGTGTTGGAGGAGACTCTTGAGAGTCCCTTGGACTGCAAGGAGACCCAACCAGTCCATTCTGAAGGAGATCAGTCCTGGGTGTTCTTTGGAAGGAATGATGCTCAAGCTGAAACTCCAACACTTTGGCCGCCTCATGCGAAGAGTTGACTCGTTGGAAAAGACTCTGATGCTGGGAGGGATTGGGGGCAGGAGGAGAAGGGGATGACAGAGGATGAGATGGCTGGATGGCATCACTGACTCGATGGACATGAGTTTGAGTGAACTCCGGGAGTTGGTGATGGACAGGGAGGCCTGGTGTGCTGCGATTCATGGGGTCGCAAAGAGTCGGACACGAATGAGCGACTGAACTGAACTGCACTGAACTGAGGCACACTCCATTTGGAAGGGCGGTTTAGGAGTCAGTGTAAAATCTGCCCTGTTCCTTTCTTCTTGCATTTGGTAAAGGCAGAAGCACAAGGAAGAAGTCTCTCTCAGACTCCCTCATTGAGGATGGTGTGGACCAAAGTCCCCCAGACAAACAGTGATGGACATGTCATATGAGTAAGAAATCAACCTTGGTTGCTTTAAGCTCCTGAGTTGTGGGAGATAACCCATACTGGCTGATTCACAAGCGTAATTTTGATTATATGCCATTTTTGTCCAACTCATAACTTTATAGCATAAGATGTAACTCCACTGTATATTTAGGCTTCCTAGAAAATATTAATTTAGACATTGTAGGTTTCAATTCACAAATTTTTCCAAAAGGAACACTGGAGACACTTACTATGTAATAAACACTAGCTTAAAATTGGAATTGAAGGAGAGTCAACAGCCAAGAGAAATTGGAATCCACATTTATTAATGAGAGATATATACATAGAAGTTAAAACACTTAGTGAAATATTGGATTTAAAGATTATTTCCAGTATATAAAGAATATCCAGTTATTTTACACATGTAATGTTACAGTAATCAGTCCACATTGTAAGAAAGCTAAAGGTGAAAGTAAAATACTTCAAATACCCAAAATGTGCTTTGCCAACAAGGCATTTCCTAGTACCATATGTAAGAAACAACCCCCAAATTAGTTGAAATTTTTTATCTTTTTTCATTCATTAAACCCAATGTGCTATAGATGCTCTACATTACATGACTTTAGATCAATGGGGATTGTGAATGTGAGGGAAACAATTACTCTTATCTTTCATTCTGGATACACACAAGAATCTTCAAAGGTAATTCTACCTAAAGGCTAGATTTCTTTCAGTAAGGTTTCCATCCTGAATATGACACAAGTTGAAGAAGCCACATTTTCAAGGAAAAAAAAAATGTGCCTGTTCACACTTACATCCTTTCACCCCAGTCTCTGGAGTAGACACTGAAAATTAACATGCTTTGTGCCCTCAGAGGATCTCCTAAGCTTCACATTTCTTGTGAAAAGAGAGGAACACTCAGTGTTCCCAGCTGCACATGGTCATTTTTCTCTGTCCTTAAAGAAGGAAAAGGGGGTTACAGGAGCTATAGACCTCATAGCATTCAACTCAGTGATAATTAGAATGTGTGTTTGGGAGGCAAGTATATAATTGCATTAGTTAACCTTCTCTTCAAACACTTGAAACACACACAAAGCCTAGGAGCTAGAGGTCCTACTCCCTTCACATATGCGGGATCTGTGCTTCACTAGCTGTTTTTTTTGCAATCCCCCCAAGAGTATACTGACCATGCTTGTGCTTCTCATGCTCTTTCTAGAGACAGCTGTGCAATTTACTACCAGAAGTGTGCTTTCGTGGGATTTTACCTGCATGGCAGTTAGTGAATGCCTTTCCTGTACCCCAACTCAAGAAACCAAGAGGGACAAGGCTCTTCACAACCTTTAAGTCATGAGCATGATGATCGGTATTTGGCAACCAAAGAAGCAGAACTTTAACCTACAGACATAATGCTAACATGCTTATGCTCAGCAGATGAACCTTTCGTCTCTTTGAGCTCAATTTATCAAGCAAATACAAATGTCTTGGCTGCAGATAAATGTCCTTGTTCTAAATCTACCTAGGCCTAGATAATCAAAAGTTCCACAGATGTATTCACTGGGTACTACATAGACATCAGATGACCTTTGACTAAGGATCATGACACATATCCAACACCCCCTTGCCCTGAATCACATATTTACAAAGATACTGGATACACACAGACTTTCAACCAATCATCAGTACAAAGGATTCACAGATAAGTTCTTCACTGATATACATTCCCAAGTCACTTTAAGAAAGAGGAGAAATGATTTACCACTAGCTATCTAAGAAGGAAAAGAAGGATTTTCAAAACATCAATCAACATGTCTACTGCACTTAGATAAACAGCCAAAAATAACATTTAAATTAAATTACAATACATCTATATACCATTTCACTGAAATTACACATAGATATCTACATTATAGCTACACAAAGTGCATAGGCACTTTTCTTCATGCGTGAACCATGTGTTACTGTGTATACACAAGAACTTCATGCTTGACAGCTATCTGTACTTGAAAATCACAGATATAATTGTTGCCAGTTGAGGGCACATCTAATCTGATTGCTTAATGAGGAGTGGATTTAAATACACACCAGTACACTTTCTATGTATCTATTTCCTAAAACATAGCAAAAATACTAGCCCTACAATCATATTATCAGAAACTGTGTTTGGCGGAAGGAAGACCCTTCCTTGTCTTTGCAGTGATTATTGATTTGTCTTTTGGGGAAATTTACATAGATTGCTACTCACCTGAGGACAGAATCTACCTGGGCTGCTTCTGAATAATTTCAGTGAGACTTTAAGCCCCATTGATAAAGTATTGCTTCATAGCTGGTACTAATGTGTTTTATTTTAACCTTAAAAATATGTGCTCAATTCACATAACAATGTGACATTTACTACCAATTTGCTTGGCAAGAATGAACTGCAACAAATCTGTACTGATTGGCTTCCTCACACTCACCCTCAATCTCTGCTATCCGAAGTTTTCCTAAGCTAATTTTCACATAAATTATTAGGAAGGCATGGAGATTATAGAGATGATTCCACTATTAATCATCTTATTTTTCATGTTCTTGGAGAAAAGCAAAATTAGAAAGCTTAGGTGGAATAACCAGATGTGGTATCAAAAATAAAGAGTCAGCACCATTCCTTGAGTTAAAAAGCCTAATTGTTTAAATATTATACATATCCTAACCAGCTAAAGGATTTAACTGACTCTTTGTTCTTAATGGTCATTTTGTTCATTGCATCGCAAAGGACTGAGTTGTTACATTTTTCAAATGTGACTGTATGCTCAGGAAACAATGACAGCTCTAAATTGCTGTAGAAATGTCTTGTGCTTGAATTAGTTGTAATTATACATATGTGGTTATATAGAAAATACCGTAAGAAAATATCTGTCTGCAAAATTACAGATACTAAATAGATCCATTCAGTCTACACTGAGTTCTTTATGGTTTATGAAGAATAGATACAAACCTATATAAAATTATTAAAGGCTAAATCAATATTAAATATACACTATCCAGGACTCTAAATAAGTTTTCTCATGCTTTTTATAAATAACAGCAAAGAAGCCCAGGGATTTGTTTAAATAAGAATGTAAGGTTGGATTGGAGGAATCTGTGAATTTTGGAGAGTACAATACTGATCAGAGGGCAATATATTTTCCTTGGTAACATAAATTTTTACCAGGAAGCCAAAATATGTCTGCTGGCAGCAAGATCAAATTAGATTCACAGTTTGCCAGCTCTCTCCTCGAGCCATAGAAAACAAATAGAAAAACAATATACAAAAATCCTCACAAAAGTATCTTTTTATATACAAATCTCTAGAGTGACCAGATAACCTGGTCTGTCCTGTGCAACATGGAAATGTAATGCTGAGATTTCCTGGGGGAAGGAGTGAAGGTCATTTATGGAAAGATTTGGCTGCCAAAGGATGAGATCCGAGTAAGGAGGAGAACTCTCCTGGGGAAGTAAGAAACCAGAGTACCAGCTTGCTGATCATACATCTCAGAGAACTTGCTACATGGGGGCGAAACCTCAGAGATAGGCTAAACTAACTTCCTGGGCTAGTGTGTGCATTTCTCTCCTACCAAAGGCAACAGACTGTTTTTAGGCAGCTTACATGGTTGCCATGAGAAGAAACAGAACCCCAGAAGGAGTGAGGCTCCCACTGCATCATCTCCACCTCCGCGGGGAAAGATGACAATGGTCATGGTCATAAGTTACGTTCTAACACTCACCCAGGGATGAGGGGTGTCTCTGGAGAAATTGGAGACCTGTTGTTACCTGGGCTCTAGGTCAAGTGCTGACTCTTCAAGGTACAGGGATCTGTTCAGTAGCAGGTTTTATCATCAGCCCCAAAGGGCCCTGTATAACAATCAGAAGGACTTTAAAATATATCGAAATGGATACATGCTCCAGAGGTAAGAGAGTGAGGCAAGGCTGGACATAGGCAAGCTGATCAGTAGTTACTCAGAGTGAATGAAATAACAACTTGAGGGCTTCTCTTACTTTTTCATATGCTCTTATATGGGTCATACTACTTGATGCTCTGGTGTTAGGTCTTCTGCAAGAAAGATTTAAACAAACAGAAACTAACTCTATCCTTTCAGTACTAGCTGTACATCTCTCTGCCCCACGTTTACAGAGCTGAGGTCTTTGTTAATGAAAATGAAATGTTAATGAAAATGAAAATGTTCGTGGCACAGTAACACAAATCCTATTCCGTATTTAGCAGAAGTTTGGACAAAGAGCAGGGATGCAAACAGCAGCCCATTGCAGTGATACTGGAATGTTCAAGAGATTGTTCAAAGGCCATGGCTGGTCACACGCCCCCTGCAGACAGACCATGCATCTTATTCACTTTAAAAACTCTGAGCATAGAAGAAGATCTAGGATCACCAATACAAGTCCACTCTTGTAAGATAGACCTTCTCCACCTGTGATGGGATGACCACAGTGAAAACAAACCAAGAGGAAATTTTGAAAATGAACTCAATCAAACATCTCTGCAAACCTTTCCAGAGAAAGGACTTGGCTCGATCCCACCCTGTATGTGGATGTGCGTGTCTGAGTACTGGTGGAAAGGAAGGTATTTACAGACAGCTGCTGTTATTGTGTAAGCCTTGCACCAAATTTCATAAGAGTGTTCAAGTTGATTTGCCAAAGGCTCCCAAATTCCCATACTGCGTTGGCAATTAGGACCGTCTGGAGGAAACTGTGTGTTTTGGGTATTCAGTGTGGGCTCTGTTGCTACAGCAGGAATGATGCAAGACCTTGAGGGAGGCCACAGATTCATCCTGGCCCCTCATGGTGACTGGGGCAGCATTTTTCCCTGAGCTGAATGGCTACTTCCACTAGGACAGCACATTAAGTAAAGGACAGTTTTATAAAAGGAGGTTGGTTTGTATTCCCAAACACCAAATGGTAGATGAACATGGCCATCTTCCAAGCTTGTTCTAAGACATCAAATGAAGAGAGAGGCTTGAACTTAATTTCTCCCAAAGGGAATGAGAAAAATCCAAATTGATTATTCTTTATTATGGGCTCCTCTGACTTACAATACAAATAAGTAATGTGTTATAGCAGTAAGTAAGTATCCCAGGCAGAGCTGGTGGTAAAGAACCTGCCTGCCAATGCAGGAGACATAAGAGACGTGGGTTCAATCCCTGGGTGGGGAAGATCCCCTGGAGCAGGGCATGGCAACCCACTCCAGTATTCTTGCCTGGAGACTCCCATGGACAGAGCAGCCTGGTGGGCTATGGTCCATAGGGTTGCAAAGAGTCGGACACAACTGAAGTGACTTAGCATGCACATATAGAAGTAAGCCTCTTAAGAAAAAGAAGTTAAAGCAGAGATAATTATATGGTGGTTTCTTAGGAATGGATGGGCATTTTAATAATTTAATCTAGCCTGTCCTTTTTTTTCCCCCCAATGGTGCTAATGTGTAAAGTGACTAGTGTAAGTTGTATGAATAAAAATGGGCAGAGTCTCAGTCAAATGTTTCTCTTCCTAACTGCATTATTTCTCCTCATCTCTGTTATTTCTGTTATTTCCTAAACTAGCTGTGCTATGAAATTAGATACTACTCAATTAAGATTCCTTGTCATCTGTTCTAAAAGCAACCTTTGCACTAACTTGGATGGTCATTTACTAAACTGAGCAACAATGATCACTGGAATAAGAAGAGAGGAAAAGGAAGAGCGGAAGTTGAATTTTCTTTTCAGAAAAAAATCAAAAGCAACTGATGTCTGAATAGCTTTGCACTCACTTCATCCCAGAGACCAACCTGCCAATACTGCAACCTGTCTGGGTTGGTGCTCAGTGGCCCTTCTTGGTTTTAGACAAAATTACCAGATACTGAGACCATTTATCTTCTTTGACAACTAGATTTATAAAACTCTCACTTCAAAATTCCTTCAGGCCTTTTGCTTTTAACCTTAATCTTTTCAGGCTCCTGGATCATCATATTGTATTCAAACAGCAAGTATTATATAATTGGAAAATCCCACTTGGTCCCTTTCCTTGGCTTGGAATGAATTTATTTGGAGAATAAGCAAAGCCCAACCAGCAACCCATGCGACTGTATGGCCCCAAGCACTGAAGAGTAATGAAGTGGGAATGGCCGCCTCCACTGGGTATAAATTCTGAGCATTTAGTCATCACAGCAGGCAAGAGCTGCTGAGGCTTATCAAGAGTCTGAATGATAGAGAATTCTCTCTGAACATGTGGGTACCTATTTGAATTCACTGCTGAATTTCTAACAGCTACTTGGTTCAGATCATGAAGATCTGCATGCTCTAGATGACTGCCTTAATTCTTTAACGCTCTTTGTATGGAAAACATAGCACAAACAGAACCCTTGATTCAGACAAAAGTGAAATATGGTACCATACCTTTTGCTATTGGGAACAAACTGAAGTGTGGTATTTGCAAAAACACGGCAGGATTGGGTTTCCCTCTGGAGATCCAGTAGGTGAATTGTTGTTACTTAGTCATTAAGTTGTGTCTAACTCTCTTGCAACTCCAAGGACTGTAGTCTGCCAGGCTCCTTCGTGTCCATGGGATTTTCTGCCTGACTCCAAAGTGGCTTCTTGACTAGATATACACTCGCAAATGACATATGTCTCTGTGCACAGGTGGAAATGATCTGAGACTTTCTAATTAACCAGCTGTTGGGATTCCTGACCTTACTGACCAAGAGTACATCTCCCCATAAACTGAATTTCCCCTAACCTTTCTTAGCATCCACCAGTTCAAATCCAAAAACCAGGCATTTTGGCAACCTTTCTTTAGACTTTCCTGAACATCGAAGCTGATGAGTAGTTAAAGAGAAGTCAATATTTATATTTTATGGAACATGGCAATTCTGCAGGCTATGGGTTGTGTTTCCACTCCCAAAAATAAGAATCAAATCTGATAACTACTTGATTCAGAACTTACCATCTAAAGTTTTATATCAAAGATCTGAGTGATTTAGATGATTGCCTTGAATTTCTGGTGCTCTTTTCATGGGAGGCACATCCCCAAAGGTCTAAGATAAAGCTCTGCCTTGAGAGCTACTCCATTCTTTTCACGAATAGGACTTGATTCATTGAATTGCAGTAGGTAATCAAATGATGATGCCACTTGGGTTTTTCAAAGGATATAAAGGAGAAAGGAGAGAATAAAAGTCTACTTGCTTTTCTCCTGAAATGGTTCTGATTCCTAAATATAGTAAATGAGTCCATAAAAAATGATGTTGCCAAAGCCCTGACTTAACAGAACTTACAGGGTACAGTGTGTATATCTAGCCTGCCATGTCTGTGTACAAATGTAACATTTATGCATGATCAAACATGAATGGAGTGTTATAAGCATTCATATTTGTGTTTGACTTGTTAAAATAAATCTGTGCATACAACTGACAAGTTATAATATCCTGTTTAGAAAATGGTTGTTAGAGGTATATTCTGGATCTACTTGTCCTGTTTATGGCACATATGCTGGACAAGGAAACCCCAATGGGCATGGCATGAGAAGAATGAGAGCGGCCTAAAAAACCAGAGGACACAGTCACATGTCAGTTCTACATATACCCTGGGTTTTCAAGCTACTCCTGAATTTGAGAAATTGCTTATTTTTAACTGATTTGTTGAACTTCCAAATAAACCGATTTCCTAAGGATATTCTCATGAAACTTACTGCATACAGTTTCAAACTAGAAAAACCCGCTTTGTTAAGCTGAGCAACTAGTTTCTTCTGAATACACTGTCCCCTTATATATGTATAGGCTAACTCAATAACTAGGAAAAAACTGAAGACAAGCAGTCATGGAAGACTTTCAGGCAGAATCTTTGGAAGACAATCTTGAGACCACTCCTTTGAGCAGCCTGTCAGTATGTTCAAGTGCTAAGCTGGCCTTAAACAACAAAACCACCTGTTCCTAGATGGACAGCTACATCCTTCTCCTCACCATAAAAAATGCCCTCAGAAGCCTGACTTAAAGAGACTCCTTAACAGTTTCACAGTTAAATCCAGGAACCATCCCTATGACCCATGACGTCTACTATAAAGGATGCATTTACCACTACTACATTTCAGCAAGCCCTTGGCCACCCTCTTAACCGTCCATCTAATGAAAATGAAGACCAATGCATTATTTTCTTTTAAAGCAAAGAGCTACTTAATACTGCTCAATAGTGATTGTTATTAAAAAAAAGAAACCAACTAGGGTTAAGAGACAAAACTACTAGACTCTCATGTCTCTTGTGTGTTCCAAAGTTTCCCTACAGGAAAGAGTAAGGTCACAAGGAGTAGGTAATGAAGGGCATGTGATGTCCATACACACCTTCTCCTGTGAAAACTTGGACTCTACAACTATCCATGAATATCTCAGTACACATCTGCTGGCCTCAGATGACCACCCTGCTCCCACATTGGACCAAGGTTTGCAACATTCCTTAGAGTCACCTTACGAAAATACTGTGGGTTATTCAGTAGACAATGATAGTACAGACACTGGAAAACACAGCTTGGAGATGCCTGCAGCATGCAAGGCACTGATGAGTTACTCCAGTATTATATTACGTATCCCCGCAAACTTCCACAGCTTGGAAAAGATTCCGTCTGTGAAGTTCCGTAAAGCCACACTTTTCCCCTACTCTATGGTTCAAGGCTGCCTTGACTTTGCTGTAGAAATGTCACCTTTATAGGATTTCGCACATATGTTTGTTTTCTGGTTCTTTCCACGGAGAACACTGGGGAGGAAGATGGGTTCTGCTTTCAACTATGCCCTGTAATTGGTTTTAGGTGCTTTGATAAAATATAACAAGAAGCTTTCTACATATTAGATGACGAATCGTGTTTTGGTTTTGCTTTTATCATGAGATTAGTATGAAAAGAGGCACAGCCAACGTAACTGTTTTCCATCTGTGAGGACAGTAAAATGATTAAGTCTTTTAGTCTGATGAGAATATGACAGAAATAATTTGGAGATGAAGATAGAAACCCAAATAAGAATTTTATGGACAAAACATAGATCAAATAATGTCACTTGATTTCACTATCCAAGGTGATGTAACCCAAACACAAATTTGCATCTGGTTAAAATTTGTGTTGACTGTGCTCTCCAAGTATTGTCAATATATACAGCAATTCTATGTAAGCTACACCCTAATCCATTACCGAATTTAGAGCAAGTTATGAAACATACTTTGAAATTCAACAATTATTCCCATAGACTATGTGGGGTAGGGCAGAGACTCAGTGGGTTCCGTAATAGGCTGCTCTTAAGATATGGCTCCAAATGTGACTCTCTTTGAAACATTTAGTCATTCAACTTAAAGACAGAAATTCAACAGAAGAGAAACTGTCAGAGTTCCCTAAGATGGGTACTTTCTTTTCACCAAAAAACACAAGGGCAAACGCTCTAAGACGTTGAAGGGGATTTCTTACAAAGGCTCTAAGAGAATCTCTTGTGTGCTACCAGGTGAGGCTGGGGAACACTGGAAAGAGTAACACACCAAGTGTGTGCTCATTATTCCAAATCCCCAGAATGTGCCACATGCCTTTAGTTGTGTCTCCTGGAAAAGAGAGCACCCACGCTTCTACATCTTGAGAGAAAAGGGAAGCTGGCAAGAATGCGTCTTCAATTCAAACTGATTCCTCCAGCAGCATCCATTCAAACAATAATACAAGTGAGAAAATGAGACATTTACGAAGCATTATTTGGCAATGACACACAGCACCGTGCCTGTCACTGACTCACAACAGATCCTCTAAGCCTCAGCTAATAGATTAAGTAAACAGAAATAGATGTATTTTTTTTCTTTTTAAAGAAAGCTTGTTTATATCCTCTTTTACCATAAGATACGTTGGGGGGTTTATTCAAGAATTTGCTGAGAGTCATATCCTTATTTTTCATGTTTCCAAGGTTCTTCCTCAACACTGCAGTCGGCTGACTTTCCATTGGCTGCCAGAGTTACCTGAAAATAATTATCATCAACATCCAACTTACAGGTCATGAACCAGAAAACCACCCCGGGGGTTATGTGGAGGAGCACCAGACCCAGGTTCTACTACGCAACTTAAATATTAATGTTAGACACTGTTCTTTCCAAATTGATTTTAAGCTGGTCTTGGTTTTCAACAATGACTTGCACACTTTAAAAATGCGTATTTGCCTTGGGGAGGTATCTGAAGCACTAGAGCGACTTTGCAAGTTGGGGAATAAATAACTTGTATGACGCTTTTAGGGTTGTGAGGGGGTCTAATTAGCCATAGACTCACCACACAATAACACAGCCCTTAAAACACAGTGCCCCGTGCTACTCCAGACAACCGCAGAGAAACAAAAAATCCAGAACCAGCATCTAGTTCTACTCATGCACGTGAAAGGTTCGGTTTCAATGAGCCCGGGTGGATTTTATACATGTCCAATTTTAAAATCAGAAGTCGTGGTGGTCTGGCTCCACCTTATAAGCTGTCCAGGCTTTAAACGTTGAAAGAAGAAAAGAAGGGAATTAAAAGCCGGGGATCAGTAAATCTAAATTATTTCAATGCAGACATTTATTAATCAACTATAATCACCAGACTGTCCGGATTATGCTTCCTGGGCTCTAAGCAAACTGAACCCTTCCACAAAATGGGAGGTTTCCCCCTCCACATCTAAATCGTTATCCTAGCTTACCTTCCATCTGTCTGTCCTCAACGTCATGTGCAAACTTAAACCCACGACTGATATTCCACATAATGGAGAGACTGGATTTATGGAAGCATTAGGACATGGAGACATGACAAACGGCAGCAATGATTGAAAGAAATCTGACCTTCTTCTTACCCAAGTGGAAGGGAGACACATGCATTATGAACACACAAAACATGCTAGGGACAGAAAACCAAATGCCTTTCATGAACCAAGCAAATGAAAATAAAAACTACTCCTTCCACCAGTCCCCATGAAGCCTCCATTTAAAAAAAAAGACCATGCAAGAAGCAAATGTAAGCATCACATGCAGTTATTCTGGTTAAAATAAAAAACATTGCATAATTTCCAACTACGGTTACAAGGCAAGAGTCTGAAACTGGAGAGGCCAACATGACATCACAATGCTTAAAATGGTTAAAGTTGTGACCAGAGCAGCAGCAAATTTGTTTCCCCTTCGGTGACCTGTCAGGAAAGACTGCCAGGGACAAACTGCCTGGAGCAAGCTGCCTGTTCTCCATGACCTCGGATGGGCCCATTTGCCTTTTAGCAATGAACCAGATCAATAGCTGTGCAGCATCATAAATCTCAGTGTGGTGCCTTTGGAAAACCAGACAGAACCTGGGTGGTGGTGGTGGGGGGTTGTTTTCAAATATTAGGACCTCTGTCTCTAAAGTAGCTGGGACAGCAGTTTTGAGGGGGCATTCCCTTTTTCTGACTGGATTAAAGGAAGTCGGGGCTCCACCACCCCCATCCATTCCACCCGGCTCTTTCCCAACATCTGGGTAATAGAAAAGCCTAAAGGGTAGAGGACTGGTGGAAAGCACTGAGGTCCCCAGCTCAGTTTTTAAAACAGTGGAACAAAACAGACCAGAAAGAGTTTCAAAGGCAGGAGTAAACGTAACTCCAATACTCTGGGTAAAGCCTGCGAATTCATCTCTGTAGCTCTGGCTGCCTCCTCTGTGCATGGGTGTCAACCCAGCGGATTGGTCAAGAACAAGAAGAGTCAGTTGCCTGACCTCACGATCTCCACAGAGCTGAACTCGATCACTTAACTAAAAAATGAAAACAGTGAATACTTATTAAACCAATATGGTCGTTTCATGACCTGCTCAGTTTCATTACTTGATTATCTAAACATTAATTCACCAATGAGTGGTTGGTTCAGTGGTTAATTACCTAGAGAGACTAAGCCACTATCTCTATGGAACAGCCCAGCAAAAAAAAAAAAAAAGGTTATCTGAATTAAAGCATAGGGTCAGGATGCTAAAAGGATACACTCAGTAAATATCTCTGCAGAGCCCGTTGCATCCCTGGCACTGCTTTAGGGCACAGCAGTGATAAATAGGAATACAGTTTCTTTTCTCATGGGCTTATTTCCTAGTGATAGGGAGAGCAGACCAACATTTCCCTTTGGGGGTTGAATTGTTTGCTAAAAAAATGAAAGGAATTTGTCCTGATATGCTTGATGTCCTTTAAGGGAAAAAAAAAAAAAATCTGGGAAGTCTGAAATCTAAAACTATCCCCACGCTTACAAATCTTCCTCAAAACTTGTCCAGTACAATATTGTTAAGAAGTATGCTGAGATGCTCCAAAAGGGTCACTCCAAAGGTAATTAACTTCCAAGATCCTTCTATTATATAACTGCAAAATTAAAAAATACATATGGTGATTTTATTTTGGTTCATACTACTGTATTTCCTTGTATGGCAGCCATTGGGATCAAGCTGTATCTTTGCTATGTAATTGTACATTCATTTTGCTGTCCTCCAGTGCCTAATTCAGGGCTTTGCAGGTTATGGGCACTCTGTAAAATGTGATTAGTAATCAAAATGTAGGAAGTCATAGGAATAAGATGGGGGTGCTCAATTAAACCCCACAAGGCACACAATAAATACTTGTTAAATATAATAGAGCATAAACCTATTCCATGAAGTACTGACTCTTGTTGACCAAAACTAACGTTTTGATGGAGAATAATCCAGCATATTCATTTAGATGTGGAAAACACTGACTTTCCAGGAGAATGGAGTTTACCATTTAGGTCCATCTTAATTTCCAACAGTTTTAATTGTTTTCACAGAGTTAATTGATTTATGCAATTGCCTCTTGATGAGTGGGATCCCTCCCTAATTTTCATTAGAAAATTTATGCACAATGTAGCTGATACAGAGGGGATGAGCCACTGGACTATGTTATAGTCCAATAAAGAGAATTGCTTCTATGTCATCCTTAGTTGTCTGGCATATATTCGGAATGACCCAGAAACATAGGGAGAAATTAATTTTTAAATGAGATCAACAGGAGTCAAAAAGGTCTCAGAAACCTGTGTTGGGTTCGGATTGTCCTCAACTGCTGTCTAGACCCTCCAAAGTTGACCTTGCTCACCTGCCGGGGTTTCTCCAAGTTTGCTTCACTCTGGTCATGACACTCAGTCTTTGACAATGTCAAGTTAGTTACAATGAAGGCAAGACAGAGCCCATTGAGCTTTAAGACTTAGCATCCAACAGCTTGGAAAAGAGTCCAGAACATCCATGCTTCAGGGATAATGGTGCTGCCAGGCAATGTGTGACATGTCGTGTTTTTTAAAAGACATCTATGGATAATTGTCCTGAAGGAGACAATTGCTTCCCCATTCTTGGAGCAAAGTGGCTTCTAGGTCAAAACTCATGCTCCCATGAAAATAATTAAGAGAATGATAGCTTTGCAAAGTTATGTGGGCATGTTTTTCTTTTTCTTTTTTTTTAACCAATACATGATATACAGCTAGGAGGAACACTTGGGCTACGTAAATCAAGTGATTCTGGGCATTTCTCTTGATGTTTCACTTGAGGAACAGAATATCTGAAAGTCAGCAAAGCCCTAGAAACCACAAATTCTTGAGCATAATATTCAGACAAAACTGATCAAATTTGCAGAGTAGGTGGACAGGGGAATCAGAATGATTGTTTTGTATCACAGAGACGAAACAAGCAACCATCTGACTCTTTCACTGTTAGACTTACTGATCTCCTGCCATGTTAGACACAGAGTTAGATGATCTGGGACTCATCGAAGCTTGAGTTATATGATTCTTTAGAAAAATAAATGTGATGATAATACATGCAGGGCTTTTGTGTTTGCTTTAAGAAACTGAGCATGCACTATTATATACAGGTCTCGATATCCATGAATGGGAAAGGTACCTTGCACTCATCTACTATGACTGAGTTGTGTGCGGCATAAACACACTGGTTTGAGTTGCTCTCCCTATGGTTCTTCAAGTCATCATAAATGGACTGAGTCTTGGTCATTTCAATATCTTCATGCACTCGGTGCTGAGAGTCAATGGTGTCCAGCTCAGACTTGGAGAGGTGATAGACAATCCCAGCCCCAAAAGAGTCACCCACAACATTGACAGACGTTCTCATTCTGTCCCTGGAGACAAAGAACAGAACACGCTTAGTGAGGAAGCAGTATGATGTGAGGGTTGAGAGGTCAAGGTCTGGACTGGAGAGCCCTGGGGTTGAGTTCTAGCTCTATCTTTCACTCTGGACTTGTGACTGGCCTGGACCAAGTGACTTCACTTTCATGAGCATTGATTTCCTTGTTTGTCAACTGGAGATAACAATCGTACTTCTCTCATAAGCTTGTATGAAAATTAAACGAAATGATGTACATAAATTGCTAGCAAAATGTCTAATGAAATGGTAAGCCCAATAAACAATGGACTCTCTAGAGTCCATGAGAAAAGAAAGGAGGCAGGAAGGAGGAAGAATTAGAGGGAAACAATGTCCAGTAGTCATGTAGTCATGAGAGGTGGACCATAAAGAAGGCAGAGTGCTGAAGAATTGATGCTTTTGAACTGTGGTGCTGGGGATGACTCTTGAGAGTTCCTTGGGTGCAAGGAGATCAAACCAGTCAACCCTAAAGAAAATCAACCCTGAATACTCATTGGAAGGATTGATGCTGAAGCTCCAATACTTGGTTACTTGATGCAAGGAGCTGACTCATTGGAAAAAACCCTGATGCTAGGAAAGATTGAAGGCAGAAGGAGAAGAGGGCGACAGAGAATGAGATGGTTGGATGGCATCACCGACTCAATGGACACGAGTTTGAGGAGGCTCCAGAAGTTGGTGATGGACAGGGAAGCCTGGCATGCTGCAGTTCACGGGGTCTCAAAGAGTCGGACATGACTGAGCAACTGAACCAAACTGAACTGAAAGGCGTGCAGCACCAGTAATCAAGTTTGAATCCTCTTTCTTTCATTTTGCTTCACATTCTGTGTACATGCTAAGTTGCTTCAGTCATATCTGACTCTTTGCAACCCCATGGAATGTAGCCCACCACACTCCTCTGTCCATGGGATTATTCTGGCATGAATACTGGAGTAGGTTGCCATTCCCTTCTCTAGAGGATATTCCAGATCCAGGAATTGAATCCATGTCTCCTGCACTGCAGGCAGATTCTTTACCATCTAAGCCATTCATATATGATGGGAAATTCAATGGACATGAACTTGGGCAAACTCTGGGAGATGGTGAAGGACCGGGAGGCCTGGCATGCTGCAGGCCACGGGTTCACAAAGATTTGGAATGACTTGGTGACTGAACAGCAACAACAACGTCCAGACCTCAGAATTAGTACCCAGACAGCAGCCATTTCTAGTTATGTCCAGCAAGTCCTCTTGATTTAAACTGTTCGAAGAGTCCAGATTACCTCTACTTATTTATTAATTTTTTGTGAAAGAATAACCACCTATGAATTCCCTCATAATAGAATTTTATCTTTTTTGTAAGGATCTCTGCCCAACACACACATACACACAGACACAGCTGTTGGGTAAGACACCCAGTCACAATTTCCTCCCTGACTAATATGTGTAGTGACGATGTGCCCTGAAAAAAAACCAAAATACTTTCTCTTGCTCTTTCTGTTAATCTGAAAAAAATAAAATCTTCCAGAGGGCCTCTTGAACCAGGAAGGACTGAGAAAAATCCTTCCTCAAATCTGTTTCTCAAGTTCTGACTTGGAAAAAATAGGATGGCTCATAACACTCCCTCTCAAAATGTCAGCATCGGGAAAACTAATTAAGTTCTTAAGAGTAGGTTGTAATCTCTCACCCATAAGTTAAAAACAGTGTGAAGAGTCCTTTTGACCAGATTTGTGAGATACTCAAAGTTCTAAAAAAGAAGGATGCTGGAAAATCACAAAGAAAAGAAAAAGGAGTTTAAGTAAAAATGCTACCGAGACATCTTAGCCCAGCACTTTAGCATTCGATTCAAAATTTAAAAAAAGAAATAAAATGAGGATACCAGAAGTGGTTTAAGGCAAAGTGGAAACCTTAATTGGTTCTTGGAACAAAAGCTTAAAATAAATTCTACCTGCTCTGATCAAATCTATTTCTCATGTAAAGTGAAAGTCACTCAACCATGTCTGACTCTTTGCAACCCCATGGACTGTATGTAGCCTGCCAGGTGCCTCTGTCCATGGAATTCTCCAGGCCAGAATACTGGAGTGGGTAGCTATTCCCTTCTCCAGGGGATCTCCCCAACCCAGGGATCAAACCCATATCTCTTACATTGCAGGAGGATTCTTTATCATCTGAGCCACCAGGGAAGCCCAAGAATACTGGAGTGGGTAATCTATCCCTTCTCCAGGGGATCCTCCCAACCCAGGAATCGAACCCTGGTCTCCTACATTGCAAGTGGATTCTTTACCAGCTCTGTTACCAGGGAAGCCCGGTCATTATGAAGTTGCAGTAGAAGGAGTCTGGCTTGGTTCTCTTGCAAGGAGCTTGGGAGCCAGCCGTCCTTCTGGTTTCGAGCAGGAAGATACTGTCCATGAAAAAAATACAGATCACAGCCCGCTTCAACTCTCAGGGACATCTCTATATCTGAGAAGGTTCTTGCTCTCCCTTCTGTTTAGAGAATCTACCTCAGAGTGATAGTCTTAATATGAATGAAGACTGGGTCTTGAGGTCATCTATAAGTCTCAGGCACTTGACATGGAGATCACTAAGAAGCCCCAATATAAGGAGATGAGATGGAATTATGTAGTAAGAAAAAGCCTGGGACTTCCCAGGTGACACAGTGGATAAGAATTCGCCTGCCAATGCAAGGGACACGGGTTAGATCCCTGGTCTGGGAAGATCCAACATGAACCCAAGAAACTAAGCCCATGAGCCACAGCCACTGAGTCCCAGGGTCTAGAGTCCATGAGCCACAACCACTGAAGGCTGCATGCCTAGAGCCTGTGCTCTGCAACAAGAGAAGCCATGGGATGAGAAATCCATGCAATGAAGTGAATAGTAACCCCCACCCCCTGCAACTAGAGAAAGCCTGCATTCAACAACGAAGACCCAGAGCAACCAAAAAGAAAGAAAGAAAGGAAAAGCTTGGATTCTGGAGGCAAGCTAACTTGGATTCAAATGCCAGCTTTTCCCTTTACTTGTTGGACAACCCTGATCATACATGTTTGTGAGCCTTGGTTGTCTCATCTATAAAATGGAAATAATAATAAAAAAATGTTCCTTACAGAAGGGTTGTTGTGAAGATTAAATAAAATAACATAATTCTTAGAATAGTTCCAGACATTTACTGAGAACTCACAAAATTAATTATTGCATGTTGTATACTTTTACTTCTAATAGAATTATGGTGAAGATTAAATAAGGTAATATCTATAAGGTATATTCCTGTTCACATAAATGTGAGCTACCATCATTACTGGGCTTCCCTGGCGGCTCAGATGGTAAAGAATCTGCCTGCAATGCAGGAGACCTGGGTTTCATCCCTGGTCTGGGAAGATGTCCTGGAGAAGGGAGTGGCTACCCACTCCATTATACTTGCCTGGAAAATTCCATAGACAGAGGAGACTGGAGGGCTACTGTCCAGGGGGTTGCAGAGTCAGACACAACTGAGTGACTAACACTTTCGCTTTCATACTATTACTGTTAATCTTATTAAGTCAATTGTTATACTCTTTTGGCACCTCCTAGGTAGACCATCCAAACATGCCTGCTTAAGTTACTGTCTCCCTTTGAAACATCAACCCTATTTATAGGCCAGTTCCTAAGGCGGCACTCCCAACTAACCAGCTGAGTTATTTATTCCTCAGAGAGTTGTAGTCTACTTTGTCGTTTTTCAACTATACTTCCCATCCCTCTTGGCCTATGCTCTGCACTCCTGGTTAACTGTTAATTCTGAAGAGAACTAAAGCCTCCAAGAAGAACGCTCTGAATACCCACTCATCTCATGGCCCAGAAGAATCTGTCTTATTGGCAAATAGAGGGACCAAAGTAATGGTGGTGGTGATGATCACAGTTGTTGTTTAGTTGCTAAGTTGTGTCCAACTAGTTGCCATCCCATGCGACCGGGAAAGCCTGATGATGATGCTGAAATGTGGTGATTCCTCACATTTATATGAATAGGAATACACTTTATAGATATTGCCTTATTTAATCCTCACCATAACTCTATAAGAAGGACTATTATCCAAATTTAAGAGATGGAAACACTGAGGTTGAAAGAGATTACGTGGCTTTTCAAAGTCACACCCCCTTGTAGAGTCACAGAACCAAATCTGGACACAGGCAGTGTGACTCTAGAATCTACTGTCCACCATATGACACAAAGCACTCAGGAGCCAGACAGCCCTGATTGGAAAAATGGCTAAGTTTGAAAGTGGTTGCTGCTAAGTCACTTCAGTCGTGTCCGACTCTGTGCGACCCCATAGACGGCAGCCCACCAGGATCCCCGGTCAAGTGGAAACAAGATAAGAATGTGGACTCTAATACTTGCTGAGCTCTTTGTTATTGGGTTGGCCAAAAAGTTCATTTGGGTTTTTCCATACTATCTTATAGAAAGATCTGAATTACTTTTTGACCAACCCAATGGTTTATTGATTCATTCAACAAATACATAATGAGCATTTTAGTGTGTGCACTATGCCAAGTGTCCAAAGAGTAAAGAACAAGAAAAGATCCTTCCTATGCTCTCTTTTCTGTGAAAACTCACACTCTCTTTACTTGTCTGTATCCTCCACTAGAATAAGATAAATATTCTAATAGGAATAAGTACTGGATGTTCTTGGGTTTTGTAGGCAGGGCACTTTATTTACACTGGGGTCTCACCAATGGCTGGAATTGAAGTGTCTTGAGTTAGGCACTAAGGGTGGATCTGAGATGATGAGCTAGAGAGAAGAGAGAACTAATACGTGTGAACTCTAAGAGGTAGGTACTCTCAGGAGCATTCAGGATGGCTAATGAGTACAGTGGGAGTGGAAGGAAAGGACTGACCAAATCACATATGGCCTTATCAGTCAAGTGCAAGGCTTAGGACTTTACCCCAAGTGTGACAGGAAGGGAAGCATCACACTTGTTTCACTATAAAGAATGGCAAGACTGAAAAAGCAGAATCTGCTTAATAAAGATAGATACAGAGAAGATCTGTAGATCTTCTCTGTGGTAGATACAGAGAAAGATGAACCTGAGAGACAGTTAGATAGCATCACTAACTCAGTGGACATGAATCTGAGCAAACTCTGAGACAGTGAAGGACAGGGAAGCCTGGTGTGTTGCAGTCCATGGGGTCGCAAAGAGTTGGACATGACTTAGCGACTTAACAACAAGAAGCAGGAGACAGAATTACAGGACTTGAGGACTGATTGATTACGGAAAAGAAACAAACAAAAAGAGTCGAGAATTCCTCTCAAGTTTCTGGTTTGGGCAACCAAAGGACAAGGCTACCACATGTAGGGGGCATGACTGGTTGGGAGGAAAAAGATTCTGGTGCCAGAGTAAATGTGAGGACTGCGACCCAGCCAATGGGAAATGTCCCGCAAATGACTGGGAACATGGAGCAAAGGTCAGGACAGATATCTGAGCTGCAGGTAGTGAATGAAGAGTCAACCCCTAAGGAGGCCATGGGTGAGTGCCAAGGCAGGTTCAGTTCATCCTTGGAGAGAAAGTAAAGTGAATCAAGCAGATAATCTAGTCCTGAGGAAGACAAATAATCTAGTCCCTGAGGAAGACAAAATAGTTAAGGAATGGGCAAAGGAATAAGAGCCTGCAAAGGTGGCAGGAATTTAGAAGAGGCTAGGGGAAGCACCCATGACTGCCTGGAGGTCGGGTAAGATGAGGAAAAGAAGTGCCTCTTGGCTTCAGCAATGAAGAGGCCATGATCAACCTGGCAAGGGTAGCTTCAATCCCCAGGCAGGGCCGGAAGCCAGCTCTCCACTGGAAGAAGTTTACATGAGAGGCAAGGAAGAGGGGAACACTGTGCAGAAGCACCTCATTCAAGATGCCTGACTGCGAAGCTGAGGAGACAGAACGGTAGAGGCAGGCAGAAGAGAGAAGTCTGGGTTTGCTTTTGAGGCCACCAGGGGAATATCTGACCGACTCTGGGGAAGTCCGACTCCAGCCAAGAGCGGGATACGGGGGTTTATGGCTCACATGTGGAAAATTTCTCCACAGACAAATGCTTTCATTTTCTCTCCCAACAGCCCCAATTGTTCATGAAACCCCACTGATCTCAGGAGGTTTTTAGGCTGCTTCGTACAAAGAATTTTAGAGTGATTCCTGTTATTCTCTGGTCTGGATATGGCATGTCCAGACCATGAGAAGGGGAAAGACGTGAGCTTTTAATTGAATGAATTCACAAAATGATATAGCTATTCTTTGGAGTTCCGGGAATGAAAACCAAAATGGGGACTTGATGACGCTCTTTCATGCTGAGGCACTGGGTCGGGTTTCTTGCAAGAAAAAAAATTGCCAAGGTGCTCTCTCTTTCTCCTTCTCTCAGTCTAAATTGTCTGGCAGGAGGATGGTGGGATTGTCTGAAAGTCTTATTCACAGAAGAATAGTCTGGCAGGAAGATGGTGGGATTGTCTGAAAGTCTTATTCACAGAAGAACAGATCCAGGGTCACGCACAATTCAACTTGTGCCTTGTACTGGAGTGAACCCTATGAAACTGCCGTTTTTATAAGTCTAGAAAGGCCAACCACCCACTCCAGTGTTCTTGGGCTTCCCTTGTGGCTCAGCTGGTAAAGAATCCGCCTGCAATGCAGGAGACCTGGTTCAATCCCTGGGTTGGGAAGATCCCCTAGAGAAGGGAAAGTCTACCTACTCCAGTATTCTGGCCTGGAGAATTCCATGGACTGTAAAGTCCATGGGGTCACAAAGAGTCAGACTGAGAGACTTTCACTTTCTTTCAGAAAGGCCAACTATTGGCCATTTCATATGAGCCAGCCTAATACTCATAGAAACAAACCATTGTGTCTGCCTCTCAGGATGTGGGTGCACAATGTGGCAGACGGGTCACCTGAGGCCCCAGACCTTGCAAAGGCTGGCACCATTCTGGGCATCGGAGGGCTCAGACCACATGCGATTAGGGAAGGCAGGAAGGAACCACAGGACACTGAATTTTGGATTTGAGCCTGGATTGCAATCCTGGCTCCAGCAGAGAAGGTTGTTTGGTTTTTCTGCTCAGTTTTCTCATTTGTAAAATATGGAAAGCAGTATCCACTTCCAAGCGTGTTGAAAAGATAACAACGGCTAACCCACAGAAGTGCTCAACCTCTGAGAAGTCTTGGACCAAACTGCCTATAAAAGCCTTCACAGAGCACCTGACCGAAGTTCAGTGCTCAGCCCTAACTGCATCACCACCCTCATCATTGGTCCAAGCACAAAGGGGAGCAAATCACTTCCTCTCTTATTCCTTCATAACGTCTTAGACGTTCCTCCTCTGTACCTACCTCTGTTGGGATTTTCTGACCACATCTGTCCCCATGACCAGACTACAAGCCCTTTCAGAGTGGATACCATGTTGTATTTGTTTATGACACGGGCAGGAGGGGAGGAGGGCTGGAAAGGAGGTAAGCGGGTATGTGAAGGAGGCAGGGTGGGGATGGATCATTGTTTAAGAAGGGGAAGCAGATTAACCCTAGAAAGAGAACTGCCTTCTGTTCACCAAACCTCTGGCTGGCTATTGCAGTGGTAAAAAGTTCGGACACTGGGTGAGATCTAGAAGAAGGAAGAGGGAGACACAGCCCAGATTCCCTTGCAGAGCAAAATGAGAGCAGTGTCTTGAGAACTGAGGAAAGACACAGAGGTGGAGAGTGAGGAGGACCAGCCAGGTAGGCAGAGACTGCAACTAAACAGGTGCAGGAAGAGATTCCCAGGGGTGGGGTACACCAAAGGATGTTTCAAAAAGAAAATAGATGCCTATTATTAAGTTTTTACTTTCCATAAATTATTATTCTGATACAAGAGAAACACGAGATAATAGGGGAAGAAAAAAAATTCCCTTCTTCCCTTCTAGACTCTTTGGCTGGTCTAATAATTAAATCTACATAAGAGATTAATGGGAAAATGTAATTTTGTATATGCCTGAGCCTTAATAAAATAGGAGACTCAAAGGCAGTCAGGTAATTGAGGCTTACATGCCATCCTGAGGGAAGGAAGGGGACAAGGGTCTGGGGCTTGAAAGGACAGGAAGACAGCTCACAGGAAGAGCAAATATTTGGTAAACAAATGTTTGCCCGGCCATGCAGATAAGCCTCTCCAGTGAAAAAAGTTCTCTCTGGTAATAGAGTTCTTCCTGGTATAGGCTTCCTTCTAAATCCTTTCAGTCAGTTAAGGAGGAGGAAAAAAGCTTGTCCTTAGTCTGATGGGTCCTGACCACTTTCGGCTTAAAATAAGCCACATGCTAACCAGCATTTTGGGGAGTCTCATATTCTGCTCCTTTTCAAGATGCAGCTGCAAGGAAAAGGAGATTTTTCTTTCTCATTTTATAGCTCTTCTGAGCTTGGCCCCTCCTCTAATCTTTCCATGAGTGTATATATATATATATATATATTTCTTTTGTAATGCATTAAAATGTGACCCACCTCCACCCCACTCCCTCGATGGGGAATTACACTGCGTTGAGTCAGGAACACTTTGGCAGGGGAGAGAAGGACTTAATCAAAAAGGGTAAGGCTGGCATGCTAAAGGATGACAAAAAAATGAAAGATGAGGTAAGATGCAGAAAAGAGGAGAAGTCAGTGGAAGTAGGAAATTGAAGCAAAAGGCTTAAACATAAACCTGTAGACTCTTCAGAGGTATGGTATGCATAGGAATTGGTTTTCTTTTCCACCAGACACAGAGCAGGGGTTACCTCAGCTAAGTGTGTGTAAATATGCATGTGTGCATGTCTTAAATGAGCTAATGAAAATGTAGATGGGCAAGCCTGGGACACCCAAGGAACAGCCAGATGGTCTGGGTTTAAATCCTACGTCAGCCCTTTAAGACCTACTAAATTGGGATATATTTCTTCGCTCTAAGCCTCAGTTTTCTTAAGTGTAAAACAGGGATAGTATTACTACTGCCTCATAATTTGCTGCAAGTTTTTAAACAAGTCCATGTGACACGTAGAGAACAATGTCTGACACTGAATTTTAGTTATCAGAGTCCGGTGTCCTCTTGATCTCCTTTCATTGAATGGATGCCCCCAATGTCAGCTGGAGCTCAGAAAAGAGTAGAGATGCTCACATACCACAGTCAGGAACTCCTGCTCCCGCTTCTCTACCTCTGCTCTGCTCCATTGCTTCTGGAGCTGAGGTCCCTGGATTGATCATCAGCATCCTCTGGGAATTTGTTAGACAAGCCACTTCTTGGGCCCCTCCCCAGATCTTCTGACTCTCCAGTAGGTTGAGTGCCTACTCACGTTTGAGAACCAAAGCTCTCTTCCCTCTGGGAGGCTAATGGGGGAACTTCAGGGTGCCCCCTGCAGGGTGGAGGCCCCCCTTAGGCTTCCTTATAAGGAAAGAACTCAACTATATCTCCAATGAGCAAACATGTCCCCAGAAACAATCTCATAAGCAGTCCTATGTGATAACCGGGCTGTAGGTCCACCTGGCTTTCCTTTTCCCACCTGTGGTCTGACTCAGTTATTTATCACCTTTCCCTGGTACTGGCTTCCTGGGTGGCGCTGGTGGTAAAGAACCCACATGCAATGTAGGAGACACACTGAGATGTGGGTTCAATCCCTGGGTCGGTCCCTGGCTGGTCTGAGGGCATTGGTGTTTACAATTAATTGATCATAGCCAGGTACAGATTTCTCTGGAGGAGGAAATGGCAACCCATTCCAGTATTTTTGCCTGGAAAATCACATGGACTGAGGAGCCTGGCAGGCTACAGTCCATGGGGTTGCAAAGAGTTGGACACGACTGAGTGACTAAGCAGGCAAGTCTGGTACTGATCCCCCAGTTTTCCTTCCATCCTGACGCCTTCACAGAGAGGGGGGATGTCAGTAAGGATTCATAAACATCTGCCAAGGACTCCTGACGCAAAGGGCTTCTTGGACCCTGGAGGAGGTTCTGATTTTACCAGCCCCTCCCATCCAGTGTTCTAGGACTCGGACACTTGCAGGGCCCAGAATCTTGGTTTTCACCATGACATTTACAGAGCAGCTAAGCCTGCTCATTGAAAATCATCCAGGGCTTGGCAGACAGTAATGTGGCTGGCTGACCTCCAGCAGTTGGCAAACGGCATGGCACATTAAATGTCACTGTGGGCTTTGTTTGGTTCTAAATTGAAAAATTGCTAGAGTTATGAAAGCTTACAAACCTCACAAACCTGGGGAGGAAAAGAAATGTCCTGCTTTTCTTTGTCTCCTGCACAGACTACATCACCAGGGAAAAACCAGAGCCCCCTGCACCCCTCTCTCAACCCATCCCCCTGCCCCACTCACACACTGAAGGGCATCCGACAGCCATGGAGCCCATGACCAAGAGTGTGTTTCCAGAACTCCTCTTGCTGGTGAGAAAGAATGTGGAACCGTTACTAATTCAAAGCAGATCTGACCTAGCTACAGACCCCTGCACACTTTCCCAGGATCCTCTACCCTCCCTTTCTCTTTGCTTCTGAAAAGGAATGTTCATGCTCATTTGTATATAAACATCCATCACCAGCAGAATCCTAGTCTGGGTCTTAAAACTGGAAGGGCATTCAAGGGCACAGGGGTCTAGACTGTGCTTTCAAGCTGGTAGGTTTACTGCTCCCATTGTCCGCATGACACAGTTGAATCCAGAAAGTAAGTACCTAGCCCACGGTCCTACCAGGAGTAAGTGCAGAGTTCAGACCCAGGCCTCTGGCTTTCTCCCCTTGATCACAGAGCCTCTTTCCCTCTGAGATCAGACCCCAGAACTAGAAGCGTGTTCTTCAATCACTCTACCCTTTCCAGCTGCAGCCTGCAATGACGTTTTCTCATATGCAATCTCATCAATAGAGTTAATCCAACCGGATCATCATGTTTTTGCTGTTGTTCAGCCAACTCCCTCCCGCTAGCACGTTTCACCTCCAGAATGAGGACACCTTGCTCTGGGGGCAGGTGTGAGCCTGGGAGCGCCCATTCGCTGACATTTAGGTCAGGAGGAGGCAGGGTCGTGCATGTTTCACGAGCTGACTCTCCTCCAAGAGGCTTGGAAGAAGATGACTGCCAGGAAGCCCAGCCCACAGTGGCCGATCCAAGGAGGCCGGAGGACTTGAAGCCTAAGAGTGGCTGAGACCTTCATTGTACCCTGCTTGTCCCCACTCAACCTCCTTGTTCTGTTTTGTTTTAATCCTGAGAGAGGGGGAAAAAAACAAGTCAGACAAAAAATTCTCTGGTTAGAATGTAGCACGAGGGGTGCCCCGAATCAGCCTGTTTTTCCCAACCTCTCTGATTCTGGACCCCTTTGCGCCCGTGTGGGGTGGGGTGAAGGGCCCTGACCAGGCCGCACAAGCCACCCTGTGCCTTCGGACCTTTGGTCTCCTCATCTGTGAAACACACCACTGTGCTCTTTATGGATTAGCTGTAAACCAATGTAAAGAGCATGGTGTAAAGACCAGCTCCTTTTCTTCATTCCTGATAAATCAAGCGCATTTTTCCACTTAAATGAATTTGCATTATAATGGGGGGCAGCTTCAGGCCTTGGCAACAAGTCCAAGAAGAGAGTAGGCAATGTGTCTGGAGCAGGCAACGGACCCTAACAACAAAAGTTCAAAGGTCACAGAGGCAGAGGAGGCTAAAGTCACAAGGGAAGCAGCTGGGACTTCAATAGTTTCTTGTGTCATTCTTCATGTGTGGAAAGGCCCCTGGTTGTCACAAAGCAGCTCTGCGTGTCACTTTAGCGTGCAATTATTGAGCTCCTGCTCTGTGCTCTGTCCCCAACAGTTGCCACAACGTCTTTATTTCCACTTTGTCCTCCTCCTAACCAAAACCAACCCCACCTTAGTCTCTCTTATCCTATTTTCTCCAAATCCTTCCACCAACCCCCACCAACCAATCTCAGCTGCCCCCATACCTGCCTTGTTTGGATGGACATCATGAGAAAGCCTGCCCCTTGGGGCCAGCACAGGGCACAGAGAACTACCCCCATTGAAAGAGACGGGCAGGGACAGATAAGATTCATCTCCTGAAAGGCATTTCCAGGGTATTTCTCTGGTGACAGAAGAACCAGTCAGGAAGATCTGTGCCCCTCCTGAGTTGAACAGATTCTGTCTACTTCTCATTTCTAACTAAACCTCAAGAACAGGCAAGTTTTCTGGAAAGACCAGGCTTCCTTCTAACCTTCCACGATGTCCTTCTTCCCTTCGGCCACTTGCATGTTTCTCTCTTCGGAAGGGTGCTTGTAGAGAAGTGGAACTTCTTTAGCATAGAGGAACTCAAGTCCATAAAATGTGGCTTCTGGCTCTTAAAATCTATGTCAATAAATGTCAGAAAAATCGCTACTGGCAGGTAGGGCAATTTTACAAAATTAAGTGTGAACACTTTGGATCTCTGCACTTGTCATTCCGAGGCTCTGACTCTGAAGCCAAGGGCTGGCCCTTGTCATGGAGTGCCAGGACTGGACTGGAAGTATCAGTGTACATCCCATAGAACATCAGAGCCCCAGTAAGGCCTTGGCAAGAATATGCCAGCCTCCTACTGGGGGCCATCTGGATAGACTGACCCACCTTTGGGAACAGATAGTGAGTCTCACACCAGGATAATGTCCTTCACTGGAAAGCAAGCTGTGCTCATGTACACTGTCAAGTTCAAGCATCTCTGCACGGGCTCAAGGCTGTCTACCTTACGTCACCTCTCACCACGCCCTACCTTACACTTTGTGCTCCAACAGTAGCGAACCACTCAGAGGCCTCCACTTTATCTGTCGCCTCTGTGCCTTTGTGCAGGCTTGCCTTGACCAGAATGTCCTACACCCCACCCCGTGCGTACCTGGGTGATGTCTACCTACCTGTTAGGGTCCAGCTTAGGTATCACCACCTTTAGAAACTTGAATGTGGCCATGATTATGAATGCGGTGGCCTCCAAACCCAAGCAGGCCGAGGGTCGAATCTCTATTCATTCTCCCTAAACCTCAGTTTTCTTATTTATAAAATAGAAGCGAAAACATCAACTCTTTAGCGGTGTTAAAGAAAGCTGTGAAGGACTCAGGGTAGCTGACCCATAGTATTCAGTAGCCATTTCCCGTGTTTCCTCATTTCTCCACTCTGCCTTTCCATCCTAGTGTGGGCTGGGTGTCTATCTCTACTATTCTATGTGTGTGCAATTTAGAAATATACATTATTGAAGTATAACTTACATACAATAGAATGTACCCATTTAAGTGTATGTTTTGACGAGTTTCCATTTATGTGAACACCTGTGCATACCTGTGTCTATGGAACATTTCTATCACTCCTAAAGCCTTCTTTGTGCCCTTACTGGTTAATCCTCATGCCTCGATTTCTGGGCCCAGGCAACCATGATCTCTTTTTACTGCTAGAGATCATATTATCTTTTCCAGAGCATCACATAAACGGAATCATACAGTATATATTCTTTTGTGCTTTGTACACTCAGTATAATCAGTTCATTCAGTTTTGAGATCCCCAGCATGCTTCAACAGTAACTTGTCCCTTGTAGCTCTGCTTTTAACTTTGGCTTTTAATTAATTTGCTTCCTCCACTAGACTCTGAATCTCTCAAACATTCTTTTTCTTCTCTGGTTCCCAAAGAGGCACTCAGTAAATGTTAGGGGGAAGAAAGGGGAGAGGAAATGAGAGAGTTGTCATGGGGACTGGCGAAGATCTTGGCGCAACCTTGCATCTTGTCCACCCCTGGGCGGCAGTATTCACATTCCCAGCAGAACCACACACAGACACTTACAGCAGCCAGTCCACAGCCACCAGCAGGCTGATGTCCTCGGTCGGCAGGCCTACAGCCGTCAGAATAAGGAGCATGGTGACCAGCCCAGCACTGGGAATACTGGCTGCACCAACGCTGGCCAGTGTGGCCGTGAGGCTGTGAGAACAAAAAAGGTCAGGTCAAAGGAAGAGAAAGTAGCCTTGCCAAAACCATCACTGGCAGGCAATTTTAAGCTCTAATTTTCCCAGCAGTCATAAAATCCCTTTTTCCTCCCAAGGAATAGAGGAATTTGGAGTACCACGAGCCAGGAAATAGGGTCTATTTGAGTTTTGCTCATCTGATAGAAGCTTACAAATTCATGGATCAGAGTCTTGCCCCCATCATGACATGCAATTCACCAAATATATCACAGGGCTCAAATAAGGTAAGCATGGCTCTAAACGCAGGCAAGGAAATACTAAAGAAGAAAAACAAATCACCCTTAATCCTTCCACAGGAATACCACTGCATTCATTTCTGCTTACGTCTTTATGTCTCTGTGAGAAACAGAGACTTCTAGACTAAGTGGCAAGAGAGTCTGAGGAGGTCATTGCCAACATTAACATGAGAACTCAGAATAGCAAACATCCAGACTCAGTTGAGTGGACATCGGGGAAACAAACTGACAGAATTCCAAATGACATTAAGCTTTAGATGCCTGGACATTTCACCATGGGCTGGGAAGTACATTATTCAGAAAGAGGGTGCCAAGAAAAGATAATAAAACAATGGGAGCCCTTCCTCCCGAAACATCTCATTCCTTGCTTTCCAAGGAATGCCAAGGGCATACCCAGTGCCATTTTGAAGTTGTCTCTGGAAACGAGTTTAATCTAGGGTTCAAGCACCCCGCCTAGACACCAGAGGGCCTCTGTAGTCCAGCAAAGGACAGTGACTTTTTCTCCCTCTATTCTGGATGCTATTTATAAAAGCTGTCATTTATGAATGGACAGCTTATAAAAATATGGATTCCCAATTTGCTTTTCTGACTGCTGAAAAGAAAAAGGGGGCGGCTTTCTCTGTGGTTATATAAAGTTGTTTTTTTTGTTTTTTTCTTTACAGTTTTTATAGAGTTTTTAGAGTAGGTCTTCTGGCTTCAAACAAAGAATCAGACTCCCAAGCTGGGTTGCCAATTGGCGTGTCCATGTACAAAACCCTGGTATTACAGTAAAAAGGAACTTGAATTTACCTAATCTGACACATGAGGAAAGAAAGTTCCCAGGAGGCTTTGTGATTTGCACTGGTTTTTCCATATTGCCATCCTTCCCCCACTTAGGCTTATCACAAAACAGATACTCCCCCTAGGTGGGATTAGAACCCATCTTTGCTTCTACCCTGCCCCAGCAATACAGAGCTGATGTAAGGGTTTAAAGAGCTCCATTTTGGGGGGTGGGGAGCATCCACTTAGGTCATAGAAGATAGTAATTAGTAGTGGTTATCAGAGAAGGTTCTCAAGTTGAACGACCCAGCTTCAAATCCCAATTCTGCCACTTGTTAAGCACGTGACTTTGGGCAACTTACTTAACCTCTCTGTGCCTTGATTCCCTTATCTGTAAAATAAGAGATAACAATGGGGTCGCACTCATGGAGTATGCAGGAGCTCAGAAATTAAGCACTTAGAAGAGGCTGGCACACTGCAAATTCCCCTCCCCCTAATACATGTGAATTCTTATTCTTATTGGGAAATTCGGGCAGGATGAGGCCGCTTTGCGATGAAAACTTCCCTAAAGTCCCAAGAGCTGGCAGGTGGGAATTCTCAGTCATCTCCCCAAGATGGAGAGAACACACCAGGGAAGGGGAACTTCCCAAGTTCCAGCAGTCTCGGCTGAGGCTGTTTTTTTCGCAACCTCAATTGCTTCTGTTCTGTGAGTCACTCTTGCACATCCCTGGGTGCTGTGCCCACATTGTTACCCCTTGGTTGTGTGAGACAAACTTCTGTAAAGAAATCTTCCTGGAAGTTGGTTCTCTTTCTGTTCCTCCATCTGTCACTCCCTGACCTGAACATAGGCGGGGTGTCTATGGAATTCTAAGCCCTGCAATAGCCCCTAGGTGGAGATCTTCCCTCTCTTTATCCCTTCCAGATTTTCACATCATTCTGCTCCTCTGGCTCACTTCTCTGGCTGGTTTTTGGATGTTGTACAAGATACCACACACACATTAATTGCAGCAGAACCTCACAGTAACCCTGTAAGGTACATCTGGCTGTACCATCAATTGGACGGGTGGAGAAACTTAGGGTCACTCAGCTTGAACATGGTCTGCTGGGATTTGAGTACTCGTCTGCTCGATTCCAATGCCATGCTGCCTTTTTATGTCTCTTGATCCCTCCTCACATTGAACTCTGCTACTGCTACTGCTACTGCTAAGTCACTTCAGTCGTGTCTGACTCTGTGTGACCCCATAGACGGCAGCCTACCAGGCTCCCCTACCCCTGGGATTCTCCAAGCAAGAACATTGGAGTGGGTTGCCATTTCCTTCTCCAATGCATGAAAGTGAAAAGTGAAAGTGAAGTCGCTCAGTCGTGTCCGACTCCTAGCGACCCCATGGACTGCAGCCTACCAGGCTCCTCCACCCATGGAATTTTCCAGGCAGGAGTACTGGAGTGGGGTGCCATTGCCTTCTCCGCACATTGAACTCTAAGACTTAACAAATTTGCTGAGAATTCCTGGCCACTGTTTTGCTACATGCAGGGAACTGAGAAGACGAGAAATGTACTTGGAAGCACAGCAATGAAGCTAGACTTGGCTATTTTCCTCTGACTAAATTGGAACTACATACACTACACATACTATGTAGCAGCCAGGAAACTATCTAACTACATATACTACATATACATATACTACATATGGAGTATACGAACTACATATACTCCTTGGTGGGGGGTGTCTCCCAGAGATAGCCCTTGTGATGTCTACAAACAGCAGAGTTGATTGAACTTGCCAGGGGCACCACTATTAAATATATTTGGCCAACTTTATCCTTTGTCCTGTGAAAATTCTCAGTACTATCATTATTAAAATAAAGGGTAGATTTAAATAATTCAAGCACTATCTCAGTCACCTGGTCCGATCTGCAAGTTCTCATCTAATGATGTGGGCTTGATGGGAAGCATGGTTGCTTCATCAATGAGAGACTTCAGAGACATTAAAAAGCCCCATTTGTCTTTGAATTTTAAAGTAAGGGAGGTTGGTTTGTCTTTGAATTTTAAAGTAAGGGAGGTTGGTTTGTCTTTGAATTTAAAAGGAAGGGAGGTTGGCAGTCCTATACACAATCTGTTAGGACATGACTTAGAAGGCTTGATAATTTGACGTAAAGCATGTTTTCCACTGAGTAACATCATGTTACTCACTATATCACTGTCACATTTTTCTGTCATATGCTAGGAGTACTGTATTTGATTAATAAGCATCAATAATAGTAATAATACTAGTAGCTAAGATTTATTGACAGGTAACTACATATCAGGCATGGTGCTCTAAACCACCCTAGAATACGTGATTATTGTCCTATTGTTTGAAATTGAGGCTCCTTTAGAGTACTGCTATAGATTGAGGTGCATCCTCCCCAAATTCATTTGTTGAAGCCCTAATCTCCAATGTGATGGTACTTGGAGATGGAGCCTCGGTCATGAAGGTAGAGTTCTCATGGTGGGATTAGTGCCCTTGTAAGAGGAGACATAAGAGAACTTGCTGTCTCTCTCCAGGTACCAAGGTAAGGCCATGTGAGTGAACATCTAGAAGGCTGTTACTTGCAAATCTGGAAGAGGACATTCTTCAGGGGCTGAACCCACTGGCACCTTAATCTTGGACTTCCCATCCTCCAGAACTGTAAGAGATAAACACCTTCTGTTTGAGCCAAATAGTCTGTGGTATTTTGTTACACAGCCTGAGCTGACTGAAAAAGTACATACCTCCTAGGATGGTTGTTAGGATTAGATAAATTAATACATACAAGTAGGTGTGATCTTTAAGTCTGCAGAGAAGCAATATGTCTTTAATGACATATTGGAAAAATATTCTTTCTGAATTTTTAAAAATGATAATTACATAGATAAAATGACTTTAGCAAAAACAAAAAAATTATTATTTATTTGTAATAAAATGTTATGTGCTACATTGAGGAATCTCTTCCTCCAAGTACTTTATCAGTTATGCTGTCATTCCCTGGAATGCTGAAGGGAGCATATTTTAAGAAAAACTGGATCCAGAGTCAGTTGATGCTGGTCCCAGTAACAGCCCTTCTGGCTCATTACTGACAGTATTACAGCTTTGGACTGAAGCCTGTGCTTCTTCATCTATTAAATAAACATAGAAGCAACTGCCATGGAACATCATGCGATGGTTAAAAATCAATTAATATCAAATTTCTGAAGCAATTTCACATAGGTAATACAAACAGAAGACATTAGTGTGAGCCTGCTTCATTCCTCTTCCAATCTTCCCTTTGAGCTTGCCAATAATTCCTCTTCTCGTTTATGTCTTTCACCATCCTTCTACCCGGATAACTGAAACTGAAGTGGCCTCTGTGAAACGGAATTAGTGTGGAAGGGACAAAAAGGTAAAGGGTTGTTTCAGTGCTTCACCCCACGCACTTCACTCACCTTACGGTCACAATCTGGCCTCCGTCTAGGACGACGCCATTCATCTGGGCTATAAAGATGGCGGCCACCGCTTCATAAAGGGCCGTACCATCCATGTTAATGGTTGCTCCGACTGGCAGGACAAATCTAGTCACACGCTTATCAATCCCCAGATTTTCTTCCAAGCAGCGGAAGGTGACAGGCAAAGTTCCAGCACTAAGGGATAACAAGAGAGACGAGAGTTATGTCCACTTTAGAGAAGCAGGATGAAGCACGATCTGAAATGCCACCACAAAGCTTTTGTTCTTTGTTCCAATCAAACAATGTGACTTGAAAAAAGCAGCATCTAGAACTAAATTAAAACCCACTGATTTGCCATATAGGCCATTACACAGTATTGAATAGAGTTCTGTACTCCAGTAAAAAATGTTTTAAATCCAAATAAATTTTAATTCTAGCAATAAAGCAAAACAAAAAACAAAACAGAAACAAACAAAAAAACCCTTGATTTGGAGGCTCAAATTCTATCTTATTAAGATGCTAATTAGGCAGCAAAATATTTTTGTTGGTTCTAGTTTTTGAGATCTACTCAGGGCTTCAGTTCTCATTTCCCTTTGGTCCCTGTTTCCGTCTTGGATTAAATATTCAAAACCTGTGTGATTGCCCACATTAATGGGGCTGCAAAATAAAGGTAAGGAAAAGGATCAGCTACTAATAGTAAGACAGAATGAGGAATTTTTGAATGACCCATAATTTTATGCTAGAAACACTGTTTCCAACAAGATTAACTACATGGGTTGTACCCAGCCCTTGGGAATTGCCCTGAGCTGGCTTGCTAATTTTGAGAAAGCTGGAGAAATATGGTAAGCACCATTCAGCAAGAATCCAAGTTTCTAGAAATTCCCTGGGGATCCTCAAAGACATTCCAACTCCCTGATAAATCGTCATTGCCAACTCTAGAGTCTCTCCTATGACTTAGGGCAGAAAAGCTCTGTAGCTAATCAAAGACCCAATGTGGAGTGACTTCACTCCCACTCCTCCCAGGCGTGGGATGCAAATTCATGACCATAGGAATCAATCTCAAAGGCCAGAACTCCTGACATGTTCAGTGTCTTCTAAAAGAGGAGACCTACAAGAGTAAGAGTTGCTGAAAGCCAGACTATTTATTTCCATGTGGATAGAGGTGATGGGAGGGCAAGTGGATTTGCTTCAAAGTTTAATGAATATGGAAAGCAACGCAGAACATTCCAACTGCCATGGGAATACCTTGTGAGCCATTCTCTTTTTTCTTATTCAAACTTGAGCAAACTGACTTGAGAGAAAGCCCTAGTGTGGACGGCACATTTGTCTCTCTTGTCTTTATAGCCTTAGTCATAGTTCCCTTCTACTTGTCAGAATTAGGGCTAGACAAAAACCTTTGCAAAGGTCTCGGTTTCTCAGAGCGGAAGAGGACCATCAGCTTCAGGCATGATAAATAAAACGCAGATTTCAGGACCAGCTCAGAACCAAGGACCCTGAAGCTCCAAACTTAGGGTCTCCTAAATCTGCACCTTAACATCCCACAGACCCACAAGCCCTATTAACAACCTTAGAGAAGGCAGAGTCATCTTACTGAACCATTCTTTGTGATTTCAGGTCAGGGGTCTGTCTCATGCCTCCTCTTTGGCTTTAGGTAGGGAAAAGTTATGGATGTTTGGAGACGTCTCATTAAAAAAACCCTAGGAACCCCAGGGAAAAGGTTGGGGTCTGGCCTCATTTACATGCGGGGGTGTCGTTGTACCTGGCTTGCTGCCCCAGCTATTTCAAGAGAAGTTAGTGTCCTTTGGCTTCCCTGGTGGCTCAGATGGCAAAGAATCTGCCTGCAATGCAGGAGACCCAGGTTGGCTCCCTAGGTGGGGAAGATCCCCTGGAAAGGGAATGGCAACCCACTCCAGTATTCTTGCCTAGAGAATTTCATGGACAGAGAAGTCTGGTGGGTACAGTCCATGGGGTCACAAACAGTCGAATACAAGGGAGCAACTAATATTTTCACTTTCACTTTCACTTCAGTTGAGTCGCTCACTCGTGTCTGACTCTATGTGACCCCATGAATCGCAGCACGCCAGGCCTCCCTGTCCATCAGCAACTCCCGGGATTCACTCAGACTCACGTCCATCAAGTCCGTGATGCCATCCAGCCAAATCATCCTCTGTCGTTCCCTTCTCCTCCTGCCCCCAATCCCTCCCAGCATCAGAGTCTTTTCCAACTTTCACTTAATGTCCTTTATTCCTCTCCCATACCCCCAGCCCCTTTCTAAGACCCTTTGACGTCACCAGGACACCACGATTGGTCTGAAATGGCAGCACAGCTGTGGTCTGAAATGGGCAGCTAGATTCTCACTGGTATGAATCTAAGGACACTGCTGGGACGACTGGAATATATCCACTATTATTGCTGCATTCATTTCCCCACACTGTCATCAAAGGGTCTTTAGACAATTCAACAGACTAAGGAACACAATTGGTGAGGCATGAAAATATTCTTAGTGCCACTAGGGAATATGCTTTGTGTCTTAAAAATCCATATGTACCCCATCAGTCCAAATTAGGATTTGAGAATTTTAAGTCTTTCTTGTATTGACAGGCTGACATTCTGACATTGGTTTTTTTTTTTTTTTTTTGGCTCCTGCCTCCATGGTCATATGACATTCTTCAAATGTTGCTGATTATAACTGTCTGGTACTCCAGATTTTTCTTTTTTTTTATCCAGATTAGTTTTAACAGCAGGCACTGAAGTCAGGGGGATGCAGCGAGATGTGTCCCAGGCCACTCCCACCCCAATCCGGCTGCCCTGATACCAGCCCCTGTGCCTATTGAGAAAATGGGGCTAACCCTCCCCTCTATGTCCCATTCAGGCCAAGGTCTGAGGAGGTAGAAAGTGTATTTAACTGGCTGTCCCTGGGGCTTTTCCCTTGTGGTCATAATGGGAAAGAAACCTTGAGTTAATTCTCAGTACATGACTCCTGCCACAGTGACTTTAAAAAGAAAATAAAAGAAATTCTGCTGCTGCTGCTAAGTCGCTTCAGTTGTGTCCAACTCTGTGCGACCCCGTAGACGGCAGCCCACCAGGCTCCTCCGTCCCTGAGATTCTCCAGGCAAGAACACTGGAGTGGGTTGCCATTTCCTTCTCCAATGCGTGAAAGTGAAAAGTGAAAGTGAAGTCGCTCAGTCGTGTCTGACTCTTAGCGACCCCATGGACTGCAGCCTACCAGGCTCCTCTGTCCATGGGATTTTCTACATCCAGGCAAAAGCCACATTTTAACCAAAGATTAAAACCATATTCTTTTTTCAAACAAAATACAAGGTAAAAGGGGAGAAATGAGTCTAATATTTGTGGTCTTGGTCAGATAACCCAAGAATTTGTCTTTGATTTAGATATAATTTTGGGTTTTCCCTATGATTTTAAGATTTACCTTTGTTGTATAAAGAGACTAGGATAATTGTCTAGTCATTCAAAAGAAAAGATAATATTTTGAGATAGTATAGATATCAAAACCACAATGGCACTGGAAGAAAATATAAAGTAATATTTTACAATCTTTAGTGGAAAAGATATTCCTAAGCAAAGTCAGAATTTTAAATACTAAAGGAAAATATTGATGACTTTGTGCTCAGTCGCTTCAGTCATGTCCAACTCTTTGCAACACTATGGACTGTAGCCCGCCAGGCTTCTCTGTCAGTGGAATTTTCCAGGCAAGAATACTGGAGTGGGTTGCCATGCCCTTCTCCAGGGGATCTTCCTGAGCCAGGGATCAAGCCTGTGTTTCCTGTACTGCAGGGAGAATCTTTTTATCACTGAGCCACCGGGGAAGCTCCACAAATTAAAATCTGCTAGTGATACAAAGCACAGTAAAATTTTAAGACAAATATCAAGTGAAGAGGGGCATTATTTGCAACATATGATACATAAGTTGATATTTTTATACATGAAGAGAGCCGAAAATCAATCAGGAAAGAATACCCCAACAAGAAATTGAGCTCACAAACAATTCACAGGGCAGGGGAGGGGAGAGAAGGATGGTCAAAAAGAACACAAAAAGATGTTTTCCCTCCCCAGTAATCAGAGTAACGCAAACTCAGTGAGATCACTTTTCACCAATAGGTTTGGAAAGTGTTAAAATGACTGCTTTTATGTCCCCAGTTAGTAGGGACATAAACTAACGTACTTTTCCAAATAGTAATCTGGTGATATGCTTCAAAACCATCAAGGTACTTACCACCAGATTCAGAAACTCGAAATTTATCCTGAGATCATCAGACATCCTTGCAGAGATGTATTTACAAGGATGCGTGTCACAGCCCTATTCAATATACAAGGCTTAAATATACATTTGGGATGTGGTTGTAATATAGTACATACAGCGTATTATTACGAAGTTGAAAAATAGTAGTAATATAAATATAGTTATAGTAAGAGCTATATCATAACTCTTATGTTGACCAGTGAAAATTTTGTTGTTTTGGGTTTAGTCACTAAGTTGTGGTCCTACTCTTTTGCAATCCCATGAACTGTAGCCCGCTGGGCTTCCGTCCATGGGATTTCCCGGGCAAGAATACTGGAGTGGGTTGCTATTTCCTTCCGCAAGGGATCTTCTCGACCTGCTTTAGCAATGTACAATATCTGCACATAATAAGAAATGGAAATGTGCATAACTGTAAAGATTAACTAAAATGTTACTACTTAGGTATCAGTGGTGATGCCTGTTTTTTCTCCAAACTTTTATTCACTGTCTGAACTTGTCATAATGAGCAAACATCATGCTCGTAACCAGAAAACAAAAATAAAACTAAACCTGATTGTTTTTATTTTTGAAAAAAGTTAACTTTTTCACTAAAAAGACAGGATGTTTATGGATAGAACTCTTTAGCCATAAGAAATTTATAGGACCAAGAAGGAAAAAGGAAATTTTGGAGTGCTTACCTTCATCTTGGGAAACCAAATGCAGAATCTAGATCTCCCAGATTGTATATATTTTCACTTTTTCTGAAACCTTACATTCTACTAGTCCAAACTTCTCATTGATTTGCACGATGGAAATATAATTTGGCTTCCTAGGTATCAGCACTAGGGGCCTATTATGTAACTTAAGAAAAACCTGATGGCCTGCTCAGTAGTTCAGAAGCAGCAGTTTCTCTGTGTCACAGAGTAGCTGCCTTCCTGGCAGAGCATGGTCATGGGCTCTGTAACAAGGACCTGCCAACCTGTGACTCCAGAGATAACACTGAGCTGTGGGTTGCGGAGTTTGTTTGTCTCCCTGCCACCTACTTTATGGCCTCAATCTTTGTTTCTCGAACCAAGGATACATGTGCAGAAATAAAAGCAAATATTGCAGGCGGAGAAAATAAAACTCTCTTAGTCTTGGAAGTTCGACATTGTTTGGTGTTTCTTATGTACTTGTTTTTGTTATTTGTTGGTTTGTTTTTGCTAAATTCAGTCCAAAGTGGTATCCAAGAAAGAAGAGTTTTTGCTTTTTTTGTCTGCATATCTCTGGAGCCCTCGCTGCCTTCTGAGGCACTGGAACTAGGTAACAAAGAAGGAACCAACTCTTAGCCAATATCAAGTCAAATCAATACCAACTGGACTTTCCTCAAAATCAATGGGACTGAATAGTCCATTACAGGTTCAAAGACTTGTTTGATTTCCGGTTTGTTTGAAAAATCTCACCTAATCTACCATTCACCCTGCAAAACCTTTTTCTCTTATTCTTGAAAAATTACTCAATAGAGTGATATGCTGTAATAGCATTTTTCAAATCACAGGTGAGAGAATTTCTTATATAAAATAGCATCCTGTTACACCCTTTTGGAAAATATTTAAAGCTGAACTAATGCTATATGTGCTTCCCTGGTGGCTCAGATCATAAAGAATCTGCATGCAATGTGGGAGACCCTGGTTCAATCCCTCGGTTGGGAAGATCTCTTAAAGAAGGGAATGGCTACCCACTCCAATATTCTTGCCTGGAGAATACCAAGGATAGAGGAGACTGGCAGGCTACAGTCCATGAAGTCACAAAGAATCGGACATGACTGAGCTACTAACACTTTTCCTTAATGCTATATGTGGCAAATTATGCCTAAAGATGAACAGTATGCATTCACCTGGGAAATGTTATATGAGATCATAGTTCCAGGACAGCAGCATACCAGCAAAAAGTTCAGCAGAAAAATCAAAAGTTCCTAAAAGGATCCAAGAATCTACAGTGTTCTACTTTTTCAAAAATATTTTAATAATATGTGAAAAGTGTTCTCATTGAATATTGTGATGGGAAGATTTTGAAAAAGGAGTGGCAAGTTAAAGGAGCGAGCAGAGAGAAATGGTGATTTCTTGTGTTCTCTACCTGGAAGCGGTACCCAGGGCAGTGATCCAAGCTTGGAAAATGCCAGCAAAAAAGGAGAAAGGGTTTTTCCTGGTCACTAGAAAGTAAATCAAGGGGAGAAAGATCCCCCCATGGATGATGAGGCCGACAATCACCGTGATCATGTACATCCCCAGTTGCCTAGCAACCACTTCTAAGTCCTTGATTGCAATGATCTTCCCACAGATTAGGCAGGCAATACCCAGGGGAGAGTACCTGAAAAATAGAAAAGAAAAAGCATGAAAGAGCTGGTGATGGGATTTAGAATTTAAAATCTGGGCCCTCCTAGGTACCATACCCTGAGGAAAACCCTCCACATTTCTGTACAAAGAGTGTTTACAAAAGAGGACCAGGAGATTCAATACATACTATATTTTGCTTCTGACTAGCCACATCATCTGAAATCTTTCCTATGGACCCAGTGGCTCCTGCTCTGATGAAAAATCCCAAGATAAACTTTGTTGCTCAGGTAATTTTTTAGGGCTAGAGGAGACAAGTTTTACCACCTCTTAAGTAAGCACCACGCTTAAAGTTAAGAGACACCCAGGTTACATCTTTACTAATCTTGTTTGACTTCTCTATTCCATATCTCCTTTCTTGAAAACTGAGAATAAATCTAGAGCTTCCAAGAAAAATTATCCGAGTTTCATCAATTTATGAACACTGGTGTTTGTAAATTGTGCTTTGTTCTTGGCTTGGAAGGAATCTAGAGAAAGAGAGAGAGAGCTGCCCAAACAAGAAAATCATATGAGCCAACGAACATGTTTAGAGAAATGTGATTTTATCACTTCCAAGTTTGAAAGTATTTCTTTCCATACTTACTCCAACAAGAATGCTGGCTGCCACTCATCATATTTCAAGCATTATGGGGAGAGATCCACACATTTAATTCTTACCACAACCCTAAAACCAAGATCTCATTATGGCTGTTTGGCAAATGAGGAAATTGAGGTTTGGAAAACTTACATGACTGGCCCAAGATCATGAAACCAGGAAAGAGGAGGAGGAGAATAATCTCAGATCTGTGAAACTCTACCACTGGGGGTTTTCACCTCTACCCACCAAACCACTTCCTTGAAGGAGCAGTTGCAGCTTTTTGTACAGAAGCAAACAATTTGTCACCTATCAATCTATCCTAAGATAAACTTATTTTATATGTCTATATTATTATTATTTTATAGTATGCTTGGAAACAATCTACTATCGTCCTCATTCTTCATTCAGCCAACCATGTTTTTTCTCTCACCTTGGGTATACTTTTCACATTGCTGCTGCTGCTGCTAAGTCGCTTCAGTCGTGTCCAACTCTGTGCGACCCCATAGACGGCAGCCCAGCAGGCTCCCCTGTCCTTGGGATTCTCCAGGCAAGAACACTGGAGTGGGTTGCCATTTCCTTCTCCAATGCATGAAAGTGAAAAGTGAAAGTGAAGTCGCTCAGTCGTGTCCGACTCTTAGCGACCCCATGGACTGCAGCCCACCAGGCTCCTCCGTCCATGGGATTTTCCAGGCAAGAGTACTGTAGTGGGGTGCCATCGCCTTCTCCATCATATGTTTGGCAACACCCCTTTTTCACTGCTTAACCTGCTGGTGTTGGAGCATGAAATTGTTCAGCCTGTGACACTTCTGACTGAAATGAATATGTCTGTGGGAACATTGCTACCTTATTAAGAATTATGAATATATTTGAAAGAAAGACTGTGGGGCAAATGAAGTCAGGCTCCCAGCTGGGGGAGGGGAGTCAGAAAAAAGAGAAGGACAGCGAGCAGATTTGGTGGGTTTTTTTCTATCAGTTGTGTTTGGAGCAAGCAAGCACTTCCTGGATTAAAGCCAAACCATGAGGCGTGGATGAGAGTCATATGCACAATTGCACGAGGTGTGGAGCTTATCCAGCCATTTACCAGCTCTATAACCTTCGTTGATGACTTATTTCCATTTTACAGATGTGCAAGTCAAGGCTTAGAGAGGCTAACTACAACCTCATGGGATTGGTGTGAGAATTAGGTTTGTTTGTTTTTTTTAATGTGGATTTTTTAAGTCTTTACTGAATGTGTCACAATACTGCTTCTGTTTTATGCCTTGGATTTTTGGCCACAAGGCATGTGGTATCTCAGCTCCCCAAGGAAGGAAGGAAGGTGAAGTCGCTCAGTTGTGTCTGACTCTTTGTGACCCCATGGACTGTAGTCTACCAGGCTCCTCCGTCCATGGGATTTTCCAGGCAAGAATACTGGAATGGGTAGCCTTTCCCTTTTCCAGGAGATCTTCCCGACCCAGGGGTTGAACCCAGGTCTCCCACGTTGTAGGCAGACATTTTACCATCTGAGCCACCAGGGAAGGGAATCAAACCTGCACCTCTGGCATTGGAAGGCAAAATCCTAATTACTGGTCCACCAGGGAAGTCCGTGATCACATTTTTGAACTTTCATATATGGACACACTATCAGAAGTCCTGCCCCCACCAATCCTTGTCAGCACCATTAGCTCTCCGATTGCTGACACAGGTGTGCATGCTTAGCCGCTCAGTCATGTCCAATTCTTTTCGACCCTGTGAAGTGTAGCCTGCCAGGCTTCTCTGTCCATGGGATTTTTCAGGTGAGAATACTGGAGTGGGTTCCTATTTCCTCCTTCAGGGGATCTTCCCAGCCCAGGAACTGAACCCACAGCTCCTGTGTCTCCTGCATTGCAAGCAGATTCTTTACCCATTGAGCCATGGGGAACCCCCCTGACACAGGGGTCCCTTGCATGTTCTGTTTCCACACATCTGCTCCATGTCCCCTAGTCACCATGCTGAATGAGTCAAGTCCGAGTTAAAAGAGACTTCCTAAGGCTTCCTTGGTGGCTCAGCTGGTAAAGAATCAGCCTGCAAAGTGGAAGAACTGGGTTCGATCCCTGGGTTGGGAAGATCCCCTGGAGAAGGAGTCGGCTACCCACTCCAGTATTCTGGCCTGGAGAATTCCAAGGACAGAGGAGCTTGGCAGGCTACAGTCCCTGGGGTCACAATGAGTCAGACATGACTGAGTGACTTTCACTTTCACTTTCAAGGTATCTCACAGGCTACTGCCACCCAACTACAGGTGATTTTATGAGCAAGCGCTCAAGATCACCACTTAAAGTGATGAAGCAAACAACCAAAGCCGTAAACCAAAGTGCATGAAGAGGCTGAGAACTCTCGTGAGGTTTCTAAAGTCAAGTGATGCCCAGCAGTTTCGAAATCAGAAGGATATGACTACAGAGTTGGGAGAGGGAATGGCTCCCATGCTGCCCTGAAACTGGCTGTATCCTCAGCTCTCGGCAGCATTTTCAAAGCCATTGATTCATCCAGGACTGGCCCGTGGCATCTTTTTCTTACTGTTGCATCACTCTTTCCTTCCTCCGCCCACTTCGCACCTCAGTTCTTGTTATCTTAAGGTTCTCACCAAGGTCTGCTCTCTACTCCACAAACAGGCTCATCCACAGCACTAATGTACTCCGATCTCAGTCTGTGTAACCGCAGACTCCTGCCTCCAAATCACCTGGCCTGCCTGAAACAACATGGATTCCCTAGACCCACCACATAGGGACTGAGTTAGAATTTCCCAGAGCTAGCCACTTTCACTTTTCACTTTCATGCATTGGAGAAGGAAATGGCAACCTACTCCAGTGGTCTTGCCTGGAGAATCCCAGGGATGGGGGAGCCTGGTGGGCTGCCATCTATGGGGTCGCACAGAGTCGGACACGACTGAAGCGACTTAGCAGCAGCAGCAGCAGCAGCCTTGGGGCATTTATACCTCAAACAAGTTCCCCAGGTCATTCTGATGTATCTAGAAATCACTGTTTTCAGCAATAAAACCTGATATGCAATGGCTGAAATACAGATATTCCTTGGTTAGTCTTTGGAAACCATTTCCTTTATTTAGCTGCAACTTATTCTAGGCTTCCAGTTTTAACCCACTAAAATGATTAACTGGGGACTTTCAAAGACAGGACAGATGGTGGGCCAGATGCTTGGAGTGGATGGAGGTAAGTGGAGGGACTTTCTCAGTCCTGCCCTGAAGTCACTGTGGTTCTGTCCCACATGTTGCCAGTAACAACACTGGTCTACCAGTTTGGGGCAGATTTCAAGAGAACTCAAGAGGTGGAAGAGCTTGTCAATAAAGATAAACATTCCAAAAATTACCCAAGGTGCTGTCTGAATTCAGGGTAAGGAAGAAACACAAATCTCCATTTTCCCAGTTTACTTTGGGAGAGGTTCTGGCTATCCAAAAAGTCACTTTTGCTGAGAGTTACCATATGGGGGTTAGAACTTTTTATCAATACAGAGTGAAAGTCAGTTCATGGAGCCTCCAGGCTCCATTATATCACATTGTTGTTGGCAGAGAAGACATGCTCAAAAGTATTTTGGAAGTGAAAGAATAAATGGACGGATGAGTGGGTGGGTGGATAGGGGGTGGATGGATGGTGGTGGTAGTAGGTTAACTGAGAAGGAGAGTTGAAACAGTGAGGAGAGATTTCACTTCTTACTGTATGTTTCTATGGTGGTGAGATTATGAAAAGTTTTACTTTCTATATGTTTTGCAGGTTTTGAAAAAAAGTGTTTTAAAGCATTCTGCAAAAAATGAGGATATGAAAATCACACCGAAATTAAGAGTTTTTCTTTCTTTCTTTTAGGTGATTCAGAGGGCTTTGCAGGCTTTTTAAGGAATTCATGAGCACAGAGAAACAAATGTTATGGATTGAATTGATAATAATGGTAATAACAATATTGTGCCTGCAAGCGTGCTAAGTCACTTTAGTCATGTCTGACTCTTTGTGACCCCATGGACCGTAGCCCACCAGGCTCCTCTGTCCCTGGGATTCTCCAGGCAAGATTACTGGAGTGGGTTGCCATGCCCTCCTCCAGAGGGTCTTTCTGATCCAGGAATTGGACTCACATCTCCTGTGCCTCGTGCAGATAGATTCTTACTGCTGGGCCACCAGTTAAGAGAAAGTCGCTCAGTCATGCCCAGCTCTTTGTGACCCTATAAAGCAATGGCACCCCACTCCAGTACTCTTGCCTGGAAAATCCCATGGATGGAGGAGCCTGGAAGGCTGCAGTACGTGGGGTCGCTGAGGGTTGGACACGACTGAGCGACTTCACTTTCACTTTTCACTTTCATGCACTGGAGAAGGAAATGGCAACCCACTCCAGTGTTCTTGCCTGGAGAATCCCAGGGATGGAGGAGCCTGGTGGGCTGCCATCTATGGGGTCCCACAGAGTCAGACACGACTGAAGCAACTTAGCAGCAGCAGCAGCAGCAGACTATACAGTGAACTATACAGTGAATTGAACTGAAAACTATACAGTCCATGGAATTTTCCAGGCCAGAACACTAGAATGGGTAGCCTTTCCCTTCTCCAGGGGATCTTCCCAACTCAGGGATCAAACCCAGGTCTCCCGCCTTGCAGGCAGATTCTGTACCAGCTGAGCCACAAGAGAAGCCCCCTGAGCCACCAGGGAAGCCCTAATGACAATACTAGTTCATATAAAATGCTTAGACGGGTCCCAGCACACAGGAACTGCTCCACAACTATTTGTCACAATTTCACTCAATTCTCACAGCAACCCTATGATGTGGATTCTATGATCAATCTATCTCACAGGTCAAGATGAGGAGTGTAGAGTGTATCTGACTTACCTAACGTCACTCAGCTCATAAGAGGAGGATCCCAGGTTCAGATAGAAGTTGAGTTTAATAACACTTTTCTATAATTCCCATTACTAAGGCTGTGCAACACTGGGCAAGCTAACCAATGTGCATGGTTTTCTCATTGGGAAAATGAGGTTCACCAAAGTACCTATTTTTGGTAGGTCTTCAGTTCAGTTCAGTCCCTCAGTCGTGTCCGACTCTTTGTGACCCCATGAATTGCAGCATGCCAGGCCTCCCTGTCCATCACCAACTTCGAGAGCCTACTCAAACTCATGTTCATCATGTCCGTGATGCCATCCAATCATCTCATCCTCTGTTGTCCCCTTCTCCTCCTGCCTTCAATCTTTCCCAGCATCAGGGTCTTTTCCAGTGGGTCAGTTCTTCGCATCAGGTGGCCAAAGTATTGGAGTTTCAGCTTCAGTATCAGTCCTTCCAATGAATATTCAGGTTGGATCTCTTTGCAGTCCAAGGGAGTCTCAAGAGTCTTCTCCAACACCACAATTCAAAAGCATTAATTCTTTGGTGCTCAGCTTTCTTTATAGTCCAACTGTCACATCCATACATGACCACTGGAAAAACCATAGCTTTGACTAGACAGACCTTTGTTGGTAAAGTAACGTCTCTGCTTTTTAATATGCTGTCTAGGATGGTCATAACTTTTCTTCAAAGGAGCAAGCATCTTTTAATTTCATGGCTGCATTCACCATCTACAGTGATTTTGGAGCCCCCCAAAATAAAGTCTCTCACTGTTTCCATTGTTTCCCCATCTATTTGCCATGAAGTGATGGAACCAGATGCCATGATCTGAGTTTTCTGAATGTTGAGTTTTAAACCAACTTTTTCACTCTCCTCTTTCACTTTCATCAAGAGGCTCTTCAGTTCTTCTTCGCTTTCTGACATAAGGGGGTTTCATCTGTGTATCTGAGGTTATTGATATTTCTCCTGGCAATCTTGATTCCAGCTTGTGCTTCAACCAGCCCAGCATTTCTCATGATATACTCTGCATATAAGTTAAATAAGCAGGGTAACAATATACAGCCTTGACGTACTCCTTTTCCTATTTGGAACCAGTCTGTTGTTCCATGTCCAGTTCTAACTGCTGCTTCTTGACCAGCATACAGATTTTTCAGCAGGCAGGTCAGGTGGTCTGGCATTCCCATCTCTTTAAGAATTTTCCACAGTTGGTTGTAATCCACACAGTCAAAAGCTTTGGTGTAGTCAATAAAGCAGAAGTAGATGTTTTTCTTGAACTTTCTCACTTTTTTGATGATCCAGCAGATGTTGGCAATTTGATCTCTGGTTCCTCTGCCTTTTCTAAATCCAGCTTGTACATCTGGAAGTTCATGGTTCACGTACTGTTAAAGCCTGGCTTGGAGAATTTTGAGCATTACTTTGCTAGATGAGTACAACTGTGTGGTAGTTTGAGCATTCTTTGGCATTGCCTTTCTTTGGGATTGGAATGAAAACTGACCTTTCCCAGTCCTGTGGCCACTGCTGAGTTTTCCAGATTTGTTGGCATATTGAGTGCAGCACTTTCACTAGGTCTTACTGTGACAAATAAAAGAGTCAATGCATGTAAAATACTGGAACAGTATTAGGCATGTAGCAGGAATTTGGAAAATCTTAGTTATGACCTAAAATAATAATTATAATAATTATTACCTTCTCAATAATAGATACAGGGGAGTAATTGAAAAAGTGCTGAACATATAGCAAGAATTTAGTAATTCTGTTATTAATTTAATATCCTAGTGGCTCAGACAGTAAAGAATCTGCTTGCAATGCAGAAGACACGGGTTCCATCCCTGGGTTGGAAGATCCCCTGGAGAAGGAAATGGCAACCCACTCCATTATTCTTGCCCGAGAAATCTCATGGACAGAGGAGCCTGGCGGGCTACAGTCCATGGGGTTGCAAAGAGTTGGACACAACTGAGTGACTAACATATCACACACTAGCATTGTTAGATTAATAGCAATCTCCTCAGTGATGCTTTGTGCTATTATTACTACTCTTTTCTAAAATTTTTAAACAACTTTTTATTTTACATCAGAGTATAGCCGATTAGTAATGTTGTGAAAGCTTCAGATAGACAGCAAAGGGACTCAACCATACATATGCATATATCCATTCTCCTGCAAACTCCTCTCTCATCCAGGCTGCCACATAACATTGAGAAGAATTCCCTGTGTATCCACTAGGACCTTGTTGGTCATTCATTTAAATACAACAATGTGTATGTGTCTATCCCAAAGTCTCTAACCATCTCTTGCCTCCATTCTTCCCCCTGGGAACCATAAGTTCATTCTCTAAGTCTGTGAGTCTGTTTCTGTTTTGTTCAGTTCAGTTCAGATCAGTCGCTCAGTCGTGTCCGATTTTTTGTGACCCCATGAATCACAGCACGCCAGGCCTCCCTGTCCATCACCAACTCCCAGAGTTCACTCAGACTCACGTCCATTGAGTCAGTGATGCCATCCAGCCATCTCATCCTCTGCTGTTCCCTTCTCCTCCTCCCCCCAATCCCTCCCAGCATCAGAGTCTTTTCCAATGAGTCAGCTCTTCGCATGAGGTAGTCAAAGTCCTGGAGTTTCAGCTTTAGCATCATTCCTTCCAAAGAAATCCCAGGGCTGATCTCCTTCAGGATGGACTGGTTGGATCTCCTTGTAGTCCAAAGGCCTCTCAAGAGTCTTCTCCAATACCACAGTTCAAAAGCATCAATTCTTCGGCGCTCAGCCTTCTTCACAGTCCAACTCTCACATCTATACATGACTGCAGGAAAAACCATAGCCTTGACTAGACGGACCTTTGTTGGCAAAGTAATGTCTCTGCTTTTCAATATGCTATCTAAATAAGTTCAATTGTATCATTTCTTTTTAGATCCCCCATATAAGGGATGTCATATGATATTTCTCCTTTTCTGTCTGACTTACTTCACTCAGCATGACAATCCCTAGATCCAACCATATTACTGCTGCTACAGCTAAGTCACTTCAGTCGTGTCCGACTCTGTGTGACCCCATAGACGGCAGCCCACCAGGCTCCCCCGTCCCTGGGATTCTCCAGGAAAGAACACTGGAGTAGGCTGCCATTTCCTTCTCCAATGCATGAAAGTGAAAAGTGACAGTGAAGTTGCTCAGTCATGTCCAATCCTCAGCGACCCCATGGATTGCAGCCCACCAGATTCCTCCGTCCATGGGATTTTCCAGGCAAGAGTACTGGAGTGGGGTGCCATTGCCTTCTCCGAACCATATTACTACATATGGCATTATTTCATTCTCCTTAATGGCTAATATTCCATTGTACATATGTACCATATCTTCTTTGCTCATTCACCTGTCAATGGACATTTAGGTTGCTTCCATGTCTTGGCTACTGTAAACAGCGCTGCAATGAACATTGGGATGCATGTATCCTATCGGATCATATTTTTGGGGGGTATATGGCCAGGAGGGGGATTGTAGGGTCATATGGCAGCACTAGTTTGTTATTTAACTATTATTACTGTTCTTACTATTGCATAAAGAAGACTACAAAAGAACTCTGATGATTTAAGCCTTGAGGATGTCAGTTAAGATGTGGTTGGCTGTTTTATCCAGAACCTTCTTATACACATCGTTATCAACTGCTGGCAAGGCAGCTGAAGAATGAAATAAATGTGTAGGATTGACATCTCATGTCATACTACACCCTCCAGACTGCTGGGCTGGATGTGGTAACCAAGCAGCTGTCAGAAACCATTCCATAGGCCTTGCTCCTGACTCACAATTGCTCTTCATCTCCAGGGATATGATGTTAAATCTTTAGGAGTTTTGGTTTCAGTGAGGAGGAAACATTTTGATCCACACCCACTCCATCCCTGGGGAGAAGGGAGGCTACACTTTATCCCATGACTCATTTGATTTCCTAGAAGATTCCTCCTGCTTCAAGGGCTCAGTGGAAATGACATGGCATGGATGAAGGAAGGAATTTTCATACACAACCCACATCATTGGCATCATAGTAAAGAAAACTGAGCTGCATACTTGAGGGTGCTCACTTTGCTAGGAATTCTAGGAAGTAAAGGCAGATCTTTAATGTTTAAAACTAAGAGGCCTGTTCTGCATTGCATATTCAGTTCAGTTCAGTCACTCAGTCATGTGCGACTCTTTGCGACCCCATGAATCACAGCACACCAGGCCTCCCTGTCCATCACCAACTGCTGGAGTCTACCCAAACCCATGTCCATTGAGTCAGTGATGCCATCTAACCATCTCATCCTCTGTCGTCCCCTTCTCCTCCTGCCTTCTATCTTTCCCAACATCAGGGTCTTTTCTAATGAGTCAGCTCTTCGCATCAGGTGGCCAAAGTATTGGACTTTCAGCTTCAACATCAGTCCTTCCAGTGAACACCCAGGACTGATCTCCTTTAGGATGGACTGGTTGAATCTCCTTGCAGTCCAAGGAACTCTCAAGAGTCTTCTCCAACACCACAGTTCAAAAGCATCAATTCTTCAGCTCTCAGCTTTCTTTATAGTCCAACTCTCACACCCATACATGACTACTGGAAAAAACCATAGCTTTGACTAGACGGACCCAAAGCCTTTGACAGTGTGGATCACAATAAACTGCAAAACCCTGAAGGAGATGGGAATACCAGACCATCTGACCTGCCTCTTGAGAAACCTGTATGCAGGTCAGGAAGCAACAGTTAGAACTGGACATGGAACAGACAGGTTCCAAATAGGAAAAGGAGTACGTCAAGGCTGTATATTGTTACCCTGCTTATTTAACTTATATGCAGAGTACATCATGAGAAATGCTGGGCTGGAGGAAGTTTTACATATTACCATTTATTAAACTTTCAGCAAGCTCAGAATGGATTCAAAAGACAAAAGACTATTTTTTTTTGGCCGTGAGTATGTGGGATCTTAGTTCCCCAACCAGGGATCGAACTTACGCCCTCTGCATTGGAAGCATGGTGCCTTAACCACTGGACCACCAGAGAAGTCCTTAAAAGATATTTTAAAATATTTTTACAGCATGACATTGTGTGTGACTTTAAATCTTCACACAAAAGAAATATTTAGAAATCTAGCCTTGCCTGGGAAGTTGAAGAATCAATACAATAATTGAAAAGAACACACTATTGTACGAGAATCTTTTCCGTGTTTCCAAAGTCAATAAAGCAATGATCAGAACAGACCTGAACTATTAACTATGGTTCATGAAATCATGAGGAACATCTTCTTGATCTGAGACCCTGGGGCTTTCAGCTCGCCCACTTGTTCCTGAAGTTTTAGTAGGAATTTACTACAGGCACATCACTGTACTTGGTGATAAAATACAAGTTGAGAACAGATTTTTTCCTTGTAAGGTGGGAAGTAAGGGCCAAGAAAAGGAAGAAGAGATGAAACAGGTGGAATTTCAGGGGAAGGAAAGTGGAGGAGGATTGGGGAGGCAGGTGCAGGGGGCTGGAACAGGCAGAGTGAAGGACTCTGTAACCCAGAATTCCCGTGGCAAACAGAACACAAGTGTTGTTTGGTCTAAGAGTGGTTTTACTTTATTCCCAGGTAGGCATACAGGACCATTGTAGGGATCTGAAATGAATACATGTAAAAATCGTTCTATCTGGTAGATACTGAACACGAGAAATTTCCAGTAACTGGAGGTGATACAGATCCCTTGTGAAGGAGAAGAAGCTTATGCTGTCCTGGGCTACCCTAGACTTCAGAACCACTGACCATAAACACACATGAGATGAAGTGGAGACAACACCACTTACATGATTCAAACAACAAAACCCCCACCCCACGTACACACCAAAGACTTTGATATCAGTATAAACACCAGCTCCTCTTCTCCCTGGCTATATAATCTTAGGCAAGTTAATTCACCTCCATGAACCTCAATTGCCTTTTCTGTCAATTGGGAACCATAATACCATCTTTGCAGGGTTGTGGGGATTACACTTGAGAGGTACGAAGCACTCTCATGACTCTTGGCAGATAAAAGGAAAGCCAGAAAGATCATGATGATCATAACAATGTTAAAGAATCAAGATTTAGCGTCTCTGGACCACAGCTTTCTCTACTGTAAAACTAGAGGGTGGAACCAGATTTCCAAGAGCACTTAATCCTGTGTGATGGCACTTTTTCTTGCATGGCCTGAGAACTGCCTCTTATTTATTTATTTATTCATCATCTGTATGAGTCATGAGAACCCAGATCTAAGAGGCATTTCATTTTGGACACCAGAATACTGGAGAAGTGATTCTTCCACACACCCTGGGTCATGCCACATCCTTGGGATCTTGGCCCTATCTCAGTGCAGTGTATCCTGATATTGCTCAGATTCACTATTACTGATTGATATTTCCAGCTTGTCTGATTTTTGGTTTTTTGGTTTTGTGTGTATGTGTGTGTTCTTTTCCTCCAGGGCACAGATGGGTGAACTTTTTATGTAAGGGGTCAAACAGTAAACTTTATAGGCTTTGCAGCCTATGCAGTCTTGATCACAACTACTCAACTCTGTCTTTTAGCACAAAAGCAACCCTAGACAATACATGAGCAAATAGGTAGGATGGGTCCCAACAAAACTATTTATGGGCACTGAATATGAATTTTGCATAACCAAGTGTTGTGATTATTAATATTCTGGATTTTTTTTTCAGCAAAATAAAAACATAGAACCCATTCTTAACTCACAGGCCACACAAAACAAATGGCAGATAAGATCTGGCCCACAGGCTTTATAGTTTTCCTGCTCATTATCTATGGAAAGTTCCAAAAAAGAGAGTTCCATTCCTTTTTTTCAAAGTCTTTCCAGAGAAATCTTTCCTTGATTCATGCCTGCTCACTCTTTCCTGCTAGGAGGGTTCAGGGTCCTATGGAGACCCCATGACCACCTCACACCCCCACCACAATGATGTAAGAACAGATCCACTTACCACATGATCATGATCACTAACTTCATTACAATTTCATTCAAAATGTTGAAGAATTCCACCATCAACTTGGCCTGCTCGCCCATCTTCCCCATGGCAATGCCAAAAGCAATGAAAAACCCTATCAGACCTGTTGGGGGAATCACAGAACACAAAAGGACAAATGATAAGATATGTGTTTTCTTCTTGTTCATAACCATCCCCTGTGTATGCAGCCACATTCTCACCACCAGCTGCCCTATGAATTAAGCACTAAAAGACAGAAGTATTATGTCCCACACTGAAAATACCTTTCCCCTGCATAATTATGGCTTTCCTGAATATTTTCCACATGAGCAAGTTGAACTATAAGCAGGTTAGGTCCTTGGAGAAAATTAATTCATTTTCATTCCAAACTAAAAAGTATTCTCTTCTCTCTCTCCGCCCCACCACTCACTTATGAAGTCATGTGTAAGCAGATTCCATTAGTACATAGATTAATGATGAAAGGCTTGTTGGGACTTGGGGATTATCATGCAAGCCTTGGAGCCAATATTAGAAGAGTAGAGACCAATTAGCCAATTCAGTCTTTGCCAGGGTTATATCTGTATTAGTTTGGTGTTATCCCAAATTAATGCATGGTTGGTATATGTTTCACTCTAGGAAAATCCTAAACATGAAATTATTTTTCTATTGCTTATTTGAGAAGGAGGAAGAAATCTTGAAAAATCAAAGGGAAAGCAATGAGAAATCCAAAACAGCTGGGAAACCCCAGATGACCCAGTTTGTTTGGATTTAACCTGTTATTTATTAATTCATCATCATTTTTCCCATGGTCCAAACGGTTAGAACACTTTCTTTTTTATTGTGTGTGCTTTTTTTTTTTTTCAGAATCATAAAACTAGAATATACTCTTTGTTATTTCCTAGACCCTTGGCCCTCTCCTCCTTTTACTTGATGTCACTTGACTTCCATCTAAGTGCAGCCCCACCCCAGCTCCCAGGGTAGATCTAATCCCAGGCCAGGAGGGTCTGGGGAACCCTGTCCCCACCTCTTGATGTCAGTGTCAAAATGCACTAAGTCCTGGACCAAGACCAACCGCCAACCTTGGATCTTATTTCTGTGTTGTCTTTGCCTCATTCTCTGAGTATCTGTCCTGGAAACCTGCCTGATATGTTAGTTCCTCCAAGGCAAGACCCAGCTTTCTCTCTCCAGAAAATTCTCTCTGCCATCACTCTCTCTACCCCTCTTCCTCAGCATCTCACCCTGGAGTCTCATCCAGACTCCCCCAGTGTCTGGGGTGTGCTCCATGGCTAACAGATGTCCCCATACTGCCTGTGGGGGGTGGGTGTCTCTGGATTTCTGATAACCAGTCATCATGTGCCCCTCAACTACCAATCTGTGATTGCCAATCTTCGTGCTCCAATGCTAATGACTTGCATGGACTATAAACCAATGTCATTGTTCCCTTGGCAACAGGCCCTTGCTTGCCCATCTGACTTATTTTCTGCCCTGCAGTATGGGCCATCCACTCTTCCTTCTCTCCCCTTCCTCTTCCCTCTCTCCCCTTCCTCTTCCCTACACCTACTCTGTCCCACTTTGGCAGACTTTATTTCTAGCCCCTCCCTATTATATCCAGTTTCCTATAGTGTCCATTTATGTCCACAGTCTTGAGCCATATCAAGGTAAATTATAGCATTATGATTTGATTCTCTTAGAGGAAAATTCTTTCTGTCCAAACTTCTGAATTTACCTTTTCCGTAGTTACCAAAACCATTCACTTCTCATACCAAGTACATATCAACCCAGATTGTTCAACTATCCTTTGCTGGACCTTCTCTTCTTCAGAAAAAAGAATCTAGCACTTGCACTGAAATTCTTAATCCATGATATTTAATATTTCCCCCTTTTCAGCTCTTAGCCAGAAAGATTAACTAGTGACTTACAAGTCAGTTTTGGCCATAAACACAAAGGCTTAATAAGAATTAGTGTGACCTAGAATTAGAGTGACCTAGTTCTGCAGTAACAGAGGAAATCAAATTTAGGCTCATCTCAAACCCACAGAGAGGAGTTTTCTAGGTGTATGGTGAGTGATAGTCTGTGAATATCATGGCTGAGAAAAGCTAGTGTCACATGCTTAATTCCATCTGGAAAATTTAAGAGAAAATACCCAAGGTTTCAAGGTTCCAAAGAACTAGAATAAAATAGCATCCCTGGCAGGGTCAGCAGAAACTGTCCATCTCCATGAGTATAAGAGAGAGAGATGTTGAAAGGAGTAATCTCTCACAGGAGTTGACTTAAGTGGTTGAGATTGAATTGAAGTGAAGCCTAGAGTAGTCTGGAGGTTTGGGGAGTAGAGAAATGAGTCTTTAAAGAAGTGGGAGGCTGGAACCGGAGTTTTTATCTTCACTATTGCAATGCTTGATCCTCGGGACTTTCCAAAGCCAAAAAAACAAGCAAAAACCAAAAAAAAAAAAAAAAAGCCACCATCTCTGCCTTGGAAGACTATGGAAAGAACCTTATTTCAGCCATGATTTATAAATGGGAAGTTTCTCAACAGTCTAACTTCCCTTAGCTTTCCAGGGCCTCAATCTGCACTTAGAAGCCCATGGCCTGCCTGTCATTTCCCTCTGTAAACACTGCCTCATTGAACTCACTCACTGGAACAGCCAGTGTTTTGTTTGAACAAAGCCCTCTTAGACTTGGTCACTGGGATTGAGCGAGTCCTGAATGGTGTTGAAACTCCCCAATACAGCCAAAGGTCATGTGACTTCCCAGAATCCACCAAGACCCTGGAAATGACCACAAAAAGTCTTCTGAATGATTCACTCCAGAGCCCTGACCCCATTACTCATGGCCACAGTACAAAACGGTGGGGCTACATTGACCGTGGGTCGTGGGGGGGTCAAGGGGAGTTGGGAACGCCTGAAAGGGCCCCAGATATCCGGACAGTGGCAAAGAAGAGCCACTCAAGGTTGGATGCGGAGGGTGTTTGCAAATCCTTCTCCTCAGAGGAACTCTCCCACTTTCTCCTTCCTCCTCTCGCCTCCCACTGATTGTCAACAATATTTATTGATCTTCTGTTGCCTGGCAACCTGGTCTGCTTATCTCTTCCCTCACTCTCACTTCCTGCCAGGTCAAAGAAAAAGACACTTTTTAGTGGTGGGGCAATCTTGCTGAGTCAACCATTCTGGATGAGTAAGGAGTACAGTTACCAAATTGAGGGGAAAAAAAGGACTACCAGATGAAATCTGAATTTCAGATAAAGAATGCATTTTTTCAATGCAAGTATATCCGGTGCAATATTTGGGACATAACCCTTTAACACTATCTGTTGTTTATCTGAAATTCACATGAAATGGGCACCCTGTATATTAGCTGACACCCCTACCAAAGAGACAAGGGCATTTGATCTCTTAGATGACAAAGCGAGCTCAATCTTTTCTAAAGAGCTCTCATTCAAATCCTTAGAAAGCTCGCTCTGCATGGATCAGCATATTTCTTCCACATAGATTTCCCATTTCTCGTACCTTATAACCAAATGCCCCTCTGTCTTGGCTTGGGGACACCATTCTAGCAGCGGACTGGGTTATGGTGGGGAATGGACCCGGGGGTGGGTGGGGAGTAAACTGAGTGGGGAATATCCTCTGTGGGTTTTTCCTACTGAGCAGCTCACCTTTAATGACGAGAGCAGCTCACATGAGAAAGCACACGGCACGTACCGCTGGGCCCACATGCACAATCTCACTGAATCCTCGCAATGATCTACAAGAGAAATGCCAACTCCATGCCCACTTTACAGATGAATCTTGAGACATAGAGGAATCTGTCCACAATTAGATAATCAGTGAATGGTCCATATGGGATCTAAACAGGATCCAAACTGGTCTAACTGCAGAGTCCAAGAACCCCTGTGATGGCATGCTCAGAAGTTTCCACACTTGGGGAAAGGGCTCCCCGGAATACCAGAAAGTTAAAACAAAAGCTTCTCCTTTTGAGAAGTTCCTTTTAGCACCAATGCAACACTTCCCACTTCTAAAAGCACTGCCTTCTAAAAGACTGTGAGGACTGGGGTGGGACAGCTCCTATGCCTACACAGTCCTGGGACTCACACAAGGGTGGCTAGAAGAGAAAGAAATGAAAGACTCGGATGTGTAACCTCATGAAATGGAGAGTCAGAGAAAGTGACTGGCCAACACCAGGCAGAAAGTCGGGGGAAGTGCCCCGTGAGTGTCAGTCCCTCTCCTTCTCCGACTCCGGTCCCCACACCCCAACGACGTGGTATTGCTCCTGCCTTCTCCCTTGCCCTTCATCTCAGCTCTCAGTCCCAGTTACCCTCAAATCGCTCCCCAGAGAAAGCCTCTTGCTCCACCTACAGGACAGCAGGGCGACTGGCTTTCTGAGAAGGAAACCGGGAAGGCCAGCCGTGGGGCCCCGGCAGAGGTGTCTCCCGCAAGGAGATGAAGACAAGGGTACTCACCTAAGACGTTCATGCCGTCCTTGAACTCCAGGCCCTTCTTGATCACCACCTGGGTCTCCTCCGGAACCTCAGTCACAGTCTCATTCAATAGCGAGAGGACAGCATTGGTGGCATTGCCATCCTCGTCTGATGGGGGGGCCACCAGGACTTTCTTCGTCACTGTTTGGATCTAATGGGATGGAGGAAAAGAACATAAAGATGAGACGCTGTTAAAATCACCAAAATCCTAGCCAATTATGTGTTTTTAAATTCCTAACATGTCAAAATTAAGAAATGTCATAAACGAGATTATAAAATTGGGGAATATTTTATATGTCTGTATTTGACAGGGTGATGCCTTAAGGCACAAATACAGGTGAGAAATGGCTGTCCTCATCCCATGGTAGGGACAGGATTTATAACATCCTCTTGTAGTTACTATGAGCAGTATGGTCAGTAATGGGACACAAGCTTTGAGCGGAGGGACGCCTGTCTGCTTCTTTCATTCCCAGGGAGACAATATCAAATATGAGACCCAGTTGGATGACCTGCTGGCCCCCTTGACGGGTTCTGGATCTGGCCAGGAATAGGAGGGTCTTGGTGGGTGTCAGATCAGCACTCCATGACCCACACGATTTGCTTCTCTCTGCCTGGTTTCCGTCACATGGAGTCTTCACAGACCCACTTTCACGTGGGCTCCTCCCAGAGCCTGGCTCTGCTGGGGATTTCCATCTGGCTGCCAGATGTGCCAGCCACCAGCAGCCCCCACAGCAGGGAGGTGTGAGGTGGGAAGACAGCCTCTCCTTCCGGGCAATGATACCAAGACTTGCTCCATGTTCCCCAAGCATCTCTGGGCCAACAGTCCCCTAAGAAGCTCTCAAGCTGTTCCTCGACATCTGGGGCAGCCATCCTATTTTCAAAGGTGCCAGGCACTCTGCATGCTGTGAAAATGCAACGTCTGAGCCCAGAGAATCACTACCTCCCTGGGCATGAAAATAGAAGGCGTGCAGAATCCTAGAATGTCAGTGCCGGCACGTAGTAGGCAACAGATGGCTGAAGCCTGAATAGATACGGAAGAGGCATGGAGAAGTCAAGTGACTCGTCAGATGTCATAGAGTTATTGGGACTTCAGCTCAGATGCACTGACCACCCCCGAGTTCTTTCACCACCTGTGCTGCCTGCTAAACTATATGGACACAATCCTCCAGCAGCTGAGCCCAAGGGTAAGCAAAGCTGAACAGATCAGCTCTCCTAACTGGGAGAGGGAAGTACAGTGTACATGCCCTGGGGCGGGGCAGTGCTCTGTGTTCCAACCTGACAAATTTATATATAAATTTCCCATGCACTTGTGCTGGGAGAGGAGCAGGCCGGCTGAATGTAAGCAGGCAGCTCACAGCCCCCTTGGCCTGGGCAATGATGGCCCAAAGAGAGAATGCAGGGGGGAATCTGAAGGGACACCTCCATGGACAACAGAGTCATGTGCCTGGGGACAAAGTGGGGACCGTAGCCAAATACAGGCCTATTCTGAGAAGGCTAAAAAAGCTAAAGCTCAGGAGTAATGGCCATGTGTGTGCTCAGTCACGTCAGTCTTATCCGACTTTTTGTGGCCCCATGGACCGTAGCCTGCCAGGCTCTTCTGTCCCCAGGACTCTCCAGGCAAGATTACTGGACTGGGTTGCCATTCCCTTCTCCAGGGGATCTTCCTGATCCAGGGATCAAACCCATGTCTCTTGAGTCTCTTGCATTGGCAGGTGGATTCTTTACCACTAGCGCCACCACGGCCAATGGCCTGAATGAATGGTGGCCTCCAGGATCAGGTGGCCAGGTATACCACATTCATGCGACATCTGTCTACCTCTTATGTCAACAGGAGCCCCTCAAGACTCACAGGGCTGAGTAACCCTAGGACAGAGAGCTAGTAGTTACTAAACCAGGATTCAAAGTGAGTTCTATTGACTCCAAAATACAGCTCCCAAAGAGCACAGGTGAGTGGCTTGAGCTGGAGGCCAGGTGCTAGGGATGCTACCACTGAGATGGGGTTCTCTGCCTTTCTTTCTGGCAATGCCACGGTGGTCTAAGCATTCTTTGTCTTCCAACCCTCTTCAAGACCCTCCTAAGCCATTGGGATTGCCCATGGGTTAAGCTCCCTTTCCTCTGGGCTGCCCGGAGACTGGCCTACGAAATCTGCACCCTCCCTCAGCCTGAGGTAAAATATTCCACATTTTTTTTTTTTTCCCGGTAGTCCTAACCCAAAGGGACCATGTCCTTGGGCTTCGCTGGAGGATGAAGAGCTCACTCCTCATGTGAATTTTGCCAGTGGAGGGGTGGATCCAGGGCTGGGCGGGGCAGGGAATGGCCCGATCGTCTATCCTGGTGCTGCCCCCCACCCCCCAGTGCCCTTTGCTGAGAGCAGCAACATGCAGAGATTGCCCATCGACCAGACAGCTCAGGAAGCGTGAGCATGGCTGACACCACAGAACTCTCCTCTAGCTCACATCCACAGCTCTGGGGGCCTGCCTGCTTCTCAGTCCTGCCCCAGTCACTCAGACAAAAGAGGCTCCTTCTTGCATGGAGCATGGTCGTGATTGGGTACCGGAGGGAAGCCCAAATCTGTCCCTCTCCCCTCCCTCCGATACTGCTCCCACCCCAGGTCTCCTACTGGCTTGGCCTCCAGCTGCTCCAGCTCCAGGGAGCTCTTTCCAAAATGTTAAGAATAGACTTGGCACTTGGTTGTGTCCATCGCCCCAAAGCCAGCAAGCTTGTCTTTCTAAACAGGCTGGCTGAGGGGCAGGGGCATTAGAGAGAGGGTACCCAGAAGCACCCCTTCCCTAGCCTGTTTCATTCTTTTTTTTAAAATCTGTGACTGCTTGCAGGACAAAGAATGTTTTTATTGTCTTAAACGTATTTATTTATGGCTGCACTGGGTCTTCATTGCTTTCTCTAGTTGTGGTGAGTTGGGGCTCCTCTTTTTTGGGGCGTGAGGGCTTCTCGTGGCCGTGGCTTCTCTTGTTGTGAAGCACGGGCTCTACGTTACGCAGGCTTCAGTAGCTGCAGCACGCGGACTCAGCAGTCACGGCGCATGGGCTCAGCCATGCCGTGGCACATGGAATCTTCCCAGACCGGGGGCCACACCCATGTCCCCTGCACTGGCAGGCGGACTCCCGTCCACCACACCATCAGGGGAGTCCCCTAGTCAGTTTCTGGTCACTCCCCACTCAACTTCTCCTGCCTGGGACGGTTCCTTTAATATAGCTCCTTGCTACAAGTGCAAGTGAGCCTTGCAATGAGCCATCCAAAGTGGCCTTGGAAGGCAGAGACCTTATTCCAGATTCATCCAGAGTGCAGTGGCTCAGCAGTGGGTGGCAATGGCACCTTGAGGGCAGCTGGGAATGCAGACTTCTCTTCTCTGTAACCTGTTTCCTAAATTTATTCTTCTGTGAGTCACTGGAAATGGCTGAAGGAGGTTCCTTGGTTGTAGTTTACTTCCAACCAGGGCTAATGGGAACTGAGGTATATTCTAACCTAAACTAACTTTGGGTCTAGACGGCTGGCTGTCTGTTGAGGGGGGTCTGGGCAGCTGACTCAGTGGATGTACTTGAGAGAGGCTAGGATTTGGGACCCGGGACCCGGGACCCTTTGCTGCCATGCTTGCACCGAGGCAAATGTCTCCTCAAGCAACGGTAAAAAGAAGCTCTCAGGGACTAAAGACAACTGCAGGCGTGCACAGTTGAGGCAAATTATGAACAACATAATGCAAAAAGACCCAAAACCCAACTGCCACTTCTGAGGTTTCTGGAACAAAAGCAGGGTACCAGGCATGACCCCTGCACACAGCACCACCAAGGGAGTGGGCAGACCACCCAAGGCACCCTACTGGCCTAACCCCTGGACTACCCTACCCTCACCCAATTTAAGGGACCCGCTTGTCTTGCACCCCTGCACTCCCCCAACCCCTGCCCCCCGCCCCCCCACACACATTCAGGGACAGAACAAGAGAAGCTGTTACTTGTTCTCACTCCCTCCAGCTGCAGCCTGAGGTCAAATAAAGCCTTGCCTAAATTTCTCATATGACCTCTTATCAATTTCTAGAGTCTAAGAACTCTGGCCAGTAACATATCCAGCAGAATCAACATTTTTTAAAAATTGTGTGTTAAAAAAACAGATATGCGTGTATGCAGTTGGTAGGAGTATATACTGCTACAAATTTTGTAGGACCATTTTTTATAACATGAGCAAATTCAAAATATCAACTCTTTGGCAGGGCATGTTTTGCTTCTAAAATTTATCCTTTAGAAATACTACACAACAACAGAAAAAGAGATGACACTAAAACACTGTTAAACAAGAAAGTAGAATGTAACACTGTATGTATGATGCAATATTCCCAGATTGATATTTTTTTATTCTATACACACATACACAATACATATGTGACAAATATATATATATTTATTTATAGGAGGAAACATGAGTAGCCTAGGGAAGGGACATGGGGACTTGAATTTTTACTTTATGTGCATTCAGAAATTTCTTTAAATTTCTACAATCCTCAAATATTACTTTGTCAATAGTATTAATTTGATGAATACCCAATTACTGGGCCCATTCTGGAGATTCTGATTCTGTAGAACATAAATAAGCATTTTGAAATGGACCACACGTGGTTTTGCTACATTGCTAAGATCGAGAACCACCGAACTCTAGAGGGTTGTGGGCAAGGGTGATAAAAATGTGCCTGTGGATGATACAGAGACAAGAACCAAAAAGAAGAAAAAGAGACAAACAGGAAAAAGGAGAAGAGAGATTCTGGAGCTAAATGCTATTAAAAGTACTGCAAAAGAAATGGAAGTTAAAAAAAAAAAAGACTAAGCGACTCCTATCCGAAAATTCTGCCCCAGAGGATCCCCCACACTTAGGCAGAGACATAAATATGAAACAAATTATTGCCCACAGCTGGTTTGCTGAAATAGTCTCAAAGTTATCACCTGCATAACTTAAGAGTTTGGAGAAGCAAGACTATCAGAACTCTGGGTTACCTGCTGAAAACAGGCTTGGACAAGGTTTTCAGGGAAGAGATTCCGAATAAGGTCCAAAAAGGCATCTAAACTGGACACTTCATCGTTCTTCTTCCCAGGCCCCAGTTGCTTCTTGAGTTTGGGGTTCCCTGGGTGGATGGCCAGGACAAGGATGACCCCCAACACCGCAGCAATGATGGTTGTGGACATGTAGTACACCATAGCTCTTGTGCCTAAGCGGCCGCTGGCTTTAGCATCCAGGCCTGACAACCCTGGATAGAAAAAGAAATCCAGAAGGATTAGTTCTGTTATCTTCCTGTTACTTGCCCCTGTCTGCATACCTATAGTTTCCCCAGGTGCTCAGTGGTAAAGAATCCGCCTGCAATGCAGGGGACCTGGGTTTGATCCCAAGGTTGGGAAGATTCCCTGGAGGAGAAAATGGCAACCCACTCCAGTATTCTTGCCTGGAGAATCCCCATGGACAGAGGAGCCTGACGGCCTACAGTCCATGGGGTCGCAAACAGTCGGACACCACTGAAGCTACTTGGCACGCATACCTATAACCAACCCCCGGCTTTGTATTACTCAAATGTATTAATGATTAATTAAACCCCCTTCAACTGAATATTTGGTCAACGCCACAGTTTACGATTCAATTTTCCAAGGATATTTTTGAGGTTCTAGAGGGTGGTGCTAGTGGTAAAGAATCTGCCTGCCAATGCAGGAGACGCAAGAGACACAATTCTATCCCTGTGTCAGGAAGACCCCTTGGAGGAAACAGCAACCCACTCCAGTATTCTTGCCTGGAAAATCCCATGGACAGAGGAGCCTGGTGGGCTGCAGTCCATGGGGGTCATAAGAGTCAGACACGACTGAGCAACTTGATCAGACGCACACAGGGAACTGGGAAGAGTTGGAGAACATCTGGTCCAGGGTTTATAAACGGGTTGGTGACAACATTTTTTTCAGCCTGTGATAGTGAAAGTTGAATGCTCTATTCAATTTTCGATTCTGAGATTATGTCCTTCCCACTTCTTAAGTATTAAGAAATCCTTTCCTTATAAAGTGGTGATGCTGGTACATACTAGGTTTTTTTTGTTTGTTTGTTTGAAGGTCCTCACTTAGGGAAACAAAAGGTTGGTAGCCCTATGTATTCAAAATCTCTTTTGAATACATTGAGCGAGTGAGTGAGTGAAGTCGCTCAGTCATGTCTGACTCTTTGCGACCCCGTGGACTGTAGCCTACCTGGCTCCTCCGTCCATGGGATTCTCCAGGCAAGAATACTGGAGTGGGTTGCCATTTCCTTCTCCAGGGGATCTTCCCATCCCAGAGATCGAACCCATGTCTCCTGAATTACAGGCAGATGCTTTAACCTCTGAGCCATCAGGGAAGCCCCTGATGAATACGGGTCACAAAATCCAAAGTCTGGGAAAATGGAAGTGGTTCTAGCACAGCCCTATCACTCCTCACAGATGAAACCTGATGGAGACCACGTTTTCTGACCTTGTGTAGGGATGTGAGAACACATGCACAGAACACCCAGCATGGGTGGAAGCTCCATCGATATCTCAGAAGCTTCTGTGATGGTTAGCAGAAACTCCAAGCAAGTCACAAAAACTCCAGCCTTCACTGGGTTTTTTTCCAGTAGTTTCTTCAGTTGTTCTACTTCCTGGTTTCAGTTCCTGCTTTTACAGACTGAGACATGCAACATTTACTGGGCATCAGTCTTTTTTGCTATGGAGGAGGAAACTATTATTGACATTAACTTTTCTGAATGAAGCTGACCCATATATGACCTATTTGTCCTTACAGTCAATCTGAAGTCTAACTCTAGCTAATGGAAATGAAACTTCCTTACTGGGTTGGCTAATGTACAATCTATTAAACAGGCATGGAAAACAAATTTCTCTGGTTTCAAAAGGAGCTTTTAAAGTAAAATACAGCTTCATGCAGTCTGAGGCTGAATGCTAAGACCTTCCTGACACTGAGTGCCAACTCTTTCCCTCACTGGATTCATTGGCCAACCAGCTATGAGGCTGTAACAGCTGAATCTCTTGGAGTTACCAGAGCTTCACTACATTCATAAGGTGGACGGTCTAGAACAGATTTCTCAAGATCACCCAGCCTGTTGGTCCCCCAGATGCAAACCAAAGCCCAGCTCTTCATCCCTAACCCAGAGTTTAGTCTCTAAAATTCAATGATTTCAACAACATTTGAGTAATATTTGGTAAGGAGGAAACTACCTGTATAAGCCCAGGGAGGAGAAAAAATAAAATCCTTTCAAATGAAACAACTCTGAACCAAAAAATAAGTAGACATGAACTACACATTAAGGGTATCTTTCTTCTGAAACACTCCAAGAGTTTCATATCTAGTATTTCATTTATCTTTAATAACCACTTCCCTCTACACTCAATTAAATATTAAAGAAAAAACTTCTTTTTCTACATGTTATCTTTGTCAGTTTCTGAACAAATACAATTTAGAAAATGAGAAAAGTGTACATTAAAAATCAACATCTCTAGAGATGATCACTTTTAACATGTGGTTATTTCCTTTTTATCTTTTGTCGCTACACAGACAGATGGACCGACCAAACTCTTTTTCTTAGGGTTGCTTATTTCAGTTTTAGAGTTAGGAAAATCAAGACTCTGAAGAGAAATGACACAGAAGATGATCAGATTCATTGATTCAACCAAATTGAGATTTTATGGTCAGTCCAAAAGCTAGAGGAGTATGACCCACTTTGACCCAGTGCCAGAGAAGTAGTCTTACCTGTGATTAAACTGGAGATAATGAGAGGGAGAATGAGCATTTTCAGCATCCTCATGAGTATATCCCCTGGGAAGGCTATTAACATAACCACATCTGGGTGGATAGGAGATGCCAAGCGAAGAAGTCCTCCACATACTGCCCCCAGGATAACACCTATAAGGAAGGAGAAAAAATATGAATCTATTTTTTGCCCTCATCAAATGAATAGCTCTAGGGATATAGTTGGGAGAAGGCAATGGCACCCCACTCCAGTACTGTTGCCTGGAAAATCCCATGGATGGAGGAGCCTCTAGTAGGCTGCAGTCCATCGGGTTGCTAAGAGTTGGACACGACTGAGCGACTTCACTTTCACTTTTCACTTTCATGCATTGGAGAAGGAAATGGCAACCCATTCCAGTGTTCTTGCCTGGAGAATCCCATGGACGGAGAAGCCTGGTAGGCTGCAGTCCATGGGGTCACACAGAGTCGGACACGACTGAAGCGACTTAGCACCAGCAGCAGCAGCAGGGATATAGTTCAGTAACATTAACTTTTCTCGTACCTCTCTATTATCAGATGATGATTAACACATAACAAAAATACCATTAGAAAAGTGAAGTTAATTTTGTTGACTTGTGAGAAAATGTTTTCTATCTCCAACTCTTTGAAAAGGCCACACTGGAAGAGTCAAGAAGAGCCTTCTGAAGGCTCTGTGGGAAATATAACCTGGCAACTTGATCCCAATTTCTTTAGGATATCATCCACTTGCAGAGTCAGAGATTGTCAGTAGAAATAACCCACAACATCAGATATGATTCTCTTCCCAGCCTAGGCTGGGTACATGCCATGGTGTCTAATATATTTCTTATCTTTTTAACTGAATATCAGACAAAAGGAACATTTATGTGACCAAACTGGCGTTAGTTTTCTTTTTTCTACTTCCAGTCATTTGCCCATGGCTCATCCTCAAAGAGCTTTGTCTTTGACTGCTATGTCCTGATACATAATCTTGAAACGTGTTGATCTTAAGGGAGATCAAGGAGGGTGTCTAAAAATATAAGATTTGGGAGGAAACAATTTGAGCAGAAAAGCTACCAGGAGCCTTTCGCTTTGTATACTCAAGGATTCCACAACAAAACCTTGGATCGCTCCAAACTGGTGGCTCACATAAGCCACCCTTGTGGAAACCACAAATGGGGTCATAAGCATGACTAGAGTCGGGGAGGGAGGCAGGGGCATCCTAGGTACATGGCTATGGGATTAACCCCAGAGATGCAAAGAGAGTACGTAACACGGCCGGAAATCTGATATTTTTTTCTTCCACAAGTGAAGAGCACACTTTTTAAAAACTTACGATGAATGAAATTTCATCCTTTCTGTGGAGGGTAACCCTTGGAAAACCCTACCATGTCTGCGGTTTTCTTCTATTAAGTGAACTGAGCTGGGGCAAATGTCCACTCCCGACAGTAGTCCACTGACACCCAAGATGACTGGCTCAAAGGAGAGGGCGTGAAATGCCGTGGTTTCAGCACAAGAAACTGCAATTTCCCCCATTTTCAATAAATCCTGGTTGAAAACCCAAGGCCAAGTCTATGTCAACCGTCACACAAAAGTACAACCAGAGCCTGGGTGAGACCTGAAGCAGAGGAGCAAGGCTTCTGAGGTGGAGCTGGAGCAGGTCAAAGCTTCAGGACAAGCCTCTTCCACACTGACCTTGTTAGCTACCGTGCTAACTGAATCTAAGTTAATGAAGTGCATGGAGAATGTGAATCCTTGGAGTCCTGTTGGTGAGGTTTTGGCAACTGTTGCCTTTATCAAGATGCAGGTACTTCTCTAAATGTGGTATACTGATCATCTGCTTTGGAATCACCTAGAAGGTTTAAGGGGCTTCCCCGGTGGCTTAGTGGTAAAGAATCCGCCTGCCATGCCCAAGGTATAGGAGATGTGGGTTGGATCCCTGGGTGAGGAAGATCCCCTGGAGGAGGGCATGGCAACCCACCCCAGTATTCTTGCCTGGAAAATCCCATGGACAGAGGAGCCTGGCGGGCTACTGTCCCTATTGTCACAAAGGGCTGGACATGAGTGAAGCGACTGAGTGCACGCACACACACACACACATATGCACACATGCACAGAAGGTTTAAGATGCAGATTCCAAGGTCTCATGCAAATGGCCCACAGCACAGTCTGTGAGCAGGACCCGGGAATCTGCATGCTCATTTACCCACAGAAACTGGTCGTGCTCACTGGAATCTGAGATCCACTAGAACCCCAAGGAGGAAATCATGGCTGGGGCAGGTGAAAGGGAAAAGAGTCTCACTGAGGCGGCTGTGCCAGGGAAAAGGTGGGGTTAGGCAGCACGTGTGGCTTGCTTTCTGGGTTAGAGTGCCTGCTGCCAGAACCAGCTTCCACACAGAGCCAGGAGAGACCCGGGGCGGAGGAGTGGGTGGGGCCACCTGTCTCCTACCGAACACAGTCAGGGTGAGCAGGAGATTCTTCCCCAGCTTGTCGCACAAGCGCAGCCCCAGATGCCGTGGCTTTGGCTCCTCCGCACTCAGGTGGCTGTCGTGCATCCGTACTTCCACCTGCTTGGGCATGTTGTTGGCACTGAAACAGAAGTAAAGGCAGTGGTTAGAGTCTGCTGGGCACTGCCTCTCTGCAGTTTGAAGGGCTCAGGATGTAGAAGGCAAAACAGCCTCCCCAGGCACAGCTGGGATTCCGGAATCACTGGCAGGGAAGTAAAAAGTCAAAGAAACTCAGGGTGCCCTGGATGATAGTTCACCTGTAAGCAGGACACCAGGACACACCAAATGCCAATGAGCTAAGTGCTTTTATCCCTATTTTCTTGAATCATCGCAGGAAAGGCATTGCACAGGCAGTGGAAGGTTCTTCCAAGAGTCCCATGGTAACTCTCCAAGGCAAGTGTCCCTACCCCATTTCACAGAAAGTAATTTGTCCAGATATGTCTGGTTCCAAAATCTGAGCCCTTTCATTCTTGTATCAAGAACAAAAAGATGACTTTTTAATAATCTAAGGTCAGGAAAGTAACAGCCTGAGTCATTGCTAAATTAAATGCCTCTGAGCTCCAGTCTTCCCCATCCTGGACATGGAAAACTCAGACATGCTAGTAGTCCAAGTTCTACCTTTCTTTTGGAAAAGATGATTTTTCTAGTTTAAAAAAAATTGATTCCATTGTGGTTTTTAAAAGGTCACTTGCATTATCAGGACTCCTCTGAGCTGCCCAAGAGTCATGCTCCTCAGTGTCAAAGAAGCATCTCTCTAAGCAGCCTGTGATCGCCTCCAACTGCAGATGCATCCCAGTCCTCTTCCAGAAAAACCCCACGTGAACCCAAGCTCTGCTAAGTCATCCATCAGAGACTCTGCCAGGACAATGAGTAGATTGTCTCTTTTTTCCAGCTCTGTCACTTCCTGGGCCAAAAAGATTTCAAGTTTAAGCTTGGGGACCAACACAGGGAGGCCAGTTTTTTTTTACTTTGACATCTAAGGACATTTCTGTTAGCTGTCATTTATACTACCATCATGCAACAAACAAAAAAAAGATCTTTAACACCTTGAAAGACAAGTCACAGTCTCTGAATAAACAACTATTTCTGGGGACGCTAGTGGTAAAGAACCTGCCTGACGATGCAGGTAGACCCTAAGAGATGCCGGTTCAATCCCTGGGTTGGGAAGATCCCCTGGAGGAGGGCATGGCAACCCACTCCAGTATTCTTGCTTGGAAAATCCCATGGTCAGAGGAGCCTGGTGGCCTGTGGTCCACAGGGTAGCAAAGAGCTGGACACGACTGATTCACCTTAGCACACATGCCTTTCTTCAAGATAAACAGGTATCAGCCTTCCCCAGATATTCCCACCACAGACTGGAGAGACATTCCTTTGAAGTCAACACCAATCTGCAGACCAGTGGTTTGAAATCACTGGTTATACTGGAAATAGTGTGGATTTTGGAATCAGAGAGCCTGGGTTCAAATCATGACTCTATCACTTGCTAGCTGTGTGGTTTATAGAAAGAAGGGCTCGGGACTTCCCTGATGGTCCAGTGATTAATAATCTGCCTTCCAGCTCAGGGGGAATGTGTTTGACCCCTGGTCGGGGAACTAAGATCCCACGTGCCGTGAGGCAACTAAGTCCACATACCGAAACTAGTGAGCCCAGGGTCTCAACTAGAGAGCCTGTACTGCAAACTACAGAGCCCAGGCACTCTGGAGCCTGCAGACCACAGCTGGAGAGAAGCCTGTGTGGCTTCAAGGAAGAGTCCTCGTGCCATAACACCTGACATACCCATAAATAAACAAATATTCTCTAAAAAAAAAAAGAAAAAGGAAAGAAAGGCTCAAGGCCTACCTTGTGGAAGTTAAACATGATGATGTGTGTTAGGCAGCCAGCACGCATGGTCCCTTTCTCCAGGGAATATTCACGACAAGTGTGACATTTAACTTAGGGGACCCATCCAGTTGCACCACCATTCAAGACACCGTTAGGGACTTATAGCCATATGGTTTCCATAATGTAGTGGTTATCACGTTTGCCTAACACGTGAAAAGTCCCCAGTTCAAAACAGGGCAGAAACAATCTTTGGAGAAGGAAATGGCAATCCACTCCAGTACTCTTGCCTGGAAAATCCTGTGGAGGGAGGAGCCTGGTAGGCTATAGTCCATGGGGTTGCAAAGAGTTGGACACGACTGAGTGACTTCTCTTTCTTTCTTTCAAGACACCAAGCTTAGCTTCTGGACTCTCAGAATCAAGACCAGGGACCCAATACAATGTCTTACTTTTTCTTAACAAACTGCTTAATGTACTTGCTTCTAAAATATTTTAAAATTAGGAATAATGTAGCAAGGTCTGGTGGAACACTCAGATGAAAACATTAGTCAAAATAAAAGCATCTTAGTCTTCCTACAGTGGCCTAATTTTCTACTCATCTAGTTAGTTTGCGGGCACCCCCCGACTATCTGGCATGTGTGTATGTTAATGATCATTCAGGCAGTCTAAAGAAAACAGGGCAGGAAGTTCACTGCAAGCAGACAAGGGCTGTCTGACCAGCAAGCAGTAAAGACCATTTCCTCCCATCACCAAATAAAACAGACGGAAAAGTTCTTTTTACAGCACAGCAGGGAAAATGATCAAAACGATCTTTTTAACATAGATGGACCATATTTCCATGCTTGCATTAGGATCTTTTTATAATTTTAAACACTTTTCTAGCCAATAATCTGAAGCTGTAAACCAGGAAATTGCCAATAAAGAATGGCGGCCATACATGTTCTGAAATGGTGAATGCATTCGTTAGCCAGCCCTTGGCAAAATACTCTATGAGCGCCTCAAGAGCGTAATCCCCTGCCTTCTGTTTCATTTGAAGCCCTCCTGCCACTGAAGTTAGAATCATGGTTGGTATTTCAGTGAGACTATCAAGTATTTAAACCAGACATTCTGGCAAGATCCATACGATGTAATGAAAGCGTCAGGCATCAAGACAGCCACATCCAAGGAAAAACACACAAATATTAGGTTAACGTCCACACCCCATCAAGCAGTGTGGTTGGATGCCTGTTGGCCACCCTTCTGAGTCACACAAAATCTCTGTTTAACGATTTGTCTTTTAAGCCACGGCAAAACATCTCTGAAGCCCAGAATCAAAACAGCCACATCAAAGTGGGCAGCATCAAAATCTCATGAACCCACAAGTATTTATTGAGAGGATGCCTGTGACTTTCCCACTTGGAATTAAACACGCACTCCAAGCTCGAAGGAGCTTCTAACATCTGCGTGTAGAAAATCATCGTTAAAGTGCATCAGGACCTCGGCTTGCCTCTGGGGATGCAGGGAGTCCGCCAAGAACTCTTTGTAAAAATCCTTGACAAGTCTAAGTGATCTCTACACCTGCCAAGAACACAAAGAGAGCTTGAAATGGAGAATATTATAGAACATAACATTAAATGGCATGGTACAGCTCAATACGGAGCTGCTTCTAAGCCTTATATATCCTCAGAAGAAGAGACACATCGCTTTGTTTTTATTTTGTATTTACCATTTCTAATCATCTTTAGGGTTGGATAGCATCACCAATTCAATGGACATGAACTTGGGCATACTCAGGGAGACAGTAAGGGACAGGAAGGCCTGGCATACTCCAGTCCATGGGGTAGCAAAGAGTAGGACCCGACTTAGCAGCTGAATAACAGCAATCATTTTTATTCCTTCCTATGGTTGTAAGGTTTTTTCCCTTCTAGTTTTACTGAGATATAAATGACACACAGCACTGTATAAGTTTAAGGTAAGCAGCATAAAGATTTGGTTTATATACAACGTGAAGTGATTATCACAGTGAGTTTAGAAAACATCCATCATCTCATATATGTACAAAGTTAAAGAAATAGAAAACACATTTTTCCTTGTGATGAGAACCTTTAGGATTTACTCTCAACAACTTTTATATATAACATACAGCAGTGTTATTATATTTATCATGGTGTACATTACATCCATGGAACAGATACAGTTTTTCATATGACTTTACACACATCCACAGCTATATGGATGCTGGTTACTGAATGTACCTGGTAAAAAGGATAACAAGGATACCTGGTATTTACTGAGGACTCTGTGTGTCAGACACGACAGTCGGTAATGAGTAAGGTATAATCCTTGCCCTTAAGGAGTTCATATGCGGAACGCAAAGTACAGGGTCTGGTACTTGTCTCCTTACATACTGGCCATGATAAGATCCTGTACAGGATACTATGGGACCTGGTAAGAATGGTGCCTAACCTAGCTTTGGGGAAGAAGAAGAAAGTTCAAGAAAGGTTCCCAGGAGGGACTGATACCAGAGCTGGATCTTAAAGGATGGATTTAAACGTCTACATCCTCCACCACTCTTCAAACCCTGAGAGCAGGACTGTGTTCTTTAACACCTGGCCCCAAGCACTTGATAAATGTTTGTTCAAAGAAACTATGAACCAGAAAGCAGCTATACAGGGCACTGTGCTTCCTCCTGGGAACCAGGTCCTTCTACAGTAGCTGGCAGCATACCAGCTAGCAACCCTCTCACCATTCTGCATTTATTCCACAAGTTCCTGTTGGGCATATATTACGGGCCCCATGCTGTTACAGGTGCTAAAATAACACAATAGGCAAAAGAGACAAAGCTCTTGCTCTTGCAGGATATACATTTTAGTGGAGAACAAAGAAATGAATACATATATTTCAAGTGGAGACAACATGCTAGGAAGAGGGTGACATGCAGAAAGAAGACAGAGCTATTTTGCATCAGCTGGTCAGGAAAGGGGAGCTTCTGTGATAAAGGGCATTTGACCAGAAACCTGGAGGAATGAGGGGTCTCCTAAATTAAGAATGCAGTTTGTCTAGAGCTTAGCAAAATAAATGAAATACACACAATTTAGGAATGTATTTGTCCAAACTAGCGCCTGAAGCTCCTGCCAGATGCCAATTCTGGTGTCCACATGTTGGTTTTTAGCACAGACACAGATTCAAACAAAAGTCAAGGCAGTAATGCTACATCTCATTATCATCGTGAATATGGCGGATTTCAATGACTGTCCCAGCTTCAAGAGAAATGAATTCCAGAGAAATGTGAGTTGGACCCAGGAGGAAGGTTGAGGTCACAGCAGCCTGCAGATTTGCTACCCTGGCAATGAACAGGAAGGGCAAGGCCTGATCTAGGTAAGTCTGTTGGATAAACACAGTAAGTTAATCCAAGTACACACACTTATCCTTATATTAATACTCCATTCCTACAACTTGTGGCTATGCAGATGGGACTAGGTAATAAGGATTCTGAAAGCCCAAGTGTGAGGCTTGGTTCTACCAAATCCATCAAGCCTGATGCTCTCCCCAAACTGTTCATCACCTCTGTTTCTACTTGAGTACCTTCCGGATGGAAGATTTAGCAATGCAATTCCTTAACAGAGTACTGGAATGTTCCATAAGCCAGTTCCACCAGATCTCTCTCCACTGCCCAACAAAGTAAGGCCATGTGATGGGAGAGCTTCTTGGATAATCCAGACTTGAACAATGAGCCTATAACTTCTTTCTGCCTTAGCTCCTCCACTGAACTATTTAAACAGCTGTTAATTTTGCAGTCAGTTGCTGGCCTGTTCTTTCTCATGCAAATCCACGTGAGTTCTGTTTCAAAGGCAAGCTCAGCTTAACGTGCAGAACATCCTCTGTGAATCCAAAGGGAGTGTGTAATGGGGCTGGTACTAAGTTTTAAACTGTTCTCAGAACCTGTTATTCATTTGCGTTTGTTTTCCCTCGATCTGCCAAGAGCCTCTAACGATAGGCTCATTAGATGTGATGTGGTGTTGGATACAGATTTCCTGCCTGCACGCTTCTGTGTCAACTTAACTGGCACTGAATTCCCTTTTTCCTCCTACGCTGGTTCAGTGAGGTGACAACAGAATGTTCTCCAGGGAACCTAAAAGCAACTGGTGTGTTTTTATCTGGAGGATGTGAGATCTGCCATGAACATCACCCCTCCCACCCTCTGCTGCCCAAATCAAAGACCTCAGAGGTGCAGAAAGACAGTGTCCAGAAACTGCCCTAATGGGAGACACTAGGTTAGACCCTCAAGAATAGCAACAGTGTTTGTTGAGGGGGCTTTCCCCCAAGGTGGCCAAGGTCTTTGGAGAAGAATTCCGGAAATACCAGTGCTGTCAGCTCTGAACACCACAAAACGGTGGTTACAGTTGTGATTGTCCCACATCTGGGAATTCCCTGGCTCCTTAAAGAACACCAGCCCCGTAGGGAAAGGGACGGGAACTCTAATACAGTTGGGAATTTCCAACAACCACTCCCTTCACCCATTCTAGATCCTGTAAGACTGGGTTTAACCATGTCAAGGATGCTCACTAACCAAGAAGTCAGAATCTCTCTGACAGATGCTGTGCCCTCATTGATTCTGAGAATAAATGAAACCTAGAGGTTCACAGCCTCCAAATCTCCTTCAGTCCCTTCTGTTCACTCTGTCTATTTCCTAGATCACATACTTGCTGGAAAAGCTCTGCCAGTGAACACCAGACTTCACAAATGATACATCTTAAGCTTCTTCTTGACTATCGGAGGGTCTGGCTAAGGAGCACAGTTTACAATTATCCCTAATCATGATGGGATTGGACCTAGTAGACAACATGAGATGGGAAGCCAGAAGGTCTGGGTTCTAACTCCAGGGTGCTACTAACTGGCTGTGTCAGAAATAGTATCAGATGGATGTAAATTTCCTTGCTCATAATCAGCAGACAGAAGAGTAAAGCACTACGAAATGACAAAAACACACTCTTGAAATACCAGTGGGGTTTAGGTATCAATTTTGGCAGCTTTTTACATTTTAGGTCCCAGGCTCTTAATTTGTAAAGTAAAAGGGCTGTATCAGAAATTCTCTTATCGTTCTAAAATTCTGTGATTCTCTAATTCTCCTGGAGTGCAAGGTGGTAATTAATAGCCTTCAGTTCCAGAGAGGCAGCCTCCATTCTATTCTATTCAAGACTGAACGAGCTTAGACCTTATGGGTGACTTACAGATAAGAGACAAACCAGTGGTAACAACAACCATTGCTTAATGTCTTTACCTCCATTTCCTCCTTTCTTATCTCTGTTACTTAAGCATGTTTTTCTAGAGTTACTAACACTGAGTTTGGGGTCAAATTCAGTGTATAATTCAGACACAGGAATCATCTTAATACCCTCTCAGGTCTGACCAATTCTTAGTCTAAGCTTCTCAGAGGGGCAGATCAATGTCGTGGAAATATATTCCAACAGGTGAACTGGCATTTGACCAGCCAATTGCCAAATTCACCATTGAATCACTGAAAGGTCACCTATCTCATTCACAGCCAATCAAGATAAAAAAATGATTTTTTTAATTGAATTTTTATCACTTTCCAGGCCAAGGGGCCCAAACTGGCTAATGACTTAAATGGCAAATAGAGTCAGTTGGGACTTCAGGTGTTCTCACACAGGAAGTAGTAGGAGATATATATACAATGGAATATTACTCAGAAAAAGGAACTAATTTGAGTCAGTTATAGTGACATGGATGAATCTAGAGACTGTATACAGAAAGAAGTAAGTCAGAAGGAGAAAAACAAGTATTGCATATTAATGCATATATAGAATCTAGAAAAATGGTCCAGATGAACCTATTTGCAAGGCAGGAATAGATGTGCAGACACAGACAATGGACTTGTGGACACAGGGAGGAGAAGGAGAGAGTGGGATGAACCGAGAGACTAGCAGAGGCAGCCCACTCCAATAGTCCTGCCTGGAGAACCCCCATGGACAGAGGAGCCGGGTGGGCTACAGTCAATGGGGGTGAAAAGAGCCGGACATGACTGAGCGACTCAGCACACACACACATACATTTATACACACACGCACACATACATACACACTACCATATGTAAAATATATAATGGGAAGCAGCTGTATAGAACAGGGAATTCAGCTTGGTGCTCTGTGATGACCTAGAGGGCTAGGATGGGTAGCGGGTGGGGTGGCAGAGAGGCTCAAGAGGGAGGGGATATATGTGTAACTACAGCTGATTCACTTTGTTGTACAGCAGAAACCAACACAACATTATAAAGCACTTATCCTCCAATAAAAAATAAGTTAAAATTTTTTAATTAAAAAAAAAGTACTAGGAGAAAAAAACATAAAGGAATAAATAAAATGACACTCATTCTGCTGAGAACCAAAAGTCAAAAACACTAGCTCTGATTAGCAGCTGACAGAAGGGACCTTGGCAGAATGCAACTACATAATTACATGGTCATCGGATTCTTGGTTAAAATCTACCTTTTCCAGTTATGGCTGGGACAAGGCATTCATTTCATCTCTAGAATCATAACGTTCAACTCACTGGGTCTTTATAGAACCTTCAGTAAGATTTTTTGTTGTTGTTCAGTCGCTAAGTCCTGTCTGACTCTTTGTGACCCCATGGACTGCAGCATACCAGGCTTCCCTCTCCTTCACTATCTCCCGGAGTTTGCTCAAACTCACGTCCATTGAATTGGTAATGCCATCCAACCATCTTTCCTCTGTTGTCCCCTTCTTCTCCTGCCTTAAAATCTTTCCCAGAATCAGGGTCTTTTCCAATGAGCCAGCTCTTTGCATCAGGTGGCCAAAGTATTAGAGCTTCAGCTTCAGCATCAGTCCTTCCAGTAAGTATTCAGGGTTGATTTCCTTTAGGATTGACTGGTTTGATCTCCTTGCTGTCCAAGGGACTCTCAAGAATCTTCTCCAACACCACAGTTTGAAAGCATCAATGCTTTGGTGCCCAACCTTCTTTATGATCCAACTCTCACATCTGTACATGACTACTGAAAAAAAACCATAGCTTTGACTATATGGACCTTTGTTGGCAAAGTGATGTCTCTGCTTTTTAATACACTGTCCAAGTTTGTCATAGCTTTTCTTGCAAGGAGCAAGCATCTTTCAATTTCATGGCAGCAGTCACCGTCCAATGTGATTTTGGAGCCAAAGAAAATAGATGGTACTTATGAAAGCACCAACAGTATTTAACGCAAAATCAACATTCTATTTTAGCTTCCTTTCCTTATCTTAAATGCCTAAAATGGTACAAAATGACCACTCAGATAGCTTAGCTACCAGTATGTCACTATAGCAACAAACGGTATTTGTGCTTTTTACAAAAAGAAAGTACCAGAAGGAGGCCCAAGTGGGTGGGAGTCTGGGAAGTTCCCAGGGCTGTAAGCTCCACACTGTGAACTGGCCTGGATCACCTCTGGAAGAACATCAGGAGAACATCCTTAAATAAAACCTCTGGACTTCGGTGAGGTCCTCCCCAGGGTAGAGACTTGAGTCAGCCTTGACCCAATGGAATCACCCATTTCCAGAAAGGTTCATCACCCAAAACAGAAATAAGACACCAAGGAACAGTGAATCTCCAGGCCCAAGTGACAGGCTTGGGTGGAGGTGTTTGATCTTCCCAAACTGGGAACTCCTTCTAAAAATAAAGATTGAGCCATGGCCTAGGAACACACTGGCCAGCCCAATCCCCAGGGGCATGTCGATTCTGAAGTAAATGCCACTCCCTCTGGCTCTGGTTCACTGAACAACATGAAAATAAATTTGAAAACTTCATATTAGTCCAATAAAAGGAGGCAATTCATGGGGCATGGGCTCCAGGTTTGAGCCACAGGGAACCTGGCCTCAATTAGTTTGCCTTGAGGCAAACTGTCTCTTCTGCTAAAGTTTCTTCTTCCCCACACTCTCTGACCCAGGCTTTGTAGACTAATCTTAATTTCCTCTTAAAAATTCATCTCTGCTATGACTTCCCTCGGGAAGTCTTTGTTGATTCCCGAGTTTGCTTTTTGGATATTCTTCCTGCAGCTTATCTCTCTCAAGGTATTTACCACAATTCACTTGTCTTTTTCCCCACTGGACTAGAATTAAGGCAAGATCTTGACTTACTTGATTCTGTCTTCCCCACACTCAGTGTGGTTCCTGGCATATAGTAGACACTCAATCATCGTATGTTTAGAAATGAATGAATGAATGGGTGACTAGATAGAAAAATAGGTTGTAGTCACAGGTTCTGTGTGATACTTCATTCTAGATGGTAGGGTTCTAAAAGACTAAGAAATCTGTGAGGAGGAGAGAAAAGAGAACAGAAGTACAAACACTCACATTAGAAAAACCAGTGGGAGGTAGGAAGGGCAGGTCAGCACCACTCAAGCACTGGCCCTTCCTTGCTGGTGGTTTTGATCCAGTTGCCCTGCCCAAGCGTGGTGGCCTCACTGCTCCCAGCATTCTCGGGGAATGTGGAGCCATGAACCTCAGCTAATGAGGCCTTCAGGGAAAACTGATGAGGACACAGGAAGATACATTAGGACTGTGGACTTAAAAAATATTCAAAAGCTCAAAGTTGAGAGTTATGTTTTATTTGGTGGGAATTTTTAGAACTTAAGGCTGGGAGACAGCATCTCAAGTAACCCTGAGAGAAGTGCTGAGATGAGGGGAGGAGCCAGCTTGTACAGAAGTTTTGCAAGATAGGACAGGTAGTCTGAACATCAAAGGATTACTATTAATTAAAGGAAGCCAGATATCCCAAATTAAGAAATTTAGCATTTTTCAAATTGATGCTTTTAAACTGTGGTGCTGGAAAAGACTCTTGAGAGTCCCTTGGACAGCAAGGAGATCAAACCAGTCAATCCTAAAGGAAATCATTGGAATATTCATTGCAAGGACTGAGTGTCCTTTGAAAGGACTGATACTGAGGCTGAAGCTGCAATACTTTGGCCACCTGATGCAAAGAGCTGACTCATTGGAAAAGACCCTGATGCTGGGAAAGATTGAAGGCAGGAGGAGAAGGAGGCGGGAGAGGATAAGATAGTTAGATAGCATCACTGACTCAATGACTATGAATTTAAGCAAACTCTGGGAGTTACTGGAGGACAGAGGAACCTGGTATGCTGTGGTCCGTGGGATCATGAAGAGTCCAACACAACTTAACAACTAAACAACAAGAGCTTTTCTATGTTTGGGAAGATGCAAGAGTCTGGGCTCAGTGAAATCATTCCTTTGACATGCACCTCAGCTAGCTGGGGCTGGATTCTGGCATTTTTCACATCCTGAGTTTTTCCAGGGCTTACAGTAGGGAGTGGCTGCGGTCTGATGGCTGCTAGGTAGCAGGTATTCTTTCTTTCCTGAGTTTCCTCAGGGCTCACCACCTCACCATTAGTGGTGGCTGCAACTGCTGGTGACTATGACATCCTTGTTTACTGATACGGCAGGAAATATTCCATTTCTCAGGACTCCATTGCCAAGATCAACATCCCTAAATCTGGATTCTCGAAAATGTGATCCTTCGACCAAAGAGCCTGGACATTTATTCCTTTCCCAATGGGACTCTGACTTCAAGGCACTCCCTTGATTAACAGAGCTCTGGATTTGGCCCGGAGGCCTGGGAAGTTCCTCCTTTGGCCCCAGAAGCTCCCCAAACTGGACCTTCCCAACCAGTCCCCCAGACATGGGAGTGGCTAATATGTTGACTAAGTAGCTTAATGAGCTGCACCGCCTTCAGGCACCAGTAGAAACTGGGTGAGGCATCCAGTAGCTAAGACTTTCTGGGCGTTTTGGTCACACCTCACCATTGCGTCTCTTCAGTGCAGTCTTCTGTGAACACAGTGGTCTGTCTGTTCACAGACCTTTTCTCTCCAGGCAGCCAATCTTGAAACGTGGTGTCAGGAATAAGCAAGAAGGCAAGTCACCATCATGACCATGTAAATGATAGGGGCAGGGAATCAAAAGGCCAGAGGGGTGACGCTTTAGGACTTCTTTAAGGTTTTTCATCGCTCTTCAAAATCACCCACTCCTGGCTCCCAGAGGCCTTGAAAGTCCTCCTCAAGAGAGACCTGCCCCTTTATATCCCTGCAGGAGACCAGATGAAAGCTAGAAATCCAAGGAAAGGCATTCACTGACACCTCAGTGTGAAGGATCTTCTCAGACCTCTCCCAAAGAACAGGACTGGCTGGGGGAAAATCCCTAGACACAGATCCTGACCAAAACCACATCCAGAAGCCAAATAAAAGGAGGGGAGGCCAGAACACTGGATGTGAATTTTGCCCCAGTCAGTTCTGAAGTCACTGAGTTCAAATTCTGTGGCCTCAGCAGGGTTTCTTAAGGCTACCGATATTCTTTTTCTTTTTCTACTTTCCTTTTTTATTTGGAGGCTAGTTTCACATGTGTGTTCAATTTACGAAAATTAATTAAGCTGGTGATTTAAAGTCTATGTGCTTTTTTGTGTGCACCTTAGACTTGAAAAAACACTTTAAGAAGATCCTCTGGAGAAGGAAATTGCAACCCTCTCCAGTATTCTTGCCTGGAGAATCCCATGGACAGAGGAGCCTGGTGGGTTACAGTTCACGGGGCCACAAAGAGTCGGACACAATTGAGTGACTGAACAGCAGCAACAGCAGCAAAGGTCTTCTTCAGATGAGACAAAATTGGTGGGTAGCCCAGGTTAACCCGAGAGTGATCTCATGGGTCCCAAGAAAGAAATTCCCGGTCTTTATCTGCCTCTTTATCTGTGTTTCCATGCCCATAACTGCAAAGTACTCTCACACAGTTTAACTTCCAAAAGAATGTTCCTTGTAGTCTCTTCTCTTTTCATTCTTCTTTTGAATTATAAATAATAACCAACATTTTATCCATTGAACTTAGTTACTTAGTTAAGTCGCTCAGTCGTGTCCGACCCTTTGCGACCCCATGGACTGTGTAGTCTACTCCGTCCGTGGGATTCTCCAGGCAAGAATACTGGAGTGAGTTGCCATTTCCTTCTCCAGGGGATCTTCCCAACCCAGTGATCGAACCCAGGTCTCCTGCACTGCGGGCAGATGCTTTAACCTCTGAGCCACCAGGGGAGCCATTGAACTTATAAACACATAAGTTAATAGTAACTTAATAAGGCCTTCCCTGGTGGTCCAGCGGTTAAGAATCTGCCTGCCAAGACCGGGGACATAGGTTCAATCCCTGGTCCAGGAGGATCCCACATGCCGCAGAGCAACTAAATTCGTGCAACCACAACTATTGAGCTGCACTCTAGAGCCCAAAAGCCACAACCAGAGGGTAATTCTCGGCTCGCCACAGCTAAGGAAAGCCCAGCAGCAGCACTGAAGACCCGTGCAGCCAAAATAAATAAATTAAAAATAGTCACAACTTAACACTTGCATAGTTTACAAAATATTTTCACATCTATTAACTTATTTCTTTATGATGTCCTCTACTGGGAAGGAGTTATTCCATCTCAGACATGGAAATTCTGAAGCTCGCACAAGTTCAGAAGCAGCTGAGCTGGGGCTTGAACCAGGTGGTCTTGCAGCAGAATGAAATCCTGTATTGTACTCTGCCTTTGGGTCTAGGGCCCTTTGGCTACATCCTCACTAGGGATGTCTGCAGAATGATGGACACAAAAATATTTCCATCTCTGCCCAGGCACTGGCAACTTATGGGACATGCAAGTCTAGCTCCTGGAGAAGGAAATCAGAGAGAGGAGTATGACCCTAGCAGAGAAAAAAGGCAATGTGAGCTCAGGGAACCCATCATCTTGTCACCTGTCCTGCACAATCAATGCTCCTGGGTGCTATTTTTTTTTTTTTTTAAGAAAACACAGACCTCTAAGCCCCATCCCTGACTATCCCAGTTCAGCACATGGGTTGAGTCCTAGACCTCTGGACTTTTTAGAAAGCATTCAGGTGGCTTTGCTGTTGTCGATCCACAGGCTGATGTCCAGTCAAAATCTGAACTGGTGTGATGAAGGGGAGCTTATGATTTCACACATCTCACCGTCTTGCCACTGGACAGCTTTCACTATTACAAAGCTCCTCCTTTACGATGAGACTAAATTTTCCCTGTGGCTTCTACTCATTGGTTATTTTTCTACCCCATGGAAATCAGTTAATAATAATAACAGTTAGCACCAGGCAACATACTAGACATTTCACATGCATTATCTCACTGACCACTCCAAACACTTTCACGACATAGATACTATTATTGTTCCTTTTCATAGACGAAAAACTGGAGATCAGAGAGGGGAGATCATTTGCCCAAAGCCTGGTAGCTGGCAAGTGACTGAACCGGGATGGGAACCCAGCTCTAGCTGTGTAAGGCGCATGTTCTTAATCATGACACACTTGTAACACCTGAAGCCTAATTCCTTCTCTACCCACCATCTTTCCCATAATTTTCTCTTCCTCAAGTTCCTGAGCACCCTGGTTGCAGCACTTCAAACCACTTACATCCACTTACAATGTACCTCCTAGGCCAGACACAACCCTCCGGGTGGGGTCTGGCCACATCCCTGCCCCCTGAGACAGTCAAGGGCAGGCTTTCTAAAGTCTACCAGAGCTGAGGCTTTGGTCCTGCATTTGAAGAATGAAGGCCAGTAGCTAATCTTACACTTGAGAAAGAACAGATCAAGAGTACTGATAATAAACAGGGACCATTGATTGACTTTTATTGTGTACCAGCATAATAGTACAGATACCGAATCATGCCCACTCTCCCAAAATGTCCATGCCCTAATCCAGGACCCATGAGAATGTCAGTTACATGGCAAAGGGGAATTAAGGTTACTCATTAACTGACCTTGAGATGTAGTTTATTCTGGATTATCCAAGCGAGACATATATCATCACAAGTGCTCTTGTACGTAGAAGGAGGCAGGAGAGAGAGAGAACTAGAGAAATGGCAACACAAGAAAGACTCTGTCTAACATCATTGGCCGTGAGTCAAGGGATGCGTGGACAGCTTCTGGAAGCTGGTAAAGGCAAAAAACCAAGCTCTTCTTTACAGCCTTCAGAAAGAAACACAGTCTTGCTGACGTCTTGATTTTAGGCTGTGTGTATATGCTAAGTTGCTTCAGTCATGCCTGACTCTTTGTGACCCCATGGACCATAGCCTGCAAGGCTCCTCTGTCCATGGGATTCTCTAGGCAAGAACACTAGAGTGGGTTGCCATGCCCTGCTCTAGGGGATTTTCCTGACTCAGGAACCGAACACATGTCTCTTACATCTTCTAGATTGGCAGGCAGGTTCTTTACCACTAGCACCACCAGGGAAGCCTTTAAAACACTTACTTTGTAGTAATTTGTTATAGCAACAATAGAAAAGTAATAGTCCCAGACCATAGGCTAAGTGTCTTATTTGGTGTTTATAGTAAGCTTAAGAGGTAAGATGGCAGACAGTGGGAGTTTCTGATCAATATTCACTCCTCTCCTTCTAGAGTTCTGTTCAGAGAGGCAGCTGGCTTGCCTCTCAGTCTCCCTTCCTGTGATGTAGGCAGACTTCTTCGACATCACCCTTCCTCCCTTCTTCCGCTAGCGAGGGAAGCTCTAGATAAACAAGAGACTAAAGCACCATCTTTCCTTAACCATTAGCCTGTTTCAAAGACTGGTCAACATCCTGTCTCTAAATGGTACCCATCATCTGTGAAAATTAATAAAAGGAAACTCACTAGAGTGGAGTTAGGGGACCAGAAGGGAGATCTCTCATGCACAAACCAACAGGAAGAGACATACCTTGCATCTCCAGCAGGGAGAGACACTACCCTGATCAGGAAGAAGAAAGATTTCTGCTTTCCTGGCAACAGTTCAGCCAATGAGAGACTCACAACTCAGCCAATGAGAAGCCACTAGATTTTGAACTCAAAGTTTCCTCTGATGGGCTTTTTGTTTATAGCAGTCCCTCCCAACTTCCTCTTCTCCTCTATAAAAGTCTCCTCTTTTTTTTTAAACCAGATTTATACATGTTTCGTTATAGTTGCATGTCCCAAATTTCAGTTCTTCACTTCCCCTAAGTAAACCTGTCTTGCTAGTAAAAAATAACTGGCTGTTTCATTGTTTTAGGTTAACACACCCAAAGAAGCACTTCAGGGCCTCCTAGATGACTTGTGTTTTTTTCTTACCTTGGTTCCTTCTAATGAGCCGATAAATATATGGCTATTAATCTGTCAGCTTCAAGGAGTTGCAAGTGACTGCAAGGAGATCAAACCAGTTAATCCTAAAGGAAATCAGTCCTGAATATTCATTGGAAAGACTGATGCTGAAGCTGAAACTCCAATACTCTGGCCACCTGATGTGAAGAACTGACTCATTGGAAAAGACCCTGATGCTGGGAAAGATTGAAGGCAGGAGGAGAAGGGGACAACAGAGGATGAGATGGTTGGATGGCATCACCGACTCGATGAGTTTGAGCAAGCTCTGGCAGTTGATGATGAACAGGGAAGCCTGGTGTGCTGCAGTCCAAAGGGTCACAAAGAGTCGGACACGACTGAACAACTGAACTGAACTGAATCTGTCAACTAGATATTCAGTCCCTGTTAATTCCACCAGATTGACTGCCCAATCTCCTCTTAACTAGTCTTGTATGTTTATTTTACAAGTGATAAACAGAGCCATTCAATCACCAGGAAAATTCCTTCTTAAGAGAAGAATCTGCATTTCTCAAACTGGTAACTTATTGAGACAGATTGGTTCACAGTGGTCTACATAAATTTGGCAAAACCCACAAGTGGAATATATCCTTTTTTATGATCCATTCCTCCTCCCCCCCCTACTTTTAATAGCTAGATGTATAGTTCATGGTGTTCTAGGACTATATTACTTCTTATATTAAACCTGAAATCTTAAATGACTCTTTGACATTGTTTCTTTGAATAATCCTTTCTTGAGTCCCAATCTACTTTTCATGCCTGTAAGAGCTTGCACTTCATACTTTATCACATTCAAATTGCCTCCTTAACGTTTGAATATCTTCCCCATTAGGCTTTAAACTCTGTGAGGGAAGGCCCGTACCTACTCCTGGATCCAATATTTATTAGGTGCTCATTCAGATTTCATTGGGGCTTCCCTGGTAGCTTAGCTGGTTAAGAATCTGCCTGCAATGCAGGAGACCTGGGATCGATCCCTGAATTGGGAAGATCCCCTGGAGGAGGGCGTGGTAACCCACTCCAGTGTTGACTGCAGAATCCCCATGGACAGAGGAGCCTGGTGAGCTACAGTCCATGGGGTCGAAAGAGTCAGACATGACGGAATGACTAAGCACACAAGATTTCATTGAGAGACTAATGATTTGCAGGTACCAGGGGGACCCAAGTCTTTAGGATCTAGGAGGTGACTTTGTCAACAAGTGCCAGATCAGGCACTAAATAAGAGGCTCTTCCTAGGGATATGGATTTGGAGAGAAGCACAAACAAAGCACAAGGAAGGAATATACAAAACTCCTCAGCCTTGAAGTCGACCGGAAGCTCAACTAACATCTGATGACCCTGCCAAAAGCAACCAGGGCCTCTAATTACTGAAAGTAGTCATACCTTGACTTTTTATGCACCCTTGAATCATTCCAGTCACAGCTCTTCCGATATCCCTGGAAGGGGTCTGGTATGTTGGCCATTGGACCATCAACGCCATTTCACTCCACACAACTGAAGTGAAAGTTCTTCATCCCAGGTGCTTGGGAAGAAAGGTTCAATCTTGCTCAAACCACTAAAATCTTTCATTTATTTCTGAGTGTGCTTTATTTCCACATCAAGGACTTATCTAGTTGGCTCTTAAATCATGACATCAAAACAAGGATCATGCCTTGTCTTTCCTTGAATCCACTATACAATGGCATGCACAATGCCAGGCACCTAATAGGTGTTCAGTGAAAACTAGTAGATCAAAGTAAGTGCTAGGATAAAATATGATAATAGGGGTTGGATAAGATCTACAGTGTTCCTTGAAATCAGTTCCTGGGACTCCAGGACATCCTAGGGCTTTGAGTTAATACAGAAGTGGCAGGCTTTCTTGCCATGGGCAATTTCTCCTACTTCTTCTACCCAGCCCATGTGCCCTAAGGTCACATTCTGCTGACAGTTGGGCCATTGTCCCTTACTTGAGAACAGATCTAACTTCACAGTGCAGTACAGAGAACGGGGAGAAGAGGTTTTACATCACACACCACCTAGCAAACATATAATAAAAGTTCATTGTAATCATCTTTGTCCTTCTTCCTCATACTCCTCCATATTCCTCACTCTCAGTTACCATAGTCCATTGAGCAAAACACAAGCCTGATGGATTGTCCAACAGCTGCCCAACTGTCGTTCTTCAAGCATGCTCCTTTTAGTGGGTCTCTTCCCCATCCCTACACGGTATAACAAGTACTTCCAAAGAGCTCTTTCTTAGACACTAAGAAAATAGTCTTATGTTTTTACACCAAAAATAAAGGAGAGAAGTCACAGAACCCATTCACTCCTTTAGGCAAATATTCCTTTTATTTTTGGCTACGTTCAGTCAGAAGTAACTTTAGCAATGTTAAAGGTAACAATTTGAGAATTAATCCTAAAAATCTCTTTTAATTTGCAGTGATAGATGCCAGCAAATTGTTAACCATTTACATTTTTCTTAACTAAACATCATTGCTCTTTGTTTGGATCTAAAGTACCAAAGGTGTTTGACCACTTTCCTGCCTTTGTAAGTAAAGTCTGAGGAATATGACGAAGCTTAAATGAAATAGGCAAGATTTTCCACTTGGAGAGTATTACAAGAAATGCCAAATACCATTTTTTGAGGTGTTAGTCCACACAACTATCTTTCCCCCAACTTCATTTTTTCCCCACCAATTCTTCCTTTCAGTCTATGGAAGGGCTTATAACACAAGAGTAACACACAGTTGCTGTTACTACTTTTTAAAATTTTAATTATTGAACAATGTTTAAAACCTAATATACTTCATGTCAAAATTCAGATTTCTCTTATCTCTTAGAGTACTAGAAATATCTAGGTATCCTCCAACTTAAATCCTGAGTGATAACAATCAACTAGAACTGAGAAGTGATTGTCCTTTAGACAGACACAAATTTTCTACTCTGCCCCAGTTCCCACCATTGCTCCCTGATGTCAAAGCCCAGTGTCACATACAAAAACAGCTTACACTGCTGTTTTTCCTGAAAGAAATGTTGAGAGGAGCATAAACCACCTCCTGACTTCATTTATACACCTGCCTGGCTCCTGTTAAGTTAGCAATCCCTGTTCCCTGTAGTTCTGTCGCTGTATAGATGAGGACTTTTCCTGCGTGCATAAACGAAATCCCCAAGCAAGCCTGAGTATTTATTGGCCAGGAGTGTGGTTCAGAGTGAATCATGTTGTTACTAAAGATGTCACATAATTTACAACTTTGAACAAAGTTTCCCAGGGGACAAGAGTGAAAAGCAAGTGACCTGTGCCCGCACCTTCCCTGAGAGCAGGTAGAGACAATGCAAGGAAGAACAACTAATGTCAGGCCAGCAGGCTATGGAGGGTGGAGTAGGCTTTACATTGTCTTTTCAGCAGGTCTCCCTGTTATCATGGCCCCAGGATTAGAACCCTCTAGAGCAATGACTCAATATGTGCTAAAATGCTGAGAATGACTTCAGCCTTTTATTTTTTTTTAACACGTCTACAGTGAGGGGCAGGGTGTGTAGATTTGGTAATTTGAACTCCAGTCTGTACAGTCCGGCTGGACAGCAGTTACTTGCAGCATCTTTTAAGACAGACATTTTGTATAATATGAGAAGTGATTGTTAAGTTATTTTATAGATAAGTAAACAAGATTAAGTAATTTGCCTGCTGTCAAATAGCTAGGAAACGACAGAGCTGGAAATCACAGCATGATCTGTGTTTACTCAAAACCTCTTCCTTTTTACCATAAAAATGGCAGCTGCAAGAACCTGGAACTTTCAAATGAGAATAACATTCTTAGTTACTGAATCATAGACCTGACTTCCAATTGTTCTAAATAGAGTGTGGTGTGATGTGATGTGTGTGTGTGTGTGTGTGTGTAAGAAAAAGAGATTACTATTTTGCACTTTCTTTTACTTTGCCCTTCGGAAGTAAACTTTTCATTCTCCAGTCTTAACCAACACACCCAACTTCAACCTCATAGCTCATAATTCTTCTGAAATAAATATAAAATTTAGTTATTGAAAGCTACATTCCCCAGTATATTGAGCATATAGGTGGCTTCAGGCCAAATTCTTTCAAGTTTCAGCCGTGGCAACAAGGGTTGCAAAATCAAGACAGCATGATGAAGTCACTGGGAAGTAATTAGCAAGGTCCCAGAGCTTCCATGGCAGTAATCCCTCCTCCCGCCTGTTCTCAGATCATGTTGACGATCCAGACCCAAAGCAGGCCACTTGCCTTAACTCTCTGACTGAAGAAAGTGTTCAGAAAAGAGATTTTAATTTGAGATTTTTCCTCTGAATGATGTAAGGACTCAGAGAAAGGAACATGGTCTGTCATGAGTTAGCACTAGCCTCCTAGCAACAGTGCAAAGCAAATCTAGTCTCAGATTCCTCCCTTAGAAAATGATGATAAAAATAGGTTTCTTGGCATTCCCCACCTAATTTTCTTTGAAGGTAACCAGATAGGTCAATTCCTCAATTGCATCCTACTGAATAGCTCCTTTTACCCATTGACCTTGGTTATCGATAGCTGTGCACATTATACTACTATAATTTAGACAGCACACCAAGTCTGGGGCAAGTGACTTTCTTTGGTTGATCTTCACAAGTCATTAAGGGAAGACTGCTAATATTCCCATTTTATAGGCAAGAAAACTAACATGCCTAAATTCACCCACAAAGCAGCAGAACCACAGAGCTAAACCTACATCTGTCTAACTCTAAAGCTCGAGTTTTTAAAGACTGTATTTGAGAAACTGGGCAGCCCATGCAAATACTCCATCTTTTGCTCTGCTTTTTGTAACTAACTAGAGTTTAGAGCAGGAGTCAGCAAATCATAGCCCACCAAATGGATCACAAAGCATAAGATAGTTACCATCCGATCTTTACAAAAAAGTTTGCTGACCCTTGCCTTCAGATCAGATCAGATCAGATCAGTCGCTCAGTCGTGGACACGACTTTTTGTTTGCAAGGGTCAGCAAACTTTTTTGTAAAGATCGGAAAAAAAAATTTCTTTTTGTTGATTTATGTAAATTAACTGATTTATAAGACTGAGTAATGACCATCGGAAATAAATTTGTGGGAAATAAGAGAAGCTACAGAGCTGTGGTTCTACAATAGCCATCTCTTGGATCACTGTGGGGCTGTTTATTGGTTAACCAAACCCCACAGAGGGTTTTGCTAATCATGAAGACTTTGCCCAAAGGGTATGACCCTCTTTTGTTGTCATTCAGTCACTAAATCATGTTCGATTCTTTGTGACCCCATGGGCTGCAGTACACTAGGCTTCCCCATCCTTCACTATATCCCGGAGTTTGCTCAGATTCATGTCTATTGAGTCAGTGATGCGATCTAACCATCTTATCCTCTGCTGCCCCCTTTTCCTATTGCCTTCAGTCTTTCCCAACATCAAAGTCTTTCCAATGAGTCAGCTCTTCTCATCAGGTGGCCAAAGTACTGAGCTTAAGCATCAGTCCTTCCAATGAATATTCAGGGTTGGTTTCCTTTAGGATAGACCAGTTGGATCTCCTTGCAGCCAAGGGACTCTCAAGAGTCTTCTCCCACAGCACAATTCAACCCTCTTAGAGCACAGGGGTCTCTGTAAATGTTGATGGGGGATATCAGGGGAAAGCTTTCATCAGCATATAGCTAAATCGGACACTAGCTGTTTGGATGGCTACCAGCATGCTAAGCCAACAGAAACAGTGACAAAGAGGGAAGTAAGTAAGGCAATGAGTATCTATTCACTTTATTCACTGTTTTCAAAAGCATCAAGAGGTGTTCAGTAATCTTCGTGTAAAACAGACATCTGAGTCATCCCAACAGCAGGCAGTTCCCCTGGGTTATAAAAACATACTGGTCCAGAAGAAGGTCTTTCCACTGGGTCAAGAATGTGCCAAGAGCTGTACTGATACGAAGTCACTACATTACTCAGTTTGGATTCACAACAAATGAATACTTATGATCTGAGTCTACTTCTGTTGTAAAATGGACTAGGTGTACCATGTGTCTATAGGGCAGAGTCCTTCAGGACTGCAGGAGAGGGGCCAGAGGTAACAGCTGCAAATTCTGAAAATGCCACCAGTTTGCTATATAAACTTGTACATGAGTCGCCCCTGGTCTGAGCCTAAGATTCATGGCTAAAAGGAGACATTTGCATTGGATACCTCTGTGGTGCCTTCCAGCTCTTTGAGTAGGTGCAGTGGAAGCCCCACTAACAGGGTAGAAACTGTCCTGGAACACATGGCTGACATATTACTCACAATGCATTATGTCTCATTATCCAATTAGTGTTCTCATAATTATTCTCAATGTTATCATTGTCATTATCTTTACTTACAGCCTAAATGCTAATAATAGCCAGTATCTGTTAATTACTTTGTATGTGCAGATGTCATTTGGAATATATGGGAGAAGATCCTGTGCATTCTTTTAGATCAGGGATCACCAAACTCTAGCCATCGACCAAATCCTGCCCACTGCGTTTTTGTAAATAAAGTTTTATCAGAACATGGCTAGGCCCATCATTGTTTATGGTTGCTTTTGCACCACAAGGGCAGAGTTGAGGAGTTGTAGCAGAAACCCTATAATGTTTGTTATCTGGCCCTTCACAGAAACAAAAATTGCTGACCTCTCATTTAGCCCCTCGGAGAAGGCAATGGCACCCCACTCCAGTACTCTTGCCTGGAAAACCCCATGGATGGAGGAGCCTGGTGGGCTACAGTTCATGGGGTTGCACAGAGTCGGACACGACTGAGCAACTTCACTTTCACTTTTCACTTTCATGCACTGGAGAAGGAAATGGCAACCCACTCCAGTGTTCTTGCCTGGAGAATCCCAGGGATGGGGGAGCCTGGTGGGCTGCCGTCTATGGGGTCGCACAGAGTCGGACACGACTGACGCGACTTAGCAGTAGCAGTAGCAGCAACATTTAGTCCCTACTCTGCAAACCTGTTGCTCTTGCCTACCTAGTATCCACATACTATGTTCTTGGTTCTGCCGTTTTAACTTCCCTTAGGACACCTCCTTTGGTGACCCTGTGGTTTGGGTGGAGCTGACCCACTGCCCACCTCAGGCCGGACAAATCAAGATACTCCATCCCCAGGACAACAGAGATTCAGAGGTGGGGATGTAAGTTTCAGTCCTAAGACTGAAATTGGAAATTGTGAGAAGGAAAAACTTTTTTTTTTGCAGAGGTTTCTGAGCTGTTAGGATGTAAGTCCAGAGCCAACAAGACCCTGCATGGATATCTGTATTTGAAGACAACAAAAGATGGAAAAAGAACAAGTCCTAATGATAGGATTTTAGCTTCTGGATCCAACGCTGCCTGAAGCTACCTCTGGACTTTTCAGCTAATAAGCCAATACATTCACTTATTAAAGTCAGATTAAGTCAGGCATCTATCACTAGCAAGTAAAACAAAACAATCCTTTGATATAGACAATTATTTTGCCCATGGAGACTTACCTGCCCAAAGTTACATAGCTATTGGGTAGCAGATGGCAGAGGCTAGGACCCAATTCTACATGGGGCTCTTTGAGGAAGAGCCAGATGTAGGAACCAGATGTAGAGTTCTCCAGAAGATCAGATTAGGACAGGAACACAATCAACAGGTTATTTTCCTTTCTCTGAAAAAGGAATCTGCCTAACTGTATCTCTGCTCTCTAGAGAGTAGTTCTTTGGGGATCATCCTGTTTTCCACTTGTGACAAGGCCCAGTAGAGTACTGGTTTCTCCAGTGGTAATTCAGAGGGAGTTGTAGTAAAAAGTGGCGTCTTAGCCATTTCGCAAGCCTATTATTCTTGCCATACTTAAAGGGGGAAAAAATTTGCTGCAGAGAAAACTGACCTTCTGTTAGAGCATATGGTTATCTAGCAATCAACATAGGTAAACAGGAAGTCTCCATGCAGGAAGAAAGGATTATAAATTAGGATCCTTCTCTAGCAAAGGATGAGTCAAAGAGGGCTTTGCTTTTGCTGAAGCAAGGATTCCATGAAATCTCACCCAACTGGATCCATCCACCCACAGGTCATTGAAGGGGAGCAGAACATGCCAACCCCAAAATATGCCTCTTTGGCTTAAGGATCATCTTGAGTTGAAGTCAATCAAGATCCAGCAGACTCAGTAAAGCTTTTTGAGCATGATCAGTCTCTCAGTCATGTCTGACTCTTTGCGACTCTATGGGCTAGAGCCCACCAGGCTCCTCTGTCCATAGAATTTTCCAGGCAAGAATACTGGAGTGGGTTGCCATTTCCCATTCCAGGGTATCTTCCCAACCCAGGGACTGAACCCGCATCTCTTGCACCCCCTGCATTGGCAGGCAGACTCTTTACCACTGTGCCAGCTGGGAAGACCTTTTTACCTTCTTCTTAACTGTCTAAAAGAACTTAGAAAGGAGGTCTGTATTTCTGGAAGAAAACTATTACCAGACGTAACTTTTTCATCTGAGAGACTTACCAGCATGGCAGGGCAAACATGTATCTACTAAATATCTGCCCTTCTTTTCTTCCTATGAATTGCCTTTCTCCTCTTGAAGCCCTAAACTCCTATCCCTTTTCTTAGCTTGGGATAATATATACGTCTTGATTGCCTGGCTGCCTTTGGGTCTCAGATCTTTGTGGAGTTCCTGTACATATATGCATAAGTAATTAAATCTGCTTTCCTCCTGTTAATCTGCCTTTTTATTACACAAGCTATGATCCAAGAACCTAGAAGACTAGGGGGAAAATTATCACCTCCTCCTCCAGCATCTCCTTACATTCTCTGAAGAGAAAGACAGACACAAGGAGGAGTATAGAGCAGGATATGGCAACCCCACCTCAGAGAGGTCTCTGGTTGCTGTGTGATTCAGTGCTACACTTTCACCAGCTGGAGGACTTTAGAATGAGGGCTGGACCTCAGACAGGCATCCAGGGGACACACAAGACCTTCTGTCAGGGGTGTAGTGACCCCCAACAAACCAAGATGAGAAAATAAATTTGAGAATTCTAAATAATTTTCAACTACAAGAGTTAAGCATAGGCTGGAATAGAATGATGATTCTATTCTAGTCTATCTGATGAAAAATGATTAGATAGAAAATATACACACTTATTATATATTAGGTTGGTGCAAAAGTAACCACAGTTTTTTGCATTGCTGAAATTTGCCATTTGATATTGGAATACCTTCTTAAACAAATGTGGTTGTGTTATACATCATTTTAATGCACATTTCCTGCTTTATGTTTTTTTGGTTAAGGACTTATTACTTACTGTTTATTACATATTTCTTTTAGACTGTGGAAACGATGTGGGACTAAAAAGTAAATTCAGGCAATTTTCTCATTCGAAATCAAAATGGGTTATATAGCAGTGGAGACAACTCACAACGTCAACAACTCAGAATATCAACAACACATTTGGTCCAGGAACTGCTCACCAACATACAGTACAGGGGTGGTTCAAGAAGTTTTGCAAAGAAGGCAAGAGCCTTGAAGATGAGGAGCATAGTGGCCAGCCATCCAAAGTTTACAACAACCAACTGAGAGCCATCATCTAAGCTGATACTCTTACAACTAAATGAGAAGTTGCCAAAGAACTCAACATCAACCATTCTATGGTTGCTTGCCATTTGAAGCAAATTGGAAAGGTGAAAAAGCTCGATAAATGAGTGCCTCATGAGCTAACCACAGATCAAAGAAAAAAAATCATCGTTCTGAAGTGTCATCTTCTGTTATTCTACACAACAACAATGAACCATTTCTCAGTTGGTTTGTGACATGCAATGAAAAGTGGATTTTATACGACAACCAGCAATGACGAGCTCAGTGGCTGGACCAAGAAGAAGCTCCAAAGCACCTCCCAAAGCCAAACTTGCACCAAAAAAAAGGTCATGGTCACTGTTTTGTGGTCTGCTGCCCATCCAATCGACTACAGCTTTCTGAACCCCGGCAAAACCATTATATCTGAGAAGTATGCTCAGCAAATCAATGAGATGCACTGAAACCTGTCAGCAGAATGGGCGCAGTTCTTCTCCGTGACAACACCAACTGCGTGTCGCACAACCAACGCTTCAAAACCGAATGAACAAGTTCTGACTCATCCACCGTACTCATCTGACCACTTGCCAACCGACTACCACTCCTTTAACCATCTCGACAACTTTTTGCAGGGGAAAATATTTCCACCATCAGCAGGAGGCAGAAAATGCTTTCCAAGAGTTCCTTGAATTCTGAAGCACAGATTTTTATGCTACATGAATAAACTATTTTTTGTTGGCAAAAGTATGTTGATTGTAATGGTTCTTGTTTTGATTAATGAAGATGTGTTTGAGCCTAGTTATAATGATTTAAAATTCATGGTCTGAAACCACAATTATCTTTGCACCAACCTAATACATAAAGATTACAGATAATATTGTTGGTGGATCATGGGGCACTGTTAATAGAGGTGGCCTCTTAGGACAAGAATATGTAAATAGGTATCTCATGTGAGAGGCAGACACTCTTTAGCACAATCTGAATGTTTTTCCACGTGTTTTTATTACTTTCTCAATGTAAGAATTAAAACTAAGAATTACCAAAAATATATTTGCTGAGAAACCCCTCTATTTTCATCTCCCAGTGACCCTAAAAGTTAAACAACCAGAACCGCATTTCCTCAGGCTTCCTGGTTAAGCTTTTTCTTTGAGGCTTGGTGAGCTTTGTCATTGCACACACTCACCCTGGTGTGATCTCCTCTCCACTTCACTTTGAGCAGAGGGAGAAGAAGCAGGGAGACCCAGCCTGTGACTGGCAAGCATGTTACATGGGACCTGCTGCTTCGGTGTCTGCCATAGCTCTGAGGTAAAGACGAAGGGGATGGGCATTAGGGAGCCAAAGTGCCAGCCTCCAGTCCATCTGGGCACAGCCAGGCCCAGGGAGGGTGTCTCTGGCACAGAGATCAAAGAGGTGGCCTTAGCCTGGCCCCCAAGGCACTGAAAGTGCTCAGAACAGTCTGAGCTTCCTATCAGCTTTAAATCAGTAGGCAAAATTTGGCTTCAAGAGAATAGGACATGAAACAGAGTGGTCTAGCATGATTCTGACTTACTCATGCCCCATCTCTCTCTCTCTCTCTCCCTCTCTCTCTCTCACACACACACACACACACACACACACACACACAGGCTCGTTCTATACACAGAACCTGGGTCTGACTGTACAGCCCAGGGCTGGTATCTCCAGCCACGAGTCTCAGCTACTCGCTTTTGTCCCTGAAAGCCTGGGTCTGTTTAGAAGGAAAGAGGATTGCAGAGAAGATTAAATTAGATACAATAACTTCCGCTAAGCATCTGACACAGAATAGCAGTACTGTCCTTTCTTCTTTCTCCCTTCCAGTCAGCTATCTCTGAAATAACACAATGCTTTTGAAAGAATTCAATTGACTGAAAGAGACAACACAAACCCCTGTCAAAATGAACTTTCAGACCTCTTGGAAAACGTGGCTGACACTCTCCAGTGAGACTCGGATCTCTGGACTCTTACATAACAAGTTACATAAGGGGCATCTTATTTCCCTGGTATGCCCTCTGGGATTATGGTGTGCAGGCTAAGAGCACAAGGAAATTATGCAAGCGTAATCCTGGAAAACCAGCAAACAAAACAGGGACCCATTCAAGAAGCAAACCAGCAGTATGTTCCAGCGGCTCTCTCAGAAGCCAGAAACTGCCAAATGTCTTAAAACACAGGTGGAGCACACGCGGTTGCGAGTAGGGGAGAGAATTGTCTAAATATTGTTTAAATAGTACATCAGGGCACCAAACCATGTGAACAGAGGCTGGGACTGTGACAAAGCAAGGTCTCAAAGGTCTCCTGCACCTCTAGCCTGCATATTAACCTCTTCATTGCTGCCTCCCAGGCAGGTGCACGGCATGGCGTGAGGGAATAGGAACTAAAGGTCAGGGCACTCTACCAACAAGCATGAAAGTATTTCAATGTTTATTTGTTTCTTATTGTTTCATCTCCTGGTTTATTAACTAGTCACGGGCCATATTAGTGGCAGAGGTGGCCTCAGTCCTCTAATACTAACTTTAAAAGTATAATTATAACCCAACTATGTACCCCAACATATTTCTTTCCAAAGGATTCTGTGTTTTCAGAGTTATGGAGAACATATAACATAACCAGAAGCTGTGATTCCATAGTGATTTCCAGATTAGAAAATGCTTTATCCCTCCAAGTCACTTTCATATCACTATCAACACACATACGGTAAAAGCTGGTTGTTTTTGCTAAAGATTTCAATATTTTAACTACCAACTGTGTGGTAGTCCTGGAAGAGAAGCATTTCTGGGGTAGTCTTATTAATGAAAATGTTTGAAAATAATGTTAAAAACCCACCAATGCTGGGAGCATCACAAGCAACAGATTCTCATATACCTTGGAAATCAGAGTATAGCAAAGGAAAAGAACAATTTTGCACATCAAGTTGACAAAATAGTTTAAAATTGTGATATCTAGGATTGGCAAGGATGTAGGAAATTAAACATGGGAATCTAGATTGGTAAGGCGGGTGGAAGGAGGGTTAATGTAGTTTATATCAAAATTAAAAGTAAGCAATGCTCTTTGATCCCCTGGAAATTTTTTTCTTAATATCTGTCCTAGAGAAGCATGCAAGCCTTTGCACAAAGATGTATAGTCTTTGCAGAATTGCTTATAATAGTAAAATCTGAGGAATAACCTAAACTCCATCAATATGGGATAGCTAAATAAATTCTGATACACTTTGATGCAATGAAAGACTGCATCTGTTTTAAAGAATGATGTATCACTATTTGGAAAAATATACAGGATATAAATATATAAAAATTGTATACTTACATGTACACTTATAATGCATGGAGAAAAATTCTGGAAAGAGAAGTAAAAACGCTCTCGGGGTTAACTCTGGGAATGGAAGAGGGTTTCAGAGGTAAGTGTGTGTATACATATTTTTGGTAGGCTTTTTTTAAGGTTTTGACTTTTGAAACAATGCTATCCATGCGTCTTGCTCTATAGTTAAAATTTATTTTGAAGAATGGTGAATAAGCCATCTAAAATGCCTGAAAGAGGACAGAATATTTTTTTTTAATACAGGGAAGTATTACCTTTTTAAAACACAAAACTTAGAAGCTGTCCTTTAGAGCGGAGTTATCAGGGAGGTCATAAGCCTGAGTGCTGAATTTACTTCCAAGCTTATCCCATACAGATACTGACTAAAGACAACCTTCTGTCCAAAATGATTCTGAGGTTTATGCCCCCAAAACAAAACAAATAATCTGACGAGAAGAGACCAGAAGGGATATACTTCCTGGAAAAGTGAGTACCTTTTATTTTCTTCTCTAAAATTAGAAGTAAATGGGGCTTCCCTGGTGGTCCAGTGGTTAAGAATCCACCTGCCAGTTGCTGGGGACACAGGTGCAATCCCTGATCCAGGAAGATTCCACTTGCCGTGGGGCAACTAAGCCCGTGCACCACAAGCACTGAAGCCCACGTGCCTAGAGAGAGCCCATGCTCCACAAGAGAAACCACCGCAAGGAGAAGCCCACGCACAGATACGAAGAGTGACCCCGCTCGCTGCAACCAGAGAAAGCCCTCACGCAGCAACAGAGGCCCAGTACAGCCAAAAATAAGTAAATAAATCTTTTAATTTTTTTTTTAATTTTTAAAAAATACAATTAGAGGAAAATGCAGAATCTCCTTTCCTAGTCTTAATTCCACTTCCCCTTGGTCAGTAACAGAGGCCGTTGTATCCCATTCACACAGGAGTTCATGCATGAGAAAATACCAGCCCCAAACCGGTCCTGGTCACTTCAGTTCAACCCCTGGGACATCTCCCCCAGAATGTGGTAATAATGATTCTAGGATGGGGCTGCAGCTTGCAAATGAGACTTTCATCATTATCCTGCTCTGACAGATTGTAAGGGCTCAGGTAAGTCACAAAAACCATGCCAATGTGTCTACAATGTCAGTACCCCATTTTCAAAGGGGGGAAACCCATTATCTGTGCCCCAGAATATAACAATTAATAATAATAATAATATCTGTGCACCAAGATCTGACTGCTTCATTTTGAGACACACACACACACACACACACACACACACACACATGTCCATTGCAGTGCCCACATGCATTTCATAGCAGATGAAATGCTTGAGACCCAAGGTACGTGGCTGAGAAGCAGCCCCACTAATAACTCACACCCCAGTGTTCATAGTGGCACTGTCTGCAGTGGCCAGCACATGAAGGCAGCCTGGATGTCTATGGATGGATGGACAGATGGACGGATGGAAAAGATGTGGGGTGTGTGTGTTGAGTGCTGGAGGCGGGGGTGGGACAGAGAGCTAGGGATGGATTGTGTGGTATTTCTTGTGTGTGGGGTTTAGAAAAGTGATGCAGGTGAATTTATTTGTGGAACAGAGATAGACTCATGGATATGGAAGGCAAATTTGTGGTTATTTGGGGACCAGGAGAGGGACAAATTAGGAGTTTGGGACTGGGCTATACACACCACTGTGTATAGAATGGATAGCCAATGGGGACCTACAGTATAGTACAGAACTATACTCATTGTTTTATAATAACCTATACTGGAAGAGAATGTTAGAAAAAAGGATATATATTTTTAAAATATGGGTGTGAACCTGAACTGCTTTTCTCTGCATCTGAAACTGAAACCAGCACAGAATTGCAGACCAACTATATTTCAACAAAAATTTCTAAAAAAGAACTGACTTCCATCTTCTATCACTTAAAAAAATACATTTGACATCTGAGACCCAAATATAATCAAAGATATTAATTTGTTCATTCACTCATCCATTCAGATGGTACTGAGCATCTGCTCATCCATTACTGAGCATCTACTCTGGTCTTGGCACTTGAGCAGCTACTCTGGTCTTGGCACTTGAGCATCTACTCTGGTCTCGGCACTATTCTACATACCACAGAAAGAGCAGTGAACACCATAGAGGCTTACCCAGAGAGAGATCATAAACAAATAATGTCATACAGTGTAAGTACCACAAACCACTGTGGAAAAACAATGGAGTGATGCAATGGGACAGAGAGTGACAGAGGACCATTTTATATAAGCGGGTCAGGAGGGCACATTTGATCAATGACTTGAAAATAGTCAGGGTGACCATGTGGAAACCCTGGGATATGTATTCTGAGAGTAAAAACAGCAAGTGCCAAGGCCCAGAGGCAGGAGCGAGGTGGTAAATTCTAAAAACAGCAAGGAGGATTTCCTCACCTTCACACAGACAGGCAAATTCCGTCGAGTACATGTTTGATGTGATTGAAGGCGTTTCCCCCTGAAAACGCACATACGTTCTCCTTACAATCCAAGACCCCCGAAGCCTTTTACTCATGGACCCTGGTGAACAACATCTGGTCCTTCTCCAACCACTGAAGATTGTCACTCTGGATACAGCATGGCTCCAAAAGCCTGAGTCATGGCGGCCATCCCTCACGGGGTAAAAGAGACAAAGAGGAGACCACATCCCTTCCTCAGGCAACCTGCAGGTTCTGGGGTATCCAAAGGAATGCGAACCCCTTCCCTCAGCTGTGTGTGCGTGCTCAGTACTGTCTGACTTTTTGTGACCCCATGGCCTGTAGGCCCACCAGGCTCCTCTGGCCATGGAAATCTCCAGGAAAGAACACTGGAATGAGTAGCCATTTCCTTCTCCAGGGGATCTTCCTGACCCAGGGATCGAACCCGAGTCTCCTGCATTGGCAGGCAGATTCTTTACCACTGAGCCACCTGGAAAGCCCATCCCTCAGCTCGGGGGACTAAGACATTAGGCTGGGGCAATGATGAGCGGGATCAACCGTGGGCCTGACAACCGCCCTCTCTATATATGGCAAGGGCTTCTGGGTCCTGAGCTCACTGACTGGGTCCCATTCCCCTGCCCTCTGAGCTGGAAGTGACCCAGGGGCACTTTTCATCTCTAGAAGGTAGTAAGAGGATCGAACCACTCAATGAGGCTTAGCAACTCTGTTTCAGAGAGACAGTAGGTAACTGTCAAATATATCTGGTTTGTCTCTAAGTTGAGTTTTGAATGTCCCAGAATAAAAACTGAATAACAATAATTTAAAAAATAATAAATAGGCAGATTTAAGCAGTGTGAGGAATCCAAGCAACCCACTCCACGATGCCTACTTCTCTGTTTCCCCTGCCAGTTTCTCTCAGGTCCCCACAGGACTCTCAGCGTTAAGACCATCACACCTCATAATTCTTGCTAAATAACAGGGTTCCAATTACAGCTTCACCATAAAACACTTCATAAAATGTATGGACTTGGCTCCTGCTTTTGCAAACACAAGCTGGCCCCCTCCTTCCTCTGCTTAGCACTGCATATACCTTCCCACTTTCAGAGACCTCTGCCCAGGCCTGAGGAACCCCTGCTACCACACTACTCAGCGAATCCTCTCTGCAGGGGAACCCTTGGGTGATTCATTTCTGTTCTCCAAGCAAGTTATGAGAACAAACGACTCTAGGGAGCAAACCATGACAGCATCCAGGAAGGTTGGAGCCTCACACTGTGAAACTCTTAGGACAAGGAGGGATCAAAGAGAACAGGCAGGGTGGCGGGATTGAAACTTACCTCCCAACACGCAGTGCACCAAGAAATCTCCACATGGGCCAAGGAGCAGGAGCTAGCGGAGATGACTGTGACCCCCTTACCCACCAGACTCTTTCCTTGTCTCTTAGAAAAATAGTTTTTTGTCTGTTTTTCAGGTTACATAAATAATATGCACTTTGTTTACAGAAAGGTACTTTAAAAATCCCCAGTAAATCCCACTGTCAGGAAAGTCTAAGTAATAGCCGATGTGTAGACCAAGCATTGTATTCAGCGCTTTATTTTCATTTAAACCCACTTGCTTATTTAAACCTCATAACCGCTCTATAAGGGTGACATTTTAAGACCCATTGTGCAGATGAGAAAACTGAGGCACAGAGAAATTAACAACTTATTGACCAGAGACATAACATTTGTTACCCAAATGTTATTGATTGGAGATGTAACAATATTCACTTATATAACAAATCGTCAGCCACAGGTTTCTGTAAAAATCCCCTGGTCAATAATATGTTAAGTTACTTGCCAAAGTTTCTTAGTTATTAAGCAGAAGAGCTGGAATGCAAACCCAGCTCATATCCTTAACGCGTTTTAACCACAACTGCTTTCCATTCTAGGCGTCCATCCCTGGCCCCAGCTCCCAATGCTCTGGGGTCCAGCCGCCATGTTCCAAGTTCCTTCTTCTCCAGCCCTCCACCCTTTCTGAGCTGCCCTAAGGACTACATATTCGTCAAACTTGAGAGAGGCCACCTTTCAGTCCGCTCCAGGATATGTGGGGCATCTGGTTATACACAGGACTGTGGGGACACAGTGGCCACCAGGGGTTTGGTCTGATGGCAGAGGTGTGACATATGAACCAGAGCAACTAGCAGCAGAAGTGCGACCAGACTCCAGGCTCCTTGAGGGCGGGTGCGCGTCGTATTCACTGCAGATCCTTAGGACGCAGTTAGCAGCTATTTGTTGAATGACTGAAAGAGGAAGATAGTAAGAATCTCAGCCCCTGGTTCTCTTCGGAAATCATAAAGAAGCTGGGGATGACCTTCCAGGTGAAGTGACAGTTCGGTTGAGACTCAGATGCTGGCTGCTGCTGCTAAGTCACTTCAGTCGTGTCCGACTTTCTGCGACCCCCATAGATGGCAGCCCACCAGGCTCCCCCATCCCTGGGATTCTCCAGGCAAGAACACTGGAGTGGGTTGCCATTTCCTTCTCCAATGCATGAAAGTGAAAAGTGAAAAGTGAAAGTGAAGTTGCCCAGTCATGCCTGACTCTTAGCGACCCCATGGACTGCAGCCGACCAGGCTCCTCCGTCCATGGGATTTTCCAGGCAAGAGTACTGGAGTGGGGTGCCATTGCCCTCTCTGCAGATGCTGGCTAGGATGTGACAAAGCAGAGAAGAGAGGCATGGGGGCAGGACACCCCATAGCTGACTCCACATGAGTGGACCCAGATGATCCCAGTAGAGGCTCTGGAGGCAAGAAGTTGGGGCTGGGGAGGGAGTAGGGAAGATAATGCAGGCTTAGGTTATCCTGGTGCTCCAATGCCAAAGGAATAAGACTTTGGGAAAAAAAACATGTACCTGAAGATAAAGATTGGGGAATTGACCACTTCAATTAACTCTCCAAGTGGGAGAACAGGCAAAAACAAAGACCTTAAAAAGGATGAGAGCTGAATCTCACAACTACTTCTGTGGGGAAAGAGAGGAAGAAGAATCCTTAAAACACAGGCAGAAAGGAGCATGAGAGAGCAGGGGAAGCATGAAGATGTCATGAGGAGTGATCTTAGGGGTTTTCCCCAAAAGCACTGTTACTTTTGAGCACTTCCACTAAACAGACAGACACAGTAACTCAATACAATGAGTCCCCTCCCTCTATCTCAGTGGCCTTTAGACTGCCTTAAAGATTAGAATTCTTTCGAATTGTGGTGCTAGAGAAGACTCTTGAGAGTCCCTTGGACAGCAAGGAGATCCAACCAATCAATCTTAAAGGAAATCAGTCCTTTAATATTCACTGAATATTCACTGGAAGTCCTGAATATTCACTGGAAGGACTGATGCTGAAGCTTCCATACTTTGGCCATCTGATGAGAAGAGCCGTCTCATTGAAAAAACCCTGGGAAAGATGCTGGGAAAGACTGAGAGCAGGAGGGGCCAACAAAGGATGAGACGGTTGGATGTCATCACTGACTCAATGGACATGAGTTTGAGCAAACTCCGGGAGATAGTAAAGGACAGGAAAGCCTGGTGTGCTGCAGTCCATGGGGTCACAAAGAGTTGGACACTTAGTTACTGAACAACAAAGATAAGAATGCTCACAAGCCAGTTGACTCTTGCCCAATACCCAATTCAATAACGGCGGCTGCCTAGAATAATGTATTGAGAAGGATTCTGAACTGAATTCAGATTCAAGGTGAGTTCTATGCTTGATTAGCAATGTTTGTCAAGGACACGATACTGAGGAGTGCCCATATTTGCCATCTTTCTCTGAGTAATTTGCATATGCCTTCTTTCTTAGATGTTGACTTAGAGCAGAGACAGTCATATTTATCTTTGTGCCAGGGAGGAACTAGGACATCAGAGAATGGTGTGCTCAGCAAATATTTATTAAATGAATTATCACACTCATTTATTCCTAAGAAAAACGACAACAAAGAAGCTGGGTGCGGTGAGCTTTAGGACATGCAGAAGTGGCAGAAGGGGCCTCTCCCTCTGAAGCCAGCTTTCCATTCTGACCCTGCCAAGGACTGTACTCCCTGTGATGGTCTGGGCTCCACTTGGGTTGAGCTGAGGCTGCTCTCATTCAGAGAAAGTGCCCAACCCAACAGCATCCACATGATGCCCAGTGGGAGATGCTGAATTCACATAGCTGGTGGATTCTGGGACTGATGGGCACAACCTCGCTAGGAGTTAGACTGTGAACCCAGGCTAACACTAAAGCATTCCTCAGGCATCTGCTTCTGCAGACAAGAGATGAGGAAAGTCAAAAGCAGAGGCATGCCTGCCTTGGCTTCCTCTGCTGTTGGTGAAAGAACTTCCAGCCATGAGTCAGGCCAATGGATATTTATTTCTGGGGTGTCTTCCCTCAAGCATCTATTGATGGGCAAACCCGATATTCCTCTTGGCTGTCCCTCAGCTCTCAGCAGAGTGCCTTGTATGTAGTGGGGTCACCATAATAAGACAGACATTTAAAGACTTCCTGAGTAGATGGGAGAAAGGCTAGAGGGGACAGAGGAAGCATGTGGTTAAGTGCCAGAGGAACAGATGCACACACATCAGTGCAATTGGAGTGACAAAGGGACGGACGAAACAGTTTGGGACACAGTCACAGAGGAGGACGTGGGTTGACCCTAGAAGGCTATAGGTAGACACTGCCTAGGGACAGAGAAGTGGAGACGTGCATCAGAAGAGGAAGGGGAGGGCAAATGCCCAGGGGCGGGCTGGGAAAGGCAAGGTTCAGGAACAGGCAGAACCATGTGGGCAGTGAATCTGGGAGCAACAGGCAGCAAAATGGGAAATCAGGATGTGAATGGGAGCACCTAGAGAGTGAGGAATAAGGCCAGAATTACGGTGTACACTATATGGATGAAATAAAGATAAAAACCAAGGCCACATTAAAAGGGAGAATCAGAGACTTCCATGGGGGTCCAGTGGTTAAGAATCCACCTGCCAGTGCAGAGGACATGGATTCGATCCCTGGTCTGGGAAGATTTCACACATGGTGGGATGACTAAGCCTGTGCGCCATATCTACCAAAGTCCACACTCAAGAGCCTGAGTTCTGCAACAAGAGAAGCCACCGCAATGAAAAGCCTGTGCACCGCAATGAAGAGTAGCTCCCGTTCATCACAGCTAGAGAAAGCCCACACGCAGCAACAAAGACCCAGCACGGTCAAAAAAAAGAAAAAATACACAAAATAAAAATAAAATTAAAAAAAAAGAAGAATCAGGAAGGAATCAAAAGCACAAAGGGAATCAAAGGCCAACATTCCCGGGAACAAGAAATTAAATGATGGATGAAGTTGCAGTTTTCTATAAGTCCTTAGAAACACAGATTCTGTACATAGCCTGCTAACCACCAAACCTTGTCCAGCTAATGTCCAGGTCCTGGAAATCAATAATTCAGATGGTTTTCTGCTTTGAAACCTATGAAGCTGTCTTCTTCATCTCTGGTCCTTTCCTCCCTTCCTTTTGTGGGGAAATGAAAATTGAGGGAATGTCCTTCCCCTCCAGATTTTCAGTCTCCTTTGCTCCGAACAGTCACCCAGGGACCGGAGAAAGTCCTGGACTCTCTTATAGTGGAGTTACGTGTCTAAGGCACTTGCTGTTCACAGGACATCTTCATTTAAAGGAAGCCTGACTCAAATGCTTAGATTTTCCATACATTCTTCCACAAGTTCGTATTTGCTGCTTGCCTGCCTGGGAGGGGACAGAGTGGATAACCCACAGTCCTTGGGCTCAGGGGGGCTTCAATTTAGTTGCTGAACTGGCCATTCTAGTCTGTTTTGTACTTATCTTTGCCAACGGGGGGTGGGGCAGAAGTCTTTAGTTGTAAAAGTGGTCTCCAGAAGTAGAGTCGTTCAGTCACTACATTATATCTGACTCTTTGCAATCCCATGGACTACAGCATGCCAGGCTTCCCTGTCATTCACTATCTCCCAGAGTTTGTTCAAATTCATGTCCATTGAGTCAGTAAGGCTATTTATCCATCTCATCCTCTGCCACCACCTTCTCCTCCTGCCTTTAATCTTTCCTAGCATCTGGATCTTATCCAATGAGTCAGCTCTTCACATCAGGTGGCCAAAGTATTGGAGCTTCACCATCAGTCCTTCCAATGAATATACAGGGTTGATTTCCTTTAGGATTCTCTGGTTTGATCTATTCTCTGTCCAAGGGTCTAGGCACAAATCCCACCTCCACCACTTATGAAGTAAGAAACTTGGAATGAGTCTCTTAATAATGTCTCTGAGCCTCTGTTTTTCTTCTTTATGGAATGTAATCCCTGAATGGGATGACCCATGCAAAGGGCTGAGTTCAGTGCTCGCCACATGGTATACACTCAAAGGTTATCTTCCAGGATGTGCCAGCAAATACTGGAAACTCACTACTGATGTTTAGGACTGAGAGTCGAAGGACAAAACAAATATTTCCCAAACCCTAGAGGCTGAGTGAGCCATTAACTTTTATTAACCCTTCTTATTTACAGATGGAGAAACCAAGAGACTCTCTTATTCCTTGTTTTATCTTGCTGATTGAGAAGGTGGAAGATGATATCAACATTTTTTTAGTATCAATAGCAAGTCCAGCATGGTGCTAGGCACGTCCTAGACTTTATCTCTTTTAATCCTCAACATCAACCCACAAGGTACAGATATTTAACTTGGATCAAGTGAGAAGGTAAAGAGCAATTGAGTGTGTGAAACTTACCCAAAGTATCCTAAAGCTACTGCAGAAGTAGGATTCAAACCCAGGTCTGTCCAACCATCTCAGATGCTTTCTTGATCCTGACTGGAACCAGACCTGAACCCCTGCTACCTGGCGATCCTTCCACAAAGGCACTGGGAGATAAGATTTCATCCCAATGTGTCAATTCCAAGTCAACGTTGGCTGCAGCAACAGAACTGCTGCTGCTGCTAAGCTGCTTCAGTTGTGTCCGACTCTGTGCGACCCCATAGACGGCAGCCCACCAGGCTCCCCCGTCCCTGGGATTCTCCAGGCAAGAACACTGGAGGGGGTTGCCATTTCCTTCTCCAATGCATGAAAGTGAAAAGTGAAAGTGAAGTTGTCCAGTCGTGTCCAACATAGCGACCCCATGGACTGCAGCCTCCAGGCTCTTTCATCCATGGGATTTTCCAGGCAAGAGTACTGGAGTGGGTTGCCATGATGTACTAAATACTCTTAGCTGCTCCATCAAGCCTGATTAGGAGGACACCCGGCTGGGGTTGGAGACTCTGGTCTAGACCCAGACTCTGGGGTGGGTGACCTCCTAGCAGGCATTGGAAGCATTCTCCACTAATGGCCTCAAAAGCATAATGGAAGGAGCCCTAACTCCATTCTTTGGACCACCCTATATCTTGACTGCACCTCCCCTCTGGGAGAACATACTAAATCCAATCCACATTTTTATTTTCTTTTAGACATTTTCTTACAGGGTGAACCCATCTACCCACTATCCTCATAGCATGGAGTCGGCTGACCCAGTCTTCATTTGAGGGATTAATCATGATAGCATACTAATGATCACTACTGTGTACCCACTCTGAGTCAGGTACTATCCCCAGTAATCCAAAGAAATAGACACAATCATTAGTTCCATTTTATAGATGGGAATACTGAGGTTTAGAGGGTGAGATAGGTTAATCAAAGTCAGGGAAATGATTGGTGGCACAGACAGAATACAACCCAGAAGTTCTTTCCTTAGGAGCCCACACTCCACTCCCTCTGCCACGCTTTCTCCAGGGCAGCTTGCCAGCCTCCCATTCCTTCCCCACCTCCCAGAATGACCAGCATGTCTCTGCTCCCACAGATGGCACATCAGTTCCTCCTGGGACTGTGGAGTCTGAAGAACACTCCAGTGGCTCCCCAGACCAGAGCCTCTTCCTATTAACATGTACACTCAGCCCAGTCAAGAGGAAGTTAATAAGCCAAAATCCATCTGGTTCTCAAGTAATATATTTAATGACCGCATGAGATATAGTACCCAGGTTCAATCTCTGGGTCAGAAGATCTTCTGGAGAAGAGAATGGCAACCTACTCCAGTATTCTTGCCTGGAAAATTCCATGGACAGAGGAGCCTGGTGGGCTACAGCCCATGGAGTCACAAAGAGTTGGATACGACTAAGCAACAAGATTGCCAGGAGAAATATCAATAACCTCAGATATGCAGATGACACCACCCTTATGGCAGAAAGTGAAGAGGAACTAAAAAGCCTCTTGATGAAAGTGAAAGTGGAGAGTGAAAAAGTTGGCTTAAAGCTCAACATTCAGAAAATGAAGATCATGGCATCTGGTCCCATCACTTCATGGGATAGATGGGGAAACAGTGGAAACAGTGTCAGACTTTAATTTTGGGGGCTCCAAAATCACTGCAGATGGTGACTGCAGCCATGAAATTAAAAGACACTAACTCCTTGGAAGGAAAGTTATGACCAACCTAGATAGCATATTCAAAAGCAGAGACATTACTTTGCCAACAAAGGTCCATCTAGTCAAGGCTATGGTTTTTCCAGTAGTCATGTACGGATGTGAGAGTTGGACTGTGAAGAAAGCTGAATGCCGAAGAATTGATGCTTTTGAACTGTGGTGTTGGAGAAGACTCTTGAGAGTCCCTTGGACTGCAAGGAGATCCAACCAGTCCATTCTAAAGGAGATCAGTCCTGGGTATTCATTGGAAGGACTGATGCTAAAGCTGAAACTCCAGTACTTTGGCCACCTCATGTGAAGAGCTGACTCATTGGAAAAGACTCTGATGCTGGGAGGGATTGGGGGCAGGAGGAGAAGGGGACGACAGAGGATAAGATGGCTGGATGGCATCACTGACTCGATGGACATGAGTTTGAGTGAACTACAGAGTTGGTGATGGACAGGGAGGCCTGGCGTGCTGCAATTCATGGGGTCGCAAAGAGTCGGACACGACTGACTGAACTGAACTGAACTGAAGCGGCTAACACTTGAATTGAATCTGAGATGCAGTATCATTGTGAGTACTTTGTGTGTACTTTTGAAATGAAAAGACAGAAAACTGCATATGATCACAATTTTAGGAAAACTGTACATTGCATCAAGATGCAAGAAAAACAAGGCACAAAATGTTCCCAGTGGCTGTAATGATAAGATGATGGATAGATTTTAATTTCTTATTGATTCTTTATGTTCAAACCTTCTACAACAAACATGAATTAACCTTTAGAATGAGAAACAAAAGTTAAAAAAATAAACTGATTGATCCAAAAAATAGGTCTTCATTATTTAAAAGACAAAGAATAGTTAATCTATAAGTAGCCTCATTGCACATGTTCCTGCAGCTGGCGCTTATATATCATTCCTGGTTAGGAATTTACACCCGCATGTAGCACTACTCAATTTCCAAGGCTGCCTCTGATGCAAGGAGAGGAATCAGGGTTGGGAGTGAATTACCTTAACCCGTCCCTGGCCCCGTTCCAGTTGGAACCACAGACTGCTGCAGAGGAAAGGTTTAATGACCAAAAGCCCTGTGACGCAGTCAGCCTATTTTTGGCTGGCAGGTGGAGTAGGTTAGCTCTTTATCCACTCTTGCCTTGGCCGATCCTCAGAGGTCACAGAGATGAGGCATTTTTATCCTGTCCTGGTGCCAAGGTTGTCCTTCTAGAAGCCATTCCAATGGTGGACGAAACAGCTAGGTTCCAGCTTGCTTCTCCAAAGGACTGGTACAATTTTTTCTCTTTCTCTTCCTAATAGTATCATCTCCATTTAGATTGATAAAAATATCTCAGAAGGAGTTGCACCAAACCCGAGACAGAGAGAGAGGGAGAGAGAAGGGAGAGGGCAGGAGAGAGAAGGCAAGTTGCTCTTATTTTGTAATAAACATAACGCACACTTTTCACTCCAAGGATTAGGCTGGGAATGAGTGGGCTAATGTGATGGTAAACAGCGCTGCAGAAGTAAATGAGAAGTCAGGGGGTGAGAGAGGACGGACCTAAGCAGCTTGATCAGGGAGTGAGAAGCCCTATCGACACGATCGGGAGGCGGGAGCCTGCAGGCGAGAGATGGCCAGTGATTATCCCAGCCGGTGGGGGTGGCCAAAGGACCCTCAATAATAATAGCAACAACAATACCATTGATAGTAATGGTAGCTGATATGTCCAAAGCACTTACTCCAGGTTTCCTTCCAAGCATTTCATGCCCACAACGATCCCGGGAGGTCACAGAGGTATTTGACAGGTAAAGAAACTGAGGCCCCCAAAAGTGCGGTTATCTGCCCAAAATGACAGAGTAAGTGGGTTTTGAAAATCTCAGCCTAACTTCAGAAACTTTGTTCTTAATCACAATACTCTTCCTCAAGAACAGAAATACTCTTCCCTAATACTCTGTATTGGTCCACTGCTTTGGGAGCTTCTTTTTGGCACTAATGCAGTAGCTCTTAAGCAAGGGCAATTCTGTAGCATCTGTAGACATTTTTGGTTGTTACAACCAGGGACAAGGGATGCTCATGGACAGAAGCCAGGCATGCTGCTAAACATCTCCCCAAACAGGGTTAATTGGCTCCAAATGCCAACATTGCCAAGGTCTAGGAACTCTGTCCTAAGGGATGACAGAAAAGAATCCAGAATGGGCACTGGGCAATTCCTTACACCTCTCAGCCCCAAACCCAACACACTCCCCACCCCCACCCCACAACACATCTAAGGTTGTGCATTAGATACCAAGGTACTTGTCTGCCCCTACATGTACACAAACATATACCAGAAGACAGACTCAGCCCCACCAGAAACATGACACAGCTTCCAGGAGCGGCGATTTCACTCAGAATTTGCTCAATGTCTTCATTCTAAGGTACACCTTGTCCCCATATTTCAATATTTCTGAAAATGGAATGTGCCTTTTAATTAATGTAGTTCCCTCCCCATCCATGTGGTGTTTTGAAATCAATGGAAACTCATAAATGATTGCATAGTAGAATCATTTAAATGGTAATTTAAAATAATATAACATACAGAAATAAACACAGAGATATGATAGAAGATGGTGTAAAATGTGCTTGAATGTCAAAGACAAAACACAAGCCTTCAGAGGATTCCTGCCTTGCAGCAGGCTCTCTCACCCAGTGGGAAGTCACAGTCCTCCCCCTCATTGGAAGAAAAGTTCAAAGCACAGACTTTATTCTTAGGATGAAAAACAGCGAGTATGCAGAGGGTTTGTGATGATGCCAACCATGGTGGGCTGCCCTCCTCTTCCTCCTTTTGGCCCTCAGTGCCCTCCTGTTGCACTTCCACCCTCTTCATCTCCATGGCCCCTTTTCAATTCTCTCCCATAACTGGCCCCTTTTCTTGTGATTAGCACCTGGGGGCATTCGGCGGCTCACTGGGAGGGCAGCACCCATGGGTCCTGCCTGCTGACCGTCTTGTCTGACTGCATAGGTGCTGCAGATCAGTGGGGATTGGTCAACACATGACTCTGGAGTGAGCGAGGTCAGTTACAGGCGGAGACTCAGCACCTTGGCTGACTATCTCACTGGATATGGGAAGGTAACTCTGCTCGGTTTTCTCAGACAGAGAGTGGCAGGGGATGATCACAGCACTGCCCACTACAGAGCTGTTTTTTCTCTTTAGATGTTACATAAAATAATCACGTGAAAGTAATCATGTGAAATGCACAGCCTCGCAGCAGCTGTTTTAGTCTTCCGAGTGAGTTGTAAGACATCCAGCCATGGTGATTCTAAAGCCTCAAGAGCCTTGTACTCTTTGGATGTTTACACTCTGGATGTTCTTGAATTCAACTTGATGGTTGAGTGCCATCAAGTAGACCAAACTGAGGGAGCCTGTAACTTTTTTTTCCAAATTCATACTCACAAACCTACAACCAACCCATACAATATTACTAATTGATTTTTAACAAGGGTATTAGGGGCTTGTGTTGCTTTGTCTTATAAATGTACAGGGATAAGGTCTTCCACCCCACTGGTGTCCCTGGAGAGTAGAAAGGTTCATTTGGAGAGAATCCGCTCATATTTACGTGCTTCTCTAGCCAAATGTTATGACTGTGTGTTTGCTAAGATTAAGACTCCAGGCAGTGACCAGGGCTCACCTGGAGTTCTGGGCAGAATGCCTTTGGTTCGGATGTGAGAGAGAGGGGGTGCATTCTAGGACAGCCTCTTTGGGTCAAGAACTCATGGCATCTTTTCTTTCCAAGGCAAGGAAATCCAAGGACCCTTTTCCACCACTTGAAAGGAAATTGGTTCTGAAGGTCTAGAATATCACTTCTCTTATTGCTTAGGCTTGCTTGAAACATTTAGGGCAAGCAGGTGAATGGCATTGAGAATGGTAAAATTTCTGAGAATTTGGTGAGAAGACAAAGAAAAATGAGGGAAAATCAAAATGGAAGCAAGTCTTTTCTTTCAGAACTTTTCCCAAACATTACGTCCTTATGCTAATTTTATTACTTAGTAGAAACTAAGTTTTTAATAATACATTACATGTTTTAAAGTATTGTTTAGGTAATAATTAACAAACTCATTTCACGTTTTTGGCAAGCATTATATGTACCTCTGGTGACAAAAAGGTAAGAGTTTCAAAAAGTAAATTCAAATCTGTTTCACTTAATTTTAGATCCCTATTAAGGCAGCAAATATAAATTGTTGTTGTGTCCGATTCAGTCATGTCTGGCTCTTTTGAGACCCCACAGACTGCAGCCTGCCAGGTTCCTCTGTCCATCGGGTTTCCGAGACAAGAATACTGGAGTAGGTCACCATTCCCTTCTCCAGGGGATCTTCCTGACTCCAAGGATCGAAGCCGGGTCTCCTGTATCGGCAGGCAGGTTCTTTACCACTGAGTCACCAGAGAAACCCAACAAATATAATGACTTAGATTGGACAGGAGTGGGCTTTCTGCAAACAAGTACATTTGGACATCACAGGTGGCAGTATTAATTGGATTAAGTAACACTGTAAAGAGGTAGCAAGTATTATAAGTCTGTTTATATTCATGGGCCTGGCAACCCCATCTTGGGAACAATGTCCAAGAAAAGTGAATTCAATTCAGACAAAGATGATTACTTGTAGCACTATGTAGATAATAAGAAAATCAGAAACAACTCAGTTCCTTCTCTCTGAAAGGTGAAGCAAACAATGCCACAGCAGCAGTGAAGTATGACAACGCCATTAAAAGATGTAATTTCTTATCCATGTTTCCGTTTGTCAACCTCGTGCCTGTCCATGCAGCTGGACATAGAGCAGGCCCTTCACACAGCCCACACAAGACAAGAGTGGACTCAAGAGTAATCACTAGGAGTAGAAGGGACTTCAGAACAGGAATTTACAGTATAATGACTTGAGTTCCCTTACTTAAAAAAAAATGATGGAGGGGGATAATCTAAAAAACAGATATAAGACTGAAGATATAAAACATGGTCCCAAATATTATCCTACATTATGACTAGAAAAAGATATATTTGAATAGCGATTATCTCTGGTTGAAGGAATTACAGGTGATTCTGCCCCCTTATTTATATTAAAAAAAATTCTAACCATAGGTTATAATAAGCATATAGAACTTTTATAATCATAACATTAATAGCCTTTAAAATGAAACTATGAACAAATGAACTTTAAGAAATTAGTTTAAAGAGTGAGGAGAAATAAGCCAAAATATGAACAGAATAAATCATTTGAATGAATGTAAAAAAATGCAAATCATAGGTTTTTCACAACTTGGTAGTGTCAAACACATACAGAGAGTCCTTGCTCAAAATCTGACCTTTCCACACTGATCCCTTTTTGATTTCCTGAATTATGGCTATCAGCAATTTCTTCTTCACTAGACTTTTTAAAGTCTTTTCGGGCTTCTGCAAATACAAATCAATGTATAAAAGGATAGAGTATTTGAGTACCATCCCAATTTAGTAAACCCTAAAACTGAGCCCAAAACTGGTAACACTCGATAGATACACTTAACAAATGAACTACAGCCATTTCTTCCCAATTATGGAGGGAATTGAAGAGGAGCGATTGGAAAAGGAAAAATGACAGGAGGTGCTGGTGGTCTTTGTAACACCTACACTTTGTGCTGCAAGAGAGATAAGAAATGCTAACAGGGTCCCCGGAGAAGGCAATGGCACCCCACTCCAGTACTCTTGCCTGGAAAATCCCATGGGCGGAGGAGCCTGGTAGGCTTCAGTCCATGGGGTCGCTAAGAGTCGGACACAACTGAGCGACTTCACTTTCACTTTTCACTTTCATGCATTGGAGAAGGAAATGGCAACCCACTCCAGTGTTTTTGCCTGGAGAATCCCAGGAATGGGGGAGCCTGGTGGGCTGCAGTCTCTGGGGTCGCACAGAGTCGGACACGACTGAAGCGACTTAGCAGCAGCAACAGGGTCCCAGAGTACAACACTGAACCAAATACCTTATGTATTTAGCAACATCAGAAAGTGTCTTTCCAACCTGAAAACCAAGCCTGCTGGCTTTCCCATCACACCAAGTTCAGGTCACAGAGCAATACCACTTAAACACTTTTGCTTTTAAATCTTTGGACTAAAGAGCTTTTGCAACAGGGTTCACTGACAACACAGTCTCAATGAAATCGCACCGGGTACCTGCTTGCACAGGGAAATACAGTTATCACATGCCAGGTAAACGGCAGAGCTGAGACACATAGGCTTTTATCTGGACCAGTTCCTTCAGCAACGATGCTGAAAATGCTAACATTCGCACCTCTAGAATCCGGGATTCAGTGCGAGTGACATCCTCATTAAGGACTATGGCTCACATCTGGGTGCTTAAGTTCTTTAAGATGCAATCACAGATGATGATTTTAGTACAAGGTACAGTTTTTCCAAGTCATCACTAAACACCTTATTAATATGTTATGTAAGCAGTCATCTATGGACGAGGAGCCTGGTGGGCTACAGGCCACAGGGTTGCAAAAAGAGTCAGAAATGACTTAGCGACTAAACAACAACTAAAGGAGAACACGCCTATATGAAAACATATGAATATCATTCATTCATTCATTCAACACACACTCATTGGAAGGGAACCATGTGCCTGGTTCATCGCTAGGCATCAGGGTGAAGGGACCACACATTTTCTTCACCAGTCTGAAACATTTCAGAACCAGTTGTTTTCTGATAAGCAGATTACATTTCCCAATTTTCACTCCTTTCTTGACACCTCTACATTTCCAGGAAGGACTTGGTTCACAGAAGGAAGCACATTACCTCAACCCCTGGGGAAAGCAAGTGTCTTTGCCAGATACCGAAACAGGCTTCAATGAGTGTGCTATAATAACCCATTGTTCCACCTGTCACTTCTCTTTTCCTCCAGGAATATAAAGTGATTCTTCCCTTCTCATCGCCCCGCACAGCCCAGCCCCACCCCATCCCAAGACTCCTGACCTGACCATGCTCTCGTCTCCAGGAATGCGCTGGCCCCGTAGCGCGGGCATGAGTTCTGTCTTGCATCTCGGTGCTGCTGTACCTTGCAGGAAGATCGGTCAGGTGCTTTAAAGTTTACCTAGCCGGTGTCCCGACGTCACAGAAGTAACAAACTGTCCTACTGAGTGTATACTTTGGCTGAAAAGCACCAAGGGCACTGTTTGAACATTGTGTAATTACTGGAGTTTGAGAACTCGACAGGATCATCTTAGACCTCTGATGTCCCTCTCCTTTCCATAAGCAAGAACTACACCTCTTTCCTCTCAGGGTTTTGTGACTTTTTACCCAGCGAGCCCAGCAGCTAGCTGGCAAGCCCCAGTCACTGTTACCACACTATCCTTCCTTGGCACTTACTCTCATTCCTCCATTACTAGCCGTACACCCACTGTGATCATTAACCACTCATTCCCGGGCAGCCTCACTCCCTGACATTTAACCTGGATTCATCAGGTTACAGAAGCACATTAGCCATTGCCTTTATGAGCCCTTGGGCTTCCCTGGTGGCTCAGACAGGAAAGAATCTGCCAGCAATGCAGGAGACCTGGGTTCAATCCCTGGGTCAGGAAGATTCCCTGGAGAAGGGAATGGCAACCCACTCCAGTATTCTTGCCTGGAGAATTCCTTAGACAGAGGAGCCTGGCAGGTTACAGTCCATGGGGTCACAAAGAGTCAGACACAGCTGAGTAATTAACACTTTCACTTCATGAGCCCTTAAGGTCCTTTGAACAATTTCACGATTGAAAGTTGCCATTAGAATCCATGGCAAGGAATTTCCTGGTGGCCCAGTGGTAAAGAATCCGCCTTGCAATGCAGGGGACCTGATCCCAGGTCCGGGAAGATTCTGCTTGCCGCAGGGCAACTAAGCCCATGCACCACAACTAAGACTCAACACAGTCAAATAAATAAGTAAAGAAAAAATTTTTTAAAGAATCCATGGCAAATCCACAGCCAACTGGATTTTCGATCCCAGATCCCCTCGGCAGCCTGACTACACGCAAGCTCTTATGGTTGAAGCATCACCATCCCCTTTTGCTACCTCTTGTCACTGTAAGATCTTGTATCAGCCAAGCTTCACTGAAGACTCACCATGTGTCAAAGCACATTCTGTGTGCTTTACATGAGCTTGGCTTGTTTAAATCTCTCAAAGACCCTGTCAGGTAGGCACTGCTATTATTCTCATTTATAGACCAGGAGAACGCACAGAGAAGCTGAGTAACTTGCCCACGTTCACACAGCAGCTCCACGGAAGAGCTGGGATCCACACCCTCCAAGTTTGGACTCCTGAGCCTGAGCCCAGACCCACTACATGACCCTGCCTCTCCCTGGGGGAGCTGACTGTCTCTCTAGAGAAGGGGTAGTGTGAAGCACGCATATTCAAGAAAGAATAGAAAGTGGAGGAGGCAGGAATGGGTGTGGGTGAGGCATGGAGAGTAAAAACATTTTGGGGGGTCTTGTTCAGAGAAAACAACCAGCCAATCACATAGTCAGGCACAGTCCAAGTGGCATTCACATTCTGCCCCAGATGTTCTGGGGTTGCCACCAACCCACGCACATCTGAGTAGGAGGCAGACAGCAGGTGCTACCTGGCAGCGAGGAAAGGGGGCCAGCTGGAGCCCAGGCAAAGCTGCTGCAGATGCCTCTTTCTCTAGGCTGCCATGGTTTTTGTCATTTGGAAAACATGGGCTCACCAGAGGGTGTCAAACATCATCTGGAATACAGAACCTGAGGGCACCTTACTATCCCTCCAAGGGAAGGCTTGGGGAATTCTAGGATGCCAGTCCCTCTCCCCCACCCAAGGATACCGCCAACGGATCCAGCTCCATCTCGAAATGATAAGCAAAAGAACTACCACCAAGAGTACTTTCTACAAGCCAAGTACTTTAGACTGACTTCCTGCAGCCTCCCTCTGCATGGAATTATTATTCGCTCCACCTTACCGATGGGCTTCCCCGGTGGCGCCAGCAGTAAGGAATCCGCCTGTCAGCGCAGGAGACACAAGAGACACAAGTTCAATCCCTGGGTCAAGAAGATCCCCTGGAGAAGGAAATGGCAATCCATTCCAGTATTCTTGCTTGGAAAATTCCATGGACAGAGGAGCCTGGCTGGCTACAGTCCATGGGGTCGCAAAGAGCCAGACATGACTGAGCACACACACAGGCCATCTTACTGGCGGGGCATAAACAGGGGAAGTAATCTACTCCAGAACACGTGGCTGGCAAGGACTGGAGTCTGGACCTGAGCCCAAGATGGGAGAAACAAAGGCGAAGGTGTAGTCCAGGCACGTACAGGTGGTATTGGGAAAGAAGGAGCATCCGCACCTTTCACTCACTGACTCTTTTTTGTTGGAGCTCCTCCAGTGGGTTCAGGACACAGAACTACGTATGGCACACCAGCTCCATGCCCTCACTGAGCTGTATATTCTGTTCCTACAAGGAGAGGCCATCAAAGATGAGAGCTCAGCCAGAAACAAGCGTATACGAGAAGAAGGGTATTCCCCCAGACACTGGGACCCTACGCTGATTTCCACCGCTGGCACACGGTGGGAGGCTAGATTTAAAAGCAGTCCTTGGAACACATTCTGCTCCCCGTAACGCCAAGAACACCATGTGTGTCCCTGTCACAAAGGGAGAGAAGACAAACCCCCTCCTGTTCTGGACCTGGTATCCTGGAGGCTGACACACTTTCAGCATTTTTTTTTTAATAGCCTGGGGGTGGGGACTGGGGAGGGGGAGCATTAAGCAGCTGCAAGTTTCCCTCTGTGTTCCTCTCACAGACATTTCTAGAAGGGGTCAGCACTGGGTGATTCATCATCTACCCCAGTAGACTCTCACTGAGAGGCCAGCACAGATACTGTGGTTAAAAATAAGTCTCTGCTCACTCACTTTCTTATTAATATTCTATAACTGCATTAAGGACCTTCAGTCAACAGTGAGAAAAGTTCATTTATTCAAAAGTTGCTACACTGGCTCTAAAACTTTGGTGAAAGTAACTTTATAACCAAGCCCTTGATTTCTTTTCAAAAAGTTAAGGAGAAATGCTAAGTACCAAATCATCCAGCAAAGAGACTGCTTGTTCAGACATCTGCTGCCATCTGAGTACCATTCACCCACCGTACACATTACTTCATGCCTTGGCCTCTTCCTGTGTAAAATGGAGATAGCAATCATAATACCTGTTGTGACAGACAGGCCCTTGTGCTGGTTCCTGGAGCAGAATACACTCTCATTCAAAGTTAGCTATTATTATGTAAATTCAGCCTATTTCATAATATTTATGGTAATTAACTGTCACTTATTGTTCTCATACTACATGCCAGGTACAGGGCTGAGAGTTTAGCATGATTTAGTCCTCAAGACAGACCCATAACGTAGGTATTATACCCATTTTATAGATGAGAAAATGGGGAGGGAGTCAGAAAAGTTCACAGCTGGTGGATGGACAGAAGAGGGCTGGAACCCAGGTCCCTATGCACTCAGAATGCTTTGTTATCACAAGGTAAAGCAGATTCAATTACAGTCCTGCAATCTGGCCTGAGTGTGAGAAGGCTCTGAAGTCAGCATTTCCAGCATCAATTATTACAGCATTCCCAAGTCTCCACCATCATCAAAGATTATATTTAACTTCTACACATGGTATCACTTACCGGGAAAACTCCTCTTCATCCTTCAAAACCTTAATCAGCTGTCTCTGGCTCTTTGCTTCCTTGCCCATCCCCACTCTTCAAAGAATGCATTCTTTCCGTTCCTGAACTAGTTCTCCTTCCTTTACATATTTCAAAGTGCTGCAGCACAGAGTAACTTGTCCTTAGAGTTTATATTTGTTTGTCTCCTCCACTAGATTGTGAACTCCTCTGCCCAGGCACCTATCATGTAATTCTTTGGGAATTAGGAATTTATTCCAGTTCTCTGGGAACTAGCAGTGAATGCATGATCTACACCAGCAGTTCCCTGTGGGGGCAATTTCACTCCCCAGGGGACTCTTGGCCATCTGAGACATTTTTGGTTGACCCCACTGGAGGTGGGAAGGTGCCACTGTCACCTCATGGGTGGAGGCCAGGGATGCTGCTAAACATCCTACGGTGCATAGGACAGCCCCTCCGCAGCAAAGAACGACCCAGCCCCAAATGTCAATGCTGTCAAGGTCAACAATCTAGTCTACCAAAAAGTGAGAGTGTTAGTCGCTCAGTCCTGTCCGACTCTTTGCGACCCCATGGTCTGTAGCCTGCCAGGCTTCTCTGTCCATGGGATTCTCCAGGCAAGAATACTGAAGTGGGTTGCCATTTCCCTCTTTAGAGGATCTTCCCGACCCAGGGATCAAGCCCGGTGCCCTGCACTGCAGGCAGATTCTGTACCACCTGAGCCACCAGAGAAGCCCCTAGTCTACCTAGTAGTTCTCAATTAAGCATCACTCCTGCTCGTGACTCAAGAGTTTACTGCGCTGCATACATCAGGGCTCAGGGGCTGCTGCACGCTGTGCTTCAGACCTCAGGTAACAGTTGGACCTCTGGGGGAGGACCATTTGCCTCCACCCCTGATGCCACGTTTTGCCTCTCCTCTTGGGTGAGTGGAATAAGAGATGTCTCAGACATTTTCCATCTCACTGTAATGTGTTCCAGCTAACTCCCACTGCCAGTATCTGTATCTCTTTGCCTGAGGGCTTTCTCAGAAGCTAAAAGGCAGCTCTGGCTCCCTGTGGGCCAGAAACGGTGGGGAATTAAACGTTTCTGCAAGGAGCAGCCCTCAGCCAATGACTGGCAGATTTGAATGTATAAATACATCAGCTCCTTCATTCCTGGAGAGGATACCAGGACACATGACTCCAGGGCTAACAGGGCACGTAATTTGCCCCGTCTCCACGATTTCCTGTGGGTTAAACTAGAGTCGCCCACAGAGGTGGTGGGCTTGATAACCTACCCTCCCTTGGTTGCCCTTCCACTTCAGCCCTCCCTCCTGGTATTTCCTGCCCCTCCCAAATAAACTACCGGTTCTGGATTCTGCTCTGGAGTCTGCCCAAACCAAAACAGAATAGAAGCAACACATTTCTCTTCCTAGCAGAAGCCTCAAGAACTTTCAGGTGATTCTGTCACTGCTTTTTCCCTCTCCTGCGAGAATGGCATGACCCAGCTGAGGGCTGTGTCTTCAGCCTGGGTCCCTTATGGAGGAAACACGGTGGCTACCTGCTGTTGACCCGCAACCAACATGTAACAGACACAAGAAACAAATTTCCGTGGTTGTAAGCCACAGAGATTTGGGAGTTGTTGTTACTGAAGCAAAACCTGGTGAAAGCCGAGTCATACAGGGCTTATCACTCCTAGAGGGACCTTCCTAACTGATGCTACTCTAGAAAACCTGGGCTACTTACCTCTCAAAGGATGCTCGTCTAAGGGCAAAATCACACAGCAGAACTTTACCAGATCCTTGAGGTTGGAGATGATTGTTTTTTCCCCTCGTGGAGGTTCCTGTAACTCAGGATGCCTCATGCAGTGCTGAGAAGTGGTGAGCACCTAGAGATGGGGACTTATCCCTGAGCCATCTGGGTTTTACCAGGAACTAGTTCAAGCCTGGTGACTATTTTGGGAAAAGAGACAAAGACGAGGCACTTGGCTAGAAACAGATGGAAACACCAGTTCATACTTCAGCTGCTCTCCACCTGAGTGACTTTGGGGAAAACCCTCCCCCCATCTGGAGCCTCCCATTTGTAACTTCGGGTCTGACCCTAAGATCTGAGTCCACCACCAGACTCAGCCACCTGGGTTCTCTGAAGACCAAAACCAACCTCATTCTCTCCATCCTCTGCTTGATCCATCAACCTTCAGAACAAGCTGAACTCATACCCAAAATTTCAAGGGAAAGACTGTCTCCTGCAGTTTACCAGGGGCTCATTTCTTTTCTCCAGTTCCCAGATCAGAAGACAGCATGGTATCCTCCCTTCCCTCTGTTTTTAACATTCATTGAGTACGAACCCCGTGCTACGCATCAGGCTGAAACCTATTCACGATCTATCACAAGATTTCTCATGCCTGAGTCACTCACAAGCATGAGCCTTGGCTATTTTTGCCTTATCTGAATACCACCTCTACTAGAATTGGCTTAATAATGTTTAGTGCTGATGGACTCTTTGTACGTAAATCCATGTATCTTCAGAGGGATTTTTACATGCCTACTATCAATGAAAACCCAGTAACCCTTGTCATAAATAGAAGATAGGCATGAAAACAAACATGACAACAAATATCTTTATTGAATGCGAGCTGGATGTTTGCAGAAGCCCCAGCCTCCTGCTCTCTTTGTTTAAAAGGGAAGCTGAAAGGCTTTAGGACAGTGATAAAGGCCTAGCAGCACCTGACCAAGGTTTTAACTTTGTCATCATCAGAAAGGTTGGAAGAGATTCAGAAAAGGAGGAAGTTTCTCACCATGTGATAAAACGTTCCTTATTTTTTCACCAGTGCACAGCCATCTAAATCACCTTTCATTTCACCGGGACGTGTTTCATGCTCTGAATAAAGCTGTCTCATTGCGCTGGACTCTTACCATGTGTGGTTTTATTATTAACAGCACAGGTTTGAGTCCAGCTCTACCACTTCCTAAACCTCTCTGGGTTTCTCTTTCTTCATCTGCAAAATAAGGATAGTAATACTCCCACCTTCATAATGTGAAGACCTTCAAATAATGCTTGACCCACAGTCAGGTTCAATTAATTATGGCTGTCATTACTATTTATTACTGTTAACTTTGTATGATAGGTATTTTTTTATATTTATTCAGCTGCACCAGGTCTTAATTGTGGCATGTGGGATCTTAGTTCCCTGACCAGGGATTGAACCTGGGCCCCTTGCAGAGTCTTAGCCGCTGGACCTCCAGAGAAGTCCAGTGTGTGCTAGGTATTTTGATGCCCATTCTACAGACAAAGAAAGGAAGGACCAGTTGCCTAATCTGTCAAGGTCACACAGCCTTGCTTGTTCCACTCATAAACAGCTGCCTTAATGTGCAGTCAGGATTATTACCTATTTTAAGTTGGATATTTTTATTCCTGTCCTATTTTATTTTCTCTAACTCTACAGGCCTGCTCGGTTGCCTCCGACTAAAACACAGAAGGCACTGATGCCTGGACATAAACAGTCAGTTGGAGCAGATTCAGGCCAGTGTGTGAAGTGCCTGCCTCATCTTTGGCCCCAAAGTGTGCCAACCTGCTCTGGGGCTTGCCATTTTGTGGAGGGCAGCATGTGAGGGCAAAGATCTCATCTAAAACCACTCAGAGACACATGGTTACATGCAGAGCCCTGCCACTTATCATGGCAGAGTTCACTGCAGACAAGGCTGACATTTCTTGTGCCTTTTTAATATTCCATTTATACATGTCTCACCTGATTTTAATCCTACTCTACTTCAGATTCACCACCTGCAGAGAACACTTTAAGATGATACATGCATACATGTTTGGTGCTCAGTTATGTCCAACTCTTTGTAACCCCAGGGATTGTAGCCCACCAGGCTCCTCTGTCCATGGGATTTCCCAGGCAAGAATATTGGAATAGGTTGCCATTTTCTCCTCCAGGGGATCTTCCCAACCCAGGGATCGAACCAGGGTCTCTTGCATCTCCTGCATTAGCAGGCAGATTCTTTACCACTAGCCCCACATGGACAGGAAGCACAAGTCTGGAAGAGAGACAGCATACACACCTGCCGCTTGCCTTCCCCCCCACACCCCTCACTGGTCTTAAAGCACCAGCCTCAAGTCCTGCTCTGGTGCTGACAGTGGGGGTGCAGCAGAAATAACACATCCTAGAGAGGATTTTTCTCCCCCACTGCCTTCCCAGAGACTGGGGGCTCTGGAGATTAATGTAATCCCCAGGGGATGGGGCTTTTGTCATGGAACTCAAGGCAGTGGTGGTGAGGGTGGAGGAAGTCAGATACTCTTTAGCATGAAAGTTCTATTTCAGCATCACCCACAAGGTCTGATTGCGCTGGTGCCCCATCCTCAGTCTTGTAAGGAATCAGTTCAGTTCAGTTCAGTCGCTCAGTCGTGTCTGACTCTTTGCAACCCCATGAATTGCAGCACACCAGGCCTCCCTGTCCATCACCAACTCCTGGAGTTCACTCAAACTCACGTCATTCGAGTCAGTAAAGAGATGGGAATACCAGACCACCTGATCTGCCTCTTGAGAAATCTGTATGCAGGTCAGGAAGCAACAGTTAGAACTGGACATGGAACAACAGACTGGTTCCAAATAGGAAAAGGAGTACGGCAAGGCCATATATTGTCACCCTGTTTATTTAACTTATATGCAGAGTACATCAAGAGAAACGCAGGACTGGAAGAAACACAAGCTGGAATCAAGATTGCCGGGAGAAATACCAATAACTTCAGATATGCAGATGACACCACGCTTATGGCAGAAAGTGAAGAGGAACGAAAAGGCCTCTTGATGAAAGTGAAAGTGGAGACTGAAAAAGTTGGCTTAAAGCTCAACATTCAGAAAACGAAGATCATGGCATCCGGTCCCATCACTTCATGGGAAATAGATGGGTAAACAGTGGAAACAGTGTCAGACTTTATTTTTCTGGGCTCCAAAATCACTGCAGATGGTGACTGCAGCCATGAAATTAAAAGACGCTTACTCCTTGGAAGGAAAGTTATGACCAACCTAGATAGCATATTCAAAAGCAGAGACATTACTTTGCCAACAAAGGTCCATCTAGTCAAGGCTATGATTTTTCCCGTGGTCATGTATGGATGTGAGAGTTGGACTGTGAAGAAGGCCGAGCACCGAAGAATTGATGCTTTTGAACTGTGGTGTTGGAGAAGACTCTTGAGAGTCCCTTGGACTGCAAGGAGATCCAACCAGTCCATTCTGAAGGAGATCAGCCCTGGGATTTCTTTGGAAGGAATGATGCTAAAGCTGAAACTCCAGTACTTTGGCCACCTCATGCGAAGAGTTGACTCATTGGAAAAGACTCTGATGCTGGGAGGGATTGGGGGCAAGAGGAGAAGGGGACGACAGAGGATGAGATGGCTGGATGGCATCACTGACTCGATGGACGTGGGTCCGGGTGAACTCCGGGAGTTTGTGATGGACAGGGAGGCCTGATGTTCTGTGATTCATGGGGTCGAAAAGAGTCAGACACGAGTGAGGGACTGATCTGATCTGAATGCCAAAGTTTAAGCCAACTTTTTGCCTCCTATCATTTCATTCATCTCCTATCTATGGCCTCCCCTTAGCACCTGGATGGGGCACCAACTCCACCATAACCCACATTCACTCTGAATTTTCATGAGTTTTCATTTTCCTGTTGACTTGGAGAAGTGTCTACCATGGTCCAGCTGGGCCCTCAGGACCCCATCCCTTGGCCACAGTGGATTTTTCTCGCCCTCACATACGACCTTGGTGGCCAATGACTACTGAGTTAAGAAGCTGACTGCTCCCTAAGAGGCTGATTTTGAACTTGTGGCCTCATTTTCTTTGGTACCAGAAGATGAGGGATGCCTCAAAACCTTTGCCAAAGCAGACCATGACCCCATTTAACATCTTTAGGAGGAGGCAACATCTGCATTGACACTCAAGACATTGCTTTTGTAGCCTGAATTTCTTATTGAACAGTCAGAAATGCCACTGGCTGAATTACTGTGCTCGATCTGTTGTTTATCAATGGGTACTCCAGCAACCATCACCTAGGAGACAAAACTGCAGAGTCCCAGGCTCTGTCTGGCCCCGCGAAACATAATCTAACAGAATCTCCAGGTGATCTTTAAACACTGAGGTTTGAGGAAAAGAGCTTCCCGGAACCAGGGAACAAAATGCTAGCCAGCTCCTGCTCCCTGCCTCTCCCACAGTTGTCCTTTTGATGGCTTAGCAGTAATGAATCCACCTGCCAATGCAGGAGATGTGGGTTCGATCCCTGGGTCGGGAAGATCCCCTGGAGAAAGAAATGGCAACCCACTCCAGCATTCTTGACCAGACTACAGTTCACGGAGTCGCAAAGAGTTGGACATGACTTAGTGACCAAACAACAACAGCTCCTTGAACACCTTCTCTCAGACCTCAAGGCCCACAAACAGGTGCTGCTGTTTCCACCACAAGGCAGAGTTCCTTCATGACTTGGGCAAACCCAGCAGGGACACCGGTCATGAGGATCTGTCTCAGACTGTCCCACATGACAGGCCCCCGGCGCTGAGCTTGGGGACAGGAAGCAGCTGGTCCAGAGCAGGCATTGAGGCCAGCTGTGGGTAAGGGGAAGGAGGCAGAAACTGGGCCAGAGAAGCAGAACCAAAGGTCGGAGGTGCAAGGTGAAACTAACTGGAAAAGGAGTAAAGACACTGGACAGTGAGCCGATTAGAAACAGACAGAGGAGTGAAGGCTTGACTGTATCAGGTGAAGGGCTGTGGGCGAGCCTATCTGCTGGGTGGGGGGCTTGTGGGACTAATACAGCATGGGCAGAGTGTGGGTACACTGGTCTGGGAACTGGGCGAGGTATCCATTGCTCACAGTGCAGGGTGCCAAGTCAATGACTGATAAACCCTAGGACCTGCAACCCAGAATCATATAAACCACGAGCCAGAGGAAACAGAAGTCAGATCATGGGATTAATGATAGTTAAAACTGACTGAACATTAACCCCAAGCCAGGCACATTGATAAGTGCTCTATGTAAATGATTTAACCCCCTGAGAATTATTTAAACCCCTGTAAATTATTTACAGAACACCCCCCACCCCAAGACTCCATGTGGTGAAGAGCACAGGGTGAATAGAAATGTGAAGTCCGAGACCAGGTGGGGTTTGAATCTAGACTCCTCCATCTCTTAGTTCTGTGATCAGGGCAAGCTAGTTAAATTCTCTGTTTCTCAGTCTCCTCGTCTGTAAAATGGGAGCATGTTAGTAGCTCTGTCATATGGTTGTAATAAGAGAGGTAACATGTAAAATGGTGCATCACAAAGAATAAAGTAAATTTCATTATAATAATTGTTCCTATCATTTGCCCTTTTCAGAGACAAAGAAACTGAAGCACAGAGATCTAAGTAACATTGAAGTGATGGGCCAGGGAAGTAAAGCCAGCCAGTGTTCCTATGGAAGCGGTGTGTGTAACCATTATGCCTTGCTGCCTCACATCAAGTCAGAGGAACAAGGTGAAGAGAGGGCGCCAAGGTGAGAGGCCCGGGAGAAGGCAGAACAGAGAAAGGACTCCTGGAGAGAGCTCTGAGCAGATCCCAGGGCTGTCGGCAGGGGCTGAGGGTGGGAGATGAGACAGGTGCGCTCTAAGAGCTGAGCACAGCCAGGACACACTGGAGACTGAACTTCTACATGGTTCTGGCAGCCGAGATTCAATCCTCCTGTTGAAACAAGTTTTCTAGATGGGATGTGTGGCCTATATCCAAAAACCCCGGGGCTTTGCTGCCAAGTCATCACTCTGGCAAGAACCACACCTGACTTTGTAGACCTGAAAAGTGACAACAGGAAATCGTTAGTCCTGAACTCCCGTGGGGCCGGGTTGCAGAGGAGAGCAATGGTAACAGCTAAGACATACTGAGTGATGACCACATGCAAGGTACCGTTTGATGCACCGAGTGCTGTAACTGAGTCTTCACCATAACCCAAAGAAGTCCCAATAGTATCCCCATCTTGTAGATGATGACACAGAGAGGTCAAGTAACATTCCTGAGGTCACACAGCAGGTAAGTCACAGAGCCAGGAACAAAACCCAAGCTCTCTGGCTCCACAGTCCATACTCTTAACTGCTAGGATTTATAATACCTAATCAGCTATTCTCAAAAGCAACTAGATAATTTATCAGACCTTGAAACATTTATCTGTGAAAGGTTTCTCAGCCTGAGTAGTCAAGTATATATAGAACAGTCAACTAAAAACCTAAAAATGGAGAAATTATTAGGCAATTCCAACTTGAGAGGTGTTCTACAAAATAACTGATTAGACCTCTTCAAAAGGGGCAAGGTCCTAAAAGACGAGGAAAGACTGAGGAACTGTCACTGGTGGGAGGAGACAGGACAGCTAAATGCACCGTGGGACCCTGGACTGGATCCCAGAACAGAAAGGACCTTCCTGGAAAAACTGGGGAAATCCAAGCAAGTTCTAATAGTATTGGAGCAAGGCTGATTTCTTAGTTTTAATCAATGTCCTGTGGTTATGTAAACTGTTGCCATTACAGGAAGCAGACTGAGGGGCATACGGGAACTCTCTGTCTTATTTTTACCGTTCTTCTTTAAGTCTAAAATTATCTAAAATTTTTACAGAATTTGGCGTTGAAAAAAAATATACATATGGCAAAAGGATCAAAACCAGTGACATTCTCAGTTTATAAATGAATGTGTTTATCTTTGTCATTGTAATCAGACTACATTTCCTCCTAAATATGTAAATAAGTACTCATTTTAACTTGACATTAAATCTGTTTAAAATTGTGAACAACAGAAGCTAGCAATGATTAAGTTTAGAAACCTGGATCTTCTTTAGAAAAACATATCACTTCGGTTTTAAATGTATAGAAATGTTGAATCACTAAGGTATACTGTTGTAGGTCAATCATACTTCAAAAAAAACACCCAAAGTCATAGAAAAAAGAGATCAGAAATGAGGATTGGGGGCAGGAGAATTGGATGAAGGCAGTCAAAAGGCACACATTTCCAGTTAGAAAATAAAGAAGCACTAGAGAGGCAATGTACAAACGATGAATATAATTAACACTATTGTATGTTGTATATGGAAGTTAGTAAGAGAATAATGCATCCTAAGAGTTCTCATCTTAAGGAAAGATTTTTTCTATTTATTTTATTTTGTATTCATGTGAGATGATGGATGTTCACAATACTTATTGTGATCATCATTTCATGATGTATGTCATTCAAATCATCACGCCATGAAACTGACACAGGCCTGCACGTTAGTTATATCTCAAAAGAACTGGGAGAGAAAAAAGAACAGATCATTTACACATGCTTTGAGGTGTGTCTCTCTCTCATCTTTCCCTCTCTGATTCACATTCTCAGCATCACTACTCAATAGATCTACTCAGTATCCACAGGTTGATGGCCACTGCCCAGGAAAGGCTCAGATCCCCTGGAGGTGAAGTACCACTTCATAGGCATGGGTGAGCTTCCCGAAGTGCAGCCCGTTTGACACACACTAGGAGGAATGGGAGCCGTGGCTGCATGGGCGCAGGAGGGCCTCGAGGAGCTATTCCACATTGAAGGTCAGGAAGGGAGGCGGTGAGGAAATACCCCTCACCCAAGGTAAGGAGCAATGGCTGCGCTTTGCTGGAGCAGCCGTGAAGAGATACCCCATGCCCAAGGTAAGACAAACCCAAGTAAGACAGTAGGTGTTGCAAGAGGGCATCAGAGGACAAACACACTGAAACCATGCTCACAGGAAACTAGTCAATCTAATCACACTAGGACCACAGCCTTGTCTAACTCAATGAAACTAAGCCATGCCCGTGGGGCAACCCAAGATGGGTGGGTCATGGTGGAGAGATCTGACAGAATGTGGTCCACTGGAGAAGGGAATGGCAAACCACTTCAGTATTCTTGCCCTGAGAACCCCATGAACAGTATGAAAAGGCAAAATGATAGGATACTGAAAGAGAAACTCCCCAGGTCAGTAGGTGCCCAATATGCTACTGGAGATCAGTGGAGAAATAACTCCAGAAAGAATGAAGGGATGGAGCCAAAGCAAAAACAATACCCAGCTGTGGATGTGACTGGTGATAGAAGCAAGGTCCAATGCTGTAAAGAGCAATATTGCATAGGAACCTGGAATGTCAGGTCCATGAATCAAGGCAAATTGGAAGTGGTCAAACAAGAGATGGCAAGAGTGAATGTCGACATTCTAGGAATCAGCGAACTGAAATGGACTGGAATGGGTGAATTTAACTCAGATGACCATTATATCTACTACTGCGGGCAGGAATCCCTCAGAAGAAATGGAGTAGCCATCATGGTCAACAAAAGAGTCCGAAATGCAGTACTTGGATGCAATCTCAAAAACGACAGAATGATCTCTGTTCGTTTCCAAGGCAAACCATTCAATATCACAGTAATCCAAGTCTATGCCCCAACCAGTAATGCTGAAGAAGCTGAAGTTGAACGGTTCTATGAAGACCTACAAGACCTTTTAGAACTAACACCCAAAAAAGATGTCCTTTTCAGTATAGGGGACTGGAATGCAAAAGTAGGAAGTCAAGAAACACCTGGAGTAACAGGCAAATTTGGCCTTGGAATATGGAATGAAGCAGGGCAAAGACTAATAGAGTTTTGCCAAGAAAATGCACTGGTCATAACAAACACCCTCTTCCAACAACACAAGAGAAGACTCTATACATGGACATCACCAGATGGTCAACACCGAAATCAGATTGATTATATTCTTTGCAGCCAAAGATGGAGAAGCTCTATACAGTCAGCAAAAACAAGACCAGGAGCTGACTGTGGCTCAGACCATGAACTCCTTATTGACAAATTCAGACTGAAATTGAAGAAAGTAGGGAAAACCACTAGACCATTCAGGTATGACCTAAATCAAATCCCTTATGATTATACAGTGGAAGTGAGAAATAGATTTAAGGGCCTAGATCTGATAGATAGAGTGCCTGATGAACTATGGAATGAGGTTCATGACATTGTACAGGAGACAGAGATCAAGACCATTCCCACAGAAAAGAAATGCAAAAAAGCAAAATAGCTCTCTGGGGAGGCCTTACAAATAGCTGTGAAAAGAAGAGAAGCGAAAAGCAAAGAAGAAAAGGAAAGATATAAACATCTGAATGCAGAGTTCCAAAGAACAGCAAGAAGAGATAAGAAAGCCTTCTTCAGCAATCAATGCAAAGAAATAGAGGAAAACAACAGAATGGGAAAGACTAGGGATCTCTTCAAGAAAATCAGAGATACCAAAGGAACATTTCATGCAAAGATGAGCTCGATAAAGGACAGAAATGGTATGGACCTAACAGAAGCAGAAGATATTAAGAAGAGGTGGCAAGAATACACAGAAGAACTGTACAAAAAAGATCTTCATGACCCAGATAATCACAATGGTGTGATCACTGACCTAGAGCCAGACATCCTGGAATGTGAAGTCAAGTGGGCCTTAGGAAGCATCACTATGAACAAAGCTAGTGCAGGTGATGGAATTCCAGTTGAGCTATTCCAAATCCTGAAAGATGATGCTGTGAAAGTGCTGCACTCAATATGCCAGCAAATTTGGAAAACTCAGCAGTGGCCACAGGACTGGAAAAGGTCAGTTTTCATTCCAATCCCAAAGAAAGGCAATGCCAAAGAATGCTCAGACTACCGCACAATTGCACTCATCTCACACACTAGTCAAGTAATGCTCAAAATTCTCCAAGCCAGGCTTCAGCAATATGTGAACCGTGAACTTCCTGATGTTCAAGCTGGTTTTAGAAAAGGCAGAGGAACCAGAGATCAAATTGCCAACATCTGCTGGATCACAGAAAAAGCAAGAGTGTTCCAGAAAAACATCTATTTCTGCTTTATTGACTATGCCAAAGCCTTTGACTGTGTGGATCACAATCAACTGTGGAAAATTCTTCAAGAGATGGGAATACCAGACCACCTGATCTGCCTCTTGAGAAATCTGTATGCAGATAAGGAAGCAACAGTTAGAACTGGACATGGAACAACAGACTGGTTCCAAATAGGAAAAGGAGTACGTCAAGGCTGTATATTGTCACCCTGTTTATTTAACTTATATGCAGAGTACATCATGAGAAACGCCGGACTGGAGGAAACACAAACTGGAATCAAGATTGCCAGGAGAAATATCAATAACCTCAGATATGCAGATGACACCACCCTTATGGCACAAAGTGAAGAGGAACTCAAAAGCCTCTTGATGAAAGTGAAAGTGGAGAGTGAAAAAGTTGGCTTAAAGCTCAACATTAAGAAAACGAAGATCATGGCATCCGGTCCCACCACTTCATGGGAAATAGGTGGGGAAACAGTGGAAACAGTGTCAAACTTTATTTTTTGGGGCTCCAAAATCACTACCGATGGTGACTGCAGCCATGAAATTAAAAGACGCTTACTCCTTGGAAGGAAGGTTATGTCCAACCTAGATAGCATATTCAAAAGCAGAGACATTACTTTGCCAACAAAGGTTCGTCTAGTCAAGGCTATGGTTTTTCCTGTGGTCATGTATGGATATGAGAGTTGGACTGTGAAGAAGGCTGAGCACCGAAGAATTGATGCTTTTGAACTGTGGTGTTGGAGAAGACTCTTGAGAGTCCCTTGGACTGCAAGGAGATCCAACCAGTCCATTCTGAAGGAGATCAGCCCTGGGATTTCTTTGGAAGGAATGATGCTAAAGCTGAAACTCCAGTACTTTGGCCACCTCATGCGAAGAGTTGACTCATTGGAAAAGACTCTGATGCTGGGAGGGACTGGGGGCAGGAGGAGAAGGGGACGATAGAGGATGAGGTGGTTGGATGGTATCACTGACTCGATGGACGTGAGTCTCAGTGAACTCCGGGAGTTGGTGATGTACAGGGAGGCATGGCATGCTGTGATTCATGGGGTCACAAAGAGTCGGACACGACTGAGCGACTGATCTGATCTGATCTGAGGAGGAATGGGCAAGCCAGGGAGACCCGCATCTTCATGAGGGTCAACATGGCTGGCAGCCAGAGATAAAGGACAAACAGAGGCACAGCTCCCGATAACTACGTACAGGGCCCGGAGGTAAACACTCTGCCTGCATTAGCCCATTTAATCCTCTCCACAGCCCCAGGAGGAAGAAACTATGATTATAACTCTCAAGTCACTGATCGGGGAATTGAAGATCAGAGAGGTTAAACAATTTCTAAAGGTCACACAGCAAGTCAGCAGTAGAGTTGGGATACAACATGAAAAGCATGTTATCATGAGAGACTGTAGGTTTCCCTTTTTTTGTTGACTTTCTTACTTCAGCCAAAATTGGATTGGCTCTCTCTAATAAATCATCCTCTGGTTTGTCCTCAACTCAGAGAGTAAGATGCAAAGTGAACCAGACAAATATCACAGAATACACACCATGCACCAAATGCTCTATATCCATCATTCCATTTGATCATCACCAAAGAGGAGTGGTTATCAACTCCATATTCAAAAGAGGTAACGGGCTCAGAAAGGTTGCTGCTGGGATTCTCCAGGCAGGAACACTGGAATGGGTTGCCATTTCCTTCTCCAGTGCATGAAAGTGAAAAGTGAAAGTGAAGTCACTCAGTCGTGTCCGACTCTTAGTGACCCCATGGACTGAAGCCTACCAGGCTTCTCTGCCCATGAGATTTTCCAGGCAAGAGTACTGGAGTGGGGGTGCCATTGCCTTCTCCATCAGAAAGGTTACCAGACAGCTAAGTGGGCACACTGGAATTTTTCAAGCTTGAATCTTCCTGATAGCCAAGGCCCATCATGCTCTCTTCATTCATTCCATTTCCAAGGAAGACTCATAAAGTGAAAAAAAAAATCAAGTAGGTAAGAAGAAAGAAAACCTCTTCTCAAGTCCCTGCAGAGTAACCTTAAAAGACAGATCTACATAAGCAAATTCATGCAGATTCTGCCATTGTCCTTGATTTCACCTGTCACAGTGATCAAATCCAGATTATTTAGACCCTAAAAAATTAGAGTAGCTTGTTTGTTTTGCTTGTTTTCTTTTCTTTGGGGCCTACATCTCTTATTTTAGACATCTCCATGACTTAAACCATCTAGATAATTGCAAACACCCCTCTCCTGCATTCCAGTGTGTTTGTTTGTTTAAGAAACTCAGATTTACAATCCCTTTCACAAAATAGGCGTTCCTAAATGAAAACACGTGCACGTGGCAAATGGGCCCAGCCTGGCACTTGGAAGTTCCTTTACTGGTTTCAGCCAGAATAAAGCCACACCAAACCAGCTTAGTGCCCCTCAATGCAAGCCCAGTCCGTTGGTTTCAAACTTGGAAACAGAATCAGCAATATCACTCTCTCCTTCCTCAAAAGTGAATTCTCGGTATAGCATTTCACATTCTGAAAAGAAAAGCAATGTGGAATTTTGGAAAGGACAGAAGCCCCAGATCCTAACACACAGGCGCAGTGGAAGCAGCCTGATGCCTCTGCACTATAATACTTGGAGGACCGATTATTCTGAAATGTTGTTTGGGCGATGACACACAGGATACTTGGGGGACCCTGCCTCCTGGGAACTCAGCAATCTTAGAGCAGCTCGCAGCTCCGCATCATACATCGCCTACAAAGGCAGAGGAAAAGCCAGAAATGAATATTAATGACTGATCTGAAGCAGTTTAAAATTGTCACAAACCTGAACTGTTTTGTCAAAATCTTCATTTCGGAAAACACTCACCCTTCCCATTTGCATCAGCAATTGGTGTCTTTATGAGCAACTCTAAAAGTCCACAGCTCTTCTTTCTCATGAAATTTAACTACTTAGCATACAATGAGAACCTTTCCAAAGTGCTGGAAGCAAGAAGGGCAGAGGGAACCAAAAGAGTCTCTTCCAGGAACTGAAACTCTGGACTGGATTGATAAATAGTGTGCTTTGAATTTACGGCTCACAGACCAACAAGAATATGAAAGATATGTGTGTCCCAACAAACACATAACACGTGGCTCTCTTCAATTAAATTCTATTGAAAGTCAAATCTGCATGGATGTCATTAAAAGCTGGCAATCTTGGAAAGTGTGTGTAGGCATCCTGGCAAATGGTAGCTCTGAAAGGAGAAGATAGACGGGTAAGCCGAAACCCCATTGTTTGTGGATTGACTGCATTAAAATCTGTGACACACAGACCAGTGTCTGGCATAAAGGAAGTGCTGCAGCAAGGTTAGTTAGCTGTCCTTCCTGCTGCTATTGTTATTACTAACATTCTTATTAGGCTGCCCAGATGCGCAAAATTATTAGAAAACCTTCATCACCTTTAGGCAATTCCAGTTAGATAAGCAATGCAGATAGTTTAAAGAAGGCAGACATGACATCCAGAATGAGCAAACTCCCACCCACAAAGAGCAAGAAGCCCCGGCCTCTGACACTTTCCTAGGGAGAGACCACCTAGCAGCTGGGGAGCTGAGGAGTCTTTACTTGAGCCTTGAGAAGATGCCAAGGACTTCTGATGAGAACCAGTTCAGAAAGATATTTGATCGCATTTTCCAATGAGAAGCATATGTCCAAGGTACAAACGCTTGCTTCATTCACGTAAGGATGGAAACAATGCTAAGTACACTCTGTCCTAAGAACTTAATTACTCATGCTTACCCTACAAGGCTGAACTTTTTAGTTTAAATCCCAGCATTCTGCCATAAATCAGCCAACTGAAAGGTTGTTCTGAGAACAACTTCTGGGCAATCTTAATCGCGTGGCAATTCCCAAGAGCTAAAACAAATGCTCGATGTAGTCTGGACATCCATAGAGTTGATAAAAAGCTGTGTTTGATTTTTTTTTTCTGCTTTGCATGAGCATCACTCATGACATCTATTATTCCGGGTAAGCACAAACAGCAAAAGCCCTTACTCTCAAGCTTCTACTGGGTTCAGGTTCATTATCTTCAAGAGACATCTGATTCTTCCAGGAAATCTATAAAAGGTCTGATCAGTAATGACTCACATATTTTCATAACCCATCTGATTTTATCATTTAATCCCTTGGCCAAGTTCCAAAAACAACCCAGTGCTCGTTGATTTGATCAAACAACACCCAGCACCTTCCCAAAACATGTGATGCCAATATTAGCACCTCCACCCCACAGAATGGGACACCTCCTTGAAACAGGAAAACCTCAATACCCTGGATGAGGCAACTCCACCTAAAAATTTCACCGAAGGGGGGCTGGGTTTTGCTTTCCTTTGAAAAAAGCATCCAGGTAGCAATCCAGATGGTTTGTGAGCACTAACCTTCTCCGAATAGGGTCCTGGGGTGTCTTCATGGACACACATGGGAGAGTTATTCTGGGTGACCTGGAGTTAAAGAGTTTTATTTTAAATCCTGTCTAATCTTTGCTGCTCCCTGGACTGATCTCTTGACACATCTTAGTTCAGGTCTACAAGAGAACTGCAAAATGACAGCGTGAATTTGTTGGGGGTTCGTTTCTCTTTCCCTTTCTTCCAGTCAATTCTGTCCTGTCAATAACCTTTTTCCTCCTCTGTGTTAAGTAGCGGTATAGTTGAGCCAAAGCGGAAAATAAAGAATGAAGAATGGAGCTGAGGGACCCAGTGGCTGTCTTTCCAAGGACAGCGTTAAGGCATTCAGGGAGCTGGGCTGCGGTGGCGCCTGCAGACGCTGCGTCCTCGCTGTTTGTTTTGACAGCCACTGGGTATTTTTAGAATCTGTAGGGAGAAGTTAAGCGGCACAGGCTGGCTGTTATGCCACTAATGACACCCTGAGCTTAAAGAAGCAGGATGCACACAGCGACTGCTGAAGCTTCGGGCGTCGGAAGGCCACACCTGACTTAGCAATCACACGTACGTGGAAGCAGAGGTGGAAAAGGGAGAAAGAGTTCTTCATAAACTTAGTAAATTAAGTACTGCAGAGCTCAGGTGTAAGCCACATAACCATGAGATTTTTAGGAGTTTTTAGTAGCTATATATATTTCTTTTCCTTCCTTCCTTTTCCCTCCTTCTTTTCTTTTTCCTTTTTTTCCTTTCTTTTTACTCTTCCACCCCTTTCCATCTGATCCTAGACGTGAACCAAGTGATCTAGTCAGATGACCTTTCCTACACCGGTCAGACCAGGAATGGGTGGGACTGGGAGTCCAGCTAATGAGGCTGTTCCCTGGGCCTTTTCCTTGAAGCATCAGGAAAGAAGCACTTTTTATTACTAAGCTCATCGACGGTGAGGATGCTGTAAGCTTTGAGCTCTCAGGAGCCTCAAATCACTACCTGAAACAAGACAACCCAGGAAAGCCCAAGAGATGGGACAGAACAGCATGATCCTCATGATGTCTGTGCCCTTGGCCCTGATCCATCACTGACTCCCTAGACACCCTCGTGACCTTAACCAATAAAGCTCCCCTTTTCTCCCTTTGAGTTGGGGTTCCACCAAGAGTACCCCAAAGAAGCATAAGGCAGAGTGATCTCCAAACGTAGATTTCAAAAAACGCCAGAGGAAGGTTAAAGTACAAGCCATACGCCTATCCACTCACGCCCATCCTGCTGCCCAAGGCCTCTTAACTGCCCTCATTTGCCCTCAGAAAGCAGGTGGGAAATTCCCAGCTGATCCTACTTTGTACTTTCGGAAAATAAAGAGTAGCATTCATTTCCCACAGTTGTCACATGGCACGCTTTCATTTGTTGTCATTCCCAGAAAACCAAACTTTCCTGATGGTTTTCATGCCCCACAACGGAGTGTGAGTACTGACCTCTGATCACACAGTCCCCTCCATTGAGTGATACTGACGATGATGAACTTGCCGTAATCTACGGCCCTGGGCAAAGCAGTCAACAACAGTTAGACGTTTCCTTACAGTTCAGTTCAGTTCAGTCTCTCAGTCGTGTCCGACTCTTGTGACCCCATGGACTGCAGCACGCCAGGCCTCCCTGTCCGTAACCAGCTCCCGGAGTTCACGCAAACTCATGTCCACTGAGTCGGTGATGCCATCCAACCATCTCATCCTCTGTCATACCCTTTTCCTCCTGCCTTCGATCTTTCCCAGCATCAGGGTCTTTTCAAATGAGTCAGTTCTTCGCCTCAGATGGCCAAAGTATTAGAGTTTCAGCTTCAGCATAAGTCCTTCCAATGAATATTCAGGACTGATTTCCATTAGGATGGACTGGTTGGATCTCCTTGCAGTCCAAGGGACTCTCAAGAGTCTTCTCCAACACCACAGTTCAAAAGCATCAATTTTTCAGGGCTCAGCTTTCTTTATAGTCCAACTCTCACATCCATATATGACTACTAGAATGTTTACTTTACATATATATAATGTTTACATACATGATCTGGTTAAATCCTCACAACAACTCTTTGAAGCAGATAACTATCACATACCCATTTTACAGGTGAAGATACTGAGGTTCAGAAAGATGGAACAACTTGCGCAAGATCACACAGCAAGAAAGACGTGGAGTCAAGCTTCCAATTCAACCCCATGTACCTCCAAAGCCTGTGGTCGACTGCTATGTATCGAACCACCCATTGCTTGATGGACCTTTACTTGCTATTTATTCACGCTGTGTGTTCCATCCTGGTCTGTCAGCCTCTCTACATTTTCACTCCCACAGAGCTCCTGTTAAACTGATGTCTTCCTGAACTTTGTGTGTTTGATTCGCCAGCATTTCACTGTGATTCTTCAAGAGGGAGGAAGAGAGGCAACCAGACCAGTTACATCGTGATTTAGCTAATCTTTGGCAGAATCACGAATCCAGTCCTCAAGATGAAAATTCTATTTCCAAGAGAACAAATCCTAAGTTTAAAATTGTTCACCGAAAAAGTAAAAGATGATTTAGATCATGCTTCAAACATTTATGGTATTACTATTTCTCAGCTCTCCAGGAATAAGAAGAACTTAAGTGCTTCTTTGGAACCGGATTCCAAAGTCTGGTTCTGCTTTCCTCAACCAAACACAACAAAAGTTAAAATCCAACAGACAACCATCTAAGGAAACTGTTAAACATATATGAAAAAATGTATATACAAAGATGTGCGTGATCACGTGGTTTGCAACAGTGATGTGTAAGAAGTAATGTCCAACAATAAGTGATTAAGTCAACAGCACAGTATGATTTGAAAACTTGCAAAGCGACGAGTCATTAAAGTTATGTTGATGAAGAATATAGTGGGGAAAAAAACAAACCTGTCACAGTGCTCAGTGAAAGATTCAGACTTTAAAATGTTGATTAAAAAAAAAACAGATTAAAAAGACATTAAAATGATTGTGGTGATTTTTTTTTTTTTTGGTTGGTTGCTCTCTTGCTTTGTGATTTTTTTTGGTTGAAATCTGTTTTGTTTTGAGCACCATTATTTTTATCATGATGTTATTTGACAAATGATTGTTAATACTGGTTATTAATAAAAAAGCTACAAAGATTAGGCAGATGAAGATGTTACTGAGGTTATCAGAGAAAAGGAAAGTATTAGCAGAATGTGCCAGGGTGGGTGGGAGTCCAGACTCAAGTCAACTGCCTGGGATTGGATTCTGGTTCTGTTACTCACTTGCTTTGTAACTGAGCAAGTTGCCCATTCTCTCAGCATCTCCATTTCCCCACCTAGAAAACAGGGTTGAGAACAGTAATAGTGACCCCGGGGAGTCGTTCTGAAGGTCACAAGAGCTAACACACGTGAAGCATTTAAAACAATGCCTGGCATAGGGCATGTTCTGGATAAGCTGTTGCTTATTATGGTGAAAGCCACTCAAGGGCAAGCACCCTATCTTATCCACATTTATATTTCCAGCAAGTATCACGGGGCTTCATGCACAGTGGGTGTCTGATCAATGTCTGTTGAATGGTACCCAGATGGGTTCCTGGGGGCAATGCTAGGGCTTGCAGGAGCAGCCACCACGATACCACCTCAATCATGATGCGTTTTGTGGAAATCTCTCTCCAGATCCTGTCCCTGGGGCTTCTTGGTGCCGAAGGGTCAGCAGTCGTTCTAGTGGTAAGTCTGGAGCATTGACAGTTAACAGAATAAAGGAGACAGCTGAAAAACAGTACGGCCACAACCCAGTAAAGTTTAGCAGTGGCCTGCCATCTTCCTCTACTGTTCTGGTCTGGACTCTGTTGGTTACTTGAAAGAGAAATGCACTCACACACAACAAAAGGGGAGAGTGTGATAGTGTGAGGCGTGGGTATCTCATGGAATCCAAGAATAAGAAACAAAGTAATAATAGAAGTTGTCCTGCCAAATGCAATTTGGACCAAGGACTGGATGATTGGTTAGTGAGAGCTGAGGATGACTTTGTGAAATATCATAATTCTAGAAATATTTTAACTCAAAGTATATAACAACAAGCATTTGTCAAACTCTGGATGACCTCAGATCCCACATGGACTATGGAAGAAGAGTGTTCTCATCCATATGGCTTGATCCTAGAATGTCTTCATTCTGAACTCATCCTTAAAATCCCATGAGTTTTAGAAATATAATGTACAGATAAATGAAGATGACCTGTTCCCGCTCAAACAAGGAAGGCCAGCCCAGAGGCCATCTGCTCAGCATATGGCCATAATTCAAAACGACAAGCATGCGGAGGATCCAAGAATCCTGAATCCTAAAAGAGTCTCAGACTGTTCCAGCTTTCAGCCCAGTGGATTAGAGAACATCCATTCATCACTGAGGCTTACTCACTTGCTGAGTTACCTGTCCGTACTTGTGCTGTGGCATACTCATCAGTGTCCCAACCTGCAAACCTTCAGAAGATTCACCAACTTCACGAATGAAAAATACCATCACAGAGGTTTGGCCATTGATCTGTTTATGCTATTAGACAATTACACAAATAACTGAGAACGTCAATCATAGAATTTGGAGGATGTAAAAGGATTTTAGAAATCGAATCATCAACCTTATATTTTACATATGAAAGAAAGAATAAAGATTAGAGAGGTCAAGGTGATTGCCAAAGCCCAGAAGCCTACAGTCAGAGTCTCAGGGCAGTATAGTTTTTCTACTCTGCTGCTGCTGCTGCTGCTGCTAAGTCGCTTCAGTAAATAGGTAACCACCTGCCTACATATGGCCCAACTCATAGAGAGGCACTTATGGTTAAACTTCCCACAAATTTGTTGCTTATACAAGGATAAACTAAAGACATATGATAATAAAAATTTACTCACATGCTGAATGATGGTAAGATCATAATCACATATACATCATATGTGATCGGGCCTCAGAGTGAAATAGAAATATTCAAAAACAAAAGTTCTCCCCCTCTCCCCTAAGTGTAACTTAGAAAGACCAGTAAATCTCCCAGGTCAAACCATCTCTGCCGTCCTCTTTATGAATTAGAAAAATGGACAACTTTTTCGATACTCAGAAGAGGAATAACAGAGGTTGAAAGTATATGACATGAGAAGCGCATCACGGATTGTTTCTCATTTCATCCTCTTCACAACTTTACAAGAAAAATAGTATCTCCCTTTTTTCAGATGAGCAAACTGAGGCCCTGAGAGGTCAGGTAATTTCTCCAAGCTAGTCTGTTTTATTCTAAAGCCTCCAAATTTTGCAATACTGTGTCTCCCATTCTTCCCAGGCAGAAGATCCTGCAGTGGAGCATGGTTGCCAGAGAAATGGTCTTTTTGGAACTCCTTAAACATACACTGTTTGAGACCTGTAAGTTATCTCAGAACAGTAGCTCTACAAGGAGCCAGGCGAGCCCATCTGCTCTCCTGATCTTCCCCCAAGATGGGTTCCTTCAAAGATACAGGGCTTAGTTTCATTTCTCTCTGCCTGATTCTCCTTAGTATCTTCTAACCAAACTCATATAATAATTTTTCTTGACCCTACAGGAATTTGACTCATCAGAGTTAGAATTTAGGGGCTTCCCTGGTAGTTCAGTGGTAAAGAATCCATCTGATAATGCAGGAGACATGGGTTCAGTCCGTGGTCCAGGAAGATCCCGCATGCCTGAGAGCAACTACGCCCACGGGCCACAGCTGTTGCGCCACTGCTCTAGAGCCCAGGAGCGCAACTGCGGAGCCCACGTTCACTGCAGCCCATGTTCCACAGCAAGAGGAACCAAGGCAACGAGAAGCCCACATACCGCAACTAGAGAGTGGGTCCCTCTCGCCACAACTGGAGAAAAACCCAAGGAGCAACGAAGACCCAGCACAGCCAATAAATAAACAAAATTATTTTTAAAAGAATTTAGGCAGAGGAGATGCAAAGCAGCAAGCAAAATCATCCTTTGGAAAATACTATCTCTGAGCCTCACCGTGTTCCTTGCCATGCTTTTTCCATATCACCAGGTTTTCCTCTTCAATGGGATACCAAAATTCTTAGGCCCGTCTTGCCTTCTCATCTCTCTCTCCCCTACTGTGTCAGGAAAGGAAAATTCCATGGACAGAGGAGCCTGGCGGGCTACAGTCCAGGGGTCACAAAGAGTTGGACGTGACCGAGCTTGCGCACACACACACAAAGGAACGTGTCTTTTTAAAATGCATATATTTTCTATATACTTTCAGACACTGACAACCTCAGATACCACTGCAATGAAACTCAAAGATGTGAGTATAAAGCAAAACTCAATACTGAAGAAAAGCTATCAAAGTGTTATTACTTGGATGGCAGGTTCAAGCATTTTCTTCTGAAAGGAAAACAGGAAACCAATTCTTATTTTTGAAAATGAAAACAAAGTCACTTTAAGATGTTTTCTTTTGAATATCCTAATAGATTTCAAGAGATTCAACAATGTTAGGGAAATAATGATGTGTGGCATGTGAATCAACCATTTTAGGCACAACAATTAGCACACTGAAAGCTTACTGTGTGCCATAACTTCGCTCTACATTTTCTATGAATTTATCCTCACAACCGCCGCTAAAAGATCTGGTGAAACCTATATTACCTACGTGGAAACTGAGGCTCAGAAAATTTAAGCAAGTTGCTTTAATATTACTTTGTCTGAGAAGGTTATCTATGACTTTAACACGTGGCATTTCTTTAAAATAAAAATGAGGACAGCCATTTATATCTCAATAAGCTGCAAACCTACACTTTCTGACTTTCTCATCTTCCAGCAGCCTCCTCCATTCTCTCCTGGAATTGGTATAACAACTTGCTCCTGACCGACCAATCACTGTAGATGGACATCTTAATTATAGGAAGGATTATCTGAGCAGGAACAGGTCAACTCTTTCCGGGAATGAGAGAAAGTGCTCGTTTACGCATCCTGCTTCTGAACAAGTGACTCAGAGAGACACTCAGTCTTTTAAGCAACCTGAAATTCTGGGAAAACAGACTCTTTAGCCACGGAAGAGGATCAGGTGCAAATGGTTGGCTCATTTTAGTCTTTCCCTGCGGATGAAGTGAGAAAGCAAGCCCATACCCCATTTTCCAGCACTGCAACCGTCTCTCACTATTAGAGCCATGTAACCTTCCCCTTGGAGCGACTCTCTGGACAGCTCTCTTTAATAATTCACTCTGGATAACTGACCGGAGAGGGTTTGGTTGTCGTGGCAACAGCTGAAAGCCCTTATTTGTTTCTTTTTAAGTATCTAAAACGTAAGACCATTTCTTCTCAAATGTGAATTCATGACGGAAACTGTCTATATGTGAGAGTGAAATATGAACAGGTGGAGAAAAGATACCGTAAAATGCAGTCCCTAAGTCATTAAGTAATCAGGACATTAAAATACATGCCACAAAAGCATTCCTTGGCTCTATACTGCACTCTCCTGGAAGGAAGAGGAAGTGAAAAAATATAACATTTCTATACTCAGCTCTATTATTATGAAAACATATTCATAAGGAAAGTTCATATGTAAAAGAATTTTTCCACACAAAGTTTTTTTATCTTAACATGTATTTCTCCAACTAATCTTTACCACAAACTTATGAGGCCAAAATTAGTATCCCTATTTTATAGGCGAAGAAGCTGAATCTTAGAGACCATGGCTAAGCCTCACAGCCTAGAAGTCATGTAGGCAGGATCTGTGCCCAAGTCAACCTGAATCCAAAGTGTGTATTGTGTCCTCACACCAGTCCTGTGGGAAAGGGAGAAAACTGAACCCAACTGAGAGGGGGATAAACTCAGAATATACTTCAGGAAAATGGACCTTAAATCATTTTTACTATACACACTATTTAAAATATCTTTCATCACACAGCTAAAGAGAAGAAGGGAAAATGAGTTTCATCAGTTTCCTATCTTCAACTTTTATACAATTAGGAACCAGACAGAACAACATGCTCTTCTCCACTACCTTCCGAAAAATATTAGACATATTATTATAGAAAGATAAAAGCTGAGCTGTTTGAGGGCAGAGCATGAACTTACTTCACTTTTGGGTCATTGCTCAGAAAAACGAGTGGAAGAATCAATGAAAGAATCAAGAAGAGAAGGAAATACTTTTAAGCAACATCCCTTTAACTTGTGTTTCATAAACCCCAAAGTTTCAAGCCTCAGGGACTCGTGACACTTAAGTCACTGGGTGAGTTGGACCGGCTCCCGTCCACGTGCACAGGTGGAGCCCCATCACGTGAAACAGGAGCTGTCCCCAAGCTGGGCACACAGAGCGTCTCATTGTCACCCCAACACACGGCTCATGTTTGGGATCTTGGTTATGCATTGCACCACTCTGGGTTTCAGCTTACTATCTGTAAAAGGAGGAGTCTTTGAAATTAAGTACAGCGATAGTAAAGTTTAAAGTTGAGAATTTTGATTTGTGCTTTTAAATGGTTGGCATGACACTAGGTTACTCGTTTGACTGGTTCTACACCCGTCATGCGGTCAATACAAAGCTCCTGGCACAGTCCTGCACGGCCTAAGTGAGGAAGGAACTAAACATCTCAGCCTGGGTTTAAAAAAAAAAAAAGCTTGACTATAGTGTGTAAAATAGTGAACATCAAGCATGTTTGACAACAGCCCACAGGAAGAAATACATCTGACGTTTCTCACCATGACCCAGCACACACTTACACGCATCACACACACACATGCATGCACATAGACACATGGGCAAGTACACACAAAACTGCAGGAAACAATCTGTATCCTTTCAATACGGAATGTACCCTGACAGGTTCTATCCTTCTCTATTTCGTTTTCTTAATTTGACTTTTTTCTAACAAATGGATTTCTTGACCCACTAAATGGTTATGATGGCAGTTTGAGAAGTACTGTCCAAAGCTGTGCTGTTCAATGTAGGGATGGAGCACTAGAAATGTGACTAGTATGAAATGAGATGGGCGGTGAGTTTAAAATACACAGCAGACATTTAAAAATATTACTAAACATTAGAGTAAAATACTTCATTAATGATCTTTCCTAGATTGCATGTGAAAACAAAAATAGTTTGGATAATTTGAAGCAAATGAAATATTTTACTAAAACGAATGTCACCTGTTTCTCTTTACTTTCTGTGGCTATGAGAACATTTAATATTACAGAGGAGGCTCATATTAAGGTTCTAGCGGGCAGCGCTGACCTAGAGCAGGGTCAGCAGCGACTGTCTATGTCAAATCCACCCTGCCATCTGTTTTTGTAGATAAACCCTTTTTGGAACACATCCTCTCTGCTTCATTCACATACTGTATTGGTGAAGAGTTGCCACACAGACAGTGTATGACCTCAGTTCAGTTCAGTCGCTCAGTCGTGTCCAACTCTTTCTGACCCCATAGACTGCAGCATGCCAGGCTTCCCTGTTCATCATCAACTCCCAGAGCTTGCTCAAACTCATGTCCATCAAGTCTAAAATATTTACCACCTGATCCTTTGCAGAAAAAGTTTGCTGACCCCTAAAAGCGCATCAGATGCTTATTGTCTGCCAGTTAATGTGTGTGTGTATACACACACACACACATATGCATACACACATATATATGTTATTTGACTTGATACTAATGACAATCCTGCAAGAGGAGTTTCATTATCACACTTTACAAAAGAGATTACAAGCAATTACGTAACTGGCTCCAGATCACTCAACTGGGCAGGAAAAAACAGAGCTGGGATTTGAACCCATGCTAGTCTGATGAGGGTGAAAGAGGAGAGTGGAAAAGCTGGACTCAACATTAAAAAAACTAAGATCATGGCATCTGGTCCCATCACTTCATGGCAAATAGATGGGGAAAAGTAGAAGCAGTGACAGATTTTCTTTTCTTCGGCTCCTAGATCACTATGGGCCGTGACCGCAGCCATGAAATTAGAAGTCGTTTGCTTCTGGGAAACTGTGACAAAGCTAGACAAAATATTAAAAAGCAGACATCACTAGACAAAGGTCTATATAGTCAAAACAGTGATTTTTCCAGTAGTCATGAGTGGATGTGAGAGCTGGACCATAGAAAAGGCTGAGCACTGAAGAATTGATGCTTTCAAAATTTAGTGCTGGAGAACTCTTTGAGGGTCCCTGGGACTGCAAGGAAAATCAACCAATTTTAAAGGAAATCAACTCTGAATATTCATTGGAAGGACTGATGCTAAAGCTCCAATACTTTGGCCACCATCTAATGCAAAGAGCCAGCTCATTGGAAAAGACCCTGATGATGGGAAAGATTGAAGGGAAAAGGAGAAGCAGTGGCAGAGGATGAGATGGTTGCATGGCATCACTGACTCAATGGACATGAACTTGAGCAAATTCTGGGAGATAGTGGAGGACAGGGAAGCCTGGCGTGCTGCGATCCATGAGGTCTCAAAGAGTCGGACACGATTCAGCAACTGCATGACAAGGCCTGGGCTACCATTTCTACCTTGTAGGCACCTTCCCCTCCCTCAAACAATGCCTTCCTAGCTAGATATAGCACTAAACTCCACCTTTGTGGCTCGAGAACCGGCCCATCAGACTGTCAACCAGTCCATAGGAAAGTGGGGACAGGTTTGGGGAAGAAGGCCTCTCAGGGAATTCAAGGATTGTAACTATTCCTTTAGTTCTAGGGGAAATGAGCAGCTTTTGACCCACCATGCAAATAAATACTGCTCAGATGCTGCTCTGTGAATAACCAAAATGCCATCATTTCAAGCTTCTCTTCACTTCAGTTAGGGCTTTTCATTAAGGTGCTTCTTTTTTCATTTTCAACCATAATACTTCAGGGCTTCACACCTCAGATTTGATGGCCCCAGATAGCTAAATAAAGTTATTTTGGAAAAAAAAAAATAGTGTGGGAAAGACTGAAAAAGTCACTGGGGCTATTATAAAGTGAAAAAAATAAAATAGATTGCTGAGTGATATTCTATTTTGGTGAATAAATAAAAATCACTTATAAATGTCCTATTTTATGTGTGTGTGTGTGTGTGTGTGTGTGTGTGTGTGTGTGTTGAAGACTATTCTCACAAGGTGTGTGGAATATTTATTTGTTACAATGAAAACATAATTGCTGTCAAATTTTTGATGTTTCCTAGTTGAAGAAGTCACACACATTTTCTGTGTGTGCAATTTTAGGTCGCTGCCATCCTTCCACTGATTTCCACATAGGAAAACACAGAAAAAATGAAACCATGTAAGTACAAAGGACTAGGATCTTCAGGGCTCAGTCAGGAAACCCGGGGAGCAGCTCAATTGTTTTTGAGGAAAAGTGGGGCCACAGCGCCCCCCTGTGTCCAGGGCAGGGGATGTCACCAGCAGCGGGCAGAGGAAGCCAGCCTCTGCTGCTCTGGGGCAGGGGTCCTGATGGGCAATTGCATATAGACTATTGCATATAGTGGGCACAAGAAATGCCCGGGGGTCAAACAATATTTATGCTTGTTGAGTGAGACAAGTGAGAGAGCTCGAGCTCCAAGGCCCAGATTTTGCCTGTCAAAAGAAAGGCGTCCAGGGTTTCCAGACTCTTCTCGGTGGCAGCGGAAGGGCTTGGGAAAGCCACCGGGAAGCGATGCCCTGAGTCCAGCACAGCATCCGTCCAGGCCTGGCGTCCTCAGATCTCTCTTTCTGGCAGATTTTTGGCAGCGACGAGGTGCGCATGGACTGTAGCCTACCAGGCTCCTCAGTCCATGGGATTTTCCAGGCAAGAATACTGGAGTGGGTTGCCATTTCCTTCTCCAGGAGATCTTCCTGATCCAGGGATTGAACCCCGGGTCTCCCGCATTGTAGGCAGACGCTTTACTGTCTGAGCCACCAGGGGGACGTGCATAAATGTAGAATTAGTACACTTTGAATAAAGGTTTTTTACATTTTGAAGGCTCAGTTTCTGGTATTCCAGAGAGATTTAAGCACTATTGTGCTTACCTGGGAATATGTTTTATATTTTACACTAATGTATTTATCATTTCTTTTTGGCTGTGCTGGGTATTCGTTGCTGTGTGAGGTTTTCTCTAGCTGCAGGGAGCGGGGACTACTCTTCATGGTAGCGTGCCAGCTTCTCACTGCCGTGCCTTCTCTTGTTGCAGGGCATGGGCTCTAGGGCACATGGGCTCAATAGTTGCAGCTCCCGGGTTCTAGAGCACAGGCTCAGGAGTTGTGGCTCATGGGTTTAGTTGCTCTGAGACATGTGGGATCTTCCCAACCCAGGCATCAAACTTGTGTCTCCTGCACTGGCAGGCGGATTCTTTACCACTGAGCCAGAAGGGAAGCCCTGGCAATATGTTTTATAACAGCCACCTTTTCCCCCAAGCACTTGTTTCAGGACCAGTCAAATGGCAGATGACTTTCATTACAGCCCTGCAAAGTAGATGCTATTATCTCTACTTTATAGTAGGGACAGAAGAGGAATCTGAAGCTCCAAGAAGCCAAGTTGCTCATCGGGAAAATAACCAGTCTGATACTCAAACACCTCTCACTCCTTCTAGGTGCCAGGGGTCCTGCACTAAGGTTCTGGCCAGACTGTGAGGACAGCTGGTAGCAGGAGACCAAAATGCATTCTCTCCAGGCACCAGGTGGCTGGGCCCCACCAGACGGTGGTATCTGACTCACGGAAAAGTGAAGTCACTCAGTCGTGTCCACCTCTTTGCAACCCCATGGACTATAGCCTGCCAGGCTCCTCAGTCCATGGGATTTTCCAGGCAAGATACTGAAGTGGGTTGTCATTTCCTTCTCTGGATGATCTTCCAACCCACGGATCAAACCCAGGTCTCCCACATTGCAGGGAATCCCTACAGAGGGTCATCTTTAACACCAAAGCAGAGGGCCAGCTACTCTACAAGCAACTGTTAGATCAATGCTGCTGCTGCTAAGTTGCTTCAGTCGTGTCCGACTCTGTGCGACCTCAGAGACAGCACCCCACCAGGCTCCCCCGTCCCTGGAATTCTCCAGGCAAGAACACTGGAGTGGGTTGCCATTTCCTTCTCCAATGCATGAAAGTGAAAAGTGAAAGTGCAGTCGCTCAGTCGTGTCTGACCTCAGCAACCCCATGGACTGCAGCTTACCAGGCTCCATCCATGGGATTTTCCAGGCAAAAGTACTGGAGTGGGGTGCCATCGCCTTCTCCGGTTAGATCAATGAACAGCACCTATTTTACTGCAGCTTGAGCCGGGGGCCCAGGTGATATTCCATAAGACTCCCCTAACTTCTAAAGCTCCCGTGCTGAATACAGAGGCCAGCCCAGACCCTGATATTGCCTCCATCCTGCAGTTAACACAGGAGTCCCTTCCCTGGTCACTTTTAAGCCAGATGGCTGCAGGTGACTCACAGCATCTGCATTCTTTCTTCCAATTCTTTTTGCTATCTTAACGTCCTGAGCAGAGATGGCAAAAGTAATTCCCAAACTGGTATTCAGTGCTAAGCCTTTCATCAAATTAATCTTTGGTCATCAGGAAGAGGCTTCAGACAAGATGCGAAGGATGTTTCACGAATTTGAACAAAGTCATCAGTCACTTTTCTTCCAAGTTTTGAGCATTCTCTAGACTAATCTGTTCAGTTCAGTCGCTCAGTCGTGTCTGACTCTTTGCGACCCCATGGACTCCAGCATGCCAGGCTTCCCTGTCCTTTACCAACTCCCAGAGCTTGCTCAAACTCATGTCCATCAAGTCAGTGATGCCATCCGATCATCTCATCCTCTGCCGTCCCCTTCTCTTCTGCCTTCAATCTTTCCCAGCATTAGGGTCTTTTCCAATGAGTTCATTCTTCGCATCAGGTGGCCAAAGTATTGGAGTTTCAGCTTCAGCATTAGTCCTTCCAATGAATATTCAAGACTGATTTCTAGTAATCTGTGGCCTCCTTCATATATGAAATATAACCAAATGAAAATTATTATGGGTGTGACTAGAACATGCATCTTAAAATGGCATGCAGATATTTAAAAGACATTTTAAGTAATTCTTTGCCTAAAAATGTTCAAGTTTTTTAAATATAAGAGAGAATACAGACTCCCTTTATCATCCTGTGCATTTCTTTCACAATTTTCCTCTTCTGTCTCTGAGGTTTTAATCTTGTGGGAATGACTAGAGGAGGTTCCAGACATTTGAGCCCCTTTTATAACCATGAGCCAGCATCCACCAGTTCACGTGTGAAGGAAGAAGATGTCTTTGTTCAACGGAGCCCTTCCGTCCTCAGCAATTTGCAAGCTTACTGCCTTTCTGTCACCAAATCCATCCCCAGCTCCTGAACAAATCCCAACCTTAACCCCAGGAGTCTTGAAAGATAAAGTCCCCTGCCTTGTACAACGGAGAAGGCAATGGCACCCCACTCCAGTACTCTTGCCTGGAAAATCCCATGGATGGAGGAGCCTGGTGGGCTGCAGGCCATGGGGTCGCTAAGAGTCGGACATGACTGAGCGACTTCACTTTCACTTTTCACTTTCATGCATTGGAGAAGGAAATGGCAACCCATTCCACTATTCTTGCCTGGAGAATCCCAGGGACGGTGGAGTCTGGTGGGCTGCCATCTATGGGGTCGCACAGAGTCGGATGCGGCTGAAGTGACTTAGCAGCAACCTTGTACAAGGCCCCCCAGCTGTGATCCTTTCCCCCACCTCCCTCTCACAGGCAGTGGGGGCATCCTGCTTGGCTCACGTGGTCAAAGTGAAGGCTGAGATTCACACTCTGTGCCCAAACATGCCCTCAGCCAGGTGTGGAGGGGTCAGAGACACAGCTCCTGGGTCTCCAAAGCCTCGGCCCACTGCTCGGGCACCAGATACCTGCCACGATGTCCTATACCTGCCTGACCGTCCCTCGTACACTGGATGTGCAAATCTGGCCACCTGAACCTGCTGGAGCGAAAGAATGCTTTTCAACTACATAAACGTGCAAATAGCTCATTTAATTCTCCTGATTAAATATTAAAATTCCCTTAACATTAGTCAAAAGCATGAACTTTCTGGCCTAGAAAATGACCGAGTGACTTAGCAGAAAAAGGCAGGCCAGGCCAGGCGGGCAGATCCTTTCCTTTCTATCCTGGAGAGCTCACCCCATGGCCACAGCTTCAATCACCCCTCACCAGCTGGAAAGCCACCATCCCACTGGGCAAGAACAGGATGGAATTCCAGGAAAATTCGAACCTGTAGATTCTGATCTAGTTAGTGGAAATGATCAGAGCCAAATGGCCCCGGGGTTTGGAGAGACACAGCTCTGGGTCCCATTTCTGCTGCACAATTAAATCACTGGTCATGATGTTGCAGCTGGAGAATAATAATTTTTTTAAATAATATTTTTTAATTTTTTAATTTTAAATAACTTTTTTAGATTTAAAAAAAATAATATTAAAAAAATTTTAATACCTTAAAAAATATTTTAAATGTTTTCAAAAAATGTTATTTTTTTTTAAATCATCATCCCCTCTTATATAGACTTCAATAAAGTCTATACATTCACAACACCCTTGTATGTGAGAGGCTCTGGGGGAATTAAAAGGCAAGGGTGCTAAGGGAAGGTTCGCTTTGCCACCTCACCTTCCACCAAGACTGCAGACAGAGAAGCATCATCCAAGGGACAGTAATGGTCCCAGGGACCCCAGAATAGCCAGCGGAGGCCCAAGGTGAAGGGACAATCACAGGTGAAGTGAGCAACACACCTTCTAAAACTGACACACTAGGAGGGAAGAAGAAAAGCTTAGAATATGCCTGAGACAGTCTTCAACTTCCATTTCCTTCTTCCTCCCAATCCTTCAAACTCACAGTACTCAGGGTATTGTGAGATTTAATGGACTGATTTCTGGTCCAAAAGCCAGTAGCAGAGCAAGGACTAAAACCCAGGTCTCTCTGCTCAGTTGGACTGTGGACTTCTGGCTAATGAGGGGGCTGAGCCAAATGTTCTGGAACATTCTGAGTCCATGGTGACAACAACAAGAAACACCTTATTATCCTTATCGTGACATAGAAGCTGATTCAGCATTCCTTGCCAAGGAAATTTCGCATGCCCTGACCGCTCTCTCTTTTGAAGAGGGTTGAACAAAAATAAGATCCGAGTTTGGCTAAGGAAACACAGCCCAAACTTGAAGTGCTACCCTGGGTGAGTCATCCAGAGGATATTAAGTTCACAGCAGCTCCACACTGAGTTAAGTAAAGCAGTGCCCCTTCCTCTCCCTCAGGGAGCTGCCTAATCTTAAGAGATCTAAATAAAGGCAGAGTCTTACCCTAAGCAGCAGCAGCTTAGCCTCCTACTCAGCTCCACAGGGCTGTGAAATACATGAGATGAGCAGATAGGCCATTCAGAGCCTTTTGGATAGGAAGGAGGGACACTGGCCCTGTGGAGCCTGCCCACGGCTGGGCCACCAGCTGAGAGACTCCATTTGTGAGTTTATTGGGTGATCAGGCTGCAAGTTACTTGCAAAATAGAAATTTTCAGCTGCATCTCTTCTTACCAGCCTGGAAAGAGCAATCCCATCTACGCGGACCTGAGCATGGCCATTCTACTCCCCCTGCTCCCTGACCTGCCGTCCTCCCCACGTGGACCCCCTCCATCCTTAAGGAAGTTGAGAGCTGTCCAACAGACTCAGCTCCCCACAGACATCTCCTAGGTCACACAGGAAAGGAAAGCAAGAACTCTGAATTACTTGGTCCCCACACCTTAAGTCTGACCTGCCTGGATAATAAAGACAAATGGGATGATTCTCCCTGTTTGGTTGTTAGGTAGATGTCACCTCCTTAGGCTTGGGGCACAAAATCCAGATGACCAGAGCTGGAGGCAGGGAGGTGGCCTGGATTGGGTCTCAAGACAAGAAGGTGGAGAACGGGAGAACCAGCGCTGGCACTCAGCACCTGCGTGTAGGTGAAGCCCAGCAGTTCGAAGCAGCTTATTCAACCATCTCTTCCTAGACAGCGCAGAAAGGACACTTAGTTCTTGCCATCTGCAGCACAAAGACAGCTTCAGGCTGGTGGCTGTCACCAGTAAGACCAAAGCATTAGAGGGTTGGAAACTTCAGCCCCTCCTCCCACCTGGACCCTGGGGGAGGAGAAAGGAGCTGGAGATTGAGTTAATAACCAATGGCTGGTGATGTCATCAATCATGCCAACACCATGAAACTCCCATAGAAATCTCTAAAGGAAGCTTTTAGAGCTTCCGTATTGTAAACACATCAAGGTGTGCCCAGAGAGGGGACCAGACCCCCTTTTCCATACCTTGCCTATCATTTCTTCCATTGCGTGTTCTTGAGTTGTATCCTTTACAATAAACTTGGACACATAGGGGGCTTCCCTGGTAGCACAGCTGGTAAAGAATCCGCCTGCAATGCAGGAGACCCCAGCTCGATTCCTGGGTTGGGAAGATCCCCTGGAGAAGGGAAAGGCTACCCACTCCAGTATTCTGACCTGGAGAATTCCATGGACTGAATAGTCCATGGGGTCACAGAGTCGGACACGACTGAATGACTTTCACTTTCACTTTCTGGAAATGTAACTAAAGTGTTTCCCTGAGTTCTGTGGGTCATTCTAGCACATTAGCAAACCTGATGAAGGGGTTATGGGAACCCCCTTAATGTCCAGCCTGTCAATCAAAATACAACCTGGGCTTTCAACCAGCATCTGCAGTGGGACTGAGCTCTTAACTTATGGAATCTGATGCTAACTCCCAGGTAGATGGTGTAAGAACTGAACTGAATGGTAGGACACCCAGCCGGTATCGGAGAGTGTGGTAGAAAAAGCACCACGTGTTGTGAGGCAGGTGTGTTATGAGTAAAAAGAGTTCAAGGGTTAAAAGCACAAAAAGAGAAAAACCTTCAAACAAACCATCACTAGTGCAAATACCACCATAAGATCAAAGAAGTCTGGGACCAACTTTCTAATCTTATCACCTATGGTTCTCAAGAAAGAATTAGCAAACACACACCCGTGCATGTGAGTGTTGGCAACCTAGCTTGCAAAGTAGAGAAATTGACAGATAACCCCACCTAAGCTCAGCAGGCTTAAAGCAACCCAGTAAAGGCTATTCCAAGATACAGAAAAACAACCATCATTACAGGTGGCCTCTGTGTCCCAGCCTCACATTCTGCCTCAATCCTTTCCAAACCTATCTGGTGGGTGAGATTGTCCCTATTTAACAGATAAATAAACTGAGTCTCAGGCTAGTTAACTTCCCTGGAGTTTTACTGTTAGGAAGCCGTGCAACAGAAAATCCTTCCAACCACTACAACAAGGGTCCCAGAAGCTGTTTTATGCCAAGTATCTCATGAAACAGTCTAGGGCACTGCAAGAGATCAGATATTCTCAAGGTTATCACCCTCTTCCGTGAGCTTCATGGTGGGACTGGCCATGTGATTTGTGGGGCTCAGTGCAAAAATTAAAACCCCAGGACTCTGTTATTAAGAATTTCAAGAACGTGACTAAAGAGCATTAAGCCAAGGACAGGTCCCTTCTGAGCCCTGTGTAGCTGCCCATCCCATGCCCAGGAAGTCAGCTCTGCTTCCCTGTGTTTCTATGTGTATAATCAATAAACTCAAATAATCTAAGATTCTCTTGAAGGAGGACTCAGAAATTCTTGCAGTAAAGCTCACCCCCAGTGATCTTTTTGACTGTATTCATGTATATATTCTGTAAATATCCTATGGTTCTATGACATGAGAAATTCAAAAGTTAATTTTAAATGCCCCCTTGACCAGACACTAAACTCACAGCTACACAGAAGCCTGATTTTCCTGCTGCTTGAACACTCGGGAAGACCTCCATCTTGCTGACTGGCCTGGGCAGCTTAGCTCAAAGGTGGAGAGCAACGTCCTCTTTCGACCAGCATATGGACACATGGCTAAGGCCCTCCTCCTTCCTCTATGGTCTCCTCCTAAAGGAGTGAGCCCAGCAACCAGAACACAGTGCTTTCACACCTGTTTGAATTCGATTTCCTGCTTCCAACTGGGTTGGAACACAAGCTGGACTTCTGGGGTGGCTGGTTAGTCATTTGGAAGAGAGGAATATCTGCTTTCACGCTTCCACTCTTGCCATGTTTATTCTGGGGCCTTTCCAGTCCTTTCGAAACATACTTCTCAATCCCTTGTCTTTTTCCTCTCTCATTAAAAACCTTCTCTTCCTCCCCATGATTGCCTCTTCACTTTTAAAAAGTCTGCCAGGAACCCAGACCAAACCAGATTGGACCTACCCAGGCTCTGGAACCAGCAAGTCTCACTCGAAGCCCCCCAGTGACGCTCAGGGAGAAGCCAGGAGGACTAGGATGACGACCCAGGACCAGGCTGGCAATGGCGACTGCTGTCAACTTGTTCTCAGCCTCAGTCCTGTTGCCCAGGTATAGCCTTGTGCTCCGGAGCTCTGGTCCCCAGGTATTTTAACAACTCCAGGTCACTTGGAAGTGGTAGGGCTTCCCTTCTCAAAAACCGTGGCAATAGCTGGTGCTGGCCTGGGGAGGGAAGTGCCCTCTGGCTCCTGATTCAGGGCAGCTGGAGAACCACCCTTGCCCCACAGCTCCCCCGTCTGGACAAACTGGGTAGACTTTTCTGTGTGCTGAACCATTATACATAGGGATTGTGTGTGGAGATCTGCAGCTTACTATCCTGGAAACCCACTGAGAGTCTTCAGAGGGAAAGTGAAAGCAAAGAAAGTAAAAACATGATCCGTGGATGCTCCAGCTAACAACGACTTCTATGTCAGAGGAGACTGGAAAACACAGCATCTCTACTTCGATTCTACTTTCAACTCAAAAACAGCAGTCTGACTGCCCTGGCTCTGAATCTAGGAAGAATCTAGCATTCACCATTAAGGATGATGAGGGTGGTTCCAGCTGAAGACTTTCTCATAAGGCTCAGGAAGGGGTTCCATAAACGGGCCCTTCATCCCATCACAGAATTCACCCTGAGGATGGAGAAAAAAGCATGCCGAGGGAGCAGAGTTTTTATTTTCTTATCCCACCAGGACACAAAAAACAGCCCTCAACATGTCCGTCCCAGCCCTAGAAAACTCCAGCAAAGAATTTCAAGAAATATAGGAATATCACACATTTTTCTTTACATTACTGTTAGGGGAAGCACATTGAAACAGCCCACCCTGGACAGGCACCATAGTAACCATTTGCATGAGCTGTTTTACGACAGGAGGTCCTGGTAAGGAACACGGAACTAACAACCCTCCGCCAACCGGAAGAGTTTGGGAAAGGTCAAAAGGAGACACCACATGTCCGACCACCTCCCAGAATCCTTCTCTCTGGCCTCCATCTTGGCTGAACAAGGCTTGCACCACCAGGAAGAACTCTGAGTCAGAATGATTGGCCAAAGACAACCCGGAAACTGATCCCATCACCATAAAACCCGAGACTGCAAGCCATGTGGCAGAGCTGCTCTCCTGGGTTCCCTTATCCTGCTGCTCTCCACCCGGGCGCCCTTTCCCAATAAAATCTCTTGCTTTGTCAGCAGATGTGTCTCCTCAGACAATTCATTTCCAAGTGTTAGACAAGAGCCCAGTTTCGGGCCCTGGAAGGGGTCCCCCTTTCTGCAACATTACCAGAAAACATATACCAACAGCAAGATGTTTCTATTTTTAGACCCAGCGCTTTTTCTTTTCCAACCACAATAGGAAGTCAAAGAAGGAACTCTAATGGGAATGTTTAAATACATTCAGAATCTCTTTAAAAGGTAAAAAGCATCAATATTAACAACGGAGTTGTCAGCTACGGGGACCTTTTTCTAGACCAGTTTCACAAGCAGTTGTACTGTTGAGCCCTGGATTTATTCACTGATGTAATTTACACATTATTTTTTACTTAAATCCTTCTTTGAATATCAAATGAGTGCTAACGTCTCCTTGCTTTCCTTCAGAAGGAAAGAGGAAAAGGAACAGAAAGACATCACTCAGAGAAAGCCAGAAGTCTTGGGAAAGGCAGGGGGAAGAGGGGGAAGCAGACTCAAAAACTCTTATCTGACTCCATTTTATTGCATTTTAAAATAACAGCAGCTACAGGAGTTTGTAATCTTTCCCAGACAACAGCATGGGAACATAATTGACTATGACAAATACATTTTTGGCCTCACAAGATGAGCTGCTGCCCAATTATTCTTATAACCTACTTGAACCTTGTCAACCTTTGCAGTAAAAAGGCTGGTTATTGACTGCTAGGCAGAGAAGTTCAAATGATCGCCAGGACCTAAAAAGGAGGACTTGTCCTAACAAGCAAAAGAGCAGGGTTGTTTTTTTTTTTCAACTTTGGTGCTGTTCTTCCCTTAAAACCATCCTCTCTATGCCCCTGCATGTCTCCTTCCCAAATCAGACAATTCAGTTACACCAACATGCACTGTGATAATGATAAATTGGGGCACAAAGAAATGAATGTAGCCCTCATCCTCAGAGAGATCTCAGGATTGTGATGGCTCAGACAGACAAGAAAACACTTAGCACACTCCTGTAATAATGAAGCCTGTAGTAAATGTGATGGGGACAAAGTTCCTGGAAAAGGCCCAGCCCAAATGTCATCTCTCTAGAGAAGGCTTCCCTACATCCCCAGGCTGAGGTGGGTGAGTATTCAATTAATAAATGTGTATTGAATGCATAGCGTTCGGATCCTGGGAGATGCCATGATGAACCAACCATCAGAGTGCTTACCTTCTGGTGACGAAGGTAGACAGACATAAGAAGATAAATAAAATTGTAACTGATGCCATGAAGAAGGGGGAAAGGAGAAATGATGTAGGACTAAGAAAGGGGGACCTACTTTCAGTGGTGGGATGAGCACTTCCCAGAGAAGAGCTCTCTGGGAAACACTGCTCCAGCTAAGAACTAAAGAATGTTTCCGTGTAAGAGGGTGACGGCCAACTGGAGAATGGTGGTAGGTGGAGGATAGGAAGTGGTCCAGACAAAGGGAATGGGCCCTAAGGTGGGCAAGACTGGAGGGTGTTTGAGGAAATGAAAGTTAGGAGGTTGGGAAGCTTCCACTGGAGAGATGACTTGCCTGGGCTAGCATGAAGCATGACCATGGAGAGAAAAGGCCAGACTTAGATACGTTTTGGAGATAGAACTGAGAAAGCTGTAGGTTGGGACTGATGGAAGAGAAAAAAACAGGGCCGATACTTACCTTTCTAGCTTTGACTCTCTAGAGAAACTTGGGAAGGAGTAGGGGTGAGTCTGCAGGGAAAATAACCAACAGTTCCACTCTACCATGGTCATTTTTTTGTGCATTGCCCAAATGGAGATGTCCATTAGGGTGAAGGATACAGGAAACTGGAGCTGGGAGGAAAGGTCTGAGATAGAAACACACACTTGGGAGTTATCGGTATACATGTGGTATGCAAGTGCCCAAGAAGGGATCCAAAGAGAATGCAGAGCCAAGAGAATGGGGATCGAGAACGAGTCCGAGGAAGTTTTAGGAGCTACACAAGAGCACAAACGAAGCATTATAAGAAAAATAGAAGAGATCCAGCTAGTGAGACTTAGAAAGGCTATGGACAGTGAAACAGTATAAAAAAATAAATAACAACCACTACTAAAATATGCCCAGCTCTAGCCAGCTGCCCCCTCTCTCACTCAAAGGGCCACCAGGGTTGGCTGCATGGGTCTAGCAGTTTAGGCACATGAGTTTTTCCACGCCCTCTGCTCTGAGCTCTCCTTCCCGGCATCGTGGGTTGAAGCAGGAAGACTGCAGGCAGCTCTGACCAAGCACTCAGAGCACTGCCCTGTCCTCTCCTGCAGGAGCCTCCAGAGCAAGTGATGAGTTACCCTCTGGGTCTACTCCTTTTCTTCATCAGCTTCTCCCACAAAGGTCACTCAAGATCTCAGCATCACTTAGACAACCTTTTGAGCATGCATACCTCACTCCTATACTGAAACGAAAGCAAGTAAACCAAAATGTAACCCTGCTCTCGCATCCTTCCCTTGATGCCCACTCTTAAAAAAAATCACATTCACTTTCTCTCCAGCCATTCCCAACTCACAATAATACGCCAACAGTAGCCCTTATTTTGCTGACTCTAGCTCTGCTCAGCAACCACCTTGAAAATGATCCCTTTTCAGGACTTACATTATTTAATGTCACTGTAGCATGAAGCAGTGTCAGCCACTCCAAGACCCTTAATTCTCTCCTGATTCCCCCCCTTACTTCTCAACATCCTAAGTACCCTGAAGCACTTCTGTCCAGAGAGACACATGGGAGCTCCCTAAGAGTCTTCCCTCAACCCACTACATGTGCTTGGTCATTGAGTCCTTCTAAATATCCTTGGAATCTGGTAATACATATGCATCTCTATAACCTAATATAGGCCAGTATTTTCCACCCAGATGTCGTCTTCTAACCAGTCGCAGTGGTCCTGCCTCATTCTCTTCTTCAAATTCATATTTCACTCAAAATTCTCCTAATAATTATAATAACAAAGACTTGGAGATGACCTAAATATCTATCAATTAAGGACTGCTTAAGTCAACTATTATATAACCATAGAGTGGACAGTGAGCTATTACCAGATCAGATAAAATCAGTCGCTCAGTTGTGTCCGACTCTTTGCGACCCCATGAATCGCAGCATGCCAGGCCTCCCTGTCCATCACCAACTCCCGGAGTTCACTGAGACTCACGTCCATCGAGTCACTGATGCCATCCAGCCATCTCATCCTCTGTCGTCCCCTTCTCCTCTTGCCCCCAATCCCTCCCAGCATTAGAGTCTTTTCCAATGAGTCAACTCTTCGCATGAGGTGGCCAAAGTCCTGGAGTTTCAGCTTTAGCATCATTCCTTCCAAAGAAATCCCAGGGCTGATCTCCTTCAGAATGGACTGGTTGGATCTCCTTGCAGTCCAAGGGACCCTCAAGAGTCTTCTCCAGCACCACAGTTCAAAAGCATCAATTCTTCGGCACTCAGCCTTCTTCACAGTCCAACTCTCACATCCATACTTGACCACAGGAAAAACCATAGCCTTGACTAGATGAACCTTTGTTGGCAAAGTAACGTCTCTGCTTTTGAGTATGCTATCTAGGTTGGTCATAACTTTCCTTCCAAGGAGTAAGCGTCTTTTAATTTCATGGCTGCAGTCACCATCTGCAGTGATTTGGGAGCCCAGAAAAATAAAGTCTGATGCTGTTTCCACTGTTTCCCCATCTATTTCCCATCAAGTGATGGGACCAGATGCCATGATCTTCATTTTCTGAATGTTGAGCTTTAAGCCAACTTTTTCACTCTCCACTTTCACTTTCATCAAGAGACTTTTGAGTTCCTCTTCACTTTCTGACATAAGGGTGGTTTCATCTGCATACCTGAGGTTATTGATATTTCTCCTGGCAATCTTGATTCCAGCTTGTGTTTCTTCCAGTCCAGCATTTCTCATGATGTACTCTGCATATAAGTTAAATAAACAGGGTGACAATATGCAGCCTTGACGTACTCCTTTTCCTATTTGGAACCAGTCTGTTGTCTCATGTCCAGTTCTAACTGTTGCTTCCTGACCTGCATACAGATTTCTCAAGAGGCAGGTCAGGTGGTCTGGTATTCCCATCTCTTTCAGAATTTTCCACGGTTTATTGTGATCCACACAGTCAAAGGCTTTGGCATAGTCAATAAAGCAGAAATAGATGTTTTTCTGGAACTCTCTTGCTTTTTCCATGATCCAGCGGATGTTGGCAATTTGATCTCTGGTTCCTCTGCCTTTTCTAAAACCAGCTTGAACATCAGGAAGTTCACGGTTCACATATTGCTGAAGCCTGGCTTGGAGAATTTTGAGCATTACTTGACTAGCGTGTGAGATGAGTGCAATTGTGCGGTAGTCTGAGCATTCTTTGGCATTGCCTTTCTTTGGGATTGGAATGAAAACTGACCTTTTCCAGTCCTGTGTCCACTGCTGAGTTTTCCAAATTTTCTGGCATATTGAGTGCAGCACTTTCACAGCATCATCTTTCAGGATTTGGAGTAGCTCAACTGGAATTCTATCACCTCCACTAGCTTTGTTCGTAGTGATGCTTTCTAAGGCCCACTTGACTTCACATTCCAGGATGTCTGGCTCTAGGTCAGTGATCACACCATCATGATTATCTGGGTCATGAAGATCTTTTTTGTACAGTTCTTCTGTGTATTCTTGCCATCTCTTCTTAGTATCTTCTGCTTCTGTTAGGTCCATACATCCAATTCTTAATATGCAAACTGCATCATCCTATCCAGCTTACTTCAGCTTGCTTTTCACTTCATACCTCTAAGTATATAGGCATGTGATATATACATATATATATCTTCTATATATAATCTATATATCTATATATTACCTATATATTTATATACAATCTATATATACCTGATATATAGATTATATATAGAGGATATATATATGTATATATCACATGCCTATATACTTAGAGGTATGAAGTGAAAAGCAAGCTGAAGTAAGCTGGATAGGACGATGCAGTCTGCATATTAAGGATTGGATGTTTACATTGTCTCATGTTACATGTTCCATGTCTGTCTCAAAAGACCCCAAAAGTGAGTATTTTTAGAGAACAGGATTGAGCTGAGAGACAATCTTTTATTTCTTTATGCTACTCTGTAATATTAGAAGTTTGGGGGTTTTTTGGTTTGTTTTTTAATAAGGCCACATTTTTCATTATGGGAAAAGAGCCACTAACCCAAAGGACAAAAAGTTTTTCTTTTAATTGTTTAAGATAATCTATTTGACAGTGGATAGTAAATTCTTCATACCCCCTTATCTAGCTGATATATTTCATGTGCCAATTGTAGTCTCTAAATGTAGATTGAAAACAATCAGTGTTGCCTTACCCATTTGCTGGAAACATACACGATATCTATCTGCCATTGTAAATAAGAGACGTGTAACTCTTAAAAACAGGTAAGGAAGGAAGGAAGGTTTCGATGTTGGTTGCTTTACCTTCTGTTACTCTATAACTGGGCCATTTGAACTGAGTTGTCATGCTAATAAAAATACAAACACATTGATAACTGATGTCCTGGTCTCAAAGCAGACCAGGTCTCACCCGCTGTGAGAAAACAAGTGGAAATACCCGCAGAGGTATAATCTGCAAGGCCTTGGATTACATACAAAAGTGCTCTTTCGTCTCTGAACACATCTGCATATTTACCAAGGGAACAGAGCAGAGAAAAGTCAACATACAAGCGCTCTGGGCTGGAGGTTGACAGAACGCATGGCTTCTTGAATCAACAGAACAAGGCAGTGGATGTTCCAGAAAGGGATGACCCAGTCCCCTGCCTCCCCTCTTCCAAGGCAAGGACTCCACGAGAAACAACAGTAGCAGGAGCATAGAAACAGCTGCTGTGAACGCTGGAACTATCAGTAATAGCTAGACTCTGGTTCCTGGGATATTTATCTGTTGATATTTCTGGCCCCTTCCATTCACTAGAACAGGTTTCCCTTTCTTGGGCATCAATTTGAGATAATCAGGCTCCTGTTGGACCAGATACCTTTGGAAGGTCTGAGTGATGAGAAGGGTTAGGTCATCTGTCTTTGGGGGCTGTGTGGGTCACAGCTAGAATCAAGGCAGTGACGCCTGCTAATGCTCCCCAGCCTTGCCCACCAGAATCCACCTGCCTCCCTATTGCCCAACGGCACCCTCCTTTTAAGGCACAGTATTTTATTACAGATGACAGTTTTGTGGAGCCTGGATATTCAGATGGAAAGCAACAGAACCTCTCTCAAACATTTGAATTTGGAGCTAACAGTGGATGCTGTGGTGAGTTCCCCTGAAGGCCCCCATGTTCAGGACTGAGGCGTTTATCCCCCCAGCTGCCGGGAGTGTTGGTAAGTGACAATGCTTACCAACTCTATCTCTGTCTAAGGCCTTGCCGTGTCTTCACCCAGGGCCAGGCCCACTGCCCGAGCACAACCCAATCCAGAGGCGGGTTGTTCTAAGTGGTAGAGGTCTCTTTTCTCTCCATTCAGGACCTTTCTGCACCAGAACTTCCTGAAGGATGGGACAGGCACTTTGTTGGACTGTTTCAACTGCTTCCTCTGCTCCTCCTTGTTCCCTTCTCTCTTCTACAAGGATTTATTCTGAGAAGTTCTCTCAATAAATTTCCTGCACACAAGTCTCCATCCCAAAGTATTTCCCAGGAAAGAACTGCAACAGGTCCTCAACCCCAGTGTATTAATGTCTTGAAAAGACTGCAAATTTTGGTCTTTTCAGACTAAGACAGAAATGCCTGCAAATGATTAGCTCTTCGTTGAAATGTTAGCAATTAATCATGATGGAAAAATCAATGATCCCTGCAATGCTTCTGTGCTATGATGGTTTTACTAATGTCTGCTGATGGATGACTTTGAATCCCAGGAAAACACTAGGGGAACAGATTCAGTCTATAATTCCATTACACTCTATTCTCTTCTTAGAAATTAGTCCAATATTTACTTTTGACACTTCCTCTAGACCCTGTGTTGCATTTCAGTATAAAAAGTAACAGCTGAACCCATCCCCCAGAACTCATCATCCCTTTAGCATGTCTAAGCGTTGTCAGTTGATATTCATCCATTTCACTTCTAGACATATTAACCCAATTTCGCTTTGTTCACATGGACTTCTCTAACAAAGCTGGTTATCAGATCATAACTGTCTGTTTACATGAATACTGAGATTAAAAACAAGAGCTTCCCAGATGACTCAGTGATAAAGAATTCGCCTGCCAGTGCAGGAGATGTGGGAGACAAGGGTTTGATCCCTGCGTCGGGAAGATCCCCTGGCAGTAGAAATGGCAATCCATTCCAATGTTCTTGCCTGGAAAATTCCATGGGCAGAGGAACCAAGCGGCCTACAATCCATGGGGTCGCAAACAGTCAAACACGACTGAGCGACTAAGCACAGGAGGTAAAAACAAAACTACAATTTGGTCTACAAACAAAAATACAATTTTGCCTGATACCTAATTGAGAAGAATGCTTTCCTTCTTTTATCTGTTTTCTTTTACCTTATCTCCCTTCGTGCACTGCAACTGCTTCTTCTATTTGAAAATCTTTAGATTAATGTCTACAAGCTCAGGTCTAACCATCATTCTCAGTTGCCTAACTTTATTCCCACTTTGTTTCAATGGCAGTATTTTCTTTTGACTGTCACACCTCTGTTCAAAGATAAGTTCACTTCTTTTGGTCACCATTGCCATCCTTATTGTGCGTTGCCTCTTAAATTCTTGATTATCTCTTCTTGCAAGGACACTTGGCTATCTTGCTTCCTTTGATCAAAATGATTGGAGCAAACAAATGAACAAAGGACTATAGACAAGTGGTCATGCCTTGTACTGTTTCAAAGCTTGTGAAATTTTAATAAAATGTGAATTAATTGCAAAATGTGGATACTATGAAACACAGTAGAAGTAACAGACAAAAAAACAGGTACCCAATTACAGTGTAAAAGCAAAATATCTCTGTTCCCCCATCTGTAAAATGAGCATAGTATTTCATAAGTTTTTCAAGGACTTGATGAAATCATATATGTGTAGTCATATAGACTTGGAATTCCAAGTTCAAGAAAATGGTCATATTTGTATTTGTTTATGGTGATATCTGGAGAAGGCAATGGCACCCCCACTCCAGTACTCTTGCCTGGAAAATCCCATGGACGGAGGAGCCTGGTTGGCTGCAGTCCATGGGGTCGCTGAGGGTCAGACACGACTGAGCGACTTCACTTTCACTTTTCCCTTTCATGCATTGGAGAAGGAAATGGCAACCTACTCCAGTGTTCTTGCCTGGAGAATCTCAGGGACGGGGGAGCCTGGTGGGCTGCCGTCTCTGGGGTCGCACAGAGTCGGACATGACTGAAGCGACTTAGCAGCATGGTGATATCTGTAAACAGGGCTTCCCAAGTGGTGCTAGTGGTAAGCCAGTGCAAAAGATGCAAGAGACAAGGGTTTGATCCCTGTGTTGGGAATATCCCTTGGAGGAGGAAATGGCAACCCACTCCACTATTCTTGCCTGGAAAATCCCATGGGCAGAAGAGCCTGGAGGGCTACAGTCCAAGGGGTCTCAAAAGAGTTGGACTCGACTGAGCACACACACACATATGAGAATCATGTCACGAACACCAAAAAAATATATTTGGTGGAGACATTTTTTAATCAAAAGAGAATGGGATCCTCTGAGAATTGAGATTCCCTAAGGACCAAAGGGACTCAAACAGCCAGTCTGGACAAAGTGCTGACATTTACTGCCACCTACTGGACAATCATCAAACTGTGCCACTCTTAAAAATGCACAGAAATACATTCTCTGAGGGTCTTCCCAGGTGCCTCAGTGGTAAAGAATCCTCCTGCCAACGCAGCAAGACATGGGTTTGATCCCTGGATCAGGAAGATCCCCTGGAGGAGGGCATGGCAACCCACTCTAGTATTTTTGCCTGGAGAATCCCATGGACAGAGGAGCACGTCAGGCTACACCCCATAGGGTGCAAAGAGTTGGACAGGACCAACTGAACATACTGTAACAATACACAACATACACAATTGTAACAATACGTAACAAGAGTTGGACACGACCAACTGAACATAAACAATTGTAACAATATGTACAATTGTAACAATACACAACATATACAATTGTAACAATATGTTACAATTGACTGAACATACACACTCTCTGAATGATTCTTCCTCAATTTAAAAGGCATCCCCAGTCATCACTGTCTGCATATGTTGCAAAAAAAAAAAAAAGAAACAAACAAATCAAGGACATCAGCCACACTCCTAAGGAGATAAGAAAAGTAGCTGGGTTAGGAAATGGGTAAGTGAAGTCACAGCCCTAACCAGCCACGCTTGAAAATCACATAAGAAAGAATAAATTCCAGGGCCTGCTAAATGCTCCACTACATTTGCCACTAAGAAGTATATTCTCAAGGCTTGATATTCCAAAGGATTGAACCCATGTGGTCGTGCACTGGGCTGTCTCAAAGCACTGCATCTGATAAGATCATGCTATTGGTGTCTGGACAACCAATAATTACAAAGGAACTCTTCATTAAGAACACAGTTAATGGAAACAAAAAGAAGGGAGTGTTTTGAAGGGATTAACAAGAAAAGTAGCCACAACTGCTAGACAGCGTCATACCCTGAGAAGAGAGACACCAAGCTCTCTTGCTCAGTAGCTGCCTTAGAGAAGTAAGGGGTCAAGCAAGAAACACGAGCAACTGGTCTCAGAAAAGACTGTGTCCAACCTGGAGAGCACATGGCCTGTCTTGGGGGACAGCCACTCTTCATCCCCAGCTGACTCTTCCCACCCTCCACCCCTGTGGGACCAGTGTAGCTTAGCGGTTAGAGTCTGGGTTCCACAGCCAGGCTGTCCGGGTTTAAAATCTGGCTTTGCCACTCACTCGCTGTAAAGCCAACAGCAAGCTGCTTAATCTTTCTATGCCTCAGTTTTCACACCTGCGAAATGGGGATAATAATAGTCTTTTTAAATCACATTGTTGTGGGGATTAAATCAATTTATACATGCAAAGTGCTTAAGCAACTGTAGGGCTGTTAAGTATTTCAATAAATGATACCAAGACAAAAGGGCTGGTCCTTTATTATCAGATTTCCCAACATTTGGGAGAAACCAGAATCAACATTTTTTTTTTTTTTTTAGGTGAAACATTGTTAAGTCTAAGCAAACTATTTAAAGGTTTTCAGAATCCTGTATGACCCAAAACATATATGTCTGTGGGCCACCTATGGTCCACGGGCATCCGATACCCCAAATCTGCTGCTATGGGAAGAGCGGAGCTTGGGAGGCAGACAGGCCTCCACCCACTTCCACCTTGGCCACCATCTCCGGGATCCTTCAGGCACAGGGGCTGGGAAGCTGGGGTGGCAGGGGCACATGATGGGAAGTTCCATGCCAGATTACAAAGACTGAGTGACAGATGGCACTCCTGATGAAATGTAACAGAAGAAAGTCCTCTTGGTTTAAATGAAGCCTCTAATATGCAGGGTTTGTAAGTGGGGGAGTGGGGGTTGTCCCTCTCCTTGTCCCCATGGACTTCATTCAAGGTCTTTAACACACACCACCACCTATTCTACTGGGACCCAGATGGGCAAATCCAGCCGCCAAAATAGAGTTCATTCCATTTTTTCTGATTATTTTATTTTTTTTATATATTTTATTTTCTTTTTTAACTTTACAATATTGTATTGGCTTTGCCATATATCAACATGAATCCGCCACAGGTATACACGTGTTCCCCATCCTGAACCCTCCTCCCTCCTCCCTCCCCGTACCATCCCTCTGGGTCCTCCCTTTTAAAGGACAGTCCTTGCTCAACGAGTCCATAATCTGAAGCAGCTGCTGAGACTGCCAAGAACACCAGACGGCCGTTCAGCAGACAGCCATGAGAAATTAAATAGATCCACGAATGAAAGATAAGTAAATAAATATCAATATCATTGGAAAACAGCCATTTAAATTAAAAACAAAAACAAAACAAAAACACACACTAAGGAAATGAGGTATCCTTTTCTGAAATTTAAGGATCTACCCCTGCCTTTATTCATTCCCCTTTCATATTGCTGGCCTATTGTCTTTTCTGCCATCATCTGATGCCAACCAGACAGATTTATAACGAGATGTGGGTCCTTTTCTATTCTACTGACAAATCTGCAACCCATCTGCCTCCAATCAATGATGGAGCACGTGGAGATGGAGCAATGAGATATTTTTAAACACTCCTTTAATTAATTCACTCCAAGGACTTGGCCGCTTGGTGAGGTGAGGGGTGAGGGGCAGACAGAGGGAAGAGAGAGCAAGCTCATGATCTGGTAAATAAAGAGATTTGCCGTAATCTGGATACCTAAAACCCTTGCTATGAAACATTCTGCTGGCCCCAAAAAGCTGTTAAGGGTATGGGAGAGAAGAGAGCAGGCAAGGCGGTGTGTGGCATTTATTTGCTTTTTCAAACTCCCAGAACAAGTTCTGAAAATGCAAACAAAACTAAAATTTCATCTTGAGAATGACTCTTTTGCCTACTATTACTAGATTTGAAATGACCAGTGTCTGGTTTGATTAAAATAAGTATAGCAAGTGATTGAAATGAGGAGATGTAGTTGGTTCCAAGAGGAAGCAAGTCCCAAGGGGGGAAAAATCAGCATGAAAAACAATTTAGTTTGCCTTTAAAAGAGGGAAAAACCAGACATCTGGGCATTGTGTGATACAGCCGTGGAGGAGGGTAAGTAGGCAAGATTTTCACTGAAATCAACCTTTCTTGAGCTTCAAACTGTCAGTTTTGCAATCCTGGATCTGTATGATTTATGGCACACTGACCCAGAAATCTCACACCTTGCTGTTAAATATTGCCTGTTTCTGTACCCCAAGCACTGCCATCTCTTAAAGATTTTTCCTTATCTGACAATTCCCTTAAATCCAAAGCCAGGGGAGACAGCCCCTAATCATGTTGCATTAGAGAAGAAAAGAAGTGGCCATTGATACTGATGGGCAGAACTGTTTCTGGTTTTTAACATCTTGGCTTTTTCCATATCACAGGCTTCATTTGGTTTTAGAAATTGTTTCATGAGAATTAAGCTTTCAATCACTCACAAGAGGCGATCTTAGTAAACGTGAAATGGCTTTCTCATTTGAGTTTCACGCATCTTTATTTTACCCAGGGAGGCTGATTTTATACTCTTGAAAATGAGAAATTAAAACTGCATGAGGCAGGCAACATGCAACCCCCTCTGGACCCTACACCTATGCCCTCCGTTCCTTTTTCAATAAGTCTATTCTGTGGGTTCTTCCTCCCGCTGACCTCAACTTCACTCCCAAGGGGAGGCGGGAGAAGGCAATTGTTACGTTTTGCTTTTTGTTTGCTTGAAATAATAAATCCAGTGGTCCCTCTTGCGGGGCTTTTCTGCTGTCAGCAGCTTTCTGTTTTGCTGGCTTTCAAAGTCAAATTGAAACCCAAGCCCTTGCACTTGGCTTTTGCTCTGACCCCTTGGCTCCTGGGAGCTGATCAGAAGACAGATCGCCTTGGGTCCATGACATACTTGGTAACCTAGCCATCTCCCACCCCTAGAATGTATTTCTGAAATGCCTGCCACTACGCATATGAGTGCTCCAACATAATTCAGTATATATTGGACACTAGCCAGTCTAATACTAATAATCTCTTCCCAATTTGGATCAGGACCAAAACCATAATTCTTAGCCATGTCTGAGGACTCAGAAAGACAGAATCCTCAACTATCAAATTAGACACTGCTTTGCAGGAAAATGCCCCCCAGGGTCTAGGAACTACCAAAGAGTCCATGTAGAGTCTTCCAGAAGCTGGATGCTAATAATCCCAATTCCAAACAATCATAAACCTCACATAACCAGATCGTGTTTGAGTATGCTGTGCAAAGGCAATAATCAAGTGCACAGGCTGATAATGAGAATATTCCCAAAGGCAATTTGCACAGTGTATGCCAAAGTTTCAAAAGAAAGCTGGTAATATCCTGTGCCAGACATGCCTAGCACACTCTTCCATGATAACTGGTATTTCCAGATGGTAACTCTAAAGTTGGGTCAAGTCCTGGAATCTTCCCGGAAAGATGATGATATATTCTATGTAATTTTATCCTTAAAGTTCATCCTCATTGGACCACCTATTTCACAGTTACTGGAAGAATCAAATGTGATGATGACACGAAAGAGCTTTGAAAGTGAAGTGCTAAACAAACATAAGATGTCACTATGGCTTCTAATAATTCTTTCAAAATTGGTAATCTGCCTATGTTGTTGACTGTAACTACATCACCAAATAAATGGTGACCAGAATGGCCAGTTTGCCATACAGTTCCATTCCCCAAACATTCAGGATCAATCGAACTCAAAATACATATATTGAAAGCATAAGACTCTGTTGCTATTTTTTGTTTCCTTCTCAGCAATGTTTGTTTCAAGGAAACAGCTTGACATGGGCTAACAAAGGCAACCAACCAGTCTGTGGATTCTCCGTGAACTTCCCTTTACAAGGTACATTAACTAAAGGCATCAGAAGAGGCAAGAGAATCTCACTAAACCATATGAACAGTCTACTAATCAAAGTCTTACATCTTTGGAGCCCCCACACACCCAGAGTGCCCACCACGTAAGGTCTACCCAACAGGTGCTGAGTCAATGCATCTGGTGAAAAGATGGAAGAAAGGAAGAGAAGAAAAAAGGAAAGACCAGGGCTTCTGAGAGTGTCACCTGCTCATCAGTATTGCTCTGAAATGATAAAGGGTCAGAGTTCTTTCTCTATTTGTTTCCCAGTCTTTCAAATTTTCTCAGTTCCTCCCTAAATACAAATACCTTTGACCAATCTTTTCTTGACAATAGCACAGGGCATAATACCTTACTAATAGAATGTGAATCCCTTCTGCTCTATACTTAAATCAAATAGAGAGTCAAATCATTTGGCAGCTCTCATTTAGGACAAAGGTGAGATAAACACCACTTGACTGGGGGATTCTTGTTGTCTTAACCTCTCCCTTTACTATCTGGCCATCAAATAAGGATGCAGGACTTGAAACACTGCCATCATCCATCTTTTTCACAGATGTTGTCCAACCTAGCCCTTACAAGCAGGGGCAAATCTAGAAGGGACCTGAAAGCAGCCAGTAGTGCCTTTGTATCTTTTCTAATATGAATGACTAATTAAACAGGCAAAAAGACTCTGAGGATGAGGCATATTAACATTGAACTCTAGAGATCTGTGTTAGAACAATGTACTGCCCTCCTTGTACACAAACCTCTTTCCAGAGCATCGGTTTGGAGAAGAAACAGTCAAAAAGGTCCACACAGCTGAACTGTTAGGACGAAAAGAGAGGAGAAATCTCATGCTACAAGATACCAGCTGCCCCCCACCCGCTTTGGAAGGACTCCAGGGGCCAGAAGGACTCCAGGGCCAGAAAAAAGATGGGTTCCTTTTCCTGGACACAGAGCAGACAGTTTCAGAAATATTTGTCCTTCCTTGGAGGTTGAAGTTTAGAGATCTAACTTTGGGGCTGCTTTACATGTCTACTTAGTGATCGATTTTCCAAAACAAGCCTGCAGAGTTGGTAAAATTTGTTAGAAGCCCTGGAAAGCTCTGGCACCAGGGATGCTCCACCTGTGCTTAGAGGAGCCCCTGGTACTGGCTTGCCACTTAATATGGATCCAGTGATGCCTTGCAAGAGGCTAGTGCACTTTTGTGAATGGACCAAAGGGCTGAGCTCCCCAACCAGTCCTTTTATTCTTACTCAGACTCTACCAATCTGAGAGACTTCCCTGGGAAATACTGATCCAGGGACCTAGTTTTGGACCCTTCCTTGGGCTTCCCTTGTGGCTCAGCTGGTAAAGAATCCGCCTGCAAGGTGGGAGACCTGGGTTCGATACCTGGGTTGGGAAGATCTCCTGGAGAAGAGAAAGGCTACTCACTCCAGTATTCTGGCCTGGAGAATTCCATGGACTGTATAGTCCATGGGGTCGCAAAGAGTCGGATACGACTGAGCAACTTTCACTTTCTTTGACATAGGAGTACTTAAGGGTTTCTTGCAGCTAAATCTCCTTCCTGGTAAAGAAGCTGCCCTTATTATCAGCGGGAGCATTCTCCATCCAACTGCAGCCTCAGGAGGCAGGAGACAACTGCAAGACAGCGGGGAGAATCGGGGAAATCAACGCTCCCCCCGCTGGAATTTGGGGACTCCTGTCCCTCCTGTCCTTGCCCGAAGCCACTTATTTTCCCGCCTCTTCTCGGGAAGCACCCAAATCTTTTCCACGCTTCCTTCAAACTGGCTAGGGAGATTCCGCCATCCAGGGACAAGGAGAGATCAGAGCAAACTGGGTATCTGCTCTGCGACTCTGCAAATCTGACATTCAAGGCTGCGCGCGCTGGGCTTCGCCCCGCCCCAGCCCGGGTCCCAGTTCATTCATTCCCGGCCGGTCCCCACCTTCCATCCGGCGCCGAGCTCCAGGCGCTGCTTCGCTCGGCAGCGTCTGCCGCTCTTACTGTGCCCAATCCCTTATTGTTTGCAAATCTCAAAAGTAACCCCAAGAGGATTCTTCGTCACTCTTTTGCACACCTCCACCGAAACCTTTTTTAATTAAATGAAACAATCCTCTGTCTCTCGCATCTTCAAAGGGTTAAGCAGCAAGCTTCGCGAAAGAAAATCAATATCCTCTCCACCATCCCACCCCCAGCCCAGCCATCGCTCCGTCACGGTCTCCGAGGCCCGGCGCCGGCGTCTCTCTGTTCTCATCGGGGATAGGGAACCGCCACTCCGCGCGCGCGCCGCCCCCACCCCATCCCCTTGCCTGCCGGTAGCGAGCAAAGCCCCCCTCACCCTTCAGTGGATGCCATGTCCTGGGGTAACGCCCCCTCCTCTTCGGCACTATCCGGCAGCGGCGGGCGTGGAGTGAGCGGGAGCCGGGGTGAGCGCACGAGTGCAGCAGAGCGCAGTATTTAAGGGGGGAGCCTCTCCCCGCCCTTCCACCCCCCTCCTGGGTAAGCCCTTTAGCGCCTCAACGCGCGCAGGAGGCTCCAGCCGGCTCTAAGCCGCGTCCCCGCTCTCCGCCGCGCGCGTCCCGCGCTCCCTCCGCCGGCCTCGGTGTCGCTTGGCTGGGTGCTCTGGGTGGAGGGCGGGGGAGTGGGGGTGCTTGGAGGGTGGCTTCCCCGAGAGAGCGCCGCCCTCGGGCTGCAGGAGGGGGCGCTGGACGGCGTGCAGCGGCCACCTGTATTTGCTCCGGGGCTCGCCGCGTGGCGGAGCGCGGGCTCGGAGGACGGTGGCAGGGGGGAGGGCGGCGAGTGTGTGCGGTGGGTGTGCAAGGGAGTGGGTGCGTGCGTGCGCGCGTGTGCGGTGTGTGTGTGCGCGCCAGGAGAGGCGGTGGAGGCCCCTGCACCCTGGCTCGGCGCCGGCCGGGGAGGGATTGCAAGGTTTAGCCCCGCCGGAGCTGGGGATTTGCAGGCGATCCCTCTCTATTTTCGTCGAGAGCTGACATCACCAGGGCAGCCGCCTCGGGAGACTCCTTTAACTGCCGCCCCCTCGCCCCCAGTCTCTAGACGCGGTCCCTCCTCTGCCATCCCTCCGCCCCCAGCCTCTCGCCATAAATTAGCCAAATAAGAAAAGAAGCCCGGCTGGTCTCCCGGGAAAGCCCGGGCTGCCCGTGGCAGGAGCCCAGGATCTAAGGAGTCGCTATTGTTTCCCCTCAAGCCCGCGTGGCCCCGGGTCACCCCTCGCTGGGCACAGCGCTGGCCACGTCGCGGAGACCTGGGATGCCCCTCCGTCCTTGCCTCCCTGGAGCAGCCCCCGGCACCTCGCCTCACTCCTTGGTACACCCGCTCGGGCTCACTTCATTCCCAAGCTCATCCTCACCGGCGGCACACCCACTCCATCCTCCCACGTCCTGGGTACCAGGCCTAGCGAAACCCAAGCGGCCGAAACACATGAGTGGCCACGGCCGAAATACAGCCCAGCTGCGCACCTCCCTTGCCTCGGCCCGAATAAATCTCCGGCCTTCAATTATGCATCGGGATTAATATTAATGCAGCTCCCTGGGGCGGCGGGAGGGTACGGGATTGGGGGCGGGGGGGCTGTAGGTGTTTTTTTTTTTTTTTTTTTTTTAAGCCAAGGGAGGTCGGCCTCGGGGGCGCTGGTGGTGAAGAAGTGGAGAGATGGTGAGGCAAGTAGCGGGGACGGGTTTCCACCCACTCCACTCTGCTCATAGTCGGCTTCTGTGCCCCGGGGGCGGCGTGCGGAGACAGATGGGCTCGGTCAAGGGAGGGTCCGAGCCTCCCCGCCGGCTTTGCATAATAATGGCAAAATCCGTGCAGATTTTATTATCTCTGGGAAGAGGCAGACACCTACTGCTCCACCACCTGCCGACGTAGCGGCCACTGGGGAGGGCACGCCTCATTTTGCTCTTCCAAGAAATGGAGCCAAAACAACCCCCTTTGCAGGGCCGCGGTGAGAATTAAACAGACTCTCTTGATTTCCAGAGTGGCAACTCGCCCGAGAGATGTCCGCGGTGCAAACCTGCCCTTTGGAACTTGCCAGATTTCTCCCGGCGGGGTCTGGGACGCGGGTACTGCCCTCAGTCGCCGCATGCCTGGCCTGGTTCCTGGCGCTCTCCAGCCCGATGGTTGTGCTGACACCTTTCCGAAGACCGAATGCAGCTGGCCACGTAGAAACTCGGGAGTTCCTCTCGGGGACCGTGCCAGGGGAGCTGGAGCTCCAGCAGGGCGGCTTCGTGGTTAAATGCCTGACGCTGATATCTGAAAGCTTGAGTTCTTCACCTTCCAGTGGGATAATCTGGGAGGAAATTCCTCAACTCTTCCTCACTCCTTCTGCAAAACGGGAGTACCATTCCCAACCGCACAGAGCGAAGAGATCTAAATGAAATTAAAAGACACTCAGAGTTCTTAAACTAGAGTCTGGCACCCAGTAAACCTTCAAAAAGTGTTCAGTTTAATCTAAGCGTCCTTGGAGGATAGTTTTCTGAGCACGATATCCAAGAGGGAATAGGCAGATGAGGGAAATAACAAGAAAAAGAGGAAAGAACTAAATAGAAGGTTTTTAAACGTTTCTGTGCACCTCCCTTCTCCAAATCTGAATTCTAACATCTTCCTTCATCCAAAGCTTCCCCCATCTCGTCCCTTCCCTCTCTCTCTCTTTCCTGCAAGCCCCCGTTAGATTAACCAGACCTATATCTTATCTATCATAGGACCCCTCATAGCACCTCTAATTTTCTTTTTTAAAAATTTAGTTGCGATTTATAATCATTTGTAGATGAAAAACGACCTTCCTGAGCCTCCTTGTCGTGTTTGGTTCTCCCCTTTGAGTCCCGTCAAGAGTGGACGTGTGACTTTGTATGTGAGGTTTTCAGGTGCATATCTGTACAGTCTCATTTTCTCTTTATAATTTAAAGATTTTACTGCCCTTTCTGCTGAGGTGGCAGCTGGAGAACAACACCTCGGGCATCTCCCTAGATGTTCGTGCTCCCAGCACACTACCACACCCCCTTTACAAGCAGCACGGAGGAACTCCTCTGTCTGAATCCCTCAGTACCTGCGTGCAGGTGAGGAGCACTGAGCCACACCATTCCTCAGCTCTCACTGCCAAGGGCAATACAGCTGGTGGCACAGAAACACAGAGCAAGTAAAAGGACAGAGAAAGGGGGATGGTGTTGATTTTACACATTAAACCATCTGATCAAAAGCAGTCTTAATTATATTTTCAGCATTCAGGATCAGAGAGAATTCTGGTGGGTCAACAAGCATGGCCAGGTTCCATGGGAGAAGTGGCTCCACTTTGCACCTTCCCTGCAAGCGGCTTTGTTCGGGAACCTTCACATCTCATGCTACAATGAGAGACATTTGCATTCAGCTGCCCTTGGAGATGAGGCCTATTAAATCGTGTGGAACATGCCGCAGATAATTCTGGATAATAATCATTAGCTAGAAGGAACCGATTCTTTTTCCTCGCTCCAGAGGGCCCTGCCAACATCCCCACTAATTCTTCAATTTTTTAGCAGCAAATTGGAGCAGTGCTTTCCCATATTGACTACTGATTAAAATGTACTGAGAGAGCTTTTGACAAACAATAATGCTCAGGCCACCTACCAGAGATTTGGAGCAGGGTCCTGACTCAGTTTTTGGTCTTTCTCTTTAACTTCCTCAGGTGATTTATCCTACTCCAGCCAGCATCAGGAACCACTGGACTAGAGATGGTTCAACAAGATGAAAAGGGGTCCAGAAACATGGCCCTGAGGAGCACTTGAAGTGAGTTGGTGTGTTTAGTCTTTTGGGGGTATGGGGAGAGGAAGAAAGATCCCGGCTGACTCTCTTCTCATCAAACACAGGGCATGTAAAAATCTATTCAGGCAAACGTGTGTGCTGTTGTGGACAACTAACACGAAAAGCTATCAAACATGGAGTTTAATTCTCAGTTTGCACATACATGGAACACTGGAGGGTAAGCCAGGCTCTCTCTGCCCCAGTCCTGGATCTAAACTCAGAGCTAAGTGAGGCAGAAACACTTTCAATACTGCCCCTGGCATCAGTAAGACTGTATAGTCTTAGACTGGGCACTTTAGGTGTTCAGCTTTCTCATCTGAAAACCAGAGAACATAATAGTTCCACCTCATAGTTGCCATGAGGTTAAACCGGATAACTAACATGGAGGAAACGCTTAGCTCTGAAGCCGGCACACCCTGAATGATCAGCAAAGGGTCATCTCAGACATATGGAAGCAGCAGCATGCACCCCATTTAATTTCCCACTGAGCCCACTTTAAAATCTAGCCTCCCCTAAAACCATCTAAAGTGTGACCCCATTAACTCCTTTCTGTCTTCACAGCAAACTACAAATCTCCCAGCCAACATTAAGTCGATAAAGCTCTGATGTGAGAACAGAACGAGGTCAACCCTATAAGCCAGCAGGAACACTTTAGAATTTTCTAGCATCTCTCAATCTCTTCTAGGGATTCCATGGTTATAGCAGAAGCAGAAGGGGTGGGATGCTCTGACATTTGCATGTAGATTCACCTTTCTTAAGTCTCACCCACAGGTTATCAAACTTGCCGTGAATAAAAACAGCTCTGCAGGACTGAATACCAAAAAATTGACTACACCATCTTGAGGGATGTTCAAGGCTAATTTGACTCTGAGGAATTATTTTTTTCTTTTTTTCTGTATTGATTGTTGACTTAAAACCTAAGTTAAGCTATGAGAAGTAACTTACCATAGTTGAACTAAGGTAGTGTTCAGGTTGAGACTTCATGGTAGTTGTATTAATAGTTTTACTCATTTACTGAGTCCTTACTGCGTGTTCCAAGTATCTTTATATATCATCTCATTCGATTCTTAAGATGTCCTTCTACAGCATATATTATTATTATTACCCCCAATTTACAGAGGAGAAAACCGAATCCAAGAGCGGTGATAGAATTTGACCAACATTACAGAGATAGTGAGTGGTTGTGTCAGTCAAGGTCTCAGCTAGGAAAAGTTGGCATATTCAAATTAGGGAAGTTGTGCAAAGTTTAATAAAGAGACAATTTAGAAGGGTAAGGGAAGGATGTGGGGAAACTCTAAGGCATAAGGCAGAGCCCACAGGTTGTAACAATGCGGCATCATTACCCACCCTAAGCCTGAACCCAAAGGACACACCGGTTCCAGCTGATGCAGACTGAGACTTTGTTGCCATGGCAACATGCTGGCAAGGGGTCTGGCAATAAATAACTTGCCCCCCACTTCCCTACTGTTCTCTTCTCCCCTGCGGGGACTCCCTGTTGACTATAGCTGGAAGCAGAGGGCAGGGGAGCACATTGGCATAACTCATATGCAGTAGTTATAGTCCAATTCTTATAGTTCAGCCTCCCGGGGAACAGTGCAGAATGGAGACAGTCAGAGAATGAACCTACAGGACCGATGGAATAAGGGGGGCCAAGACTGGTGTTTGAGTACAAGCAGTCTTTCTGCAGAATCTTGCTTTTAATCTCTCTTCTATGCAACCTATAGTAATAATAATGACATCACTATTGGAACAGTTCACCCCCATGCAACACCCTCTCCATCATGGAGGATCTTCTAGCAGAGAGGACCCAGTCAGGCCATTTGCTAGAAATGAGAAGGTGGTACGTTTAATACCATGGAACAAATCACCAGATGGCCTCAAAGGTTCCAATCCTAAATCCTATAATTCTCAGTGTTCTTCTCCAGTACTTTTAGGAGCTTAGTTGGACCAAAGAAGGGATAAAGGCTTTGCCTTCTCTTATTTATTCTTCTAAGGAATTCATTCCCTGTCTTGGTTTTCCTTTGGATCGCCTGAGATTGGTTATTGCATCTCTGATGCTGCACAGGGCGGGAGGGCGACTCCTAATATAGAAAAGAAAGAAAAAAGTCTTACACTGCTTTTCCATAAAAGGCCATTAAATAAGCCCATTTCCCCATCATGATGACAACAGAGGAGAAATGTTTCAATGTCCAGAGTTTATCAGAAGAAAGTGACCCAGAGAAACAGCAGCATGTCTGGATCTGTCTTTTGAAACTTTGGTCCGATCACTTAGGCTACAAGATAGACACCGTGAGGTTTTTAAGAAAGAAATAAAACAGAGAGGATGTTGGAGGCCCTTTCATCAAGACAATTGAAATGAGTATGCTAATTTTTCAGAACTGTGAGCTATTTTTAGGATGAATGAAAATCATGAATGAAAATCCTTGTATAATATTCTATTTTAGAAGGTGATATTCTTGCACAGCATTGGCTCCGAAGCTGAAAGCATCGAAGAGAGACATTAGAGAAGCCTGAAACTTAACTTGAAAATGAAAAGATTGTAGAAAGAGAAGGGAGTTTAGGGTGATAACTGGTGGGAGGAAAATCTTCATAGCAGCAGCCACAGGTCATTGTCTTAAGAAAGTGACGGTGGCATCCACAGAAGTTATAACATGGCCTTCAGAATTGGCTTACCTGATAGCTCAGTTGGTAAAGAATCCACCTGCAATGCAGGAGACCCTGGTTTGATTCCTGGGTTGGAAAGATCCACTGGAGATGGGATAGGCTATCCACTCCAGTATGCTTGGGCTTCTCTTATGGCTCAACTGGTAAAGAATCCACCTTCAATGAGGGAGACTTGGGTTTGAGCCCTGGGTTGGGAATATCCCCTGGAGAAGGGAAAGGCTACCCACTCTAGTATTCTGGCCTGGAGAATTCCATGGACTATATAACCCATTGGGTCACAAAGAGTCAGACAAGACTGAGCAAATTTCACTTTCAGAATTACACTGACCTGGGAACCACTCATTTCAATCATGTTTGGAGTTGTGAGCTTCAGATGGAATCCATCTCCCCCCTTTGCATTTTGAATGAACATGAGTGAGTCACTTAACCTTCTGGGCACTGATGGGACTAGTAATGACCCCACCCGCTGTGCTTGGAGGAGAACTAAAGGAGGTGATGTCACAGTTTCTGGCATACAGTGGTGGCTATTGTCATCTTTATTATGTCAGCCTCCTGCCTGTCACGCTGTCGTCACTCTGGAGTGATAATGGCGGTAGTGCGTCAGATCCAACCACACAGTACAGCTGCAGATGAGCCTGCCTATAGTACTGTTTGTCCACTGTGGTCACTGAATAGAAGAGAAAGAGAATTACCCCTCCCACAGGTGTTCAGAGCAGTAAGATTCAAGTTAGGTTCATTCACTCTTTTCTTGTTAACACGCATTAGCAAAAAGGAAGTAAGGGAGTTCTATTTTTACCTGACTCTCTATACTGATGAGAAACGAGATGTCACTTCAGAGAAATCTCAATTCAGACTGAGAACTTGGTCTAAATATAATCCATTCTTCAGGCAGAAACCACCTCATTAAGTAGAAGGCTCAGGAAGACTGAAGCATTTGTTAGCCACACTTATTGCCTGATGAATTCTAACAGAAGGAGCGTGAATTCACTCCATTTACTCAGCACAGATGAAAGACGTAAGGACACAGGGGAAATGATGAATTGTGAGTCCCTGGTTCATCATTCCTGTGTGTCAGCATCTTCTTCTAGGAGATAACTTGAGAAAAAATGTCAGGGTTGGTGCAAATTCTTTATGTCCACCATAAAAACCACACAATTTTGAATTAGAGTAACTGTCTCTTTTTTAGTAGCTTGATCCCAGTGTAAAGTAGAAATGCTTCTCAAGAGTTATTGCTGGTATTTTCATTTCTATCTCCCCCGCCCCGCCCCCATCTCTTCTAATCATGGCAAAGAATGCTGCTTATACATCTCTCACTTCGCTTTGTTCTGCTAGGATGGCATTCAGCAGGGACATCTTTATGATGGGCAAAATGATGGAGAGAGGGGTTTTTTAACCTTCAGGAGAGGATTTTGTTGCTTGACACAGCTTACTGGGGTTAAATGCTAAATGATTAGGCTAAAGGATCAAACCAAGGACCCAAGCTAGGCTTCTGTGACCCCAGAAATCCAGTGATGTTATTATGGTTCTATTTTCTATATTCACTTTTTTTTTTATGAAATAACTTGGTAATTCTGAGAGGGGCTTTGTTATCAAATCCCAAAATATTTTTCTCATAAAGTTATTTTCTTTATCAAGAGAGAGAGAGACAGCAACCAGGTAACTGACTTCTTAGTTGAAGTTACAGATTCAGTGACATTTTTTTAAATCAGAGGCTAAACTATGCCTTTGGGGAATAACAGCAAATTAGGAGAGTCCCAATTCACTTGGAGGTTTTATTTATTAGCACCTACTTTTATTTGTAGCATCCTGTCCCCCTTTTGAAACAAGGATTAATAACATTCTTTCTTTCTCTTTTGTTTGGAGTTATCTTTTCCTAGAAACCATAAGTTCAGATACATAACACTGTTTTTTGTTTCCTCTGAGAATTCAATCTCTAATATTATTTGTCACCCAAGAAAGCTATTCCCTAATTTTATCTACTGACTCTTTTTTTTCTTTGTTGACAAAACCCTCTATCGTGCCTGGTCCACAAGCCTCTGGATAAACACTTGGTGAACTGGAATACAAACGTGAAGTGATCCCTAAAAACCTCAGCCATTGAGACAGTCTTCTTAAAATGCTGGGCCTCAACAGCACATCCGGCAGAGTCCTGCCAGGGAAAGCAGGTCCTCCTGCCAAGAAAAGCAAAAAGAGACCACAAATGGCTACCAAATCACTCCAAAATGTTCTCATCTTTCCAACAGCCCTAAAAAGATAAACTTCCCCAAGCCCTAGGGATCCAAAAAGTATTTCACTCAACATTTTCACAGGATACTAAAGAAAGAGTAAAAACTAAGGCAGGAGTGAAGCTATAAGTGTCTCACTTCTTTGCCTCTTGCACTGACTTTCGGTCTTTTTTTAATTCCCCTCATCCTCATTTAAGATCTTTTCTAGAACGTGATGCAATTGTGTCATTGCTGGGAGACTCAAGGTCTTCATTCATAACCAGGTTAGAAGGATAACAGAAAAACTCAAGGTCAAAGCCAAAGGCTATAAGTGATGAGTTGATGGCCTCACTAATAGTTCCTAGCGCACATTCTTGGAGTTCATGGAGTTTGACATATAGAGTGTGGTGCTCCCAGCTCCCTGGGTGGCCATACACACCAAAACTACATTTCCAGCCTCCCGTCACACCTCTCCCTTCCTCATGCTTTCCTCTGAAGCTTTACTGGGTCTCTGGAAGTTCTCTATATATGCCAAAAGCCCTTCTCTCAACATCTCTGCACATGCTCATCTCTGCCTGGAATGTTCTTCCCCTCTCCCCATCCTCCATCCAATAGTCGACCTCTTCCCAGATCAATCATCACATTCTCAGGGAGGCAAACCTTTTATCCTGCCCCATCCAGGTTAAATCAGCAACCTTTGTTCTACAATTTTACAATACTCTGTATTTTCTTCCCAGTATTCATCATGATTTCTGATTATTCATGTATTTCTGGGACTATCAGATTAAGGGCAAGCACCAAGCTTATGTTGTCCACCTTTAGTATTTCAATCCTTAACACTCAATTTTTGTGGATGGATGAATGATAGGTAGAAAAATCAATGAACTCACAATCTCTGATTGAATTCATGATGGAAGAGATTTTATAGACTAATATTCCAATCAGTTCAGTTCAGTTCAGTCACTCAGTTATGTCCGACTCTTTGCAACCCCATGAATTGCAGGCACGCCAGGCCTCCCTGTCCATCACCAACTCCCAATAGAGGAGGCAAATGTGGAAGCCCTAGTAAGTTATGAGTAGATGATGAATTTGGAGGCATGAAAATCCCAAAGAACTGTAAAGATTAATATTCAAACTCCACAGCCATAACTCCAAAAAACAACAAGTATTATGCTGGTGAGGACTCAGTGAGAGGGCTGCAAATTTCCTACTTGTCTAGCTGTACCTGATCCTTTTTATTAAGTCCATCCTGTATGCTCCTGAACTCCCACCAAACACATATATACACACACACATGCAGACAGGGAAACGTGTAAAAAACTGGTGCAAGCTCTGACACTTTTTCTTAGAAATTTATCCAGACTACTCCCACTTACAAAGTCCTATTGCTTTTTGTTTGTTTGTTTGTTTGTTTTTGACTGTTGCACACAGGATCTTTAGTTGCAGGCATATGGGATCTAGTTCCCTGACCAGGGATGAAACCTGGGCCCCCTGCACTGGGAGCACGGAGTCTTAGATGCTAGGCCACCAGGCAAGTCTCTAGTCCCATTGCTTTTTGCTCTCAACCCTGTTGGTTCTTTTAACCTGAAGTGAAGTGAAGTGAAGTGAAGTTGCTCAGTCATGTCTGACACTTTGCAACCTCAGGGACTGTAGCTTACCAGGCTTCTCTGTCCATGGGATTTTCCAGGCAAGAGTACTGGAGTGGGGTGCCATTTCCTTCTCCATCTTTTAACCTGAAACCTCATTTATTTCTGCCCACCCTTTCCTGTTTTCAACTTCATTCCACAGATTGCCAAACCTCTTTCCACATGCTTGTACCTCAACAGCATTCTAAATCCTCTCCTCCTCTCTCCACCCCTATAAGGTCACTCATAACTGGTTTCTCCATCTCCAGTCTCCTCTTTGAAGAACAGCAATGAAACAGCAACCGTCGTAACGGTGGCCAGTATCTACAGAGTGCAGTAGGTCAGATGCGGTCTTGCCTGGAGAATCCCCGTGGACAGAGGTTCCTGCCAGGCTACAGTCCATGGGTCACAAAGAGTCGGACACAACTGAGAGACTGAGCACAGGGCAGATGCTGTTCTACACACTTCAGTCACAGTCATGTTAACTCCCCGAATCCCCATATCATTTCACTCCCATTTGTGGATAGAGCAACAGTAGGACCGAGATTGAATGTCATGCTCAGGGCCACAGCATGTAAGTGACAGAGCTGGGAACTTGAACTCAGGCTGGGTCTTTTAACCATTGCCTCTATCTAGCATAGCCAGCCTGATGGGTCTTTCTAGAATTCCACTTCTGTCCTTTCACTCTCCTGGAGACATCAACATGGGCTTGAATGTTTGCAAATGGGCAATAAGAAGCCAAATTCTTGATCCTAGCTTTTGAGAGCTACCACCAGCTGGCCTTACCTTGACTGGTGCTGGCTGGCCAACCTGGCCTGTCACTGTAATAAAGAATTCGTGATAGGAAAGAATTGGCTCTTCCCAAACTTCCCTGGTGGCACAGTGGATAAGAACCCGCCTGCCAGTGCAGGGGACATGGGTTCGATCCCTGGTCCTGGAAGATTCTGCATGCCATGGAGCAACTAAGCCCGTGCGTCACAACTACTGAGCCTGCTCTCTGAAACCTACAAGCTGCAGCTGTAATACTGAGCCCATGCACTGCAAATACTGAAGCCCAGGTGCCTAGAGCCCATGCTCTGCAGCAAGAGAAGCCACCACAATGAGAAGCCCACGCACCAAAATGAAGAGCAGCCCCAGCTCATTGCAACTAGAGAAAAGCCTGTGCACAGCAACGAAGACCCAGTGTAGCCAAAAATAAATAAATTAATTTAAAAAAAGAGAATTGGCCCTTCTCTAAGCCAGCCCCCCCTCCATGTTTAATCCTATGTACTTTCCAAGCATTTTCTGTACTTAGAATATCCTACACTTTCTTTCCACCTACACTCAAGACTCAATTTGAAGTTCTAACTACCCTGTGAATAAAAATATTGCTTATTTGGATTGCCCCTTCCTCTCAATTCCCGCTGGAGTTTAAGTAAAATAAAGCAGTGTGGGTGACTACTCAGTAATTCTTGAAAGTCCACTTGATGTTAAACCTGGCCAATCCTAGTTGAACAAGATGGATTTATTGCTCTTCGAAATGCAAGAGAATGTACATCATCAAGCGAGTATTAGAGGGAATTCCCTGGTGGACCAGTGGTTAAGAATCCAGTTAAGAATCCACCTCCCAATGCAGGGGACCTGGGTTCCATTCCTGGTCAGGGAACTAAGATCCCACATGTCACATGACAACTAGAGAAAGCTCCCGAGTGGCAATGAAGACCCAGAACAATAAGAAAATTTAATAAAAAAATAAAAGAGTTTTAGAAAGAACTTATTCTAGGATTCGGGCTTCTATTAGGTGATTTTGAGCAAGTCCCAGGGAAGTGGGGCTTTCTTGTGGATTGGATGCTATCAGTTAAATAGACGTAATTCTATTATTGGCTATCTTTATAAATCTTATCTAGGAGGAAGGAAAAATAGAGGTTAACACTGTAATTGGTGAAGAAGTAAAGACAGTCACTGCTCTCAACCACGAGAGGGGGACCATTTGTATTTTTTAGTTTGTATAATGACCTTGCTTTTGCCTCTTCACTGACAAGATATAAAGCAGCCTTGTGTCTGCCTTGATCCATCACAGTCACAGAAGGATCTTGACTGATACCAGCATGCTGTGAAATAATTGATCTTCTGCAGGAGAACACCATAGCTTTGAAGTGAGTGCCAGGCCAGCTCCTAGACACCAAGGCTTCACTGATAGAATGTCAGATGTTGGGGGTTGCACATGTCTAAAACAAAACAAAACAAAAAGCCACTACAAAAGAAATTAGAGCCAAACTAATCTGGATGAAACAGAAGCCTTCACCAGCTCTCCACAAAGGCATCCCCAGTCAACAACCACATTAATATTTCATGCAATGATTTGTGATGACTTTTGTTCCTTGTCGACTTAGAGAGGGGCTGCAACTATGTTTGCAGAGTCCCCTTCCCTATGTGGCTCCAGGTTAGAGTGGGCACCAGAGAACTTAACATGAGATTTTAAAAGGAGAGTAAAGCTACAGCTGTCTCCACGCTCTGGAAGTTGGTAAGAGCATCGCGCACCTTGGCAGTTCATACACAACGGTTGCCTCGTTCACCTTTCCGGGGCGGAACAGCACCCTGGCCCACAGCCCTCCCGTACCTGCTGGAAATCCTCTTCCAGCTTCTCTGAGTCTCCTGGACTAGGTGTGTGGGGGTGCAGGTCACTCAAATCATTGAGGTTGGGGACAGCAGAGACAGACATGACTTTCGATGTTTTGTGGATTCCAGCTCATTCTTGCTCTTCCAGTTTCACATCCAACTTTCCTTCACAACTGCTGGCCACTTGAATTCAAGTCCAACACTGGATGCAAAGGCCACAACCTCAAGGAGACTTTGCCACCAGTCCCCATAATTGTCTGTGGTCATTGTAATCCCTTATGCTACATGGACCTTATAAGTTCTGAAAAATCCCTGACTGATACGCACTCCAGACTTCCAGCTAAGAAGAGATCCCTCATCCTTGGCATTCTATCCCTAGGATGTAAGGACCACATGACAAAGAGAGACAGATAAGATTCCTCCAGTGCCAGGTATGGTCCAGGGACAGGCTTGTATCTGACTCCCTTGTCCTGATTAGCGTGGTTGAGTGCTCGTAGTGAGAGCAGTTCTGGGGCAGGAAGATCTAGGGAGAGTGGCAAGTGGCCATGAGGATATTATTAACTAAGCAGCCACAGGCGGTGTCACCCGGCCTGGGGGCCAGACTCAGCTTCTAAAGGGAACAAAGTCATAGCAGAGATGATGTATCGAGAACCAAATCTGAGCGGTGAGGCAAAGATAGAAAATGACACTAAAGAGTAAACAGAGTGTCAAGAAACTAGGGAACGTGTTAATGCAGGGGAGGAGTCAGACCAGCGTGAAAGAATGGAAGGTGTAAGCATGGACGCCCAGGTGAGAAGTGGTGGATATGAAGGCTTTGTGGAGCTGTGCCCAGCTGGACAGCCCTGCCCCTGCCAGGGTTTAAAGGCACTGAGCTGTGTATCAGGTACTACATTCACTGCTTTACACAGTAGCTCACTGAACCGTCACAGCTACCGCAAAAGACAGACTTCAGCATGCCAACCTAATAAATGACGAACTGACGCAGGTGACATTAGGTGACCTGCCCAAGATCACTCAAAATAAGTAGAAAGAGAGGAATTTAGATCTTTTTGATCTGACTACCATTACACCTCTTGAGATCTAAACTTTCTAGGCTTAAAAACAGCAAGGAAAAAACCTTTTGAGTAACCTGATAAATGTTTGTCAAATCCAACAGTCCAGCTTAACCTATTACATGTTGGATGGTTGTTCCTCAGAAGTCGATAACCAATACATTGCTCTCAGATTAAACCGAGAGGATGGAGGGAGTGATTGAAAGGCGGGGGGTGAGGAGCCTGACTTATGGAAAGCCTCAAGGAAGCCTAACCAAGAGAGAAAGTACCAGAAATTCTCTGCTGGCTCAGGGAATGATGCAAAGACACAGAGATGGGAATGCAGGTTGGGGGACAGATGTGGCATCCTGCCTTGGGGCTAAAGTTCTTGGGGTCGAAGTTCTCACTGATAAGGGAGGGAAGAGTTTCTGTTGGGGTCTGTAGGATGGGACTGTCCCCAGGCATCCTGCACCAACCTTGGGCTTTCAGGCCTCAGGAGGTACAGAAAAGACCTAGATGTTCCACAAGCCTTCAGGGGAGGAAGAGGAGGTCAGTGAAAGGTCAGCTGGGGAGCCTCCCAAGAAGGCTGCCACTGTGGCCAGGAGGCTGAGTAACCCTAACAAACCAGTGTCAAGACAGAGTCCCCCTGGATCTCAGGAGTATCAGTGCAAGCCAGACCCAAAGAGCAGCCAAGTGAGCGCAGAGGACCGCAGAGTCCCAGGGAAGCAGAGAGAACTCCGCACAAGTTACACTCGTTACAGACCTGAGCACCAATGTCCCCCAGACGCCCAGGAATGAGAAAGTAATACCACACACACCCAAGAGCCTGCAGAAACTCAGGAGTCCTCCAGTGTCCCAGGGCTCAAAGTCACTTACGCCTCCATGGCACCATCTGGGACAGGGAGGAATCTGGTGAAAGCTGGGGAGAAAGGATAAGACAGTGAGTCACCCCAAAAAGAGAATGTTCCTGAAAAGACCCCTTCAGGGACTGGATTGCATTCTTTTCTTTTTTTTCCTCTGCTATGCAGTGGGAGTCAGGCATGGGGCTGGAAAGGAAAGTTGTGTAAGTTATAGAGAAGAATGAAGTAGCGGGTTCTTGGCATATCTCAATCAAGTGTGAATAAATAGGTGATTCCAATTCAGATGCTATGAAAATACGTCCTAGAGATTTCTGGAGATTTAAACCAGGGTCTTGTGCTTGAATGTAGAACATGAGAACCAGAGGGGACACTAGAAATTGTCAAGTCCCTGGTATTTTCCTCTGCTTGTGCCTTATCTGATGGTGCCCGTCCCCTTTCTCTCCTACCCCATGAACAGCAAACTGCAAGCACTGGCATTGAAAAGATGGCACTGGCTTGGCTATATGCGTTATTTGGAAATGATGATTCATTAAAAGGCTTCCCCCAGCCACCGGTCCCAACATATGTAGCTCAAAAAAGGCTGCAGGCAGGAATCAGAGCCATAGGACATGTGTTCTGTGGGTCAGAAGCCAACCCTGGTTTTATTAAAGTATGTACAGGTGACTGGGAAGGAAAAGGACCACTCTGTGATATGGCCAATGCCACAGCCAGGCTTGCTGTCTGGGGCTGGCCCATTGGTGGCTCTTTGGAAGTCGGTCTGGTTGGAGCCTTGGAAGAGACCTGATGAATCCGATCTCGACCTCCTCTTGACCAGAGCTGACCATGGCATCTGGTCCATCCCCAAAAGGCGGGAGGGGAAGCCCACTGGGTTGGTAGAATGGGGTGAATTTCTTTGCCACTTACATAGTCTCTTTGGAAGAAACTGAGTTCTTGTAAGCAGCGTGGGAATCTTCCAGAGGACCCCAGCAGTCAGGGAGGCAGTGGCCTACCAGAAAGTAAGCTCAACTCGCCCTCCACTGGTTTTGAAATCAGAAGCCCGGGCACAGCGAAATTCACGGGCAGAATCCCACTCTGGGTCCATACTGCCCTGGCTGACATGTACACGGACGGCTGCACAGAAACGCTCCTCCCTGGGCCTGTGGCTCACTTCATGTTTCTCTCGATCCAGTCTTTAAAAGGCAGCACTTTGGTGAAGGCCGTGGAGAGGCTGTGGCTGCACGTCTTGTCATAGCTCCAGCTGACCAGCCCCACCAGGTGCCAGCGGGGCTCCGGGGATGCCCGGCCCGGGAAGGACACAGCCGCGATGCCCCCTGTCTCAGCTGTGCAGATGTCAGAAGGGGCCGTGGGGTCCCGGCCAGCACAGAACATGCTGTCCGTGACACTCACCGGGATCCCCTGCGCCTCGTGCTGCTCCTCACACAGCAGCGAGTCCGCCACCCTCACCACCCCCGAGCGCAGCGTGTCATCCTTGTAGCCGGGGCTCCTGGAGTCCGCCAGGACGTTCCAGCCAGCCACGGTGATGCGGGACTCCTGGAAGGAGGTGCTGAGATCCCGAGGGGCCGCCAGGCAGATGGGCTGGACGCGGGTGCTCATGCGAGCCTTGTCCAGGAGCTTCAGGATGGCAATATCCATATCCAGCAGGATGGGGTCGTAGTTGGGGTGGAGGATGATTGCAGAAATCTACGAAGGTAAAGAGAATGGATAGCAGTGGTGAGTGGCTGACTCCACGGTGACGGCAACAGGCAAGCCCCGGGCTAAATTATTGAGAGAAAATGTCTGAGAGCCAGCTGCAATTATTCGGACACACTTCACTCAATGGATCACAGAAAGCAACTGCTCTGTTTCCAGGGTCGCAAACTGAAATGCCTACCAGGGCTGGCAGGTGGTTTTTAAATAAGTGGAGTGGACATGCGAGGCTTCGAAGGACGGGGGTGCATACCCCAGGCAAAGAGGCACACCACTCTGCTCAGCTGACCACTGCCATGCAGAGATGCTCATTTTGCCAGAGAGTAGACTCCAGACCTCTGGCTGAAACCTCTTGGTTTTTAAATGCTGGCTGCTGCTGCTGCTAAGTTGCTTCAGTCGTGTCCGACTCTGTGCAACCCCATAGATGGCAGCCCACCAGGCTCTGCCGTCCCTGGGTTTCTCCAGGCAAGAACACTAGAATGAGTTGCCATTTCCTTCTCCAATGCATAAAAGTGAAAAGTGAAAGTGAAGTTGCTCAGTCATGTCCGACTCTTAGCAACCCCATGGACTGCAGCTTACCAGGCTCCTCTGTCCATGGGATTTTCCAGGCAAGAGTACTGGAGTGGGGTGCCTTTGCCTTCTCTGAATGTTGGGAAATAACTGATTAAAAAAATATACAGTAGCACTACCAAAACACAAACTTCTACAGGCTACCAGGTGGCAGCCTCTGGTCCACTGTAAACATTTCATTTACCGTCAAGCCAGTAAGTTAGAGCTACACCTAGGATGGTCCACGGGACTTTTCCACCAAGCCTCCCCTGATTATCCCCATTCTTGCTCATCACCCTCTTTGATGGGGCCCCCTGGAGCTTAAATCTATGATACGCTATAACATTTTTATAGACTTGTTCTATATCTGAGCTCATTTACCCAGGGATTCTATTGTGCTGGATTAGTCACAATATACTGGTCTGTCTCATCCCCTAGCCTGTGGACTCTTCAGGGCAAAAATCATGCCTTGTTCAGTTCTGTGTGTATTCCTAATGAATGGCATGCTGTGGGAGCTCAACAATGGATGGATGGATGGACAGGTGGATGAGCTAGATTGCATGAGAGGGTGGATGGTACAGAAGGAGGGAGGTAGGTAGGGAAAGAAAATAATATTAGAAATTTATTGAGTCTCTATGTCCTCACAGTCTACCTAGCACCATGTCCTAAACATAATAGGTGGTTGGTTACCTTTCAATGACCCCAATGATAGAAGATATTTTTTATTATCTTATTTAAAAAAATTTTTTTTGGGGGGGAAAGACTGCATAGTCTTTCTAGATGCCCCTTTCTAGTATCTGCCAATCATGAAAGATTAGGCTTCTAGGTGGCACAGTTGGTAAAGAATCTGCTTGCCAATGCAGGAGATGCAAAAGACAGGGGTTCAATCTCTGGGTCAGGAAGATCCCTTGAAGGAGGGCAGGGCAACCCACTCCAGTCTGCTTGCCTGGAGAATTCCATGGACAGAGGTACCTGGTGGACTACAGTCCATGGGGTTGCAAAGAGTCTGACAGTACTGAGCAACTGAGAATGCATGTGCCTAATCTTTCCAGGCTCTGGACTGGATGTCAAGGTGACAGACTGACAGAATAACTGCTCGCCCGGTGCTGGGAGCTGCCGAGAAATAAACCAGACTTCTAGGCTGCAGCCCTCTCTCACCCGCAAGCTCTGGATGCTCTTCTCATCCCGGTCGTCATCCCTGTAGAATTTCCCCAGGACGACTTTGAGGTCTGCCGTCTTGATCACGGTGACCCTGCCCAGGTCGGTGACGCAGTGGGCAGCCACCACCACGGTGCGCTCATTGACCAGGGCACCGCTGCACACCAGAAACCAGGCGTCCTTGTGCAGACCACCCCCGTGCACCCCGCCGGCCCTCCTGTAGATGGCAGCCTGCCACGGCCAGCGCGTGCCCTGGGTCTTCGGAGCAGAGACGTTCTCGGTTTTCCCACAAACTACGGAGAAAGCACCAGCTCAGTGAGATAAACTCAGACCTTCCCATCCAGAGGGGAATGTGTCAATCAACCAACAGAGCATATATCTGGAAAGGTGGGCCCTACGGATGTCAAGACCACGGAGCATCTAACCTGTTGTTGTTTTTTTTCCTTTAAATACTAATCAACCACCTTAACATGCTTGACTATGAAGTCGAGGGTTATAACTGGGAGTCTTACCATCCCAGGCACTTACTGGGTAAGTTGCCTAATCTCTTAGAGCCTCAGTCTTCCTGCCTGCAAAATGGATACTGTAATCACAACTGTCTCCTAGGTTCTTGCAGAGAGTGGATGAGATGATGTATAATGTATATAAACAGATTCAAAATATCGTGACTACTGCTCTTCTCCTCTGACAAAAAAGGATGGGGTAGTAGCTGAGTATGTGCAAAAGCCCACTCCAGACATTTCCATGTATTATCTCAGTAATCATTATTACATAACCTGTAAGTAACTGATACCTCATTACTTATGAACAATAATGTAATTAATCCCATTGGGTGATGAGGATGAAAACGGGGGCTCAGGTAACCAATATGACATAACTAGAAGTTCTCTGGCACTTTTAATCCCTTCCCCACATGGTGTTTAATGACTGTTCTGTCCCTTTTCTCCAAGTAAATATGATAAAATCATCCACAAGAAAGCATGCCCCCTCTTCCTCAAAAATTCATCTAAGATTTAATCATCTCTCAAATTAGGTTAAGCCAAAGGAAGGAAACTCTAACTGTGGAATTTCAGACTTCACCAAGCTGGGGGAAAGTATTAGAGGACTATTCTTTTGGACCAGGATTTTTTCCCCAGAAGTCTTCAACAGGGTCAGGGGCTTTTCATAGGCAGCCATGAGAGATGCAAGCTGTTTTAGTGTAAGGACAAGCCTTGACTCACTAGGGATGCAGGATGGGGCACGGCCACTCCACTTCCCAGTCCTTAGACACGTCCTCCGGCTGCTGCCCAGGCGGCGATAGAAGGGTGAGATGCACTCGTACTGGAGCTGGGTGTGCAGATGTTGGTACCCAGGCGGCAGGTCTCCAAAGGGAAGGACTGGCTTCTTGGTAGGGGCGTCCTGCAGTTTCTGCTTGCTGAAGGCTGATGAGTATAGCTGATGTAATGGCGTCTCCCTGCATCACGGCAGAGGGGCCCGGAGAGAAAGGAGGGCAGGAGACGGTCATTACAGCCCTTTTAGCATCCATGCCAAGCTACACGAAGATGTTCAGGTACGAAGGAAGAAAACAACAGCTATCTCATCCTCTGTGTGTGGGTGATTTGCTCTCCCTTTCACCCCTCACCCCTCTTTGTCTCTGTCTCTTTCTCACACACACACATATCTCTTCTACCACTGAGCAGATTTTCTTGCACACTTCAACCTTTTATTTATTCCTCCATTTCCATTTCTGGCATGCCTCCAGCTACCCAGGGTTTTAACCAAAGAGCATAATATCTGACATAATAGCTGCTTTCCAAAGTTACGCTATACATGCACACACACACACACACAAATTAATTGTGAAATTAAACAAGAAAAGAAGTTAATTTCAAGGAAAGAAATCCAAGTGACTGCTCTGCTCTAACCATTATCATAATGGAGCAATATAAGGAATTGACTCGAACTAAACTGTGTTGATACAGTGGCTTGATTTAGCAATTAACGGATATAATTAGTCCACCTCAGAGAATAGAACCTTCTCTCAGAGCGCATTGATTGGGAGAAATAAGAAGCGCTGTGTGCAAATGTGAAAAGGCCTTTTAAATGAGCCCTGAAGTTGAAGCCCCAGAGGCCACTCTGGGGTTCTTGGGAGAGAGGTATGCATACTACACAGCTTATGCTCATTTTATATCAGTGCATAATGACTATTAACTGACAAGTTAGATTTCCTTTAGGAATCAATGTTTTCATCCCTGTTTAATGCATGGAGAAAGGAAGCCCAGAGAGGTAGGTGGGGATGCTGAAGGGCACACAGGAAGCCAAGACAGGGCCCCAGACAGCACTGGGCAGTCACGATTCTCACCCCAGTGAGAATACCATTGTAAGAAATGTTTCACGTGTCTGTACAATGCTTTGCTCAGAGCAAATATTCCACCTACATTGATTCCATTCTACAAATCTTTAGCTCATATTTAGAACCAGCTCTGTAGCTCAGGGGGCTCTTGTACTTGCAAACAAGCTCAGGTTTTGGCCACTGAAGCTTTGCATTGCCTTTGGGGGTTCCTGGATGAGCCTGTCTGCTGAAGACTGTCCTATCCTTGCTCCAGCAATGAATCTTCCAGGGAGATATTTGCCTTGCATTTAATCCTTAACAATTCCTAGAGGCAAACGTTAGTGTGATTGCCCTTATTTTTGAAAAGAGGAAACTAAAGGCTCTGCAAATTTAGGAATCTGCCCAAGAATAGCCAGCACTAAAGAGAGATGACGGAAACAGCACTTGAACCCGTCCATCCAATCCAGCCATTCACTCACTCACTATTTTGGGGGTGTCCACTATGCGGCAGGCGCTATTCTAGGTACTAGAAGTTCAGCATGAACTAAACAGAAAATGTTCTTGCACGCGTAACTTTCACAATTTTTTGGTGGGTTGTGAGGAGACAGAAATTGAACAAATAAACAAGCAAATGTCAGTAGGACAATAGGTGAAGATGGATGCCCAGGTGCAAATTGGAGATATCTGTAAAGGTCAGAGAATACTGGGTAAAGAAGTCAGCTCAGCAGTCAGGGTGGAGGCAAGGGTGCTATCCTTTTTAAAGGACGGTCATGGAGGGTCTCTCTGCCAGGTAAAAACTGAGTAGGGAACTGAAGGAAGCCAAGCATTAAGCCTCGTTGAAATCCAGGGGAAGCAACTTCCCTAGCTTGCCACCAGGGGTCCCCACCTCTGTCTTTCCAGGAGAAAGACTAGGTGGGCTCCCCGCCCAACCCCGCCTCCCGCCCCGAGGCTTCACATCCTTCATCAGGGGCTAGTCATTCATCTCTGGTTCCTAGCTCCACCAGCCTGCTTTATCTGATTGATCACTACCAAGGACATCTTCCTAAGCCATGACTGACTGTGTTTGGTAGGAATGCCATCTCCCTAAAAGCTGCATGATAAATACGCAGTCATTTTAGAAGGACTCAAGTATTAAAATCCAGCTCCTCAAAGGCCATCTTAAAGTCTGGCTTCCCACCAGCCACTGACTTTCCCACGATCCAGTGAAACCTGTACATATTCCAACAGTTGCTACCTCTTGGCTAAAGGCAGCTAGCTAATAAGCCTCCATCTAACAGGCCCTTTTCTTTCCTGGCAAGTCAACACGGAGTGTCCCTAAGAAACCTCAGACTGTCTTTGGCCAAACACAAGTAGGGAAAGGGGGTGGAGAAAGGAATGGTCATTTGCCTTTAAAGCAGAGTTCAGGTGTTTCAACCTCACCTTGACTGAACCTGCATTGGAAGAACTTTCCGTCTCACCAGGTCTGAGATCTTTGGTTCTCGGCAGGCTAGAAAGAAAAAGTTAAAGCTGCATAATCCTTTTCCATACTAACTGTTCACACCATGAATTCAGATTCATACCTGACCACCCTCTCTGGACACCAGTGCACATTCCCCAGGCTCTCAGAAGTGAGACGTGTCAGCCAAGCACGAACAGCTCGCTTAGCAAAAGAGCATCCTGAGAGACTTCCCTGGCGGTCCAGTGGTTAAGAATCCACCTGCCAATGAAGGAGAGCCAGGTCCGGTCCCTCATCCAGGAAGATCTCACATGCTGCAGGGCAACTAAGGCTGTGAGCCACAGATACTGAGCCCATGCTCTACAGTCTGTACTCTATAACAAGCGAAGCCACCCCAATGAGAAGCCCACGAGTGCAACTGAGACCCAGCATGGCCCAAAATAAATAAATGAATTTTTTAAAAAACAGAGCATGCTGAGTTTCATTTATTAATAAAATGGCATCCCCCTTTGAAGAAACCAAGTAGAATAAGAACGTCTGCAGAGCTGCTCCACCCAGGTGATATGAAAGTGTGAAAGGATTAGTCGCTCAGTTGTGTCCGACTCTTTGTGACCCCATAGACTATAGCCCACCAGGCTCTTCTGCCCATGGACTTCTCCAGGGAAGAATACTGGAGTGGGTTGCTATGCCCTCCTCCAGGGGATCTTCACAACCCAGGGATCAAACCCGAGTCTCCTGCATTGCAGGGCAGATTCTTTCCTGTCTGAGCCACCAAGGAAGCCCAGTGATATGAAGCAATAGTAGTTAATAGAATTATCCATTTACGTAAATAGTATTAGCAAACTGGATCAATATGGAATAAAAGCCAAGGGCAAGGTTCTAAAATGTAGCCCAAGATAGGAAATCACAAGGTTCTCATTTAAAACTGAACAGCAGTGTCAACCAACAATAAGTCTTGAGTAACTGATTCCTCCAGGTCCTTTCTCTGCAATTAAGGCTTCTAATGATCCTTTGAGGGCAACTCAAAGCCTGGTTTAATTTTGTTGAAGTCTCTCTTTCTTCACAAGTGAAAAGGAATCCTTCCCATCTCACTTTCCCAATCAAGCAGCCAACATTTGTCTAATTAGCAACCTAGGGAACTCTAGTTGTATTAATTTGTAAGAGAAGGGTTGACAAAAAAATCTCCAAGGACATAGGTAACACCATTTCCATACCTAATGAAATCAAGACTCATAGTCTGTGCTGCTGGGGATGAAGGTCGCTCCTGGCTAAAGTCTAAAGTCTTCCTTTCACAGCCTTCCTCTTTCATTCCTTTTCCCATGATTCAGGTTGTTGACAAACACTCAGAAGGCAAAGTGGAGGACTGAAGCAATCATCTGGATAATCTAGGCCACGGACATGCTTTTCTTCAGGAAACAACCAGTTAGTTGTGTGTGTGTGTGTGTGTGTGTGTGTGTCACTTGCTCAGTCCTTCCACCAAAAAGAGCTATTATCGACTTGGAGCAACGAGTGAATCAAGTTGATAAGAAACTACGGGGCTTCCCTGTTGGTTCAGTGGTAAGAATCCACCTGCCAATGTAGGAGACACGGGTTTGATCCCTGATCCTGGAAGATCCACATACCATGGAGTAACCAAGCCTGTGTGCTGCAACTACTGATCCTGGAAACCTGTGCTCTAGAGCCTGGAAACCTCACCTACTGAGCCTACCCACCCTAGAGCCCGTCCTCTGCAACAAAAGAAGCCACTCCAACAAAGAGCAGCCTCCGCTCTCCACAACTAGAGAAAAGCCCGCACAGCAACGAAGACCTAGCACAGCCAAAAACAAATAAAAAGTAGATAAATAAAAGTGCATATTTATATATATATCATGTATACATGATATATGTATAAAAGAAACTACACGTGCCTACTGTCATGGAGTCAGGTCCAAACTTCCTTATGCAATGTCCAATTTGTTCTGTTCTCAAACTACCTTTTAAAATTTACCTCCCAGATTCCCCGATTGACTGATTTTTTCTACTTACCATGATTCTTTCACTTCTACGTATACCGCTTTTTGTCTTCCAAGTGGAATACCATCCCAACTCCTCTTTATCTCAGTAAATCCTTCCCTGCTTCCCAAAGGGGCTCCAGTCCTCCCTGCTGCAGGAGAACTGGAGCTCATATTTCTCAGAATACACACTACTCATTTGCTCTATAACTCTCCTTTGAATGTTCAAGGGTTTATTGTCCTTTAAAGATGCTTTTAAACATTTTAACATTTCAAACCTCCCTCCACACAGGCTGGCAGGGATGATGTGTCTATTGTGTCTTTTATTTCTTGCATTGATTTAATGTTGCACAGAGAGTAGATAAATGTAGTCATATAAATGCATATTAATTGTTTCAGTTCTATCCTTGGGGTTACACATAAAAAACTCAGCCTTGTCATCTCTCTAAACTGCTCTGATAACTACATCACTCTTCTTGATCACATCAAGACATTGTGATGAGGATAAACTGGTCCTTTGGCGGTCTAAAAAAGAAGCACATGTTTTATGGATGTGTTTTTGACACACCAAAATAAGAAGAATGTATGGTTTCAGTGAGAACTTAAAAGAGACGCAATTTTTTTTCCCAGGGCTTCAAAAACAGGTATGGGAGCTACCAAAATGTTCAGCAACTCCACTTATCTCTACAGACTTCAGAAATATTTGCCAGTCACCTTTTATGCAGATTGGCTGTTTCCCTGACCACTCTCCATTCTGCTGGCAAGTTCTCATCTCATTACCACTGAGAACATAGGAGCTGTTACAAAAGAAGGTCAGGACGGTGCCGATTTTTGCATAGTGCCCATGGATAAGCCCAGGGCCTCCTGTAATTTTCTTGTACCCATTGACTGGCCCCCCAGGGTCTGAGCAGTTTCTTTCTTCAAGGACTGAAAGTGAAAAGAAAAGAAAAGGAGCGTTATTAACAGTCTGAAGCATTCCATTTTAGCACTGAATCTTTTCACGTCTCATTGAATTAAAAATGCAGTGATATGGAGCCTGCTAACAATGGTACTCAAAGGAATTACCAAGAGAAAACGCATAACAGAAAAATCCATGCATTAGACATATCTTCTTGTTTTAACAATTTATTCTTAAATTGAGAACTGTTTCACACCATATATATATATATAAATTTGACAGCACATCAGGCTCTCATGTAATCACATTCATTTGCTTCCCAAATTGTGAAATCTGGACAGGCCCGGACAAAATACACATTTTGCCTAGATTTTATGCTCAGTATGCAAGGATTGTTGGTATTCAGTATTGTAATATCATCTTCGTTCCCTAAAGCTTGGGCAATTAAACCACACTATTCAGTTTCCTATTTGTGTTGTACCCAGAAAGTAGAATAGATTAGAAATGAGAGTACATTTATGAATTTAGATTTTCTATTTCATCTGCCAGAACACTGGGTGTGTTAAAAGTTGTAATTAAAAAACACTAGAGGCAATATAAATTCAGAGATACAACAAAGTCCCTTAATCTCCAAATAGAACTTTCCATCTAAACATTTAACAATACTCATTATAGGAGATCTCCATTCTCTCATTCATACTGCACAGCTACTTAGAGTAAAATTGGCATCAACAAAGCTATCCTGAGCACTGAACAGGATAGTAGATATATCCTGGAAATATTCGATCAGCTAGACAATATATTTTTCTCAAATGGATTATGGTACAATACTGAATATTACTTGCCTAAGGATACAGAGTAAGTCCCCTTAGAATTCAACCTTTAATTACTGAGTTTAGATAACAATCACTCCATCAGGCTCTCTAGTCTCTTTTTAATCATTTTTCTAAGATATGGGCTCATCCCTATAAAACAGGGGCTTTCCCAGGTGGCTCAGTGGTAAAGAATCCGCCTGCCAATACAGGAGACACACGTTTGATCTCTCATCCAGGAAGATCCCCTGGAGCAGGAAATGGCCACCCACTCCAGCATTCTTGCCTGAAAAATCCCATGGACAGAGGTGTCTGGTGAGGTAGCAGAGTCAGACACAACTGAGCACATTATAAAACAGTCTCCACACAACTCAGTTACGCATCGGACATTCTTTTCTTCCCTTAAGTGTCCCAGTTACTTTTCAAATAACCTGCTTGCTTGCCTCCAGGCAAGAAATGAATATCCATTCATATAACGCTTCTATAATATTTCAGAACTAAAAATTAATATTGTTCCTATGTGCAATTTGGCAAAGTTGCTAAAACTGGTCAAACTCCTGGTTTGTGTACTCTAAGATTGCTCATAGCTCACATGACAGATGATCTCAATGACACTGTGTGCTTTGGACTATGCATTCTGCGCGATCTCCCTGGTGGTTGATGCCAAAGTCCCATTTTAAATGTCAAAAAGGGATCTCACTGAGTGAGTTGTTTAAAAATACCAAAATGGCATAGAGAAGGCACTGTACTTTTTGAAGCTTCAAGTGGACTCAGAAAAATCCCAGTGCTTATACTTCTAGGAATCCCTGGATGATGTGGAACGAAGAGGCAGAAAGAGCCTTCCATATTGCTTCACTGACGGGCCACTGTCTTATAGTACAGACTCAGTCAAAGCTGAATACATAGCCCGGAAACAACTGGAAGAGCCCACAGACTTCAATCATCCCCCAAACATATGTCATACCTGCAAGTTTCAGAGAGTGGAATTCGTTGTCAACATAAAAATCAGACAGTGTCTCATAAAAATCTGTGTTACTAGCTTCTGACAAAATTTAGCTCTGGAAACCCTGGGTCTATATTCTCACACGGCAAGAATCAGCTGGTGCAGGGCGGAGCTCTCTACTTAGACAGGATCACATTCTTGCCTTGGTCACAGTCCCCACCCACCAGCTGTATGGTACCCGCAGAGACTTCAGTCTGTGACCAGTTAGACTATCAAAGGGCTATGACTTGTGTAATTCAAGTGTAGCTCCTCATTCATTTTGAACTTTGCTTGCTAGAGATCACAGCCAAGAAAGACTGAGTGATATTTAAGGCCTGTCCTGGAAAACGGAAAGAAAATGAACTAGCCTCTAGCCATGTCAGCCTCAGTGAGAATACAAGAAATCACTTTTCCTGTAAGCCTAATCATTGGATTTTTCTCCGCTTAGAAGTAAGTACCTTCACGGTCCATTAGGCTTCCACTTCATGATCTCTTACGTGTGAGATGGGTCCGATTTCTATTACATTTCATGTGGGTTTAACTGGCAGGAACCTTGGAGAGTTCTCAAGCCCTTCCAGGTAATAAAGCCTCATGACAATCCAGGTTCTTCATGTCATTGAAAAGGGTTTAAAGGAAGATTTAAAGGGCAACAGACTCAGGATATCTAAACACGTCTGCCCAAGGTGGAGGAATTCTGCCACATTTCTATAATTCTTAAATGCATATTCCTTTCTAACATGACATGTCTGAAATCAAGACACATGCCTACTTTTCTTGTCTACTTCTCTTTCATTTGGTTTTAAGTTATGCTCATGAAATATGACCAGGGTTGAGCAGGATGATGCTTCCAAGGGAAGGTTCAATGGAAGGTGAGACCATGTGGCTGAAATTCAAGAGAAATGTAGATGTTAGAAATAGATTCATAAAGGATTCAGATAATGGAGTTGTCTGACACGACTTAAAAATAGACTGAAAATATTCAAGGAAATAAAATATAAAATTGAGGACTTTGGAAGAAAACTTTCACCTTAAAAAGTAACCCAAGGAGAAATCTAGAACACATAAGTTATAATGACATAAAGTAAAAAATTCACTGGATGAGTTTAATAGCAAATCAGATACAACTGAAGGGTACTGACAAACTGAAAGATAGCTTCAAAGAAAAGACTCAGTATGAAGCCTAAGAGACAAAAAGATGAAAAATGTACAGGAAAATGTAAAGATATAGTAAGAAGGTTAATAAATACATGTAACTGGCATCCCAGAAGAAAAGAGAGAGAATGGAGGAAAACCAGCATGTAAAGAGATAACTGACATTTTTCTGATGAAAGACACTGACCTACAGATTTACAAGGTCCCAAGCCAGATGAGTATGAAGAAAATCACACACAGACATAGTGTATAAAGCTGTTCAAAATCAAAACCAAAGAAAGAAAATTTAAGCAGCCAAAGGAATAAAAGGACTGGAAAAGCATACTTTAAAATAATTGCAGTCAGTATCTCTGGTTTGTAATTTTGAGAATGTTTCTTGCTTCTTTCTACTATTTTTTCAAGTTTTATAATCAGAAAGTGTAGCCATAAGATTTTGTATTTTATAATTTTGTTGTTGTCCTATAGCTATTATTTTTTAAAGTGTCAGGGAGATGGTTTGGGTATCCCCCACTAAGCCTATAAATCTACATTAAGTCTTCATGCCTTTTTTTGTGTGTGCTCCCAGACCCTCTCTGCCCCCCGCAAATCTCTTTACCATCCTGCATAACCAGAGTGTAATCCCACGTTCCATGAATTCAGATTTAAATGTTTTGTCACTAGACTCTGGTGGAAAAATAGTAGCCTCCAGGATCAGATAGCTATAGGCTCAAATACACAGGTATTCAATAAATGTCTGTGTGTGGGTAGAAAGAATAAAGGTCAAAATGTACTCATTCTTCCACTTAATAAACTAGGGCCTGGGAAAATTAATCTTTTCAGATCTTGTTTTCCTCATCTACGAAGCAAGATAATAACACTTTTCTGGTTGGTCTGGTTTTGAGTAGCAATTTAAACTACACATAGTCTCTACTTCCCTTGTTTGCCTTTATTTACAAAGCATCCAACTGCCTTTAAAAATCAATTCCTCAAATGCATACACAAAGAAAAATCCATAGAGGAATCTAATTATCGGACCTTTTCAAGTACAAAGCAATACTTTTTGGTCTCTCGGCAATACAATGAGTTTCCAGATCTGGGTCCAGTGTGTTGATTCAGACTTCCGGGTACACCAAGCATGATCTCTACATTCATCTATTTTAATCCTGTGTAATGAAGCCTTAAAATTATATTCTTACATCAAACATCTACTGAGCATTAGTCTCTCTTCCCTCATTTATTTCCTGTGCTTTTCAAAGCTACACCTTCTCCTCTGATGCTTTTGAAGAGAATTCTAAGACTTCCTCATCCATCCTTTTCTCTCCCGGTTTAGACCTCTACCTGTTGGGTTCATAGACCATCTGCATCTCATCAGAGCATCTACCTAGGGTTAGATTTCAAAGCTATCTCTCTTTTCTCCCTGTGGGTTCTCTGTTTAGAAACCTCTGTATCTCCCCACTGAACAGACTCATGATTCTTTCCTATTTGATGTTTCAAGAGCTTTTGATTTCATTTCTCCTCGGTGGGATGGATGTTTTCACACAAAGCCAAATGAGAATTTAAAACATCTGCATCACTGGTGTGAAGGAGCATCAAACTCCTGCTTTGCTAAATAAAATATTCCATAAGTAGTCATAAATAGCACATTGTCCTATTACTTTGGGGACTCAGCCTAGGGATATAAACACATTAAGTTTAGCATGCCTTTACATGCTACCTTGTAAGCAAAGGCAGTACTCAGGATGCACTTCTCTGCAACACTGTTTCAGATAAACGTTTTTAAAAAGACCTTCTCTCCCTTGTCTTCTTTGCTCTTCAGAACAGCAGTATTAGGCAGTTCACTGTGGTACCACTTTACAGAGGAGATGCAATAGCTTTGCAGGGCTCTTGTAGTGATCACTGTTGATGCCCCATCGAGGTCTCCTCTTATCCTTTCCCAAGCTCTGCTTCTATACGTGTGCTTTGCTGCTGAGAGCTGGCACCTGCCACCTTCACAGACTGCCCTTGGGCATGGGCACCATCTCACCCAAATGAAGAGCTAAAAAATGCCTAGATTTTTGGCCCCTTCATGTTCACCCCAGGGTTGCCTGTAGCCAGTGACAGATGGGTGCGGAAGCACAAAGGCCCCACTCCTGTTCTTCAAGGTGTGGTTTACACTTCCCAGCACCTTACAGGATGGGGCTGAGTCTGGGAGTTCAGTTAAAATCACTCATGCTTGGCTTGTTCCTCTTTCCCATTTTCCTTCTGCAACTTCCTTAGTGGTTGATCGTGAAGGTACTCCCTTTAATAAATCATGTGGACCCAAATGTGGCTCAGGACCTGGTTTGGGGAGTTCTGTTTTCTTAGCCCTGGGCATCAGAACCCATCATGCCTCCCCATGGCAGCACTCCTGGGAGTGATGAGAAGCCCAAGAGGTGGTTAAGTCAACCCCTGGCACGGGGCTTGCTTGGCTTTCCGCACTCCTAGGAGATCTTGGGGAGGATGACTGGCAGGGCAACTAGAAAGATCACATCTCATCAGAGGGTCTCCAGCCTTCACAGATAGTCTCAGACTCCAGCATCCCATCCCCCAGGCTCCATCAGCAGGGCTGTTTTGACCTGAAGGGAACAGGAGCTTTAAGACATGGACTTCCCCAAGCTGAACAGTGTGGACCCAAAATACACCATCCAAGGATTCTCCTTACTGATTTGCTGCTGTCTGTGTAAAGCCAGGGACCTTTTGCAACCCTGGGGTACAGAGATGGCCCCAGCAATGACTGAACTTCCCATGGGCCTGAATTGTGGGTCTTAGAGTTGGACTTAAGTTGACTTAAAGCAAATAAAATTATATCCTTTTCTCCCCTGATTGGTCCACTAAGATTCATACTCAGCATAAGGTATAATAGCTAAGATGACCAGGTCCAGAAGGTTTTATGGACCATGACCATAAAAAATGGACATGATGATAGAGACATCAAAAAGTATATCAGGATACTGTAGAGACATTATAAGGAGAAGCAGCTTTTTGGTGCACACAAGTAACACCGCCTTCTTCGTGCCCTCTGCTCAGATCAACTACACTGACCATAACAAAAGGAAGTTCATACTCTTCATTCCTAATTTAGGGAGACGGTCCATTTCCCATCACCCTAACGATCACAAAATTCAGAGGGCAGATCCAGCTGTGGCAAGAAAGCAGACTGCTTGTTCCATTATATTACTCTATCCTTGCTCACAAAATGCCTTTTTATGAATGAATTTAGAATTTCAATATGATACACCAGATTCATGAGTATTTGTCTTTTCCTTTCTTCTCAAAGCTATAAGTTCAAATTTGGAGATAATACATAGAAAAAAGCCCCTAGGAACCAAAGAATTCAACCACCACTTGTCTTTCTGGAAGCCCAATATGTCTTTCTGTAAAGGCTTGTGAATTGCCGTTGGCTGTTGGTATCACTGATGACTTTTCTTGCATCCTCTATTCAATGGGCGTCGCCTCTGTGTCCAGCAGAATCAGGTATTGGCAGATGTGCTTCTGTAATTTTAATGAAAAATTTTCATTTAAACCCAGACAACCCAAGGCCCTCCCCTGCCTTATTAAAATAAGTGCTTATGTAAGCACTTATTAAAAAATGGTTTGAGGCCTTCCAGAGACTTAACCCCCAAGTCTTCAGGGGAATGGAGACACACATATATAATTTTTTTCATTAGCACCATTTCATCCTAAAAGACTAGTGTCTAACTTTGCTTATAAAATTATATCAGAACATAGGAAGGTCTAACCAGAGAATAAAGTAAAGGTAATCACTGGGGCCTTAAATAATTTAAAGAGGTGTAGGGGGGTGGTCTCAGAAAATACTAGCCAACCATAGCAATTGATGGTGGTCTGGGTTGCACCAAAGATTCCATCAGGTACGATTAACTGGGTTGATACAACTCAGCTTTTGTGTTGCCTGAAAGATAACCTCTTAATCTACAGGCAGACACCTGGGTGAAATGGAACCAGGCTCTATTTTAGATGCTTATGCTAAGAATAATCATTTGGGATTTGTTGGAATCTGTTGTATCACATGTGTGTTCTCCTTGTGATACTAGACAGATGTGTTGACACAGAGACTACCATTTAACCAGGGCACGTGTTACAGTTAATGCAGTGAGACCAACTGATCAAGGGCACAATTAGGAAAGAGGACGCAATTAGCACAGACCCGGTGATGCTTCCTTACGATGAGAGCAGCCGCTTTCTAACACGTGTCTGAAAAATGGTAGATGGCAGAGGATGACCAAATCCTTCAGATTTTAAGTCCTTTGGGAGACATTATAGGCTCTCTCTAGAAACATTACTGGCATCTCCACTCACTTGTACTACCCCATCTCACAAAGGACTGGGCTGGCTCTTTCACACCGAGAACAGTGTGTGTGTGAGAGTGAAAAAGACAAAAGAGAGAGAGATCAATTCTTGGATTTAACATTGAATCTTTTTAAATCAATAATACAATCATACTTTGAGCATCCTTTAGACAATGTAATCCTGAAATGTATGTTACTTAGCATTGATCAATGTCTTACCCAATATTTTAAAGAACCAACCAAATAGTGATCTAGCTGACTTGAGCTCTATAACTCTATTAAGTTAGCTCCTCAGAGAAATATCTTCACAAATTATTTTAGGTTGGGTTCTTCTAGAAGCAGGCTGGGAGAGACAGATTTGAGTATAAGTAGCTTATGTAGGTGGTGATCCCAAAGAAAGAAAGTGAAGTCACTCAGTTGTGTCCAACTCTTTGCGACCCCATGGACACCAAGCTCCTCCGTCCATGGGATTTTCCAGGCAAGAGTACTGGAGTAGGTTGCCATTTCCTTCTCCAGGGAACTTCTCGACCCAGGGATTGAACCCAGGTCAAGAAGGGCCAAAAGTAGTGTAGGGAAGTAAGACACAAAAGTGTTTATTATTAAGAAAGTTACTACTGGGGGCAATGGAGTTTCAATGCCATTGGGAAACTCTGGGAGACAGTGTAGACTATGCCTCAGAGTCATACTACCCAGAGAGCAATGGATATGAGTTATTACCTACAGACCACCATCAATTATTTGTTGAAAGATGATGAGATGAACATTAGTTCCTCAGCACTCCAGTCTTTGCTCATATATGAGTCAATGGACTCTGAGAACCAGAGAAAGCCCTTAGGCAGAGTTGTAGGAGCCTGGGGCTGGAGATCACTGGGTCAACAGTAATAGTGTTAGCATAATAAAGTCTAGCTACCTTTTGTTTTTCCCAGGAAGGTGGAAGAACCCAGTTTTTACACGTTTGGTATAAAAAAGGTTAAATTTCTGTTATTTACAAAGTTGAAGTGAAAAACACTTCTCCAGCACCCACCTTTAGATAAGAAGAGGAAAGAATTAGGGATTAAAAATAACACAAACAATATTTGCATCTGCAAATGAACTTGTATTTGCTTTCCGTTAATATACAATGAGAGCTATACCAGCGAAGGCCTTTCTCTTTTTTGCCTTTGCTGCCAAGAAACTCAGAATCGCAGACTTTCTGAGGCTGATCATTTCATCTGATGCAAACGTTGAACTTACTCTCTCATCCCATATAGAGTCCTCCTTCTCTGTTCTTGTCCCACTTCTAAACTCTCTTACTTTAATTATTATTTATACCCTGTGTGTGTGTGTTCAGTCGCTCAGTTGTGTCTGACACTTCACAGCCCCATGGACTATAGTGCTTCAGGCTCCTCTGTGCATGGGATTCTCCAGGCAAGAATACTAGAGTGGTTTGCCATTTTCGTCTTCCAGGAGATCTTCCCAACCTAGGGATAGAACCCGCGTCTCTTGCATCTCCTGCATTGGCAAGCAGATTCTTTACCACTAGCAACACCTGGCAAGCTGATTGCTTACAAAAATGGTTTGATGTCTTTTACAAAACTGCACCTAAAAAGTCATACATTTTTTTCCTCAAATTTTATATTAATGATACATTTAGGGTAATGAGAGAGTCACCTGAGCAAAACACTAAGGGGACCACTCTGTCTCTTTAACAGGAACTATTAGAGCTATAAGAGTATCTTGAGAGTTCCAGACACAGATCCAAAGTCAACAACATTCAGGACTCCATTATCCAGCTGGCAGTGTGAACTGGGGTATTAGCCTCAACTCTTCAGATACTCTGCTATCCACCCGTTCTCACTTATCACCAAATTCAAAGGAACAATTTGTGATAATTTCAGTTCTATTTGGAAAATGCATTAACTTTCTTTTTTTTCCTTAATATGTATATTTTATTGAAGTATAGTTGACTTACAATGTTTCAGGTGCACAGTAAGGTAATTCAGTTATACATATACAATATATTATTTTTAAATTATTTTCCATTAGAGATTATTACAAGATATTGCTATAGTTCCCTGTGCTATACAGGAAACCTTTGTTGCTTATTGCATATCTGTTTTTTTAATTAGAAATCTAGCATTCTATTCATACTAAGTCAAACAAGTGGAATCAAAATGTCAGAAATTTTTTAGTTGGGCAAAAATTTATAAGTTTTCTAAAATACATATATTATTTATATATAAAGCATTAACTTTCTTACTGGGACTTCGTTCATCCTGGAAACCTAACTTAATATGAGACCAACACCCAGAGACAGCCTTTGGATAGGCTTGAATCCCTTTCGCACTTCTTCCTGTTCAGTTTTTATCTGAGTCTGGTGCCTCTGGATCCAACATCTTTTACCTCCAAAACGTCTTCCCCAACCAGGAACAATGACACCAACTGGTGATATAACCCCTCCACTGAAAACCCTTTTTATCCCTGTCCAGCTGATGGAACTCTGCCCCCCTGATGTTTTCCAGCCTTCCAAGGTTGTGAATGAGACAGTGCCCATGTGAAATTATACTTGGACTGCACACACTGCTATTTGTTCATCTGGCAGCAATTTGGAGGCTGAGGCTTTCAATTAGCTACTTGATCTTAATCAGTATTGTCCTTGGCTCCTGGTACACTGTGTCTTTCGGATACCACTTTTCTGGTGTTTAGATGGCCTATTTCATTAGACAGCTGAAACTCCCTGTGCCTAAGAGACGGGTCCGCTTCAAAAAATCCTCAGAAAGTCCTGGTTACTTTGCTTTTGTTCAAAATCAACATCCTCATTTGGTAGAGTCGATGGGTAGCTTACGTAACTACAGAAATTTAGTCATCTTCTACCTGGTGGATGTGCTCAGTAGGTCTTCTGAGGGCTCCCTCGAATTTCAGAGTGTTTCTGAGTCAGCTCCAGGCGGGTAGGTAATAACCCTAAACTACTAGGGGAAATGTCCCCCAGCGGCATTCATCGTCAACTTTTCAAACGTGAAGTATGCTCACGGTGAAAATAGTCCAAACAAGGAAATTCCGTTTAGCCTTGGGGATAGAGAGGATGACCTTGCAGAGGAGTCCTGAGCTTCAGAGGACATTCGAGTCCTGAGATCCTGCCCACTTAGTAACTCTCATCATCACCATCATTACCAAACACCTTTCTAGAAGAAGTAGTATCCGAGAAACGCATGGCATGACCACTCTCCTGTGTGCCAGAAAAGGGCTAAAATTGGAACTGCTGTACAGTTCTGCCAAATGAAGCAGGAAAATACACCAAAGAGCCCTGCCTTACCTTACCAGTGCCTGGTAAGGTAACAGACACTCAACTAACAGACACTCAAAAATGTCTGGTTGGATGAGTCTGCAAAGTGGGGAGGATCACAGTACCTACCCCAGGGGGATGTCGTGACAATTAAATGAGACAGTGTCACACAGAGCACTGAGTCTGGTCTATATTGAGAATGCACAGAATAACTACCATTGTCATTTTTAATACTTGGATATCAATAAACATGCCTTGTGTTTTGCAGAAAAGAAGCTTTCATCTTCTGAAGCAGGGTGAGGGACAGGTGATGAATGCCCCACAAGGCAGAAGTTTTTAAGGAAAATGGGAACACTGTAACCTCTGTCAAGTGGCTGGAGTTGGTCTCGGGGTCTGCGATAGCAGGTAAGTTGCTTCCATCAGAAGGTAATTTGGCTTTGCTCTCAAGTTCTTCTACTCTTCTTATCTTCCCACCACTTCCCTCCATGGGCATATAGTCCATCCCAGCTCTGACGGGTTACTTCTTAACCCAAAACCAAAATAAATCCTACCCCTGCATGAAGTCCTGCCTCAGGGACCTTGTCTGCCAAAGCAAAAGCCAAGAGGGTCCCCACAAGGAGCAGGCAAGTGGAAGCAGTGTCTTAGTAAAACAGTGGTAGACTTGGCCCATCCCACACTGATGGGCACTCCATCCCAAGCTCTCAGAGTCAGTCAGGCTGAAGAGCTGTTTATGAGGCTTGATCTGTCCTCTTACTATTTGGCTAGAACGCCATCCATCACTAAAACAATTGCTGACCAGCAAAATGCACCCCATATATACCAATCCTAATCATCTTACTCTGAGTGAGAAGAGGCAATGCCTTGATTAAAAGGCCACAGATTCATGGAGCCCAGCAGAGTTAAGGATAACATGTCATTTGGTCTATGTAGACTCAGATTTATCCAACAAATTGAAATGATAAGGAAATTTTCTCCCTGAATTATAAAAGCAAGCAAATATTAGATAGTTATGAAAGGGCAGCTTCTACTGTGTTCAGTGACCACTTTGGATTTCCAGATCTAAATCCAAATGAGACAGCATCCCTCCAAACATGCTAAGAGGGGTGGCAGAGATTCATCTCCATGTTACAGAGAGACAGCAGATGGGAGGCTCCAGTATAGGAAGTGTAAGAAGGAAGCAGACTACTAGCTAAGCATCCTCCCAGGGCTCCTTCCATCTCCAAAGGCTCTGGGTTACTGAGTGCTGGTGGGTAATAACAGTGGATCCCCAGGAACTGTTTTTTTATGAAGTTATCCTTATACCTCTCATGTCCTCTCCAGCCAGACCGTGAATTCTCTTTTCTGCCCTGTTGCTCTAATTTAATATGCAAGGGATGCTCTGGACACTTGGTCTCCTGTATAACCACAGGGGACAGACATAGAGTCCACTTCATGTTAATGAGTGACCATTAAAAAAGAACCATGAGGAATAAGGAGGCTGACCAAGTAACATGATGCTTGGGGCAACCTGTCCCAGAGTTTCCCAATGCAGTTCCCCCTGCTATTACTCCATGTTTCATCTCCAACAGCCCCCTATTCTGGCTGTTCTGGCTACAGAGACTCCCCATCCATAGTGCCACTGTGCGTGTCTACTCCTGGGATCCAGGGTTTCTTTACGACAATGGCATTGGCAGTATCTACCTGTCCTTTAAAACCCAATCTTTCTTGCCTGGATGCAGATGTAATGGTAGCAGTCCTCAGCATCTGGCAATGATTCAGGAGGAACAGTTCACAGAAAAAACTCAGAAACTCTTGGGAGAATTTTCTTAAACCTTGAGAGTCTGAGAAAGGTTTGTCATGATCATCTAGTTTATAGAAACGAGTGCTGATGCCCTAACCCCTTAGAACATCCCTGCTTTCTGCCAAACTTTTAAATGGCTACAGGGCCCAGAAGTAGTCATAAGAATAACTTCTTCTATTAAATTCAGTATAATTCTATCACTATCTGTATCAATACACAAGTATCTTAAATGGATCATCTCATTCCCTCCCTGCCATCACCCCTGAGAAGAACTTGATAAGATTTTCCTAGAATTTATAAGTGGGGAGACTGAGACTCCTAGGAGGTAAATTACTTGCTTAAGACTTACCAGGCTGGTAAATCGCAGATTTAGAACCAAACCAAAGTCTTTCTGACCAGAGTCCAAGCTCTCCACCCTAGGTTGTGTCATCCCAGTGTGGACAAAGGCATTCTTACCCGTCTTCTACATGTTAAGGATGAAACAGAGCTTTTGAACTCTAAAGAAGCCAGTACAAAATTCCATTTTTACAATGTCTCCCCTAAGAGATCTTAGAACAAATACGCATTAATCCCAGCAAGCCTGCAGCCCATTATTTACCTGTGATGGGAGAGGTGACTGTGACCCACAAGGGTTCTCAGCACATTCATCACTATTAAGGTCTCCCGGAAAACCCCAAAGTTCCCAGTCACTTATTTTGATGAGAAACACGGGTTGGCCCTTTGAAGCTAAAATATAAAGTGTGCCTCTTATCCAAGGCTGTTTTCTTCCCAGTCCTCGGGACAGGCTAGTGGGAAACCTCCTGATGCCCCAGAACCCCAATGAATCCAGAGACACCATTTGTCTTTAATTGGTGGAAGCCGATTTGTGTTGTTCAAAGGCGCGTCTGAGCCCGCAGGGTGAGCATTGTGCCCCAAGATTTAGCCCGTTTCATCGCCCTTCATTAGGATGCAGGGGGGAGACCTCGGCACCGTCAACTGGGCCAGAGGAACAAAGACGACATGGAAAGTGGAGCGGGCAGTGAACCCCTCACTCTCTACTTTCAAAACAAGACTCCGACCCTTTACTCAAGAACTTACTTTGTCCTTCTGTTCCATCCAAAGAAACAGGAAACTTCAGAGGAAAAAAAAGGGGCCCCAGTTTCCTACATGGTGGCCCAGGGAGGCTGGGGTTGCAGAGGGTGCTGGCAGGAGGTTAGCTTGGCCCCAGAGCTCAGGAGGGGCCACTCCCCTGTTTTGTTCTCAAAGGAGGTCATCTGGGAGCAGGAGGAGGTGGTTCTTCCCTGGAAAACAACTTGAGGAGAAGGTGGAGTTGCAATCAGTGAAGACTGCCCTCAGGGCTCTTGCACCCTCTCAGGAACCCAACGGGAAAACCTGTGTTGATTGTATCTTCTTGTTCATCTTGCTTGCTCGTTTAGTCGTGAAGTCGTGCCCAAGTCTTTTCGTGACCCCATGGACTGTAGCCTGCCAGGCTCCTCTGTTGATGGGATTTCCCAGGCAAGAATACTGGAGTGGGTTGCCATTTTCTTCTTCAGGTTGTTTATCTACTACCCCACAAAATCTGAACAAAACATCTCCCCTCAGACTCAAAGAATTCCTTTGAAAATAAATCCATTTCCAACTTGACAAGCATAGACTGAGCTGCTGACATGCATGTTCTAATTCTTCTTTTGAGGACTGGTGTTTATAATGGCTTGTCTCGTAAGCTGGTAAAGTGACTTTTGGTGACCACTTTGGCAACAGCTCTCCAAAGTTTAAATACGGGTAACCTTTGGACTAACAGTTCGACATCTAGGAATTTTTTTACAAAATACCTTTGCATGTGAACAAAGAAACATGTGAGGCTATTCATCTCAGCCTTTTTCATAATAGTGAGAATATTAAAAATGACATTAAGTCCATCTTAAGCGATGGAATGATTATATGATTGGATAGACATTCATATAATGGAGTCCTCAGCAATCATTTTTTTCTCCCAAGAGGGAGACCAACATGGATTGACCTGGGAAAATGTCTATGATATGAACACTGAAGGCAAAAAGTTGAAAAATTGTATGCATGCTTTAAATTCACTTTTGCTTGAAACCAGGTTTCTCAGTCTTGGCACTACTGACCTGTTGGCCAGACAGCTCTTTGTTGTGGGGCTGTCCTGTGTGTCTTGGGGGGTTTTGCAGCATCTCTGGCCTCTACCCACCAAATGCCAGGGGAAGCCTCCCCTCCTGCTGTTACAACAACCAAAAAAGTTTCCAGTTTCCAAAAGTCCCCTGGTCCTGCCCCAGATCAAAAATCTGGGACAAAATCACCCCTAGATGAGAACCACTGGTTTCAAGTAATGACATATAGACCGCCTAGGTTTGCACGCCTTAGAAAAAGGTTTAGAAGGATCCTCATCAAGTTGCTAACCCTGGCAACCAGGATTGTTCAAGGAAAATAATGTTCTTTTTATTTTATACACCTCTGTACTGTTTGATTATTTTTACAAGTCTATATTTCTTCTGTAATTAAGCAGAAAATCTGTTTCAATTCTATTCCCACTCACGGACATAAACACACACAAGGAAAATAAAGAGAATAACTCATATCAAGAGACAGTTAATTGGGACTTTCTAGAGAAGAGAGACAGGTGGGTCTTACCTGGGAAGAGAAGTCCTCTGAGAGGACTTGATAAGACAGGATGCTAACCAGAGCTAATCAATCCATCATCTGTAGTCTCACCAAGCCAGGTGGTGAGAACGGTGTCTGAGAGATTGTAAACAGGGTGGGAAGTGTGGAATTCTGGCCTCTGGTCTTGAATTCGACCAATTTAGTGTCTTAAGCCCTGTACTTCAAATCCTTCATTTGCTTAAAGGATCATCTACCTTCCCACAAAACCTTTAGGAGAGTAGCACATTAACGCATCATCCATGAAATGATTTCCCCTTGTCAGATTTGGTGCTACATAAACAAAAGACGGAATTCTCATTAATATTTGTTTTGCTGCTTTAAAAGTCATTTTTTAAAAACATATGCCTAGTCCAATATGGGCATTTTAGAATTTAGAGTATCCTAGAATGCTTCAGTTTCTTATTAATTTTGAAAGAATTTCCTCCAGGGAGGTATTTTCAGCTTTTTGATATACCTATGATAAAGTTTTTTTTTTTTTCTTTTTGTTTTTTTCTGGAAAAATGGTTAAAGTTTGTTCAGAAATTACAAGGTAAACTGTTACAATTGTGATGATTCCCTTATTGAGTTAGTTGGAATTCATGGTGAATATCCTAAAATGGAAAAACAGACCTAAATCTTATGGAAAATTATCAAACATTTGGTCCCCCAAGGCTTTCCTGGTGGCTCAGTGGTGAAAAAAAAAACAAAAACTCGGTGCACTGCAGGAGACGTGGGTTTGATCCCTAGGTCAGGAAGATCCCCTGGAGAAGGAAATCACTACCCACTCCAGTATTCTTGCCTGGGAAATCCCACAGACAGAGAAGCCTAGTGGGTTACAGTCCATGGTGTCACAGGAGTCAGACATGACTTAGGGATTAAACCACCACCCCCACGTTGCTGCCAGCAAATGGCTTATCAGATATCTACCACCAGTATCTTCCCCCAATCTCAACTACAGGGTACTAAGAGAATTATGGTTTTTGAACAACGTTTTGAAAAGTAGCTAGAAAGAATTCTCTTGTCCATCTACGCTGATGTTTTGAAACCAAAAATGACTTGAGACCAAAAGGGATTTGAGACAGTTCATGAATCAAGTTATGACTCAGCTCATAATGACGTCGTTTACATTCTTTTTCATCATGTTTATTTGTTTTGTTCTGGTTTTTTTTCTGGATAGAGTAATAATGCCTAGAAGTCCGTTTTTCACTCAAAAGCTACTCATAAATATTCTAGTCAAAACTTTTGGACCAATTTCCTTCCCTCTGCTCCACTTTCCTTCCCCAATTTGACTCAGCTTCTTACAGGTATTTTGACTAATATGGTAATGTTTTACTTTTCTCCAATTTTGCCTTTGTTAATCAAAGCCCTAATATGGTAAAGTTAATTTGTCAAGAATTTAGGGCTTCCTTCTTGGTACCCCTCTGCATCTAAAGGGTAGCACTCATGATTGGTCATTATCAAGACTCCACAATCACTCCATCTACAAATTCCTGAAACAAAGGGAAAGCAACACTTCTTTTCTCCACCTTGTACGCCTCACAGAGAACTTGAACGAGACAAGAACCACAAAGCAGAACATAATTTTCTAAGAATCCGGCATAATCACACTTAGGTCAGCTGAGACGCCCAAAGCAACGGGTGTGTTAAGTAGAATGAAATGTACACTCAAGGACACACTCCCGACACTGGCTTCATGCACTGTTTGCAAGGAAAAGTCACGAAATTAACCGAAAATGCGTGAACTTTATAGAACGTTGTCACACCAGGTCTCTTATATCTAGAATGACCCCAGAGTAACCTGAGCATGCCAGTCAGAAATGACAGCAGCAGAGGCTGCTGGGGCTCTGTCCTTGGATGCCCCTTACGTCCCCTCCCCCACCCAATGTACTGTTTTACTTCCAGTGGCCTGCACCAACCAACTCCACTGCTCGAGTGTTACTGGAACCACCCTGGCACATGCACAGAAAGGTAAGCACGTCCTACTTGCCCAAGGCAGTCCTTAGCCAATCGCCAATTGCACTTGGGATAGGAAAGCCCAGCTGTCTTGCGTTAAAGCCAGGACACACTCTGAGATGTGCATTCCATTCCAGATTCCACTGCCTGTTAACACTCGGGCTGGGATTTTGCCCGAAATCACGCCTTTGCTTGGCTTCCTTCCCTTCCGGTCCAGCCTCCCCACTCCCTCACCAGCTTCTCCTGGAGGACGTGTCCTTGACATGTCATCTGTACACACGTTCCCACGTCAGGATCTGCTTAGGGGGAACCCTCCCTAGGTCATTAGCTGCCCTCCTTTGCTTTTCCCCAAACGCTGACTCCTCCTGTTCTTCTGCTCATTTCATCCATGTGACAGCTGCGGCGTGGGATACCAGTTTTAGGTCTCAAACTTCCGTTAGGACCACTTGTCATGCACAGACAGGCTCTTGATTACCAAAGACCCTTGATAGTTGATTTCTGGTCATAGTGTTTATGTTCCTCTCTGCCAATGGCACAGTCCTGGGCACCACCCCACTGGGCTGGGTGCTGCCTGACGCTGCCATATGCATTGGCCTGTGTGTACCCTTCCCAAGGGCAATGCCATATCAGACACCATTATCAGATAAGGATTTGCCATATCAGATACATGTTCTAGTTTCTCTCCTCTGGCAAAAGTTTGAGTCCAATAGCACACAAGAGTCACGTTCTGCCTTTCAAAAGCATGAATGGGAAACTCCTACCTGCTTTGGAGTAAGTCATTTGTTTGACTTCTGTCTGCAAGAAAGTGTGGGTGACCCAATGGGACAGCCAGGATATGGCTCAGGCAGGAGGCGGTGAGGACTCGAGTGGCAAGGGCAGAAAGGGAACCATCCTAGAGAATGATATGTGGACTGCCATGGCTGGTAGACTTCTTTCCTCTATGACTCCTCTGGGCTATACCACCCTCACAGCCCCATCGCCTCTCAGACCTGCTCAAGAATTACCAGAGAAGCACAGAGCTGAGCTCACAAGTCGGGATAAGGTCCTTCAGAGAACAGTAAGACATGCTTTCTCCTGCATTCCCATAGACCTCAGTGCTTAGTAGTCTGTCAATAAAATGTTGCTTTGCCTGTGACTCATGTAACCTGGTCAGATCATCATAAGATGATGACTGTACTTTGTCATCCACTCAGGACACTTGAGTATGAAAGAGTATGCTATTAATAACTAGACATAGACAAAATGCGTAAACTGTCCCCGGGAATCTGGGGCTCATAGTTATCCTATATCTTTACCATCCTCAATGCAGGGCTTCAGACTGCACAGAAACACAGTGAATGGTGCCCTGGAGCATGTCTCCAAAATTCAGACAGTGGGATGGAGAGGGAGTTCAGACTCCGGGCCTCAGGAGCGTGTATGATGGTAGCTTTCTACTGTTAACTCTTTCTCAGTGTGTTTGAGCACTGGATGCTATTTGAGGCCACTGAAGGCATATCTTTCTAAGATAAGATATTTCTAAGCGGTATTTGCAGCAGGTGAGGGCAAACTGGGGTGGTTCCAGACATTCTGACCCAGAGGGATCCCAACCCTCTTGAGATTCACTCAATGGGAGAGTCCATGTTACCTGTTATCTTGGACAGACCATGTAGACACCAGGGAACAACACTCCCCAGACCCTCTCCATGCCAGCCCCACGTGACGCCTTCACTCCCACTCTGCAGGCAAACTCACGATTTTCACAGTGCTTCCCGGTGTAGCCCGCCAGGCAGGCACACTTGTAAGATCCGGTGCTGTCAAGGAGGCAAGTGCCATCGTGGAAACAAGGGGACGAGGAACACGCTGTAAGAGAGAAGGCAATTGCTCTCAGTGCCCCTGTGCGTGAGCCCTTCATTCAAGCCTGGAGTCCTGATCACAGCCTCTCACTTGTCTTTTAAAGTCCTTTTATTGAAATCATGTTAACACTGTTTCAAGATTGCCTAAAACAGCTACTCACTAATCAAATGCTGCTGATGTTATTTGATGTTTTCCAAGCCCTGGAAGTCTGCTCCAGACACCTCTAGTCTAGGACAACACACACGAGTGCAGCACATAATTAAAGCAGAAGCAAGCTTCACCCCTCCCATGGGGGCTCCTATGGGGAGAGAGCAGGCTTGGCTAACACATCATCTTTTATTCAAGGAAGCGCAGCATCCGGGGTACTGGGGGAAAGGAACCGGAAGACGACTTCATGACACTGGTGAAAGGGTACTCAAGAATTTCCAAACATGCATTCTGTAAACAGTAGTCCCTTGATGTGTTGAGAGTTAATGGTCTCAGATACGGTGGGGAAATGCTACTGGGGTTAAATGATAATTCACCAGGTTTCCGCACTGCAGAACTTCTCAGCACATTCCACGTTCTAATGTGCATTGTGAATTTCTAAGAATGCACATAACATTCTACCTTTCACAGGCTTATTTGATCTGAGAGACTGCATTTCACAGAGTGTCCTGGGGACCATTTTTCTACAGAGAACACTTTGGGAAACACTAGTCTGCTTGTTTCCCACTAACCCCACCTTCATTTACCCTGGTGTAGAAATACATGGCTAGGCCAAGTGCAACAAGCCTGAATCGAGCGCTGGCTCGGTGGAAGGCGCTGGTGAGATACAAAGACGAACAGGAGAGCCTGCTCATCAGGACAAAGCTTTGTGAAGAAGAGTCGGCAGTGACTATAACCTGAAGTTTGATTCAGTGAGTGTCAGAAAAGAGAGAAAGTGCTAGAAGACATTCAGAAAAGGGCAAAGCCACAGCTCATTGGAAGAAGGGAAAAGGCTTAACAGGGCAGGAGAAATCTGACAGGGCCTCCGGGGATGGGACATGACGTGCAGGAATGGGAAGGGGGCTTTAGGCAGGAAATAAAGACTGCAGGTGGGTCACACCAGGTGCCTGAGGAACAGGAAGATCACACAGACCAGAGTCCTCCAGGGGAGAGTGAGGAAGAGACCCTCCTGACCCTTCCCTCAGACACAGGGTCGCAAGCTGGTGAGCCGCCTCTGCCCCCAACTTCTGACTGCCATGAACACCCCCAGACAGATCTCAGCCTTGACTGGCAGGGCGGCACCGAGGGGCAAGGACTGAGCCGCAGGCTGACCACAGCATAGCAGCAAAAGCCTCTAGAGCTCCCAGGCCCTGCAAGTCTGCATAGGAGACACACGTCCTGGGAGGAAGTCAGCACACAGCTCATAGGAGCAACCGCCGGAGGCCCTGGCAGAACGTTCTCAGGGGGACCACGTGGAGAGGGTGAGGTGTCTGCTGGTTTTGCTGAATGGGTGAGGCTAAAGAAAGGCTGATTCCACCTCCGCCCACCTCCCTTCCTGAGATATCTGTATCAGACCTTCCATAAGGGAGCTTGAATGGTCAAAAGGCCATTGCAATTTCTTAAATTCAGTTATTTGTTTCAAAAAATAAATATTTCAAGCTGGAGTTTATTTTGTAAAACCTGATGCAATCCCATCTCCAAGGAGTAAAAAAGATCTGGGGTGATTCCTTAGCACTGAGCCCGTTGTTCATTTTGGCCAAATGCTACTTCCTCATTTGACAGGACAGGAGGTGAAGTCAGACGCAGAGTTCCTCATAAAGCGAGTGGCATTTCCTGGGTAGTGTCAGACTTGGAACAATTATTTGAAAGATGACAAAGGAGGCTCAGGGCACGCCTGGGGCAGGGCGGCTACTGAGGGTTTCCTCTGCACCAGACATTGCTCAGCTCTTCATCTGTTCTGTCTCCCAGAGACTCCTTAACGGAGCAGGATCTAGGGTCACGCCCTTATTCACTGATTAGGAAACTCAGGCCCAGAACAGTAGAACTTGTCTAAGCCATACCGTTTAACCTGCCAGGGACCAAAGCTAACTCTCTTAACCATGAGAGCCCCTAACAGGAGCTCCAGAGCCAAACTGTGCAGATTCCTAGTTCCACCTCTAGAGCTGTGCAACCATAGACAAGTGACCTGATCTATCTGTACCACAGCAGCTTTACAGGAGAAGGAGAAGTAAGAATTCCTAGTTCTGGTTCTGGTGAGTGTTTCTGAAACACCCCTTGCCATTTCTCTCTACCTTCTCAATGTGCAGGTCATTTCTGAGAACCCAGAGGGTGGGGTTTTAACAAGGCTGGGCAGGAAGGAGTGGGATACACAGAAAGGAATGTTTATCTAGAGCGCAGCCATAAAAAGTGACATTTGGGAACTTCTCTGGAGGTCCAGTGGTTATGAATCCGTGTTTCCACTGCAGGGGGTGTGGATTCAATCCCTGGTCGGGGAACTAAGATCCCACATGCCGTGGGGCATGGCCAAAAAATAAATTCTAAAATAAAATAAAATTTGGCCTTTCTCTCTCTGGCCTTTACCTGTGATCTCCTCAAAGATGGCATGGAAGCCATCGAAGTTCTTGGAGCCATCTGAGTGGAAGAGGATGTGGAGTGAGGAGCCCGTGCTTCGGATGGGAGCTGGCCGCTCATTGCCACAGAAACGCTTGATGATCTGGCTGTCGCTGCTGTCCCCGTCACGGACCTCAACATAGTCATATTGGCACATGTAATCAAACTCCAGGCTCAACATGACAATCCTGGAGGAGGAGAGGGTGAGAACAGGAGACAGGTGAGGCCCTGAAGAATCCTTCCACCCGCCCTGGGCAAGTTCAAGGCCAGATGATAAGTAGACCTCCGGAAGAGAGGAGCTATGCCCTGATCTGAGAGAACCGTGGCCCTGGAGGACTTGCGAGCAGCTGCATTTCTTTCCATGTGTGTGGGCAGGTGTACTGTGGGCACGTGTGTGGACGCATGCCAGGTGCAGGGGGCAGCACAGTCCATTCCGAGAACCTCTGCACACACCAGCTCCCCGTTTAGGGGCACTGCTCCTCCCAGGCTGCATGGCTGGTTCCTTCCTAAACTCAGAGCTCAGCTAAAATATTCTCTCCTTAAAGAGGCTTCCCTGACAACTCTTTCTAAAGGAGAGCCCTTGTTTTCGTCATAATGTGTATAGACATTTTACTTTCTCATATTTATCTCCTTGACTTTGTGAGTGTGTGTGTGCACACATGCATGCCTGTCTGCTCCCCTAGCTCCCCTAGACTGCAAATTCCTTAAGGGCAGGGTGTGGCATCTGTCTTACTCCATCAATGTTTGCTTAGTGCCTAATGCAGTGCCTAGCATGTAGAGACAATAAACAAATGTTGTTGAGTAGGTGATAAAATGGATACTTCAATTTTACAATTGGAGAGTGATAGAGTATATGTTATCTTAAAGACCAAGTAAAGGAAAAAACTCTCTGCATGCATACTCTTCTGTCTGATGGAAGGATCAGAAGATAATTATCCTCTTGGTAACAATAACTCTTGCCCCAAAGAGTAGAAAGAGTAGCATCATATCAAAATTTCAGAATTGAAAGAGACATATCTTTGATTACCTCAAAGGGATCTTGGGTTTGGAAATATTGGGATGCAATGGATCAAAAACGCAGAAGATAAAACCCTAAGCTCTCATTTCCGAGAGGTAAGAAAAGAGGCAGATACACACCAAGGCAAGAGAGGAAAAGATAACTTTTCAGAAGATTCCAAGGGAATGCCTGAGTTATCAAGTTCACAAAATGTACATCTGTATCTTCTTCCTCACGTTCTGGAGAAGTGGGAATAGACAGAGAACTCAGAACTGCCACCTGAAAAGTTCAGACCAGTGCCACTTCTATCACCTTGGGCAAAAACTCCATGTGCCAGAATTAGAGAACAATCAGGATATTGTAAATGATCTTAAAGATCTTATTTAAAAAAGGAATGATCACTGAGTATGGCTAGTGTTTATTTTTCAGAAATTTTTATCACAAAACCTTTTGTACGGGAGTGTAAGTCCTACTCATCATAATGTGTGCAACTTGCTATAGTTTTAAGGATCTGGCCACACCAGCTCACTGCCGGCCTTGAGCAATCCCTTGCTTCTCTGGGCTTTGGTGTCTTAATTTGAAAAGGGGGAAGGGATGTGGCGGGGGTGGGGGGGGCAAGGCCACCACCAAACCGAGATCACAGCTTTTTCTGAAACTGAAACACGAGACACTGCAACCTGCATTTACATTCACTCATGTGTTCCTTATTCAATGCATCTATGGCAGGTCTGCACTGTGACAGGCGCTGTTCCAGGTGCTGAAAGTACGGCAACTTCCCTAGTAGACACAGTGCCTGCCCTCATGAGTTCTGATTTGAGGGACAGAAAATAAGCAAGGAAACCAGAAAACAAGGGGATTCCAGAGAGTGTTAAGTCCTAAGAAAAACAGAGCAGGTAAGAGCACTGAGAGTGACTGGGAGGATAAGCTTTCTACATACATGGTCAAGGGTAGACACTTAACTGATGAAATGGAGCCAGCCATGTGCAGGTCATGGGGAAGAGTGGTCCAGGCAGGAGAAATCTGTAAGTACAAAGGCCCTGAGGTAGTCATGAGCATCTCTGAGGAAATGAAAGGAGGCAGGGATGCTACACTGCCAGGCAGTGCATACCTGGGAGAATGGTGTGAAGGAAGGTCAGAGAGGACAGCAGGAGACGTTTTGTATGGTGAGGAGTTTGAATTTTATTCCAAGCTTGAGAGAAACCACTGGAAGGTTTCACCAACAGAATGACAATTTGAGAGAGGATTTTAAAGGATCACTCCAGCCACTCTGAAGAGAGGAGATGGCAGAGCCAGCAAAAGTGGAGGCAGGGAAGCCAATTAGGCCACAAGAGGATCCAGGTAAGAGTTGGTGGCAGTTCAAAGTAGAATTTTGGCAGTAGAGACAGTGGACAGATGAGATTATTTTACAGCTGAGTAAATAGATTCTCTGGTGACCTGGCTGTGGTAGGCGATGGAAAAGGGAACACCAGGGATGACGACCAGCTTTGGGGCTGGACACTAGGCTGCAGAGTATTTCCGTCCTTATAATTACCCCTGGCCAGCAGGTCCAGGTTTGCAGGGAAGAAACCTATATACTTCTGTGCCTTCCTAGGACCCTTTCCTAGGCAGGTGATGCACTTCTCAACCCCTCCAACATTTTGGATTTTTGGTTGGTGGAGTTGGGGAGGGGGAGCTGATTTCTTTTCATCCTGGGTCTTGGAGAAGCTCTCCAGAGGCCTCTGGAGAGCTTTTGTCCTGGGACATTTGTCCCAGGGGACCATTTGTCCTGGTCCCTGAGTTGCTGAAAAATTAGCCTGTGGCATCCAAAACTGTCCTTATCACACTAAAAGATCCAGCCTGGAGCCCATTCAGCAGAATGGTGTAGCCTCTCACTTGCTTCTTGAACTTCCTCTAGGAAAGTTCATTTACTGAACCTTAATCCTAACCCCAGGACCTCAGGGAACAAGAAGACCAGCAACTAAAGGGTGGCTTTGATGCGCGGGTTGGGAAAGGGACCTGAGTTCTGGATCCTCTCGATGTGGGGTACCGTGTTGCCCCTCCTGCACAACAGAGTGCCATCGAGGAGCCAGCTGACATAAGGGAACCTCTGGGTGCATCAATCCACCCAGAAAACACCGATTGGAAGCCTGTGCTCTAGAAGATTAGAGATTTCCATCACCGCCAACATCTCCATGAGTTAGAAAAGGGAAGAGCTAGGTGACAACGTCCCTAAAAGTCCTGGGCTGAGTGGGCCACTCTGCTTTACTAAAGAGGAAGACTAGAGGTGTCTGCCAGGAGAGAGGAGAAACACTGGCAACAGGGAGCAGATCTTTCAACTTTATCTATGCAGGAAGGGTCTATCGAGCACCTGTCGTGTGTACCATGTCCTGTTCCAGGCTCCTGGATGCAGCAGTGAACAGTTCTCACAAAGCAGGATGCACTTGTGTTATTTATCTCTAGTTACAACTGGGTCCATGGCATGAATTAAACATTTCTGTGGACCCCAACGTTCCATAAGATGAACGGCTTATCGTCCACACAAATGAAAGAATCAGCTTATTGGTTGTGGAGGTGGTGGTTGGTTTCTGAGAACAGCAATGAAAGAAGCTGTGACAAACATAAACCCCAATCTAGAGTACAAAGTCCTTGAAGGTTAGGCCTGGCCTTATTTCCTCCCCTTCCATAGAATCCAGCCAGTACTAAGTGAATTAGGTGACCTGGTCAAGGTTATCGGTGGGCAGGTTGCTCTCAGTGCTGTGTTCTGACATATTGGTGTCTTCCTGGGGTCATCATCACCTGAGCCCCACTGTCTGCAGTCAGTGAAGGACAAGCATTTAATTGGTGGTCGTCTTACCCAGGCCTTATCCCACAAAATCACTAAGAGGTAAACAGAAAGGCTCTAATATACATTTTCTGCTTTCAAGAATAAAATGTAGATGGTTAGCCCTGATTACTAGGGTCCAGGACCTTTGGTTTTGTTACTGCACTTCCTCAAACCTCAGGTTCCATAATTCTGACCGCAGCCCCTTACCTGAGTTGGATGATAAATCCAGGTTTGGCGTGAATGGTCCACTCACAGTGAGCATTCAGGGGGTAGCTCTCCAACAAAATCTGACCCTTTGGAACACGTAGAACCTGGCCACATCCTGAGAAGAGAAGATTGAGGCATAGAAATTGGAGTCAACAGGAAAGAGACGGTAAAAGGTCTCGAAGCCTCTGAGCTCATCCACGCCCCTAAAAACAGAATGGAGAAGGATATTTCTATTTCTCAAGCCCCTGGCGATATGCTCAGCAACTGGCAATGAATTATTCATTCATTTAACCCAACAGCTTGAGAAGGGAAATAGCATCATTCCAGTTTTCCAGATGGAAAAATGGATAACCAGAGATTAAATAATTTGTCTAGCTATTAAGCGACAGAGCAGAGATTTAAAACCTAGCTGTGTCTGAATGTGAGGTCCAAGCCACCCTCATCCTACCTCTCCAAGACTGCCACACCCCAGCCTGCTGCCGCCACCTTACAAGGCTCAGAAAGTTGGCCCTCCCAGCAGCTCTGCCTGGGACACTGTGGCCTTTGTTCAGCGTCTAAATTTACGTAAGCCCCTCTGCTCTGTGTCCCCTGCACACCCTCAATCCACACATATAATCCCAAAGCAACTCCTTTTTACGTGCCTCCATCCAGTTAGAAAATGTATGTATTAATTTGTTCTATGAGCAATTATGCAATAGCGAAAGCATTAGTCGCTCAGTTGTGTCTGACTCTTTGCGACTCTATAGACTGTAGCCCACCAGGCTCCTCTGTCCATGGAATTCTCCAGGCCAGAATACCGGAGTGGGTAGCCATTCCATTCTCCAAGGGATCTTTCTGACCCAGGGATGGAACCTGGGTCTTCGGCATTGCAGGGAGATTGTTTACCACCTGAGCCACCAGGGAAGCACCTCTCTAATGCAAATACCAGAAGCGGGACATGAACTCCAACCAGTCCAATTGGATTAGTGATTTTCGATTTTTTTCCTGGCTCCCAAGACCCTTCCCCCCCCCCCCCAAACTCTTATGAAGACCACCAATTTAATTAAAAAAAAAATGAATCCAACAGGGGGTCCTGGTTGAAGTAGAAGCTGGGACCCCAAGCCCTCCATCCTCACTATCACCTCGGTCCCCTGAGCTGGTTCCAAGGAATCCCCACGATTTGAAAACCACAGAACAGTCTCCATTCAATTACATCACATCTCTAGCGTCGAGATAAGCAGAGGTCTGTACCCTCGTTGTAGGGAAAAAATTATCTCGGTCATGTAAATAAACTATATTTTCTGCCAGAGTTGGCACACTATGATCCATGGGCCAAATGCAGCTCACTGCCTATATTTTAAATGAAGTTTTATTGGAACAGAGCCACATACATTTTTAATGCATTGTTTAAGGTTGGTTTCCAGCCACAATGACAGACTTGAGTAGCTGCAAAACAAGACAGCAGAATCCACAAAAATGTAACTATTTACTACCCGCCCCGCTATAGGAGAAGCTTCTTTAACCCTATCTACACAGAACTCAGTTTGACATCATAAACTCCAGACCTTCAGTTATCTTTAATAACCTCCCCCAATAAATTCCCAAGCTCAAAAGAAAAACATGAACATCAGTGGATGGTACCTCATGGCAAGATGATGGTGGTAATATTTCTACAGTGGTAGGAATATAGCTTAAACTCTGTTTTCAATAAGCTGTGAGGTCTGAGGTGTGTGATTTTTGCAAAATTGACTGCTAGGTTGCCCAAGGCATCTCATCATTAGGATGTTTATTGCTTCTATTTCCGCGTGGGAAGCATCCCTCGCCCCTTTCCATGTGAGTCTCTGGATTTGGCCGGGCCTCCATCGTCTCTCTGTGATCTCAGTCTCCCTGCATCCATCCTTTTCTCCCAACTTTCCATTCCCCATATAGCTGCCAAAGCTACCATTTAAATACATGAATGAGATCACATTACTCTCTCGACTCGCCCCTCCAAAGACTGCGCCCTGTAGCTCACCTCCCCACAGCATCCACGGCCCTGCCCTCTGTTCAGCCTCCACCACCACCCACCCAGTCCTCACTCTGAGCCAGCCACACGGCCCCCTTCCTGTCCCAACCCCAGGCCTCGCACCCACTGCTTCCTTAACCTAGAAGGTTCATCCTCTTCCACGTCTCCTCCCTTTGGGAATTAAGCTCAACTGCTACTTCTTCAAAGAGGCCTTCCTGGACCACCCAGCTAAAACAGACCTTCATATTTCTACGGTCACTGCCATTACTTGATTTTGTTTTCTTCATAATGGACATCGCTACTGGAAATTTTCTAGCTTATTTGCTCACTCCCTTTGGCAGAGCTAGCACCCCTCCAGTTTGTATGCCTAGAACGGAAACTGGCACAGAACACGTGCTCAATAAAGAGCTGTTGAATGAATGAACGATGACATTGTGACAGGCCAGGGACTGGCTAAAAGGCTTACACCTTCTCTGGTTTAATCCTCACAAGAAAGCTTGGAGATAGCTGAGGTAGATGGAGAGATTGGTTTAGTTCATCCTTGGGGAGGGGGTGGATAGGAGAGAAAGGAGTGAGGAGAAAATAGGCCTGGCCCAGGAGGACAGCCAGGGTCCTGGCAGAGTATTCACTAATCATTCATGGACAGAGGAGCCTGGCAGCCATGGTCCATAGGGTCGCAGAGAGTTGGACACAACTGGAACGACTAAGCATGCAGCACACACGCCTTAATTTCACATTTTGCACATTTACAGACAGTTCCTAAGGGAATACACGACACACTGCTATATTTAAAATGGATAACGACAAGGTTCTACTGTGTACACAGGAAATTTTGCTCAATGGTATGTGGCAGCCTGGATGGGAGGGGAGTTTGGGGGAGAATGGACACAGGTATATGGGAGTTAGTGATGGACAGGGAGGCCTGGCGTGCTGCGATTCATGGGGTTGCAAAGAGTTGGACACGACTGAGCAACTGAACTGAACTGAACTGATACGTATGGCTGAGTTGCTCTGCTGTTCACCTGAAACTACCACAACATTGTTAACTGGCTATACCCCAATATAAAATAAAAAGTTAAGAAAAGAAAGCTGGGCGAATGACATTTATCTCCCCATCCCCCAGACGAGGAACCCTAAGGATGGGAGAAGTTAGGTATCCCCATGGCCAGACAGCCAGGGAGTCGGAAGGTGGCAGATGACTGTTCTAGCTGTAGAGCAGTGGTTGCCAGGGGACGTCGGAGTCCCCTCTCAGTATGGGTCTCAACCTTAGAGTCACCAGCTGTGTGGCCTTCGGTGAGTTACGGCATCTCTCAGAACCTCACCAGACCTGAGCCAAATGGGAATAAAACTGGCATCTACCCCATTCGTTTTGTGAGATGTGAATCAGATTATGCACACCGAAAGCCCTTAGCAGAAAAACCAGCAAATGTTAGCTGTTGCTAGTTGGTGGCAGATCAAGGACTTGAACGTGAATCTGCCTAGTACCAGCGCTGGATCTCTGCTAGTACATTAACCTGTCTTAGGGTTTCCTGACCCAGCCTTCTCCCGCACCATTTTGAAGCGGCAGGATTTCCCACCCCCGTTCCCAAATACATTGAATCTTTGCCCGTCCCCCTCCCCGTCGAGCTATTGGAAATGCACGTGCCTTCTTCCTGCACACCTCACACTCCTCATCGCCCCCATCCGCCCATCTGCTGCCCGGCTATGGAAGTGATACACGGGGTGTGAGAGACAAAAAAAGAAACCTTCCTGCACAGCCTCCGCCCCCCCGGGGACTGGCAGCTTCCCCACCACAAGGTGTTAAGTCCCAGCTCCGCAGCAAACCTCCCGCAGGGACCCCAAGTTAGAACCGGCAGCAGATGCTGCCAGCCAACTTCTGGTTTCCTCCCTGGAATCAGACAGCAGTGTCACTTTCAGATCCCCTCTCCCCGTCTCAGATCTGGGGGAGCCAGCAGGCTTTGGCCAGCCTGAGGGTCTTATGGCCTGGGGAGTACTCGGGGTCCCACCCCCAACCCGGGTGCTGGCCCCTGGCCACGTGAGATGTGAGACCACTGGTTCCTGGAGACCAGGGGCTGTCCTTCAGAAACAGCCAGGATTCCCAACCACACGCAACAGCCGGGTCCTTCATGATGTTTCCCTTCTGTCTCTGGAGGGGAGGGCAGAGTCGGCCTCAAGACAGGGTGCAAGTTCCAAGCAGCCAGAGACACAGAGGCCACTTCTCAGAAATGTGCTCTGCAGGGGGAGGGGCGGGGGGCGCAGTTAGTGGGCACCGGGCAAAGCAGAAGGCACCCCATGCCCTCCTCACACCAAGGGGCTCCTTCAGCCCCCATCTCACTCCCACCCCCACGGGGAGTCCAAGGAGCTGGGTGCAGGGCAGACTCACTGCACCCTCTGTCTAGGGCTGAACACAGCCAAGTGTCCTCACTAATGAAGTGCGGCTGGCCAACCAAGCAGGTGGTCCTGGGGCTGAAAGACGGGAGTGGCAAGGGCCCGGACAACGTGCTCGGATTCCCTGACCACGTCTGGCTGCAGGAGAAGAGGTGTGCATGTGCGTGCGTGCGTGTATGTAGGGGATTTTGCCAGCCATGCCAGACTGGCCCTTGGGATCTCAAATCCTGGACTCATCTCCAAGCCTGCCTCCTCCCCTGTCCTTGCTACAAACCCAAACAGGAGAGAGAGCTGGATAGACTCTGCTTCGACAGAGCTGAAAGGAAATCTTCATGAATTTCCAAACTAGAACGAGAGCTGGAAGCTTCCCAAAAGCAGTGAACACCCCCAGCATTCTGACAAGTGTCCTTATCTCCAGCTGGGGGACAAAAGAGGGAGGGGCGCTTCTGAGAAGCAGTGGATTTTTTTTTTTTTTTTTTAAATCTTTCCTTTAGGCTGGGGGCAAGGAGGACTAAAGAAAGAATTCTGTTAGCTTCTTTTTTTTTTTTCGCCATGCTCCACAACTTGCAAGATCTTAGCTGCCTGACCAGGGATTGACCCACACCCTCAGCAGTGAAAGCTTGGAGTCCTAACCACTGATGCATGTGTGTGTGGGCATGCTAAGTCACTTCAGCCACCTCTGACTCTGTGTGACCCTGTGGACTGTAGCCCCCCAGGCTCCTCTGTCCAGGGGATTCTCCAGGCAAGAATACTGGAGTGGATTGCCATGCTCTCCTCCAGGGGATCATCCCAACCCAGGGATCAAACCCATGTCTCTTATGTCTCCTGCACTGGGAAGCGGGCTCTTTAACCATTATCGCCACCTGGGAAGCCCCTGGAAGCCAGACCAGGTCCTAATCTCAGTTCAGATTTTTCCTAGCTGTATGACCCCAGACAAGTTCTTCAGATTTTCCAAGCTGATCGTCCCTCATTTGGAAATAACAGGAGTAGCTACAACCACGCTGTTGTTGCTGATTTATTATTTAAGGATTAAATGAGATAGTTACTGTATGTGAAGCATTTAGCAAAGTGCCTGGCACACATAAACAATAAATGGCAGCTAACACTGTCATTTCTCAAGTCTTGTCTGGATCTGAGACACAAATTTGGCAAAAGAATCACAGGTGGCAGCCCAGGTTCTGATCCACTGCTCCAGGTCTCCTAAGAGCCTCTTTGCATCATTGGCTAAAGCTCTAAAGCCTTTAGGCCCAGGAGCCTAGACAGGGATGGCAGAACAAAAGCCTGGATAATGACATGGGAATGACCCACACACCAGACAGGGAGCAAGAAGGAAGCTGATACTGCCCATGTGATTTGGTTCATCCTACCCTGACCTGCTCATCCCTCAGACAGGTGCTTGGAGTGAGGACCTCAAGGGCCTCTCACTTCAAGAAATAGCTTAGTTCAGAGGAAGAGGGACTGGACTCCGGGGCCCAGCTTCTGAACTGGCATCTTGGCTCTGCCACATAACAGCTGTAAGACAGCAGGTAAAGTGACTCAGCCTCTCTGTGCCTCGAAGCCCTCACCTGTAAAAGGCTGGATGAGGATGAATGGTTCATACATGAAGGTACTTGAACATTGTCTGGTTCATAAAGAGTGCTGCTGCTGCTGCTATGTCACTTGAGTCGTGTCTGACTCTGTGTGACCCCATAGATGGCAGCCCACCAGGCTCCCCCATCCCTGGGATTCTCCATGCAAGAATACTGGAGTGGGTTGCCATTTCCTTCTCTAATGCATGAAAGTGAAAAGTGAAAGTAAAGTTGTGCTAAGTGATAGCTTTTACCAGGGGCTCACGTCTTCACTGGCTCTCTAGAAATGACTTCATGGCTCACTCTGTGATCTGGCCTATAGTTCCAATCAATCTAATACTTTAGAATGGTTGCTTAAGTGTGTGCTTCCTCCATGACACAGTTCCATGAAAGCAAGGACCTTTGTCTGTCTTGCTCACCTCTATATGCATGAAATATGTGCTTAATTAATTAACTGAATGAATGACTCTGCCAAATTGTATCAAGCCTCTTCCTGCCCAATCAAACCATTTTCGAATCCTCTTCCCAATACTGTACCAAATGGCCTATCCGTTCAGTTGAAACCATTGTCCAGCAAAAATACTATCTGCCACTTTGTTGCAAAAAGGTTTTTCTCCTCCAGATTCATCACAATCTTCACAAAAAAAGCATACACTGAGATAACCCTGACGATCCAATTCAAAAGTCGAGGACTGGGTTTGAGCAGCATAAAAAATTAGACAACTAAATATTTTTTCTTTTCTCTGTGCTTCAGTTTGGTTGATTTCTACCAGCCTGTATTTACATTCTCTGATCCTGTCTTCCATCATGATCAATCAGCTGTTAACCCCTCTGATGATTTTTTAATTTCAAATATTACAATGTGTTCTGTTCTGGGATTTCCTTTTGGTTCTTATTAATGCTTTCTAAATCTATTCTCAATTTTCGCATCTCTTCATCCATTATAATTACCTTTTCTTGCAGATCCTTTAATATATTCATTTTTAAATTATTTAAAACTCCTTGTCTGAAAATTCTAATAGTTGATCCCATGTGGTGTGTTTCTCTTGACTGATCTTTCTCTTGACTATTGGTCCTATTCTCTTCTTGCTTATTCACAACAGAAAAGACATATTTTCTTTTGATTGGTAATATCTTTTCCTCCATTAGGCAGGTAGAATGAGGTACTGATCAATTTGATCAAATCAGGAAGCAAGGTGGTTTGGGGCAGGGCTGAAGCTATAATCCCTCGAGAAGCATCTTGAAAGTCAAGCAGTGGGAACCTTAGAAAACTTATTTTTGATTTTCAACACTCCCCCTGCCCAACTTCCTGCACTTCCATGACTGTGAGTTCAGGAATCTTTGATCCTGTGAGACCATGAGACTCTGAGATGACAAATTTTTGAAACTGGAAAATGACAACAATATTCCAAGATCTTCTGCTTTCTAGCCTCACCCCCAGCTTCTGCTTGCTCAACAAAATTTCACTAATGAGAAGTCTCAGTGGATAGGGTAATCTTTGTTTGGGGGTATTTTTTAGATGTAAGTTCAATAGGCCAGCCCACAGGCTCATCCCAAGTCTGGCTGGGTCCTCCTCCTTCTCAGGCAGGCCTTCACCTGCCCTGGCCCTGACCTCAGTAGCTGGCCTCAGGTAAGACGTATCCTGCATCACTTGCTCTCCTAGGAAGAGCTTTTTCCTATGGAGTTTAGTTTCTTTTAGATTCTGTGTTCATAGATATGAGAGGGCTTTAAAGTACGTTCTGAATTTCCTTTGATTTAGAGTGATTTCTTGCTGTTTGAACAGGAAGGAAGGCCTTTTTCATATCCCTCTCCACCCAAACCAGAAGTTGAGCAATAATCGATGAGCTCTTTAATAACATAAAATCATCTGCAGGAGTTCAAACGTCAATTCTCTAGAATCAAGAACTTCAGCACATAACGTACGAAAAGCTATTCGCCACACATACAATGCTTGTCCTGGAAAGCAGCCTCCCGTGTGCTGTGCTCAGTCGCGTCCGACTCTTTGCGACCCATGGACTACAGCCTGCCAGGCTCCTCTGTCCACGGAATTCTCTGGGCAAGAATACTGGGTGGGCTGCCATTTCCACCTCCAGAGGATCTTCCCGACCCAGGGATCAAACCCACGTCTCCTGCACCTCCTGCATTGGCAGATGGATTCCTTACCACTGGGGCCACCCTAATCTCCTCATGGCCAGCATATATCCTCTTCTTTCTTAGGGAGTTCTGTTTTAGTATTTTTCCTCTGTGGCCCCACACTGATTTCCTTCCCAACAAAGAAAAGACAAAGAGCACCCTTCAAGGCTCTGATTTAGTAATAATACGAATAGCAGCTACCATTTATCAAGCACTTACTATGTTCCAGACTCTCTATTAAGGAATTTCATAGATAGCACTTCATTTAACCCTCACATTAATCCTTCATTAAATCCTCTGATGGGGCACTGTTATTTCCCCCATTTTGTAAATGAGGAAGCTGAGATTTACAAAGATTGGGTGGCATTGCCAAAGTCACAGAAGGAGTCATGAAACAGATTAAAATCCAGGTCCTACAGATTAAAAGCCTGGTTTCAAGCCCAGCTATTAACCATCACATAATACCATCCTCGATTTGTACCAAATTGAGCACTGTTCCTTTCCTGGAGGTGCCAGGACACAGAAGCCCAGACTTCCACGAGCCAGTTTTCAGTAACTCCACCCAGGCGACTCTACTCTTCCCCAGCAGTACAGCTCCAGAGATGAGTAAATCAGTGACACCCAGCTTTGTGGGCCTCTTCTTCCCCTCCCCTCCTTCCTTCCTTCCTTCCTTCCTTCCTTCCTTCTTTCTCTTTCTCTCTCTCTTTTCCTCCCTCCTTCTCTCCCTCTCTATCTCCTTCTCTCTGTCTTTCTCATCGACTCTCAATCATTCCTGGACCAGCCAGCACAAACCATGCTCCCCTCTGATATTCCACCCCCACATTTTGGTCACCACTGAAGGCCCGTTCCTCTGCTCCTCTGTGTCTATCTACAATATGACTAAGGAAATAAAAAGTATCCCAGGCCTATTAAGCTCTCCCCACAAACCCTCTCTCATCTAGGTTGCTCTCCTAACCTTCCTACCTCCCCGAGACCCTTTGGGGCCTGAAGTGTTGGCATCACTTCAGTGCTACCTGGAAGCGTGACATCCAGGAGGCTCTCAGGCCCTCTCCTGCTCATCTCATTTAGTGGCTTAGAAACTTGGTCTGAAGGCCAAGTTAAATAAACTTCACTCTGGAAGTCGGCAGAGTGGTTCCACTTAAGAACTCAACTTTCCAGTTTAAGAAGCTTTGAAAGGACGCCTTGATTTTAACTTTGGAGATCAGTGCCTCTCATTGCCAGCGCCAGGTCACAGTTCCTAAATATCATTCCCCACAACAGGAACCAGGATTGGAGAAATGGCTCATTTCAGGACTTGCACATAAAAATCAAGGTGAACTTGAAACCCTGAGCGGGTGGGGGCAGTGCCAAGAAGCAAGGAAGTGCTCACAGAATGAGGCAGCGAAGTCACCTTAAAGGGACTTTGGTGGCCAGTTCTGGGACAATTTAAGCATCAAAAAGAGGACGATAGGATTAAGGGGAAAAAAATGAAAATTCATGAGCTCACAGTACAGAGGAAGAGAGAGAAGACAAATGTGGGAAAATTATAATAACGGGTGAATCCAGGTAAAGAATGAATGTAGTATTCTTTCAACTCTGTGTATTTAAAACTTTTCAAAGTAAAAAACTGGAGAAAAAAGGAATCACTCCTCTGAATATTCTGCGATTACTAAACCAATCTCTCCTGGCCAGGAAAATGTGAAGAAAGTTTTCCCCTGGGCTCAGTGACCTCCAGCCCTTCTCCAGTTCTCTTGCTTAATGTAACTTGTCGATGGTTATGAGTGAATCGATCACATAATGGATGTTAAGACTGTAAAGAGTTGGGTCAAAACCATCTGTGACGAGCATTGTCAAAGACAGTGAGTAAATAAAGGTGCTACCACGTCGGCTCAGTGCTGAAAGGTCTATAATTAAAATATAAACACTGTGATCCTTTCTGGCATTTGCCTGGCACTCCTCCTTTCTTCTAAGGTTCTATATGGCACTCAGGAAAAGGTGCCAGGGTTCTACAACGGTCTTCAGCAAGAAGCCCTCCTCCTCCAGAATTAAATGATCTGAAAGGATCACTTGGGCGCCATCTACTGGGCAAATGCTTGCACTGCCACATGGCTCCAGCACTGTGCCCCAACCATGCACAGACCACCCAGGTGTTCAGCTGCCCCTTAATAGAGGCAGGCAGCATCCTGCCTGCCTAGTCAGCAGGGCAGACAGTCAACAAATACTGAAATGAATTACTTCTGCCTGGGAATTCCCCTTGCATTTATTTAGTATGAGCTGTAGGTGATGAGAACCTAATAACATCATGTTGATGTCTTATGGTCAAGTCCTGTTTCCACGAATGTATTGTAAACTCATGGAGGGTTCCCTGTTTCCCCTGGTGACGTGCCTAGTGATCCATAAGAAATGCTCTCTTTGTGTATGTGGCTGTGATCAGGTAAACATACACTGCATGTAATGAGGCTTTCACCATGGAATTGAACAAGCATAACTGAGCCAACACAGAATGGAATAGGAGTATGATCATTGCTTTGTTTGTTTCACAGCATTGACCACATTCTTTTTGTCTCTCTTCTCTAAATTTCAGGTTCTAAAATGGCAGTGACTACATCTGTCTTGCTCATCATTGCACATAGAAGAACATTCTTTCAAGAAGCATTGTTTGAATGGATTGTTGTTTGTTCAGTTGCTAAGTTGTGTCCAACTCTTAGCAGCCCTGTGAGCTGCAGCTCGCCAGGTTTCTCTGTCCTTCAATATTTTTGAATGGATGGGTAGATCTATTCATTACTTCTTTTTAATGAATGGGGGCATGCGTACTCCACTTTGCCTGCCTAGTGGTGGTGACCCATTGCCCTGAGCCAATTCTGCTGTCCTTGAGAAAGTTCGATCCTATACATGGAAACCATCACCAATCCAGACCAAACAGACCTACACAGTCGGCTGTTAAACTGAGGCTAAACGCAAGACTCAACCAACAGGTACTATTTGGAAAGATACATCTACAGGATTTCTTTGGGAAAATGCAGTCCTCTGTCTTTGACTTCCTGCATGCAAATATTCTTCCCCTTCTCTGCCCTGTCCTCTAAACAAACTCACTCACAGTGTTTAGAGTATTGTTTAGGAAATACTTGTATCCTTTTGTTTGAGGTAGAATATACTCTCATACTTGACTGATTTGTGGCTCAGCCACGTGACTTGCTTAGAATATAAGTGAACGTGGTGAGAGCAGAGGCCAGGAATGTGGCCGTGTGTTTGGCTTGACTGCTTGTGCTTCTGTGACACACTCAAAGCAGATCATACCCCAAACTGCCCGCTGTGGTCTGAGCTCCGAACTCTAGAGTTCAACCCAGGCCAACCCAGCTGACACCAGTTAAACCCCAGCCAACTCACAGATGCATGATAGAGAAAAATACACATCTATCCTTTTGAGGGTGACTCTTATGCCCCCCAAACTGACTAATACATATGAACACACTATCACCACCACCTGTGAAAGCTTTGACTTAGAAATTCTACTCTCTGACCACAATACCTCTTTCATCTACATGTTCGGTGGCTTTATTACCACTGAGCCTGCTTTTCCATCTCACCGACACCTCCAGTCTCTATTTTCTTTACCAGGTTCATTTGGGTTTTGTGTCCTGCCCATGCTGGACCCCTGGACAGTCACGTCTCTGCCAACTCTTAGGTCAACCATGTGACTGCTTTTATTCACCTCTGCTACCATGCTGCTGCTGAGTATCACCCACCTGTCCAGGCTGCATCACCTACACATTAGTTCCAGCTTCCACTGGGTCCTTGGCCATGCTTGGGCATGCTTTAACTTTTTGGTAGCTGACACATTTCCTCATTCATCAGGTGGCTCTCCCCAAATTTTGGTACTCTCAAGCCTCAGCTTCCCTTCTACTCTGCTCTCATTAGAGACTTCATATGCTGCTTGCAGAGAAGACAGAGCTACAGAAGAGTTCACCAGTAGGAGGTAGGTGAGACAAGGGGTCTGAAATCACACAGACTTAGGTGTCTTAGGTATTTTCCTTACCCTTTGACCTAGACTCTTGCATTTTTGCTACATGTTTGATCAGGCAAGAAATACCAATAACACTCCATCCTCTATTTCTGTGGACTGGAAATATCGTTCGTAAGAGTAAAATTAATGAGGCTCTAAAACCATCCTGATTGCTTCTAATTTAAATGGGGAACATGTAAAATAGGCTTAACAAAATAATAACAGTTTATACGTTGCTCCAGATCCTGCTGCTCAGAGTGATATTCACCACTGGGTTGCTGCATGGGGGAATCTTAAACTGAGAGACAGTTTAGATTTCCACTCCATTTTCAAAGGATTATTGACACAGAGGGGAGCACTAATAAAGATTAAGCAATTCTTGGAGATCAAGCAGAACCCAGCAAGGATCCCTTTCCTGGGACAAGTGGCATGCTGACAGTTTGATGTGGTTCCAAGAGTGGAACTCAGGATTTAAGAAGTTTTCCAATAGGAATTCATATTTAAAATGCACTACAGACAACATTTTTGAAGCCTTATTCACTGCCTGCTGACCAATGACAGCACGCAGTTGCTTCTGGAATGGACATGAGGCATGCTTGTGTGCAGAATGCCTTGGATTCGTTCAGGAGAGAGGGGAAGATTTAAGAGGAGACAGAAACCTCCCATGGCCAATTCCAAACAGATGTCCACAATCCACACCCAGCAGAAGGAAACATATTTTTGTTTCTTACAGTCTTACGTAGGAAGTCTTCTGGCCACAAGCTTTCCAGAACTCACAGAGTCCAACAAGATAAACCTTAGTCCACGGCAAGGTGAGACTTGACAGGAGCCTGAAGTAGAGACGGAGCTAGGTCAGGGACTACTCACGCATGCAGTCTCCTCCATACCAGCCCGCACGGCACTCTGCACAGTAGATCCCCTTCACGTAGAAGTCGTCGAGGGTACCCCCCCAGGAGCCGTTTCGGCACGTCTTGCAGTTTTCAAAGATGGTGCAACCTGAAACATTTCCAAGCAGAATGGTGTTCGATTAAGCACATGCAGGTTCTGATGGGTTGCACGAGAAACTGTGGACTTTGCCAGGATCTTGTCTCACCTAAGAGCATCTGGACTCAGAAAGGTGCCCTTAGGAAAAAATGCTCATCCCTGGGAAGATGCTAGAGTCACCAGCATTCAGACTGAGGAGTTTAGGGGATGGTCTGAACCATCTTCCAGGTTAGCAGCTGATGGCTTGTTTTAAAAAAACTTAGCTTCTGGTCATAATTATGAACTTCAATTTTCAATAAAATACAATGCTATTTAAACTTATTTTTAATCATTATGCTTTACAAAGCAAATAATATTGATGAAAATACCCCCAAATCTAAGACTGGTAGCAAATGCTTATTATTACATTAAAACCAAATCTAAATTACATTGCTGTCTGTGCTAAAGGAGAAGCCTCTTGCTGATTGTAAATTTTTCACATTTTTTACAAGGATGCCTATCTCATATATCATCAGTAACCTGAAAAGTATTATGAGATATTGAAAATATTTAGTAATAACCTTCCAGATTGATTCCACATTTTGGTTCTAATTAATAATTTTTTAAAAAATCAACATTGACATAATTCAGATGCCATAAAATTTACTGTTTTAAAGTTTGCAATTCAAAAAAAGAAAAATAAAGTTTACAATTCAGTGGGTTTTAGTACATTCACAGAGTTGGGTAACCATCACCACTATCTAAATTTAGGATATTTCATCACCTCCCTCCATAAAGGACCCCATACTTATTAGCAGTCACCCCCTTACCCTGTCCCTGATCCCTGGCAACCAGTAATCTACCAGTCATTTCACATAAATGGAAACAGGCAACACATGGCCTTTCTTGTCTGGCTTTTTTCATTAGTGGCTGATGCTCTAATGCAAAATGAAACAACCTGTAGTAAAAGGCAGACTACACCAATATAGGTATTTTTTCCTCTTTATAAAAGTATCACATATTGATTGTGGAATATTAAGAAGATTCAAACAAGCAAAAAGAATTCAATTGAAAACACCTAAAATTCCATTACCCAGAGAAAACCATCTGTAATACTTTCCCTCTGTATACACACAAACATTTTTTAAAAATTAGGCTTATATTATACACTGCACATTCTGTTTTACTTTTTGATTTAATAAAAATAGTAAACATCTTCCCATTCCACTAAATATCCTTCTATGTCATATACTCCTATAGCCAGAGTGTGCTGTTGGAAACAGCCTCAATGCCTATTAATGGGCTCACCTTGGAAGGTGTCAGGCTCCCCCGGATCAGAAGACCACACCAGAGAGGACTCAGCAGACCTCGATCAAGGGTTGTTTTTAAAACATGGCCTCCTGAGAGGTGGGGGATATTGAGGAAAGGTGGAGATAATCCAAGCCCGCTTATTAAAACAGAGCGCTAAGTTCTGGTTGCCCCATTCATTGTCCAGCTGTGTGTCCTTGAGCAAACTGCTTAAGTTCCCTGTGCCTCAATGTTCTCATCTGTAACCCTGGGGTTAAAAAATGTACTTATCTCATAAAGTTGATTTAAAAATTAATCTCACACCAATAAAGGGCCTGGCACATAGCAATTCCCCCCAAATATGAACTCCTATTATTATTCTGCATTCCTGTACTTCCACTTACTGGGCTTATCCCCACCATAGCATTTGGCATGCTGAATTTTAACTGCCTATTATCTGTTTTCCTATATAAACTGAAGTCAAGGACTGCATCTTATTCCACACTATATCCTCCCCACACTTAATATAGTATCTGGCACATAGTAAGTGTTCCAGAAATATTATATGAGATTCGAGTGAATGAATAAATGGATAGATGGACAGTTGGAGAGATGAATGAACTGCTAATCCAGGCTTCTGAAGTGTCTGAGATAACCATCATTTCCTTGAGCTGATAGCACACTTTTCTCTTTGGCTAAAATTATTAGGTTTTCATTGGCCCATAATGCACATGTGCAGTGCATACGTGTGTGATGTCTGTAAGAGACAGACTTGCAGCTCTCTCTGCATACCATTCTGAGTTTGCTCCCTTCTTCCAGTGCTTGCTTCTTTCAACCAGAAAAAAATTGCTAATATGACTCATCAGAGTTCATATGACCCACAACTGGGTCCCAGGGGGGACCTCTGTGTCTTTAAAGGCCATCTTCACCCATGTGTCACATTCCCATCTGATTCCCTCCCCGCTGTGCCGCCGAGGAGGTCAATGGACTCCATCTGCCTTCGATGACCCTGCCAACTCTCTCGCTCTCTCTCCAGGCCATTAGGGGCAAGCCATTAAAAACCAGTTTGGTGATTAAGATGAACAAGGCTATGTTAAAAAGACACTAAGCAGCTCACAGAATTGCCCAAATGGTAAGAGAACCAAGGTCAGAGCTAACAGCCTAGAAATGCACTAAAAGATGCAGCCAACCTGCTCCAGTGAGGGCCCCGGAGCTGCTGGATGTCAGCACCACCATCCCCACCGCCGGGCCTCCCGGTGGTACAGCGGCAAAGAATCCGCCTGCCAATGCAGGAGATGCCAGAGACGCGGGTTCGATCCCTGGGTCAGGAAGATCCCTTGGAAGAGGAATGGCAACCCACTCCAGTATCCTTGCCTGGAAAATCCCCATGGACACAGGAACCTGGCAGGCTACAGTCCACGGGGTTGCAAAAAGTTGGACATGACTGAGCACACACACCCACACGCCACCACCAGGCCCCTGGACATTGGTCCTCCTGCAATTACTGCCATCATAGGAGAAAGAATGGTTGTCCATCATGATGACAGAAGTGATAGAAATTCTAAAACCAGGCAGAGATCCCGTTTCTCACCTTTGACACTGAAAAAATTCCAAAATGGCACATTCTGTTGTAAGACTTCAGGCAAAGAATACTCTCATGGATGGCTGCTGTGAATGCCAAACGCATGGAGAAGAATTTGGCAAAGGCTGGCAAAATGACACATGCGCCCCGCTTTGACTCAGCAATCCTTCTTCCAGGAACCTGTCCCAGAGATATGCTGCAAAAATACTAGCTGATGTACGCCTGAGGCTATTCACTACAGTAGTATTTCTAACAGCAAAAAGCTAGAAACAATCCAAATACTCATAAACTATGGTAATCCACAGTTTATGATGCACAATGCAGTTTCGTGCAACTGTAAAAAGGAGTGGGAAAAAATGGCTTTATACTGTCAGTGAGCCACCTCCAGCATATATTGTTAAGAGAGAAAAAAGCAAGGTAGTCAGCAGTGTTTATGGCACGCTGTCTTTGGTGCACGAAGGGGAAAGACACATAAATGCACACACAGATTTGCTCCTATTGTCAAATATAAACCTACCTACATATCAAGCAAGTGGGTTTTGAGTAACTGGTATAACACCATAGATAAAAGAACTACAATTGACTTTAAAACATAGTATTCTGACTCTACAACCTAATGAGATATATTCTAAGGTGAATAAAAACCATAAGCATCAGTGCTCTTATTACTAACACCCATAATGCTCTAGTGTGGCTTCGTACAAGTTTAAGATACAGCTAGTAAGTGATTGGTTTAGTATTATTGGGACACAGGATTTTCACCATGAAAGAAAAGGCATACAAATACAAAATCCAAGAAGTTAATTAACAACCTTGGAATGTTACATTTGAACTTGAGTAGCAGTAAAAACATTTTAAAAATGCACGTTTCCCAGTTCTAGACACTTAAGAAAACAAACAAACAAAACCCTGTAGCAATGATGGTTCAACAGCAAGGAACAGCTCAGGTGACCTGATCATGGTCTCAGACCAGAGTTCCTTGGAGAAATGGCTGATTCCAGATCTGGGGCAAAAAACAGACAGGAAGAATTCAAAAAGTCTTCAAAATCAGTGTGGTCATGCCAGAAGAACACAGACGGACACAAAGGGGAGCCCAGTATTAAAAGATGGGATGTATGCATTAAAATGAATAATGTTTGACATGGATTAAACCACATAATAAGTGAAAATGCCTGAGTTCATAATGACACTCACACACAGAGAGAAACCTCTTTGATCACTGATAGGGACTGCTCAAACATGAATTCGCTATTTTCGAAAATAAAAAATTTTTAAAAGTCTTTCTCTGGCTCTTCCTTTCAGGGCACCCATATGGTTAATGTGGAACAGCTCTTCACTACTCAGTTGGGAAGACCCTTCCTAGCATCAGTCCAGGTGGGTGCCTCCTGTATTGATGTAATAAGTTGTTGGGTGCAGTGTGGCAGATGTTGATGGCCTTCTCTAAGATGTGATATGAAGCGACAGCACTGCCTACGAAGTTCCCTTACTTACCCCATGACCTCATGCCGTCTCACAAAGCCAAAGCCAGCCCCAGCCCCTGCTGCCACCACAACAGTAATTGTTAGCCTTTTGAAAATATTGAAAGTTGTTCAGACTTCCGTACTCCTGCCAAGGATCCCTAGTCTGGAGACCCTGACTTAGCTCTCAGATTTTCCTTAGAAAATCTAGAGGCACTGCTCAACGATTTCTCTGCAAACCCTACTCACCATCAGGGAACTGGAACAGCGGGTTTCTTTTCTGGATCAAATGTGCAAGGGTCATGCTGAGGTCACTTCTATTTTAAAGCTCAGCATTACTCTCTTCCAAGAAGGAAAATGGTTTAGACGTAACACCTGTATACTTGAGCCCTGTTTTCTCTCCCCTTCTATGATTTTCCTCAAAAGGAAGTTCCTGGTAGTAATAAGCATCATCCTCTGTGTTTGTAAAAGAAGGGGAGAGGCAGAAAGGAGAGAAGTTCCCAAAGCCTATTTTTGACATCCTTTTAGTCTTCAGTATAAGGAAAGTATATTGGAAGTTCTCTACATCCTCTGTTTGAACAGGCCCAGAAGGGAAAAGGACTCACAAGGCAGCAGATATGAAAGCACCAAGAAACCATTCAGTGAGTTGCTAATCACACTAGAAACACATTAAGAGTGAAACTCAGTGTCCACACGGCTCTCAGCAGACAGACACTTCAGTGAAGGAAAATCACCATCTCCTCTGTGGTGGGGGCCAGGGAAGTTGGGGTTTGGGGGAAGGCAAGTCTAGCTTGATGTAAAGCCAAAGGAATGGGCACCGTGACCTGGGAAGGCCCCATCTCGTCCTAGGATGCTCTCATATCACTGGGTGGTGTGGTGGTGCACGCGTGTTCAGTCGTGTCCGATTCTTTGTGACCCCATGAACTGTAGCTCACCAAGCTCCTCTGTCCATGGGATTTTCCTGGCAAGAATACTTATTACTGGGACCAGTTCCCAAATGCCCAAGCATCACCCTTGACTTCTGCGCTTCCCTTCCCTTCCAGCCAACTCCAAACTGCCATCAACTGCACTCTCTGATCTCTCTCAGATCCCTCCACCTCTCCCCATCCACAGGGCTTCTCTTCATCAAGGTCTCCGTTATTCTTTCCCTACCTCTAATTGTGCCCTTCCTCCAATCCTTTCTCCATATTGTGGCTGAAAAGAAAATCGGCTTTCACCTCTTTACTAAAAGATCTCCAAGTGTTACATAAAATATCTTCAGGATATAGCTTAAACATCATAGTACTGCCTGCAGAGCCCTTCAGCATCTCACTGATTTTCCTTCGCTGAAGTGTCTGTCTGCTGAGAGCTGTGTTGTCACTGAGTTTCACTCTTAATGTGTTTCTAGTGTTTCTAGTGTGATCTGCAGTTCCCTAAACTCCATGCTTTCTCTTGCCACGGAGCCTTAGCACGTGCTATTCTCTATGGCCTGACCTCTCTACTAGATTCCCTTCACACTCCTCAGTTTGCTGCCTCTATCTTCAGCATGCATATCACCTCCTCTAATAAGTCACCCGCCCCCGTCCCCACCCAGGCTCCCACGGCACCCGTGATCTCTATCACAGCACCTCCCATCATACATTACAGCTCTACCTATTTACTCTTCCATCTCCCCCACCAGGCTGCAAGTTCTAGAAATGCCAGGAATGTCTCTTTTTCTAAAGCACTGTGTTCCCAGTACTTGCCATAGTATACAGGGGCGCACAGTCTGTTTGTTCAATGAATGAATAAGTAGATGAATCCACAGCTTTGTAAGTTTGGCACTGAAAAGGGCACTAACCCTCCAATTCCTCTGCCTGTATTTAGAGTGGGTAGAGTTATGCCACTTTTAATCATTATGGCATCACAACCCCTGATGTCTACCTGTCAGAATTCAAGTGTTCTGCCTGCTTCCATCAGTGACCTCAGAAAACATGGAGGTGATCCAAGGTCTCCCAGTGCACACTCACCTGGGTGAATCAGGCAGGAGTCACATTCATTCTCCTCGTTCCTGCAGCACGGGATGGTATAACCCACCACTTCCTTCTTTCCAGGGCACTCACATTTAATCTGATCATATTCACAGCACTCCCGACACATGATATTCCACTCGGCTCCAGGGCAGGCTTCATTGATGACTGTGTACTCTGAAACAGAAAGCAGCAAGTGAGGATGGGGGGCCTGGCCGGAATGGGAAAGCCCCAGAAGTACTCTACTGCCAAGAAGCACCTTGCCCTGGAACCTGCCCGAAGGATGTTCAAAACCATCCAGTGGGGCACAGGAGAAATTTGTTATTTCAAATTTCAAAGGTGCTATTCATTTCTATTTTTAATAAAAAAGAAATCATGTTTTATCAATATAGAATCTAAGTGGATTAACACACATGCACATAAATAACAAAAAGCATACATTTCCTGAGTGTCTATGTTTATTTCTATTTTTGCTAGAGTATATCAGACCACTGTTTACAGCTACACAGGTTGTGCACTGCACAATTCCAAAAGGAACCATCCAACTGGACAACTGCACAGCACAGTCCAGGCATTGGGGCCGTCAGGAAAGTCTGGTGACCACTCTCTAGGCTAGTTCTATCAAGTACAAGGCTGAATGCCCAGTAGAGACCATGGCATTTCCTCCAAACTTGGCTCCTGGATTTTGCAGCAAACCATTTTTATGGTATCTTCAAAGCTAAAACCAGCAGAAAAGACAAAAAGTATCTTAATTAGTATGTTTGGGAGAATTTCAATGTTTTATAAGAGTGAACTCATTGGCAGAACTTCATTCAATCCCTCAATACAACTGAGTGTTCTTTCCCATGAGAAAGCAGTACTCCTTTCTGGATAGAATTTCTTTCTTTTTTCCTAAAATATATCTTAGGTAAATGAAAAGGAAAAACCATCTGGCAAAAACTATAAGAGTAATCAGTTGGTGGTTGCCCAGAGGAATCCAGGGTAAGAAACAAGACCTCACTTTGATTTCCTTTTCCTCCTGTCCCAACTCTCTAGTCCTAAAAAATTTTGCACTAAGATGACTGAATCAGAAATAGGTCAGATAGGAAATGGCATTGTCTCTACTTGGCATTCAGCCTTGTACTTGATAGAACTGGCCTAGAGAGTGGTCACCAGACTTTTCCGACGGCCCAAATGCCTGGCTGTGCTGTGCAGCTATGCAGGTGGGTGGTTCCTTTTGGGATTGTGCAGTGCACAACCTGTGTCGCTGTAAGCAGTGGTCTGATATACTCTAGCAAAAATAGAAATAAACATAGACACTCAGGAAATGTATGCTTTTTGTTATATGTATGCTTTTTGTATGCTTCCTCAAATAGCAGATATTTGAGGAAGAAAACAAATCGGGCTTCCCTGTGAAGGCTTCCCTAAAGACCCCAGGCCAGGATCCTCATCAAACTTTGCAGACCCATGTAAACCAACTCTAAAATCTATGGTGGCTTCTAACCTCTTAAATTTCATAACTTAGTTTTCTGTTTTCCTTCCCTAAATTTGGAAGTCTGACAAAGAGTAGATCATTCTTAATTTGCCAAGTAGAGTCATATAGAAAAACTCTTACCATCTTCGCTCGGCCTCTGGTCATAAGAACATTCTAGCATCATAGAAAGGAACCACTTGCATGATAAGGGACAGTTTCTTAGAACGAATACATGCAGTTTTATGAAAAAAATCCCTCATTGCTTTTCCACAAACACTGGTAGGGCAGCAAAGACCTTCACCCTGGCATTTGGGAACAAGTGGCATCGATCACTATGATATTGTCATCGCTGCAATTTTGTTTCCTGAACTATTCTGGGAGCTCCTCTAGGACACACTAGAACTTACTCAGCTGAGCTTCTCATGTTTCTGATTTTGGTGGGATGAAATGAATACTTTTTAAAATCTAGAAGAGAATTTAATGGTTAAAAGTGAAGGGAAGTAAAGGAAAACATAGGAGTAAGTCTCCATGATGCTTGACTTGGTATGATCTTGGATTCTTAGGCATGACACGAAAAACAACAAAAGATAAACAGACAAACCGGACTCGTCGAAACTAGAAACTTTTGTGCAACACAGTGCGTTCTTACGAAAGTGAAAGGACAACTTAAAAATGGGGGGAGATTTTGCAAATCATATATCTGATAAGGATTTAATATCCAGAATATATAAAAGACCCCTTCAACTCAACCACAAAAAATGAAACAACCCAATTTTAAAATGGGCAAATGACATGAATAGACATTTCTCCAAAGAAAATATACAAATGGCCAATAAACGCGTGAAAAGATGCTCAACACCACAAATCATTAGGGAACTGAAAATCAAAGGCACAACAAGATAACACCTTACACATACTTCAGTTCAGTTCAGTCGCTCAGTCGTGTTTGACTCTTTGCAACCCATGAATCACAGCACGCCAGGCCTCCCTGTCCATCACCAACTCCCGGAGTTCACTCAGACTCACGTCCATTGAGTCAGTGATGCCATCCAGCCATCTCATCCTCTGTCATCCCCTTCTCCTCCTGCCCCCAATCCCTCCCAGCATCAGAGTCTTTTCCAATGAGTCAACTCTTCGCATGAGGTGGCCAAAGTCCTGGAGTTTCAGCTTTAGCATCATTCCTTCCAAAGAAATCCCAGGGCTGATCTCCTTCAGAATGGACTGGTTGGATCTTCTTGCAGTCCAAGGGACTCTCAAGAGTCTCTCCAACACCACAGTTCAAAAGCATCAGTTCTTCGGCGCTCAGCCTTCTTCACAGTCCAACTCTCACATCCATACATGACTACAGGAAAAACCATAGCCTTGACTAGACGGACCTTTGTTGGCAAAGCTCTCTCACATGACCAGAAGCTGGCAGAAACCTCATCTGATTTGTCCACCATAGATAGGGATGGGCCTGGCATGCAAGAGACACTGGACAAATCCTTGCTGAATGAATCAGCCTCCACTCTAGAGCTTCAACAGTCAAGAATTTTCATCCAGTGGGTCAGAGCGATGAGCCAGGAGAGCTTGTTCTGCTCAATAATTTGCTGATATCAAACAGGGGCAGTTTCCCTCCCATGATGAAGGGTGTAGAACAACTGGCCTAGGTTATCTAACTTGGGTCCCAATCCCTTGGCGCCAGCCTCTGCCTTGTCCAGCCATATGATTTCTCAACTCTCTGAACATCTGACATGCCTGTGGGGTGTGGCTCATGTCTTACCCCTCCCTTTGCTCATCTGAGGGCAAGTACTCCATCCTTCCAGGTTTTCTAAGAATTTACAAATATTGATGACTCCTGGGGGACACTGACAGAATAAAAATTACTTGCAACTTTTGTAAGTCTTGTACTTTTATAAATGTGGAAAGCCAAGCAAGGTTTGCTCCACTGCAGTAGAGGGTGGAGCCTGTTTTTCCTAAAGCAGCAGGCTAGTCCAGCCATGGAATACTGTGGGCCTCTCTTTACCCAAGAAATTAATTTCCTAAAATGCCTTCACTGGCATTTCTCTTTATTTCAATGAACAAGTCCACTCTGCCCCCACCCCCCCCCCCCGCCCCCGGCACATACATTAATTTCATAGGTACGGTCCAGAATATTGTATCGTCTTAGCCAAAGGGAATGACCCCAGGGAAGTCCATTTCTATACTGTCTGCCAAGTCAGCCAGCTGGCTCCTTCCCAAGCAGTCTGTCTGGAAGACAGAAAAACAGCCCCAAAGATGTACATATCTTAACCTTCAAGACCAATGAAAATGTGACCTCACATGACAACAGGAATTTTGCCAATGTGACTAATTTAAGGATCCTGAAATGGGGAGAGAATGGGGGCTTGTCCAGGTAGGGCAAATGTAATCTCAAGGATCTTTATAAACGGGAGGCAGGAGGGTCAGTCAGAATAGAGTGTGACAACAGCAGCATTAGACAGATCAGAGTGCTGTGCTTTCGACATAGAAGAAGGGACCACAGCTGAAAGAACACAGGCAGCCTGCAGAAGCTGGACAAGGAAAGGAAACGGCTTCTCCCCGAGCATCCAAAGAATGCAGGCCTGCCATCACCCTGATTTTGGCCTCCTAAGGCTCACTGTAGACCACTGAGCTCCAGAACTGTACAAAAATACAACTGCACTGTTTTAAGTCACTAAGTTTGTGGTAATGTTACATCATCCACAGGGAACTTAACACACTGTGTCTTCTCAAAAGACAGGTTAACCCAAGGCCAGTCTTTTAACCATTCCGGTCCTCAGTTTTCCCACTGAGCACAGTGCCAAGACTGTGGGTGAACTGATGAGTTCATTCTTTCATCCCACAAGTGTTTACTGAGCATCCACCACGTCCCAGGTAGGAGGCTGAGTGCTGGGATACAAGGGAGAGAAGAACAGACACCATTCCCATGGAGTTTCATAGGGGAGCAGATGTTGAATGAACTCACAGCCTCATAGAGGAGTAGACATTGGATAAAGGACCTCACAAACAGAGGATCACTCACCGTGACGAGGAAATATGCAACGCAAAGAGAACAAATGGATGGTCATGGAGGGATATTAGCACCACATCTACAGGACTACAGGGTTCAGTTCAGTTCAGTTCAGCTCAGTCACTCAGTCGTGTCCAACTCTTTGCGACCTCATGAACCACAGAACGCCAGGCCTCCCTGTCCATCACCAACTCCTGGAGTTCACTCAAACCCATGTCCTTTGAGTCAGTGATGCCATCCAACCATCTCATCCTCTGTTGTCCCCTTCTCCTCCTGCCCTCAATCTTTCCCAGCATTAGGGTCTTTTCCAATGAGTCAGCTCTTCACATCAGGCGGCCAAAGTATTGGAGTTTCAGCTTCAGCATCAATCCTTCCAATGAATATTCAGGAATGATTTCCTTTAGGATGGACTGGTTGGATTTCCTTGTAGTCCAAGGGACTCTCAAGAGTCTTCTCCAATACCACAGTTCAAAAGCATCAATTCTTCGGTGCTCAGCTTTCTTTACAGACCAACTCTCACATCCATACATAACCATTGGAAAAACCATAGCCTTGACTAGACAGACCTTTGTTGGCAAAGTAATGTCTCTGCTTTTCAATATGCTGTCTAGGTTGGCCATAACTTTCCCTCCAAAGAGTAAGCGTCTTTTAATTTCATGGCTGCAATCACCATCTGCAGTGATTTGGGAGCCCCAAAAATTAAAGTCTGACACTGTTTCCACTGTTTCCCCATCCATTTCCCATGAAGTGATGGGACCAGATGCCATGATCTTCGTTTTCTGAATGTTGAGCTTTAAGCCAACTTTTTCACTCTCTTTCACCTTCATCAAGAGGCTCTTTAGTTCTTCACTTTCTGCCATAAGGGTGGTGTCATCTGCATATCTGAGGTTATTGATATTTCTCCCGGCAATCTTGATTCCAGCTTGTGTTTCTTCCAGCCCAGCATTTCTCATGATGTACTCTGCATATAAGTTAAATAAGCAGGGTGATAATATACAGCCTTGATGTACTCCTTTTCCTATTTGGAACCAGTCTGTTGTTCCATGTCCAGTTCTAACTATTGCTTCCTGACCTGATACAGATTTCTCAAGAGGCAGGTCAGGTGGTCTGGTATTCCCATCTCTTTCAGAGTTTTCCACAGTTTATTGTGATCCACACAGTCAAAAGCTTTGGCATAGTCAATAAAGCAGAAATAGATGTTTTTCTGGAACTCTCTTGCTTTTTCCATGATCCAGTGGATGTTGGCAATTTTCTCTCTGGTTCCTCTGCCTTTTCTAAAACCAGCTTGAACATCAGGAAGTTCATCGTTCACGTATTGCTGAAGCCTGGCTTGGAGAATTTTGAGCATTACTTTACTAGCATGTGAGATGAGTGCAATTGTGCGGTAGTTTGACCATTCTTTGGCACTGCCTTTCTTTGGGATTGGAATGAAAACTGACCTTTTCCAGTCCTGCGGCCACTGCTGAGTTTTCCAAATTTGCTGGCATATTGAGTGCAGCACTTTCAGAGCATCATCTTTCAGGATTTGAAATAGCTCAACTGGAATTCCATCACCTCCACTAGCTTTGTTCGTAGTGATGCTTTCTAAGGCCCACTTGACTTCACATTCCAGGATGGCTGGCTCTAGGTCAGTGATCACACCATAAGGGGGGTTAAATAAGATAACAAATAAAAATCTATCATTTCCCAAGAAAAGGTCACTGCCCAGGAACATGGAAGTGAGGGAGGAGACAGGGCTAATGGTGTTACTGACTCGGCCCCCCTAAGTCCATCACCCTACTTCTCACCTGGCTGGAAAAGAGACAGGAACGTGCCCCAAACGTATATGTAAGAAATAAACAGGTAAGTTGATTAAGAAATATTCTATGAGAAATATTTAAAGTTGATCAGCTGAAGAGATCTGAAAATACAATAAGCAGACAAAAACAATCTCCTGGACTTTTCCTCCTCCATTTGTGACAACGGGCAAAGGGCACACTGGTCATTTGGCTTCTGATCTCCTGGAGGAGGAAATGGCAACCTACTGCAGTATTCCTGCCTTGAAAATGTCATGGACAGAGGATTCTGGTGGGCTACAGTCCATGGGGTCACGAAGACATGCATGCATAAACGTACAAACTTCAGGGAATTTCAATATGATGCTAAAAGCCAGTTACAAAAACTAGGATTTAAAGAAACATGAACAGCGGAAAAGCAACTGAAGGTTTTCCTGCATGTATGCTAAAGCATTTTAATATTTGTTTAGCTAAAGTGTTTTTATATTGTTCATGCAATTTAATTTTAAAAACGATCCAGAAAAATGGGTAATATTTTCTTGTAAGTTAAAATGAGTTACTCTGACCTCTTCACTTTATCAGTGAGGAAAAGAGCTAAGTAGGAAATAAGCAAAGAGAAACTCCAAAGACATTTTTTTAGGGAATTCTGAGAAGAAAGGGAGGCCTGCAGAATTTCAGGCTTAGGGAAGACATGAGCAAGCCTGCTGCTGAGGGCAAAATAGGCCAGGACAACCTCCAGTTTTTTGGGTAACAAAGGTTACTTTGCTGTCCACATTTAAGAACAAAGCCTTACTGGTTGTCTAACCTAGGGATTGGTAAATGGTTTTTGTAAAGAGGCAGGTACATTTTTCTTGGCATTTTAACTTTATCTTTTTAATTTTTTATTAATTTTTGTTGGAGTATAGTTGCTTTCCAATGTTGTCTTAGTTTGTGGGTCACGTGGTCTCTGTGGCAACTACTCAATAGAAAATAGCCACAGATAATATATAAACAGATGTGCATGACAGTGTTTCAATAAAACTTTATTTACAAAACAACAAGAAAAAAAGAACAGTCTTATTAAACCACAAATGAGTTTTATTCTGCCAGTGCTTCCTAGGAAATAAGTACAAACTAAGCATCAAGAACTCACAGAGCACCACCTGGAATCATCCAAGGCACCAAAGAGTCAAGCACGTGCCCATAATCACATAGCAAAATTGAACTCACAAAGTTCCGGGCATATTATACATTCATTCATTTATCTGAACTCTTCCATTGGATAAAGTTTTTTTTTTTTTTTTATAAAACACTCTATGAAAAGTGAAAGTGTTAGTCGCTCAGTCATGTCAGACTCTTTGTGACCTCAGAGACTATAGCCCACTAGGCTCGTCTCTCCATGGAATTCTATAGGCAAGAATACTGGAGTGGTTTGCCATTCCCTTCTCCAAGAGGGTCTTCTTGACCCAGGGATGCATTGCAGGCAGATTCTTTACCATCTGAGCCACCAGAGAAACCCATAAAAGACCTTATACTGTAATAGAAAAGATTTCTTGTGAAAGCATCAAAAAATAAAATTATACATAAAGAAAAAGTATTCAGAAATAACTTACCATTCAATTGTCATCTTTTAATTAACATATACATTCACACATAGACGCTAAAAGATGTGTACAGTCTTCTTAACCTCTCAAAACTGGTAACCTATTATATTTTTGGTTTTCTTTAGAAACTGCTTTATTTCTTTACTTCAGTCATGAACATCTTCTCTTGACCTTGAGTAGTCCTGAGAAGTGATTTTAAATTGCTGCATCATTATTTTGTGTGGACAAGTGCTTCTCTTTCCTCTTTTTTTTTTTTTTTTTTTCGTAAATCAGGGTAAACAAATATCCAGAGAGTTGCAGAGTATTGGGTTGGCCAAAAGTTCATAAAATTTTACGGAAAAACATAAACAAATTTTTTGGCTGACTCAATACTTCGGTATCACAGGCTTTGCCCAAGCCCTTCCTCAGGGGCAGCCCCCATGAGTGGAGATTTCACTTACAATGGTCCAGCTCTGCTTTTTCCAGAATTCACGCTGGAAAACACAAGACACTTAACCTCTCAGTTCTGTTTTATTCATGCAAACACCAAGGCAGTGCCGACTGACTGGCACAGGTTCTGCTTTTGCTTATTTTAAATTTTATTTATTTATTTATTTTTGGTTGCGCTGGGTCTTCGTTGCTGCTCAGGCTCTTCTCTCCTTGCGGTGAGCAGGGGCCACTCCCCAGTTGCCGTGCACGGCTTCTCACTGCGGCAGTCTCTCATTGCAGCATGGGCTCTGGGGCACGAGGGCTTCAGTAGTTGCGGCCCCCGGGCTGTAGGGAATAGGTTCAGTAGTCGTAAAGCACGGGCTTAGATGCTCCACAGCGTGTGGGATCTTTCCAGATTAGGGACTGAACCCATGTCTCCAGCATTGGCAGGCGGATTATTTACCACTGAGCCACCAGGGAAGCCCAGGTTCAGTTTTTATAGATGTGGTGAAAAAGATGAATGAATGAGTGAGAGAAGCTGGCTGTCCTCAGGGCCTTCGGCATTATTTTCACAGCCTGGCAGCTAGCGTTAAGGCTCTCCAACACTGATATATTTCTCCTGCTGACAAGACGGAGAACACTTAATCCCTCAAACAACCAGGGCTTAACTCCACAGAAGGGCAGAAGGGGCAATGGAGTCCCCACAGCATCATCTCTGAGTAGCACACTTTCAACACCAGGTTTCAAGGAAGTAAGCTGACACAGTAACTGTTCAGGCGAATCTGAAAAAAGTCAGAGACTTCTTGATGAAAATGTGAGTTGGCCTGTTCCATATATGATGTCGGTTGTCAGACCAAAGGCCCAGGCTGAGGCCACCCCAGAAGGTGGCAAAGAAAGGGGCTTTCATCAAGGGCTCACTCCTCTTTGATGTTAGAATATGCCTTTGTCTCCACTTAAAAACCCCACAGCCCTCCCCTCTAACCACATTTAATGAAAATCTCTACTGAGTGTTTTGCTGTCCTTCACATTATAAACCTAAGACCAGAAGGGGAAAAAAAAAAAAAAAAGATGTAGGAATCATAGTCCTACACTTAGGCAGCTTGGGCTGCCCTCTCATCCCCACTCACTCCCCCACCTCCTCTCAGGCTCTCTGAACTCCCCCTATTGATTTCTAACACAGTACATTCCTAACCACCTGAAGGTTTGACCGCCCACTCCATGGGGCTGATGACAGATGCCAGGCAAATCCCAGATGGAAATGCTGTGAGTCAGGGGCGATGGAATGGTTACTAGGGCTCTTGATGACTCAATATCTCCTGTGACTTTGAAAACCCTCCCACCACCAGTGACTCTCAGTCCCAGCCTGGCTGGATTCCTACCCTCAGTTGACCTTGGTCTTCCCCTTCTCATAGCTCCTCTTGGTAATAAGATAATGATAGCTGGAAAGTCAACACGTTCATCATCCCCTTTGGGTATCAGGAGTGATAAGTCTTTTAACAGACTCCCTAGAAATCTAGTTTGCAGGCCTTAGTACATTGGGGAGGAAAGGGAAGCAAAAATCAATTTGTCACTTTCTTCCCCTCTTCATCCTTTATTAAGCACACTGCTCCACTCTGTCATGTCTCATTCATTGTCCCCTCTCCCTGGGTCCCAGCCCCCACAAGAACGTATCCAAGCCTTTGAAAGAAACCAGTTCACTGAATCCTCAGAGCCACCCTTCAAAGTAAGTATCATTTTCTTCATTTAACAGATGAGGACACTCAGGAACAGAATGGTAAATAAACTGTCCTAGGTGGCAAGCTTTCAGGTGAAAAAGCCAGCTCTTTCTAGGGCCAAAGTCTTATTCTTTTCAACACAATACTTTGATTCTCGACAGTTCACAACTTTGACTTTACAGATCAAGAATGCATCACTGGTGAAGTGAACACACTTGGGAATCAGATTACTCAAATTTTAATACTGAATCTGCCTCTCATTTATGCTGCTGGACAATCACAAACAAGACATCTTGCTGTGGCATTTTCCTCAAATCTCAAGAGAATGGATGTAGACTGATGGGGTTGTTAATGTCACTGCAGTTAAAGAGGCAATAAGCATAAAGTGCTTTGGAAGAAAAATTGCGTGTTTGTTGAGACATTACCATTATTCACTGTAGAATTAAAACAATCAACAGATAAAGAAGATACGGTGCATACACATGTTGGAATATTCAGTTCAGTTCAGTCACTCAGTCGTGTCCGGCTCTTTGCAACCCCATGAATCGCAGCACACCAGGCCTCCCTGTCCATCACCAACTCCCAGAGTTCACTCAGACTCACGTCCATCGAGTCAGTGATGCCATCCAGCCATCTCATCCTCTGTCGTCCCCTTCTCCTCCTGCCCCCAATCCCTCCTAGTATCAGAGTCTTTTCCAGTGAGTCAACTCTTCGCATGAGGTGGCCAAAGTACTGGAGTTTCAGTTTTAGCATCATTCCTTCCAAAGAAATACCAGGGCTGATTTCCTTCAGAATGGACTGGTTGGATCTCCATGCAGTCCAAGGGACTCTCAAGAGTCTTCTCCAACACCACAGTTCAAAGACATCAATTCTTCGGTACTCAGCCTTCTTCATAGACCAACTCTCACATCCATACATGACCACAGGAAAAACCATAGCCTTGACTAGATGAACCTTTGTTGGCAAAGTAATGTCTCTGCTTTTGAACATGCTATCTAGGTTGGCCATAACTTTCCTTCCAAGGAGTAAGCGTCTTTTAATTTCAATATTACTCAGCCATAAAAAAGAATGAAATAATGCCATTTGCAGCAATATGGATGGACTTAGAAATTTTTACACGAAGAAAGTCAGACAGAGAAAGAAAAAATATATATCACTTATATGTTGAATCTAATAAAAAATGATACAAATGAAGTTTTCTTACAGAACAGAAACAGACTCCCAGACCTGGAAATCAAATCTATGGTTACCAAAGGGGAAACATGGGGGGAAGTGATAAATTAGGAGACTGGGGTTAATGTATACACACTACTATATATAAAACAGATAGTGAACAAGGACTTACTGTACAGCACAAAGAACTCTACTCAGAATTCTGTAATAACCTATATGGGAAAAGAATCTGAAAAAGAATGTGTGTGTATATATATATATGTATCTGACTCACTTTGCTGTACATTCTAATATACTCTAATGAAGTATAGTTGATTTACAATATTGTGTTAGTTTCAGGTTGTAAATCAACAACTATATTCCAAAAAAAATTTTTTTAAGCCATCACATGTGTGGCTAAGATACAGATGGCTAGGGGAACAAGAGGGGTGAGTAACTGTCTCCCTCAGAGGCCCACACATACATGGCATTTCAAGCAGTCTGTTCTTGTTTCTATCATGGCATTCTGAGTTCCTCCCCCTTGCTTTTAGATTTCCTAATCTCTTCTCTCTAAAACCTCCTCTTCAGACACCTATTTAAATAGGACATACCTCACCTCCTGCTGCTTCTCTTCTAGGAATAGAAATTCTGCATCTATAGCCAAAGGGAATGAAGCCCAAACTTGAGCATCTTGGAAGGGCCCCAAGTTGCCATTATCCTCAACAACTGTGCTAGAAATCCCTCGCACAGAAAGACAGCTGCTTCTGGGTTATTTCCAACACTGCAATATGAGCTGAATAGATCTTATTTTTTTAATTAGCATTGGCTACTAAAAATTTTTTAATAATGCACCTAAAAGTTCCTGGCCATAGAACCCAGCAAATATTATTCAAGCAAAGCATTAGAATATATAAATTAAGAAACAATAAAACTTGGGAATTCCCTGACAGTCCAGTGGTTAGGACTCTGAGCATTCACTGCAGAAGGTGCAGGTTCAATCCCTGGTCAGGTAACTAAGATCCCACAAGCTGCACGACACAGACAAAAATATATAAATATTTTTAAAAGTAATACAAGAAAAGATATTTCCTTAAGAAAACAATAACACTTATGCTTACCCTAAAAATCTAATCTGGATTTCCTCAGACATAAGAATTCTACAAACAATCCCACCTGTTCCCCAATCCTCCACATGTTTAAAACCTTCTTTCTGAGCCAGAGTCTGCCAGGGCTCTATGGGGGCCTTGGTCAACCACATCTATCCCTTTGCCAGGAGCCTCCAGAGTCAGTGTTACTGTGTTCACGTTCAGGTTCACTGATGCCAAGCAGAAGCAGATGGCCAAGAGCCGATGTCAGGTTGAACGAGGGTGATGCGTTTATAATGGTATGTCCTATGGTTCACTAAGCCCTAAGCTGGCAGCAGCTTCATGCAGGCTAGTCCTCATTATAGCTGCCTCCCCCAGCTCTACAAGCTTGAACAAGATGAAGGGGAACTTCTTTTGGCCTGAGGATTCCTGGCTGGCTCTACCCTTGAATCACAACAGGTGGCCATGGGCACCATCTCATGTTTGGGAGACAACATCACTGACCCAGAATCCCCCACTCTGCAAGACTCCAGCCCCTCAAATCCCTGCAAGAATCCAGCACATGGACAAACTTAGGCATGTGGAAGGCATTTCACCCTAAGGTTGGAAGGCAGATGCATGATAAAAGCAAGGGGAGAAAGCAAGTCTCAGAGAAATAAACATACGGTGAATCTTTAGGAGATTTTTTTTTCTGACACAGAGTCACAGGTGACAGATGACTAGGATAGGACTGTGCACCAAGATGAAGTGAGCCTGAAAAGGACCATGTAAATTCCAGCCTACTAAAGACAGAATACCCAATACTTCTCTTTCTTAATTCCTTCTGTGCTAGTGGGAAAAATACTAGAAAAGAGAAGAGCAGAAGATGACTTTAATTTCCTGAGTACTCCTTTTTGCAAAGCATTATACTGAATAGGCTCTCTCTCTCTCTCTCTTTTTTTTTTTTTTTTTGGCCATGCCATGTGGCATGCAGGATCTTAGTTCCTCAACCAGGGATCGAACCCTCACCCCCTGCAGTGAAAGCTCAGTCTTAACCACTGGACCACCGAGATATTGTCACACTGAATGAAGTAAGCCAGATAGAGAAAGACAAATACCATATGATATCACTTATATGTAGAAACTAAGAACAAGGTGACAAATGAATTGATCTACAAAATAGAATTACAGATGTAGAAAATAAACTTATGGTCACTAAAGGGTAAGGAGGAGGGAGGGTAAATTGGAAGGGAGGGATAAATCAAAGATTGGGATTGACACATAGACACTACTATATATAAAATGGATAACTAAAAAGGACCTTCTCTATATCACAGGGAACTCTAGTCAACACTCTGTAATGGCCTATATGGGGAAAAAATCTAAAAAAGAGTGGATATGTGTACATGTGTAGCAGATTCATTTTGCTGTCCACCTGAAGCTAACACATTATAAATCAACTGTAGTTGGTTTTCTCTTTCTAACTTCACTTCACTCTGTATGACAGACTCTAGGTTCATCTACATCATTACAAATGACTCAATTTATTCCTTTTTATGGCTCAGTGCTATTCCAGAGCCTGCTATATAGCACAGGGAGCTCAGCTCAGTGCTCTGTGATTACCTAGAGGGATGGGATGGGGAAGGTGAAGTGAGGCTCAAGAGGGACAGGGCATAAGTACACATATAGCGATTCATGCTGTTATAGAGCAGAAACCAACATGACATTGTAAAGCAATTATACTCCAAATGAAAATAAATTAAAAAAAACAATAATAAATCAACTATATCCCAATAATAATTTAAAAGTAAATAGGTTATCTCATGTGTGTGTGTTAGTCGCTCAGTCATGTCCAACTCTTTGCAAAGCCATGGACTGCAGCCCCCCAGGCTCCTCTGTCCATGGAATTCTCCAGGCAGGAATACCGAAGTGGGTCGCCATTCCCTTCTCAAACTCAAATAAAGACACTATTATTCTCAGTGTACAGGTTGGAAGGTTGTAAGGCCACATGAAAGAGGTTAAGTAATTTTTCAAGAAAAGAGCCACAAATGATGGAGGCAGGATTCAAACTCTGGCCCATGTTTTAAACCATAATACTCTACACCCCATGTTTATACATATCCATCCATATACACACATAAGTGTATACATAACTATATCTATTTCCTAAAGGAAATCAATCCTGAATATTCATCGGAAAGACTGATGCTGAAGCTGAAGCTCCAATACTTTGGCCACCTGATGCTCAGAGCTGACACATTGGAAAAGATCCTGATGCTGGGAAAGATTGAAGGCAGGAGGAGAAGGGGACGACAGATGATAAGATGGTTGGATGGCATCATCGACTCAATGGACATGAGTTTGAGCAAGCTCCAGGAGACAGTGAAGGACAGGGAAGCCTGGTGTGCTGCAGTCCATGGGGTCACAAAGAGTCAGACACAACTGAGCAACTGAACAACAACAACCATACCTATACTTTTATTTTTCTGTATGCATGTATATTCAAACTTGAACACATCCATACTAAGATATCCGCAGCAAAAACGAAATACATACAATGGCCAGGAAGAGCTAAATCTTTGCTGAGAAGGCTATGGATTGGGCAGAAAACCCTTAAAAGGAAGAGCTGCTTCATTCCTTATCCATTGCCACTGTAGTCATCCAATCTGAAACAAGTCTGGGCAGAGACAGGAGGCAGGCAACGGGAGGGCTAAGGGAGAAACTGTGTTGCATGCCAACAAGAACAATATTTAGGAAAGGGAGGAATAAAGCTGTTCCCAGAAACAGCAAACAAGGGGTTGATGAACAGCTCAAACTCACGTGCTGTCTCTATGGGATACAGCACCAGTGTAAACAGCCCAGACCGCTTCCGGGTTGTAAAAATCAGGATCATGGTGCCTGAGCTATACCCAAACTAGCAGACAGGAGGGTAAATAAGAAAAGATTGGAGACAAAGCAACATGTGTGTTGAGATCGGGGGAGGTTAATGAATGGACTTGGATCTTGAACTCAATGTTCCCAGGAGCTAGAAGGATGCTCGAATATTCTCCTCATTTTTGAGGTGGGGACAGTGTAACTGTCACCAAGGTTACAACCTAAGTGGGGAACTCAAGTCACAGCTCTTACCACTCCCTGGGACTGTCACATCACCACGTGCACCTTAATCAGAGTCACACCTCATTCCACCCAATGATCCCAGGGCAATCACATTACTGTGAGCACCTTGTAGGTCAAGAATAAGCTTTCTTGGTGAACTACGCAGGTCGATGCTGGTGAGGACTTTTATCACAACAACAGGGCCGGGATCACCCCGACGGTTCTTTCAACGACTCAGCAAGTGTGAAGTGAGCAGACAACAGACTTCCTGCCTGTCTCTCAGCAGAAGGCCGAAGAGACGCTCCAATTTTATAGATTTTCAAATTCCCTTCTTACCTTGTCCTCCATAATGGTGAGAGAGATATTCTTCAATGTTTTATCCATTATGAACAAGAGACCTGAAAAAAACTGTGTTCCATAGAGTGCCAAATCCACTGATGGTATAAGGTCTGACATGAAAAGAGGTTCTGCAGCTGAACAACCTTTTAAATGCTAGTAATAGCTTGCTTTATTGTAGGGCTTTGCTGAGTCTATAATATTCTTTGTACCAAGTTAATTCCCACATTCCCCAAACTTATTTTACCATGACATCCTAGGTTTTATTATTTCTGCTGAATATCCTTTAATATTAGTATCTCATGAAACCTACTTTGGAAAACACCAGGCTAGACCATGACCTCTCTCAACAGATTACAAGTGTCTTTAGGAAAAGGACTGGTCTCATTCATCCTGCTATCTCTAGATAGTTTGTTGAATAAATATATGAATGCAGACATATCAGGCATATGTGATTTCCAGGGTCAGGTTATTTGTGACAAAGACTGCTGTTAGAAATGGCTCCTGCTATGACCTTTAGGAGTCTATTTTACAGGGAATCCATTGGGTCCACTTCTGTTGTTGTTTAGCCACTCAATCGTGTCTGACTCTTTGCGACCCCAAGACCTGTAGCCTGCCAGGCTCCTCTGTCCATGGGATTTCCCAGGAAAGAATACTGAAGTGGGTTGCCATTTCCTCCTCCAGGAGATCTTCCTGACCCAGGGATCAAACTTGAGTCTCCTGCATTGGCAGGTGGATTCTATACCACTGAGCCACAAGGGAAGCCCCAGTTGGGTCCATTACTGCTAAATATATTTTGCTTTTTGTGTCTTACAGTTTGTATCTCATTTCCATGAAGACTTGAATATTCACTTGTTCTGTTCCACCAGTGAATTGGCCAGGGGAGCCAGGTTTGCAGAGAAAGGAGGCTGAACATCACTTAGAAGCAAGCAGTCAACCACCCAGTGGGAGGCAGAAAGCCAAACAAGAAGTAAGGCAATAAAGATTCTTTATACCAGCCAAGCCCTCCCTTCTGCTTGCATCCCAGGTGAGGAAGTCGTATATTAAAACATGGGAATAGATGCTACCAGCTAGAAGCTAAGCTCAGGCAACTTGTCCTGGGCTTCCTAGATGTTCTCCACCATCACCACTGACTTCCAAAGTGGGGTCGCACAATATAGGGGATTAACTGATCATCTTCAAAGGAATCCTATGAAGTAAATGGGCACAGAACTGGGTTTGAAAAACTGATACTTCAGTTCGCCAGAGTTCTCAAATGATTTGATTTGAAGCAAACCAGGCCAACATCCCTCCTCCACCCAGTGGTTTTCCACTAAGCTAGATGGAAATTTATTTTAACCAATCATAAATTCAGCTTATGAGGACACTTGCTGCACCTCCCCATGAGCTAAAGTTGCCTGAATGTGTTCCTCACTCTGTTCTGGCAGCAGCAGCCCTGGTTTTCCAATCACCAAACCAACTGACCAGACTTCTACTTACCGACACTCGCTGCCAAACCACTAACTCAGCCCCCTGAAACAACCAGAGTCTCGGAGAGGGCAGTGATAAAGATGCCTACACTGCAGGGATAAAGGCATGTCCCCAACTCCAGAGGCAGAAGGGTGACAGAAACATGTGTCTTCATTTGGGCTCTCTTAACCACTCAACAAAAGACTCAAAAGACAGCAGATCCTCATTCAAGGTTGGAATGAACTGGTTAAAATCCATCTCAGTATTAATGGAGGGAGGCTGCATCTCCATCCCCTGCAATATCCATCAGCTGTGTTATGCCAAAAAAAGAAGAAAGAAAAATGCCTCCCCTTATTCAGGCCAGGCCTGCTACTCCTGTTCCATCACCTAAGAATTTACACATTGACGATTTTGACAGAATAAATCCATAAAAGACTAGTGCTCCACGGTCTCAGGGCCAGGCATGAAGCACGTCTCAGCCTTAACTCTGTCACTCCACAAACAGAAACGTGATTTTGATTATAAAATTTGACCATGAGACAAAGAAATTCTCACTTCCCATGTCTAATCATAATGAGATGCATGTGCCTGTGGACAGCTACCCAGAAATGAGTGGGATTTGTGATCTGCTTAACATTCCTGTTTCCTCTAGAAAATGGCTCCTCTTGGGTTCCACGTGGTCCCACGGGGACTGCTGAGGTCTCTCCCTCGTCACTTACATCCATTCGGCCTCCATAGTGCTGAGCATGTGACCTTACTGACTCAGGGGCTGGGGAATATCAGCTCTTGGAATATCCACAGGATAACCAGGACTTTTTACTAATACTGTGATTCCTTATGTTTTGGCCAAAATACAGACAGAAGATCTACCATAGTTGGTAGATCTTCTATACCACTACTGACTATAGCAGTGTTACTGCTTCCGTACATGCATTATGGGGTCAGACTGGGTTCAAAACACTGATGTCCAGCTCTGCGACCTGGGCAAGTACTGTGCCTCCCTCTCAGTATGTAAACTAGGGATAATAACTACTTACCTTCTAGGTATGTTGTGAGGATTGAATGAATACATGTAAAACATATAGGAGAATGCCTGGTATTTACCACAAATACCAGTAGATTATTTGGGATCTGGTCCCTTAGGTATGAGGCTTCCACCACTGGTGTTTCCACCATTACAGGTGAAATATCTGATGTGCAGCCCTCCTTACTCCACTCTCAACCCACACAGGCTCTGTGTCTGTATCACAAATAGCAACCGAGAACAACGAAAGGAACAGCACTGGGCAGTGAGTAGTAGAAAGTCCCATTGGTTAAGAGAAATATCTCCAGCCAACTCTAATTCTCTACCTTCCCTGAGTGGTTTTGTTCATAGATATGGAGTTTGACTTTTCCTGCATTTTACTTCTTTCTCTCCATTATAAACCTAATGCTTTGGCCCAGATCTTGGGATGATTGTCAAACAGAACTCCTTAAACACAGACCAGGCTTGAAATCTGATAACTTTCTGCCACTGATCTGGTAGCTTTCAAAGCTCCAGCTGGCCTCGGGGTCTTCTGCCCTGGAATTCAGGAATTAGAAAATATAAACACTGGTTTTCCCTCCCCTTTAAAATAAAATGAGAGAGATCTGGGCTCTTGTGACTTTCAAATATCCACAAAGTGGGGGTGACAGGTCTTCCCACATGAGGGGAGGAGCAGGGTATCACTTTCCCTCATTTACTACTGAAATGTGCACCCTTCCCCCCAAATCAATTGCAGCTTCTAGAACTAGGCTCAGAAAAGGCAGGTAGAGAGGTTTTCTCTTGCATCGGGATCGGCCACCCCTAGGAGGGCAGATGGAAATAATTTTCTGACTTAAGGCCAATCATTAGGTCCTCCAGACACCAAGAGACGCCATAATCTCAGCCGATGCTGTCTAGCCAGGGTAACCCAGATGCAGATAAATTTAAGTCAAAACCACAGTCCCTGCCAGTAGCATTCCAAAGCCCTCCCTAAGGCTTCTGGATATTTCTAAGGGACTTACATGCTCCAGGTCATCTCTGCCTCTGGATCCAAAGGTGCTTTGTCCCCAGCTTACTGACCCAAATATAACACCCAACCTCACCCTCAACTTCAACCAACAGCTCACCCTCAAGGGCATTCATAAAACATTTTACTGGTGGTCATAGAGGTGAGATTGTGTTCCACAACACACACAAGTGAAAATACATTTATGTTCCTGTCCGCTGCAAAATGCTCACTTGTACCTCTCCCCATTCAGCACCCAGCTTTCCACTTTCTCTCTTTCACATCCCATTTCTCCCCCATCCCTCCCAAGAACAGAGATCAATAAGGCAAATACAAGCAGGGACTAGCAGGTAAGACACCTGTGAACTGAGAAGTGGGGTGTCAGACCAGACAGAGGACCCAGCCCACCTCAAAGCATTCAGGTTCAAAACCTTTCAAGCACTGCTGAATACTTCTGAAGACCTTTACCCAAAGGCTGCCAGCCCTTCCATGCGATAGTCTTCCTCTTTGTAGAGTCACCCCACGACACAACAGCGCCACCCACATGGGAGAGAGCAAGGACCCTCTCCTGCCACGTGTGTCCTGAGACCGTGCCGCGATTACATGCGCATCACTGTAGGAGGCTGTTAGCTGTGTGAGTTTCTCAGCCAGGTACCAGGTGAGCTTGAGCTCAGGAATCTGACAGTCTGGGCTCACCCCAGGCTCCACTAACCTTCTTGTGTTTTCTTTTTATCATGTTGCTGTACTGTGCTAAGTCACTTCAGTCATGTCCAACTCTTTGAGACCCCATGGACGGTAGCCTGCCAGGCTCCTCTGTCCATGGGATTCACCAGGCAAGAATACTGGAGTGGGTTGCCATTTCCTTCTCCAGGGGATCTTCCAGGCCCAGGGACTGAACCTGCATCTGTTTGTATCTCCTGCACTGGCAGGTGGGTTCTTTACCACTAGCGCCACCTGGGAATCATTTCTGCAGCAGAATGTAAATAACACAGATTTACCATTTTGATCACCTTTAAGTGTACAGTCCAATGGCCTGTGTAACAATCACTGCTATACATCTCCAGAATGTATCATCAGATCACTGACACTCTAAGCCCATTAAACACTAAGTCTCCAATCCCTTCTCCTCCAGCCCCTGGTAACCATTGTTCTACTTTCTGCCTTTATGAATTTGACTCCTCTAGGCACCTCACATAAATGGAATCATACAGTATTTATCTTTTTGTGTCTGGCTTCTTTCACATCATGTTTTCAAGGCTCATCCACGTTGAGAACTTCACTCCTTTTTAAGGCTGAATAGTATTCCGTTGTGTGTATAGACCCACATTCTGTTTACCCATACGTGGGTTGTTTCTCCCTTTTGGCTGCTGGCAATAGCGCTGCAGTGGACACGAGTGTATGAATATTTGCTGGAGTTTCCGCTTTCATTTATTTTGTGTCTATTCCCAGAGGTGGAATTGCTATATCAAATGTTTCACTTTTCCAGGAACCTTGCCTAATGTATCTTTGAATAGGTCACAGACCCTCTCTAAACCCCATCTGGGAAATAACAGCACCTACCCTGCTTCGGTTTAAGCACTGAGCCCATCATAAATGCTCAGAGGTTTACTCCCCTCGCTCTCTGCCTTTTAAGGTACTCTGACTAAATGATCTCTCCAGTCACTCCTAGCTCCTGAAACCCATGATCCCACCATCAAATTATTTCCCTGTTGGAAAAGCTAGGAATTCTCAGAGTATATATCAAGAGAAAACCCTCTTCATAGTCCCCACAAAAATCTAGCTCTGCCAAGAAGGCCCAATTTTCATAGCTCTCTCCTTGGAATTTGCTAACACATCCCATTATAAACCAACATCTAATTTTTCTTGCCACTCCTTCCCCCTTGCTTTCTTTCCACATTCCCTCTCTCCACTGTTGCTCCTGCCCACTGCATATCTGGGCTTCAAATTATCCTCCCCGGTTGCCTGGATGCTCGCTCCCCACCAGCTAATGTCTGTTGGAAGCAACACTTGTGAAGTTATTCATGTGAAAGCTTCATTCCCCAGAGTCACATCTTTTCAATGAGTTGTTCCTTTTAGGCTGGATCCTGCTGGCAGAGCGACTGCTGTTTGGTGAAGTCAGTGGAATTGGGTTTCTCCCCTCACATGCTGTTTGTGTTGGGTTATCACTTGGCCTGATGTTTGGATTCTCATCCTCAGACACGTGTCCCGAGTCGATGAGCAACAACCGTCTGCCGTGCCATCCCAGTGGGTGTTTACATCTCATCAAATGCTCTTTTTAGAAAAGTAATTAGAGGAAATATGCTGCTAAGCTTTCCTTGACGGGGGCCAGATTCAGAATTCCAGCAGGGAGTGGACTCACTCGCTCACAACTTGAAATATTTTCCTTCTCCACTCCATCCCTCTGTGCTCCCTTTAAACGTGAATGTTTGACAGACAATGAAATAGCCTTGCTCTCCAGCTCAGTCAGCAGCTTGGCTGCCCAGACGCCATGCACATTCCCTGAAGCTCTTCTTTTCTGTTTGGCTTTTTTTGTTGTTGTTGGTTTTGTTTTGGTCTCTAAGTCGCGTCTGACTCTTTATGACCCCATAGACTGTAGCCCGCCAGGCTCCTCTGTCCATGGAATTCACCAGGCAAGACTACCGGACTGGGTTGCCATTTCCTTCTCCAGAGGATCTCCCCCACCCAAGGACTGAACCCCTGTCTCCTGCATTGGCAGGCGATTCTTTACCAGAGTCAGCTTTCTTTCCTGAGTAAAAGGTATAAGAGATTCTCAGGTCAGGGATAAACGGGTTTTTCAGATCCTGGGCAAGGAAAAAGGGGCAGCTGAGCTTTAGTTTTCAGCTTTTATGGGTTTCAGCCATCTCACCTGCCACGTTAGAAAAAGAGATGCGGGGACAAGAAAACTACACGTGGGAGCCCTGGCACTATAGGAGGAAGCTGGCTCCTCTGGAGCTGGGCTTGGGCCACTGTGCCCTGGAAGGTCGGCTCCAAAAGGCAGAGGTGGAACAGGGACATGTCTCAAGGAAAAGCCACCAACTAAACCCCAGGCAAGAGGCTGGGTTAAAGGATTATCAGACTCCACCCTCCCGGGCTCCTTCTCCCTACATTATTGGGCTGTTTCAGACACCAATAAGGCAAAATTCAAATGAAACACTCTTCAGCTTGAGAGTAAATCACCAAGGAAGATTTCACTTGGGGCTGGCAGGTAGATGGAAAGTATTGACTAAAGTGGGCGGGGGTGCTTTTCATGTATCTCGGTTTTTGTTCACCATGAAGCGACATGTGCCAAGGTCCGGCTTCCCTTCTACAGTAGCTGATGGCTTTCTACACCCTCACCACCCAACTTCCTCTGTTTCATTGTTGGGCACTTGCCAGCTCCATGCAGCAACGAAGCAGCCACTTCTTAAGTAAAGCAAAGGTGTCAGGTCACCAGCACAGGTGTCAGGTAACCCCCACAGTGGGGAGTAACAAAGGCTTATGCACTCCCTGCTCCTTCACAAAGCTGCCCTATTTTATCACCTGTGCATCTTACCTCTTGAGGTCTCACCTTGCCTCCTGACACCTGGCTCTCTAGCCATAGAGGGACAGATGCTCCTAAGAAGTCCTCCTTCCCTGCTTGCCCAGGAGCAGTCACAGGACAAGCCTGCTCTCCCCTTGCTTCTGCTGGCTCAAGAGGCTCCCAAGAGCTCTGTCTGGGTCTTGTTTCAACCTCACTTGCCCCAGAAGCCTATCTGACGTGGGGTTTGTGGCTCAGAAAATGACATGTGAAAAACACAGAAGCCACAGCTCTTTCTAAATAAACTCTGCGCATCCCCCAAATCAACTTGCACTCTTCACCCTGGCTTTTTCTTCTTCTTTCTCATCCTTATCGGAAAGGAAGTGTATATATGCTGAGTGAGCACCTCTCCCTTGCTGGGAATCTGTTCTGAATGGTTGTGGTGTGAGATTTCCTCAACCAGATGCTCAGGACAAATACCCTCGCTGTAAGCCCTGCTCTTATTCACCTCTTTCCTCCCAGCTCACCTGGGAGGGGGCTTTTTCCAGGTAGATATTTGGCTTTTGCATGTCAGAGAGGGCACCTGAGCCTGAGTAGAACCCCGGCGATAATTTTGTGCTTTAAAAAGCTTAAGAAAAAAAAAAAAAAAAAGGCACATAAAACTGAAGCTGGTACGTTTCCTGAGGGAGTTCAGTCCCGCAAGTTGCGATGGCAGAAAAACGGTGTCACGTTCTTAGAAAGAGGGACACTTCAGCACCACCAGCCAAACCCCCAAGATTCCCACTAGAAGAAAGCTCACCACCACCACCCACAGACACACAGCACCCTCTCTTGGGACACCTCGCTCCTGCCCCCTAACTAACCCCAGGAGACAAAAGTCCCCTCCTGGGGGGTCCTGAATGCGACCCACAGTACCTCTTGGCAAGGACGAGATGAGAAGGAGCTGCAGGAAAGCAAGCCCCAGCTGCGGCCACCAGCCCAGCTCCATCGTTCCCGCGGCGGTGCCCGGAGTGACTGCTGGGGAGGGACCGAGGGAGGCCGGCGGGCAGGCGGCTCCTACGCGGACCTCCCCAAGCCCCAGCTGAGCGGGAGCTCGGGTTTCAGCTCGCCAGGCTCTCCCATCCTCATCCGAGGGGAACCACCTTCAGCCGGCGCGACGTCAGCCCAAACCTCTCCTCTCCGCGGCCGCCTTAACCCTTGCGGAGCCCGGGGAGGTGTGGCTACGAGGGGAGGCCCCGGGCTGTGGCTGGAAAGGAAGCTGCGGGGCACGGAGGCCCGCCCAGGTCCGGCTGGGCTCCCCGAGGCGGTGAGGGCAGGGGAGAAGCCAGCAGGACCCTGAATTGGGGGCGGAGGTAGCCGGGGCTGGGCCCCCTGTCCCCCCACCGCAGGTGAGGTCTGAAGCCCCACCCCCACCTCCAGCCCGGATGGGAGGTCTAGTGGGTGCTTTGACTGCACACACTGAGTCCGCCAGATTAAACGCCTGGCCTTGGGGGAGGGGGTGAGCTGGAGATGGGGGGAGAAAAGCGGTCAACCCGCCTCCCCCCTCCACCTGTATCCCCAGTCTCCTTCCTGCCCAGCGTTTGCTCCCAGCGCTCACAGTCTGCAAACCTTATCCTTTGCCTCTATAGGCTGCTGGGGGTATTCTGCATGGTCCCACAGTACCCCTTATGGTGAGTTCAGCAGCTTAAAGAGCTCCTGCCCACATGCCAGGCAGGGTACTGGGCTCAGGGATAAAAGAACACACAGGCATTGTCCCGGTAGTGAGGGCATTCAGTCTAGGTATGGAGATAGCAAATGAGATGTTGAAGGGAAGACGAAGGATGTGTTACAAGATAACAGCTGACATTCTTGATCAATTTCTCTGTGCCAGGCAACTGAGTACCATACATGTATCAACTCATTTATTCCTCATAATACATCTGTCATCTCAGTCTTACAGAGAGAAATACTGAGGCATGAGAATTCAATAGCTCATCCAAGTAAATGGCAGAGCCAGGCTTGAACCCAAGCAGCTTGCGTCCAGAAGCTACAATCCCAGACAGCAGGCACACTGCTTCTTAAAATTCTGTGTATGCAGTGTTTTATTTAGCCATTATAGTCACCGTGTACAGTAGATGGCACTGTCCCCGTAGTATGGATGCTGAAACCAACACTCAGAGATGAAATGACTTGTTCAAGGTCACTTGGCTGGAACTGTCAGAGTAGGACTGACACCCAGGTCTAACTCAGAGAAGCACTGGGGTTTCAGGACGTGCTTGATCTCAGTTTGTCAGGTCAGATGAAGAACCGAGGTTGGAAGGAGTGATCATTCGGGCCTACAGCACTGGGAGGCTTCCCAGAACTGGGGAAGCTTGAGCTGGGACCTGAGAGAGGCAGGATCTCAATCCATGGAGGGAGTGGGAAGGTCTTTCTAAGAAAAAGGGCTGAGTTCATCTAGTGCCACTGGGAAATAAATGACTATTTACATGTTTAATTAAAGGATACTTTATCCTTTTATCCTTTAATTATCCTTCCTTCAAAGGATCCATGGCAATGTAAACCATTAAAATGAATTTTAGACACACACACATGCACACACATATATATATGGAATCTAGAAAGATGGTGCTGATGACCTATTTGCAGGGCAGTAATGAAGACATGATGAAGACCCTGATGCTGGGAGGGATTGGAGGCAGGAGGAGAAGGGGACGACAGAGGATGAGATGGCTGGATGGCATCACCGACTCGATGGACATGAGTTTGAGTAAACTCTGGGAGTTGGTGATGGACAGGGAGGCCTGGCGCGCTGCAATTCATGGGGTTGCAAGGAGTCGGACACGACTGAGCAACTGAACTGAACTGAACTGAATGGAGACATACAAAACAGACTTATGAACACAGTGAAGAAGAGGGTGGGTCAAATAGAGCAAGTAGCTTTGAAACATATACAATTCCATATGTAAAATAGACGGCTGGAATTTGCTATATGATGCAGGGAGCTCAAACCCAATGCTCTGTGACAACCTAGAGGGTTGGGATCAGGTGGGAGGTGGGAGGGCAGTTCAAGAGGGAGGGGACATATGTATCCCTATGGCTGATTCAGGCTGATGTATAGCAGAAACCAACACAATATTATAAAGCAATTATGCTCCAACTAAAAATAAATAAATTTTTAAAAAATGAATTTTAGGGACTTCCCTGGTGGCCCAGTGGCTAAGACTCCAAGCTTTCAACGCAGGGGGCCTGGGCTTGATCCCTGGTCAGGGAACTAGCTTCAACTAAGAGTTCAAATGCCCACAACTAGAGATCCCACATGCCACAACTAAGACCTCGTGCAGTCAAATAAATAAAATAAACAAATATTAAAATGACTTTTAAACAGTTTTGAGATTATACACACACACACATATATATAATCTCATTGGAAAAGACCCTGATGCTGGGAAAGATTGAAGGCGGGAGGAGAAGGGGATGCCAGAGGATGAGATAGCTGGATGGCATCACCAACAGGGTGGACATAAGTTTGAGTAAGCTCCAGGAGTTTCTGATGGACAAGGAAGCCTTGAGTGCTGTGGTCCATGGGGTCGCAAAGAGTCAGACACGACTGAGCAACTGAACTGACTGATACAAACACACACACACACATATCTCAGAACAAAAGCCAACTCAAGAGGATAAACACTCTGTACAGTTTGGAGACAGAAGGTAAAGAGAAAGCATGTAGTCATGTGCTTGGATTTTATTCCATAGTTAATGGAAGACTCTGACTGTTTAGGAGCAGAAGGTGTGGGGCCTAAAGCAAAGTCCTAGAAGAAAAGCCTTTCTGGTGTCCAGAACAGGGGATGGAGGAGGCCAAGGCCTGGCTAGAGAGAACAGCCTGGAGCGAGGAGCAAGCCATGGAAGTTGAAGGGAAAACTGTGGGAGGAACTTGGGGAAGGTAGAGTCCTGGGACTCAGGACAGCCTAGGAGTGCAGGAGCGCTGCCAAAGGGACTCCACTTGGGGAAATCCCTAAAACCCAGCCCTGCTTCTGGGGCCCACCGCAGCCAAAAGACTGGGAGCAAGAACCTAGCGGTCAAATCCTCCATTCACCACCAACTCTCTGAATCTCAACTGTCTCATCTGTAAAATGAAAATAATAACCAAAGATACTTTGTGGACTATTTGGAGAATTTAATGAGATTATGTACATAAGGCCCTTAGCACAGGGTCAAGCTCATTTTAAATGCTCAATAAATATACATCATTGTCTGTATTATCGGTCTGAGACTGACCCCATGGAAATCCCATGGTATGGGCCTTCTTCCTCACCCTCAATTTCTCTATTAAAGTGAAATTTGTTAAAACAGGCACCAAAAACAACCTTAAAGGGGAGGGTGGGGGAAGTGCCAAAGGGCAGCTGGGTAGGAGGTTAGAAGAGGAGAGTTTTACTTTCTTGCTGGTCACTCAGCCCTAGTCTTTTGGTGATGGAAATAGGGAGGAGTTGACATGGTTCCCAAGTAACCATAGGATACGATCTCGGGTGGCCTCAGCCTGCAATGGTTTGGAGCAGGGCATGGGTTCCCAGCCAGAGATTGAGGCCAGGGTGTGGCGGTGAAAGTACCAGATCCTAGCTCCTAGATCAGCGGTCAGTGACAAGGGCCCTGGCCCTTTGGCTTTGCAGAAAATAATTTCCTCAAAGATAGAAAGTGGTGAGATAAGTAAAGTGTTTATTAAGAGGGAAAAAGAGTACAGTAGGTGTGGATAGACACACGAGGGGACTCTGAGAGTCACTGAGTCGTGCCCTTGTGGCAGTTTGAATGACTTTTATGGGGTATTTCTTCCAGGGTTTTCTTTAGCCAATCATTTTGATTTGTCTGGTTCACAGTCCATACTTGGTATATCTCAGGATCCTCCCACGTGTGTGCATGCCTGCATCTCTTAGCCTAGATGGATTTTACCAAAAAGGCATACGGGTAGCTTGGCATTAGTTAGCATCACTCCCCTCTGACCTCCAAGGAGCTATCCTGCACATGTGTGATCGGGGAGGTCTTCGGACTTTGAGAGCAAGAAATACGTGGACTGGGCAGGGCCCCGCCTCCTCCCTTATTTGTTCTGCTCATCTCTTCTTGGAGTTCCAGTGCTTAGGGATGAATCTCCAATCACGTTACCCTGGGGGGGTGGGGGGTGTGAGGGAGGCTTCTACCTCCTGCCTCAGTATTACAGCCTCTTAGGAATCTGTTTCTCCCATTAGCTGACAATGCCACTTCCTTCTTCCCTTGTCTCCCCTCACCTACACACACACACACATACACACACACACACACACACACCTTCCGAGTCTACCCAGCAGCTTCATCCCTACAGCAATTTAGCCCACGAGGGCGGGGCCCCAGTTAATGCATGTGACTCTCTAAAGAAGTCTCTACTGAAAGGTCTTTGCTGCTCCAGGCTTAGGGGACTGGAAACAGGCCTTCACATCTATTATTGGAACGCCCTCAGGAATAATGTCACTAATTTGGGTTTGCAAATTTCCTAGGACTAGGGAACCTGGAAAGGAATTCTCAAAAAGGAGTGGGGCACGTTCCTCTGGGGAACTGAAAGCAGCGATCACATATTACCTTGTTGAACTTGACAATTAGCTTGGACTGGGAGAGGAAGAGGGAAGCGATAACTATGATACAAAAAAGGTGGGTAGTTTGTCTGAGGTCATACAACCCTACATAAATTTCAGTTTTCCTACGAAAGTTTAGCTTCCTCTCTTTCCATTAACTCAGTTTTTCATATCGATAGAGTTTAGTGTTGTTCTAAATCAGGATTCTTGACCCAGGTTCCATGGGGTCTACCTGGAGGACTTTTAGCAGGGCCTTTGAACCTCTGGAATTGATATGCAAGTTTTTCTGGCAGTTTTTGGAGCAAGAGGAAGTCACTGCCTTCTTCAAAATTTCATCAGTAAGTTCAGTTCAGTTCAGTCACTCAGTTGTGTCCAACTCTTTGCAACCCCATGAATTGCAGCATGCCAGGCCTCCCTGTCCATCACCAACTCCCAGAGTTCACTCAAACAATAGGGATCTGCAAACATCCAGGTTTTTTAGAATCACTGATCTTCACAAGTTAACATCGAAAAATTCACCACATATTTGTTGGGTTTGGGGAAAGTGGTTTGGTACATACAGTGATTGAGTCTAGGCTATAAACTGCACGACGGATATTTTTAGGACCCTCCCTCCCACTCCCTTTTTTTTTCTATTTTTGTCTAAGAGCACTTGCTGTGGCTCACACTGCCTAGTGCTGAATCCAGGTGGACCACTACTACTTGTGTACACTTGGGTAGGTTATTTCACCTGTGATGGCTGTAGTTTTCTCATCTGCTAAGTGAGGAGAATAATGGTACCTGCCCCTATGGGGTTGGAGTAAAGAGCTCAGAACAGTGTCTAAAATACACTAAGGGAAAGGGAAGTCTTTCAGTCGTGTCCAACTCTGTGTGACCCCATAGACGGCAGCCCACCAGTTTCCCCCGACCTGGGATTCTCCAGGCAAGAACACTGGAGCGGGTTGCCATTTCCTTCTCCAATGCATGAAAGTGAAAAGTGAAAGGGAAGTCGCTCAGTCGTGTCCGACTGTTAGCGACCCCGTGGACTATAGCCTACCTAAGTACTCAGAAAACACTATTTTTATTATGATTCTCTCCCCCTCCTGCCCTCACTTTCTACATCCACTTCTGGGAGAAATAAATCACTGGAAAGGCTGAATGTAAAAGAGGCAAAGTGCCATGCTAGGGAACACGGAACGATACCTGGAATTAAAAATTATCTTCTTATAATGAGCACTCAGAAATCAACAGTTGGCTGGAGTAGATGGAGTCGGGCCACCCATTTAATTACAAGTCACAATCCCCACTAATTTTCACATGAAAGGATGAGGCACTCTAAAAAACCTGGACCTTTTTCACTGCCATGGGAGGCTGATTGCATGTGAATACACGGAAAGAAACCGCAGTGGAGGCTGTCTTGTGAATGACAACAGCTCCCCAGTCTCCAAGCTGTAACTTTTTTAGATCAGCAGCTTAAGCAGAGACCACTGAGGGCAAGCCAGAGGGAATAGCTAGGGTGAGACCCGTCTGTAAGCCTACGAGAGGCATCCCAGACTGCTTGCTGGTCATTATGTTTGGTTTTTATCAGCTGTACGAAACACAAAGTTCAAGTCACCCAGGGCCAGAGATGGAGAAGGGTAGGTCTGGGGGAAAGACAAAGGGCCCTTCCACCAGAGCCTGCTCTAACTGGCCCCGCCATGGAAGTCTCCAGCCCTAATGAATCCCGGCTGTTCACCTACACAACAAGCAATGATGTTGTGCCTCCAGGGCTGGCTCAGCTCCACTCCCTTTCCACCGGGAGCTGGGCAAGCGGGTAGGTGAGTCTGTGGTTCTTTCTTTGGCCACATTCTTCTTGCTCTATGTCATTCTTTATGGAACTTGCTGAAAGAGGGCGTGCTTCCTTCCTTCATGGTCATTGCACTCTTGAATCTCTTGGGGAAACCAGTTCTTGATTTTCATATGTGTTATTTGTAAACTTCAATTTAAATAAAAATTTCTGCTATGCCATGAGCTGCAAAGCTTTATAAAGAACTCTGGCAAAAACCGGGACCCCAATCCAAGTGATTAACTCAAGAGTTACATGTAGTTGTGCCATTTTGACATATAGTTGAGCCATTTTGGGTGGGGAAAGGACCAAAACATGGAAAAATTCCGAGGGAAGGCAGTAGGGTATGGTGGCATGAAAAAGACACCAGGTCCCAGGGGGAACCAAGGCTCTACTACCTACCGGCTGGGTGAACTTGGACAAATCCATTGGCTCCTCTGAGTCTCACTTTGAAAGAAAGTGAAAAGTGTCAGTCACTCAGTCATGTCTGACTCTTTGCAACCCCATGAACTGTAGCCCACTAGGCTCCTCTGTCTATGGGATTCTCCAACCAAGAATACTGGAGTGGGTTGCCATTTCCTCCTCCAGGGGATCTTCTGGACCAAGGATTGAAACTGCATCTCCTGTGGCTCCTGCATTGCAGGCAGATTCTTTATCATATGAGCCACCAGGAAAGCAGCAGTCTCACTTTCTTCATCAGTAAAAGGGAGGTGAGAGCTGCCTTATCATTCTGATGAGATTAAAATGAGGCCAGCCTGCATAATGGTAGTTCAATCAAGGCTGATTGTTATGAACATCTAATCTTAGAGTTTCATTTTGAAATAGGTACCATTTCCCATAGCTCTGGTGATGGAAGTCAGGTTATGTTCCTATATTGATTTGAAGCCAATGTGTGTCTGAAAAATATATTGCCTTGTATAGTTATGCTCCCAGTTGGAGGTCTAGGGGCAGACTGTGCACTTTTTCAAAGACAAATTGAGAGGTCTGACCCGAGTGGGCCCAGTCCAGGTGCTAAAGAAAAAAGTATTCTGACATTTGTTAAAGACTGTAGGGAAGGGGACTTCCTTGGTAGTCCAGTGGTTAAGAATCCACCTTGCAATGCAGGACACATGGGTTCAATCCCTGGTCAGGGGAACTAAGATCCCACATGCCACAGGCAATGAAGTCTGCATTGCAACTACTGAGCCCATGCGACACAGCTAGAGAGTCTGTGCACCACAGCAAAAGATCCCGCCAAAAGATGGAACGTCCCAGAGGCAGGTAACCAGGGGATCCAATCTGGTCTGAAGGTCAGGAAAGTTAACCTGAGAAGGTGACATTGAACTTCAGAGCTGAAGAAACGCAGAGGGAAGGGAGAGTAGAGGACAAGAGATGAGAAAGACCGTGTACTGGGAGGCTACAGGTGCAGGCAGGCCTTGAGAACCATGAACTTGGTTCTGTGGGGGTCATGGGAAAACAGCCTGGGGGTCAGTGACTGGATGGTTGGTGCCCCAGGTTCCCCTCTCTGCAACAACATCCAGTATGCAACCGGACCGAGAGAAGCGGCTTGAAAGGCACTGAGGAGGTAAAAAGGATGGGATCAGTGATCATGGTATAGATTGAGGAGAAAAATACGGGAGCAAAGTTAGGGTTATCCCTGTTGCTAACCACATAGGAGTGGACAGACGCATGGTGGTGAGCTGTGCAGGACTGCTCTCCTCTCTCAGCCTCTCTTTCTGTCACTCTCTCTGTCAGATCACTCACTCTGGGAGAAGTCAACTATGCAAAGCTCACATGGAAAGGAGCCAACGCTTCCTGACAACAGTCCCCCAAAGGAGCTTGGGAGCACATCCTCCCTTCTGGGGCCCTTCTGGTGGCTGCAGCCCTCAGCAGCGACTTGCCTGCAACCTAGCAAGAGTCCCCTTAGCCAGAACCACCCAGATAAGCTGCTCCCAGATCCCCAAACTTCAGAAACTAGGCAAGATAACAAATCGTGTTGCTTGGCACTGCTAAATTTGTTCCACAGCAAGAGCTGACTAATACAAAAGATCTGTGAATTGGATGATCTTTAGAAGAAACTAAAAGTGTCTATACAGTCGGTAAATCTGCAGCCAAATGAAAACTGCTAGAGTTTAAGGACCCAAAGGCGAGAAATTTAATAGAGTGAGACTATCCCAGGAAAGAGGCTTTCAGCAGCGCATAACAGCAAACCCAACTTACCTGGCTTAAACAATAAGGAATTGTTTGTCCAGTATAGCAATAAGTCCACAGTTAGAATGACTCCAGAGCTCAGTCTGTGCCCCAACAATAGTGTTAAATATCTAAATAGCTCTAAATAACCAGCAGATATATATGGTATGCACATGTTTATATAGAATCTTGGGACATATAAATATAGCATATGTTGTATGGATGGCTAACAGGCGCATGGAAAGTGCTCATCATCGTTAGTTATTAGGGAAATGCAAATCAAAACCATAATAATGTATCACTCCACACCTCTCAGGATGGCCGTCATCAAAAAGTCTACAGATAATAAATGCTAGAGAGGGTGTGGAGAAAAGAGAAACTTCCTGCACTGCAGGTGGGAATGTAAATCGGTATAGTCACTGTGGAAAGCAGTGTGGAGGGTCCTCAAAAACCTAAAAATAGAGGCCATGTGACCCAGCTGAAAAGAGGAGTCTGGTGAGCTTCAGTAACCGTGGGGTCATGAAGAGTTGGACACAACGGAGCGACTAGCACATGCAGTCACTTTGGCATGTTCAACTCTTTGCAATCCCATGGACTGTAGCCAGCCAGGCTTCTCTGTCCATGGGGTTCTCCAGGCAAGAATACTGGAATGGGTTACAGTTTCCTCCTCCAGGGATCTTCCCAACCCAGAGACTGAACCAGCATCTCTTAATGTCTCCTGCATTGGCAGCCAGGTTCTTTAACACTGGCACCACCTGGGATGAGTAATATTCCGTCATATATATATATATATAAAACTCAGCCATAAAAAATAATGAAATAATGCCACTTGCAGCAACATAGATGGGCCTAGAGGTGATCAGACTAAGTGAAGTAAGTCAGAAAGAAAAAGACAAATATTTTATCACTTATATGTGGAATCTAAAAAATGGTAAAAATGAACTTATTTACAGAACAGAAACAGACTCATGGACATAGAAAACAAACTTATAGTCACCAAAGGGGAAGGCAGGGAGGGATAAATTAGGGGTATGGAATTAACAGATACGTACTACCATGCGTAAAATAGATAATAAAAATGTACTGTATAACATAGGGAATGATATTCACTATTTTGTAATAACCTATAATGGAAAATAATTTTTATAAAGTACATATATACACACAGATATGCAAATCACACTGCTGTACCTGAAACTAACAGTTTTCTAAATCAACTACACTTCAGTTAAAAACAGCATATGTTACTTGTGAATACAAACTTATCATTAAACTATTAATAATAGGTAGAATTGACATGGTGGTGGTGGTTTAGTTGCTAAGTCGTGTCCGACTCTTGCGACCCCATGGAAATGACGTACAGTACCTTAAAGGCAGTAGTTACCACTGAAAAGAAGGGGTATCAGGATTCCCTAGTGGTCCAGCGGTTAAGAATCCACCGTACAATGCAGGGTACAATGGTTCCATCCCTGGTCCGGGATCCCACGTGCTGTGGAGCAACTAGGGCCATGCGCCACGACTACTGAGCCCTCACGCTAGAGCCCATGGCTCGCAGGCTGCAACACTGAAGCCTGCGGACGCCACAGCCTGTGCTCTGCCGCAAGAGAAGCTACCGCAGTGAGAAGCATGCACACTGCAGCTGGAGAGCGGCCCCCACCCAAGCAACTAGAGAAAGTTCACACACAGCAGTGAAGAACCCAAAGACCCAGCACAGCCAAAAAAAGAGAAAAAAAAGGAAGGGTGTCACAAAACGTGATATATGAAAGTTTAGCTTCAATATTAAACAAGTAAAAGAGAAATTGAAGCATTGAAGCCAAATGTTAACATCTGTCTCTCTTTGAGGCTAGTACATAGGGTTCTGTTATAGTCTGGAATTTTTTTGGATGTCTGGATTATTAATAATTATACCTATATTTTATAAAGTTGCTACAGAAATGTAAGAAAAGGACGCATGGGAAAATATTTTAATGGATAGAGAAGACAAGCGTTTACTCTTTAAGAAGACATTTTGAAAGAATAAAATAATGCCATTTGCAGCAACATGGATGAACCTACAGATTATCATAAAAGTGAAAGAAACAGAAAGACAAATGCCATATGATGTCACTTATATGTGGGATCTAAAATATGACACAAAAGAACTTTTCTACAGAACAGAAACAGACTCAGAGATATAGAGAACAGACTTATGATGCCAAGGGGCTGGGGGTGGGGGAGGGATGCACTGGGAGCTGGGGATTGGCAGCTGCAAACTGGTGCATATAGAATGAAGCAACAACAAAGTTCTACTGTATAGCACAGGGGACTATGTTCAATATCCTGTGAAAAAGCATAATGGAAAAGAATATGAAAAAAAGTATGTACACAGATAACTGAGTTACTTTGCTAGGCAGGAGATATTCACACAACATTACAAATCAAGTATACTTCAACTTAAAAAAAAGAAAACATTTTGAGTGTCCCCTATGTGTCAGCCACATTCTAGGCTATGGGGACAGCATGACAGAGTGATTCCTGTCTTCATGGAGCTTACATCCTACTGGGCAAAGATATATAACAAACAAAGAAGAGCAGATCAGAGGGGAGAGCGCTATGCTACAAATAAAACAGAGAAATATTCTAGAAGTGATGGAGGAAGGTACTTTACTTCGTGGAATCAGAGCAGACCTCTCTGAGAAGAGAGACGGTGACACTGAAGTTGAAACCCAGAGTAAAACATCATGAGAGCCTCCGAGAAAAGGGCATCCCAGGCACAGGGAGGAGAAGGCAATGGCACCCCACTCCAGTACTCTTGCCTGGAAAATTCCATGGACAGGAGAGCCTGGTGGGCTGCCATCTGTGGGGTCACACAGAGTCGGACACGACTGAAGCGACTTAGCAGGCACAGGGAACAGCTAATGTAAAGGCTGCAAGCTAGGAATGAGCTTAGAGCACACAAGGAGCGCAAAGAAGTCCAGTGTGGCCAGCACACAAGTACATGACCCGCGCTCTAGAAAAGAGGGCGTATGGCAGGCTCCAGGAGAACATGCTCGGATGACCAAGTGAATCCACACCAATGTCTCATTACCTTTGGGGCATCGGGGAATTCTTTGAAAATTTAGTGGAAAACTATGGATCCTAGAAAAATACACACATACTGATTTTTGCTTATAATTTCGGAATATGCATGGACCCTCTGAAGCCCACCCAGAAATGATCTAATTGCAGCATTCAAATTCAAGCCACATTATTCCAAGTTGGTGAGGATATGGGGGCCTGACCATTTTTACTCAAATGCAGGCCATTTCTACTCTGTGTTCCCTACCACGTCGACCGATGCTGTACCAGTGAAGGTCTCCTACCCCACCCTCCTATGTTTCCCCTTGCTTTGCACCAGGTCAGACCTACATAGCAGTCGGAAGGCTCTCCCTGCCTAATCCTGCTTCTCTCCCTTTTATGTTTCATAGGCTTTACCACCAAGAATTCTTTTTCTTTTTCAACGTGCCTCTTTTCGGCTGTGCTGGGTCCTCATGCTGTGCATGGGCTTTGCCTAGTTGCGGCAAGCAGACATTTTTCTCCAGTCGCTGTGTGCAGGCTTCTCACTGCGGTGGCTCCTCTCACTGAGGTGAGGACTCCATGGCAGGGGTTTAGTAGTTGTGGCGCATGGGCCCAGCTGCCCCAGGGCCTGTGGAATCCTCCTGGACCAGGAATTGAACCTGGGTCCCCAGCACTGGCAGGCAGATTCCCAACCACTGGACCGCAAGGGAGGGGCTACCACCAAGAATTCTATCTGGCTCTTCTAACTTTGCTTGGTGTCTGTTTCTTAGACACCAACACAACCAATATTGTATTGGGACCAACCAATACAATCAGTACTGGGAATAATAAAAAACAAGAGGTGGTAAGAGGGGGTTGTGGTTCTAGATCACAGAGCTGGCAAGGAAAGCCCCATTCCCCAGTGGTATTTGAGGTATAGATAATCCTGGCACAACGTGGCAACCCAACTGCTAAAGATTTCCCAGCTGGCTACTTAGAAGTACTTCCTAGTGGAGGAGAATGCCTGGGCTGGGATGAAGATTAAGGCTTTTATTCATTATGGAGGAATAGCACATTTAGGGACAATGGAATCAGCTGGTTACTAAGTTGATCTGATGCCCTGCAGAGGGATAATGAGAAACTAAGTATAATTAACAAATTTAAATACTAAGTGTGAAAGCCAGTGGTCCTCTTTGGTAGTTCCTGCAGTAGGAGAGTGGATTGAACTGAGAAACAAACCCAGGTTCTGATATTTATAGGCTTCGAAGAGAGTGGAATGCTTAGTCATGGCTGGTCTACTACGCTGTATCAGCATCCTGCCCAGAAAACCTTGAACTCTTGAACCTGAGATTGACTCATCTGTACGGATACTCCCAAAGTATGTGGTTCCACTGAATTCCATGAATCCCCTGAGCCTTCAGAGATGGCTCATCTGTTCCTGTTAAGAACCTGAGCTCCATCCTTGGGAAGAAATAGTATGGGTGTTTTCCCACTACAAGAAGACAAGGGTCCTCCTCAGGACTTGCGCTCAGGCCTGTCCTGGCTACCAGGCCAGAAAACAGGGTTAAGTGCCAGCCTAATCCCAGTTTAGAACACGATGAGGAAAGAAAGAGACAAATGCTAATGGAGCTGCAAGAATTAAGTAGCATGTACCAGCAGGAGCCAGGGGAGTACCCATGGGATTGGATTTTGAGGGTGCTTGATCAAGGAGTAGGGCTTCCCTGGTAGCTCAGATGGTAAAGCGTCTGCCTGCAATGTGGGAGACCTGGGTTCAATCCCCGGATCGAGAAGATCCCCTGGAGAAGGAAATGGCAACCCTCTCCAGTACTCTCGCCTGGAAAATTCCATGGATGGAGGAGCCTGGTAGGCTACAGTCCATGGGGTCACAAAGAGTCAGACACAACTGAGCAACTTCACTGGCACTGACGGGATCAAGGAGTACAAAACAGAAGAATAGATAAGCAACAGTTCATTTAATTGGGAGTACTCTTTAGGAACATGGATTTAATGCGTTGGCAACAACCCTAGGGTATGCGCAAATTTGCTAGTAGGTAACTCTAAAAAGGGCTTTCCAGGTGGCTCAGTGGTAAAGAATCCTCCTGCCAATGCAGCCGATATGGGTTTGATCCCAGGGTTGGGAAGATCCCCTGGAGAAGGAAATGGCAACCCACTCCAATATTCTTGTCTGGGAAATCTCATGGACAGAGCAGCCTGGAGGGCTACAGTCCATGAGGTGGCAGAGTCAGACATGACTTAGTAACTAGAAACAAAAACAAAAGAAAACTCTTAAAAATATGGAGAAAACACTAGCCCATGCTGACCAAGTAGTAATGCCTGAGGTACTGTGGAAACCAGTGGGATTAAATGGCTCAAGGAAACAGGCAGTTTGAATTGGATATATTACATGAGGACAGAAGATGCATCAGAAATTTATTTCCATGGAAGGACCTAGAGAAGGTGCTATTCACAATGGCCATCAACAACATGCTGATGGGATAAATATTAGCATCACTAAGACATTCAGTGGTGAGTTTCTTCTATAGGCTAAGGTTGATTATAAGAAATATGTCACAAAACTTGGCTTACTAATAGCAGTGGGAATGATAAGGCCTCAAAGCAATAAAGCCCAGATAATAGTTATTAATCACCAGAAGTGAGGGGACCCCACAATTACCACCACAATCAATAAGATTGGAGGGGCAACCAAGGGGACTTGACCCTCAAGGAGCTGTGGATATAGTTAATAGAACATGGTATTCCTTAGAGACAAAAGAACAGGCAGAAATGTAGGGTACTACTTAATATATACAATCAAAAGAGGCAAGAATAGATGAGCAAGAGGCTGAGGGTGACTACCTCAACAGAAGTTGTGAATCTAACTCAATGCTTGAACATGAGCCAGTTTTCATACTCAAAACCTGTTGGCTACAGAGGTGGATGGGTCCCCAAAAGGAAATAAAGAGCAACACTATGGCAAGCATATGTTATAATGATTCCTTTGATACTTTCCTAAGAATACCTATCACCTCTTACTCAGATGACTGTGGACTGGGGAAGGAAAACACTCATACATTTTGGGGTTACTGGACACAGAGTCTAAGATCGGGAGGCCTGAAATAACATCAGAGCCACCTGTTTGAGGTATATATTAGTAGGTTAATAAGCTGACTCTTGGCCAAAGGCCAACTTACTGTGGGTCTATGGATCACCCATCCAGTGATCATTTTTCTGGGCTCCAAATATTTGATTGGGATTGACATACTCAGCTATTGAATTCTTAACATGAAATCCTTGTTTTATCATAATATTGATAATCATGATAATAGAAAGACTGAGTAAAAGCCCCTAAAATTGTCCTCCTCTCTGAAACTTCAGTTCCCCAAGATAATGAATCAAAAACAAGATCACATTCATGGACAATGGTGATGTTTAATATACCTCTAAGGATCTTAATGATGCAGTCATGGTGGTCTGTCTCAATTTAATTCACCAGTCAGGCCCCTAAAGAAGTCAGACAGATACTCTAGCATGACTGTCATCTATCACATACTCAAACGAATAGTTTCAATAGTGGTTGTCTTGGTACTTTTGCTAGAGCAGATTAAAATGGACTTGGGTAAATGGTATGCAGCCAATGAGTTCTTTCCTATCTCCATCAGAGAAGAGAAATACAAACAATTTACTTTCACATGGAATGGTCAGCAATACACTTTGATAGTATTGTCCTAGGACTATGTTAATTCTCATGTTGTCATGATATAGTCAAAAGAAATCTGGACCATCTAGATATTCTGCAGAATATCACATTGATCCATTCCATCAATGACAGAGCAAGGATTATAAAAGCTGGCTAGCACACTTGAGGCATTGGTGAAACAACTCACTGCAGATGATGAGAGATAAACCGTAGGAAGATGCAGGGGTATGGCACATTGGTAAAGTTTTCTGGGTCCAAAGATCAGGGACAGGCTGAGAAATACTGTGCAAGGTAAAAGACAAATTGCTGCATTCTTCATCCCTTAGAATGAAGAAGTATAATGTCTCTTGGGCTCTTTGGGATGGGTTTTGGAGGCAGCACACTCCACATCTAGCAATACTACTCCAGCCTGTATCCCAGGAAATCTGAAAGATAGCCTGCTTTGTGTGGGGCCTGGAGCAAGAAAGGAATCTATAGTCCATTAGGCTCTGGACTCAGAACCCAAGTAGCTCTGCCACGTGGAGGATATGATCTGGGAGACTATCTGGTGTCGGAAGTGTCAGTGGTGGGAAAAGATGCAGTAAGGGTCTTAGAGCAAACTCCAGTGGGGGAAACACAACACAAGCTTCTGTGATCTGGACCAAGGCCATGTCAGTTGCAGCATTTGCTTTCTGAGGAACATATAGATTATTACTGAGCCCTGGGGGACAGGGACATTTGACCCTGGAATATCAAGTAATCTTGAGCTGAGTTCTATCACCAGGGGCTTCTCTGGTGGCTCAGATGGTAAAGAATCTGCCTGCAATGCAGGAGATCCAGTTTTGATCCCTGGGTTGGGAAGATCCCCTGGAGAAGAAAATGGCAACCCACTCCAGTATTCTAGCCTGGGAAATCCCATGGACAGAGGAGCCTGGTGGGCTATAGTCCATGGGGTCACAAAGAATCGGATACAACTGAGCGACTAACACTTTCACTTCACTTTTTTCTCCAAGTCATAAAATTACACAGGGCCATAGCAGGTCATTCTAAGATGGAAAGGGCACATCCCAAATGGATCTCAAGCAGGCCCAGAGAGCACAATCAAGCTTCATGGACATAAACTCCAGATTCCCATGCCATCTTCCATGACTGCCCAGTACCTGTCTCTCAGCATGCACCTATGACAGACATTCAGGGAGAATTCCCAGTACAACTACCTGAAGGAGAAAAGTCCCATGCTTGGGTTACAAATGGGATGTTTAGGAATATGCGTTTGAGCTGAAAAAATGGATGGTGGGCATCTTGTAGGCATCATGGAATGGAGCTGAATGACGGAGCTGAGGGAAAATGTTTGCAATGGGTGGAGCTTTGGGTGGTGCACCTAATCCTCTGCTCTGTGAGGAAGAAGTGACCTGGGGTCACTTGAGAATATATCAAGATTATGGACCATGGCAAGTGACCTCACTGGCTGATCAGGAGCCTGAAACAAAAAGGACTGAATGACTGGAGGCATGTGAGTGGGCATATAGGAGTGGGCACCAAGGATTACTAGAAAATGTGATCATGCTGGATAAGAAAGCATCTACCATTGGATAGGCATCAAATATCCAAGAAGACAGAAATGACTCAGCCAGTTTACATTAGCTGGTATTTGCGTGATGGGCACATGAACAGAAAGGTCAAAGTAGTAGAGACAAAAGTTAGAAGTTACGCACTGCAACAGCCTGGACCGCTGCATACCAAAGCCAGTCTAACTACTGCCACCTCTGCATATCCGACCTGCAGGCAACCAGACCCAGTGCTGAGCCCCAGCATGCTCTATTTTGATCCAGGAGGAATGGGACAGGGACCTAAGATTTAGCATTTCCAATAAGGACCCAAATGATGCCACTTATCCCAGTGATGACAGTGGTGCTGGTCTATGTACAACAAATTAGAGGAGTAAGAGCAGAAGTTACTTCCTCTAAGATCATAGGCAAGACCACTGATAGGGGAAAAGTTCTCCCAACAGGCTCTAACAGAGATTCATGAAGGGTAACCTCCAATATGCAGATGACACCCCCCTATGGCGGAAAGCGAAGAGGAACTAAAGAGCCTCTTGATGAATGTGAAAGAGGAGAGTGAAAAAGCTGGCTTAAAAATCAACATTCAAAAAACTAAGATCATGGCATTCGGTCCCATCACTTCATTGCAAATAGATGGGGAAACAATGGAAACAGTGACAGACTTTCTTTTCTTTGGCTCCAAAATCATTGCAAATGGTGACTGCAGCCATGAAATTAAAAGACGCTTGCTCCTTGAAAGAAAAGCTATGACCAACCTAGGCAGCATATTAAAAAGCAGAGACATTACTCTGCCGACACAGGTCCATCTAGTCAAAGCTATGGTTTTTCCAGTAGTCATGTATGGATGTGAGAGTTGGACCATAAAGAAAGCTAAGTGCTGAAGAATTGATGCTTTTGAATTGTGGTGTTGGAGAAGACTCTTGAGAGTCCCTTGGACTGCAAGAAGATCAAACCAATCAATCCTAAAGAAAATCAATTCTGAATATTCATTGGAAGGACTGATGCTGAAGCTTTAATACTTTGGCCACTTGATGCAAAGAACTGACTCATTGGAAAAGACCGTGATGCTGGGAAAGATTGTTGGCAGGAGGAGAAGGGGACGACAGAGAATCAGATGGTTGGATGGCATCACCAACTCAATGGACATGAGTTTGAGCAAGCTCCAGGAGTTGGTATGGACAGGAAAGCCTGGCGTGCTGCAATCTATGGGGTTGCAATGAATCAGATACGACTGAGCAACTGACCTGAACTTCCACTAAAGCAGCAATAACAGCAGGGAGCTGCTGACCCATGAAAACTGGCACCAGGGACTTAGCCTGACTGGACTGAGAGAGTTTTCAAACGAAGCTTCCTAGGAATGAAGGGGTTACTCTCTGCTAAGCAGCTTGGTGATGAGCAGCATGAATTGTGGTGCATTTGGAGGAGTTTGGGCCTTGTAACAAAGTCTTCCATTCCTTCTGCACTGCTGACTTGACCGTGGGCCTTTAACTTTCAGTCTTAAGTTTCCATGAGCTGCAACAGAACTGTCATCAGGGAAAGTATGCTACTCTCCAAAGGACTTAGAGGTTGGGAGGGATCTCCACCCCCCACCCATAAATCCAAATCTGTGCATGCCTCTCTTAGGCTCTGCAAACCTACTTTACCCCGTCTCCTTCACAGCGAGGCTCCCAGAGCCTCAGGACAGCCATAAGTCAGGCTGGACCAGAGCTGCACAGACATCAGGATCCTCCTGAATGTCCCTCTGGTGGACTGGGCCCACTTACCTGTGATTTCGCTCTGGACCCTTTCCTTCTTATCATATTTCATTGGAAAATCTGATCTTATTTAAGGTTTGTGTTTCCAATAGTGTTTCTGGGCAGGTGACCAGCGGAATGCAGCCAGGGAAATGTAAACAGTTAATGAAACCTAACAAGGTGCACACTTTCAGCTCTATTTCATGCCTCCAACGACTCTGTCTCTCATATTTCCTCGGCTGTGTTCTTCCTCTTGGGTACAGTCTGGGTCTGTTCTCCATCACCATGGCAAGAGCCTCAGGGAAACGCAGGTGTCTGCAGTCATTAGAAATTCAAATCCACCTGCTGGACCATGCACAAGAAGAAGGGCAACTCGCGGTCAGCAGAGATGAGATGGGTGAGGGGTGGCTGTCTGGCCGCAAGCCCAGAGGGGCCCATACATCATGCCGGTTTCCAGAGGCAAGGAGCTCTAATGGGAGTCAGGTGAGAGGCCCTCCTGTGGCCAGACGGCTGGATGCTATTAAACAGTGGCCGCAGAAGGTCTTGAAAGTGGGTGTCTGTGGTTCCTTACACCCTGGAAGCAATTTATGGCCCATGCCTGCTCTTTCTCTGGGTCTCAGGACATCTCCCCTCCTCTGCTCTCCTCCTCTATTCCTTCTTTTTTTCATGTTGTTTTCCTCTCTCCTATTCTCCTCCCTGTCTCTCTTTACAGCAAAGCAAGGCTTAAGAATCTAACATGAGGTCAGACTAGGACACCACTTAACTGGGGCAAGGGGATTTTCTAGCACATGGCTGATGCTCAGTGGGCCACTTGAAACCCTCCTGGAGGGAGCCTGGGAAATGGGCTTGGGGCCCGGTGAAAATGGGAAGTGATCCATTTTGTCATTGTCCTTCGTTTCCACCTCTTCCCCGTTTTAGCATCTCTTGCCTCTCTATGGACCTCCCCCCCAGGCCTCATCCAGGCCTGCCATCTCTGCTAATCCCTTCTTCAACCCCTCCCATGCTTACTCATGGGGTCTAACTCTTCCAATAAAGCATCTTTGCTAAGCACAAGCTTATAAGCCAAAGGAATGACCTTGAAGGAAGGCATCCGTGAATTCAGGGTGTGCCACTAGGGGAGACATTTCAGGCATGCTGGCTCTCTTCTGTCCTTCCAGCCACATGATGTGGAGCCACCCAACCTAGAGGCCTGCTTGTCTCTTAGCATCAGTCCATCCTCCCCCCAAGTCTCAGGGAAGTATCTTAGGGAAGTAGCAGAGATCTGCCTAAGTACTCCAAACTCCTTTAGGTACCAGGAGACAGCAAGGCCAGAACTCAGATCTCTGTCCTAGCTGTCTGCCTTGGAAAACTTGCCTTCCTCTCTGGGTTCTCCTTCCCCCGCACTATAGTGAAAGGTTGATCTATATGACCTAAGCTCTCTCTTAACCTCCAACTTCAGTGGATTATTGTATACAAATCAGAGCTTCTCAGCCTCTCTGGTGTGTAACTAGATGAAGCTCACTATTACTGCCCTTCCCACACATCCCTGGCTCTTTCTTCCGTAGGATCTTAGCCCCCATGAGATCTCAGCCTCTTGTCCCAGTGACCCCGGGGGTGTCTCCCAGGTGGTCATAAATCAATCAACTACCACAGATACAATGCATCCAGTTGCAGCCACTGGGTTTCCCTTTTCCCCACCCACCCACACACCCGTGCCACCTGCCTCTAGAGCTCCTTAGAACTCACCACGTGGCCTCTGAGCTGCTGCTGACACTAGTTTGATGCCAATGTCCACACATGTGGGCTACCTGCCACTACTCCCAAGCTGCTGGCTTCCAAGTTCAGTCCACTCCAAAGTGAGACGATGGCCTCCCTCCCCCATTCAGAGTAACACAGAGTCACCCTGACCTCCAAAAGGACCTGCTTGTGCCCTCAAGGGTCATGGAGTCTGTTGTACAAACAGTTCTCATCCTTCCCCTTAGGAGCCTCATTTCCACAGAACTAAGGCACAGCCTGTGTCTGACTTCATGGGGTCCTCTTATCCCCCTTCCCTCCCAGTGAGGAGTGGGAGAGCCTTCTACAGACATATTTAAATTCCATTTTAGGCTCCGCTTAGACATCCCTACTGGCCTTAAGCATATGCACGCACACACACAGACACGCACACACACGTGCTCATATGATTCTGTAATTTCCATTTACATCATCCTAGCAAATAAATCAAAGGAGTGTGTGCGTGTGTGTGTGTGCATGTGTGTGTGTGTGTGTGTGTACGCATGTGTGTGAGTGAAAAAAAGAGCAGGGGACTAAGAGTTCTGCTCCAAGTAGCCCATCCACTATGCCAAACCTCAATGCCCGGGAAAAGTAGACAATTCTCTTTTCTAACTCTTCCCCTCAATGGATTCCAGCAGCAGGGCTTGATCTCCAAAGAAAACGTGTGACAAATAGTGTTGCTGGTAACTTTTAAAACTCTGTACTTACTGGCTAATAAGAATCAAATGGTAAAGGAATAAAATAGCGAACTCTAATGCAAGTGCTTTCTTGTGGTTAATGCAGGGGGCCTGGAAGCAAAAATATAGGCTAGATGCTCAGTCTGGAAAATCAGCATGATTCTATTTTTAACTAATGAAAAGAGCCTTGTATAAGGACAAGGTACAATAACAGCCATTTTTCTCCCCCTAGGAATAGGGATTTAAAAGCAATTATGAAGAGTATGAACCCAGGATTCTGCGTGAAGAAACCTGGAATCTGGGTCTGACTTTGTGAAATGAGCTCCCCCGCTGGTGACCCAGAGAGCACAAGTCAGACCATAAACTCCTGTAAGTTTAATGAACGATGGATTAATTAATTGACAGCTCAATCATTACCAATAAGGTACATGGGACCAGAAGACCAGACCTTGTCTAGGGGATTTGGGGAGCCTTCCTGGGGGAGGTGTTGTCGGAGCTGAGCTTAAAAGGATGAAGAGGAAGTGATGAAGCAAAGGGATACATTGGCGTTCCAGGCCAGGGAGCAACATCGTGCGAAGGCAGACTGGGACAGAAGGCAGACGTGGTGCATGCGAGGAACTAAAAAAAGACCAGTGTAAAAAGGAGCCCAGAGAGCAAAAAGCAGTGGAAGCTGGGGAGGCAAGCTGGTCCCTGTGGATCGTGTTAAGGGCTTCTGTCCTTAAGGCTTACATAGCAGCCAGTCTTAAGTGGTATCCAGTTGCCCAGACGGTGTTCAATGACCCACATCTGCTGGCAGGGGCGCCTTTGTGTAGTCCAATGATAATATCATCCTTCCATTCTTCTGAACATTATGAAAAAGTTGGCATGGTTTAGAAATAACTGCTACAAAAGGAAAGAAGAAATTACTTGTTCTTCTGTCACCACCTTGATTGGATTTCTCCCCCACTCCCATCAGCATCCTCTAGAAAGTCATCCCAGACAGATACTACTCTCAAAAAGGCCCTATCCACCTCCTGGGGACAGGCTTCCCAGGTGGCGTTAGTGGTAAAGAACCTGCCTCCCAATACAGGAGACCTAAGAGACATGCGTTTGGTCCCTGGGTGGGGAAGATCCCCTGGAGGAGGGCATGGCAACCTCCTCCAGTATTCTTGCTGGAGGATCTCATGTACAGAGGAGCCTGGTAGGCTACAGGCCATAGGGTCACAGAGTCGGACACGACTGGAGCAAGTTAGCATGCACGCACCTTCTAGGCACAAATTTCAAATTTGCAACCCGTAGACCTAGAAGCTTGGGGGTGACGGCCATAAATGCTGGTGGGATTTTGGGATTTGGTGGTGGTGGTGGAGGCTAAACAGCAGCCACGTGAGTGCCTTCTACATCATTCATTTTATGACAGCCCTGAAAATACAACTCAAGTTTCTCCAGGCTCAGTGGAATTTGGTGGCCTTTGTTCCTATGTGTGGAAACACATCAACCTGCCATGTCTGGTAATAGGGTCCATGATGATGTTCTTGGCTTTCACCACTGGTTTTGGCACAAGCACCATGGAAGGCTTCTTTATTTTTTTAGTTTTTAAATATCATTTTTCAGAAAAGATAAATCAACCGTAAAAGTATGTTATGAAAATCAACTTGGCAAGCAAGGTCTCCTGGAGAGGGGAGGGATTGCTTTATTTTCCATTATCTCAGTAAAATAAATAGATTTATCCTTTTAAGATGTTCATGTAGGGTCATCAGGATCACAGTGATTTAAACCATGGCCCTTGGCCGACTCAAGTCCAGAGCATGACCTAATCAGGCCTGGAATTTCAAAGAAGGAAAAAAAAAAAAACTGGTCTAGAAATGAGAATTTCAAAGTTATCTAAGTACAAGGAAGTTTTCCCTTTTTGCTGAAGCCTCCTGGGAATCCTCCAAATGCAGCCTGGTCCTCGACATCTTTTAAAGGTTCTTTTGTTCTGTTAAGAGTGAGTGAGGTTAAGTCTGGACAGACTTTCCACTTTCTTTTCCTCATCCCTCTGCCAACAGGCTCTGACCTTTCTTGCTGGATGGTTTTGCCCTGGAATATTAGTAGCTGAGTGACCTTGAACGAAGCATTGAACTCATCTGAGCCCCTGTTTCTTGATCTGTACAGCTGCAAGCAGAACCCATACTGAGACAGGATTGTGAAAACTAAGAGTTAATTGATACAAAGTGATTAGCACATTTCCAGACATATCCCATCTGAGTCATGTAACAGAAAAGGAGTATAGTGATTGAAGTTGTCAGTGCCATGGTTGAAGATGCTGCATTGGCTATAGGCTTGCTGGTTAAGGGCGAATTACTTGATCTTTCTGACCTATAGTTTTCTCATCTGCAAATGGGGATGAGAACAGTGTATATTCACTCCCTCATAGAATTGATGAGGGTGCAGTAAGACAATGCTTTTTTTTTTTTTTTAGGAAAGAAAATGCTTTATTTATTCAGATAAAGTCTTAGAGTGATGTTTTTTCATTTCTTTTTTTTTTTTTAGTATAGACTTTAAAGTATTTATTAAGCCACTTTCTCAAATGTTTTATTCTTCCTTGCCTATTTTCTTTAAAACACCAACTCTGTGTTAAAGTCCCATTATTTGAGGTGCTGGTACTCTGTATGATTGATGAGCTGAATAGAAGGTGATTATAGTTGTATAAGTCTACAAAATTTAGAACAATAAGGCTGCTGTTCATACTTTTTTTTAATTTTAAAATAATTTTATTTTTTAAATTTTTATTTATTTATTTTTACTTTACAATATTGTATTGGTTTTGCCATACATCAACATGCATCCGCCACGGGTGTACACGTGTTCCCCATCAAAATAGTGCCCAGAACATAATGCATAGCAGGTAAACAGTAGCTATTGCTACTATGATTTTGAAAAAAATAATAATGACAATCAAAACTTCTATTACTAGTATTATCTTATTATCAGGGCTTCCCTGGTGGCTCAGAGTGTAAGGCATCTGCCTGCAATGTGGGAGACGTGGGTTCAATCCCTGGGTCAGGAAGGTCCCCTGGAGAAGGAAATGGCAACCCATTTGTGGCAATCCACAAGTACTCTTGCCCGGAAAATTCTTATTATTTAGGGATTTTTGATTACCCAGCAAAGCAAATCACTTTGCTAACTTATGAAAAAGAAAATATATTGAGTAGCTCTGAGATAGACAGTTGACAAAAATCAAAGGATAAGGCTGAATGCCCAGGCTTTGGATGGAAGCAGGAGATAGGAGAGTCCCCAGTTAAGTCACAGGTATCATTGCATGGTATCTTCAGGGTGTTGCTGTAAGTATGAATCAGTCCCACTATCTTTGGGTCACCTTCCAAAAGAGGGTGTACAATTTGACATCTGAACCAAGACCAAAGCCAATTGAGAGGGATATTTATCCAAAGGATAATCTAGATATTTCCAATACTAGGGGGCTAGGACACTGAGGAAGCAGAAATAAATGATGCCAACTACAATTATGACCACCATTACTACTTGGAGTTTCAATCTATTATTTAGAATAGTAATAGTTGCAGTTATCGTTGATGTGCTCAAGTCACTCAGTCGTGTCTGACTCTTTGTGGCTTCATGGACTGTACCCTGCCAGGCTCCTCTGTCCATGTGATTCTCCAGGCAAGAATTCTGGAGCAGGTTGCCATTTCCTACTCGAGGAAATATTCCTGAACCAGGGATCAAAACTGCGTCTCTTTCATCTTCTGCACTGGCAGGCCGATTCTTGACTACCAGTGCCACTTGGGAAGCCGATAACTGCAGTAGTTGCTGTTAATACTATTAGTCATTTGAGAAAGGGCAAACCAATCAAAATGTCAGTGTCAGTGAACATCTAGACCTGAACTTCATGGATACTGAGATTTCTAAATCATCAGCCCAGTCATTTCCAAAATGTCTTTATCTTTTGAAAAAATTGAACTCTTCCCTTGATAAAATGAGAACCATCATTTCTTGACAGCTTATTTTAATGTCAGGCATAGCTAAGCACTTGACATATTTTAACTCATTAATTGTACTGCCAGGGTGACTCAGCAGAAGTGATTAACCATTGTTAAAATAAGTCTTATGAAAACAATAAAAATTAATGTTGGTGTCATAATATACGTATATAAATAAATATTATTGAATCAACATTAATTTTTTATAATCATTAATAATTAATACCAAGCTATGGGAATTAATAGCTTGGTATTAATCCAGTTTGTAATTTTGCAATAAAGTTTCTCTGTAGAGTGAATTGATGATTCAGTTTACAGGACACACAATTAAATTTGTGCAGCTATTCACCCTGGATCACGCTATGTAGAGTTGCCTGTGTGAGAAGTAGCCTCATCACCAATGTCTGCAATTTGGAAGATCTGCCCCCATGATGTATTTGTGGTAAAGCAGAAGAAACAGATGCTCATTGGGACAGCAAATTCTTATTGAATTATGAAGTGAGTCAGTGTCTAGGACATCCAGGTGCTGTCATTGCATTGAAAAATTCTTTGGGATAATATACTGCTTCTTAAAATAGCTTGACTTTCAGAAACTGAACTGCTGTTAGACTTTTTAGATTAATCCATTTAGGGCTCAGATTTGAAAGCACTGTTTGTTTTCCATCTTAATGGAGAGCCAGTCCCTCTGGAAAGGCAAGGCAACACTCTTTGAGTTACAGTTCTATCACGACCACTGCGAAGGCATCGGCTCCTCCCATCAGCTGTCACTTAGATTTCTGAGCATCTTTTTGGAACTCAGTTTCAGCTGTTCCAGAGCACCACTGCCAATCTCTGAGTCTCAAATCTTCGGAGAGAGACACATCTCTTCTTATTACGAAGAACCTGTTGTGAACTATTTTTCCTGGAGCGGTGATGCATTTGCACTGAACCTTCTCTCTTCCACTGACATTTCTGCTGTGTGCAGCAAAGCACGGCTATGACAATGGCAGCAAGGCTACGGGGTTCTTTGCTGAACTGTGCCTGGGAGGACTCACTCTTGCCCCAGCCACGCTATGTAGCATTACCCTCCTTCATCACAGCAAAAGGAAGATAGAATGGGTGGTGTCTCTGAGAGTCTACCCATAGGAAAAGACCACACAGGCTACGTCTAGAGACCAACGGAACATACTTTGGCAGGAAAGCTATGGAAAGTCTTACTTTGTAATGGTGGTGAAACCACTTATGAAAGGAAAATTTTACAGAAGAATCCTTTCTCCATCCTCTTTGGGGATGGTGCTTGGGACTGAGGCCTCCAGGGGCCTCAAATCTTGTCCAAAAAGCCTTAGGGACCAGGGAGAAGAAATGGGGGTGGGCACCCTGGAGACAAACTTATTTTATGCAATCATTTTGCAAAAATGTTAACCCTATACCTTACTCCTTCATTAGTACATCTGCTGTCACAGTTGAATGTTAGAAATCTGGTCATCCAACTCACACTAAGATCCCTGGACACAAAAAAAGAAAAAGGACAGGGCAGCACCTAACTTGAAGACATCATAAAAAGAGAAATAACCCATCAGTGCTGCAGCCAGGCACTAACTATGTTACAGGTAATGCAAATGATTGACTTGGTAGGTTCACAACTCTCTTAAGAGGTAGGGACTATTAACCCCCCTGTACAGAGGAGGGAATAGATGAGGCTCAAGGAGGCTATGACTTGCCCAAGGTTAGCCCAGCAAAAAAAAAAGAAATAGCCAGAGCTGACACTCCACCTAAGTGTCAGCTTATCTCTGAAATGGGATGCTAAGAGAGCTGTGATTTCCATCCTGCCTCCACGTTAGAATCAGCCCGGCAGCTTTTAAAACTAAAGATGCCTGGATTTATCCCATGACAATTAAATCAGAATCTCTGAGGAACCAGGCAGTTTTGTTGTGTTTTTTTTTTTTTAAGTCCCCAGAAAGCGATTCTAGACTGCAGTCTGGGTTGAGAACCATGAGACTGGGCATCACGATACTGATGGAAGGGACCAGAATCTGTTCCTCTTTCTGTCTTGGAATCACAGAAAGACCTTCTGGCAATCCGAGCTCATTCCCTGCCCCTCTGCCCGGTTCCAGACTAGAGTGAAGGGGCTGCCTCTGCCCCGCTGAGCTAGGGAATGTGTCAGGCCAGAGCTGGGAAAGAGACTGAACTCTCCTGCCAAGAATCCAACAGGTTTATCTCTGTGTCTGCCCCAGGGAGGTCAAGAGAAGATCAGAGGAGAGTCAGAGGTGAAACTGAAGGGCATAGGAAGAAATACACGTGATCAGTCTGGAGGCTGCAGGAATGCTGGGAGGAAAGATTCTTGGAAGGGGAAGGAATGGGGGCACTTTGGAGCACTCCCGCTATACAGGGGGAGCCTGGAGGACGGAGGCTCTCACTGGCCTCCAAGATCCTAGAGATTCCGAAGATTCCAAAGGCAGCTCCTCTAGGGTGGAAGGAGAAAGGCTTGTTTTCTAATGGGCACAGTTAGACTTGGGCTTTTAGGTTTCCTTAAATAATCCCACATCTGAATAGCCTTCTAACAAATCTCCCCTTGTGCAGTCTCTGTCCCACTCTCCCTGCCTTCTGCGTCAGGCCAAAGCAATCTTTCTCAACTTCAGAGCGTGTTAATCCTTATTCAAATTCCTTCCTGCCCCCCAGTGCCCCACAGTAAAGTCCAAAAGCGTGAACGTAGCAAAACAGACAAGCCAACCCTGTGGGGTCTTTTGTTTCCCAATCTTTCTGTTCCTCAAACCACCTGGCTTTGCTGGTTTTGCTCTGGATCTTCGCACAGACTGTGCCGGGCACCTGGAACTTGCTTCCCATTCAACCTTTTACTCATCCTTTGAGACTCAGCTTAGATATTACTTCCTCCAGGAAGTCTTCTCTGTTTCCTCCAGTGTTCTAGTGCCTATTTTAGCTCTTATTAGGATTATAAACACTTGTTAGTCTGTCTCCCTTTAAATGTAAATAAACTCCCTTGAGGTAGGAATTATTGTGACATTTCCAGCACCCCGAACAGTGTGTGTGTGTGTGTGTGTGTGTGTGTGTGTGTGTGTGTGTGTGATAGGGGAGTCCCCAGTTTCAGAGGGAAGGAATACCTGCCGAGTATCTTGAGAACAGCCCATCCAAACACACATCTCCTTCACTGGCAGAAAAATCCTGGGTGCTTGAGAGCAACATTCTCCCCTGGCCCACCACCGAACTCCCTGCAGCTTTACCTAGATGGGCACGGGTGCTCAGTCGCTCAGTTGTGTCTGACTCTTTGTGACCCCGTGGACTACAGCCCATCAGGCTCCTCTGTCCATGGGATTTCCCAGGCAAGAATACAGGAGTGGATTGCCATTTCCTTCTCCAGGGGATCTTCCCGATCCAGGGATCAAATCCTGGTCTCCAGTATTAGCAGGTAGATTCCTTACCACTGAGCCACCAGGGAAGCCCATGTAATGGGCAAAATTGGAAGATATTTAAAGTGTGCCACCTGATGATTTGCTATACACATACATTGTCAAAGGATTCCCACCCTAGAGTTAATCAGTACACCCAGCACCTCACATATTTATCATTTGTGTGTGTGAGAGAGAATATCTAAGCACATTTCAATCATGCAGTGGTGTTATCAACTCTAGTCACTGTCTTATACATTAGATCCTCAGACCTTATTCATCCTGTAGCTGAAAGCTGTACCCTTTAACCAACCCCTCCCTATTTCTCCCACCCCCAGCCCTTCTCTATTCTAAAGTTTGGAAAATTTTTTTTTTAAAGATTCCACGTATCAGTGATACTGTGAGTTATTTGTCTTTCCTTGTCTGACTTACTTCACTTAGCTTAATGCCCTCCAGAGTCATTTATGCTGTTTCAAATGACAAAATTCCTCTTCTTCTAAAGGCTGAACAGTAGACATTCAGATATATATGTTATATATATATATTCATTGGAAGGACTGATGTTGAAGTTTTGGCTACCTGATGCGAAGAGCTGACTCATTTGAAAAGACCCTGATGCTGGGAAAGATTGAGGGCAGGAGGAGAAGGGGATGACAGAGGATGAGATGGTTGGATGGCATCACCGACTCGATGGACATGGGTTTGGGTGGACTCCAGGAGTTGGTGATGGACAGGGAGGTGTGGCGTGCTGCAATTTATGGGGCCACAAAGAGTCAGACACGACTGAGCGACTGAACTGAACTGAACTGAATATATATACACGAATATCATATTTATATACACTTTATTTGGCTTTTCTGGTAGCTCAGCTGGTAAAGAATCTGCCTGCAATGCAGGAGACTCTGGTTCAATTCCTGGGTTTGGGAAGATCCCCTGGAGAAGGGATAGGCTACCCTCTCCAGCATTCTTGGGCTTCCCTGGTGGCTTAGCTAGTAAAAAAAATCCACCTGCAATGTGAGAGACCTGGGTTTGATCCCTTGATTCAGAAGATCCCCTGGAGAAGCGAACAGCTACCCATTCCAGTATTCTGGCCTGGAGAATTCCATGCACTGCATAGTCCATGGGGTCACAAAGAATCAGACACGACTGAGCAACTTTCACTTTCACTTCACTTTTCATACCCTTTACTTTCTTATTTTTATATATCTTACATTCTCTTTTTCCATTCAGCAGTCAACAGGTCCTGAAGTTGCTTCCATATCCTGGCTGTCGTGAATAATGCTACCATGAACATGGGAGGGTAGACTTCATTCTGAGATAATAATTTCATAAAACATTCAAAAATCAGAGGTCCTGATTTGACCTTGGGACATAGGTGTATCTTCAGGGAGATCATAAGCTCAGTTTCCAAAGGACTAGAAAAAATCATAGAGGAATAAAGGAGGAGATGAGAACACCAAGGCTCTGAGAGGTTGGCTCATAAGTGCCAGAGGGCAAGCCCAGTGTGACTTTCTCTGGGGTCCTCATAGTAACCTCACTACCCAGAAGACTGTCCCTCTCCACTGAGCCACTGGCTAGATCTCTTGGTCCTTGGTTGAGCATGTGCTACTCTGTACCTACAGGTAAATATATTTCCTAATCCCTTGTGCAGTGGAAGCCGTATGGGCCCTGAAACCTGCAGCCTATTCCAAGAGCTCAGGACAGCTTCAAGCATTCACATTCCGCAGTGCTATGCTCACTGGTGATGTCTCCCCAGACTCCGGTTTCAGCCTGTCTGGAACTTCGTCTCCTCTGGAGTTCCGATGGGGGACCACATCCATCACTTACTGGGGAGGCTGCTACATCAAAGCAGGAGGATCGGCTCAGCAGTAGTTGTCAAACTTGGCAGATTCTGCCCAGTGATTCCTGAATCTCTTTTGCTTCCCTACATGGAAGGGACTCCATCACACTGCTTTATGCTTGCCAGACTGTGGATCTGATGCCAAAGGACTCCCATTTGAATGCTGGATCTTTGTACCTTAAGATCATGTTGCCTTGAAATGTTGCAACTCTGAACCTTGGTCTCTTCATCTGTCCAGCAGAAATGTGTATGCCCCATAGGACTGTTGTGGAGAAGAAGATTCAATGACATGGCTTTGAGGAAATACATGCCATATTCCCAGGGGTACGGCACACACTCGGGCAGTTTGTGTACTGCACACAGGCGCCAGGGTAGGGAACAAGCAGAGGCCAGAATCCAGCCTGGCTTCTACTCACCAAGCCATGTGCCCACTGCTGTAGCCACCCAGGGAGCATCTTTCAGTAATGTACACAAATGTCCTTTAAATATGTTCCTGGCAGGGCCTGGCACATGTGAGGTCTCAGTAAGCATTAACTGAATTTTAAATTCTTTGTTATCCACACACAGAGAAAATAAAAGCTACTGTTGCTGAAATAGTAATAATCTAAACGTGCTTTCCCAAGGGTGGTGATGAAAGAGTGGTTAAAAGTAAAAACTTTGGAGTTCGCCCAGGGTTTCAGCCCCAGTTCTGCCACAAACGATGCTGAATGATCATAAGCAAGATGCAAAACCTCTCTGAGTTTCAGTTTTATCATCTGTAAAAGGGGAATAATTTGGGAGGATTAATGGTGACTCTTGTAATTACTGCCTCCTGAACACCTCATGTTTTAAGTGTTCTGGGACCAAGCTTTATGAAGAAGGAGACCCCAGATCACCAGAGGTGATTAAACATTCATTATTGTAATTGGTATTTATTAAAGTCCTAATGTGTTCTAGGCTCTGGAGGGCTTATACCATCTACTGAGAATTTTCTGCTTGCCAGATAATGTGCTAAGCACTTCATAACACATAATTTCATCTATACTCAAAAGCACCTAACAAGTAGAGACTGTGATTATCTGCTCGAAAGGAATTTACACACTAGTTAAGAAAGCAATGACTGTGATTGAAACCATTCAAGTAAACACTTAACAACTAAAGTCAGATGGCGTTTTGGAAGAAGACAAGTACAAAGACATACTGTGAGCCTGGGGGTGGCTGGGAGTTGATTAGTCGCCAGAGGCAACCTAAATATCCATCTCTAGAGAGTTTGGTATAAATATGTAATGAAATATTACACAGCAGTCAGAAACCATAATCTACATCTAGGACTCAGGCTAGATTTTAAACACCATGTTCAGTGCAAATAGTAAGAAATGGGGTAAGATTTAGAAAACAACAAAATAGGACAGTATGTGCCAAATTGTGGGGCAAGTGCTGTGGGGCTTTACTTACAAAGAGGGCATCTCAGCCCCAGGAGCATTCATCATGGACACTGGGGAGGCAGCCCTGGATTCACCTGTTCATTCCCTATGCTGCCACCCAGGGTGCACCAGAAATGATGCTAAGACATGGACCCTGCTCTCATCAGATCAGTTCAGTTCAGTCGCTCAGTCGTGTCTGACTCTATGTGACCCCATGGACTGCAGCACTGCCAGGCTTCCCTGTCTGTCACCAACTCCTGGAGCTTACTCAAACTCATGTCCATTGAGTTGGTGATGCCATCCAACCATCTCATCCTCTGTTGTCCCCTTCTCCTCCTGCCCTCAATCTTTCCCAGCATCAGGGTCTTTTCAAGTGAGTCAGCTCTTCACACAAGGTGGCCAAAGTATTGAAGTTTCAGCATCAACATCAGTCCTTCCAATGAATATTCAGGACTGATTTCCTCTAGGATGGACTGGCTGGATATCCTTGCAGTCCAAGGGATTCTCAAGAGTCTTCTCCAACACCACAGTTCAAAAGCATCAATTCTTCAGCGCTCAGCTTTCTTTATAGTTCAACTCTCACATCCATACATGACCACTGGAAAAACCATAGACTTGACTAGACGGACATTTGTTGGCAAAGTAATGTCTCTGCCTTTTAATATGCTGTCTAGGTTGATAACTTTTCTTCCAAAGAGTAAGCATCTTTTCATTTCATGGCTGCAGTCACCATCTGCAGTGATTTTGGAGCCCATCTGCATATCTGAGGTTATTGATATTTCTCCTGGCAATCTTGATTCCAGCTTGTGCTTCATCCAGCCATAGCCCAGGATAGGTTTCCTAGACAAGAAAATTCTAGAAAATTCTCTCTAGCCACATGGGAGCTTCTCTCCCACAGTTGTCTCTCTGGGTTGGTAGATTCATTTTTCTTTTCCAAATGTGCCCCTACAAAGTGGAGGAAATTAAGGTCTGGTCAGAGCAGAGACTGGTATCAGCATATGCCAGCCATGCTGCAGAAGTTAATTAACCAATACCACACTTTCCTCTACAAAAGTATCCTTTCCTGATTGTTGACTTAGAAGGGGCTGGGTGGCAGAAGGAAAAATAGGCTCAGTATTCTGTCAATCATCACGATTACTCCCAGCCCCATATAAGGCCCCAAATAGTGCATCTTGATTTTTTTTTTTTGGTAATGATAGGAATATCCTAGACCTGAAAATACTGATTATTTTTGAGACTTTCCTGTGGTCCCATGGTTAAGATACTGCACTTCCACTGCAGGGAGCATGGGTTCAATCCCTGGTCAAGGAACTAAGATTCCACATGCTGTGCACAGCACAGCCAAAAAATAATAAATAAATAAATTTAAAAACCAACTTCAAAGAATAGTAGATCAAGGCTGGACCAAAACATCAGCTAGGATCTCTTCCTATCTGGTTCCAAGATCCTGTTGGCTACTACCCATGTATATCTGATTGTCAAGCTCCTCTCATCTTAGTAAAATATGTGGTAAATGAATTCTCCAAGGTAGCCTCAGGACCTACAATGTACATGTTCTACTTCTACTAAATCCCTAGCCAATGGAAAGGCCATTAACTCACATCACTTTCTCACAGAGCTAATTCTTGGCCTCTCAGAGCTAAACTTTATTTGACCATCATCTGCCACCCTCTGAAGTTTGGTCAAACAGAAAAATCAGGACAAGTGCTATGATATACAACAACTGTCTGATTTCTCTCTCCGTGGGGACACCTGGGATTCCAAGTCTTCGCAAGACTAGTGAGGACTTATCCATGACCTTCAGTGTATTGTTTCAGAGAGAATGGGAGACCCCGTGAGAAGAAGCCAAAATTTAAAGCCAGGGCACCATCAACATGGGTTTATTTGAAAGGATGACTCAAACAGGGAGAGGCCACAAGAAAGAAATCAGTGATGTGCTAGGATTGGGAGGTGGAGAGGTAGCAGGCAGTAAGGCCTCTTGAACAGAGCACAAAGCATCCCCCTGGGACAGCTTTGTCTTCCAGTATGAGTGATGAGGAAGACTTTAAAGCCCTTGAGCAGTCCAGGGCATCACAGACTACGGGGTTATATGTGAACTCACCAATGGGAAGACCACGCTGATCACTTTGGGACAGAACCCCTCTTTTCCTGCAAACTCTGGTATTTACTTCTTGTATTTAGCTTCTAAGAAAGTCAGAGCTGGAAGAGAAATCACCCCCACAGACTCTACCCCATTTTTTCAGATGGTAAAACAGTCCCAGGGAGAGAATGCAACTTGCCCAAGGTCAGGAACATTATTGGAACCTGAGGAGTTTGGGGAAAAGTTGCTGTCTTCTTTTGATTGGTCCTGGAACTAATTACCCCTTATTAAAAAAAAAAAAAAAAACAGGCTATGACTCTTGCTGGCCTCAACAGCACATCTAATGGAATGGGATCATTGGTCATGAAGCCAGAGGGCATTAACTCTCATTCTAGTTATGAATGTCCACATAGCACTTCTCCAACTAGCCAAGTGTCTTCAGAGCCAGAGCACCAAATAGCATCCCAGGATAACCCCTGAAGGTGGTCCAGGTGGTGAAGCACTGCTTCCTCATGACATAAAGGCTTGGGTTTAGAGAATATCACAACGGCCAAGGTGTGCAAGGGCTGTCCTGGGCTCAAGGCTGCTGAAGATGATAAAATGTTTTGTCTGGAATTCCTGCTGTCACTGTTGGGGAACAATTCTGAATGCTGCTTCCATCACCAGTCTTAGCATTTGCCTCTCCTTCCTATTTCAAACCTGGATCAGAAATCCATGCTCCAGACTGTTCTTGCCTTCTCCTCCCCCTGCCCTAATCTGTTATTAAGGTCACCCCTTAGAAAAGTTGCATTCCCAAAGCTCACCACTCAGCAACCCTTACACTGATTCCCCCAACCTGGAAACGTATTTATTTCAATTCCACCCCAGCTCTAGCTTACCTTGTGAGCTCTCAGCCAACTGCCCCCCTGCGTCCACTGGACATGCCTGTTCCCAGCCCTTGCTCCAATCCCCCAGCTCAATGCCTCTGAGTCTGAGAAGGGAAATCTCCAGAAATGTTTTAGGATTGAGAGAGAGAGAATTGTTTTTCCTCATAAAAGAATTCATAAGACTCCATATCCCCTTTGAAGAAGACTTCAAATTGTATTTCATAAGGAAGAGATGAAAGATGTCACCGGACTCATGATGCTTGACATTCAGACAGCACTCTGTGTGTTGAAAACTGTTTGGTAAGGATCACCCTATGCTCTCCTTTCAAGAGTCACTAGACTTCCTTCAGTAACACAATGAGTTGTGAAGAAGTGTATTTGCTGAGATGTTGGTCTGCTCCATTTACTGCAGCAGAGGCTTCCGCAGGCTCAGACCTAGACCTCATTTCTAGTCTTCTTCATAATATGATTATGCTCTGGCCAAAGGAATAAGGGAGGAAGTGGTGCATAGGCCAGGCACTTCCAAGCCTGGCCTACAAAACATCCCGTGAAATTCTCTGCTCTTTCCTTCCCCGTCTGCCAGCTGAAATGGAGAAGACTTCAAGAATTTAGAGCAGAACCCAAAGTAGAAGGATCCTGGACCCATGAGTCACTTGGAAAAGAGCTGATCCGGAACACCCATGCTGGGGTGTTGCAAAACTGAAAAATAAACTTTCATTGAATGAAGCTACAGAAATTTGGGGATAATTTGTTATAGTAAATTTGTTGACTAATATATAATTCATTACTCTGTTTTTTTGGAGTTACTAACTCAAGTCAACAAAAAGGAATCCTTTGGCCTCAAGAATCTGTCTATTTATGATTAAAGCATCTTGAGAATAACAGAGAAAAAATATTTGCAACATGTGTTAAGGTCAAGCAGTTATGACTGAAACAGAGAATTCTAAACATTAAAAAAGTCATCTAGGGACTTCCCTAGTGGTTCAGTGGTTAAGACTTCGCCTTCCAATTCAAGGGGTATGGGTTCAATCCCCATTAAGGCAGCTAAGATGCCACATGCCCCAGGACGGAAAAACCAAAAATATAAAGCAGAAGCAATATCGTAACAAGTTCAATAAAGACTTTTAAAAAATTATTTTAAAAAGTAATCAGAAGATACAAACATAATTCACAGAAGTACAAATGGCTAGTAAGTATATACAAGGCATTCATCTTCATTAGTGATTTGGGAAAACCAAATTAAAATAGCAAAGAGATAGAATTTGTCACTGATTAGATTAGAGTGACACTATTCAGTGTAGGCAAGGGTTTAGGGAAAGATACTTTAGTAAGAGTATAAATTGCTGAAGCTTTTTGAAGGATAATTTGACTCCACCAATTAAACAAAATGTGCTTCCTACCAAAATGTAAAATCTGTGGACCCTGTAGATTAGCAATCACACTTCTAAGAATATTTATAAAAGGGTGCAGGATATATATTAAAGGATTATTCATTGCAGTTTTTCTTGCTATATAAAAAAACCTACCTAAATAACTGTCAATATGAGAATGGTTAAATAAATTATGGTACAGACACATGCACCACACGAAATGCTATGTAGCTGTTAAAAGAACGTATAAATGACCATCCAAGTGAAAAAGGCAAGTTTAGGGCTCAATAAATAATTAACAAATGAGTAGATGTGCATGTGTAAAAGATTACCAGGTGGGGCTTTTCCCATTGTCTCTGTATTCTGCTAAAGCCCAAGGTTTATGCTTGGGTGATGAAGACATACCCGTTCTAAGAGAAGCTCTAGACACACCCACACAGGTCTTCCCAGGAGGTGCCCTTCCCTATGGATCCTGTTCACCCACCTCCAGGTCATATAAGAAAAGGCTGAGGTTCAGTAGAGAATATCTTCGGAAGGGAATCCACGGGAGTAGAGAGCAGAGTCGTGTTTTCCTCCTTTCCCCTTCAGCCTGAGGGAGACGCTCCCCGGGAGAACCACTCGGAATCTAGGTGCGTCTGTCTGCCAGAAGAGGCTGCTACCTCTCATCCTTCAGCCTCAGGTACATTGGCTGTACACAAGCTCACCACCAGGTATTGCTACCTAAAACAGAGGCGAAAGGGTTCTGGGAGAATTTGAAAGGCAGCGCTCAGAGTTTGGGGGTATGGACAGGGAGAGAGACACTAGCCTGAAGAGGCAGAAAGATGGGAGGCTGGCTGAGGCTCGCTGTGAGGCTGGAGAAAGGAGGGAAGGCGTCAGCAGAACCCGTCTGTACTCCCAAGGTTGAGCATGTCATGGAGGCATAAGTTTCCTATGGGCTGATCCATGACCACCCCTAATATTTCCAGGTCCCAGACCAAGAGTACAAAGAAGGCCCACATATCCTATGTCTAAATACTTTTAAAGCATGAATCAAGCTATTTAAAAATAAAGAAAACATGTTCTATCATCCTACCTTGAAAAATACACTTTCATAATGCCTGGGGAAGGAAGGCACACAAGCTAGGGTGTGAGTTGCTGTTGTTGTTGCTCAGTCATTCAGCCATGTCTGACTTTTTGGAACCCCCATGGACTGCAGCACTGCCAGGCTTCCCTCTCCTTCACCATCTCCTGGAGCTTGCTCAGACTCATGTCCATCGAGTCAGTGATGCCATCAGATCATCTTGTCCTCTGTCGTCCCCTTCTCCTCCTGCTTTCAATCTTTCCCAGCATCAGGGTCTTTCTGATGAGTCAGCTCTTTGCATCAGGTGGCCAAAGTATTGGAGCTTCAGCTTCAGCATCAGTCCTTCCAATGAATATTCAGGGTTTATTTCCTTTAGGATTGAGTGGTTTGATCTTGCAGCCCAAGGGACTTTCAAGAGTCTTCTCCACACCACAGTTTGAAAGCATGAATTATTACGGTGCAAGTTTAGGGAGCTATAACTCATCAAATGGTATAAAAGGGATTGATTTCTCTATAGAGTAAAGGGCCTGGGGTCTCTGAAGAGCTGACATTTGGGCATCAACCACACAGGTTACAACAGTGCCAGTCAAGTAAGACCCCTCTCTTTTTTTTTTCTAATTCCCTCTTCCCCATACTGGAGGAGATGAGGCCACAATGGACATGGCGATGCAGGAAGGCTCAAAGACCGGGTCACATCACAGCCACTCCTCCCGCCTCATCGGGTCAGCACCAAGCTGGGGCCAGGCATCCTAGGGGGGTGGTGGGGAATGAAACTTTGAATTCGATGAGAGATGATAAAGTTTCAGTTTATACTGGCCTGGGCTGGTGAATACTTACCAGTCGTCAGAAATCTATGAAACCATCTGAGATGCTGACAAGGGAAATCATTTGAGTTTGTTCAAAGCAAGAAATGGGAGGGGGGAATTATACTAATTGCTGACCGTACCCTACCAAGTTTCACCCACTTAATTAACAAACAAACCAAAAAACCCAAACCAGTTAGTAATATACTTGTACATGTAGAGAAATTTTACAACAATCCCTAGTGCAGTGGTTACCCCAAAAGAGGAAGAATGAGAAGGGGGAGGGGAAATTTTGACTTTTCAATTCATACATTCTGAGTTTCTTTTGTTTAAAAAATTTTCTAGAAAGACATATGAGTTTTGAATGACGTATAACATCCTCCATTTGCCCAATAAAGCACTTTGCAAATATCTTCAACCCGGGGGAAAAAATCTGGCCAAACACAAGATCTAACTTGGGTATAACTTATTTCCCTTCCTAGAGTTGCCACAAGGCCAAACTCTATGATTTTCCTAGGGGAAAAAAATGTTGTTTATTATTCCAACTGTTGCCATAGCAGTCAGTGTTTCCATGTTATCGTCTTTTTCTCCCCAGACATTACTCCACTAATACATGTTCCAGACCTGCAATCTGAGGCATTTCAGCCAGAAGGAAACATACTTGCAGTGATGTAAAATCAACTGAGAAGGCCGGCTCTGCCTTGGAGTCTGAGTCCTAGAGTTTTCAATCACTGCATCAGGAGAGGACAGTGGAGGTGGTCTCTGGATCAGAAGGATTGGATCCTGCAGAATTTTACTCAATCCCACAATGACCCATTTTCTTCCCCCTACACCTTTGGTCCCAGCTACCAGAACTGAGAATTTGCCTGCCAATGCAGGAGACACAAGAGATGCGGGTTTGATCCCTGGGTTGGGAAGATCCCCTGGAATAGGAAATGGCAATCCACTCCAGTATTCTTGCCTGGGAAATCCCACGGACAGAGGAGCCTGGAGCGCTACAGTCCATGGGGTTGCAAAGAGTCTGACATGACTGAGCAACTAAGCACACCAGAACTGAGATCATCTCATAAAAGCAATAGAAAAAAGAAGAAAATTAAAGCCTGGAGAACAGTTATTAGAGAGCGTATCCCTGGTTATACTTACATCAGCCAAATAAAATGAAGAATCAGAGCAATTCTTCAACTTTTCATTAAGACAACTGCTGTCTAGATATCAGCAAGGCTTCCGGCCTTAGTGGGACGGGGGCCCTTTCAGTTTTCACTCAACTAGCGTAGTATATAAACAGGCAATAACAATATACACTATTATTCTAATGACTCCAAGGATTCTTTGGGACCAGATGTTTCTTCTGGTCATTCTTACTGAGTTGGCATTTCTGTGGAATTATTTCTCTTCATTCCCTGACTGACATCGTTTTTCTCTCGTCTTCTCTCCATCCTACCTGCTATTCTCCGAACACCCCGTTACTTCAGTCCTTCCAAGTACTGTTAAAATTGTATGTAGCAGACTTTTACTGACGTATATAAGCAACAGAATTACAGCATAGTAAAATACAAGAACTGCCTTAATTTATTGGGCTGGCCAAAATATTCATTTAGGTTTTCCATAAGATGTTATGCAAAAGCCCAGACAAATTTTTGGTCACCCCAATATAATTATTTGCGTCTATATGCCTAGACCATCCCTGGAAGCATATACTGCAGAAGGACCTGGAGTCAGAGGCAGTAGGGAGACTCTCATTTATTCAACAGCTTCTGACTGAGCACCTAATATATGCCATGCACTGTTCTAGGGAGGAGATACCCAGGTGGCTCAGTGGTAAAGAAACCACCTGCCAGTGCAGGAGATGTGGGTTTGATCCCTGGGTCGGGAAGATCCTCCAGTATTCTTGCCCGGAGAATCTCACGGACAGAGGAGCCAGTTCATGGGGTTGCAAAGAGTCAGACACAACTGAGCATATGAGTGCACACGGTTCTAGGGACTTGGGATCCAGCAGCAAACAGAACAGACAGACATTAACTGTCTTCATGGACCTCTTATGCTGTCAGTGGGTGACCAAATAAAAAACTGTCCACTGAAAAACAAATGCACAGCCTAAAAGTTGAGAATTATGTTTTAACCAGCAGACTTACTGAGGACTTAAGGAAGGGATGAGAGAGTGAGCGCCAAGCTGCTCAGTCGTGTCCAACTCTGAGACCCTACGGACTGTAGCCCACCAGGCTCCTCTGTCCATGGGATTCTCCAGGCAAGAATACTAGAGTGGGTTGTTGTGCCCTCCTCCAGGGGCTCTTCCTGACCCAGGGATAGAACTCACATCTCTTAATGTCTCCTACAATGGCAGGTAGGTTCTTTACCACTAGCACCACCTGAGATAACCTAAGCAAGGGTTACAGCTTCTTAGATGGCTCAGAGGGACTGTTCCAAAGAGTTGAGGAAGAAGCCAAGATATACTGAAGTTTCTGCAAACAAAACAAAGCAGGAAGTCAAACATCAAAGGATTACTGCTAATTAAAGAAAAAGTCAGACATCTCAAATGAATGAATTTACTGCTTTTCCATGTAGAGGAAAATGCAAGAGTCTGGGCTTACTGAAATTATTCCTTTGATATGCACCTTAGCTATCTAGGGCCAGTATCCTTTTTTTCTCCATCCTGAATCCCCTCAGGGTGCACACTTGGGAGGGGAGAGGGGCTACAGTGGCTGATGGCTTGATGGCCACAACATCTTTTGTTGAATGAAATGGCAGGTGACATTCTTCGCCCACACAGCAAATTAAAAAGTAAACAATACCGTATACTAAATAATGATGAGCTATGAAAAAAAAAAAGAGCTGGTAAAAGAGCTCAGAATGCAGGGGGTGGAAGCACTACAGCTGTACAAAAGCAGACAGTAAAGTCCCATTGAAAAGGCAACACTTGAGCAGAGGCTTGCAGAGTGAGGGAGGGAGTCCCGAGGATACTGGAAGAAGAGGTCTTCAGGGGAACAGCTGGTACAAAGGCCACGAGGCAGGAGCCTGGTGTGTCTGAGGAACAGCGTGGAAGCCAGTATGACTGGAGCACAGTGAACAAGATAGGAGAAGGAAGGGGGTTAGAAAGGGAGGCCTAGAAAGCCACCATCAGGAGTTCGGGTTTTTCTCTGAGTCCGATAGCATCCATTGGAAGGTGTTGAGCAAAAGAGTAACATGATCTGACCTGTGTTCTAGCAAGAACCCTCAGGCCACTAGGCAAAGCATAGACTCTAGTGAGACAAGGCCTTCAGGGAGCCCAGTTGGAAGGTGATTATTGTCATTCAGGAGACAGACTAAAATGGTGGCTCTCACCAAACTGGTAGCAGATTCTGAAATTTTTAATATACTTTTCCAGAGCAGTTTTAGGTTCACAGCAAAATTAAGCAGAAAACACAGAGAATTCCCATTTATTCCCTGCTCCCTTCCCAACATAGATAGCCTCTCTCTCTCTGTCAATGTCCTGCACCCCATGGGTACAGTTTGTTATAACCATGAACTTGCACTGATGCCTCAGTTCAGTTCAGTTGCTCAGTCATGTCTGACTTTGCGACCCCGTGGACTGCAGCACGCCAGGCCTCCCTGTCCATCACCAACTCCCAGAGTTTACTCAAACTCATATCCATTGAGTCGGTGATGCCATCCAACCATCTCATCCTCTGTCATCCCCTTCTCCTCCTGCCTTCAATCTTTCCCAGCATCAGGGTCTTTTCCAATGAGTCAGTTCTTCACATCAGGTGGCCAAAGTATTGGAGTTTCAGCTTCAACATCAGTCATTATCACCCAAAGTCCATAGTTTACATTAGAGTTTACTCTTGGTATTGTACGCTTCATGGGTTTTGACAAATATGTAATGACATACACCTACCATTGCAGTGTCATCCTTGACACTGCCCTAAAAATCCTCTGTGCTCTGCCAATCCATCCTTCTCTCTCCCGAACCCCTGGCAAGCAGTGATCTTTTCACTGTCTCCATAATTTTCCCTTTCCCTGAATATCATACAGTGGGAATCACTGTATTTAGATTGGCTTATCTCACTTAGTGTTAGGTAGTTAGAATAGGAAAAAGGGGTCCAGAATGGCGGTGGCTAAAAGACAAAGACGGGGAAAGCCCACAAAAACAGAACAAAGGACAGTGGGAATCACAGTCTGTAGCCTTTTCAGATGGGCTTCTCTCACATAAGTAATATCCTTTTATGCTTCCTCCATAACTTTTTATGGTTTAATAGCTCATTTACTTTTAGTGCTAAATAATGTTCCATTGTCTGGATGTACCACAGTTTACTTATCCATTCACCTCCTGAAGGACATCTTGGTTGCTTCCAAGTTTTGGCAGTTACAAATAAAGCTGCTGTAAGCACCCGCATGCTGGTTTTTGTGTGGATGTGGGTTTATTTCAGTTCATTTGGGTAAATACCAAGGAGCATTCTGGGTTTATTTTGGTATCAGAATTTTCTAATGGATTGGTGGAGTGTGAGAAAAATAGAGAAGATCTTGTATAGAGCAGTTTGAAGAAAGAATTTCAAAAGTTAAATCTTGGATATATTAGTAGGGGGAGGTCCATCAAACACCGGAGTAGAGGGATCAAGTAAGACGTTATTCTATGAGCCTAGAGTCCTGGAGAGACGTTTGGTGGAGACACAAAGTAAGGAATCATGAACTTAAAGCCAGGATGTTCGATGAGATCACACGGGGAGTGAGTATAGTTAAGGAAAAGGACCAAGGACTAAGCCCTGGGGTCCTCCAGCATTAAGAGGGAGGCAAGAAGAGAGAAACTGGCAAGGAACTGAGAAGGAGCAACCATGACTAGGAGAAAAACCAAGAAAGTGGGGTGTGCCAGAAGCCAGTGAAGAAGAAAGTATATCAAGGAAGTGAGCAATCACGGCAAATGCTGGCAGGACATCTAGTAAGACAAGGACTGAGAATTGACCACAGATTAGCAACATGGGGGCTTCCCTGGTGGCTCAGACAGTAAAGATTCTGTCTGCAATGCAGGAGACTGTTGCAGTGAAAAGGAAAAAAGAGGAATGAGTTTTTCTCTTTCCTTTTCCTGAGAACACAGACGATAAAGAGAACAGTGAGCAGGGCCTGAACATTCCTAGTTGTTTTACTTTAACTGCTCCTAACTCTACATGTCTCTAACCAAGTTTGTTTTTCTACCCACTAACTCTGCAGGAGCTACAATTCACATTGTTTTCCTTTGACTCTTTGCTAAATACATCCCCTATCTGATGTTTATCCTTACAACACCCTTCCCCTTGTAGTTACACATCGGAAAGAAGGCCACAGAGCACAAAACTGCCGGACTCGATTACTGGGTTACTGATGCCCGTTTATGATTGTCTTTGAAACAATGCAAGAGGAGGCAATCAAGATCCTATCACCTTTAAGCCCTTGCCCTATAGAAGCCTCTAGACTCCTCATGGAGGGGGGCACAGTTCTTGAGGCAGGAGCCTACTGGGTTCCCCTCTCTGCCGGCTGAGAATAAAAGCCACATTTCTATTTTCTCCAAACTGTGTCTCTGTATTTTTCTTTCAGCTGTGGTGGGCAGAGAAGGTCAAGATTTTGGCCAGCAACAAGACCTGGGTTCGATCCCTGGGTCAGGAAGATCCCCTGGAGAAGGGCATGGCAACCCTCTCCAGTATTCTTGCCTGGAGAATCCCATGGACAGAGGAGCCTGGCGGGATACAGTCTATGGGGTCGCAAAGAGTTGGACACCACTGAGTGACTGACACACTTCAGCAACATGGAGCTCAGGAACCTGACCTTGTACAGGAACTATTGCGTAGTGGGGGAGAAGAAAGGCTGGGGCAGATTCAAGACATGTGTTTTCAGTGGCGATGACAGCTCTCTCAAGGGAGGGGAAACGAATTCTTGGTGTATGAAAAAATATTTTTGTTTAAAAAAATTCTATGTATAAAGTATAGATAAACATATAGGACATAAACAACTCTATAGAACATCTGCAGTATTAAATGTCATGGGTGCTTAGTAAGTAAGTTGTGTCTAACTCTTTGGGCTGTAACCCTGCAGGCTCCTCTGTCCATGGGATTTTTCAGATGTCATGGGTAGGAGAAAGCAATTTTTTTAAAAAAAAAAAGCAAGAAAGTTTCCTTAGGGGGACAAAAATGGAAAAAGAAAACTTGAGAAACATTGGTTCAAGAGACAGTGTGAGGAAAAGAATTAGAGACAGAAGATAAATAATGCTTTAAAAATGTTGCTGCAAAGGAATCAAAGAAATGGAGCAGTAGCTGGTAGAAAACGTGGCGTTAAGAGAAGTGCCTTTGACGTACTTAATAACTATAAGTGTGGTCTTCACAGGTGGTGCTAGTGGTAAAGAATCTGCTTGCAAATGCAGGAGATGCAAGAGACGTGGGTTCGATCCCTGGGTGGGGAAGATGCCCTGCAGTAGGAAGTGGCAACTCACTCCAGTGTTCTTGCCTAGAAAATCCCATGGACAGAGGAGTCTGGTGGGCTACTGTCCACGGGGTCACAAAGAGTTGGACACGACTGCATGTGCATGCACACACACACAGAATGTGTATATGTATATATTTCCAGTTGTGGCAGCACCACAGCATGTGGGATCTTAGTTCCCTAACCAGAGATTGAACCTGCGTCCTCTGTGTCCCCTGCACTGTAAGGTGGCTTCTTAACCACTGGACCATCAGGAAAGACCAATAGGATGCCTATAAAGTGTTTCAGTTCAGTTCAGTTCAGTCGCTCAGTCATGTCCAACTCTTTCTGACCCCACAGACTACAGCACGCCAGGCCTCCCTGTCGATCACCAACTCCCAGAGTTTGCTCAGACTCATGTCCATTGAGTCAGTGATGTCATCCAACCATCTCATCCTCTGTCGTCCCCTTCTCCTCCTGCCTTCAATCTTTCCCAGCATCAGGGTCTTTTCCAACGAGTCAGTTCTTCACATCAGGTGGTCAAAGTATTGGAGTTTCAGGTTCAGCATCAGTCCTTCCAGTGAATATTCAGGAATGATCTCCTTCAGAATGGACTGGTTGGATCTCCTTGCAGTCCAAGGGACTCTCAAGAGTCTTCTCCAACACCACAGTTCAAAAGCATCAATTCTTTGGTGCTCAGCTTTCTTTATAATCCAACTCTCACATTCATACATGACTACTGGAGGGGAAAAAGTGCTTATTAAAGGTCAAATAAAGTTCTTAACCATTCGCAGATGTGACCTCAGTTTCTTTTCTCATCAACTCTGTCAAGTGAGCACCATCACTGGTCTACATCTGTAGTTAGGAAAATGGAAGCACAGAAAGGTTAAGAAACTCACCTGCCCAAGACCATGCTGCTAAGAAGTATTGGCCCCAAATCAACATTTTAAGATTTGTCCTAGATCCTTTCATATTGTTTGACTGTGTTTTCTTTCATAGATGAAAATATTATACATACAATCACACATTGTCAAAAGTTAACACTGGGCATTTCTCCCCTAAAATTGGCCATTCTCTGTGGCAGGGAATTCCTCTAGGATGGATGCCTGTCTCCTCCACCCTTGGGTCCTCCTCTCCCAGGAGATCTTCTCCTCTCTGCTCCAGTTATCAGCGTCCCAAACCCTAACTCTGATGACTTTATCTCCAGAACAATTTTCAACTGCCCATCCAGATTCAGACACAGGCAGTTGTGGGGGGTGTTACCCCTCTCAATTCAAAAGATCCACCAATGCTTATCAAGCTGATTTCCTCCACAAAAGAATTGCCTGCTTCTACGGTGAAATTAATTATCAATATAGTGAAAATAAAAACAAAGGCAATCAGCTCGTGCCCTGGAATGCAGACATGCAGCCAGTCATTATATTTGTTAAACTGTAATTTTTCCTGCTACACAGGAATCTTGATCACCCATTCCCACTTCTCCCCCTCCCCCCCAGCAGTACTTCCTCCTACAGACAGGAGTTTTATTAACATAACGCAAAAGCAATGTGAGGAAAATTCAAGTGAAAAAAACCTTCGCTCTAATTAGGTGAATTTTTCAGGGAAAAGTATATTTGAAGACTAAATTATTTGTATAGTTATCTTCATTCTTCACTTACTTGAACAGGTTTAAACCAGAGGCAAAATGGCTTATTCTGGTTGATAAGCCCTAACCAGCAGTTAAGACGTATCTATCCATGACAAATTATTTTAATTAAGGCCAGATTTGGGAGCCAGGGCATTTTTTTTCTGATCTACAAGGGCCAAATGTAATGGATTCAAGAGAAAACAAATCATTCCCTGAAATGGCCTGTCTCTAAGGCTTTCAGGGTGTGGCCCATGAGCACACCACTATTCCCAGGCTTGCTTTCTGGTGTTCAGGTTTATCGAAGCACTTCCTGCTAGTCTCTCCCATAAATTTCTCCAACAACCTTTGGCATGACCCTACCCTCATCCAAAGAAACTGGTCTTGTTCCAGGATCCTTGTTCTGGAGCATCCATTGGCCAGCAGTCAATATCCCCAAGGTGAGCTCATTTAGGGTGGGTGGGAGCTTGGGGGAGCTCCAGTGAAACCCACCCCTGCCCTTTGCCACCCTACAGCCCACAGATTATTACAGAATGTCTCTGCCATCTTCTGACAGTTGTCTACAAACGTGAGAAATATACCTCATGATTCTCCTTACCATCTAGCTCTTAACTGTAGACATCAAACACAGCTACTCACATTGCCAAAAACAAACAGCAATTTCAGAGTCAGTGCAGTCATCTTACCAGGAGCAGGAGGAATATTTTATTTTTCCCCATAATCCTCTATGTACAAGGGAATCTCAGAAAGAAGGTACTCTTTCTGCTATTATGCAGAGGTGTCCCTTCCTTTTCCCCAGCTCCTAACTCTCACTCTTCCACATTTTGTCCCTCAGGTAGCCTCTAAATTACTTCCTGTTGGCTCCAGTCTAAACGTAGAGGGGTGTGTTTGTGTGTGCATGTGTGTGTGTGCTCAGTAGCGAACGACTCTTTGTGAGCCCACGGACTATAGCCAACCAGGCTCCCCTGTTCATGGGATTCTCCAGGCAAGAATACTGGAGTGGGTTGCTATGCCCTCCTCCAGGGAATCTTCCCAACACAGGGCCCAGGGATCAACCTGTGCCGCTTGTATCTCCTGCATTGGCGGGCAGATTCTTTACCACTAGGCCACCTGGGTAGGCCACCACAGGTAAACTGCTGCTGCTGCTAAGTCGCTTCAGTCGTGTCCGACTCTGTGAGACCCCAGAGACGGCAGACCACCAGGCTCCCCCCCATCCCTGGGATTCTCCATGCAAGAACACTGGAGTGGGTTGCCATTTCCTTCTCCAATGCATGAAAGTGA